>NC_133421.1:58447500-59697500 GCF_049350105.2 Macaca mulatta
CTGCCACCATGCCCGGCTAATTTTTTCGTATTTTTTTTTTTTAATAGAGAGTTTCACCATGTTAGCCAGGATGGTCTCAATCTCCTGACCTCGTGATCGGCCCGCCTTGGCCTCCTAAAGTGCTGGGATTACAGGCGTGAGCCACCACGCCCAGCCGACCTTGTGATATTCTTACCTTCATGTTAGGAGTTAGATGCTAAAGAAAATGATTTGTTCAAAATCATAGGTGGTAGGTAAGTGGTGGAGTAGGATTTGAACCCGTGTCTGTCTGGTTCCAACTCCCACTCAGCTTCTTAATTACACTGCTTCATGCATAGCCAAGGCAATGAGGGTGCATAAAAGCTCAGAACCCAGGGGAAGACACTGAGCAATGATGTCTCATGCCTCCATCTACTCCTCTCCATCCTGACTGCCCAGGCTCCAGTTCATTCTGTCTTCACCTCTTACCTGAGCTAGTACAGCAGCATCAACCCCGGTCTCAAGTATCTCCAGCTTCAATTTTTCCACCATTCATCTGACAAAATAATTTTCATCAAGCCCAATTCTGGGCATATCCCTTTCTGGCTCAAGACCTTCCACTGGCTTCTCTTGGTTGCGGGATACAAACCCAAGTTCAGAAAAAATAGATCCTAGGCTCCCCCGTCTTACTCTAATTAGCTCTGACTTCTAGGCATGGCATTCTAGACTCTCTGTGCCTCAACCTATCACTGCCTTCACACTCCTTGACTTCTATATTTCAAGAAGGTGTGCTAGAATCTAGTCAACCAGCCATTGACCCCCTGACACCAGCTTTTTCCCAAACACAGCCTATGATGTTTACATCTGTGCCTGGGGGTCACATTGTTCCTTTAACTTTAAAAGACCTTTCCCTCTTGTCCTCCCTGTTCTGCTTGTATAGACCCTACTTGTTTCAATCACATTGCTTCATGAACCTTTGGATCCCTGATCCCTCTTCTGGACTCTCCTGATACCATGTCTGTGCCACTTGTATAGCTCTTACTACTTCCTACCTTATTTCTCAGATATATGGTGTGTCTCTGCCTTTCTACAATGTGAGCTACTCATGGAAAGGTTTGGTATCTGTCTCCCATAGCATATGCAATAGCGTTTCACATTAATGGATCAGGTACTTGGTATGCTTGTTTAATTAAAAAACAAAACAAAAAAACCGTGTTGGTTGAGTTGAATTGATCATGATGCTTAAAGTATTTTTTATCCAATTTCTTCCTTAAGCACACTCAAGAAATTTTAGGCTGGATGTGGTGGCTCATGCCTGTATAGTCTTAGCACTTTGGGAGACCATCACGGGCAGATCACTTGTGGTCAGGAGTTCAAGACCAGCCTGACCAACATGGGGAAACCCCATTTCTACTAAAATACAAAAATTAGCCAGGCGTGGTGGTGGGCGCCTGCAGTCCCGACTACTCAGGAGGCTGGGGCTTGAACCTGGGAAGCAGAGGTTGCAGTGAGCCAAGATCAGGCCACTGCACTCTGGCCTGGGCAACAGAGTGAGACTCCATCTCAAAAGAAAAAAAATTTTTTTAACCGAAACAGTGTACTACATTAACCTAAAAATATAAAATTCAGTAACATTCAGCAGGATTTTAGTATGCCACCATTCACTAGAAAAGGGAGCCACGCGGCTAATGTTTCTGTTTGCTTTGGCTGTTAGGAAACTCAGTTGAAAATCTAGTGCTCAAGGACAAGAACATCCTTAACCTGGGCTTTTATTGTCCCTCTAACCCCCTTCTCCCTTTAGTGATTCAGTGTTTGTTTAAGCCAACTTTAAGTATTGTTTATTAAAAGCTGCCTGGAATACTTTTGAAGGGATGTGTGAGAGGGAGTAGATATAAGTCCTAAACCAATACTATTGGTAGGATGAAGCTCCTGAGCTTAATCATGAGACATAAGCAGGAGGAATTCTGGGCCCTTAGTCCCCTGGGGGCAGAAATAAGGGGAAGAGCCAGGATCAAAGGGATGGAAACTAAGAGAAACGACTCAGCATCAGAGCTAGTCCCTAAATGGGAAACCATCAGTCCAAAACCCATCATCCAGCAGGATGTGGTGGTCTCAGGTTTGACTGGGCTGGAGCTGCAATGCAAAGGACCCCAACTTAGAGTATGGGACATGGTTGCAGGGGGAACCAGGCAGCAGCCATATGCAGAGCCAAGAAATAAGTCTCATCTGATGGCTAGAAATGATTGAAAATCCAACTTCCAGAAGGAAGGTTGGCAAGACCTGGAAGGGAATCAGGGTCTCCATTAAAGAACAGGGATTCACAACCAGACTCCAGCCCCAGTGTGTGACAACAGAAATGGACAGGGAATCCAAGCAGAAACAGCTATGAAGAATGAGCAGTAACGTTGAGACTAGGGGAATTGAGATTCAGTGCCATGAATCCCTAAGTCCCTCGGGAAATCCTAATAGTGGGCTCAGAGCCATACACAAGTCAATAGTCTTAAATGGATGTCACTTATCTGTTAGCCTAAAGATTGAAAGCCTTGCCCCCTACAGGAAAATGTAATAGGAAGACACATAAGATGACAGTTTTCTGTTTTGAGCAAGGGCCTGAGAGAATGCACAGCATGGCGGGTTAGCTTTGATAGGTTTAATGGACAGGAAAACTCCAGACAAGAGGCCAAGGGCCAGAGAAGGTATCTATACAGGCAGAAAACGACAGAGTAGAGAACACCTGTCAACAAGGAAGCAGAAGCCTCCCAAGAGGGCAGCCTCACCATTTGGTCAAGAGTCAATTCTGTTAATATGGAAACCACATAAGATGGAAAAAGGAACAGCACTTCCTCCCTGCCATGATGGATACACTTTCTAACTTCACAGCAGACATTGTTGTCCCATTTTACAAGGGAGGAAATGGAATGAGTGCTTATGTGCCCAAGTCATCTAGCTATGACAAGTCAAAATTCAAATCCAAGCCACTGACTCTGGAGCTGGTGCTCTTACCACACACTGGTCTGTCATCCAATAAGAGTTGACCCGGCAATCCCATTACAGGGTATGTACCCAGAGAAATATAAATAATTCTACTATAAAGACACATGAACACAAATGTCCATTGCAGCACTAGTCACAATAGCAAAGACATGGACTCAACCTAAATGACCATCAATGCCAGATTGGATAAAGAAAATGTGGTACAGTTACATCACGGAATACTACACAGCCATAAGAATGAAATCAAGTCTTTTGCAGGAACATGAATGGAACTGGAGGCTATTATCCTTAGCAAACTAAGGATCAGAAAACCAAACAGTGCATGCTCTCACTTATAAGTGGGAGCTAAATAAGAACTTATGAACACAAAGAAAAAAACAAGAGACACTGGGGTCTACTTGAGGGTTAATGGTAGAAGGAGGGAGAGGAACAAGATAACTATTGGACACTGGGCTTAATATCTGGGTGATGAAATAATCTGTACATCAAACCCTTGTGATACATGTTTACCTATGTAACAAACCTTCACATGTACCTCTGAACCTAAAAGTTTTTTTTGGCTGGGCGTGATGGCTCATGACTGCAATCGCAGCACTTTTGGAGGCCCAGGCAGGTGGATCACTAGGTCAGGAGTTCGAGACCAGCCTGACCAATGTGGTGAAACTCCATCTCTACTAAAAATACAAAAATTAGCCAGGCGTGGTAGTGTGCGCCTGTAATCCCAGCTACTTGGGAGGCTGAGGCAGGAGAATCGCTTGAACCTGGGAGGTAGAGGTTGCAGTGAACCAAGATCGTGCCACTGCACTCCAGCCTGGGTGATAGAGCAAGACTGTCAAAAAAAAAAAAAAAAAAAAGTAAAATAGAACAAAAAAAGGAAACAAACTAAATGAAACTTCTGGAGCTCACCAAATACTCCCTTGGCACTGGGCTGGGGTACAAAGTCTCCCCAGTGAGGTCAGTGCTCTCTTGCCCTGGGGCTGCAGGTACAGGGGGCTTCAGGAGGGAAAACACACATCCCCAAGGTGAGCTGTACTCACACCATGGAGAGAGAAATTCCAGTCCCCAAAGGTGCCTGCTGCTGCTTCAGTTCATGGAACTGATTATGTCTGCCAGCTCCTTGGGCAAAGGGCTCTGCTGCAAAGCTGAAAGGTCAAGTGCACTGTTCCTCACCACCTGACGGTTGGGCCAGGCTGGCAGCGAGGGCTCCAATCTGGACAGTTACACCTGCTAAGAGCACAGAATGCCTCAGGCCTGCCCTACCCGCCTTGACATTTCCTCTTTAATTGCCAATCCTTGCTTTTTACCTCTTTGAGAAGCTGATTCATCCATTCAAGCCATAGAGCTGGTGTGCAGTGGTCCTCTGAATTCTAATATGCCAAGAGTTTTCTCAAGCCGTATTTAATGGGAGAAAGCGCATGCCTAAATCCATCTTGTTTAACAAGCATTTTTGATGCTTTCTGTGCACAAGCAACTTTGCAGGCATTGTGGTAGACCCATGGTTTCCCAATCAAGGGGAAGGCAGAAACATATCACTAACTGAAGTTAGTGATGCCGAACCTATATAAGAAATCTACAGAAGCCATGATTAAGGGCAGGGGAGGAGGGGGGAAGAACCATTCAGTGGGGCCTTAAGTCCTCACCTTGTACAGTCTCTAGGATGCTTTCATCTAGTAGGTTCCAGGAAAATAACATCCCCTCCTGGCCACTGACATTTTCTGCCTTGTGCCATGGGTATCCCCTCTCTGTTCTGCTGAACGGTATTTTAATCAACTGCTGTTGATATTTACACCAGTAAATCCCTCAACTCCCCAGGTTGTTGACCCTGGATGCCTGTGTTCCCTTGGACATGGGGGAGGGAGGATTAAGGATTAAAACTATGTTACTATATTCCCAAGAAGGGGGGCTTTGTAGTGAAAGAGTGCCTGTTCTTCATTAAGAATTGCAAGACAAGTTCCCCTTCTCTGAAACTGGTTAGAGAACATTTGAGTGTCACCATCTATGACAAAACCAAAGTCTCTTTCCTTGTTAATAATCAATTTGTGTCTCAAAACAGAAGGAAACTCAACATCAAGGGAAAATTCTAACCTATGCCAAGAACTTCACCGCAGAGGTGGGTAATAGGGTTTATCCTCTTTTCTTCGCTGGAGAGACTTTTTTTTAGAGAGAGTCTCGCTCTGTCACCCAGGCTAGAGTGCAGTGGTGCCATCTTGGCTCACTGCAACTTCTGCCTCCCAGACTGAGGCGATTCTCCTGCCTCAGCCTTCTGAATAGTTGGGATTACAGGTGCCTGCCACCACACCTGGCTAATTTTTATATTTTTAATAGAGACAGGGTTTTGCCATGTTGGCCAGGATAGTGTTGAACTCCTGACCTCAAGTGATCTGCTCGCCTTGGCCACTCAAAGTGCTGGGATTACAGGCATGAGCCACTGTACCCAGCCGAGAGACTTAATTTTGGTTTCCCAAAATTTAACCATCAGTTTCAAAATACTCTCTTCTAATATCCCAAGAGTTCCATGAAATTCCCAGGTAAATAGTACTCCTGGCAACACGTACCACTGAACCAAATTTCCCACTCCAGCAAATGGATTCAGTTTGTCTCTCAAAACCACACAGCACTCATACAGTATACACACATATGTATTTGTAGTTAATAATTATGTAAAGAAAAACCTAGAAGCATTAAGTCACAAAAGTAGCAAGAAGCAATTTCTGAGCCCAACCTAGGAATGTGACAATATTCAAGTCAGAAGCCAGGACTGACGGCAAGTTATATGATGTATTGTAACAAGTGGTTCAGAACTAAGACTGTGAATGGTGAGACAGTGCTGGAAGTTCACTTTTATATGCTCTATGTAACCTGGGACAAACCCAATCACCTAAAGGGCCAGTCAAGGGTCAGATAGGGTGGCCAGGGTCTGCTGGTCCACAAGTGGGCTTGAACATGATGGTTAAGGGTTCCTAGTTCCACACTGAACTCAGTCGAGAGCAATTCCTTCTCTTGCCTGTGCCTATGCAGAAGTTTGTTTCAAAGCTGCCCTGAAAGAGGGAAAACTTGGGAGGGAGTTGGGATTAGGGGCACTTGGGATGAATTGGCTGCCCCTGGAGTTCGCCTTGACTGATGCTAATTGAATTCTAATTGAAACCATCCATCCAGGCCCCAAGTGCCCCTGAAGGAAACTTCAATATCCGGAAGCCACACCCCAGGGAGTTTGCAAGCCCCTCTCTCCTCTTGCGCAATTCCACCAAGTACATCATTTGTCCATTAAACCTTAATATACCTTTGGAGACTCCGCAGATTGCCCTGCTAAAGACAAAAAGCACAGCCTCTATTTTGGGCTGCCCTACAAAGCTAGGTTTTGACCTGGCAAGACTATTACAGTTCATTTAGCATCATTGCTGTGCACCATACTAATTAGAACTTGGGGACTCTTAAAATCACTGGATTATGCAGTGTTTCCTCCCAAGTCTTTCTGTGTTGTGGTCCAAATCCTTATGAAATTTGTATTCAATGAATAGAAACCGGGGAGGAAAGACATGGGGAGTGAAGGGGAGTAGCTAGAGGTGAATCAGAATGTTATATTGCTTCACTGGGTAAACAAGCTCTTCAAACAGCCTTTTGTTCATTCATTCCACAAACAATTACCAATCCCCTACTATGTGCAAAGTATTAATTATTCCAGAACCTAGAGATACAGTGTCTCAAAAGTATGTATTTTAGTGAAAGAGGCCAAACAGGTGGAAATGAATACATGAAATACTTACAGGTGCAAAGTGCAATCAAGAAAAAATGGGGCAATCAGATTAAGAGTAGATGGAGAAACAGGGGTTAAGTATTAGTCCCTTCCTACACTGCTATGAAGAACTACCTGAGACTGGGTAATTTATAAAGAAGACATTTAATTGACTCATAGTTCTGTAGGTTGTACAGGAAGCATGGTTGAAGAGGCCTCAGGAAACTTACCAATCATGGCAGAAGGCAAAGGGGAGCAGGCACGTCTTACATAGCCAGAGATAAAGGAGGAGAGATCAAGCAGGGAGGTGCTACACACTTTTAAACAACCAGATCTCATGAGAACTCACCTATCACAAGAACAACAAGGGGGCAGTCAGCCCCCATGATCCAATCACCTCCCACCCAGGCCCCTCCTCCAACACTGGGGATGACAATTCGACTTGAGATTTGAGCAAAGACACAAATCCAAACCATATCAGCCAGGGTTGATGGGAAAGCCGTCTCTATGGAGATGACATTTGAATTAAGAGCTGAACAATGAGAAACAGGTTTGTGAGAAGCTCTGAGGAAAGAGTACTCCAGAGGAGGCATAGCCAGTATAAACAAAGGCAGGGAAGAACTTGGCATGTGTGAGGGTCAGAAAGAAAGCCAGAGACAGTTAAGACTAGAGAGGTAACCAGGTACTCATAGGACCTTGTAGGTGATGGAACAAGATTTGCGGGGGCTGGGGGGCGTTTTCTTAAATGAAATGGAAACCACTCCTTAAGCAGTAAAGTGTCCTGATCTGATTTCTACTTTAGGAAGATCATTCTGGCTACTCTATGGAAGATGGACTGGGAGAGGGGGCAGTGGATGCAGAAACAGAGCCAGAAAGATCAGTTAGGAAGCTATTGCAAGAGTCAAGCAAGAAATAATGCCTTGTACTGGATAGGAGCAGTGATGGAAAAATGTGGAAACAAAGTCCATAGAATGTATTAACAGATTGCATTTGGGAGTGTGTAGAAAGAGGAAATAAAGCTCAGGCTTTGGGCCTGAGGGATGAGGTGGATGGGGGTACTCTTTGCCAAGATGGAGAGACTGGAGTGAGAGATGGAGCTGGAAGAAAATCCAATGCTGCATTTGGCCACATTTTGTTTGACATGACAATGGAACATCCAAGTGGAGATGGGAGGAGGTGGCTCTTGGATACCGAAGGCTGGTGCCTGGGGAGAGGTGTGTGATGAGGCCTCAGCATGAGAAGGATGAGGTGGGGTCAGGTCACCAGAGACCAAGTGTAAATGAAGAGGAAAGCCACTGAGGTCAGAGTCCCAGGCCTGGAGAGCCTGGCTGGGGCAGGGGAGCCAGCTGAGGGATCTAGGAGGGAAAAAGAAGGGAGAGGGAAACCAGGAGAGGGGTCTCCCGGAGGCCTAGAGAGAGGTTAGCCCTGTCAAATGCTGCTGAGAGCATCGGTCAAGCAGTTTCTGGGACTAACCACTGGTTTTGGCCGAATGTGGTCACAGATGACCCTTATTAAGGGAGTTTCCTTGAACAGGTGGCAGTGACCACCCAATTGAGGAGTCATTAGAAGAAAATGGGAGGTGAGGAACTGGGGAGAGTGAGTGTAGACAATCTTATTTTCTTACTAAGAGAAGCAGAGGAATTAGGTAATAGCTGGAGGGAGATGCAGGGGTCAAGACAGGACATGGATCTTGTTTTGTTTTAAAGATGAATGTCAATGGTCTGTCTGTGTGCAGTGGATGTAAGCCCACAGAGAAAAATCGGTTATTCGAGAAAAGGAGATAGTCACTGGAGCAGAGTCCCTGAGGAAGCAAGAGGGGGATAGGATACAGGAACCAAGAAGATGTATCAGTCTAAGTCAAGAACACTGCCCCAGCCAAATCACAAGGTCATTCCTAAGGCTTAATATGCAGAGAAGGGTTACAGACAATAAACAAAGAGGCAAATATAGAACTAGGAAAATTTCTAGTAGTAGCATTATGAAGAAATAAAACAGTGACATGACAAGGAGTGACAGAACAGGAAACAGGCTACTTCCAGCCATAAAGGCCTCAGTCACCACAGCCCAGTGGCCCTGGCCCTGTTCACAGTGCTCAGTGACAAGCTGGAGCCCAGGTGGAAAATAGTTTGCAAAACCAATATTCCTCAAGCCTGTTTTATTGGCTAGATGCTTTATAAGTATTCTCTTATTAAAGTCTAGTTTAATCCTCACAAGAACCCCATGCAGTAAATATTAGCCTCATTTTCCTGATAACAATACCGAGACTTAAAAAGCCTAAGTGGGCTGGGTGTGGTGGCTCACGCCTGTAATCCCAGCACTTTGGGAGGCTAAGGCGGGTGGATCACCTGAGATCAGGAGTTCAAGACCAGTCTGGCCAACATGGTGAAACCCTGTCTCTACCAAAAATACAAAAAATTAACTGGGCATGGTGGTGGGTGCCTGTAATTCCAGATACCTGGGAGGCTGGGCAGAAGAATTGCTTGAACCCAGGAGGCAGAGCTTGCAGTGAGCCAAGATCATGCCATTGCACTCAGCCTAGGCAATGGAGCGGGACTGTCTCAAAAACAAAACAAAACAAGCCTAAATGCTTCCTCCAGGGTCAAGCAGCCAGTGAGCATCAGAGCTAGGATCTAACCTCACATCTGCCTGATTCCAGGTATCAGCAATCAGGTATTTTTTTCCAACATCTCACGTTGCATTTCTTTTATAAACGCTACTGACCTTTATTTATTATGCTTGGCATAAATGGATATGCTCAATAAAAAAATATATAAAACATTCAATTTTTTTTCAGCAAACCACCATGGCACATGTATACCTATGTAACAAACCTGCACGTTCCACACACGTATCCCAGAACTTAAAGTATTAAAAAAAAAGATGCCAAGACCATCATATTGACGACAAAAACCTATTATGTGGTTGTAGGGACATTTCTAAGGGGAGGTAGTGTATGGCGTGACGTGGGAGAAGGTGAATGGAACCTTCCTCAAATTCTTCCCCGTACTGGAGCAAGCCTCTCACTCCCTTTCTAATCCTACATTTAAAATTTATCCTCTGGGAAATCTTCCCTGAATTCCCTTTCCGATCCTGTTTCTCAGTATACATCTTCTGCATCATC
Source organism: Macaca mulatta (assembly GCF_049350105.2). Classification (NCBI taxonomy): domain Eukaryota; kingdom Metazoa; phylum Chordata; class Mammalia; order Primates; family Cercopithecidae; genus Macaca; species Macaca mulatta. The sequence goes on from NC_133421.1 coordinate 58,457,307, forward strand.
TAAGAGATACTATTTACCTGGAAGGTAATGAAATATGAAAGTGGCAGGCACTTAGTGTGTGTTACTATATTATTGCTATTATTACTGCTTTGCCCTTTATTGTTACTGTTAATATGGCATCAATTGCTAAAAGCTTTCTCAGACATGGTTTCATTTGTCCTGCCTCTCTTCATCCTAAGATACACAGACCACAACACAAAAGAAAAACAATGTAGATAATGTTCATTTGTACCCAAGTAACCAAATCCTGGCTGTAGCCTGCAATCTTGTAAAGCTCATTCATAATGCAAAGGTACAACGAATTCCATCCACATCACAGCTTTCCATTTTCCCTAGCTCATTGCTTGAAGTCACACATTATAAATTGCCTTTTATGTTATCTCTCTATTCCAGCAAACCCTTCCCCTAATCCTTTTGCCCTGCCCAGAGCCCATGCTCTGGGGCTGCCTGCAGCAAGCCACCAGCAACTGCTCTTTGTAAAGCTATCGATTTCTATAAACTACTTTATTAGTGGTCATTATTATTCTGTTTCTAATCACCACTTTAATTAAAGTTTTATCATCCACATTAAAGAGGGTATATGACTTTTCATAGGCTGGATGGTTCTCTCCCAGCCATGAAGCATTCCTGTGAAATTGGCCCAATGGACTCTTGGTTTCAAGGACTTTCTGAAGCCTGACTCTGTCCGGGACACAGGTGTGTGTATTTATGAGAGAATGGGGTGTAATGCATGGAGTTCCCTCCTCAGCAGCCCCTTTGTCTCCCTGGCTCAGGAACCCCCTCTCCCCAATGGCAAGTGCTCAGTGGTCACATAAGAATGATCTAGTCTCAGAACTGAAAGTACCACCTAACTTGAATAGTCTGTAAATTCAAAAGGGGATATTGATCAAGACTTCAAAATCTCCATCAAGTCCACATTTCTTATCATACCACCTTTCGCAAAATCTTCCCCGCTTGCACTAAGATCTAAATAATAAAGAGAAGCAATTGCTTCTCTGACCAAACCTACATCCAGATAGAATAATTTGCTGATATATCTGCCCCCACAGGCTCCCTGAACCCTCTCTTCCCATGCTAAACTGAGCTATTTGAGGGGAAGGGCGCATCTGAGTTGATTTTGGATCTGCAATATCAAACCCAGTGCCACGAAAACAATGGGTCTTCAGAGGGTCTAGAGTGACGTCAGTGACTATCCAGGAGGCCGAGCCCACAGTGGAGGGTAAAATAGAATCGAAATGGGTACTGCCCTTCAGGGCCCTCTCCTTTGTATTTCTCCTAGAGTAAGAAGCAGGAGAATGTGTTCTTTGCAGTATTACTCACAATAGCCAAAGGATGGACACAACCCAGTGTTCGTTGATGGACAAATGGATAAACAAAATGTAGTTATATATGTACAATGGAACATTCAAAAGGAAGGAAACCCTGGCCAGGTGTAGTGGCTCATGCCTGCACGCCCAACACTTTGGGAGGCCGAGGCAGGAGGATCACTTGAGGTCAGGAGTTTGAGACCAGCCTGGCCAGCATAGTGAAACCCCATCTCTACCAAAAATGCAAAAATTAGCCAGGTGTGGTGGCGTATGCCTATAATCCCAGCTACTCAGGAGGCTGAGGCAAAATAATCGCTTGAACCCTGCAGGTAGAAGTTGTGGTGCACGGAGATGGTGCCGCTGTACTCCAGCCTGGGTGACAGAGCGAGACTACAGCTCAAAAAAAAAAAAAAAAAAAGGAAATTCCGTCATATGCTACAACATGGATGAACCTAAAAGATATTATGCTAAGTAATGTGAGCTCATTACAAAAAACTTTATATTATTTCACTTATATGAGGTATCTAGAGTAATCAGATTGATAGACAGGAAATCGAATAGTGCTTTACCAAGGGCTGGGAGGAGTGGAAATAAGTCATTAAGGAGCTTCTGTTCATGGAGATGAAAGATTTCTGGAGATGAATGGTGGTGATAGTTACACAACAATGTGAATGTACTTAATGCCACTGAATGTTTAAAAATGGTTAAAATGGTTAATGTTATGTGTATTTTAATCACAATTTTTCAAGTGGGGAGGTATTCTTTGTTATCTAGGGGCCAGGAAATACAATGTTTTTGCAGTTAGATCTTTTTGTCTCCTCCTGGGGTTCCAGGAAGTCTAACCACAATGTGGCACAAGTCACCAATTGCATTCATACTTTCATCAGTGGACACTGAGTGCTACTGTGTGTTAAGAACTAGAACTACAAAAACAAAGTGTGCACACCGTGCAAGGGACATGCTTGCAGTCGGCGGCACCCCACAGCCATCAAACCCTCTGGGGCCGCATGATGTTGTGTTCCCTTCCATTCCTACCGCGTGGAGCCACCCTGGGTTCTTTCAGAGACAGGGAGAATGCCCCTTACCCAAGGCTCTGTCTTAGGTTGTCGGTGGGCCTGATGCCACTCTGCTGCCCAAATCCCGTGAGATCCTAGTGCAAACAGTCCTTGTCCCTCAAACTGACAGCTCTCATTCCAGGCTCAGGGCGGGTCCACGGGGCCACCCTAGAGACAACACCATCTCTCTTCCTCACAGGGCTGGGACTTGCCTTGGGCGCAACTTGAAAGGGGTGCCAAAAAACCTCACAATCAAGATAAAGAATATGTTAATGCAACATTTTTTAAAAATCAAAATGAATGCAAAGAATCCCAAGATGAGCAAAACATCAAAACTTGAAATAAAAACAGGATTAGTATTACTGATTCGTCCTTTTGCCTCAGGCTTCAACATGGTTTGGCTTGACACTGTTCTTGACCCTTTGTTCATTTGAAACGTTGATGTTTTGTTCGTTGTGATATGTTGTATTCATACTTTGTGTTTCAACTGTTTTTCCATTGCATTACAATATAATTACTGAGTTCTTGGGCACCCCTTTAAGTTTGGGCCTGAGACAAGTGCCTTACTTCACCTCACCCCAGTCCAGGCTCTACTTCTCCATTTCATTCCCTCTCCCACCAGCAGCCAGGACCCTCAGCAGCCTGCAGCAACTCGGACCTGCAGCAATGCCTCCCAAAAGATAATTAAGAACCCACCTGGTCATCAAAGAGAAAGCAGTATCAATCATCCCAGGCTCATACCTTTAGGACCAGGGAAGTGGGGGCGTCTGTGGGGGAATTGAATGTGTGTGTTCCTAACCACAAGTTCGTAGGTGGGGATTCTAGCTTTCAATGTAAAAGTACTAGGAGGTGAAAACTTGTAAGGTGTATTATTCTGTTCTCACACTGCTAAGAAAGACATACCTGAGACTGGGTAATTTGTAAAGGAAAGAGGTTTAATGGACTCATAGTTCCACATGGCTGGGGAGGCCTCACAATCATGGCGGAAGGCAAAGGAGGCACAAAGTGACATCTTACATGGTGGCAGGCCAGAGAACATGTGCAGGGGAACTCCCCTTTATGAAACCAGCAGATCTCATCAGACTTATTTACTGCCACAAGAACAGCATGGGAAAGACCCAGCCCCACCATTTTCTTCCACCAGGTCCGTCCCATGGCACATGGGGATTATGGGAGCTACAATTCAAGATGAGATTTGGGTGGGGACACAGCCAAACTATATCAGGAGGTGATTAGGTCGTGAGAGTGGAGCCCTCATGAATAGGATTAGTGCCCTTATAAGAGCTTTCTTTCTCTCTGCCCGACCCTCTCACCCTCTCTCATGCCCACCCCACCCCATGTGAAAACACAAGGAGAAGGCGGCCATGTGCAATCCAGAAGAGGAAGCTTGTGCGAATTACACCAAGCTGGCACCCTGATCTTGGACTTCCAGCCTCCAGAGCTGTAAGAAGTAAATTTATGTTTTTTATAAGCCACCCAGTCTATGGTGCTTTGCTGCAGCAGCCTCAACTGGCAGAAACAGTCTCTGTCCATATGCTCCCGCCCATCCCTCCCACCAGCCTGCAAGCACTTACAGAAAGGCTCTGTGCTGCTTCCTTGGTGTCTGTATCCCGGGCCCCTAGCGTAGCACTTACAATAGGACATGGTCTCAAGCAGTGTTGCCAAACTCACTTTAATCCCTCTAAGGGTCCCTGCGAGAAATATAAACAAGTATATTTACTTCTACACCTTCTCATTTGCCTCACGTGAAGTTTCATAACACATGAGGTTTCATAGTTTTATAGTTTTCTTCTTCCTTTTCTTCAATCCAGGCTTCTTGGAGAGGTTAAGCTGCTTTTTAATCAAATACATTTCCCTTGCAACCTGTTCCTCACATCTCTATCGAGCAGGTCACAGACTCTTGCCTGTAATTACCCCCTATTTTCAGCTTTGCCGCCTAAGCCTTCACTGTGGAGTTCATCCCCTGCGAGTAATTTTCAGCTGTTTTGTGAGCTCAAACCAATCCCCACCCCAGCCCCCGACAACTCTTAGACACTTCACCGTTCACTATTTTATTTCCTTAATTGGATTTTAATTTGTCTCACTAAACCCAGATTTACTTGAAAATTCCTCATCCCATGTTTAAAACTGCAAATTGAAATGACACATACCTTGCAGAAGAAGGAACAGGATGTAGGTCAGGAAAATTACAAAGGGCAGAAAGAGCCAAAAGAAAGGTCAGGCCGGGCGCGGTGGCTCACTCCTGTAATCCCAACACTTTGGGAGGCCGGGGGTGGCGGGGATGGATCACGAAGTCAGAAGTTCGAGACCAGCCTGGCCAACGTGGTGAAACCCTATCTCTACTAAAAATACAAAGATTAGCCAAGCATGGTGGTACACACCTGTAACCCCAGCTACTCAGGAGGCTGAGACAGGAGAATTGCTTGAACCTGGGAGGCAGAGGTTGCAGTGAGCTGAGATCACGTCACTGCACTCCAGCCTGAGCAAGAGAGTGAGACTCCATCTCAAAAAAAAGGCCAAATGGACCAGTTTTGGTTCACAAAACCATCTAACTTGTGAGTATAACAGGACCACCTCATGGCCATTTTACAATGTTACATTCCCAGAAACTTCCAAACTGAGATTCAAAAGATGCACACACTGAAAAATAATAAGTCTTTATTTTGCTCATCATTGTCTCTCACTACTCCCCTCTCTTGGTAAATCAGTAACCACTCTTTAGCTTCCCTTTGATCCTCCCCATTCTTTATCCTAAGCAACACAGCAAGGCCCAGGAGCTATGCAGGTGATCTGGGGATCCCTCCAGAAAACAATGGAGAGGTCAACGCTGTGAGCACTTAGACACTGTATTACTTGTGCCTCTGTCACACACCCATTGCCTCTGAATCTGTTTCAAGGCAAATCTGCGGCAGGTACCTTAGTTCAAGTGGACAGAATAACAGCATCTCCCTTTCGGCCTGAGGGACACAGAGAGTGGAGGTTGGGATGGAACTGGTATACAGGATAAGAGAAGCTGTTCAGTAGGACTGACCCATTGTGTGCAGGGGCTCCTCAACCCTGGCTTTTGAGAAGGTGCTGCTAGGTGCCAACTCATACCTGCATCCTGACTCAACTTCAGCACATCTTTAGGAATAGGTTTCCTAAGCTGATAACCTGGTATATTAGTCTATTCTCACATTGCTATAAAGAACTACCTAAGACCAGATAACTTATAAAGAAAAAGGGTTTAATTGGCTCACGGTTCTGCAGGCTGTATGGGAAGCCTGGCCGGGAACTCCTCAGGAAAGTCACAATCATGGCGGAAGGCAAAGGGGAATCAGGCACATCCTATAGCAGGAGGAAGACAGCAAAGGGCTAGATGCTACACACTTTTAAACAACCAGATCTCATTAGAACTCACTCACTATCACGAGAACAGCAAGGGGGAGGTCCGCCCCCATGATCCAATCACCTCCTACCAGGCCCCTCCTCCAACACTGGGGATGACAATTATACATGAGATTTAGGTGGGGGACACAAATGCAAATCATATCACCTGGCTTCTATGCCTTCCCTGCCCCTGGGTTAGTGTTTCCAAACTCCCCTGATGATAAGCATCACCTGGGTACTTGTTATAACTGAATTCCAGCCCCATTCCAGACCCACTAATTGAGAATCACCTGTGGAAGGACCCGGGGAGCTGTATAATCAGCCCCAGGGGATTCTTTTTTTGGTTGGTTGGTTTGGGGGAATTTTTTGTTGTTATTTTGTTTGTTTGTTTTTTGTTTTGACAGACAGGGTCTCTGTTGTCCAGGCTGGACTGCAGTGGCTCAGTCATCACTCGCTATAGTCTTGAACTCCTGGTCTCAAGTGATCCTCCTGCCTCAGCCTCCTGAGTAGCTGGGACTACAAGCTCATGCCACCATACTCAGCCAATTTTTAAAAATTATTTTTTGTAGAGACAACTTCTCACTATGTCACCCAGGCTGGTCTCAAGCCATCCTGCAGCCTTGGCCTCCCAAAGAGCTGGGATTACAGGTGTGAGCCACCACACTCGGCCCCTAGGGGATTCTTAACAGCAATGAAAACTGGGAAATTGATGATGCCCGGTCCCTGCCCTCATAAATTCTGGCCAGGGTTTTTCAACCTTGATATTATTGACATTTTGAGCCAAACAATGTTTTGAGGGGCTGTCCTGTACACTGAAGGAAGCTTAGCATCCCTGACCTCGACCCACTAGATGCCAGTAGCACCTACAACCCGGTTATAACAACCAAAACTATCTCCAAACATTGGCAAATACTAGGAAGTGTGAGGCAAAATCCATATGGTTGAAACCCACTAGTCTAGGGTGTGGCCTGAGCACTAATAGTTTTTGTAAAGCCCTCTGGATGATTCAATGTGCAGCCAAAGTGCTTTAGCACTTCTAAAACCATAATGTGCATGAAAATCACCTGTGGATTTTGTTAAAATGCAGTTTCTGATTCTGTAGGTCTGCGTAGGGCCTGAGAGTCTGCATTCCTAACAGGCCCCCAGAAAACACTGATGTTGCTCGTTGGCACTTTGAGAAGCAAAGCTAAAGATCATCCTTTAATGGGGCCAGTCACGAGGGTTATTTTATGCAACTGTTATAGCAAACTAGTTTTCCCCTGAGTCAACAAAGATGAAATCACCATAATGCAAGAGTGGAACTTACAAGCAAGGTCCATGGAGTGGGGAGGATACTGACAGGTTGCCCACCATTCAATCTCCTGGAGAAATGATTTGCAGAAAGCTACCTGCACAGGTTCTCCTGCATACTGCACCACTAACCCTGAGGACCACAAATTAGCCATTGGTCTGGAGGCTCTCCATGGATGACAAGAATCACCTGACTCCCTCCAGGGGCGATAGAAGGGCAGGGGTGGGTGGAGCCCAGCCACAGATGACTCTGATCTTCCTGTGTCAGTTGATGTAAGAGCAGTCCTTTGCCCAGATAATTCTTATTTGTTTGTTTGAGATGGAGTCTCGCTCTGATGCCCAGGCTGGAGTGCAGTGGCAAGATTTCGGCTCACTGCAACCTCCACCTCCTGGGTTCAAGCGATTCTCCTGCCTCAGCTTTCTGAGTAGCTGGGATTACAGGCGCCCGCCACCACACCTGGCTAACATTTCTATTTTTTTTTAATAGAGACGAGGTTTCACCATGTTGGCCAGGCTGGTCTTGAATTCCTGACCTCAACTAATCTGCCCACCTCAGCCTCCCAAAATGCTGGGATTACAGGCGTGAGCCACCATGCCCAGCCTTGCCCAGATAATTCTCTTTCTCCCTTAGCAATAGCTTTCTGGGGACAGAAAATGGAATGTAACAGAGTTCTTTGGGGGAGACTGCAAAGGAGGGACAGAAAAAAACTTGGGAGTAGTAAGTTCAAGGCTAAATGTCAGAATCTTCCTGTCTAACCCTTTGGACAGGGGCTCTGGCCTGGCCACGTGCTAGGATTCTGAAAGCCTAGAATTCTTCATTTGAAGCTTTAGGAAATCCAAGAATGTGCAGTTCCTAAAACCTTACAATAAAACCAACTTCCAAAAAACCAGAACGAGTTGAAAATTTTTAGTAAATTAGCATAAGAAAAGGTGCTTCCTTACCATAATAAACCAAGAGCAGCCAGCATCATTTTTATCAATGAAATACTAAAGACATTCTGAGAAATGAAACAGGGATGTCCACCATCACCACCATTACTTATCTTTATTATTTATTGTTATTATTCAGGTAACTCTAGCCAGTGACTGAGGAAATAAGAGAGAAAAAACAGTATAAATATTGGAGGAAAGGAAAAATGTGATTACCTGGAAACCCCAAAAGGATTAACTGAAGACTTTTGGTCTAATAACAGTTTGGTAAGCTGGCTAATTACAAAATGCAAACACAGAAATCAATAGCATTTTTATGCATGCCAAGTCTAAAAAAAAGTCTAATAATTTACGCTCTTTCCCCACGCACTATAAAAAATAATCCATGAGGATTTTAAAGATATGTTCACAATTCTTTAATATGTCTCTCAAGAAGTGAGGCTTCATTTCACTCCCCCAGTCTTCTGACTTGGGTTCAGTCTCTCCTCTCTCTCTCTCTCTCTCTCTCTCTCTCTCTCTCTCATCACTTTCTCTCTGTATGTTCCGGGGAAAGCTAGCTAACATATCATGAAGACACTCAGCCTATGTAGATCCCCACATGGCAAGTGTTTCAGTTCATTTTGTGCTGCTGTAACAGAATACCACAGATTGGGTCATGCATAGAGAACAGACATTTATTTCTCACAGTTCCGGAGGCTGGAAAGTGCAAGATCAAGGTGCTGGCAAATTAGGGCCCAGTCTCTCTGCTTCCAAGATGGTGCCTTGAATGCTATATCCTCTGAAGGAGAGAAACATGCGTCCTTATATAACAGAAGAAAAGGAGAGCAAACTCACTCCTGCAAGCTTTTTTTGTTTTGTTTTGTTTTGTTTTTCCGAGATGGAGTTTTGCTCTTGTTGCCCAGGCTGGAGTACAATGGCACGATCTTGGCCCACCGCAACCTCCGCCTCCCAGGTTCAAGCAATTCTTCTGCCTCAGCCTCCTGAGTAGCTAGGATTACAGGCATGTGCCGCCACGCCCCGCTAATTTTGTATTTTTGGTAGAGACAGGGTTTCTCCATGTTGGTCAGGCTGGTCTCGAACTCCTGACCTCAGGTGATCCGCCCACCTCAGACTCCTAATGTGCTGAGATTACAGGCGTGTGCCAACTCGCCCAGCCCCTTGCAAGCCTTCTTTACAGTGGCATTAATGTATTCCTGAGGGCAGAGCCCTGATAACCCAAACAACTCCCACTATGCCCCACCTCCCAGTGCTGTTGCATTGAGGATTAAGCCTCCAACACAGGAATGTGGAGGGGAAAAAAACGTTCAAACCACAGCCGCAGGAAACGAAGGCTTACCAGCAACTTGGAAGCAGCTTCTCCCACTAATTGAATCTTGAAATGACCGCAGCCTCATGAGAGAGCTTGCACAAGAACCATGCAGCTAAGCTGCTCCCAGATTTCTGACTCAGAAACTGTGAGATCATAAATGTTGTTTTAAGATGCTAAGGTTGCAGTCATTTGTCAAGTAGCAATAGATAACTAATATAGGAGATTTTGTTGCTCAAGTGACCAAGGATCTCAGCTTGGGTGGTGCTTGATCAGAGTAATGGATGACAGGCAGAGTTGGAACAATCCTAGAAATACCAATTTAGGTGACATTTAAAAGGGCTTGGTGCTACCCAAGGAAGAGCAGGATAGATCTGGAAGAGGTGAATGGAGAGAGAGAGAGTGACACACAGTTGGCAGGATGGGTGACCAATGATGAGGCATCTAGCCTGCTTTGCTGCGCACCATGCAAGGTAATGCTCCCCTTGCACCCTTTAGTGAGCCTTCGGGAAAGATTTGAATTGTTTTTAAATTCTTTTAAATATCAGCCTTGTGTTCTGCCAAATGCGACACTGCTGAAATCTGTGTCAGTTGTGAAACCACAGCTGAAATGTGGCAGTTCAGCTTTATTTGCATATCAACCATATCAATAATAACCAGTTGGAAATGTAATGGGATAATGGAGGGAAATATTCCTTTGTAATAATAACCAAAAATTGCATAATGTCTAGCAATACAGCAATCATACAGGCTTTATATGATATAAGCAATAAATTGTTACTATGGGACGTACAAGCAGATTTAAATAAGAGATAATCAGTCATTCATTTAGTCAAAAAACCCTTGGTTGAAAGATCAAGGCCTTAGAGAAAATAAAAGGGAAGCAATTTAAAGTGTATATATGGTTTAAATATTAATACGTATTGTAAAACAGGATGAGCAAACCCTGTAGGAGCTATCGCCTTCCAAAACAAGCCACAGACGTTGGCATTAGAAATCTTCTTTAGGAGAAAACCCTTTTCTTGAAAACCTTTTTTGAGCAAGCAATTCTGAAGCATCAGGGTGTTCTGGGGAAGATTATCCTCAGAATCTTATATTTTGAACACAATAGTTAACAGTTATGTCTTTTATAAATTTAAATGTAATGGCTTTTCTTACAATCTCTCATTTCACAAAATCATCAAAAAATGACCTTCTAGAAATTGTGACAATACTAAAGGTAAATTTTCAAGACCTCTTATTATATCTTGTATGTTGAGAATTAGAGTATAAACTGACTTCCTCTCTCTGAACTACCCCATTGACCAGTTCGTGTGACCTACCAAGGCAACGATTGTTAGCCTGTCACACACATTTTTTAAAACTGTTCATTTTAAATTTTATGTTATACAAATGTGAAATTAAGTAACTCATACTGAGGTAGACAAAATTGTTGTAATCATTGCATGTATGCCCACATAGCTCTGCTATGTCAGTGAGTGATATTACTATTCCCAGTTTATAAACAAGGAAACCAAGGCCAAGGGCACCATAGAATACATTGCTAATAAGTGGCAGAGCTGAGATTCAAACCCCAGCAGGCTGGCTCCTACCTTCTTAGCCACTATGTAATCTCAATGTTCAGTATAGAGAATTAGTTGCAGCCATTAAAAATATTATATAAGAGAGGCTTAAAAACTGGCTCTCAGAAGCCACAAAAAGGCTAAGTGATCTAGCATGACCCACTCTACTCAACCTCTATTTAGAGAAGCTCTGCTTTCCATTTTGTTTATTGGGATTCCACAAAAGATTTCATTTGTAAGACTGATTAGAATGAGTGTATTGAGGAAGGAGAGGTTATAATCAAAGTTATAGAAGAATCTCTAATGACATGAGGAAATGTGAAAGGAAAGAACAATTTTCCAAGCAGTATATATAGTAGGACCCCTATTTGTAAACAAAACACACACGCACACACACACACACATATATGACTAAATAAAAACATTTCAAATAGTAACAATGGTGGAAATACAAGGGATTTTTATATTTTTATTTGACTTTTCTGAATATTTTTAATTTTGTACAATGGATATTTTTAATTTAAAAAAAAATTAAGGCACATAAAAATGCCCAACATCATTAGTCATTAGGGAAATGCAAATTAAAGCCACAATGAGATACCATTTCATACCCACTAATGGCTATAATAAAAAAGACATGCAATAATAGATGTTGGTGAGGATGTGGAAAACCAGAAACTCTCATTTATTGCTGGTAGGAATGTAGAAAGGCACAGCTATGTTGGAAAACAGTTTGGCAATTTCTTAAAAATGAAACATGAGTTTTCCTTATGATCCAGCAATTTCAGTCTTAGGTACCTACTCAAGAAAAATGAAAACATACGTGCACACAGACTTGCACGTGGACGTTCTCAGCAGTGTTCTTCATAATATCAAAAAATTGGAAACAACTCAAATGTCCATCAACTGGTAAATGAATGACTAGACAAAATATGGCACAGACACATATAATGTAAACTAGTCAGCACGACCAATACATGCTATGACATGGATGGACCTCAAAAACATGATGGGCCAAGAGACCACATATTGTATGATTCCATGTACATGAAGTATCCAGAAATGACAAAGCTATAGAGACAGAAGGTAGATTACTGGTTACTTGGAGAAAGAACAGAGAAGAGGGAAAGATGTATATTAGTAATAAATATGCTTGAGAGATCTTACTAAGATTATAAGAATATTGGTTTTTTTATTTCAATATTTTTGGGGGAACAGGTGGTGTTTAGTTGCACGCAAAAGTTCTTTAGTGGTGATTTCTGAGATTCTGGTGCACCCATCACCCGAGCAGTGTACACTGTACCCAATGTGTGGTCTTTTAACCCTCACCTCCTTCTCATTCTTCCCCCTGAGTCTCCAAAGTCCATTATATCACTCTTATGCCTTTGTGTCTTCATAGCTTAACTCCTGCTCATAAATGAGAACATACGATGTTTGGTTCTCCATTCCTGAGTTACTTCACTTAGAATAATGGTCTCCAGCTCCATCCAGGTTGCTGCAAATACCATTATTTCATTCCTTTTGATGGGTGAGTAGTATTCCATGGTGTATATATACCACATTATCTTTATCCACTCATTGGTTAGGCTGGTTCCATATTTTTGCACCTGCAAATTTCACTGCTATAAACATGCATGTGCAAGTGTCTTTTTCATATAATGACTCCTTTTCCTCTGGGTAAATACCCAGGAGTGGGATTGCTGGATCGAGTGGTAGTTCTACTTTTAGTTCTTTAAGGAATCTCCATACTGTTAGTGGTTGTACTCATTTACATTCCCACCAGCAGGGTAAAAGTGCTCCCTTTTCACCACATCCACACCAATGTCTATTATTTATTGAGTTTTTGATAATGGTCATTCTCGCAGGAGTAAGGCGGTATCTCACTGTGGTTTTGATTTGCATTTCGCTGATCATTAGTGATGCTGAGCATTTTTTCATATGTTTGTTGGCCATTTGTATATCTTCTTTTCAGAATTGTCTATTCATGTCCTCAGCCCACTTTTTGATGAGATTATTTGCCTTTTCCTTGCTGATTTGTTTGAGTTCCTTGTAGATTATGGATATTAGTCCTTTGGTGGATGCATAGTTTGTGAATATTTTTCCCACTCTATGGATTGTCTGTTTACTCTGCTGATTTTTTTGCTGTGCAAAAGGTGAAATGATAAGAATACTCTAATCTGATTTGTGGTGATAGATGTGCCACTTGGTAACTGTAATAAAAAATCATTGAATTGTGTATTTCAAAAGGGTAAATTATATGATATGCCAAATTTACATCAATAAAATAATTTTTAAACAATGAAAACAACATGAGGAGAACATCTGGAGAGACTCCAAACCATAGGAGCCAAAAACAGGAAGTAAATCCAAAAATTAAGTGGGACAGACATCAAAGTGAGTGACAGGAAAAACAAAAGGAGAAAGATTATTCTAAATAGTACTTCTCAAACTTATCTCAGAAAGAATCCTACTGGTGGTAATGTGAATCCGTATATCCCCTCTGGAAGGTCATCTGTCAATATGTGTCATGCTTCAAATGTTTACAGCTACTTTAACTCTTCAATTCCACTTCTAGTAATGTATGCTATGGAGTATGTTGGACAATTGTTCAAAGATGCATGAACAAGGATGTTCACCACAGCATTGTTTATAAGAGCAAAATCCTGGCAATACCCAAGAAATCGAGATTGGTTTTAAAAATTATGGTGCATTCATATAACTAAACAGTATGCAGTCATTTATTTAAAAATTCATTCTTTGGAATGATATTTATTGCTATGGAAAGATGTCGATAGGACATTATTGAAAAAACTTGCAAAAAAATGTAAACTAGCCTAGAAAATATCTAGAAGGTTATATGCCAAAATGTTAACAACAGTTTTCTTTGGTGGATGGGATTATGAATGCTTTTATTGCTTTCTTCTTTATAGCAGCCTGTATTTCTACCTATGGAAAGGCATTAAGGTATTTCGATAAGGATAGGGCCTTTAAAGCAAAGCCTCCATTCCATCCCCTATGATACTAGCTTATGTCTTGAGCAAATTATGTAACTTCTCTCAGCCACACTTTGCTCATCCGTAAAATGGGCATAGCAATAGTCCCTTCCTTCGCGTGTTGCTCGTGCATGTAAAGTGCTTAGCCCAGTTCCTGGCACAGATTATGAGCTCAATCAGTATCAATTCTGATAATTTTTCAATAGCAATACTTAGAGTCCATAATTTCTAGAACACATAATAAAGTTATTTTGTCTAATTTTTTTTAAAAATAACAATGACTGAACAGAGAAGAGCAAAGGCGCAGTAAGTGTTGGCAGGGAACAAACACCAGATACACACGTCTTTACCTTTTCTCTTCTCCAAAGCGTGGCATGGTCTGCTCTTCTGCTCACACTGCCAAGGCTCCCTCCCTTCCCTCTGGGAGGCCACGGGGGCCAGAGATGCTGGACACTGCACCTGCTCCCCCGGGGAGGAAGGTGCCACATTGTATATAGCTTGATTTGTTTCACTAGCCTTAACAGTTTCTGTAACAGACGCCTCATCTGCACAGAGCTTGTGTTTGCAGGACAGACCAGAGGAAAAACGTGTTCCTGTCTGCTCCCTCACTGACTCCCTTCAGCCAGGCTGCAAGGAGAGGTGGGGGGATGGCCAGGATTTTAGATTGGGAAACAAAGCAGAGAGATGCCAGGACTCACAAGAGGTCCTACTCCAACGAGTACCCAAGCCAGGACCTATGGCCCACAGTGCTATATGACCTTTTCATTTACAAAGTGCCTGAATGTCCATCGTGTCCACTGATCCTCACAGCAACTGCCCTTTCCTGAGTCTTTCATGCAGGCCCACCGTGCAGCCAGCAGCCAATAAAACCAGACCTTGGTGTTTTCACAAGGTTCAAGACCCCCACGGTCAACTGCACCTGAACCACCCCATTCGCCACTGTTCCTAACACCCCTGATTTCTGAATTAGTGACTCATTTCCCATCAGTGACCCTATCTTATTCCTCAGAAACAGCTCTTGCTGTAGGGGCATCAGACCACAGGCCTTTTGTGTGTGCTGTGGGGAGAGGAGAGGAGGGGAAATAGGAATGGGGGAATAATCATTCCATGAGATTCTTTGGGAAACTTTCTTTGCCATTCTCAGTGGGGTTTTATACCTCCTTGGCCCTCCTGGGAATGCTGCAACACTGCCTGTATGTCTACTTAACCACAAGGTTCAAGAACAAGAAAAAAAAAATCCCAGCCTATTCCTGAGAGCTTACTGTCAACTTCCAAGGTGTGGCTATCTTCTAACAGGTCCAGGCTCTAGGACTACCTGAAGTCTGTTGTAGGATCAGTTTACATTCCAGCTAGTATAGGAATACTTTAATCCTCAGCCTGCAAGAGTTACACACATTTAGTAAAAACACATGATTCCTGCTCATGAGCTGGAATGTATTAGAAGGAGCTCCTCCCATAAATAAGATGCTGAAATAGGAGGAGGATTCTAGCGCCAGGTTGCAGTAGGAGGGGTTTGCCCAGAGTAATGTATGCAGTCAGAGGGGTCACAGTCATAGCTAAAGGAGCAATGCCAAGTATCAAACATGAGAGGTCAGGGGATGACAAAAACGAATGGATGAATGAAAATAAGACTCTTTGAACTCGCTGACATAGGCTCTGCGTAGAACAAAGTCCTCCTGACACTCCCATACTGTATCATTTCAGGTCCTCTGAGCAGCAGCCCTCAAGACAGAATCAAATGTGCAAAATATTTATTAGGGAAATGGCCATGAAAGACAAATGGTGAAGGAGTAGGATAGGCAAGAGGAGTGTGTGCAAGTCTGACACCTGGGAAAGGAGAGAAGGAAGGAAGAATTGGGTAGGAAGAGCCTCAGACTGCAATGCAGTTCTGAAAAACATTTGACCCGGCCAATACAGAGTCTCTAAGCAAAAGTTGCCCATTAGGGAAATCCAGCACTGTACAGAAATAGGGCTGTGCTAGTAAGCCAGCTGCACCCACCATTGGTTGGAAGCAACCTGGAGAGTGTGGCCTTGGCCTCCATGGAACAACAGCTGGAAACTGTCACTCAACTATTCTCCCTGCTGCAGGTCCTCTCAAAAGAGGCCTGAATGGCATACTTCTGCTACTGCCATACCTTCCAAGGGCCATTCTGTAGACATGTAGTTCTGTCTTTATGGGAGCCTTTTCCCAATCTGGGCATTTGCCAACACACCCCAAACCATGAAATGATGTCCACCCAGACGGGATTCTTTCCATCTCCGCCTACAAGCCACACAGCAGCTCTCACCACTTTTTCAAGACCAAGCAATATATAGTTTGTGAACCCTCAGCCATTTCTGAGATCAGATATCCTGCTATTTTTTGCCAAAATTAAGTATTTTGAGGCAAGTCACTTGCTACCAGAGTTCTCATCCTTAGTCACCCAAAGAAAGGCAAGGACTTTTCTCCATCTCATCATTCTTGTATTCTAGCTGACTGCTGCTTTGTACTTCTTCAGTCTTGAGTCTAGAATAGAGCCTTCCTACTAAACAAAAAAAAAAAAATCAAAGAAACAGAAATAAATCTTGTAGCTCCATCCACTGAAAAACTCATTCCATTGTTAATGTTAAAAATTCTGTATCTTTGGCCTCTTTGTCAAACTTTATGTCACTCCTAGGTTTAATGGGAATCTGATCCTCACCTGAGGATAACTTCTACCCCACTTTATACCAAATTTGATTTGGATCTTTACTGGATCCCCACTACCACTTTCTAGACCTTATCCTTTTCATCTTCCCCTGGGGGTCACACCACTGGGCTTGATCACCCTTAACTTCTACACATCTGACCATCCAGCAACCTCTTAGCACTTCCTCTCATTCCCTGAAGATGTTGGAACCTACTCATGGTTTTCTGCTTTACCCCAGCGGGAGATTTCAGTCTCCATATAAATAATGAATTCAGTAACCTAGTCTTGGGCTTGGGCTTGGAGAAGGAGTGGGTTACAAGACTCAGGAACAGCAGAGTGTTGGAGAAATAATCCATGAAGTGGAGCCTGGGAAGACCAGGCAACTGGAAGAAAGTAGCATATGTGGAGAAGAAGGCTGACAGAGGGATGTCCACAGGCTTGGGAAGCTGGTGACCTGAGGGAGTATGTCTATTTAAAAGAATAACTACTGCACACCTATTTAAATAGCTAAAACCTAAAAAATAGATGATGCCAGTTGCTGAATGTGGAGGAACAGGAGCTCTCATTATTGCTGGTGGGAACTAAAAATAGTGCATTACTTTGGAAGATAGTGTGGCAGTTTCTCACAAAGTTAAACATAGCCTTACCATACAATCCAGCAATCATGCTCTTTGGTATTTGTTCAAATGATTTGAAAACTTAAGTCCATACAAAAACGGACCAAGAATGGCCCTAACATTCTCCTCACCTTGTCTACACTTTAGACAGGTTTCTCCCTGACCCTAGGTCCCTAAACCTCCCTTTTCTTAGATCATTTACTTTAGAAAAATTGCAGTAGTAAATTCTTTCTCTGCCCCTTTATGATGGAAATCTTCTTCCAGCCCCTTGCCAGTTTTGCCACGCAGGAATGTTTCAAGGACCTGGGAGCTGTCCCTTTGAAATGTAAACATCAATAAATATAGTGCCCCTATCTCCCAGACTCTGTGGAAGGAGTCTAACTTCAAAAATGCTGATTAATAATCACAAATGCCCTGATCACATTAGCCAACCTTCACCTTAATATCCTCCAGTACTCTCCAGTACTTTTTCACTAGCTCACCCCAGCACTTAAAAAAACTTTCTTTTTTTTTTTTTTTTTTTTTTTTTTTGGCCGGCCAAGTTAATTTCAATCTCTCTCCCCTGTTTTAATAGTCTGGAGTAAAATCCCCCTTGCCTATTTAACTTGCCCAGTGCAATTACCTTTGACAAAACTTACACACAAATGTTTATAGGAGCTTTGTTTATAATCATCAATAACTAGAAGCAACCAGGATTGTTGTCCTGCAACAGGTAATAAATAAACAAACTGCAGTATATCCATCCAGTGGAATACTATTCAGTAATAAAAAGGAATGGCCTATCAAGCCATTCAAAGTCATGGACGAATCTTTCATGAATGTTGCTAAGTGAAAGAAGCCAGTCTGAAAAAACTTGACTCATATGACATTCTGGAAAAAGCAGAACTAGAAAGTCAGTAAACAGATCAGGGGTTGGAAGAGAGGAGGGTTTTTTTAGGGTGGTAAAACTATTCTATATGATAATATAATGGTGGATACACAGCATTTTGCATCTGTCAAAATCTATAGAGCTTTACAACACAAAGTAAACCTTAATATCTGCACATTTTAAAAATTCATTTGAGTGGTCAGGAGATTTCACAGTGGAATGCAGACTGTGATGAAATAATCTGCCTGTATTACAAATGTATGAAATAACCTTTCTGAAGGAGGTGGAGAGAACTATTCTGACCTATATTACTTTGTTGCTATGGTTTGGACATCCCCTCCACTCATGTTGGCCTAACAATATTTATAGACATGTATATATAACCCTCCACTCTTTGAGTGTGGGTAGCACAGGGTGACTTCCTCCCAAAAAATACAACATGGAAATGGGGAGGGGAGAGGAGTAACTTTGCAGCGGGGAAACCTGATACACACTACTTCAAGCCAGTTGATCAAGGTCAACATCAACAGTAATAAGTCATGTTGACAGTAGGTCCCCATGATATGATGTGATGAGAATGGCACTTGACCTTTGGGGTTTCCTCTCAACATCTCATAACTCCAGTTTAATAAGAGAAAAATGTCAGACAAATCCCCAGAGGGACATTCTACAAAATGCATGACCAGGACTCCTCAAAATTGTTAAGGTCATCCAAACTTAGTAAAGCCTGAGAAATTGTCACAGCCAAGAGGAGCCTAAGGAGATGTGACAGTTAAATGTAATGTGGGATCCTGGATGGGAACCTGGAAGAGAAAAAGGGAACTAGATTAAAAACTAAGAAAATCTGAATCAAGTATGGACTTTAGTTAATTATAAAAGTGCACACCTGCTATATGCTTTTTGCTCTACACACTTTTCTCCCATGGCCCTCTTTGACTTGAAGTTGCCTCCTCATTTCCCTGCTCTCCTTCCCTGGCCATTACTTGTTTTTGTCACTCATTAGATTACAAGTTCCCTGGAAGCAAGAACTGTGTCTGCCGTGTTCGTTATTGCATCAGTACTTAGCACAAGGATGCCTGGGACATAGCAGGGAGTCAATAAATTTTTAATGAATAAAAATGAATTCTAAAAATCCTTCATTTATCCTGTGCCCCTCTGGCTGATATCCAGTTTCTCCTCACTTGCTCATCCGAATTTCTCAAAATGGTAATTTACAGTTGCTTTCCACACTTTTTCTCTTTCCATTTTTTTTTCCAATCCACTAACATCTGGCTTTTGCCTCCTGCAACCACTCCATTGAATTTGCTCCTCTTGGGTCACCAATGACCTTCAGACTGCCAAAAGCAACGGGCTTTTGAAAGATGCCCTTTCTCTATGTTCCTGGGCCCTGTGCTAGATCTCTCAATAATACAATTAACCTTTTATGTGTCTATTTCTTCCACTACACTGAGATCACCTTGAGGACAGGAATTGTGTCAAGATTATTCACCTTTGTATCCTCAGCACGTGGCACATTTCTCAGAACTTAGTAGGTGCTCCACAAATTCTTGTTTTTGGTTGAAGTTATAAGGGGTTGACAGCAAAATGGAATTATGCATGAGGAGCAGCTATAAGAATGTGTTTCTAAAACAAGACTGCAAAAGGCACTTTGTGTCGAAGCTTCTTTTCTACAGACTGCTTTCTTCATATGTGACAGTTTAAAGAAACTTTGCCCAGTCAAGAAGAAAAGGGAGAGGAAGAGAATTCCCTTGGACTCCTCACTCATGATGCTTCAGCAGTTCTGAAACACCACGACAAACTCACGAGCCCACTGTGGGCAGATAAACCTTGTATTAAACAAGAGTTCTCTGACTCGAAGCAGTGCGGATGGACAGGTGCGCACTTACAGGCACACATACACCTGCCTCCCCACATCCTTAAGAGGGGGCTACGCAACCATCAGCAGTGTAGGCAGCAGCCTCAGGGACAGTGGTAGTGTCTTCCTGCCTGAATAACATTTCCTTTACCTACTGGCTAATGATGAATGCCTGGCCTTCACTTACCCAGCTTAAGGGGTTTAGTCTTTCTTTTTTTTCTTTTTGGTCTTTTCAAAAAAAAACATATTCAGCAGAAAGCAGCAAGTTACCCAGCTGTTACCCAGCCATTGTCCCAGTGAAGATGAGATCCAGCTCCTTCCCTGAAGGAAGTTGTTGATGGAGGGGGACAGCAGAGTGTCTGCATGAAGGAGTGGAAGGAGCCCACCAGGTGCGACAAGGCTGGACAAAACTGAAGGTGCCACCAGAAACGTCCACTTAACAGGTTTGCCTGGAGTCAGCCTTGCAAGGAACTCTGCTTGTGATGGCTCATTTACTTCTCAAATTGCTGCAGAAAAAAATAGGGAAGAAAGAGGCTAAGAGATGAAAGAGAATTTTCAAGTAGACCTCCTGCATGAAAAATACTAGTTCCGGTTCCACCTGGGGTTCACACAGCAAACAGGTTTAAAACCCACATCGAACATTGGCCACTGAACTATAGATATGACCATGCATAGGTTTTTCTCACGGCTATAAAGTTTCTTCAGGACAGAATTCAGACTCATTAGCATGGCACTCCAGACTCCAATATACATTTCAGGTCCCATGTGACATTCCCCAAGCATTCTCTGTGTCTTTCAATCACAAGACTTACTGCTGAATTCAGGACACTAGGATTTTTATATCTCCACACTTTCTCTCTGTGACATTATAACTTAAAATCAGAGATACATACTTGGTCTTCATCCCTGCTTCCTGGCACAGAGCTCCTAAAACCCCTGTAGATAGGGGTGCTAGGAGAATCTTTTGTTCTAATATTTGGTCTTTGAGCCCAGTTCCTGACACAGAGATCCTACAACCCTTGTAATTTCCTGGGTGATAGGAGTGTATGACACAGAGCTCCTAAATCCCTTGGGATTTCCTAGGTGCTAGGAGCCTCTTTTGTCCTAATGAGGTGACTCTTGGGGGACTCCTGGGTAGCCCAAGATGGGAGCTGGGAACCAACCACGTGATTAGAGGTTTGGAACATTCAGCCAACACCGAGCCTCCAAGGAGGAAAGAGGGATTGAAGGTTGAGTTGATCACCAATGGCCAATGATCTGATCAGTTTTGCCTATGTAACAAGTCCTCCATAAAAACCTAAAAAGGTTGAACAATGAGAACACATGGACACAGGGCGGGGAACATCAGACACCAGGGCCTGTTGGCGGGTGGGGGACTGGGGTAGGGATAGCATTAGGAGAAATACCTAATGTAAATGTCGAGTTGGCGGGTGCAGTAAACCAATGTGGCACATGTATACCTATGTAACAAACCTGCACATTGTGCACATGTACCCTAGAACTTAAAGTATTAAAAAAAAAAAAAGTAAAAGGACTAGGTTAGGTCAAGGAAGCTGCTGGATGGCTGAACATATTGAGGTTCTAGGAGGGTGGAGAGGCCGTGGAAGTTCCTTAGCCCTTTCCACATGACTTGCCCCATCTGGCTACTCATCTGTAACCTTTGTCATATCCTTTATAATAAATGACTAAGCATAAGTAAAGTGTTTCCCTGAGTTCTGTGAGCTGCCCTGGCAACTTAATCAAGCCTAAGGCGGGGGTCATAGAAACCACAATTTATCGCTCATGGGTCAGAAGCACAGGTCACAACCTGAGCTTGCAATTAGCATCTGACGTTGGGGTGGGAGGCAGGAGTCTTGCAGGACTGAACCCTCAACTTGTGGGATCTGACGCTGTCTCCAGGTAGTGTCAGAATTGAATTGAAATAGAGGATACCCAGCTGGTGTCCACTGAAAAATTGCTTGCTTGGTGTGTGAGGAAACCTCCCCCATGAATCTGGTGTTAGAAATGTTGTGTTGAGTAGTACGTGAGAGGGAATAGAAAAATAAACACTTCAGTCTTTGGTTTTTCTTATGTCTATTACTCTTTATCTGAAATATCCTCCCTCCTTTACCTTCTGGACCTAGTAGATTTATATGCTCCATCCGAAGCCCAGCTTGCCAATCCTTCACTTGCTTCCCCTTGCAGAGCTTTGTACTACTTTTTCTATTTTCTCAATGATACAGTAGTCACACTTTATTATGGTGTTGGAGATAGAAACTGTCAATTAACTCCTATTCTTGTCCTCTGGGCTCTAACTGGTAGAGAATGGAATCAAAAAAGGCTCAGAGTAAAATCAGCCTCATTAATGATAAAACTAGATTGGAGAACATGATTTGAATGAAGTCCTAAATGTGCTTTCTGCTCTCTGCCTTACTAACTGAAGAGAATTAGCCCCTAAGAAACAGCTGGCCTGCTCTCCCTCCCGCATTCACAGGCCAAGAAGCTGGAACAGAAAGAGCCAAGACCTGGGCTGGGCACGGTGGCTCACGCCTGTAATCCCAGCACTTTGGGAGGCCGAGGTGGGCGGATCACCTGAGGTTGGGAGTTCGAGACCAGCCTGACCAACATGGAAAAACCCCCACCTCTACTAAAAACACAAAATTAGTCAGGCGTGGTGGCGCATGCCTGTAATCCCAGCTACTCGGGGGGCTGAGGCAGGAGAATCGCTTGAACCCAGGAGGCAGAAGTTGCAGTGAGCCGAGATTGTGCCATTGCACTCCAGCATGAGCAAAGAGCGAAACTCCATCTCGAAAAATAAAAATAAATAAATAAATAGGAAGAGCCAAGACCTGACTGGTTAAGCAGGAGGCAGGTCCTACCTGGTATGTGCACCCTTCAAAGACTGGCCATGCAAAGGGCCTGCTTCCATCAATCCAGGGTTTCTCAGCCATGACGACACACTAAAATCACCTGGGAGCTTTAAAAAACACAGCTGCCCAGGGCTTACCTAAGACCAATGAAGTCTGGAGGTAGGGCCTAGGCGTCAATATTTTTTTTAAGTTCTCCAGTTGATTCTAATGTGAAGCCAGGGCTAGGAATCTCCAATTGAGTCTAAGCGGCCAGAAGGAAACACAAACCAACCAGTAGACAAACTAGGCTAATAATGTCAATGGCTTCCCTGCTTCACCAGTCAGGCTAGCTCTGCCCCTTCATTAGAAAAAGGCGAAGAATGGAAGGAGAACTAGAGGGTCTCTATTCACTTCTTCCTTGCTGGCTGGGCAAAAGCGTCATTTGTTCTCTTATGGGCTGAGGAGGAATATGAGAACAAATGTTTTCATATAATACTTCACTTGAACTTCACACTTTCTGTGTGATATTCAGGTAGGCAGAATTCTATGTCACAGGGGAGGAAAGTATTTATACGCTGTCATCCTTTTCTTTTTTTTTTTTTTTTTTTTTTTTTTTTTTGAGACAGAGTCTCACTCTCTCCCCCAGGCTGGAGTGCAGTGGTGCCATCTCAGCTCACTGTAACCTCTGCTTCCAGGTTCAAGCAATTCTCCTGCTTCAGCCTTCCGAGTAGCCAGGACTACAGGTGTACACAACCACGCCTGGCTAATTTTTGTATTTTTAGTAGAGATAGGGTTTCATTTTGTTGGCCAGGCTGGTCTTGAACTCCTGACCTCAAGTGATCCACCCGCCTCGGCCTCCCAAAATGCTGGGATTATGGGCATGAGTCACCGTGCCTGGCTCTTGTCTATTTGACCTTCACTTCATATTTTATATTTTTCTGATTATAAAACTAATGCAGGTTCACTATGGAAATGTATGAACAGAAGTATAAAGCATTAAATAAAAATAAAGAATTCTACTACCAACCACACAGCTATTGTTTTGTTGTATTTCCTTCCAATTTTGTCTTTTTCCATTCTCATTTAAAAATATATACCTTTATGTATTTTTTAATGATTACATTATATTCCGTTATGTGGTTGTATGACTTATTTAGCCATTGTCCTCACTTTAAATGTTTAGGATATTTCCAAATTTATATCATAGTAAATAAAGTTATAGGAACTCTCTTAACCATATGGCTTTCTACATTTTAAATTATTTCTTTAAGGTAAATTATTATAAATGGAGCTACTGTGTCAAAGAGTATGAATATATTTTTAAGAATCTTGATACATTTTTCAAAACTTCTTTTTGGAAAAGTTTTTGCCAAGAGAAGCCATAGTTATTTATGAAAGCAGAAAAAACACTGAGTTTTCTCTATTAGTGACAACTCAGTGTGTTTTCTGACACGTTTTAGAAGTAAAAGGGATTTCTGCTTTTCATTCTTCAGGAGACATCTTTTATTTTTTCTTCTGTAAGAGATGACAGAGGTACTTCTAAAGTTCGTCATCTTTATAACAATCATCATTTGCTTTTCACTATTCCTGGTTCGACAACCAAATGATTCCAGTAGATCCTGGGTAAAAGATAAATGAGGCAAGAAAAGCCAATCAGTTTACCCATCATGCTTTCCAAGTAATAAAGACCTTTTGTGTACTCTCTCTGTGTCTACAAAGCCAGTAAAGCAGTTGTGACAAGTTTCACAAGTATCCTGTTGCTGCTGGAAGAAAGTGGGGCTCACAGAGACCATTGTCCAATGTCACAGGTTGGCAAGGATCCAAACACAGATTTTTGTTTGGTTGGTTTTTGGTCTTGGGTTTTGTTTTGTTTTGTTTTTCTGGTTTTTGGTTGCTTTTGGTTTGTTTTTGTTTTTGTTTGTTGTCTTGTTTGTTTGTTTGCTGTCACTTATCTGTCCCAGAAGTAGCCAAGTCTTCTGTCTCTAAATCTTGGTACTTTGCCCCTATGCCTCAGCTGCCTCTGTCTCATGCTGTGTATAAGGTGGGATACAGACATCATTTTTTTAAATTTAGATGGTAGTGTGTTGTTGTGAGGGTTTTTGTATTTTTTTTTCTCCTTCAACTTTTATTTTAAGTTCAGGGATACATGTGCATGATATGCAGGTTTGTTACACGGGTAAACGTGTGCCATGGTGGTTTGCTGCACAGATCATCCCATCACCTAGGTATTAAGCCCAGCATTTATTAGCTATTCCTCCTGATGCTCTCCCTCCCTCCCCTCCAGAGGAGAGGAGGTCCCTCTCCTCTCCACCCATGCCAACCCCAACAGGCCCCAGAGTGTGTTGTTCCCTCCCATACATCCATATGTTCTCATCATTCAGCTCCCACTTATAGTGAGAACATGTGGTGTTCAGTTTTCTGTTCCTTTGTGTTAGTTTGCTGAGGATAACAGCTTCCATATTGATCCATGTCCCTCCAAAGGACATGATCTCATTCTTTTTATGGTTGCACAGTATTCCACGGTGTATATGTACCACATTTTCTTTATCCAGTCTATCACTGATAGGCATTTAAGTTGGTTCCACAGACATCATTTCTTACCAAAGATATTCCACATGTCAGCTGAGATCTCCCTGCCTCTTGAGATGTAGATGAGATCACCTAATCCCTTGCACTAATTTTCTAGGGCTGCCTAGAAACAAAACAAAATACCACAGACTTGTTGGCTTAACCAACAGAAATTTATTTCTCACAGTTCTGGAGACTGGAAGTCCAAGACCAAGGTAACAGCAGGGTTGGTTTCTCCTGAGGCCTCTCCCCTAGACTTGCAGACATCTGTCTTCTCGCTGTGTCCTCACGTGGACTTTTCTCTGTGCACGTGCATCCGGGTGTCTCTTTTTCTTCTTACAAGGACACCAGGGTTACTGGAGTATAGCCCCACCACCATGACCCTGTTTAACCTTAAATGCCTTTCCAATGGTTTTGTCTAAGGTAGTGGGAGTTAGAGCTTCAACATACAAATTTTGAAAGGACAGAATTCATCCCATAATACCCTTTATCCCACCTCCCACAGAGCATAAAGCTCTCCCAACTTGAGGTGGGTTCTTGGTGGAGAAGTGGTGGGAGCAAGGAGAGAAGTGCCCCTCTCTGGCTCCAAACTCCATCTTTCGTAAAATTAAGTCATTGTATTCATCTTGTCTCCATTCAACATAGATTCTCTCTCTTCCCCACTTCCTGTTGACACAGAAGTGAGAAAGAGATCTTGTGTTTTCCAGGGTGAAATCATTCTCAGGGGCCATTTGGGTGTATATTTGATATTATTAAGAAGTCCAGGGACCAGAAGGGATAGAAAAGGTCTCTAAGGACAGTTTCAAATTGAACACCAGACAGCCTTGTTCTTAGGAGAACAAGCTTATCACATTTGAATCCAAGTATCTAGTCTCAATCGGTTAGAGCCCAAGGGAAGGAAAGCTGGTTAACTTATATTTCACATCATTAACCTCATAATAATGTGTGAATACCGTATCACAGGGAAGTAGAGAAGATCCACCTATGGGAATGTTTCACTGGCTACCTAGTCATGTGGTTCTAAGCCTAGTGCCATCCTGTAGGCTCTTCTCTCATGCTTTGCCTTCCTTTATTCCTCCTGACTCTTGCCCTCTTGAATTGCTCCCTAGAAATTCTAAATTCATCTCCCTCAGTTAGGTAGAGTCTTTCCGCTCTCCCCAGCTCCCAAAGATAACCTCTGCTCCAGACTGCCTTTGAATAGCCAGACTGAACCCCTGGAAGGCTCAACAGAATGGAAGGCCTTCGATTTAACCAGCTCTACTTTCCTCAGACTCCAGTTGCAATTTAAATAGCATTGTGTCTTCATTACTCAAACAAATCCTAATAATGTTGATATTAGTGAAGATGAATGTTTAACAGCTTGGGACTGAAATGATGAAGTTGCTAAATAAAGAATGAGGTCAGAGTTGCTAAACTGCTTGAAAAATGTCAGCTGGGATGGATAAAAGGGCATGCTGTCCATGAGTGGCTTAAGAATATAAAGTAGAAGAGTCTGGGAGAGAAAGTTAAGTGAATCAAGCTATAGTCCTAGGTGTGCATTTAGTCACAGTCAATGATACACTTCAGTCCTGAAGCCATTGCTTATCACCTGGGGTGGGTGGGGCAGAGGTGGAATCTGACCTTGGGGAGAGACAGAGAGTGAGAAACTGACAAAGAAAAGATGTTAGGGTAGCTGCCTCTCTGCCTTAGCCACTGAGGCCCAAAGGAAATGAATTTTGACTCATTCCATTCAGCGACTTACAAGCAGGAAAATAATTGCAGTAGAAAACCAAACCGTGGGGTTTAAAAAGAAAGAAGACATAGAAGAACCCCATAGAGTGTGCTGTAATGTGGGCTTTCATTCCTAGCCTCCATAATAGCAGCTCCCATTTACTGATCACCCCCAACTGTGCCAGGTATTGTTTAAACTGGAAACAACCCGAAGTTTGTTTAGCAGGAAAATGGATAAGCACACTGTGGTACATCTGTACATTGGACTATTATTCAGCAATAAAGCGAACCAACTATTGATACACACAACTTAGATGGATCTTAAAGGCATTGTGCTGAATAAAAGAAGCAAGTCCCAAAAGGCTGAATGATTCCTTCTAGTGGATATTCTCAGAAAGACAAATTATAGTGATGGAGAAAAGAGAAGTAGTTGTCAGAGGTTAAGAGTTGGGGAGGGTGTAATGATAAAGGGGTAACTGAGGAATCTGTTCTGTATTTCCATGGTTGTGGTGGTAACACAAATCTATGCAAATGTTAAAACTCATAGAACTGTGCACTCTCAAAAAGCCAATTTTACTCTATATTATTTTTTAATAATTTTAATAAAAATTAAAAAGCAATAATGGAGAGAATGTGGAGAAATAGGAACACTTTTACACTGTTGATGAGAGTGTAAATTAATTCAACCATTGTAGAAGGCAGTGCGGTGACTCCTCAAGGGTCTAGAACTAGAGATACCATTTGACCCAGCAATCCCATTGCTGGGTATATACCCAAAGTGTTATAAATCATGCTGCTATAAAGATACATGCACATGTATGTTTATTGCAGCACTATTCACAATAGCAAAGACTTGGAACCAACCCAAATGCCCATCAATGATAGACTGGATAAAGAAAATGTGGCACATTTACACCATGGAATACTATGCAGCCATAAAAAAGGATGAGTTCATATCCTTTGCAGGGACATGGATGAAACTGGAAACCATCATTCTCAGCAAACAAACACAACAACAGAAAACCAACCAACACATGTTCTTATTTATAAGTGGGAGCTGAACAATGAGAACACATGGACACAGGGCAGGGAGCATCACACACCAGGGCCTGTCAGGGGGTGGGGGGCTTGGGGAGGGATAACATTAGGAGAAATACCTAATGTACATAATGGGTTGATGGGTGCAGCAAACCACCATGGCATATGTCTACCTATGTAACAAACCTGCACATTCTGCACATGTATCCCAGAACTTAAGGTATACTTTTTTTTAATCATTATTATAAAATAAAATTATTCATTTAAAATAATCCATCAACCTAAAAATTCAAAAATACACCTGCACTAAATGTGTATATGACGTGATTCTTCCTTATGTTTCTCCAATTCCCAGGTTTCCTCAGAGATGCCCCAAGGGCTAGGGTAGCAGTGTAGAGGAGGCCCAGCAGACAGGGCTTTCCACTGCCCTTCAACCAGAAAGCTCCACTCTAACCTGTTTTCTATATTTAGGTCTAGGAAACATTTCATCTGAACAAATTAAAGCTTGAACCATCAATATAACAAAACCTAGTAACAATTAGCATACATCGAGAGCTTACTATTGCCAAGCACTGAACAAAGTTTTCTCAGATGCATTATCTCATTCATTCCTTCATTGAATTTCACGATTAAGAGATGAATTATCTTAAAGATGAGGAAAATGAGACTAAGAGAAATTAGTTAACTTGCCGCAATCACCTGGATAGTGAATGGCAATGTTACTGTAGAGGGTCTCGACTGCAAGTTTCCTGGCATTTTGAACACAGAATTGGACAAAACACACCACAGAGCAAGGAAAGACTGAAACAAGGAAAGCAGAGATTTATTGGCAATGAAAGTGCATTCCACAGGGTGGAAGCGGGCCGAGTGGCAGCTCAAGGGCCCCAGCTACACAACCTTCTGGGGTCCAAATACCCACTAGAGGTTTCCCACTGGCAACTTGGTGTACACCCCATGCAAATGAAGTGGTGGCCTGCAATCAGTCTGACTGGTTGCAGAAAGGTTGCTTTCTGCAACCAACCAGAGGCTGAAGTGAAGCTACAAAAGTTAGGCTCCTATGCAAATATCTAATTGGTTACGGGAAGCAACCAATCAGAGGCTGAAGTGAAGTTACAAAGTTGCACTCCTCTGCAAAGGAAGACTTGGCCTCCAAGCAGTCTGGCTGTGGAAAGCAACCGATCAGAGGTACTTTCAATTTTCCATCTGCCGCGCCGAAAAGGGGGTGGTTTGCAAAGGGAGTAGCCTCATCCTTTTGTTACTGAGGCATGGAAGGTTGGGGTTTTCCTTTCAATTTAGTTCTAGGAAATCAGCATGAATTGGTCTTCTGTTTCTGACTCCAAACCCTATTCTCCTGCCTCAGCAAAACAGAGATTGGCACCGTGGCAGTGCCTCTCAGGTCCTCCATGCTGGAAGGGTAACAGGCCCACAGCCCTGATGCACTCTGAAATCCACTGCTGCTTTCACATAAAGCCACATGTCCCGGGGCTGCCCTGGGCCAATGACTGAGCACAGCAGGGGTGCTATTCTGGGGAGATGCGAGGCTTTTCTCACATATGAATTTGGCTCTAGATTCTCCATCAGCGTGGCTCCTTAAAGCTATTCTGCAGTTCTTCCCTTCCTTCCTTCCTTCCTTCTTTCTTTCCTTCCTTCCTTCTTCCTTCCTTTCCTTCTTTCCTTCCTTCCTTCCTTCCTTCTTCCTTCCTTTCCTTCCTTCCTTCCTTCCTTCCTTCCTTCCTGCTATCCTGTCTGCATGGCTTCCTTCCATCTCTCTCTCAGGGGCCAAACTTGCAGCAGTCTGATGCCTCTCCTGGACTTCTCTGTCTCCCTTCCCATTTTCCCTCATCAGGAAATTCATCTTTCCCGATGAATCCTTGCATGCCTAATTCATCTTGATGTTTGCCTCTTGAAGGACCCAGACTAGCACATCTTACTCCAGAAGTCAAGTTCTCATAAGCTTTGCAACAAGGAAACAATCCAAGTCTTAGAGATAATAATATTTAACATGGGGTTGTTGTAAAAATTAAGCTTCCTAAAGGCATAAGAATGATCAATGGACTTTGGAGACTTGGAGGGGAAGAGTGGGAGGGAGGTGAGGGATGAAAGACAACAAATATGGTGCAGTTTATACTGCTCAGGTGACGGGTGCACCAGGTTCTCACAAATCTCCACTAAAGAACTTATTCATGTAACCAAGTACCACCTGTATCCCAATAACTTATGGAAAAATAAAATTTAAAAAAAAATTAAGCTTCCCGACACAGATGAATCCCCACTGTATGCCCTTCACCTGGCTTGTAGTATATACTCAACAGTTATTGGATGAATGAAATGAAATGAAGTTTGTATGACCATTAGCTAGGAGGGATTTCATGAAGGCTTGTTGTCTTCTGGCATTTGAAAAGAACAGAGGCAGGAACAGCAAGTGGAGTCCCTCCAGGCATCTGGCAGTCCCTACCTGAGTGTCCATAGGACCACAGCACTACCAGCCTCTTCCTCCCTCCAAACCCAGCCAGACGCGGACAGACCTGGCTGCCTCTTCTCACCCCCATCAGCTTTTTATACAAAGAAGAGTTTTCATGCTGTCATCCCAGCTGGCCCCAGAGCTCATGAAAGTCACTTCATGGGCTGAAAAAGAAAAAAAAAAGTCTCTGTCTGAAAGAATCACTCTTATAAAGTGCCGTGAATTGGATGCTGACCTGGAGTTGACCAGAGGAATTTTTCAATACCCACTTTTATATATAAAATTTGTAACCTTTCTCTTTTCATTGAAACTAGGTAGTATTGACAGAGTAGAAATTTCAGGAAAGTATGTTTGGGACTTAATAGGAGTCAGCCCGTGGTAATCGCGGCTACCTGCAGTTCCATCAAGACTCCTAACCAAAAGGAGAAAATAAAATCAGAATCAATACTTCCACGGGCACGCAGTTTAAGAACTTTGCAGTGATTTGAGCAGAGCCTCCTTCTGGCACAGCCAGCTCTCATTCCTGCCACAGGCCTGTTTCTCCATCATTTGTCAGTTGGGAGACAAAGAAGGAAGAATTGAAGAAGGAATAAATGGAAGGGGATTCCAGCAGAGAGACAAGAAATCCATCAGCAGGGAAAGGAGACCAGAACTAAAAACCAACCAGAGAGGAAAACAGATGCTTTTATGTAACAACAGAGCACCAACTCTTGCCTGTCAATAGTAGGCAAGGGTCCTTGTCTTCAGAACTTGCAGAAAAATCAGAAAATGTCAGATCTTGAAGGGTACAGGAGAATCTTGTTTTGAAAATAAAACTAAGGCTTAGACAGGCCCAGCAACTTGCTCAAGATCTTGAAGAAACAGGTGAAGAAGGGGCTAAAATGTAGCCCCCGTCATTCAGAATCATTACACATAGGCCTATTCCTTCTCACGATAAAGGATCTCACTACTTGTAAGTTTCCCTCTTTCCTCCTTCTTTAGTTATCTAGAGGACTCGACTTTCAACTTTCTTTAAGTCTTCCAGGACCCAAGCACCTAAGAGTTTATCAAGTTTCACTTCCACTGGGAGGTGGGGTTCATGGGTTGGTGTATAAACATCACAGGACTCAGAGACTTTCATCGGCAATGCCTGACAGGAAGACCTGGACTCATGGTGCACAGCAGGAGATGGAGGCAGGACAAGGT
Source organism: Macaca mulatta (assembly GCF_049350105.2). Taxonomy (NCBI): domain Eukaryota; kingdom Metazoa; phylum Chordata; class Mammalia; order Primates; family Cercopithecidae; genus Macaca; species Macaca mulatta. The sequence continues at coordinate 58,488,918 of NC_133421.1, forward strand.
GTTAAGGGACCCTCCCCTATAGGACAAAGAAATTGGGCCCAGGTCCAATCAGAGCTTTCACATCATACCCTGAGTCACCCTCTCCACTGCTCCCATTGTTCTTTCTTTCTTCCTCTCTCTCTCTCTCTCTCTCTCTCTCTCTCTCTCTTTCTTTCTTTCTCTCAACAGGGTCTTGCTATGTTGCCCAGGTTGCAGTGCAATGGCACAATCATAACTCCTTATAACCCCAAACTCCTGGGCTCAAGCAATCCTCCCACCTCAGCTTCCCGAGTAGCTGGGTCCCCCATGCCCAGCTAATTATTTTTCTTTTTTGTAAAGAGAGGATCTCATTGTGATGCTCTGGTCTCAAACTCCTGGGCTCAGGTGATTCCTCCTGCCTCAGCCTCCCAAAGTGCTGGGATTACAGAAATGAGATGCCGGCCCAGCCCCGCATGGTACCCTCTTCCAATTAAGCATGACTGAAAATCCTAAAGAACTGAGATCTGATTATTCACAGTCTTTGTGTAGAGGCGGGGGGCTTGATGAGTTGATCTTTTGCCAATCAAAAGAACCCAGCTTTTCAGAGTGGCATAATTTTCTCCTACTCATGAGATCCTACTCCACAATTCTATCTCTGGAGTGTTTGGGGTATCTTGCAACCAGCACACCACTGGCAATTTGGAATCAATGGAAAACGGGGGAATAAGTGAACAGTGAACACAAAGGAAAACACTGTTCCATTTGGCTGCACATGTCCAGCAAATGAAAGCGTGCAATAGATTACCCATGAATTTCCAGTAATACAACGTTTTAAAAGGCTTCTTTGAAACCCAGATGTCTCTCAAATAGCTGAGCTGAAGCCTTGTATCTATACCACAGACTTTTAAATTTCCTTCCCCAGTTAATGGGCTATTCATACTTTCCACTTCTTCCTGAATCAATTATGATCATTTATATTCTGTCAGAAAATCATCCATTCTTTTGATATTTTCAAATTTGTTATCATGTAGTAGAATTTTATCCTTCCCTTAAATATCTATTGTTATATCTTCTTTCTAATTCCTCATGTTGTGTGCTTATGTTTTCTCTCAATTCTTGATTTGAATTGCTAGCACCTGGTCTATTATATTACTTTCTTTTATTTTTTAAAGTTGTCATAATCTTTATTTGCTTTACATTAAGCATATTTGTTTTTTAATTACTGAATTAAATTTTTGTATGCAGTTTATATGCCTTGTTTAAAAATAAAGGTATTTAAGGTCATGCATTTTCCCTGAGTCCAATTTTGGTCATATCCTATAACGCTGGATATCTAGCGTCCTCAATGCCATTATTGTCTAACTAGACTCCAAGTGTACTTTTTTTTTCCTAAGACAGAGTCTTGCTCTGTCATCCAGGCTGAAGTGCAGTGGCACAATCTTGGCTCACTACAACCTCCACCTTTCGGGTTCAAGCAATTCTCATGCCTCAGCCTTCCAAGTAGGTGGGATTACAGGTGTGCACCACCACACCCCACTAATTTTTGTATTTTTAGTAGAGACAGGGTTTCACCATGTTGGCCAGGCTGGTCTTGTACTCCTGACCTCAAGCAATCCACCTGCCTCAGCCTCCCAAAGTGCAAGTGTACTTCTTAATTATTCCTTGACCTAAGAATTGTTTAGGTGAATGTTCTGCATTTGTTTTGTTTTTCGTTTTCAAGCGGTAGCAGTTTTATTTCCACTTTTATTTATTAATAGCATTATAGTTAAAGAATGTGACCTGTGTAATTTTGATGAAGGAAAAAGAGAACAGTTTAAATTAACTGCAGAATTGCAGAGATCCAGCAGCCCGAGGGAGGAAGCTGAAGCTATAGGACACTACTGCAGAGGTTTAATCTCTGTGTTTACAAATTTATTTGCCATGCTAGAGTGGTAGCCAAGAGTCAGCCGGGGAGTGCCCCCATGCGTTGTCTGGCAGAAACATCTGTGCCAAGTACAGTCTGTAAGTAGGCACTACACTGGCATAGAACACTTAATGGGCTTCTTGCATGATCCAGACATTTCTCTCTGACTGGCTGCTGCCCACTCTTGCCTCCAGTTGGCATCCCTCAGAATGCAAAGATGTCTGAATTCTGGCAAAATATCTCCTGCTCACCTCCCAGACACACTGGTTTTAAGTATAAAAGAAGTCATGAATCCAATCAGTCCTTCTTTAGATCCATATTTAGCAGACAGGCTATGGTTTCTGGCATATGTGTCTATAAACATTTCTCACGTCCTATGCAGATTTCTCCTTCCTTTATACTCATGGCCATTTCCATGAGATTCTCCAAGGATAGGAACTAGATCCCAGTGCTGAAGTCACTAACTTCCTTAGAAATTCACACTGCCCCTTTTTCTTTTCTTTTCTTTTTTCCCTGCCACTCAGAACAATAGTCTATTGGCAAAGTACTCATTAGTGGGTAGGTTAATATTTCCTCTTCAGACGTGGACTTAAGGATAGAAAACTAAATGCATTGAAAGCAGCACCATTACAGAATGTGCTCTGCCTAAGACTGGTTTTAGCTGAGCTTCAGGGCCACACTCTACTCCTACCAGAACAGCAGATGTCCCTGAGTCACCAGAGCTCACCGTCAATCATATCTTATGTCTGAAAATAAATCCAGCATTAGGCAGCTGACCACATATGTGCCTCTGAAACTATGGCAACAGAAAGTCCTTTTACCTCTGTGTCCCAATTAAAAGTGTTCTGTTGGCTGTAATTGGGGTGTTTGGTCTCCAAAACTAATAGATCAAAGCAATCACATAAGCCTCAAATGTCACTATCATACAAATTGATATTTCCCATGCAAGCAGCTAATGAGTGGTCACACCAAAGAGCATATGAAATTGAGGTTACAGAGAATAACTGGATAAATCCATTTTTGGATCCTTTTCTCCATGTTCCCAACGCACCCAAGATTTGAAAACTGATTGAATGTTGCAGAGGGGGGAGAAAGGACAATGGCAATTTCAAGTTGGATGTCCAGGAGGATACAGGAGCTTTTAACAGAAATGGGGAGAAAATTCTTGGAGTAGGTTTCGTAGAAAGAATGACACATGTTGAGAAATAAATGTATTCAAGTCTACTGTACTAGGGTAGCCAGGTGTCTGGCATTGAACCAGGGCACATAACATTTGAGTTTTCTGCCTGGTTTCTAAAAAAAGATTAACTAGTAATATGAATGTCTTCTTTTGATCATTATACTTTCAGATTTGTTTTATTGTTGTTTCTGATTGATTCTTAATGAGCAATAGCATGGAACAACTCTGCTTTTAGTTTTTTTCTCTGATAGTATGAAATGATCAATAAACAAGCACTTAAAAAAATGCAACTAAAAGATCTTTCGTGTGATCCCTGTAATCTTTTGGTAATAGGAAAAATCCTCTGGTAACATAAACAAGCTCACTCTCTAATAATCAGTTTACTAACACAAGTAATACTACTTAATAATGTAAAAGGCTATGGGGGGGAACAAAGGTATATGTACACATTTTTTTTGCTCTATCAGAGGAATATGTTTGACAAACAATAGGAAGCTCAATTTATAGTAGCTTAATCAACTCAGAAAGTAGGCGGTTGCTGATATTAGTTCAGCAGCTCTGAGTACAATTTTGTCTTCCAGTCACCATTAGACCAAGAGAATTGCATGAGATTTGGCTCAAGCTCAAGCCAAACCCTTGCAATTCTCTTGACCTAATGGTGACTGGAAGATTATTCTGCCTCTAATATGTCATCCAAATTCTAGGCAAAAAGAAGAGGGTTAAAGAGAAATGGCATATTCGCTGTGTCTTCCCTGCTGTAAGGGAACCTTCTCAGCAATTCCACCCAGTGATGTCACCTACATCTCATTACCCAGAATTGTGTCACATGGTCATCCCATCTGGAAAAAAAAAAAAAAAAAAAAAAAAAACCTGGTAAATGTAGTTTCTTAGTGGATGCATCATCATCTTTTAGCTGGAATTTTGCTAATAATAAAGAAAGGAAAATAGATACCGGATAAGTGGTTAGTTACCATCTCCCCTCTCTATTGAACTCACCCAGAAGGACTGGCATTTTTCTGGCAGCCATCATGCAGCATTGAATCTAGGGTTTCAAGAGGTAAGCCATACATGATCTATCATTAAAACGAAGGAGTTCCCATCAAAAGACGTAGGATCAGGTTCTGGCTCTGCCACTAGCTCCGTGACCTTGAACAACTAAGTCATTTACTTTCATTCCTAATCTGTAAAATGAGAGAACTTAAAGCAGTCATTGTAAAAATCCTGAAATCCTATGCTTCCATTGTAGAGCCTTACCTGGTAGATATCAAAGTTTTCTTATGCTCCTCTCCTGGACCCTGTGCCCTACCTTTTGTTCCTGGTAGACAAGGAAACATTGCTATAGCAGTCTATCCAGAACCTAAGAGCAGTATCGCTTCAGGAACCATGTTGCTTTGAATAAATAAAAATAGTTTCTTCTATCCCCTATAAAGAGAATGTTGAAGGGCAATGGTGGTTCTAAGGTAATGCACATGATCCACTTCAGCAAGGCTCCTGGGCTGTGTGTGACTGGCACACCTGTGTCCAAGACAAGAGGTCATCTGTGGAAGTCAAAGATAAGAAATCCATCATCTTATGGATCTTCCAGCAGACGTCTCCAGACAGTAGCAACACTGTCCACCACCATTGCACACAGACCGCCAGGAAAACAGCTGGAAGTGGGATGGGAAAAGGGGAGGAAGTAGGGAGGACAGGGAAGTAAGAAAAGCTTAGGGTAACACAGGTAACCTTGCTCAGATCTACAACACTGTGAGGTCTATAGTGTTTTCTTTGGCAAATTTACACCACACCACCAAAAAGGAAAAATTCACTTTCTTCCTACTCCCTCCATCCAGGAAACCTCATCCTTTCTTAGCTAAACCCACTTTCCCAGCTAGAAAAGGAGGGCTGCTCTATTGGTTACATGCAAGAGGTACCAATTATGCTTTGCATCAGGGAACCTGTCTTACTAGTTACACCACTGTAGGTGAGCCCTGTTCAAGCCAAAGAAATTTTACAGTCTTCCTCTCTCTTTCAGCTCCACCTACCACCTTCTCACTGCATCAAACTTACTGGTGGATGGAGACTTCCATTAGCTGCCTCTGGTTAGCTGATAAATTGGGCTTTGGAATGCTTCTATGACTTTATATCACCCATTAAGCTCTTTCGATATTTAATAATAGAAAACCCTGACCTCTGTTGGAAATAATCCACAAAGGAGTACAGCAAATAGAAGAATAGAAAGTGCCTCTTTCCCATGTAAATTGCACAGGCTAGAACAAGATTACCGAAGAGTCTGAGGGACCTCTGACGGGTAGATAGTGCAGTAAACCACCATGGCACATGTATACTTACGTAACAAACCTGCAACTTCTGCACACATATCCTGGAACTTAGAGTAAAATTTAAAAAAAGAAAGAAATGAGCTATCAAGCTATGGCAGACATGGAGGAAGCTTAAATATTTCTAAGTGAAAGAAGCCAATCAGAAAATTTGTGATTCCAAAAATATGACATTTGAAAATGGCAAACTATGAAGACGATAAAAAGATCAATGGTTGCCAGGAGTTAAGGGAGGAGAAGGATGAATAAACAGAACCCAGAAGATTTTTAGGGCAATAAGACTATTCTGTAGGATACCCTAATGGATACATGTCATTATGTATTTGTCAAAACCCACATAATGTACAACATCAAGAGTGAATCCTAATGTCAACTGTAGATTTTAAGTGATAATGATGTGTCAGTGTAGGTTCATCAATTGTAACAAATGTACCAATCTGGGGCCACAAATCCATAGTGGCAGAGGTTGTGCATGTGTAGGGATGGAGGTATATGGCAACTCTCTGTGTATATCCCTCAATTTTCCTGTGAACTTAAAACTGCTCTAAAAAATAAAGTCTATTAATTTTTCAAAAATTTATTTGCTGACCTAAAAATGAACATAGATGGTTCTAAACCCTCTTCACCTTCCAAGAAACTAACACCTCAATGCTTCCCAAAGAGAGATTGCTAGAAATTTAGGAGCATCTACTGATTGCAAGCATTTCTGTTCAGTCCTGTTCTCACCACTGTGGCCAATTGACTCTTTACTCTGCCCACTGAGCTTTAATTTCAATGACTGCATTTTTCATTTCAAGGTCCCTTTGGTTGTCCTGCTTCATTTTTCCCGATATTTTCACTTTCTTCTATTATAACCTTGATGATTTTCTTGGTATACTCATTTCATGGTCTCCACTAATAGCTCTGTTACTGGAAGCTCTTGGGGCTCCAATCCTGCTGTCTCTTTTGCCTAGTGGCTCTTAGATATGGCAGATGGTTTCCTTGTGCGTTTTGTAACTTTGGTTTTTGAGTTCAATTCTAGTAGAGCTCTATCTGTGCAAATACCAAGCAGCCTGAGTTAAGGGTCTATTCAGCTCTCCAGGGTAGTTTTGTATTTGCTTCTGTGGTCATTCCAAGGATATTACTTGCCTAGAACCAGTGCCATGTTCATTTTTCAGTTTAATGGCTCCCAAGATCATGCAAGTAGAATACATTAGAATCTCAAACTTGTGCAAAAAAGTGTGTTGTCAATGAATATTGTTATGCATTCTCAAGGGGAAATTTATCCCCCACTCGGAACTCAAGAGAAGACAAATAAATCTCACTATAGTATATCAGCCAGTGAGTGAGCTTTTTTCTATCTATCAATTTCTCCAAAGGTGTAGCTTTTCAATGCCCCAGATTTTTTCAGTGATCTCCATTCCAATTTCCTGCCACAGAAGGGCTCAAGATCTCATCTCCCATATCCATTTGAGCTTTAAAATCCAGAAGCCTTATACATTGTTGGTGGGAAAGTAAATTACTACAACCTCTATGAAAAACTGTATGGAGATTTCTTGAAGAACTGAAAGTAAAATTACCATTTGACCCAGCAAGCTCAATACTGGGCATCTACCCAAAGGAAAAGAAATTGTTATATTAAAAAGATACCGCTCTTTTTCAGGCTAGAACCATGGAGGGTGTAGAAGAGAAGAAGAAGAACGTTTCTGCTGTGCCAGAAGCCCTTAAGAAAAAGAGAAAGAATTTCACAGAGCTGAAGATCAAGCACCTGAGAAAGAAGTTTGCCCAAAAGATGCTTCAAAAGGCAATGAGGAAGCTTATCTATAAAAAAGCAAAGCACTATTACAAGGAATACAGGCAGTTGCACAGAACTGAAATTCAAATGGCAAGGATGGCAAGAAAAGCTGGCAACTTCTGTGTACCTGCAGAACCCAAATTGACATTTGTCATCAGGATCAGAGGTACCAATGGTGTGAGCCCAAAGGTCCGAAAGGCATTACAGCTTCTTCGCCTTCGTCAAATTTTCAGTGAAACCTTTGTGAAGCTCAACAAGGCTTCAGTTAACATGCTGAGGATTGTAGAGCCACATATTGCATGGGCGTACCCAAATCTGAAGTAGGTAAATGAACTAATTTACAAGCGTAGTTATGGCAAAATCAATAAGAAGTGAGTCGCTTTGACAGATGACACTTTGATTGCTCGATCTCTTGGTAAATATAGCATCATCTGCATGGAGGAGCTGATTCATGAGATCTATACTGTTGGAAAACGCTTCAAAGAAGCAAATAACTTCCTGTGGCCCTTCAAATTATCTTGTCCATGAGGCGGAATGAAGAAAAAGACCACCCATTTTGTAGTAGTGGAGATGCTGGCAACAGGGAGGACCAGATCAACAGTCTTACTAGAAGACTGAACTAAGGTGTCTACCATTATTATTTTTCTAAGCTTGTTGGTTAATAAACAGTACCTGCTCGCAAACTGAAAAAAAAAAAAAAAAGATAACTGCACTCGTGTTTGTCACAGCACTGTTCACACTAGCAATGTCATGGAATCAACCTAAGTGTCCATCAGCAGATGATCGGATAAAGAAAATATGGGATATACACACCATAGAATACTATGCAGTCATAAAAAAACTGAAATCATGTTCTTTGCAGCATCATAGATAGAGTTAGAGGCCATTATCCTAAATGAAATAACTCAGAAACAGAAAATCAAATACTGCATGTTTTGACTTATAAGTAACAGCTAAACTCACAGACATAAAAATGGAAATAATAGACACTGAGGACTCCAAAAGGAGGAAGACTGGGAGGAGGGTAAGGATTTTAAAAATTACCTGTTGGGCTGGGTGCAGAGGCTCACATCTATAATCCTAGCACTTTGGGAGGCCAAGGCAGGAAGATTGAGCCTTCTTGAGCTCAACTCCTGCTTGAGCCCAAGAGTTTGAGACCAGCCTGGGAAACATGGTGAAACCACAACTCTGTAAAAAAAAAAAAAAAAAATACAAAAATTAGCTGGGAATGGTGGTGCATGCCTGTAGTCCCAGCTACACAGGAGGCTGAGGTAGGAGGATCACTTGAGCCCAGGAAGTCAAGGTTGCAGTGAGCCATGATCACACCACTGCACTCCGGCCTGGGCAACAGAGTGAGACCCTGTCTCAAAAAAATACAGACAAAAATTTTTAAATGGCCTACTGGGTACAATGTTCACTATTTGGGTAATGTTACACCAGAGCCCAAACCTCACAATTATGCAAAATATCCATGTAACAAACATGCACATATACCCCTTGAATCTAAAATTATTTTTAAAATAAAATAAAACAATGGCCTAGCAAAAAAAAAAAAAAATCCAAGCCCATTATTTACCAGCAACAATAAACTCTGGATCCTCTGAGACTGCATGACTATCGGCCCTAGTTTTCAGCTCCCTCTGGTTCTAGGCATTTGAAAAGATGTTTGTTCAGGTTAAATTTTGTTATCACTTATGACAATTTCTAATGTTTATGGATAAACACTGGGAAACTAATCCTTTCTGAAAACTACTAGTAAGCCTACATTAGTATAAAACAACTAAATATCTTATGTCATAGTTGCTCAATGTGTTATAATGTACATTTGAATTTACGTATAATGTGTGACTATGGAACAGTCTTTTTTCCATATCATTATGAATGAGAATAGATGTAAAAATCAAGAATAAAATCTAATGGTGAAAAAATAAAAGGATGTCCATTACATTCTATTGAACATTTCTAGGTATTTTCTAGTAGGAAGGTTTTCAGACTACTTAGACTCCTATCTTACTGGAAATGGAACCAGCAGTTACATTAGATGCATTACTCCATTTAATCCTCATCCCAACCCTGCAAGATAGATAATCATACTCCCATTTCACAAATGAGGAAATTGAGACTCATAGAAGTTACCTAATTTTATCAAGGTCACACAACTAATGCTGTCTGATCTCAAAGACCACATAATTCTCCTTATCTCATATTACTTCTTTGGAGAGCCAGCCTATTTCCTCTACTGTGCCTGAAAGAAGGGAGTCCAGAGTTTGTGAACAGTTTAAGCCAAAGAGTCCTTTGAATGTTCTCCTTGAAAAACAGTCTTGAGAAAAAAAGTTTCTGGCAAGGTTCCATTATTAATTATAAGGGTGAGTGGTAAGCCAAAGAATTATGAAGCCTGGATGTGACTTGACATCACCTTTGGGGAAACCATCAAGAATCCCTGAATAGGCTCGTGTCTGAGCACACAGAGAGAGAGAGGCAGACCTTCCCTCCCCAGGTAGCCAGCCCCATTTTATTGAAGGGTGGGTCAGCAGAAGGTTTGGAGGATTAGCTCTGCCTGAAATCTGTAGGAGAAAGTGGATACAGGAGAGGTTAATGTCCATGCTGAGGAATCATGAAGCTGATAAAAATCTGGATCATTGGGTTAGAAGCTGGCCCAAGGCCAGACACAAAATATAGCCATAATGGGAGCCTTCCCAAGTAGAAAAAGGTTATTAGTGGAATCACATTAATCACAATGATTAATGCTGAAACTCAAGCCTTTTATTATGTAAAAGGCTCAAAAGAGTATATTGGCAGAGAGGGAAAGGGTTCCAATTTTGCAGAAAATAGTGAACCAAAGAGGTACAGTAAATACTCAGGATGTGATTTGAAAATCAGAAACCTGGACGGGTCACACAAATCATGCTTAAAAGCTGCTTATGCAAAGAAATTTGCCAGAAAGCAAATATGCCTACAGATGGCCCATCAGGAGGCAGTTGGGTACTCCCAGCTTGCTGCAAGGGCAGCCAGGCCAAGGGAGAGGACAAGGCCAGGAGGGGCCCAGGGTGTGGGGTGGAATGAGAACACAAGCCAAGAACAAAGATCTCACTGTCCACAATCCTCCCAGAGTCCTCAACCTGCCAAGGGCAATGCCCAGGAGAGGTCATCTTGGAGCTCCAGGGCCTTTAAAATCTCCTACCCTGGACCCGTTGGGGCAGAGGAACAGTGCTAACCAGGTATGACTTGTGAGTCGAAAGAGAAATTACAAAAAGAAAAAATCCCAAAATTTAAAACCAGTGCTGAATCAAAATAAAAGTACACAAACCAAAGCCTCACCCATGAATCCAAACCAAGCTGGATGAAAGGTTGATCAGTGATAAGGGAGACTGAGAAGAATGAGGCCATTTAAAAATGAAGAAGAAAGTTTACACTGGAGAAAGTCTCTAAACCGGAATTAGGTACTCAGGAGGCTTCTGTGGTCTGACCATTACCAATGGCAGGGACCCAGCTCACAGGCAGGAAAGGACCACGAGTGTCCTTCCATATTCCTGGGCTTCTCAAACTGAGAGCAGACCATTAAATAATTATTCCCTGCCTTACATCTTATAGAAAAAAAATTCTGGAAGAAGAGAGGCAAAGTATGTGTCTTTTAAAATTAATTTTTAACATGCTTGTTTCTAAAAGGATCTAGGGTATGTCCCACTATTAAAGCATATGCACATGGCAGTTAAATAAAGATGCTTGGCAAAGACTGGCTCACTCTTCACCAAACCCATTTTCTCTTCCAGCCAATAACATATGAACAGAAATATTAGTGCCACTTTCAGGGCTGGCCCGTAGACACCTACTAGGCATGACCACCCATAGTCTTTCTTCATTTCCTGGCTAAATGCAGGAGGCTCTGAGTGGAACGACTCTCTGGGTCCCTGAATCTTTGCCTGTGGGACAACTGCCTGATGATCAGGAAAACACATTTGCACTTCACATGGGAAAACAATTCCGACTGCGAGAAGCCACTATGACTTGGAGGATTATTGTTACAACAGCTGACATTATATTTAATACAGAAGTTGGTAACTTGAACAGGAATACTGACATGATAAAAACTAAACACAGTATTGGCTTAGCACTCAGGTGGCAGGCAGAGAGGAAACTATTCTCAGAGCGGAAAGATGGAGACCTACAATATTCCATGGCAAAACATTACACTTGTCACCTGGCATAACTTGGAAGCCAGAGCATGTGCCAACTGAGCCTATAGCTCTGGAAAAGAAGTTGAAGAAAAGCTCAAATTTTTTTTCTGCTTTTAATAAGAAGGAAGAGGGAGGGAGAGAGAGAAACAGAGATTGAGTCAGGGGCCTCTAAGGATTGTAAAATCCTACGATTTTAAGGCTGCAAACAGTAATAGATTAGACTGAAGGAAGTTAAAGAAAAAGGACTCCCAGAGAAGAGTGTATTCCCAGCCAAAGCCTCTCATTATGACGCCCTACCCTCTATGGCCTTTCTGTTCCAACATGAGGCTCCCTCAGCTCCTTGCCTCTCTAGCACGTGCACAGCCCTCACTGAGGCTCTAGGGAGCCTCTCATTCCCTGGACATTGTTCATGGACCCTGAGGAACTGGAGAACTCTCTCAGGCCCAGCTACATGGAAACTTCCCTCAGCCATGTCTAATCTACATCCGGCCTCAACCACTGTGATATCAGACACCATAGTGCAACTGGAGCATCTCCAAAGGCCTTGCAATTTTCTTAGTCTATGGCTTAAGAAATATGAAGTTCCCTGCCACCGGGTTTTCCCCTACCAACCTCTCCAGGTGCTTCCACCACCCCTTGATTCTCCTCTCTACTCCCAGTTCTTTCTACCCATACCAGAAGAGATTCCTTCCTCCTATTCCTATATGAAAGAAAATCACCTCTAAGGAAGGTCTTTCAAAAATATTGACCCTCTTATGACTAGGCACATCTAGGCTATAAGATCCTTAATAGCAAGGATGCCTTGCCTTCAGGACTCATCCAGTGTCTGATGTGAAGTAGGCACCAATGTATTTTTGGTGAAATAAGCTGAACTGTAGTAAATTAAGGGACAGAGGAAAAGGGCTTGCAAGCAAAAAGTGGAAGAGAAGCTCCAAGGTCTCAAGATAAAGACCTGGGGAAGCAGGGAGCAGTGGGAAGGGTGGTGGAGTTGCAGAGTGTATCTCTTGCCTGTGATAAACTTCCCAAGAGGACTTCTGCATTCAACTTGTTGCAATCCCTGTTTTCCTGCAAACCCCAAGAAAGGAGTACAGGCATGACTGCATTCACTCACAGAGGTCCAGACTTAAAGCCTAAGCTGTATTCATTATAATTCAAACACATCTGGGCATGAGTAGAAGGCTGGTGGGGCAGGTCTTCCAAGGATCAGTTTGCATGAGGCACTAAGGAGTCCCCTGGGAAATAATCCATCCCAGGGGAAGAAAGAGTTGAAGGGGAAAGTTTGAACCAAACAGAATAGAGGGTCAGGAAGGGAGGGGCAACTTTGAGTACAGCATAATGTCTATCTTTCAGCTCATTGTCTAGTCTAGTCCCTGTGGATCTGTGCCAGAATCCAAGATAAAGGACACTGCATTAAAAATAATTTTTAAAAGAGAGAGTTTTATCTTTTTTGAAAATATATATATATATATTATTCAGTTGGTACTACAGAAATTGAAAGAAAGTTTGAGATCTATGGAGAGCAATCATATGTCCCAGTTCTCCCAAGACAGTCCCAGTTTGCACCTGTTGTCTCAGCAGGTAACCCTGTTCCCTGTTCCAGCTTACTTCTGAAGTGTCCTAGAAGTTGTATGGTCACCCTGGTTCTGAGGGACATTTTGGGGATAAATCTAGGTAAGTCACACACTCTTTTTCTAACATATAATGTTCTTGTGTTCATAAAAGGAGTCTCCTACTACAAAACAAAGAGAACAGGAAAATGAAACAAATTGCATTTTCATATGAGACTAGGTGATATCTGTAACCCAGAAGAACATGAGATGAATCCAGAAAGCAAATAGAAGAATAGTAAATGGCTCAGCAGGGCAGACTGAACTAACACAGAAGTGTCTTTAGAGGGACTTAACAGTGAGAAGAGGGCTAACATACCCTGAAGAATCGAAGAAAAACTAAGGAACTGGAGATACCAGCTACCTAGAAGGCAAGAGTAGAACCATCACTGTGTGCTATAAAGAAATTATCCCCTCAATATCCCATCAGGAGATGGGATATAGATTCTCTACATGAGTTGAACCAGACTTGCCTCATCTCAGGGACACCAGGCCCAGAGGAGGGCATGCGAATCAAACTCAAACCAGGGAGAATTAACTGAATACTGTATCCTGAATCTGAGACTCTAATTATTTTCCCAGTTCCAGCTTCAGAACATTATCATTTAGCCTTCCATTCTCCAAGAAGATTTTAAAAAATAAAACACCCTGGGGGTGGAGGATTGAAGGGAAAACCTATAAATAATGACATTTGGGGCAATTTGCCTGGCCAGCGAATTTTCCTACTTGAAACTCTGTAAGTCAACAAGACCAGCCCAAGTCTAATCAGGTTTTTAGTGCCTCATTCTTAAATATGAATGGGCACCAGGCTTTGGGGCAGCTGTCGACGTGAAAGACAGAGGCTAAAACAAACAGGATAAAAAGAACAGTGGGGATAAACAGAGACAACATAAGAAGCAAGAGAAAAATGTTAAGAAAATTATAATTAATGATAACCAATGACTTTAGAGAGTGAAGAAAGATAGGCTACTATCTTCCTAAAGAAAACAGTCAGAGAATATAAGTAAGCTCTTAGAAATTTAAATATTATCTCCAGATTTTTTAAATTATTGAACAAAAAGATAGAGGTGGACATTAGGAGAGGAAAACTGAGGGAAACGGAGGATCAATCCAAGTGGACAATACCTGCCTCATAGGAATTCCAAAAACAGAGAAAAAAATGGGGCTCAACAGAGTGGGTGGCACATGGCTGCAATCCCAGCACTTTGGGAGGGTCATGTGGGAGGATAGCTAGAGCCCAAAAGTTTGAGACCAGCTTGGGCAACACAGTGAGATCCCATTCTACAATAAATAAATAAATAAATAAATAAATAAATAAATAAATAAATAAAAATTTAAATTAGCTGGGGGTGGTGGCATATCCCTGTAGTCCTAGCTATTCAGGAAGCTGAGGCAGGAAGCTTATTTGAGCCCAAGAGTGCAAAGTTACAGTGAGCTATAATTGTACCACCACACTCCAGCCTGGGCAACGGAGTGAGAGCCTGTCTCTTAAAAGAAGAAAAGAAAAGAAAATTATCAAAGAAATACTACAAGAAATTTTTCCATTTGGACAATCATTCAAATTGAAAGAACACACCAAGAATGTAACATACTGAATGAATAAAAGCACATCATTTGTGAAATTTCAGAACATTATGGATAAAAAGAAGATTTCAAAAGATCTTAAAAGTTTCCAGGAAAAAAAAACAAGTCATGAAAAAAATGAAGAAAGAGAATAGCATCAGATTTTTATTTTTTTTTTAATTTATTTATTATTATTATACTTTAAGTTGTAGGGTACATGTGCATAACGTGCAGGTTTGTTACATATGTATACTTGTGCCATGTTGCTGTGCTGCACCCATCAACTCGTCATTTACATCAGGTATAACTCCCAATGCAATCCCTCCCCCCTCCCCCCTCCCCATGATAGGCCCCTGTGTGTGATGTTCCCCTTCCTGAGTCCAAGTGATCTCATTGTTCAGTTCCCACCTATGAGTGAGAACATGCGGTGTTTGGTTTTCTGTTCTTGTGATAGTTTGCTAAGAATGATGGATTCCAGCTGCATCCAAGTCCCTACAAAGGACTCAAACTCATCCTTTTTTATGGCTGCATAGTCCATGGTGTATATGTGCCACATTTTCTTAATCCAATCTGTCACTGATGGACATTTGGGTTGATTCCAAGTCTTTGCTATTGTGAATAGTGCTGCAATAAACATACGTGTGCATGTGTCTTTATAGCAGCATAATTTATAATCCTTTGGGTATATACCCAGTAATGGGATGGCTGGGTCATATGGTACATCTAGTTCTAGATCCTTGAGGAATCGCCATACTGTTTTCCATAATGGTTGAACTAGTTTACAATCCCACCAACAGTGTAAAAGTGTTCCTATTTCTCCACATCCTCTCCAGCACCTGTTGTTTCCTGACTTTTTAATGATTGCCATTCTAACTGGTGTGAGATGGTATCTCATTGTGGTTTTGATTTGCATTTCTCTGATGGCCAGTGATGATGAGCATTTTTTCATGTGTCTGTTGGCTGTATGAATGTCTTCTTTTGAGAAATGTCTGTTCATATCCTTTGCCCACTTTTTGATGGGGTTGTTTGTTTTTTTCTTGTAAATTTGTTTGAGTTCTTTGTAGGTTCTGGATATTAGCCCTTTGTCAGATGAGTAGATTGCAAAAATTTTCTCCCATTCTGTAGGTTGCCTGTTCACTCTGATGGTAGTGTCTTTTGCTGTGCAGAAGCTCTTTAGTTTAATGAGATCCCATTTGTCAATTTTGGCTTTTGCTGCCGTTGCTTTTGGTGTTTTAGACATGAAATCTTTGTCCATGCCTATGTCCTGAATGGTACTACCTAGGTTTTCCTCTAGGATTTTTATGGTATTAGGTCTAACATTTAAGTCTCTAATCCATCTTGAATTAATTTTCGTATAAGGAGTAAGGAAAGGATCCAGTTTCAGCTTTCTACTTATGGCTAGCCAATTTTCCCAGCACCATTTATTAAATAGGGAATCCTTTCCCCATTTCTTGTTTCTCTCAGGTTTGTCAAAGATCAAATGGCTGTAGATGTGTGGTATTATTTCTGAGGACTCTGTTCTGTTCCATTGGTCTATATCTCTGTTTTGGTACCAGTACCGTGCTGTTTTGGTTACTGAAGCCTTGTAGTATAGTTTGAAGTCAGGTAGCGTGATGCCTCCAGCTTTGTTCTTTTGACTTAGGATTGTCTTGGAGATGCGGGCTCTTTTTTGGTTCCATATGAACTTTAAAGCAGTTTTTTCCAATTCTGTGAAGAAACTCATTGGTAGCTTGATGGGGATGGCATTGAATCTATAAATTACCTTGGGCAGTATGGCCATTTTCACGATATTGATTCTTCCTATCCATGAGCATGGTATGTTCTTCCATTTGTTTGTGTCCTCTTTTATTTCACTGAGCAGTGGTTTGTAGTTCTCCTTGAAGAGGTCCTTTACATCCCTTGTAAGTTGGATTCCTAGGTATTTGATTCTCTTTGAAGCAATTGTGAATGGAAGTTCATTCCTGATTTGGCTCTCTGTTTGTCTGTTACTGGTGTATAAGAATGCTTGTGATTTTTGCACATTAATTTTGTATCCTGAGACTTTGCTGAAGTTGCTTATCAGCTTAAGGAGATTTTGGGCTGAGACAATGGGGTTTTCTAAATATACAATCATGTCATCTGCAAACAGGGACAATTTGACTTCTTCTTTTCCTAACTGAATACCCTTGATTTCTTTCTCTTGCCTGATTGCCCTAGCCAGAACTTCCAACACTATGTTGAATAGGAGTGGTGAGAGAGGGCATCCCTGTCTTGTGCCAGTTTTCAAAGGGAATGTTTCCAGTTTTTGCCCATTCAGTATGATATTGGCTGTGGGTTTGTCATAAATAGCTCTTATTATTTTGAGGTACGTTCCATCAATACCGAATTTATTGAGCGTTTTTAGCATGAAGGGCTGTTGAATTTTGTCAAAAGCCTTTTCTGCATCAATTGAGATAATCATGTGGTTCTTGTCTTTGGTTCTGTTTATATGCTGGATTATGTTTATTGATTTGCGAATGTTGAACCAGCCTTGCGTCCCAGGGATGAAGCCCACTTGATCATGGTGGATAAGCTTTTTGATGTGTTGCTGAATCCGGTTTGCCAGTATTTTATTGAGGATTTTTGCATCGATGTTCATCAGGGATATTGGTCTAAAATTCTCTTTTTTTGTTGTGTCCTTGCCAGGCTTTGGTATCAGGATGATATTGGCCTCATAAAATGAGTTAGGGAGGATTCCCTCTTTTTCTATTGATTGGAATAGTTTCAGAAGGAATGGTACCAACTCCTCCTTAAAAAGCAATATTGGAAGCTAGAAGAAGATAGAGTAACACATTACACACTCTGAGAAAAATAGTTTCCAACATAAAATTCTATACCCATTTAAACTATCAATCAATTTTTAAAGTAGAACAAAAAGGATAGAATCTTATAAAATATATCTGCCATATTTCCCTTTCTCAGAAAACTACAGGAAATGGGCTCCACAAAAATGATGGAGTTAAACAAGAGAAAAAAAAAAGAGTATATCGCATCCAGGAAATAGGAGATTCAAGATAGGAGAAAGGCAGAAGGAACAGCCAGGATGACATTCAGGGAACAACTCTTTATGACTAAAGCAAGGGAAGAAAGGATCTAGGAGAAGTTAGCCTCTAAGAAAGGTTAAAATGCTAATTGATTTTAACATTGTCTGGCAGGTACATGAGAAATTATCCCCATAAATTTTATAAAATTCATCAGGGAAGGGTGAGAAGAGACACTAAAATAAACCAGGCTTGCAGCACATTCAGCATTAATCATTAGGTCAACTTGCTCTTTGATCTGCTTTCTCACAGTCTTTTTGGTGCCTATTGCTTCAGAATCACTGTCACAGCTTCAGAACCTGTTACAGGATTATAGTTCCAATGACAGAAAACCAAACACCACATGTTCTCGCTCATAAGTGGGAGTTGAACAATGAGAACACATGGACACAGGAAGGGGAACATCACACACCAGGGCCTGTCAGGGCCCTGGGAGGGGTTAAGGGAGGGTTAGCATTAGGAGAAATACCTAATGTAGATGACAGGTTGATGGATGCAGCAAACCACCATGGCACATGTATACCTATGTAACAAACCTGCATGTTCTGCACATGTATCCCAGAACTTAAAGTATAATAATTTAAAAAAAGATTATAGTTCACATGAACTACTCTACAGATAACAACTTAAACATTATAAAATGTTCACTTTTCCACTTAAGATATTCTTTCATGTCCTGTGTACCAGTGGAATTACTGACATCAGCTGGTCTGAAGGACCCCATGAGAAGCTGACTCACCCAAAAAAAAGTGTAGTTTCCTCATCCTGATGATTTCATTCCCTTTACCTCAACCAATCAGTGACACTGATTTTCCAACCCCTCACCTTCCATAATCCCCTTAAAAACCCCAGCCCAGAACTCCTTGGACAAATGGATTTGAGGGTCTCCTCCCATCTCCTCACTTGACACCCTGAAATCACTAAACTCTTTCTCTGCTTCAAACCCTGCTGTCTCAGCATATTGGTATGCTACTGCATAGCACGCATATAAAGGTGTTGGTCCTGTAACACATGTGGAAAAATTGAATTGAGTGGAATTTCATAGAACTATGGCAAGATGTGGAAAGATTTAGCCCAAGATTCCTGAAAATAAAATAAGTAAAAATAAATGAGATACTTACCAATTTTTGGAAAAATAAGTTGTTCAAGAAGGAAGTAAAATAATATCCTCTTAACTCATCCAGAATGAGTAAGATCAAACAATATGCTAAGAACAGTAAATATGGACTTTACTATGGTAATGTAGTCTTATAATTATATTGGGAGGGTGGGAGATAGCAGGTGGTAATAGAGATTTAAAAGTCTCATCTCCCATAATAAACACTGTCTAGAAGTGGTTAATCAAGAGAGAGCAGCATGTCTATATTATTTAGAAATATCAAGGTAAATATCAGAAGAAAAAAGATTAAAAGCTAAAAGCGACTACTCCTGGAAAGATGGAGGAAGGTTATTAAGAGGGGAAAACTGGGTATTTTTTAAATAAGTATTTTAGCATTACTTGACTTTTTAAAATTACGGGCATGTACTTCTTCAACAAAAATAAAAATACTCTTCTAAAGAGTAGGACTTCTTTGTAGGCTCTTTTTCCTCCATCTAGTAATTTTTTAAATTACAATAATAAATCTATGTAAGAAGATGGGAGCCTAAGGCTTTAATGAGCGGTGAAAGGCATTATCTCCATTTCAAAGCCATTGCTGAAGCACAGAACAGACCCAATAGCCTGAACAGTGAGTACCAAGGAGGTTTTTCATAATTTCTGGTATCCAGAACTGTGTGAATTGCCTTCCTGAGTTTAGGAAAGTTTCCACTAGAGTACTACTGCCTCCCCAAGTCAGATTCTTGTTTCCCCAGTCTTCTTTGCAGCCAGGGCATGGAGCACAGGCTTCAGTGTGAAGCAAAGTGACGTGAAGAAGGAGGCACAATATGGGAGCCCTTCTGGCAGAATGGGAAAGCATGGCAGGGTTACAGCTGGCCCTCAAAGGCAGCAATGGCAAAGGTCTTAGCAGTCAGCATGCCAGGCCCAGCATTGGCACCATGAGCCACATTGCCCCTACACAGCAGGAAAAGTGAGCAGTCAGCCCATGTAGTTGGGCTTTGTTTCTAGCTGTGTTGCTCAAAGCCTGATTCTCTGATCTCTTCTATGATTCTTTAAACAACCTGGAATCATTTAACAAATTCGTTTTCTGCTTAAATTAATTAGGGTAGGTTTCATTACTTTCAACTACGAACCATAACTGGTACAGTGAGCCAGACCAGCATAACCTGGAATGGAGATTTATGAGAGGACAAAAGAACACTGAAATGTCAAGATCCAGAGGAAACTCCCTTGTAGCAACCAGAGCAGGAGGAAAGGAAAACAGCAGAAGAACATGGTAGCTTGGAGGGCTGGGTTAGTAGACACTTGAAGATGTCATAGTCTCCCTGAACTCATTGCAATAAATTTTAGGATGGGCTGGAATTCTGACAAAGCACATCAGGACAGAACCAGAGAAGTATAGTTTCATTATTGTAAAGTGATGAGCTTAGTTCTATCCCTCGAACTGATGTGTCTAGGAAGCAAAGTCCAGAGTAGTCAAAGACTTGAACAGAAACCTATGTGTCACATTGAGCTTCTCGTGGGTATTACAGTCCTCTGCTCAAACCCTCCAATGGCTTCCCCATCTTATTCAATGAGTCCCTCCCCAACATTAAGCTTCTGACCTTACTTCCTACCCCCTTCACTCCTTATGCCCCAGCTACTGTTTTTGCTATTCCGCAAATCCAGACATGCTCCAACCTCAGGGCCTTTGCACTGGCAGGGCCCTCTCTCCATAACACCTTTCCCCAGATTAAGCCATATGGCTCGCCATTCCCTTTTTCCAAAGACTTAAATGTGGCCTGCTCTGACCATGCTATTTTATATCTCACGCTTCCCAAGCACTCCCCAAACCTCTGCTTTTTTTTTGTCATAACACTCAGTGCCATCTAGCTCACTATACAATTTACTCAGTTATTCAGTTATTAACTGTCTCCCTTGACTAGATTGAGGGTGTTGGATCTCAAGTGAAGCTAGAGAAGCTATTTGTTCATTTTTAGTTTCTGTATCAACTGATCTTCAAAGGAAGCAAAGTACTTTTAGCAGCTCCATGTTTCCAAACATGGCTGAATTAAAAGCAGTCGAATTCTACTGGCCTGAGGATGGCATGGCTTGCCTTTCACCTGAAATGAAGTCTAAAGGGTAATCAGCATGGCAGGCCAACTCAGTCTCTAATTGACGATCTTCCACAGCCCGTTAGCAAACAACTCAGAAAACACCAATCTCTGCTCTCAGGAGCCTTCCAAAGCCGCCTAACAGCCAAGAAGATCAGATTCCATTATTGTCTTCAAATCTGAAATCACTGATGTGAAAATGAAAACTCCAGAATACATACACAGGCACGCACACACACATACACACGCACACACACACACAAACATACACACACTCTATACAATAGGTAGTACATTCTCTTACTCCCAATTTGAGAAGCTGACATTGTACCAAGACTTACTACTAATATCAAGCATGTGAATGAAATGAGAATGGTTGCCCCTCCCTGGTGCAGAATTCCACTCATCCTAGTGTCTCCAGCAGTGTCCACATTTGGAAATAAGAGTGAGGTGTGTGCTGCCAGGGTCTGGCCAGCACTCCTGAGAATTCAGGCGAGCAGCCGCTGCATTGTCTCCGTCAACCACGTGCTCCTGCATGGTCCTGGCCCCACCCAAGGGACTGTCAATGTAACTGAAAACCACAAGCATCTGGAGGGCCACTTAGGGTCTCTAAACTCCCTCCCAGATGAGTGGGGCTCCACCCAGGCTGGATTTCCGGAGCATGCCAAGTGGGCGTGATGGTAAGGCACATCCGCAGAGTGAAATGGAGAGCAAAAGGAAATGGAAAACTGTGCCATCTTAGTACATTCGGGCGGCTATAACAAAATACCACAGACCATGTGGCTTATAAACAACAGAAATGTATTCCTCACAGTTCTGGAGGCTGAGAGGTCCGAGGTCAAGGTAAATTCAGTGTCTGGTGAGGGCCTGCTTACTAGTTTATGGACAGCTGTCTTCCTGTTGTGTCCTCACATGGAAGAAGGGGCAAGGGACTTCTTTGGGCCCTCTTTTTTTTCTTTCCTTTTTTTTTGTTTTTTGTTTTTTGTTTTTGTTTGTTTGTTTGTTTTTATTTTTTTGAGACAGAGTCTCACTCTGTTGCCCAGGCTGGAGTGCAATGGTGCAATCTCAGCTCACTGCAACCTCCAACTCTTCCTCTTGGATTCAAGCGATTCTCCTTCCTCAGCGTCCCAAGTAGCTGGGATTACAGGTGTGCACCGCCACGCCCAGCTACTTTTTGTATTTTTGGTAGAGACGGGGTTTCACTTGTTGGCCAGGCTGGTCTCAAACTCCTAACCTCAGGTGATCCGCCCTGCCTCAGTCTCCCAAAGTCCTGGGATTATAGGCAGGAGCCACCACACCCAGCCATCTGGGCCCTCTTTTAGAAGGGCACTAACCCCATTCATGAGGACTCCCCTGTCATGACCTAATTCCATCCTCATGTCCTAATTCACCTCCTAATTCCATCACACTGGGGACTAGTAACTTATGAATTTGGTGGGAGACACAAACATTCAGAGCCTAGCATGTGCAAAGACAAAGAGCATTCAGAAGCAAGGAACCTTCCGAATCATCAGGTCTAAGGAAGCAGGCAGAGAAGACAGAACAAAATTGAGTCTAGAGGCTCTACCCAAATGCAGGACAGATGCAGCAGACAGGTGCAGAAAGCAGTGCCCAGAGTGGTTCCCTTGGTACCAGGGCACGGAGGAGAAAAATGTTTACAGAGCACGTGAGGTCTCATTCTCGAAGAGCGAGGTGGCAATTGAGGATCCTGAGCCATACCAGACTGTGGGGGAAACAGTCACTGAGAAGGTGGCTGGCATCACTGCCATCAGGGTTGATGGAGGGCCTAAGTCCATGTGGAACACAATGAGGAGGACGGAGAGCAGCAGCCTAGGATTCCAGGCAAGAGAAGGGCATTGAGTAAACATGTGCTAGCCCCTAAAAGCAACACTGGCCACTGCAAAGATGTTCAAACATTGATTTTTCATAAGCCAAAACTTTTTTTTAGAGACAGAGTCTCGCTCTGTCATCCAGGCTGAAGTGCAGTGACACCATCATAGCTTACTCTAACCTCAGCCTCCTGGGCTCAAGTGATCCTCTGACCGCAATCTCCCCAGTAGCTGGGACCACAGGCATGCGCCACCATGCCCAGCTAATTTTTTTAAAAATGTTTGTAGAGATGCAGATCTCACCATGTTTCCCAGGCTGGTCTCAAACTCCTCAGCTCAAGCAATCCTCCTACTCTTGTCTCCCAAAGCGCTGGGGATACAGGCGTGAACCACCGCACCTGGCCCCAAACTTATTTAAGTACACTGAGCGATGATTTTTAAAAGAACCTGTTGTGATATAAATAATCTCTGAGCCGCAGTGTAACTTTAGATCCCCAGATATTTTAATTTCTTGAAGCAAGTCGAACAAGTACGCAAATAGGACTTATTCTCAGCGTTTCTACCCTCCCTGCCGCTAGGAGGGTGTATGTAATAGGTAGTCCTCCCAGGCAGGAAAGGAAAAACAAAACCTCCCTGAAGCTAAATTCTGCAAAAAAGAGGAGGACCCTCTTACTTGATCCTGATGGGGATCAGAATATTGGCCATAAAAAATTATTTCAGATTCATCCAGTTTGGTTATCTGCATAAAATACCTAAAGAGAATCTTTTTTAAATATGTCATTTTTAATTGACAAATAATAATTGTATATATCTATGGGGTACAATGCAACGTTTTGATATATATATACACATTGTAGAAAGATTAAATCAAGCTAATTAACATATCTACCACTTCACATTTTTTTGGTCTAGTGCAAACATTTAAAATCTACTTTTTAAGCAATTTTAAAATATAATTTTTTATTTTACTTTAGGTTCTGAAAATACATTATTACTAACTATAGTCCCCATTCTGTGCGATAGAACTTATTCCTCCTAACTGAAACTTTGTATCTTTGACCAACATTCCATAACTTGAAACTTTATGAAGGCAACAAAATAATTCCTTAAGAATGTCAATTATATATACCCAAAGGATTATAAATCATGCTGCTATAAAGATACATATACACGTATGTTCATTGCGGCACTATTCACAATAGCAAAGATTTGGAATCAACCCAAATGTCCATCAGTGACAGATTGGATTAAGAAAATGTGGCACATATACACTATGGAATACTATGCAGCCATAAAAAAGGATGAGTTTGTGTCCTTTGTAGGGACATGGATGCAGCTGGAAACCATCATTCTCAGCAAACTATTGCAAGAACAGAAAACCAAACACTGCATGTTCTCACTCATAGGTGGGAACTGAACAATGAGATCATTTGGACTCAGGAAGGGGAACATCACACACCGGAGCCTATTATGGGGAGCAGGGAGGTGGGAGGGATTGCATTCTGAGTTTTACCTGACGTAAATGACGAGTTAATGGGTTCTGATGAGTTGATGGGTGCAGCACACCAACATGGCACAAGTATACATATGTAACAAACCTGCACATTATGCACATGTACCCTAGAACTTAAATAATAAAAAAAAAAAAGAAAGAAACTTAAAAAAAAAAAAAAAAAAAGAATGTCAATGACCTTCCTTCTCCTTGGTAAGGACACCATCTAGATTACTCTGCTTGTCAATACACAGCAAACAACAGAGAATATGTGGGGAATTCTCATTCTGAGTCCCCAATTTCCTACACAGTACAAACCACCAGCAGACTCACGAGTGTTCTTATCTGTCCTAAATCCTTTTGTTTATAGTTAGGTTGCTTTTGGCAAATGCTACTTTTGACTTATCCTCTGCCTTTGCAGCCATTTAATATACAATTTTTAAGTTCTAGAAGACTTGTCAAACTGCAAGCCCTTTTGGATTTAACACTCACAGTTTTGACCATGCTTGAATGGCACTGAAGGCCTAGGGCATCTACTATTTTGCAGTTTTATTGAGGCACAAATTTCAATCCTATATTCTACAGGATCAGTGGTCTGAGCCAAGTTATCAACTTAGCTAGTGAATAAACCTACTTGGATCCCCAAATCTGCATTTCAACATGAATCGGTCATTCTCTCCTTGTTGTCATGTACACCATAAGTTTTATGAAGTAACTGAAGTTTTGTTTCTGTGTGCAAAGTTGCTCCCAAAAGAAAATCAGCTGCTGGTGCTGATGATAAAAATGAAGAAAAAGTGAAGATGTCTCAGTAAGTAACGGTTCTTGTCAGAGAATTGAACATTCAGGGTAGAATGTCACATTTGGCATCTATAATCTAATAGACTCCACTGTGCATTCTATATAATAACAATAAAGGCAATTTGTAAAATGGCTTCAGGACATTTTATAGCCAGCGTAAAACAAAAATTGCTCATTGGGTGAGCAGTAAGTCATTTTTGTAAGAGTCACTTACATTTTTCAGTTACACTCACAAGGAAAAAGCACATGCTGGAATGGTGGGGATTCCTGTTGCTCTTGAGACATACGTTGACTAGCAAAGACACGTCTCAACCATCAATTGTATTAGGTTTTTATTCACCGGCAGTTGCAAAAGGTTTTGCTCTCCGCAGCCCCCTGTGCCACACGGCGGCCGTGTCTGTGATGTTGCCACCCTCTGTCTCTCTAACGTGAGGACTCCGCGATGACAATGGCTCTTACCTGTGATTGCCTTTCATGTACTCAGGTGACAGATAGGGTGGGGCCTTCATGGGTGGACCCTCCTCCTGCCTGGACTTAACTCTGAAAATAGCTCCCTCTTGAGACAGAGAGATTCATATGGTGACACTCCCTGGCTTACAACACTGAAGAGCCCCCAGAAATCACAGTGACTGTTCAATCATTTTATTTGTTCACTTACTCATTTTTCCTTTTTATGTTATGCCCTTAAAAAATAAACAGCACAACTCTTCATCATCTTGAAGACCACACCTCTTTGTGATATTGGCCATCAACCATTTGAGTACACATACACACATTATTACCTGGGGAAGATAAAATTTTCTAATGTGATGGACCTAACCTTAACTCCCAGAGACACGCCGAACTGCAAAGGTTCTCATCTCTCTTCGGAAAAATAGCCCTCCTTTTCACCATTTTCTCACAAGTTGGGCAGAAATTCCATGGCCACTGAGAGGGGCCATGCTTAGCATATTTGACACCTGGGGCAAATTATTTTATAATACCCCCCTCCTCTATAACACAGAATTATTTTCAGCAATAATCATAAAATAAAATAACAATCATTTCTTGGGAAATTCAGAGAGTAATAAGTTTCTTCTGTTGAATCTTCTATGTATAAAATAATGTCAGTAAAGTTAAAATATTATGGTACCTTAGATGACCAATCCCCAACATTATGCAGTATACCCACGTAACAAACATGCCCATGTACCCCTTAAATCTAAATAAAATAAAATAATAATAAGGCTGGGCGCGGTGGCTCAAGCCTGTAATCCCAGCACTTTGGGAGGCCAAGATGGGCGGATTACGAGGTCAGGAGATTGAGACCATCCTGACTAACACGGTGAAACCCCGTCTCTACTAAAAAAAATACAAAAAACTAGCCGGGCGAGGTGGCCTGCAGTCCCAGCTACTCGGGAGGCTGAGGCAGGAGAATGGCGTAAACCTGGGAGGTGGAGCTCGCAGTGAGCTGAGATCCGGCCACTGCACTCCAGCCTGGGCGACAGAGCGAGACTCCGTCTCAAAAATAAATAAATAAATAAATAAAATAATAATAACAAATAAATATTACAGCACAAACAGGAAAAAAATGAATAATTTAAAGCTTTGTCATCACCTATACTCCCCTCCCCAGTCAGCATGCGCCCAGGACTGAGAACATCTGCAAAGGGGCAATGAGGTCAGCAGCTGCCTTGTTAAGATCATAACACACTCTACTCTGGCTGTATCATTCTCGATTCCAATTACTAAAATTCAAAACTATTTTAGTAAACAGACGCTCAAGATTTCTCCCAGGATAACACGGTGTCCTCGATATTGCCTGCGTTTTGGCCAAATTAGTGCAGATTCATGTCTGGTTCTCTAGTTACTATAGATAACTTCCTAGAAACATATAATGGCTTAGATAATGTCTCCATAATGTACCAGTCATTATCTTGGCAATTTTATCTTTTTTGAAATATGTCTGTGCATAGAATGAGGTCCTCAAGTCAGAAAATCCATGCACAATAATCTCCACGCACAATAATTCTTGTGGGATGCATAGGCCTCTTAGTCCATTCCTATAGCTGCTCTCTCAGTCTGGGCCTTTCCCTTTATGTGTTTTACAAAACTGTTGGTACCTGTATTTCATATGCATTGCCATTCCTAGAAAGTAAAATTAGCCTCTTCCCAATTCACTTAATAAATATTTACTGAGTCCCTGTTCTGTGCCAAGCACACAGAATATAAGAGGGAACTAAACAGTCCCTGCCTTCAAGGAATTTAAGTCTAGTTAGAATCCAGACAACACCCAGTTAATCACAATATAGGAGCTTTTGATGAAGCCTTGGCTCTCTGACAGATGACAGTACTTCTTCCCTTTGTGGACTTGGTAAAGATACTCTGTAAGACCAAAGACCTGTTCATTTACACCAATTACAAAAGGGAAGTCAATGGATGCCTGTGAGTTCTATAGTCTTTCTATTGTGAACTTGCTTATTTGTAAAGTATCTGTTAGAGACTTTAGAAATAACAACTCTCAGTACCCAAAAGGAGAACAGAAAGGCTGTAATAGGATGACATCATTGCTAATCACCCAGGTCTAAAACAAGCAGGTTACATAAAGAAACAGCAGCAATGGCAGAGCCTGATGCTGGACTTGCCCTCTTCTGTGTGTACCTCATAAAAGGAACTGGAGCTAGGCTGCTCTCCAGGTCTGTGTGGGTCTTGGAAATAGTTCAAGGAGAGAGATCTCGCCCCTAGAGTGCTGAGAAGGCACTTCTGTCAAATTCTGATTCTTAATGTTACCGTAAATAGAAAATGAAGAAAGTCTTTCAAACCACTTATGAGGAGTATCTGCTTATTAGAGTTCTGTGATATTCACTTTATTGCTGCGGTCTGGAACCAAACTTGCAATATCTATGAGGTATGTCAGTATTTATATTCCAAAGATCTGCTACAGGGAGGGACTTGATTACTATCAAGATATTTAAAACCAGGGGTGCTTTAGCAAATTAAGTAACAAATAAGCCCCAAAACAGCTCAACTTCTAGGTAGATAAAAGAAACCAATCCTTGCCCTAGCTGCCTGACAGTGGAAAGAACAATCTCTTTTAGGGGAAAATATTATCTATTTCAGACTTTACTATTCTATTATATATAATGTGACTCGTAACCAGAAGAAAAAGTAGTTAACACAAGTAAGTAGTCTCACAGATGATCAAGATGTTGGAATACACAGAAAATATCTCTAAAGTAATTATTATTCATATAATAAATAAACTAGAGCACACTATCAATAAATCGGGTGAAAAGATGGGAAATTTCCATAGATAAACGGAAACCAAGAAAAAACAAACTGAAAAATAAAATATCCAAATTGAAGAAATCACTGGATAGCCTTAACAACAGACTGGACATATCAGAAGAAATGATTGTCCAGGTGTGGTGGCTCACGCCTATAATCCCAGCACTTTGGGAGGCCAAGGCGGGAGGATCACTTGAGGTCAGGAGTTCAAAAGCAGCCTGGCCAACATGGTGAAACCAGTCTCTACTAAAAATACAAAAATTAATTGGGCGTGGTGGCATGTGCCTGTAATCCTGGCTACTCTACTCGGAAGCCTGAGGCATGAGAATCACTTAAACCTGGGAGGTGGAGGTTGCAGTGAGCCAAGATCGCACCGCTGCACTCTAGCCTGGATGACAGAGCAAGACTCTGTCTCAAAAAAGAGAAAAGAAAAAGAAGAAATGATTAATAAACTTGAAGACAGGTTAGTAGAAATTATCCAAACTGAAGCATAGAGAGAAAAAATATATATAGGGGAAACAAAGAACAAAGCATCAGAGACCTCTGGGACAACATCCAATGTATAATTGGAGTCCCAATTTCGTGTTTGAAATGCTCGAATAATAGCCAAAAATTTTCCAAAATTGATTAAAATTATCAACCTCCAGATTCAGGAGGCTCTACAAACTCTATGCAGAATAAGGGAAAAGAAGCCTACACCTAGTATATCACAGTCAAAATGTTGAAAAGCAAAGATAAAGAGAAAATCTTAAAAGCAGCCAGAAGAAAAAAGGGCATATTGCATTCAGGGGAATAATAAGAACAATGAGTGACTTCTCTTTAGAAATAGTGGAAGCCAGAGAACAATAGAATTACATATTTTAAAAGCTTGAAAGCAAAAAATAACTGTCAACATTAAATTCTATACACAGCAAAAGTATGTTTCAAAAATAAAGGAAAAATAAAACTCCCACCTCCAGCATTTTTCTAGTTTTTCTAAGTACAACTAAAAGCACTGAACATTATATATAAGTGAAATATAAAAAGAATCAGAAAGATGAATAAAAGGCAGACTGGCTAAGGACCCCAGGATCCAAGGAGTGACTTAGTGGTGAGTTCCGTGGGTTTTCTTTTTGCCTCCTATATCTGACTTGGAGACAAAAAAAAAAGCTAGCAACCCAGAAATGCCAACAGGCACAAAAAACAAAAGCCCTGGCAAAATCCTGACTGCTCCAGCCAAAAAAGCAGGAAAGGGGCATCCTAGCAGACAGAAAACTTAAAGACAAAAATGACTTTGCTTCAACCAAACACTACAAAAAAAAAACTGTGAGCACACTCCACCCACATCAGTAAAGGCCAAATGAAAAGCCTGGGCTTCCACTCTCACTGCAACAAAACACTCCAGTGGCCCTGCCAGGGTAGGTAGTGTCAGAGAAGGACAAGCAAGAAGCCAGGACTTTCATCCCTGACAACTTGCAATGGGCATCCTCTGACCACAGGATCAGTGGAGACCACACAGGGAGCCTGCACTTGCACTCCTGCTCAGAGGTAACAAGAAACCACCCACACACACTGGCAGTCCACAGAGGTTAAGTGGGGAAACTGGAATTATACCTTCAGCTGTCAGGATGAGGTGGTGTTTCCCCTTCCCCAGCCGGAGCAATGTTAGAGAAAGCCAACTAAAACAGAAGGTTTAAAAAGGATCTAAAATTTTAAGATATAATATGAAAATCAGGTCTCAATAGAAAATCACTCTCCATGCTAAGAACCAAGAATATCTCAAACTAAATGTGAAAAAAAGGCAGTAGATTCCAATGCCAAAATGACAGAGATGTTACAATAATCTAACAAAGATCTTAATGCAACCATGATTTTTTTAAAAGTACTTCCACAGCCTGGGTATGATGGCTCATAACTGTAATCCCAATATTTGGGAGGTGGGAGGAGTTTGAGACCAGCCTTAACAAAGAAATAGAAAGTCTCAGCAAAGAAATAGAAGATATAAAAAAGACCCAAAGGGACATTTTAAAACTGAAGAATACAATAACAGAAATAAAAAGCTCAGTCGATGGGCTCAACGGCAGAGTGGAGAAAACAGAGAAAAGAATCAGTGAACAGGAGGGTTCACTGGTTACATACTGTTGAGGTTACATAACCTCAACAAAGAAAAACTAGGCTGAAAAAAGAAATGAACAGAACCTCAGGGCTGCAAACAAAACAAAACAAAACAGGACTCAGGACTGTAACAAAAGACCCCATTTTCATGTCATGGGAGTCCTGAAGAGAGCGGATAAAGAAGGCAGGGCTGGAAAAGCACTTTGAAAATGTAATGGCTGAAAACTTCCCAGGTTTTGCAAGAAACGTAAACTACAGATTCAGAAACCCTAGCATATCTCCAACAGGGTAAACCCAAAGAAATCTGCTCTGAGATGCATCATAATTAAACTTGTGAAAACTAAAGAGAAAGAAAAAACCTTGAAACAACCAGAGAAAACAACATCTTGTCTATGAAAAGACAAATGACAGTGAATTTCTTATCAGAGGAGTGGTTAACGCTGGCCAGGTTATCAACAAGGCAACTATTTCTATAACTAAATCTTCATATGGGTGGTGGCAACATGATAAAAATTCATCCTAGCTGTACACTCAAGATGTGTGCATTTTGGTATGTAAATTTTTCCTCAATAAAGTACTGTAAAAATACAGTACCAGCATTAAATGTTGGTTTGGAATAAGAGAGAGAGACCTGGGAATAAATTAGCTATATCATAGTGGACTCCTCTATAGAGTGGCCTAAGATGGCTTTGCCACACATAAACTCTTCTCCCACCACTCAGTCTACTGGTGGGAGAACAAATAAAACTGTCTTTTCTAGTGAGTTTGGCTGTTTCAAATG
The DNA here is from genome assembly GCF_049350105.2 of Macaca mulatta. Classification (NCBI taxonomy): domain Eukaryota; kingdom Metazoa; phylum Chordata; class Mammalia; order Primates; family Cercopithecidae; genus Macaca; species Macaca mulatta. Next base: position 58,519,905 of record NC_133421.1, read on the forward strand.
ACTCCCTTAGCACATCAGGGTGGTCGGACTGTAGGGTCAGACTGTAGGGGGTCAGACTGTAGCCCCCCTTTTTATAATGTGGGTATATATATATATATATATACAGGGTCTCGCTATGGTGCCCAGGCTGGCCTCAAGCGATCCTCCTGCTCTGCCTCCCAAAGTGTTAGGATTACAGGTGTCAGCCACTGTGTCTAGCCAATGTCTCCTTTTAAAACCTTCTTTTTGTTGTCTAATTAACTCCAGCCATTTTATGAACTAACCACTGTTTTCAGAGCCTAGTTACTATCCCAGAGATTCTCACTAAGGCTTTCAACCCTCATACGAATTACACTAATCTGGGACACTTAAAAAAATAAAAAACAAAAAACAAAAAAAACGAACAAACAAAAGAAAAAAAAAAAACACCCAGGCCCACAGACCAATTCAATCAAAATCGTTGTGGTGGGTCCAGGCGTAGGACTGCCATTTGAAGCTCCTCTGGTGATTTTAACATGCAGCCAGGACTGAGACTGCCTGCACTAAGCAAATGAGCACAGCAGAACCGCAACCTGATCCGATCCAGATCTGACTACAAACAGACCCAAAGCAGGCAGCACATAATTGGGTACAAAAAGAAAAAAAAAGGAAAAAGAGTCCTATTCCCAATCCAGGCCAAGGGGCGGGAGTGGGAGGTGGGGGCAGATTTTCCTCTGTGTTAAGTGGCAATGATTATGAAAGAGCATGTCAGGCTACTTAGGTTTTCTGGACAGCTCCATCTCCAGCAGGAGGCCTTTAATTAAGCTCGGTCCCCACAGCACATCAAGAGACAACTGGGAAAAGAAACCCGCCATCAAAACTTCTCACTGGACTCAATCTCCAGATCCAATTCAATCAAAAACATTTCCCCACAAGCTTTATAAGAGTTTTGTGTCCTCAGCCTCCAGCAGCTTTGAAATAGCCTGTGGAAGACACCTGCGCCCTGAACTCCAGACACTTTTTTATTAAGTCTGACTCTGAGAGAGTTGGCATCAGTGCAGGACCTCTTTGCAAGTCAGGCAGATCCTTGGCTATTTGTGCACAAAGTCCCAGCACAAGAGTGCTGTGAAATCTAAACACTTGCCAATATCGGTAATGACCCCGGCTTTCCGCAGACTCTCCTTTTGAGGTCTAATGGCAGGTGTAAATAACATCTCTGCCCTGGAACTGGTATTGAGTGTGCTGGGGGTAAACCCTGAATAAAGCAGTTTTTCCTTGCAAGCTCCCCATCTCAACTCTAGCCCTCACTAAAGCATACCCTCTTGGCTGGGACTTGGACACCTGCCTTGTATCTGCAAGCCCCCATCTCTCTCTGGAAGCTGAACACTGCCGTTTGTACCCCTGTAAACAAGTTATGAACTTGCTACATGTAGATATGAAAATGGACACCTCACCCTCTTGAAGCTCTATCATCTTCTGCTTACATGCCCACTTTCCTGCCCAAAACTGGGCTCCCTGAATTCCAACACCTGCTAACACAAGCTTAAATAAGCATTTCAACATTGAATATTGGATCTCTAAGACACCCTTATCAACTCTATTTGATTTCAACATTGGCTATTGGATCTCTAAGCCATTCTTATCAAATCTATTTGATTTCCACATTGGCTATTGGATCTCCAAGCCACTCTTATCAGATCTATTCACTGCAGCTGGGTGAGTGTCCTCAGCCTCTGTCTGAGCCCAGACTTCCTGCACCTCCCAAGGAGCCAAGTTCCTGAGCTTCCAGCACATCTCATGAAGACCCCATCAAAGTTCCGACCTTTGAAAATCCAGAGTTCTTCAGGTAGAAATAAATAAGTATTCTTCTATTAATTTACCTTTTTCCCCAAGAAAGAACATTGATTATACATATACACAACAATAGAATTTTGGACAAAAGAGAATTGCTTTGCCCTAGAGTGGCAAGTAGTTTTCATCTCTAGTAACCCTAATCAATCAGCAGGAGCAGCTAGAGAGCCACTTAGAGAAGAATTCTGAAGCTGTCTCTCGACTCCACTTGAAATCTTATCTTGATTGATTAGCAATGTCTGCCATAGACAAAGATGGGAGTATCAGGATTATGTCAAATATCATCAGACACTGATTCTACTCCATATTAGCAGCAGAGTCAGGTCTAAAACCCAGGTTTCCTGACACCCAGTTGTTCCCATATGCCATTACACAACATCTAATAGACATGCATCCAATATTATAAAATAGAAACTAGGTATGATCCATTGCATTCCAGAACTCTTTTTGCCTTGAAATGTCTTTACATGAAAAATGTCAAGTCTTTAGTAAGTTAAAGGGTTGGTTTGTGGATCATTAGCAACTTGACTGTAAAACCTGAAAGCAGATCATTGGGAGCTGTCACTAAATGACCGTCAGAGAGAAATTAACCTGAAATTAAGCTCAGAGATGATCATATAAACTAGTGGTGAAATAAGACATAGTTTATAAGAACTCCATTTCCCTTGAGTTTTTCAGAATCATGTCTCCTAAGGAGATAAATACATTCTCAAATTGCAAAGAAAAATAAAAGGAGACATAATATTTTCTCTTTGGTGCTCTTCATAAGGTGTGAAAATGATTCTCTTTGGGATACATGATTTATGAAGTTAAACACTTATTTGAAAAGAAAAAGAGAAGTTTTACAGTTTTACAGCAATTTTCTTGAGTTAATGGATTAGCCAGAAATCCCATGAAGAGACGTAATACATTTCTCCCAGGAGAAGAAACCCCTAAGCAACTCTTCTCATTGTAACGGAGGTGTAATGAGACATGATGGAATAACCAGTAAATTGAAAGGATATCCAAGGACTTGGACCTGATAGACATGAGTTTCCCAGGAAAGAATTAGCAGAAAGAGGGAAGGAGGGAACTCTGGTTCTGAGAGCTCAATAGTGTAGACTGCCCAGTGGTCACTGAGCTCTGCATGGCTGGCACTGACTGTGGACCTCTGGCTAATGCGGTGAGGGTTCACATTAGATGGGAATAAAGTGAAAGGAGCTTCTCCATGGATGAAGAAGGATAGCCAGCTGCCTGTAGACTTGCCGAATTACTGTTTTTCTGGTTGATTTGCTGTCATGCTAGCAATTCGCAGCATTATGCTACTTGACTCAAGTTTACAGACCATTGTTTAGGTAACAGGGCCCCTGTACTTGCCCCTAGTAAGGACTCAGAACCAGCTGCCTGCCCTTGGTCAAATCTGTGTCTCACCGTCACCTTTTGAATCTGCAACACAATCTATAATAGCAGCATCCTGGAAGAATAATGATCCTCGACAATAAATGGACAGAGGGTTCACCTTCCATTACAGCAAGAGTGACTTGCTGCCTGCCAAAGCTAAATAAGTTTTTTGTTTTTCTTTTTTGTTTTTTTGTTTTTTGTTTTTAAGAGACTGAGTCTCGCTCTGTTGCCCAGGCTGGAGTGCAGTGGCACAATCTCGGTTCACTGCAACCTCCGCCTCTTGGGTTCAAGCAATTCTGCTGTGGCCTCCAGGGTAGCTGGGACTACAAGTGCGCATCACCATGCCCAGCTAATTTTTGTATTTTCAGTAGAGAAGGGGTTTCACTTGTTGGCCAGGCTGGTCTCGAACTCCTGACCTCAGGTGATCCGCCTGCTTCGGCCTCCCAAAGTGCTGGGATTACAGACGTGAGCCACTGTGCCCATCCCCAAATTAAGTTTTTTAAAAGATCCAAGATAAAACCTGTGTCACACCCATAAACTTCACACACTGAAGCTACGTTGGAATTTCTGTGCACACAGATAAAGATGCTCACTGATTTTTTTAATCTACTTTTTTTAATAAAAGAAGGCAAAACAAAATTATATCAATAATTCTTGTGGACTGGATCTATATATCTATGTCAAGCAACTGCCTTTGGCAATTTTTTCATTTTTTAACTGCATAATTATAAACCTGCAAGAGGTGTGGTGTATAATGAAGTCACTGATGTAACCTTAACTGGCTCCCTACTAATAGGTGTCTCTCTCATTTTGCAAATTATAAGCTGCAAATGATGGCTTGCCTGGAAAGCAGTGATGGGAACTCATGAAGCTTAGCACCAACAGTTAGAAAATGCCCATGAGAAGCCATTACAGGCAGATTTATTATGACATTACACAATACATGTATGGCATTAATTATACCCTCCAAGTTTTTGCTAGATTGCAGCCCCAGATAGTGTGTCAGGCAGTAACACCCCATCCACAGTGTCTCTTAGCCACTTATCAGTGACATCTTTGTCACGAACAGCCTGCTGCACTAGAAGCCCCCAGGCCCAGGCTCAGAGGACAGGCTCCAAATGTTCCAGCCTGTCTCAGTCTGGAAGGCAGCCTGGTGAACTTGAGCTAATGATAAGAAAGCAGTACCCTCCTCAAAAAAAAAAAAAAAAAAAATCTCAAGATTGAAGAGAAAATGAGAGATTGGCTGAGAGGCAACAGGACTACAGAATCGGGGAGAAAGAACTTGGAATTATTGAGCAAAAGCAAAATAGTGCTAGAGATGGAAGTAGGAGAAGAGGCAGAGAAGATGTCTTCATATCTTCAGATTATTGATTCTCATGCCCAGAAGGGATCTAAAACTTCCAGCCAACACTTTGGTCTTTAAACCCACCAAAAAGGCAGACAAACCCCCCTGCACAGCCCAATCACAAAAACTTTTCACTTCCAAGATTGTTCATTTTGTCTTAGCCAGCTCTGACGATCAGCAAGTTTATCTTTCTGTTGAACCAAATTCTGTCTCCCTGTAACTGACAGCTGCTAGAAGAAACCCAGAATGACTGCTTCCTCCTTCAAGTGATAATAGCAGCTTCAAGTATGATGAGAGCTATTGTATCCCACAGATGACCCTTCCTCAATATAGCATCGATGCATCTGTTTCTGACCCATGGGAACACTATTATCAAAAACAGAAAAAGAGAATTTTTTAAAATAAATAAGTGTATAAAATAAACACATGGAAGAACTCTGTGATAATAAAGAACTGTTAAAAGATAATTTTCCCCAAAAAAAGTAAAATCATGACATTCATATAGATATAAACTAAACTTGTGTTCAAGATTTTATTTCATTCATGACTGAATGAGGGAACCACTAAGATGTTAACAACCAATTCAAAGGACAAACCAAAGAGCAGACACATTTATAGATGAAGAATATCGAAATGAACATGCAAATAAAAGCAAAACTGGTTTCTTTCACAGTAGGAGAAAGAAGCCAGTTAAGCCTCTATGTGGACAGGACAAAATTTGCATGTCTATAGATAATAATTATTTTGCATTGCTAATAGTTACCTACAATTTTGAGGTTAAAATAGCTCAAAGGCAATGTATTCCTTTCCTAGGGCTGCCTTAACAAAGTGTCACAAATGGGGTGGCTTGAAAAGCAGAAATTTATTGTCTCACAGTTCTGAAGTTTGAGCATCCACTATCAAGGTGTCAATAGGTCTGTGAGAAAAAATCCATTCCATACCTCCCATCTAAGTTCTGTTGGTTTGCTGGCAATCTGCTATATTCCTTGGGCTATAGAGGCATTGCCCAGATCTGTGCCTTCATCTTCACATGACAGCACTCTCCTTGTGTGTGTTCATGTCCAAATTTCCCCTTTTCATAGCAACACCAGTTATTGAATTAGGGGAACACCCTATTCCAGTATAATCTCATCTTACATCTGCAGTGACCCTAATTCCAAACAAGGTAATAATCTGAGATACAGGGAGTTAAGTCTTCAACATATTAATTCTGGGGGGGACGGAATTCCATTTATAACAGGTGCAAAGCTCCCATATAATCAGAATAAAATAATCTGAAAGAGTATGCTCTAAACAATGCATAAATTTCCACTGAAGCACAAACTTCTTCCCTACCTAACCACGTAGAGAACTTCCATTAAAATTTTCAGGAACTATTGAAAGAGTGATACCTGGAGACCTGGATATTTAGAACTAATTCTCAGGGATTTTTTTGTGTGTGTAATTTGTCAAAACATTGTAAATTCTGTTCTGCAGATCATTCTCCAATGACCTGATGGAAAAAAACATCCACAATTCAAAAGGCTAAGTAAATTGCCTACTGCTGCAAATGTGTCCACTTGCTTAAAAATTTTGTCTATGCAAATTTTAGCAGATGCTGATTGAGCTGGGTTAAAAAAAAAAACTCTGTTATGATAGCAATAATTTATTTCTATAGTGCTTTCTAACGTAATTTTCATGACCTTTGGAGGTAAAGAGTTTGGTTCTGTTAAAAATAATTAAATGGGAAACTACTGGACTGGGTACTCTGACACCCTGGCTTCCTACATAAGCAAACCAAAATAAAACTCAGAATTTAAAAGAAAGCAAAACAGGCTAGCAAACTTACAAACAACCAACTGGGATTAGTTATATCGTCTTGAACTTCCCACCAGGATAATCCAAATAGAGAAACTGCTCAAACTCTAACCAAGTAAATAATTTCCTCGCCATGTTTCTGCAGTTACCCTACAAAAGCCTTCCCCTCATGCCCCTTACAGAGAGCCCTTACCCACTTCTAGTTTGCCTGTTTCATGAATCACTGTCTGCTCAAAAAACCGTTTAAAATTCCAATGTGCCAAAGTTTATCATCATTTTTTTATGTACAGAAAAATTGGAACGTAAAAGTTTATATTTTAACAGTCCCCATCTAGCCCAATATGATGGCCTATGCCTGTAGTCCCAGCTACTTGGGAGGCTGAGGCAGGAGAATCACTTGAGCCCAGGAGGTCGAGGCTGCAGCAAGCCCTGATTATACCACTGCACTCTAGCCTGGGTGACAGAGCAAGACCCTGTGTCTAAAAAGAAATAAAATAAAAATTAACAGCTCTCATGTTATAAATGGAGAAGTGAAGCTCAGAGTATTTAAATCTCACATAGTAGGTGCTCCTCTGAGAAGAAACTAGACTTAAATCTCCAGAATCAGAAAGCTTGATAGAGACTGTGTGGCAAACACAGCTTCACTTTATTGTTGTTCTACCTTCTCTTCGCCTTTGCCCAAATGTCCTTATCAATTCTTTAAATGGTTGAGTAGTGTTTGTTTCTCAACCCACATCCACATGCTTTGTTGAAATAGAGCAAGGAATAAAGAAGTTAAAAAGCCACACAACCAGGATCCGAATATGGTAGCAATGCTTCTGCCTATGTCAGCACAGCTACTAGGTAATGGGTCCTGCCCCACCACCTCCTCTGTGGGTCTGGTGAGCAGGACTGGTGAGCAAAACTGATGCTCAGAGTCCTGGAAAAACCTGTCAAGTGCCCCAGATTCTATGTCTCATATGCATAGTCAGGGTTTAGGAAAAAAGAACATTTCGGGAGAATTACACCCTCCTGTAGCACCTTCATGTGAACAAGATCAACAAAAACAAGACATGTGGGATCTCAGAACTGCAGAGGAGCAGCGTATGTTATGTGACAGGGACTGGCACCTAGCTAGCAAGTGTTCAATAAATATTAATTTAGTGAATGTTCTCCTTTCCATCCCTTGAGTAAAGCCAGATCCACACAGCATGCAGACATAACTCGTCCCTTTCAGACATGTTTATCTTGCTTTTTTCCAGTATTCAAAAGTTAAAGAGAAATATAGAGTTTGGTTTACAAGATGAAAACGTTCTGGAGCTCTATTGCACGAAAACATGAATAATGAGTGCTACTGAACTGTGCACTTCATCATGGTTGGAATGGCAAGCTTTTTGTTACTTTTTTTTTTTAAGAGATGGGGTCTCACTGTGTTGCCCAGGCTGGAGTGCAGTGGCACCACGATGGCTCACTGCAGCTTTGACCTCCGGGGTTCAAGCAATCCTCCCACCTCAGCTTCCTGAGTAGCTGGGACTACAGGCAGGTGCCACCATGGCAGGCTAATTTTGTTTATTTTTTTGGTAGAGATGGGGTCCCCCTTTGTAGCCCAGGATGATCTCAAACTCCTAGGCTCAAGCAATCTTCCCCTCTCAGCCACAAAGTACTGGAATTACAGGCATGAGCCACCACACCCTGCCTATGTTACATGATTTTTTACCACAGTTTTTTTTTAAGGAGACCCAGAAGCTTTCTAATCGGTTATGGTTATTCCTCAGTCATTATTGATTCAGACAACTTTTTTCCTATAGGAGACTGAGGTTTTCCTCTATACAATTGGCAGGTAGTTAGGTGAGGAGATACTCCTTTACTCTTCGCCCAAATTTCCTTATCTATTTTTTAAACTGTTGGCTAGTATTTGTTTTGGATTAATACTTGCTGACCTTTGTTTTGTCAAATGCCAGGTGTTGGTTATACCCATACATTCACACTTTATTAGTATGCACATGTTAACTACAAAAGCGAAGGGAGGGAGGACCAGAAAAATCAAGAAAGCCATTTTAAATGAAACTGCTTGCTCTAGATATCTTTGGGGAAGAGGCTGCTTTTCAAAAAGGATTCTTATAATGTCCACCCCCTTTCTCAGATTGAGGGTAATTTGGATCCAAGAAAATCTGTGTATGAATTCTGCCCCCGACTCTCTACACCCACCCCAAACATAACTATTTCCTCAAACGCTCCCTCTGTGGGTGTAAAGCAGCAGCAAGCAGTGAAGTCCATTACTCAAATATAAATTGCGTGGTGACAGCAGGGGGAACAGCTACTTTCTGTCCCCAAACTGAAGAAGGAGAGTCCTCAAAGTACCTCCAAATAGATTGTTTAGTTATCAGGTATTTACTGAGCACCAGCTATGTGCCTGACACCACGCTAGTTTCTGCAGACGGTAATTCGAGATGTGGCACACATTTCTGTGCAGTTACTTGCTGTGGATGGGCAATTCTGATTCCTGCAGGCAAATCATTAGCTGTTCCCTTGCACGTACAGAGGCACGAACCAATGTTGCAGTAGAGTGCAAATCCCTCTCACAGACTTAGCAGTGTTTTTATATTTCTCACAGCTCCAAACTACATGTTTTTTCTTGCAAAGGATCCATGTGAATCAAAGGACTTACCTTGCTTCATAGGCCTGTCACAAATAAAATTAATCTAGCAGGAAAGAGGCACCCCTCCCCTGGGTATTATCCACAGTAAGGATGAGTGCTGGGCCAAATTCCTTCATGCAGGACTCCTCTTGTATCTGAGAAGCACTGAGAAAAGGGGCTGGAGAGAATCTCAGGAACTTTCTAGCCCCAACTCTTCTTATTCTAACGGGAGAATCTGAGGCCCAGAGATATTAAGCAACTTGCCCAAAGTCACACAGCTGGAGCCAGAACCCAGATCTCCCAGAGCCAGGCCAGGGACTTTTCCAACACATCCTAAAGAGCTTGGTTTGATTTTAAAACATCCCCTCCTCCTCCTAGTGATCCGTAATACCTGACACTTTATTAGATGTTTGCTTGCCATAGGTTTTGCATTGTTGGGGCCTTTTTTTTTTTTTTTTTTTTTTTTAAGAGACAGGGTCTTACTCTGTCACCCAAGCTGGAGTGCAGGGGCTGTCATAGCTCACTGCCCGCTCAAACTCTGGGCTCAAGAGCTCCTCCTACCTCACCCTCCCCAGTAGAGGAAATTCTTTGAGTACTTCTTTTGAAATTTCACGAGAGCTATTAATATTACTGGAGACTTTCAGACAGTAATTTTTAACCACGTGTAACTTGAAAAAAAAAATGCATGAACTCCATACCAAACCTGCTGACTCTGAATCTTAAGGATGACTTTTAAGCCTCACGGGAATTTCTGAAGGCCAGAAACCACGGCTCCAGGTTATTCCAGAATCAGTCTGGGAATGGTCCCTTCACAGGGCATAATTTTTTTCAGGGTCTTAGTATTTTATTGATTTTAAATGTACATATCATTTCCAACTATACCTACTATGCTTGGGCATGCTTAGTCAAGGATTACACAGAATCTGCCTGGAACATGAGACTACATTGCACAGGCTAATGGTTTATTGCCATTTCAAGTAGCTCTTGGGTTTTTTGTTTTTTTTTTTTTTTTTTTTTGGAGGGGTGTTGTTTTGTTTTGTGTTTTGAGACAAGATCTGACTTTGACATCCAGGCTGAAGTACCATGGCATGATCACAGCTCACTGCAGCCTCGACTTCCCAGGCTCAGGTGATTCTCCCACCTCAGCCTCCCGAGTAGTAGGTATGTGCCACCATACCAGGCTAATTTCATATATTTTTTTGTAGAGAGTTTCACCATGTTGCCCAGGCTATGGTCTCGAACTCCTGGGCTCAAGCGATGCACCCACCTCGGCCTCCCAAAGTGCCAGAATGATAGGCATGAGCCACCACACCTGACCTCAAGTAGATATTCGTTAAATGTTTGTTTAATATCTATTTAGTGGGGACAGGATCAGGCCTAACTTTAATTTTTTAATATAGAATTGGAACTTTTCTTTTAGATTCAGGGGGTACATGTGCAGGTTTGTTAAAGTGGTATACAGCATGATGCTGAGGTTTCGGTGTGACTGGTCCCATCACCCAGATAGTGCACGTGGTACACAATAGGTGTCTTTCAGCCCTTGACCCCCCTCCCTCTTTAGCTGTCCTCATGTTTATTGTTCCCAACTTTATGTCCACATGTACTCAATGTTTAGCTTCCATTTATAAGTGAGAATATGGGGTATTTGGTTTTCTGTTCCTGCATTAATTTGCTTAGGATAACAGATTCCAACTGAATCCATGTTGCTGCATAGGACATTATTCTATTCTTTTTTATGGCTTCATAGTATTCCATAGTGTATATTTACCATATTTTCTTTATCCAATCCTCCACTGATGGGCACCTAAGTGGATTCCCTGTCTTTACTATTGTGAACAGTGCTGCAATGAACATACAAGCACATGTGTCTTTTTGGTAGAACAATTTGTTTTATTTTGGGTATATAACCGGTAATGGGATTACTGAGTTAAATGGTAGTTCTGTTTTAAGTTCTTTGAGAAATCTCCAAACTGTTTTCCACAGTGGCAGAACGAATTTACATTCCCAGTGACAGTGTATGAGTGTTCCCTTTTCTCCACAGCTTCACCAGCACCCATTGTCTTTTGACTTTTTAATAGTAGCCATTCTGACGGTTGTGAGATGTTATCTCATTGTGGTTTTGATTTTCATCTCTCTAATGATTAGTGATGTTGAGCATGTTTCCATATGTGTGTTGGCTGCTGTATGTTTTCCTTTGAGAAATGTCTCATAGGGCACATTTATTGAGCAAAATCATTTCACAGAGAAAGAAACAAATGCTTCTAAGAGTTAAGAAAGTCAGTAAGGGCCGGGCTCACGCCTATAATCCCAGCGCTTTGGGAGGCTGAGGCGAGTGGATCACGAGGTCAGGAAATCGAGACCATCCTGGCCAACATGGTGAAACCCCATCTCTACTAAATATACAAAAATTGGCTGGGCTTGGTGGAGCACACCTGTAGTCCCAGCTACTCGGGAGGCTGAGGCAGGAGAATCACTTGAACTCAGGAGGTGGAGGCTGCAGTGAGCCGAGATCGCACCACTGCATTCCAGACTGGGGAGAGAGCGAGACTCCATCTCAAAGAGAAAAAAAAAAAAAAAAAAAAAAGAAAAGAAAAGAAAAGAAAATCAGGAATGTGCACATACAAAATCTCCACTTTCATTATAAAAACAGACATGCTGGACATGCTTACGAGGCAGGTTCAACCCCTTGCAAGCTGCACTTTTGCTATTTGCGTGAGTCCAGTTAGAAGATGGAACACTCACACATGCAACTGACATGAAGCTTATTATTTACAGACTGCAGGCGACAACGGAAGACTAGGATTCATGACAAGCTGGTTCCCTCAAGGCTCAGGAAAGCTGCTCAGGCAGATGGAGGCTCATCTCATCTTCTCATGCCCCACTTTCACCACAGCTGGGGCACCCTAGAAAGCAGCCCACCCTGGGTTCTATACCCCAGAAGTCACAGGATCGCTGCGCTGAAGTGCTAAAAAACATCCTGTTTCTAGCAGGGACTGGAGGAGCCCAGGCTGTTCTGGCCAGTCTCTCCTTATCTCAGGATGTTGAATTCCCAGTACCTTCTACAGTTATTCTTGAGAACTACAAGTGAAAAACTGAAACTGGGTTGGAAAGTGGGTCGGTCCTAGACTACCCAGAAGAGTGTCCTATAATGATATTTTGTAATATATAAAAATACATAGTACGGGATAAACGAATTGTCCTATATTCATACAATGAAACAATATCCATCAATAAAAGGGTATAAATTAGTGAGACAAGTATCAATATGGATGAATCTCAAAATGATGATGTTGAACCAAAGAAACCACACAAAAGAGTGCATATTGTGAGATTGCATTTACACAATGTTCAAGAACAGACATAACTATCTATTGTAATAAAAATTAGGCTAACTCGTAGGAGAGATCATACTACCAATAAAGGGACCAAGGAAAAATTCTGGAGTGAGAGAAATCGTTTTTGTTTTTTTTTATTTTTTTGAGAAATAATAAAATTTTTATCTTACTCTGTTGCCCAGGATGGAATACAGTAGAGCAATCACAGCTCACTGCAGCCTTGACTTCCCAGGCTCAAGCGATCCTCTCACCTCAGTCTCCAGAGTAGCTGGGACTACAGGTGCACACCACTACACCAGGTTAATTTTTGTAATTTTTTGTAGAGACAGGGTTTCTTCATGTTGCCCAGGCTGGTCTCAAACTCCTGGGCTCAATGATTTGCCTACCTCAGCCTCCCAAAGTACTGGGATTACAGGCATGAGCCACCACACCCAGCTGAGATAGGTTCTGTCTTAATGTCACATGTATGTTAAGTACACTTAAGATTTTGTCTTTTACTGTATATAAATTATACCTTAATAAAACATCATTAATATGAAAATTCAAAAAGACAAAATACAAAGCTGTATTCAAAAACAGGAGGAAAAAAGGAGCAGAAGGATATAAAATTGAGGGTAGTAACTGCCCATAGGGAGAGAAGGCCTGAGTCAGTGCATGGCGCTGAAAATGAGGCTTACCTTTACTTTTAAGAGTTTCTATCTCCTATGAAAAGCAAATAGGACAAAACCATTTTTAATTCTGGACTGTTAGATTACGAGTGTTTGTTAAATCACCCACTGTACTTTCCAGGTTTTGTTTTTGTTATTGTTTTAAGAAAGAAGAGAAATCAATGTGAGAGAAGGCTCGAGTCATAAGCAGAGGCCACATCTTCTTTCACCGGGTCCAGCAATCTTTCCACTCTCCAGAGAGGGCTATTAAAGGAGTTCTTCCTCAAATGTGTGCATTCTTCAAGAAGCTTGTCAATGAAAGGACATGTGTGCTAATTGGTGTTTTGCCTTATAATGTTTGCACTTCATATTCAGTTTGGGGTGTTAATGGGCTCCGTTTATTCACTCAGCTGAAAAGATGAGCCATAAACTCCCCTCTGAGAATGTTTTATATCTTAGTTTTCTCATCTATAAAATGAATTGATTGGACCAACTGATCTGTAACTTCCCCTCATTCATTCATTCATTCATTCAGCTGCTCAGATTTTTTTTTTTTTTTTTTTTTGGCTTTCACTATTTGCCAAGCCCTGATGCTACGTCTCGTTCAGATCTGACGCACGTACAAATTCATTCAATCATGTATTCATTACATATTTATTAAGCATCCCTTGAATGCCAAGCTCAGTGGCAGGCAGTGGCCAACAAGCTGAGAGAGGAGCTGTGGATACTACTGACCCACAGGCCAGGGGATGCTTGAACCAGACAGGAACTCATCCAGCCCAGCTTTGTAACAGGTGAAGGAAAAGAGATCCTGAGAGAGACTGTGACTGACCCAAAGTCAGCTACCTGGTTAGGGGAAGAGCCAAGGCAAAAGCTTGGTCTACCTGCTTCCAGATCTCACTGAAGCTGGTGGTCTTCCTAGAGGACAATAGAATAAATATCAGGGGTGTGCATATATAAATGCCAAGTTGCTTTCACAATGAAGAATGGCCATAGGAACCCAGAAGAGGAAAAGCATAGCTTCTGACTAGGGTCGTAGGAGAAGCTTGAAGGATGGCTAGCATTAGAAGCAGGTGAGAATCCAAGAGAACATAACAATCAGCAAAAGAGAAGATGCCAGAGGCACGAAAACTTGCTCAGTGTTCAGGAACGGTGAGAAAACCAGTTTGGCTTTGGCAGAGAATTCAGGAAGACAGTAGGTATTATACTGGGAAATCATTGCTATTTATAGATTCTTCCAGTAGATTTGGATGTTTGTGGACTTGGTATTGTGTCATGAACACTGGAAAGAATTAGAAAACTCAATCCTTTATTCAAAAAACCTGATTCTGCAGTTCCTGCTAAGTTCCAGGCTCTGTTCTAGCCCACTGGCAGTCAGCCTTTTCTACATGTTAGAGTCACGTGGGAAGTACATATATGTCAGACACACATGATAACAATAGCTTAACTTCAGAAGAAGAACATGTGTTCAGAGTTCTGCACTAAAGAATCCAGCACTGGCCAACCTGGAGATTCATTCCTTATCTGTGAGGAACATCTGAAGGCCTGGCCCAACCCATGGAACCCAGGTCATACAGGGGATTGAGGCCCTTTATTTGGGTTTAAATGAAGGTTGCCAGGTGGAGGTTGTTAAGGGGAGGGTGCTAAGTGAAAATGCTATATAAACTGCATACTTTTGTAAGCAGTTGTGGTTCTCCTGTCCAGCCCACCAATGCTGGACCACCCTGTATGTAAGTCCCCTCAATAAACCCTATGTTTCATTCACTGGCTCTGGGTCTCTTCTTTAGCCTCTTGAACATGGTGCCACTGCTGTTGAAGTTAATAGGAGTCTGGCATGACAGTGTATTACTCAGTTCAGGTACATAACAAAGTACCACAGACTAGGTGGCTTAAACAACAGAAATGTATTTTCTCACAGTTTTGGAGACTAGAAGTCTGAGATCAAGGTGTTGGCAGGGTTGGTGTCTTCTGAGGCCTTTCTCCTTGCCATGAAGATGGGCATCTTCTTCCAGTGTATTCACGTGGTCTTCCTCTGTATCCATCCATGTCTTCATTATCTTTTTTTTTTTTTTTTTTTTTTTTTTTTTGAGATAGAGTCTCACTCTGTTGTCCAGAATGGAGTGCAGTGGCGCAATCTCAGCTCACTGCAGCCTCCGTCTCCCAGAGTCAAGCGATTCTCATGCCTCAGAGTCCTGAGTAGCTGGGATTACAGGCATGCGCCACCACAACTGGCTAAGTTTTGTATTTTTAGTAGAGACGGGGTTTCACCATGTTGGCTAGTCTGGTCTCAAACTCCTGGCCTCAGGTGATCCACCCGCCTCGGCCTCCCAAAGTGCTGGGATTACAGGTGTGAGCCCACTGTACATGGCCATCATCACCTCTTCTTATAAGGACACCAGTTATATTGGATTAGGGACCACCCTAATAATCTCAGTTTACCTTAGTTACATCTTTAAAAGCACTGTCTCCAAAACAGTCACATTCTAAAGTACTGGGGATTCTAACTTCAACATATAGATGGAGGTGCAGGGACACAATGCAGCCCAATACAGCTTTGAAAACATAGCAGTTCTGGAGTCCCAGAATTGGTCTGGATGGGGCCTGGCACTGGTATTGTTTTATAAGTTCCCAAGAGACTCTAATGTTCATCCAGCATTAAGAACTACTAGCTGCAGATTCTAGTGCCAATGCAAGCCAAAAAAAAAAAAAGTAGGGGGGCAACATACTTTTCCCAGTTATAAAATGAGCCAGCTGGACAAAACAATTTTAAAATTCATCTTAGTAGTGAAATTTCATGGTACAGAGGGAAGCAAATAGTCTCAAGCCTAATTCTTCTTTTCATCCTAGACACTGTTACCTTTCATGGCATCCTGAGAAGAAGTGGCACATTTGGGGTTCACGAGTAAATGTAAAGAACTCAGAAAAGTTACAGGAGGATCAACTTCTAGCCAATCAGGTGTTCCCCAGTAATACAGTTGGGCAGGACGCTCATGGCATTCTGCCTAAGTGCTATTGCAGCTGAAAGCTATCGGGAAAGCATCAAGGGGCCCTGCCATTAGCGTCTCTGAGCAGCTGCAATGGGACTCCTCTGAAAGCAAATTTGCACAAAGACTATGGTATGCTAATTAAAATGGAATTCTGTGTGGATATTTCACTTGTGGATTAGTTAAATGCAATTAGCATCTGGGGCAGAAAGGGGACTTCAGGAAAGAGGCTGAGCTGGGGACATTTTTGGGTGGAACGGAAGAGTTAGGCTTTAGTTACGGTGCTTAAGGGAGCTGACTCTGCCGTCTCCTTGGGAGCTCTGTTATAGTGAGACAAAAATCCACAAAGCAGGCTGGGGGAACCCAGGCCATATGATAGATTCCGTGGGTTCTTGAGCTTACACCATCTTTCTTTCTACTTCTCGTCTTGCTTGCCACCATTAGGAACGTAATATAATAAAAGCAGATTGATAAACGGCATGTTCACTTTTAGCCAGCTAGTAATATGAGACATCAAATTGCATGTTTCTGGAAATTTCCTACAATGAAGCTTTTAAAAGGCAGCAGGGTGGGGAAAGAAGGTGAATTCCAAACTGCCAGGTACAGTGGACTATAGGCCAGGAGAGACAAATCACTGGAGGGCATGTGTGAATTCAGAGAACTTATTTTTCTTCCCTCTGCCCTAAGGCAAGACAAAAAAAGGCCTGGAAATAGGGGACAAGAGATGGTGGAAGGTAAACCAATGTAGGGGGGGCATAGTAGCTCAAGGTCCTTCAATTAACGAGGAAAAAACAGGGAATGTGAAAGAAAAATATGAGAGAATCCTCTGGAAGTTTAGGTGTGTCTGTAAATGTGTGGACTAACATGCTATTTATTTTTTTTAGAGTCAGGCCAGCCCAGACTGGAATGCAGTGGTGCATGACAGCTCACTGCAGCCTTGAACTCCGGGGCTCAATCAGTCCTCCCCATCAGTTTCCCAAGTAGCCAGAACTACATGCATGAGCCACTGCACCAAGCTCCCTACGGTGCTCTTTCTTGACTAATATTAGAAATTGAGAGTCCCACCAATGCCGTGCATAGTACAAGACATGGAAAGGACAATAAAGAGACGGTAGCAAGCATTTCCAGACAGGAAACGGCAGAAGCGCCCCCTAGCAGCTTGCACCTAACATGGATAAGACCCAGAAGGTATCCATGCCCCGGGGAGAGGAGATACACGGAAGGCGACAGTCTTGGTGGGCATGCTTGACCAGCCATTTCTATGGCAAGCAGCAAAGTGACCCTGGAGTGGAAGACTTGAAGGCCAGCCTGCCCTAGCCCAGGGGGATCCCAACTGCAGCCAGAATCAAGTCCGAAGTTCCCCTAAAGAGATGGCTAGTGTATCCGGTGGGGTCCAGTCAGGAGACAGAAACCATGCCAGTTATTTCAACAAGAAAGAATGTAAAGAACTGCCAACTAGGTAACTGGAAATGCCAAAAGAGAATTCTAGGGTATCATGGAAGTAGAGACTGAGGGAAGAGTCCCTAATCCCCTAAGGCTGGGGGAATAAAGGAGAGAGATTGTAATTATTGACAGTTGAAGCTTGAATCAGAAGATGTTCCATGGAGGTGAAACTCAGATCCATGAGGGCAGGGTGCCAGCCAGTTGGTGCCGATGTCTCTAGGGATACAGGAGATAGCTGGTTCTGTGGTGTTGAAAAAACTGCAGAGTAGATTCAGCGGCTGCTACACGGAGGCACTGCTGCCGCCAGGGTGCATCGCTAGAGCGATGCTCAGAGACAGACAGGAAGCCCAACGGAAGGCGGCCATCCCCTCTCCCTGCTCCAGCCTGGCAGTCTGTCTCTCTCTCTTTCTCTCTAGCACCACCTACTGGCAGAGCCTAACAAGGTCAGCCGGCAAACAAACTGTTCACAGTCCCAGCCCCCAAGATCCCAAGTATAGAGTATGGATGTGGGGGTTTCGATCCAAGAAACAACAGCTTGGCAGTAGCAATAACTGGCACAAATGGTCAGTCCCTATGAGGGACCAGACTGTATATACAAACAACAGTGAACAACCACCAATCTTCCTCTGGTATTTTAGAATTAAAGGGATTCTCTTCTTTCTGTGCCCTGTTCCTCCCTGATAACATGGTTTCTAACCATGAGATCCAAGGATTCCTCAACTTACTTTGCTATTGGTCACCATCTAGAACTCTGGAACTCTTTAGGTGCAATGTTGCTGCCACTACTACAAGACTGACCTCAAGAAGAAAGTGGTGTAAGCAAGACCTAACGTCACTTTAAGTCTGTCCACACCTTCATGTCAAAACTTTATGGCACCACCAATACAACTTTATTGAAGGTTTAGGCATTACCAAGGAAAATTATCATGCAGAACAGGAAACAGCTCAAAATTGAATATTAGATATTACTGTTGCTAAAGTTTATCAGACATTCTGTCTTCAAAGACTCTCTGTCCTTAAGGCTTGATCTGCTATCATATTCCTATGCTCTATTTTCCTATTCTCTTACTTCTTTGAGTTCCAGGCCCCAAATCCACAAGGGCGAGCTGAAAAGTCCTGCTGATTTGTTGTCTACAGCAAATTCAAGTCCATTGTCTCAACTTCTCAAATCCAGAATTAGCCTTGAGTCTCTCTTTTCATAAGCAAACGTCCATTATCAGGCTTTCCTAAATAAAACAATATTTTTCCCCTAAGGAAAATTATACTACTTCCCTAAAATACATGAACAACGGATGTTAATATTTTTATGATTCTTCTTTCTTTCTTCTCAATAGTTGTCCTGGAGTAGACCCTTCTGACACATCATGTCTCAGAGTCACTTGAATCTTCTGAACTAAACATATTGGACAGATCATAAGCTAGTCATATCTGCCTGTGGAGCTTCCATTTCCTCCTCAGCAAAATAAGAGGGTTGGATCAGATCTAATCCAAGATCTCTTCCAACAATATGATTCCATGAATATTCATATAAATTATGAAATTGATTGGTTCTTCTTTAGCTTTGGCTTTCTAACAGCTACCACAATACTTGATCCATAATAGATGCTCAATAAACATGCATCAAATGAATAAATGAATCAAAGAATCATAGTCATAATTTTGTAGTTTTTTTAACATCTACAAGGGAAGGAGAAATCCAGTTGTGAGTCCCATGTGTGGCGAGCTGCAATTGGTCAATGAGCAAAAAGACACATTAATGATTCAAAAAAGGGAAAGTATATAATTATATCAACAGGTATGTCAAAAAGTAAAATATTTTATAAGCTCAAATTAATCAATTCATTTGCTCTTTCAGTAAATAATTTACTCATGGCCTACAGGCACTAATCTAGCCACTGGGGACAAAAGAGATAAAAACCCATGTCCTCACAGAATTCATTACATTCAAAATTAAAACTTTTTTACAATCTAGGAACAGAAAAAAACTTTCTTAACCTGATAAAGGATTTTTTTTAACCAAAAACCTACAACAAACATTATAGCTACTACAAAAACCTTAGAAGTACGCATATTGAAGTCAAGAATTAGTTGCGCACTGTCTCCTTTTTTATTCAACATTGTAAAGCAGGCCCTAATCAATGAATTTACATAAGAAAACTAAATAAAATGCATAAGAATTAGAAATAAAGACTTGCAGATTGCTGACACAGAAAATTCAAGATATCTAAAAATTATAAGAATAAGAGAATTCATCAGGATTGCCAATTGCAAAAACAAAATTTTAAAATCAGTGGAGTTCCTTTATACCGATAATAATTAGTAAGAAATTATAATAGAAAAAAAAGTACCCCTTGTTGCAGCATTCTACATACCTCTGAATAAATAAGATGTGTAAGAACTTAATAGTGAAATTACAGAACATTATTGGAAATTCTCAAGAACACCTAAAGACAGAGCTATGCCATGTTCATAAATAGGAACAATTCCATATAGATTTTTTCCAAAGCAATCCGTAAGTTTATGACAGTGACTGCCTCTCTGAAAAAGAATTGAAAGGACAGAGAGAGAAAAGGAAATAAAAGTGAGTTTAGGAACAAAGGTGACTCAAGTTTATCTGTAAGTGTCTATTTACTTTATAGTTTTTAAAATGAAGGAAAAATGGGAGAGGAAGATTTGCTGGACCTAACTCCCCATTCGACTAAGCCTCCCTGACCCATAGCCTTCTCCCCTCCATGGAAGCAATCATCTATCTGTTCTTTGGAAGGGAAAGGAAAGGTAGCCACTGGCTGGATCAAAAGTGGACCGCACAACCAGTTCAAGGACTGGCCAGTAGTCTATGATGCGGCCTGAAAGAAAACAATGGGCTAAGCCAATCAGATTTTTTTTCCCCCAACACATGAACTGGAGGCACTGAAAAAAAAGATACCAGCTGCTATGGTCGGAGCTGGCAAAAGAGTTACTGAATCTTTTTTTTTTTTTTTTTTTTTTGAGATGGAGTCTCACTCTGTCACCCAGGCTGGAGTGCAGTGGCGCGATCTCAGCTCACTGCAACCTCCACCTCCCGGGTTCAAGCGATTCTCTGCCTCAGCCTCCCAAGTAGCTGGGATTACAGGTGCCTGCCACCATGCCCAGCTAATTTTTTTAAGTATTTTTAGTAGAGACAGGGTTTCACCATCTTGGCAAGGCTGGTCTTGAACTCCTGACCTTGTGATCCAACCACCTCAGCCTCCCAAAGTGCTGGGATTACAGGCGTGAGCCACTGCGCCCAGCCAAGAGTTACTGAATCTTGTAAATGGGTGTTCTGGAGTGAAAATCTGCAGCCCAGCAATGCTAGGGCCATGGTCTTCCCAAGTCTGGCCATTCAACTTTTCCTGGGTTTCCATGCATGCAGCAAACTGTCAATAAACTCCAGTACTTGAAGCAACTTGGGTGGGTTGCAACCAACAACATCCTGCTAACAAACCTCTTCACCTATGAACTGAATGGCATCCCCTTCCAACTGCTGATTATTGTCATCCTCCTCTGGACCTAAAATCAATCAATCAATATCTTTCTCTCATTCTCATTCTCTCTCTCCCGCCCCCCACCCATGCCTTGCCTCCTTCATGTCTACACATTTAAATACATTCAAGTCTTCAAGTCTCTTTAATCCTTCCCTCTGTCTTAATCAGTTTGAGTTGCTGTAACAAAATACCATAGACTGGGTGGTGTAAACAACAGAAATTTATTTCTCACAGTTTTGGAAGCTGAGAAATCCAAGATCAAGGTGCTGGTAGATCCAGTGTCTGGTGATGGCTGATTCCTGGTTTACAGATGGCCATCTTCTCATTGTACTCTTATATGGCAAAGAGCAGAGGGGGAAAGGAAGCATGCCCTCACATGTCTGTTTTTGTTGTTGTTTTGTTTTGAGACTGAGCCTCGCTCTGTCGCCCAGGCTGATGTGCAGTGGCAGTGGCGTTATCTTGGCTCACTGCAACCTCTGCCTCCCAGGTTCAAGTGATACTCCTGCCTCAGCCTCCGGAGAAACTGGGATTACAGGTGCCTACCTCCATGCCTGGCTAATTTGTGTATTTTTAGTACAGATGGGATTTTGCCATGTTGGCCAGGCTGGTCTTGAACTTCTGACCTCAGGTGATCTGCCCGCCTCGGCCTCCCAAAGTGCTGGTACTACAGTCATGAGCCACCGTACCCGACCTTCATGTCTTTTTATAAGGGAGCTCTTTGGCGCCTTCCATCTTGTGAGGACACTGGAAGAAGGCACTATCTATAAGGAATGGGCCCTCACCAGACACCAAATCTGCTGGCAACTTGATCTTGGACTTCCTAGCCTCCAGAACTGTGAGAACTAAGTGTTGTTTATAAACCACCAAAAGTCTAAAGTATTTTGTTAAAGCAGCCTGAACCAACAAAGACATAAATATTAACATTCCTTACCATTTTTAACCATCCTAATGTTGAATGTCTTAGCCCTGAATAATTTCACTAATAGTAAACTTAATTTTTAAAAGTCTACAAATTGGTCAGGGCCACCTGTATAGAACTATATATTTGGTCATTAATTGCATCTTAAATTGATACAGCTATTGCATTCAAATAAAAGAGTTCTCAACTCCCTGACTTTTACGGAACCTCAATTAAACCTGTTTATAAGCTGGTTCCCTTGAGCAGCCTCAGGGATGGAACAAAGAGTGAAGTTGTGTGGTTCATGCAAAGGTGTCTCTCTCAATCAAAAACAGACACTAAGGACCCTGTTTTAAAAGGTACAAAGCAAACCTGGTTCCCTCTGAGACCACAGAGACTTGTTGGCCATGTCAGAGAAAGAGTTAAGCTTCTTGTTTCCCCTTTGAACTTCATGCAAATATAAATGGTAAGTGCAGAAAATGTAGCAGCTTTGGATTTGCGTCATAAATCACAAGCATGAGCAGCAGCCTTTCTTCTGGCAATTTTAGAGTTTATTATGTTCTGACTCATGCAGTCAAGGATGATATCAGCACAAACTCAGTTAAGATATATAAGGTGGTGACAACCCTGACTGATGCCCACTTTTAGCTTCCCATTTCTGAAAGTTGAAATGTGCCCTTTCTCCCTCCAAATGCAGTAAATTCACATGGACTTAGAAGACACCTTTCCAAATAAGATACCAAACTTCACGTAAGGGCATTTCTCTTGAAGGCAGTGGATACTATTGCTGGCCCAGTTGGCTGCTCCACTTCTGAAGAATTCTTGAGTGTGACTAAGGCCAGGAGCCCCATCCCAGTCGTTGTGGATCTTGCTATAGGGTAGTTTAAAACTAGACAGATGACGGGCACAGTGGCTGACACCTGTAATCCCAGCACTTTAGGAGGCTAAAAGAATCACTGGAAGCCAGGAGTTTAAGAATGGCCTGGGCAACATGGCAAAACCCTGTGTCTACAAAAAACTTTAAAACTTAGCCAGGTGTGGTGGTGTGCACCTGTAGTCCCAGCTGCTTGGGAGGCCGAAGTGGAGGATCACCCGAGCCCAGGAGGTTCAGGCAGCAGTGAGCTATGATTGTGTCACTGCACTCCAGCCTGGGCAACAGAGCGAGACCCTGTCTCTAAAATTAAAATAAAGGAAAATAAATAAATGAAAGTAGACAGAAACCAATCTCGCTGCTATTCACTTGAGAGATTTTGTCATCTTCATAAACCCAAAGGGCCTGATAGGAAAGTTAACAGCTACCAGGGCTCTCTCAGGGGTGCCCAGGATCAAGATTGTAGTCGCTTACCTTCAAGATGGCCACCATCAATTCTTTTCTCCCTACAGACATGTGTTCCCCTCCTATCAAGAGGTGGAGCCTATTTCTGAGTGCAGGAATAAATAGAAAATATTTCCCGAGGTATTCGTGCATAGGCAAAGCTTTCCTTGAGTCCTCCAGGCTATTATGAGCTTTCTCCTCCAGGATATTGTACCTTCCTCCACCGCAGCACTTACCTCATTATGTGTAACTCTTCTATACCCACAAGACTGCAGGCCCCTTGGCAGTTCCAAGCCAAAAGTCTGGCAGGTGATGGGCAGCGCAGCACAGTGATTAACTCCAAGGGTTTAGAAGATACCCTATACCACATTCGAATCCTGACTCTCCCACTAAGTTTTAGAAGTATGATGTTAGACAAGTTATTTGACTTCTCTGATTCTTAAGTTTCTCCATCTGCAAAAGGGGGTAAGAATATCTCATAGTGTTGTGTGGTGCAAGCATTAGATGAGATAATGTGTGCAAATGACTCAGCACAGGGCCTGGCACAGCAAAGCCTTCACTAGGTGGTGGCTAATATTATTAGGTACTCAACGCATGTTATAGAGCAAATGAAAACACTTCTAAGCTCTCTCTGGCCCTATGAGATGGCTTCTTGTATTTCTCATCTATCATCCCCTTTAATTGATTGCTCTTCACTTCGGCTACACAGTATTATTACCTGCGAAGCCTTAAAAAGTCAGATACCAAAAATAAATAATAATTTTTAAAGCATACACACACACACACACACACACCATTCTGATACCCTGGTTGCCTTTCAGGCCAGTGAAATCAGAATATCTGGAGGTGAGACCCAGGCATCAGGAGCTTTTATAGCCTCTAAGTGATCCCAACATGCAGCCCAGGTTGAGCACCACTCCCTTAAATGGAGGCATTTCTCAAGGACCAGTCTTTGGACCTCTGCTCTTCCTCATCTGCGTGGCCTCCCTGTGGGATCACATCCCTCTCACGGCCTCACTGTCTTCCCCTAGGCTGGTGACTCTCAGGACTCTCCTCTGGACCTATCTCCTCTCCCAAGCACCAAATATGGATTTCCCTCTGCTGTCTGGCCCTTTCATCTGGATAACTCACAACACTTTGAATCAACAAATCCAAAACAGAAGTCTCTGTCTTCCAACCCCACCCTCAACCTACCTCCCTTGTGGGTTTCCCATTTCAGATAAGGGAAAGGGCAGATTCCTAAGTGCTCAAGCTGAAAATCACAAAATCATGTCTTTCTCTCCTAGCCCTGAAAGGATGGGCTTGGCCAATTGAAAGCCCACCTCCCTATTCACTTTCATCATTGAAAGGAGGTTTCCAAGTCACTGAATCTACTATCTCAGTGCTGAGAGCGTCATTCCCTGTTGTGCCAAGAGGAGCCACAGCACAGATTTAAGAACAAATTCCGGAGCCAGAATATTTCTTAGATTTTACTCCTAGCTCTGCCACTTGTCATCTGTGTGAACTTGAGCAAGTTGCTTAACTCCTTTGCTTAGCTCCTCCATTTGTAAAGTGGAAATAATAATAGTACCAACTTATAAAGTTGTCATGAGGATTAAATGACTTAATATTTTAAGCTCCTTAGAATAGTATCTGGCACATGGTACTAAGCATTGTGTAAGAGCTTGTTAAATAAATAGGGAATCTGAGTATGTGTTAACAAGCCACCTAACAAGCATGTAAACCCCCTCAGGGCAAAAATAATGTCTTATTGGTCTAGAACACATTAAGTGTTCAAAAAATATGTGAGTGCTGATAGCTGGTGGTAGAAGGGGAAACTGATACGTTTCTGGAGGACTGTTAGATAATATGTATCAAAATCTTTAACATGACTATTATTTGATCCAGTAATTCCAACTCTTAGAATGTTTTCTATGGACACAACTAAAAAAATGTGAAAAGATGCATCTATAAGAATACTCATTGCAATGCTGTTTATAGTAGCAAAAAAAAAAAAAAATAGAAAGAGCCTAATGTCCGTTAACAGAGAATCGGTTACATAAACCGTGAGACACATACACAATGGAATATCATGCAGCTATTAAAAGATGATGGGGCCAGGTATGGTGGCTCACATCTGTAATCCTAGCACTTTGGGAGGCCAAGGTGGGAGGATCACTTGAGGCCAGAAGTTCAAAACCAGCCTGGGCAACATAGTGAGATCCCCCCACCATCTCTTAAAAAAAAGTTTTAAAAATTAGCCAGTCATGATGGCATGCACCTGTAGCCACAGTTACTTGGGAGGCTGAGGTGGGAGGATCGTTTGAGTCCAAGAGTTCAAGGCTTGCAGTCGCCCTCCAGCCTGGGTGACAGAGCAAGACTTGTCTCAAAAAGAAAAAAAATGCTACATATCTGTATTCTGAGAAAATGAAAAGATGTCTAAGATATATCATTAAGCTTTAAAAGCAGGCTACACTACAATATACTTTGATTTTTTTTTGCACATACACGTATATGTATTTACATATGGATAAAAAGCATCAAAAAGATGTCAATTTAAAAATAAATTTAAAATTAGAGAAAAAATCAGAAAGAATGCATATTAAATGTTAAACGTTATTACATCTGGACAGTGAGATTATGGGCATTTGCATCTTTTTTGTCTTTAAATTATAAAATGATATATTTATTAACGTGCTTTTGATTGAAATAATACCAAAGTATATGTACTAAAAAAAGAAAACAGTCCCTTCAACCTCCTGATCACTCACACCAAGTAGTATTCTCCACATGCAGCTACACAGTTTGAGGTGTGAACTTCCTAAACTTGTGTGTGTGTGTGTGCATTCAAACATACTTGAATGTTGTATATGGTTTTTGTTTTTTTTTTTTTTGAAATGCCCAAAAGCAAGTACAAGAAAGAGAGAGGAGAAAGAGAGAGAGAGACTGACTTAAAAAAAAAAAAAAGAAAGAAAAAAAGGCCTCAAAGGTTTAGACTCTGCCTGGCCTTTAGCTGCTTACGGTAATTTCAGTGAAAATTTAGACTTTAGATTTGCCCTCTTCATGAGTCTAGCTTTGCAGAGGTTGAACTCCTACTGCATGCCAGGCCCTGACAGTTGGCAGTGTCTGGTCTGGTATGCAGTAGGTGATCAATACATATTTGTCTGCTGGTAATTGCTAATACAACTTTTGAGGTTTTCTTTGGTCTTGAGGAACTGGTACCTTGCAGCATGTGGTTTGCTTTCTTTTTTTTTTTTTTTTTTTTTTAATTATACTTAAGTTCTGGAATACATGTGCAGAATGTGCAGATTTGTTATATATGTATATATGTGCCATGATGGTTTGCTGCACCCATCAACCCATCATCCACATTAGGTATTTCTCCTAATGCTATCCCTCCCCTTTACCCCCACCCCGTGACAAGCCCCAGTGTGTGATGCTCCCCTCCCTGTGTCCATATGTTCTCATTGTCCAACTACCACTTATGAATGAGAACATGTGGTGCTTGGTTTTCTGTATCTGGGATAGTTGTTGTGTTAGTTTGCTGAGAATGATGATTTCCAGCTTCATCTATGTCCCTGCAAAGAACATGAACTCATCCCTTTTTATGGCTGCATAGTATTCTATGGTGTATATGTGCCACATTTTCTTTACCCAGTCTATCATTGATGGGCATTTGGGTTGGTTCCAAGTCTTTGCTATTGTGACTAGTGCTGCAGTAAACATACATGTGCATGTATCTTTATAGTAGAATGATTTATAATCCTTTGGGTATATACCCAGTAATGGGATCACTGGGTCAAATGGTATTTCTAGTTCTAGATCCTTGAGGAATTGCCTGTCTTTCACAATGGTTGAACTAATTTACACTCCCACCAAAAGTGTAAAAGCATTGCTGTCTCTCCACATCCTCTCCAGCATCTGTTGTTTCCTGACTTTTGAATGATTGCCATTCTAACTGGTGTGAGATGGTATCTCATTGTGGTTTTGATTTGCATTTCTCTAATGACCAGTGATGATGAGCTTTTTTTCATATGTTTTTGGCCCGATAAATGTCTTCTTTTGAAAAGTGTCTGTTCATATCCTTCACCCATTTTTTGATGGGGTTGTTTTTTCTTGTAAATTTGTTAAAGTTCCTTGTAGATTCTGGATATTAGCCCTTTGTCAGACGGGTAGATTGCAAAAATTTTCTCCAATTCTGTAGGTTTCCTGTTCACTCTGATGATAGTTTCTTTTGCTGTGAAGAAGCTCTTTAGTTTAATTAGATCCCATTTGTCAATTTTGGCATTCGTTGCAATTGCTTTTGGTGTTTTAGTCATGAAGTCTTTGCCCATGCCTATGTCCTGAATAGTACTGCCTAGGTTTTCTTCTAGGGTTTCTATGGGTTTAGGTCTTACCTTTAAATCTTTAATATATCTTAATTTTTGTATAAGGTGTAAGGAAGGGGGTGCAGTTTCAGTTTTCTGCATATGGCTAGTCAGTTTTCCCAATACCATTTACTAGATAGGGACTCCTTTCCTCATTGCTTGTTTTTGTCAGGTTTGTCAAAGATGAGATGGTCGTAGATGTGTGGTGTTATTTTTGAGTCCTCTGTTCTGTTCCGTTGGTCTATATATCTGTTTTGGTACCAGTACCATGCTGTTTTGGTTACTGTAGCCTTGTGGTATAGTTTGAAGTCAGGTAGCATGATGCCTCCATCTTTACTCTTTTTGCTTAGGATTGTCTTGGCTATACCAGCTCTTTTTTGGTTCCATATGAAATTTAAAGTAGTTTTTCTAATTCTGTGAAGAAATTCAATGGTAGCTTGATGGGAATAGCATTGAATCTATAAATTACTTTGGGCAGTATGGGCATTTTCATGATATTGATTCTTCCTATCCATGAGCATGGAATGTTTTCCAATTTGTTTGTGTCCTCTCTTATTTCATTGAGCAGTGGTTGGTAGTTCTCATTGAAGAGGTCATTCACATCCTTTATAAGTTGTATTCCTAGGTATTTTATTCTCTTTGTAGCAATTGTTAATGGAAGTTCACTCATGATTTGACTCTGTCTGTTCTTGGTTTATAAGATGCTTGTGATTTTGCACATCGATTTTGTATCCTGAGACCTTGTTGAAGTTGCTTATCAGCTTAAGGAGATTTTGGGCAGAGATGATGGGGTTTTCTAAATATACAATCATGTCATCTGCAAACAGAGATAATTTGACTTCCTCTCTTCCTATTTGAATATGCTTTATTTCTTTCTCTTGCCTGATTGCCCTGGCCAGAACTTCCAATACTATGTTGAATAGGAGTGGTGAGAGAGGGCATCCCTGTCTTGTGCCAGTTTTCAAAGGGAATGCTTCCAGCTTTTGCCCATTCAGTATGATATTGGCTGTGGGTTTATCATAAATAGCTCTTATTATTTTGAAAAACATTCCATCAATACCTAGTTTATTGAGAGTTTTTAGCATGAAGGGCTGTTGAATTTTATCAAAGGCCTTTTCTGCATCTATTGAGATAATCATGTGGTTTTTGTCGTTAGTTCTGTTTATGTGATGGATAATGTTCATTGATTTGTGTATGTTGAGCCAGCCTTGCATCACAGGGATGAAACCAACTTGATTATGGTGAATAAGCTTTTTGATGTGCTGCTGGATTCAGTTTGCCAGTATTTTATTGAGGATTTTCACATCAATGTTCGTCAGGAATATTGGCCTGAAATTTTCTTTTTTTGTTGTTGTGTCTCTGCCAGGCTTTGGTATCAGGATGATGCTGGCCTCATAAAATTAGTTAGGGAGGAGTACCTCTTTCTCTATTGATTGAAATAGTTTCAGAAAGAATAGTACCAGCTTCTCGTTGTACCTCTTGTACAGTTCGGCTGTGAATCCTTCCTGTCCTGGGCTTTTTTTGGTTCATAGGCTATTAATTACTGCCTCAATTTCAGATTTTGTTATTGGTCTATTAAGGGATTCACCTTCTTCCTGGTTTAGTCTTGAGAGGGTGTATGTGTCCAGGAATTTATCCATTTCTTCTAGATTTTCTAGTTTATTTGCATAGAAGTGTTTATAGTATTCTCTGATGGTAGTTTGTATTTCTGTGGGATCAGTGGTGATATCCCCTTTATCACCTTTTATTGTGTCTATTTGATTATTCTCTCTTTTCTTGTTTATTAGTCTGGCTAGTGGTCTATTTAGTTAATATTTTCAAAAAATCAGAACCTGGATTGATTTTTTGAAGGGATTTCATGTCTCTATCTCCTTCAGTTCTGCTCTGATCTTAGTTACTTCTTGTCTTCTGCTAGCATTTGAATTTGTTTGCTCTTGCTTCTCTAGTTCTTTCCATTGTGATGTTAGGGTGTTGATTTTAGATCTTTCCACCTTTCACCTGTGGGCATTTAGTGCTATACATATCCCTTTAAACACTGCTTTAGCTGTGTCCCAGAGATTCTGGTACATTGTGTCTTTGTTCTCACTGGTTTCAAAGAACTTATTTCTGCCTTCATTTTGTTATTTACCCAGCAGTCATTCAGTAGCAGGTTGTTCAGTTTCCACGTAATTGTGCAGTCTTGAGTGAGTTTCTTAATCCTGAGTTCTAATTTGATTGCACTGTGTCTGAGAGACTGTTATGATTTCCATTCTTTTGCATTTGCTGAGGAGTGTTTTACTTCCAATTATGTGGTCAATTTTAGAATAAATGCTATGTGGTACAGAGAAGAACATATAGTCTGTTGATTTGGTGTGGAGAGTTCTATAGATATCTGTTAGGTCTGCTTGATCCAAAGCTGAATTCAAGTCCTGAATATCCTTGTTAACTTTGTCTCGTTGATGTAATATTGACAGTGGGGTGTTAAAGTCTCCCACTATTACAGTGTGGGAGTCTAAGTTTCTTTGTAGGTCTCTAAGAACTTGCTTTATGAATCTGGGTGCTCCTGTATTGGGTACATATATATTTAGGGTAGTTAGCTTTTCAGGTTACATTGATCCCTTTACCATATGTAATGCCCTTCATCTTTTTTTATCTTTGCTGGTTTAAAGTCTGTTTTATCAGAGACTAGGATTGCAGCCCCCGGTTTTGTTTTTTTTGTTGTTGTTGTTTGTTTGTTTTGCTTTCCACTTGCTTGGTAAATCTTCCTCCATCCTTTTATTTTGAGCCTATGTATGTCTTTCCACATGAGATGAGTCTCCTTAATACAGCACACTGATGGCTCTTGACTCTTTATCCAATTTGCCTGTCTGTGTCTTTTAACTGGGGCATTTTGTCCATTTATATTCAAGGTTAATATTGTTATGTTTGAATTTGATCCTGTCATTATGATGCTAGCTGGTTATTTTGCCCATTTGTTGATTTAGTTTCTTCATAATGTCGATGCTCTTTACATTTTGGTATGTTTTTGCGGTGGCTTGTACTGGTTTTTTCTTTCCATATTTAGTGTTTCCTTCAGGAGCTCTTATAAGGCAGGCCTGGTGGTGACAAATTCCCACACATTTGTTTGTCTGTAAAGGATTTTATTTCTCCTTTACTTATGAAGCTTAGTTTGGCTGGATGTGAAACTCTGGATTGAAAATTCTTTTCTTTAAGAATGTTGAATATTGGCCCCTACTATCTTCTGGCTTGTAAGGTTTCTGCAGAAAGATCTGCTGTTAGTCTGATTGGCTTCCCTATGTGGGTAACCCAACCTTTCTCTCTGACTGCCCTTAACATTTTTTCCTTCATTTCAACCTTGGTGAATTTGATGATTACGTGTCTTGGGGTTGCTCTGCTCAAGGAGTATCTTTGTGGTAGTCTCTGTATTTCCTGAATTTGAATGTTCGCCTGTCTTGCTAGGTTGGGGAAGTGCTCCTGGATAATATCCTGAAGTGTGCTTTCCAGTTTGTTTCCATTCTCTCCATCACTTTCAGGTACACCAATCAAATGTTGGTTTGGTCTCTTCACATAGTCCCATATTTCCTGGAGGCTTTGTTTGTTCCTTTTCATTCTTTTTTCTGTTTTCTTCACACTTTATTTCATTAAGTTGATCTTCAATCTCTGATATCCTTTCCTCTGCTTGATCAATTCGACTGTTGATACTTGTCTATGCTTGACGAAGTTCTTGTGCTGTGTTTTTCAGCTCCATCAGGTCATTTACATTCTTCTCTAAACTGGTTATTCTAGTTGCAGTTCCTGTAACCTTTTATCAAAGTTCTTAGCTTCCTTGTGTTGGGTTAGAACATGCTCCTTTAGCTTGGAGGAGTTTGCTATTACCCACCTTCTGAAGCCTACTTCTGCCAATTCATCAAACTCATTCTCCATCCAGTTTTGTTCCCTTGCTGGCAAGGAGTTGTGATCCTATGGAGGAGAAGAGGCATTCTAGTTTTTGGAATTCTCAGCATTTCTGCACTCGTTTTTCCTCATCTTTGTGGATTTGTCTACCTTTGGTCTTCGATGTTGGTGACCTTTGGATGGAGTTTTTGAGTGGTCATCCATTTTGTTGATGTTGATGCTATTGCTTCCTGTTTGTTAGTTTTCCTTCTAACAGTCAGGTTCCCCTGCTGCAGGTCTGCTGGCATTTGCTGGAGGTCCACTCCAGACCCTGTTTGCCTGGGTATCACCAGCAGAGGCCACAGAACAGCAAAGATTGTTGCCTGATCCTTCCTCTGGAAGCTTAATCCCAAAGAGGCACCTGCCAGATGCCAACTGGAGCTCTCCTGTATGAGGTGTCTGTCAACCCCTGCTGGGAGGTGTCTCGCCATCAGGAGGCATGGGGTCAGGGACCCACTTGAGGAGGCAGTTTGTCCCTTAGCAGAGCTTGAGCGCTGTGCCAGGAGGTCCGCTGCTCTCTTCAGAGCTGGCAGGCAGGAACATTTAAGTCTGCTGAAGCTGTGCCCACAGCCACCCCTTTCCCTGGTGCTCCCTGCCCCAGGGAGATGGGAGTTTTATCTATAAGCCCCTGACTGGGGCTGCTGCCTTTCTTTCAGAGATGCCCTGCCCAGAGAGGAGACATCTAGAGAGGCAGTCTAGCTACAGCAGCTTTGTAGTGCTGCGGTGGGTTCTGCCCAGTTCGAACTTTCCAGTGGCTTTGTTTACACTGTGAGGGGAAAACTGCCTACTCAAGCCTCAGTAATGGTGGACACCCCCCACCCCACCCCACCAAGCTTGAGCATCCTAGGTCGACTCCAGACTGCTGTGCTGGCAGAGAGAATTTAAACCAGTGGATCTTAGCTTGTTGGGCTCCGTCAGGGTGGGATCTGCTGAGCAAGAGCACTTGGCTTCCTGGCTTCAGCCCCCTTTCCAGGGGAGTGAATGGTTCTGTCTCACTGGCATTCCAGGTGCCACTGGGATACTAAAAAAAAACTCCTTGGCTAGCTTGGTGTCTGCCCACCCAGCCACCCAGCTTTGCGCTTGAAACACAGGGCCCTGGTGGCATAGGCACTAGAGGTAATCTCCTGGTCTGCAGGTTGCGAAGACCATGGGAAAAGCATAGTTTCTGGGCTAGAAAGCACGGTCCCTCATGGCAAAATCCCTCATGGATTCCCTTGACTAGGGGAGGGAGTTCCCTGACCCCTTGCACTTCCCAGGTAAGGCAACGTCCCACCCTGCTTTGGCTCACCCTCCATGGGCTGCACCCACTGTCTAACCAGTCCCAGTGAGATGAACTGGGTACCTCAGTTGGAAATGCAGAAATCACCCACCTTCTATGTGGGAGTTGCAGACTGGAGCTGTTGCTATTCGGCCATCTTGCCCAGGAATCTCACTGTATAAGGTTTTTCCAAGCTTTCCGATTCAAATAAAACTGGCAACGTTGCTTCCACAACCTCCTAGAAGACAAAGGCTCTTCCTAAGATTTCTATGAATCCCCAAAGACATACATTTTTGTGACCTCCACCGACTTTGAATCCCTAATCTTACCAAATTCTGTCTTGTTTCTGAATTCCCTTCCCCATCTGTTCTTTCTTCTGCATTCACTGATCCTAATGTGTGTAGGGTAAACACACCTGATAGCATCATTGAAGCACACCCTTAGAACAACCCTATATGGCAGATGCACCTGAATGCGTGTTCTGAGCTAGAGAATCCAGGAGTGGCCAACCTGGAGATTCATTCCTTATCTACAATAAACATCTGAATCCCTGGCCCATCTGGTGAAACATTGACTGAGGCCCTGAGTTTTGGGTTAAATGAAGATTGCCAGGTGAAGGTTGTTGGAGGGAGGGGAGTAAGTGGAAATGCTACATAAACTGCATGATGACCTTTGCAGGCAGTTGCGGTTTTCCTCTCCAGCCTGCAGCTACTGGGCCCTGTGATTGTCTTGTCCAGCCTGCTGTCGCTGCACTGTCTCCCTTGTATGGAAGCCCCTAATAGGACCCCATGTCTTGTTTATTGGCTCTGAGTGTCTTCTTTGGCCTCTTGAGCCTGGTGTCTTCACTATTGAGGTTAATGGAGGTTCAGCACAATGATGTGCGACAGAGTTTTTATGGGTTTCTTCTGATTTTGCCCAAATCACTCCCATATTGCTAGAAGGATTTACTGAGTATTTGATGCAATGGCTGGGGACTTATTTTACAGAAAAAGAACTTGTAACCTAAAAATCCCCGTTCTTTTATTTTCATTTCAGGTTCAGGAGTACATGTGCAGATTTGTTACCTAGGTTAACTGGTATCACGGGGGTCTGTTGTACAGATTATTTTGTCACCCAGGTACTAAACCTGGTACCCAACAGTAAGGTACCAAATTTTGACAGGTTCAAAATTTCAGTGAAGGAAGTAACTGTGGATGTGGTAGAAACAGCAAGAGAACTTGAATTAGAAGTGAACCTGAAGATGTGACTAGATTGCTGCAATCTTGTGATCAAATTTGAATAAATGAGGAGTTGCTGCTTATGGATGAGCAAAGAAAGTGGTTTCTTGAGATGAGATTTACTCCTGGTGAAGATGCCATGAGCATTGTTGGAATGACAACAAAGGATTTAAACTATTACAGAAACTTAGTTGATAAAGCAGTGGTAGGGTACCCAATAGTATCGGGTTTAGTACCTGAGTGACAAAATAATCTGTACAACAAAATTAATATGTTTTTCTGCTCCTCTCTCTCCTCCTACCCTCCACCCTCAAAGAGGTCCCAGTGTCTGTTGTTCCCGTTTGTATCCATGAGGTCTCCTCATTTAACTCCCTCTTATAAGTAAGAATATGCACTAGTTTTCTGTTTCTGCATTAGTTTGCTAAAGATAATGGCCTCCAGCTCCATCGTGTTCCTGCAAAAGACAGAAACATGATCTTGTTCTTTTTTATGGCTGCATAGTATTCCATGGTACCTATGTACCACATTTTCTTATCCAATCTGTCATTGATGGGCATTTAGGTTGATTTCATGTCTTTGCTATTTTGAATAGTGCTGCAATGAACATTTGTGTGCCTGTGTTTTTATGGTAAAATGGTTTCTATTCCTCTGGGTATATACCCAGTAATGGGTTTGCTGCAGCAAGTGGTATTCCTGTTTTTAGCTCTTTGAGGAATCACCACACTGCTTTCCACAATGGTTGAACTAACTTAAACTCCTACTAACAATGTATAAGTATTCCCTTTTCTCCGCAACTTTACCAGCATCTGTTATTTTTTGACTTTTTAATAATAGCCATTCTGACTGGTGTGAGATGATATATCTCATTGTGGTTTTGATTTGCATTTCTGTAATGATCATGATATTGAGCTTTTTTTCATTTGCTTGTTGGCCACATATATGTCTTCTTTAGCAAAGTGTCTGCTCATGTCCTTTACCCACTTTTTGATGGAATTGTTAGTTATTTCTTATAAATTTGTTTAAGTTCCTTATAGATGCTGGATATGAGACCTTTGTTGGATGCTTAGTTTGCAAATATTTTCTCCTATTCTGTAGGTTGTTTACTCTGTTTACTCTGTTGATAATTTCTTTTGCCGTGCAGAAGCTCCTAGGTTTAATCATATCACATTTGTCAATGTTTGCTTTTGCTGCAATTGCTTTTAGTGTCTTCATCATGAAATCTTTTCCCGTTCCTGTATCCAGGGTGGCATTGCCTAGGTTATCTTCCAGAGTTTTTATAGTTCTGGGTTTTACATGTAAGTCTTTAATCCATCTTGAGTTGATTTCTGTATATGGTGTGAGGAAGGAGTCCAGTTTCAATCTTCTGCATATGGCTAATCAGTCAACCCAACACCATTTATTAAACAGAGTCCTTTACTCATTGCTTGCTTTGTAGAAGATCAGATGGCCATTGGTGTGTGGCCTTATTTCTAGGCTCTCTATCCCCATTCTCAAAAATCCTCCTGCACCACCACTCCCATCCCCTGCAATGGGAATTTCTCCTCACCACTTTTCTCAATGGTCTAGAGACTCCAGCTAGGTTTCTTGAGCTTTCTATATTTCCCAAGACCATCCTCACATTTCGAGCTTACAAACTGTTCAACAAAAGGTCATGTTCTCTAGGCCTCATCCTTAAGGTGACATATTAAAGACCCCAAAACACATTGTTCAGCCGAAGCATCCAGATATTTCCCCAGATGGTGCCCCAAGGCGGAAGTGGTGGCTCAGATGATTCCACAGAGCACTGCATGGGTAACATCTTCCTCTCTCACTCCAGAGGAACTATAAATATTTCTTGATAAAAGGTGAATTTCTTTCAACCCAAGAAAACTGATTTTTAAAAAATAAAAAGAAAATAACAAATAAAGCATGAATTTCTAACTCTTCCTGTTGAGACATCCCTCCTGTTTCACTGCCTTTAGAGGGGGTTTCTTCCTAATACTGTCATTAAATAATGTTATTTCAGTGCCCAGAAGCCTCAGCTCAGTCAACCAATTCCAGGAGCCCCATATTTAGCTTATATCATGGGGGAATTGGGAGGGATGTCCCTATGGGATGTCCCTATCTTCAACGGTACCATGTGTCCCTCTCCCATGCTCAGACTCGCTATTTACCCACCTCCCTTTTCTCCTAACAGTTTGAAAAATCCCCTTAGGAAAATCTCCCGAGAGTCAGAAGGAAGTTCTAAAACTCCTTTGAGATGAACCTCACCATGAGGGTGGTGGGTGCAGGTACACTGTCAGAGAGCCAAGTACACATGGTCTGAGGGCCAAAAAGTTCCCTCAGGTGAAAGCAGGCAAAGGAGGCCTCTGAAAATTGCTCGGAAGAATCAGCAGCTACAGACACAGGATTTCTTTAAAGTTGAAGTCTTTGTTGAAAGACATGCTTGGACTGATGGAAAATCCCTACCCAGCCCACCTGCCAAGGCAGAAGCCCAAGGAGACTGGCTGACACAGCACAGAAAGAAATTAGGGGTACAATGGACTCCCTGGTAGAAGCTGCGTGCTATCAAGCTCGGGGCAGATTCTAAGGAAATGCAATGCAGGGCCTGGAGAGGATAATTGTAACGTGTGGTTAGACACGTTCTGGAGATGTTATTACAATACTGGCAGGGCCCTGAAGCAGAGGAGCGGGAACTGACAGTCAGTCTCCCAGTTTCTGCTTCAGAAGCCAGCAACTGCCTCGGAGCTTCAAATGCCTCGGTCCCTGTGGCTGGCTGCTTAACAACATTCAAACAGGTAGCTAGAAATGCAGAGGGAAGCGGGGACTCAGACACTAAATGTTGACTGTGTTCCAACAGATAGGAGAAATGTTGTCCTCATATGTGTGTCAAAGAACAGTTGCTGGAGACAGCGTGGGAACTGTGAGCCGGCTCCCAGAGAGAGGCCCACCCCAGACTGTCCCAAGGTGGCATGACCAGGCCTTTGGGATTCTGCCCCTGACACTCAAGATTCAGGGGAGTGGGACAGGCCCCACCTCTGTCAGAGGGTTTCCAGCAGAGACCTACTTGGAGTCAGCTATCCTACTGATAGAGACAGCTACAAATTGCCTCTTGGTGCTTAGCAAAGAGAACGTGACAGATCCACGAAAGAGCCAAGAATGTGCCAAGAACCTTCTAAGGGCAGAAGAGACAAAAGCGAAAAGAAATGCCCTCTGCTCTGAAGAAGCCTGAGGTCTCCTGGAGACAGAGTTACACAATGCAAATCATAAAGCAGTAAAGTGAGGTCAGTGGTTTACGCAGGTTCAGATGCTCTCCCAGGCCTGGATGGGGTGTGTCTATGGCACCCTGTGTTTACTCTTCAATCGCTGTCTTTTCTCTCTGCTTCTCCTACTATACTGAACATGCAGAGAGGAGGTACTATGCCTCAGTCAACACCATATCCCTGCCATGGCATCATGCCTCACAGTGGCAGGTTCATTTATCTAAGCGAAAATTAAACACAGAACACATATGTTAGTTGGAAGGTAAAAACTGAGACGTTCACACCCTTGAGAAACAGGGTACATGGCAGGAATACAGAGAAGTGATCTGAAAGAGGCAACACCTAGCACAGTCCTCAAACCAAAAGAGCTCTCCCTCTCATTTGGAAGAGTAGATGAAAGAATCCCAGACGTGGGTCGGAAGGCAGGGCTGCTGGTTCACCTGGGCCTCTGGCGCAATGTGTGGTCAGGTGGTTAACCTCCTGAGCCTCACTTCCATGGTCTCTAAAATGGGAATAGCCACACCCTCACTGCCCACCTAACCAACCTCATCAAGTTGTGGAGAAGCTCACACAGTCAATGAAGAGACAAAATATAAAATAGTGCTATCAAGTGCTACTCAGGAGTCAGGAGCTATTGTTCCTGTGCTTCCCATTGGATAGGCATGAAGGCCACGGCAGGCCCAGCAGCAGAAGTAGAAGCTCAGGGTTAGGAGAGAAGAATTGGCTGACACCTCCTGCCTGCCTCTCTCATTAGCTCCAAGGAGTCCCACAGCGCCCCTTCCTCCTCTGGGCCCTGGGCCCCATGCACACATCAGCAGACCAGAACCACCTCTTCCTCAAGGAGAGAGGCCTGGCCCTTCCCCAGCCTGGGCAACTTGAGCTGTGCTGCCCTGGACCACGCCCATCTATCAGAAAACCCACTCCTGCATTGCTTGACTGAGGCCACTCTGCATGGTGTAAATATCACTCAGCTGGTGCGATGGGTTGAATCTTTGTCCCCTCCAAAACATATGTTGCAACTTAATCCCCAGGGTGGCAGTATTGAGAGATAGGGCTTTTAAGAGATGATTGGGTCCGAGAGCTCTGCTCTCATGAATGGATGAGTGAATTCCTGGAGTCACGGTTATCATGGGAGTGGGACTGGTGGCTTTATAAGAAGAGGAAGAGACAGCTGAGTTAGCACGCTCAGCCCCCTCACCATATAATGCCTTGTGCTACCTCAGGACTCCACAGAGAGTCACCACCAGCAAGAAGGCCCTCACCGGATGTAGCCCTTGACCTTACACTTCTCAGCCTCCATAACTGTAATAAATAAATTCCTTTTGTTTATAAGTTACTCAGCTTCAGGTATTCTGCAACAGAATACAGACTAAGACACCTCAGGGGGAGGAAACCTCCACTCTGGTCTCATCTCTGCCTCACTTGAGCTGTGTGACTTAGGAGTGGGCATCCAACTCTTAGGAACCCTGTTTCCACATCTGCAAAGGGGGGGTTTCCAAGATCAGACTTTCTCAATCTCAGCACCATTGACATTTCAGGTCAGATGATTCCATATTGTGGGAAGCTACCCTGTGCATGTTTAGAGTCTGGCCTTGACCCACCAGAGGCTAGTAGCACACACCCACCCCCATCATGACAACCAAAAATGCTTCCAGACATCACCAAATCCCCCACAGTTGAGAACAAATAACCTAGCTGATTCCTTAGGGCCTCCAACCTGCTTGGACTTCTCCAGCCCAGGCACTCTGCCTTCAGTACAGGCTTCCTTTGCTTGAGACAAATGCCGCCTCATATCAACCACCACCTCCTCTTTAACAACCACACCCAAAACAAAGGCATTCTCCTCTCTCCATGGGTTTCTTCAGTTACCTGCATTCTTGTATTCCATTTAAATGGTGGTCAGGCATGGAAATCTGAGCAGAAAGGATCCAGCTGTCATGTCACAGGGTCCAAAGGAAAAGGGAGATTTCTGGAATGGCCTTGGAGTCAAGCAGATCTGAACGTGAATCCTGGCTTTGCTATATGTCCTTCACCAATTCACAGAATCGCTCCAAGCTTCAACTTCCTGTCTATAAAGTATGAAAATAAAATAATTGCATGGGGCAAACATGAGGATTAACTATGTTGAAAGGGCCTGATGCTCTGTCTCCTCCACAGTGGGCTCTGGATGTGAGGTCACTTCTGCCCTGCTCTGTAGTTGTGTTGATGGCAAGGAACTCAGTGATGGGGAGTCCCTCCCCTCCAGCTCTTTGAACTGACACCTTTCTCAAACCTAAGTTGACACTGCATGGCTTTGCTCCATCTCTCTTGGCTGTGGCAGCGTGTGGCCAGAGGCCCTGGCCCATTTTCATCTGGCCTCAGCAATAGATGCCTGGTCCACGGGCCAGCTCTCCAGTAGGAAAGTCAGTCCTCATCTTCAGAGCTCTGCCACCAACACGAAGCAATTAAGCCCATCTTCACATCGTATGGATGTATCTGGACTAAGTGGGAAAAGCTTCTGGGGAATTCATTACTTGCTGAAAACAGAATCCTCTTAACCCTGCTTCATCTCCCTTCCTGCCCATCCTCCCCAATCCTCACATTTCAGTAATTTAATAGGAAGGAACCAGAACCAACAGGAAACAGAGCTGCCTGTCTGTTTGCAATAAACACAATAGAATCTCACTTCAGAACAAATCCAGGAGCACAGGCTCGCCTATGAGTCACGCCTACTGATGAAGGATCCCCTTCCCCACTGCAGCAAGGAGACCCTCCCCAAGACCGGGAAAGGCATGCAGAGAAAGCACATGAACTCTGCAGTGTGTGTGTGTGATGTTGGCCTGTCTGCTCAGCCTTTCCTCTGTCAGATAGAAAACATC
Organism: Macaca mulatta; assembly: GCF_049350105.2. Classification (NCBI taxonomy): domain Eukaryota; kingdom Metazoa; phylum Chordata; class Mammalia; order Primates; family Cercopithecidae; genus Macaca; species Macaca mulatta. The sequence goes on from NC_133421.1 coordinate 58,559,811, forward strand.
AGAGCAGACCAAGAACTTCTGGAGGCCTTGAGCAAGTTAACCACTCTATGCCTCATTTGTTAAGTAGAGGTAGTAAGAGTACATTACCATATAAGGAGGTTGTGAGGATTGAGTGGGTTAATATATAAAGCACTTAGGACAGTACCCAGGATATACTTAGTACTATATAAGTGTGCCATGTTTTTGTTATCATCATTATTACTATCCTCAGTCTCTATTCCTAGTTATTTGGGGACCCCAGAGACAGATGAGATCCAACACAGCACTATTATCCAAGCTTACATGATTGTAATCACAATCAAAGCCAATGTTGATTGAGAACTGACTGTGCGTATGTTTCTTCATTCTTTATGGCCATTCTATGTGGCTGGCATCATTATTATCTCCATTTCATAGAAAAGAAAACAGGCTTAGGGAGTTTGGGAGACCTATCCAAGGACACCAATAAGCAAAGGAGCCACTAGATGTCACATCCAATTTGGCTTAGGTCTCTTCACTCCAGAGCCTGAATGTCACTAGGTGGCATGGCCTGCACTTCCCAGCACTTCCAGAAATTTCTGAAACACAGAGCACATTACTTGCCACAATGGGGTCGCAAACAACAGAAAGTGATTTTGCCTAACTTAAGCACAAAGGGATACCAGGGAAGGAGATCAGAGGCTCTGGGAATCCACTGGAAGGCTGGGACCCAGGCCTGGACGCTGCTAGGGGGCACAGACAGTTCCTGGAGGCAGAAAGAACAGAAATGGTCCCAACGCAGGAGCAGGCAGGTCCAGGCATCACCAATGGATGACGTTTGCAACCTTTTCCCATTTGCTTGAGATTCAAATTCTAGGGAAAAAAGCGTCTCTTCGGCAGGGTTTGGGTCACATGTCCCCCTCATGTTTATTGGAAGTCAGGGTCCTGCCAGACTAAAGCCACTGGACAAAAAGCAATTGTCCCAAAGGATACCAAGGCACTGTTAGGAATGAGACATGGATGCCAGAGGGCCCCAGGCATGCTTGCCAGCACCAAGAGGCTTCCAAGAGTTTTCACATCATGGCACATGAGGAAAAGAGTGAGTACTCTGATGGGGGATGAGTCAAGTTATCTTGGGTGTGACAGAGCTAAATAAGAATCCTAATGTGCTAGAGTTTGAAGGAATCTTGGAATTATCTCACCCAGCCTCCCCCTTCCCCTTTTTTTTTTTTTTTTTTTTACAGACAAGGAAAGAAAAAATGGTGGGTTACCAGAACCACACCACATGTTGCTAGTAGAGCCAGGACAAAGGACTCTGCAGCCCATCGGTGCCTCTTCCACTAAAATACTAATGATCTCCCACTATCCAGAAGCATTGCCACCCATTCCAAACACCAAGTCAGGCCCCTGTGCAGTCCCAGAGATCTTTCTGGGGTCTGGAAAATCAGGTCAGTCATCTACTCTAGGGCCTCCCTTTCCTGAGCAGCCAGCCAGAGATGCCTTTAGGGAGGCAGAAAACCATAGAGAAAGGGGTAGCTCAGCCAGCCCTGAGACACCTGTCCACACACATTGGATCTGAATGGGAAGAAGATTTGTTGCTCATGCCTTTCCCCTTCTCCATCCCCCTCCCAGTGTGGTCCTTTGCTGTATCCTCGCATCCCTGAAGGGGTCCTCAATATTCACTGTAACCAGACTTCCCAGTGTTCTGATGTGGGGGAGTCTGGGGGTTCCCTCGGCTGAGACACACCCAGGTGTCACACTCAGATAAAGATGGTTCTGTCTGTTCTTGGTCTTTTGAGTCGTGACATCTGGACTGCCATTGCTAGTGCTCTAATTTAGACTTTGCATCGCTGCAGAGGCAGAAATAAGAAACAGGGGGCGAGCAAGAGTGCAGGGATGGGACGGAATATGTGCTCCCAGGTGCTAGAGGGATGGCCCCTGTCAAAAAAAATTAACAAATGCTAGTTTTTGTAAATTCTAGCTCAGCTATGTGCCAATAAGGAATGTGGGCACAACCATATATGACATTACCTAGGGGCATCATTAACCTGTCGACTCCATCCACTCCTTGTTTATATACTAAGTCAGGGTCATGCAGATAAAAGTCTACAAATAGGGTGCAGTGTACACTGCCCAGGTGATGGGTGCACCAAAATCTCACAAATCACCCCTAAAGAACTTACTCATGTAACCAAACACCACCTGTTCCCCGATAACCTATGGAAATTTAAAAAAAAAAGAAGTTACCTATCACCTAGTCAAACTTCTGGATGGGGAAGAAAATTCATCGCCCCAACTGCTTTATAAAAAGCTTCTGAGGCCAGGCACGGTGGCTCATCCCTGTAATCCCAGTACTTTGGGAGGCCAAGGCAGGTGGATCAACTGAGGTCAGGAGTTCAAGACCAGCCAGGCCAACATGGCAAAACCCCACCTCTGCTAAAAATACAAAAAAAAAAAATTAGCCAGGAGTAGTGGTGCACGCCTGTAGTCCCAGCTACTCAGGAGGCTGAGGCAAGAGAATCGCTTGAACCCGGGAGGTGGAGGTTGCAGTGAGCTAAAATCATGCCACTGCACACCAGCCTGGGTAACAAGCAAAACTCTGTCCACCACCACCCCCCCAAAAAAAAAGGCTTCTGAGAGTATTGATGCTGCTACCAGAAAAATGGCTTAGACAAGAGCAGACTTCCACTGAGAAGGCAGAAAGTCATTAATACATTGCTCTTCCTCCTTTCCAAATGCAGTAAAGCTTGTGTTCCCATATTCTAAAATGGGGCACTCTTTGAAACTTTCAAGATCATGACAAGCAATAAAACACTGAGACACTGTCACGGATGGGAGGAAGCTAAGGACCTCTATCAACTACACACAATGTGGGATCCCAGGTTGGATACTGGAACAGAAAAAAAGACATTCGTGGAAAAGCCGGTGAATTCTAAAGTCTGTAATTAATAGCATTGTACCAAAAAAGGTTAAGAGCAAGGCAAGCTGGATGAAGGGTATTTGGGAATTCTGTACTATCTTTGCAACTTTCCTGAAAATTCAAACTAAAAAGTTAGTTACAGTGGGGAAGGGATCTCAGATAGGGCAATGGATGGACCGCCCCTTGGTACTAAGCCCAGCATGGGTGTGAAGGGAAGCCTTGGATGAGGCACATTTAAGAGCAAATCTAGCTCAACCTCACTCAGGCCTTGAACATTCAGAACCACTTTGGCAGAAATGCCAGAGAAAGAAGCAAAGAAAAGGCCGAGAGTTCGTCGAGTTAACAAGCAACACCAGCAAAAAAGCCAGGAGAGATCATGGGGACTTATCTCATCCTTGTGAAAATACAAAGCAAAAAAACATCAAGCTGGGCCAGATTGGGTGGTAAGCTCCCAGATTTTAAAAAAAGAAGAAAACATGAAAAAAAAATTCTGTGATATTTAATAAAGGAAAACCTTAAAATTTTAAAGTAGCATTAAAAAGGGAGCCAAGGGGTCAGGCAGACAAAGGGTGGAGAGGGGACAAAGATAAACACCGGTGTCCTCTGGTCACAGGGGAGCAGAAATCAATCTGACTGCGCAAGCAAACTCCCCAGAAGCCAAGCATGCCCTTGCCAAGTCCAACTCACCCTTCTGAGGCTCCCTACCGGGTCGACTGCTGGTAAATATGACTGCACAGCACCCCACGTGGTGAGCAGGCTGAGTCTTGCATAGGGGCTCCCCTGGCTGTACATCTAGAGCTTAGAAAATAGCAAAACCCCACACATTCCCCAGCATCTCCACCTACTATCTGCAGCCACTTTCTGGCTGAGCTCAACCAAAATACTTTCAGCTGAAAAGCAAAGGTAGCAAAAACTCCAGGAAGTGGTCTTCGCATCCAGGACGCAACTCAGAGTCTGTAAACTTTGACTCTCTGTTTTTCTTCTTTTTCCACCAATTTATTTGTTCATCCAGCAGCTGCCTAACTGCCCAATGTGTTCACCTTGCCCGCTGCCTAGACCCAGCTGATACATCAAGACAGGGGAATTGCAATAGAGAAAGTAATTCACTGCAGAGCCTGCTGTGCGGGAGACCGGAGTTTTATTATTACTGGAAGGATCACAGTTTTTCAGGACAGCTTGGTGGGTGGGGAAAAGCCAGTGAGCCAGGAGTGCTGATTGGTTAGGTAGGAGATGAAATTATAGGAAGCTGAAGCTGTCCTCTTGTGCTGAGTCAGTTCCTGGGTGGCGGCCAGAAGATCAGATGAGCCAGTTTATCAATCTGGGTGGTGTCAGCTGATCCATCAAGTGCAGGGTCTGCAAAATATCTCAAGCAGTGATCTTAGGAGCAGTTTAGGGAGGCTCAGAATCTTGTAGCCTCCAGCCACATGATTCCTAAACCATAATTTATAATCTTGTGGCTAATTTATTAGTCCTACAAAGGCAGTCTAGTGCCCAGGCAGGAAGGAGGTTTGTTTTGGGAAAGGGCTGCCATCGTCTTTGTTTTAAACTGGAAACTAAGTTCCTCTCTAAGTTCAGCCTACACCCAAGAAGGAATAGCGCAGCTTAAGGGTTAGAAGCAAGATGGAGTCGGTTAAGTTAGGTCTCTTTTACTGTCTCAGTCATTATTTTGCAAAGGCGGTTTCAGCTGCACAAGCTGATGCTCAGAATTCTTACAGATTTGATCCTCTTAACTTCATTAACTAGCCTGCCAAGTTATGCTGTTAGTTACGAGTTCTATATTTCTTTTCAAAGAATCAACATTGTCAGTATGTTCAATTCTTTGCCTTCTACTTTTAAACTTCCTCCTAAAGCAACCTTTTTCGATTACTGCTCGACCCTGACTCATTTCAATCACCTGCTCCACCCTGACATTCCAATTACCTGCTACCTGCTCGGCCCTGACTCATTCTCCACCCACCCTGCATAACCATTTTTTCCCGCTAAACCACTCACCCCGTCACTCTCTTTAAATTAGCCAATTGGAATTAGTTCAGCCTGTGCGGTCTCTCCCTAGCCAATAGGGGAATGGCACAGCAGCAGGGGCCGCGGGCCTCAGGGATAAGAACCCTTTCCCCTCCCTTGTGCGCTCACCATTGCTCCATCTGTAAGGGTGCACCCCTCTATAGAAGTACATTGTCTGACTGAGAATTTTAAAAAAAAAAAATTTATATTCGAGTGCTATTTCTTTTGCGGCACCAAAACTTTATAACACCCATCTCAGAGTTAAGGAAGCCAATGGTCAGTAATGTTAGTTAAGCTCAGGTGACTAAGAAGGTGCAAAGCTGGGGCAAAAATAGGTCAAACTTGAGGGCCAATGTTGTGTCCCCAACATCATAGTAGTGAATTGCTTACCATGTGTAAGGCTGTGGGAAAATATAGAAAACTTTTTTTTTTAATGGTCCCTGTCCTTAAACAGATGAACAAAGAAACCAAAAATGCCCACATGTAATTCAATTGAATAAATATTTCTTAATAATTAAATCTAAATGATAGAAGTGGAACTTGAAATTGCAATGGAAGTTTAAATGGATTCTTAAACTATAAGAGGCATGCTCTAAGAAAAAAGTTAACATAAAATTAAAATTCCAAATTATTTTGGCAAAACTGGAGGGACGTGATCACTATTTCATTTGTGTAATTGTTGGAGACATATATTTAACTACGTATATTAAATGTAAACACAAGTAGAATATGAATTCATATTAGAACTTCTAATTCACTGGAGATGAAGAAAAAGGAATCAACTGTATCGACAAAATAAGTAAAGCAGAAATGAGGGAACCAATAGAAAGTATAATAAAAAGAAAGCATAAAATTAAATGGCAGGAGTGAGACCAAACCTCCTGGATGCCAAATTCATGTGAGAGGGTTAAATTCCACTTTGAAATGATATAGGTCCTTGGGGATGGGTTGGAAAAACAAAAATCCAATTATATGCAATTTATAATAGGTGGACCTAAAACAAAATGACACAGGAAAGGTGAAAACAATTGGATGAGCAAACATATATCAGATAAAAGCAAACAAAAAGAAACATGGGTAGAGATATTAAGGGCTAAGAATAGAATGTTAGGCCAAAAATTTAAACAGTTTAAAGGCAGGATATTCTTAATGATAAAAGGGCACTCCGTGAAGAAGTAGCTATAGTCATGAAAATGTATGCAGTGAACAATCTACAAGGTAAAGTCTCTAGAAATGCAAAGCAAATTCAATTAAAAAAAAAAAAAAAGCACAGTGAGAATCCAAAACACCGCTCTTCAAATTTTGTAGATTAAACAGACAAAAGAAGGAACGAGTATAGACATCATTTTGGCAGCATAATTATCAATCCTGATTTAATAGATATGTAGAAAGAGAACCATGTACACTAAAAAGGAAAATATATTCTTTATTCCCATAGAAGATTTAAAAATAGGGATCATGTACTTGGCCACATATGTTTTTTTCTAAAAAGTTAGTATTTTACAGGTCACGCTAATTGACTATAATTAAACAAATTCAGAAGCTAATAATTAACAGATAAGCAAACAAAAAATTGTAATCATTGGGAAAACCTGAAAATTATCCTTTAAATAACTTGGGAATTTTTTTTAATTATTAGAAATAAAATGACAAAATTGCCAGGCTGAAGCCTGTAATCCCAGCTACTTGGGAGGATAAGGTGGGAGGATCGCTTGGACTCAGGAGTTTTAGATCAGCCTGGGCAACAAAGTAAGATCCCATCTCTAAAAAAATAAAAATTAAAAAATTAGCCAGATGTGGTGGTGCATGCCTGTAGTCCCAGGTGCTCAGTAGATTGAGATGTAAATATAGCTTGAGCCCAGAAGTTCAAGGCTGCGGTGAGCTATAATCACACTATGGCACTCCAGCCTAGGTGAAAGAGCAAGACCTTGGTCTCTAAAAAGAAAAAAACAAAAAAGATAAATTATTTAGGGCTAACAAAAATTAGATCACTTCTTTTCAAACTCTTTGGGATATGGCTAAACCCATACTTAGAGGAAAATTCATAGTCTTAAATTATTTATTAATAACTATTAGAAAGATTTAAAAATGAATTACACAAGTAATGAGCACATGAGAAAATATTCAACATCATCAATCTTCCGAGAAATTTAAACCATGATAAACTACCACTACATACCTGCTTAAATTGATAAAATGAAAAAGATAGACATCGTGTAATAGAAAAGATAGACACCATTGAAGAGGATGTTGAGTAACCAGAACTCTCGTACTTATTGGTAAGAATGTAAAACGGTGTAACCAACTTTGGAGAACTGTTTGGCAGTTTCTTAATAAGTTAAATGTACATCTACCCTATAAGGCTGAAGTTTTACTTCTAAGTTTTTGTGATTTAATTAATTATTTAAAAGTGTTTAGAACAGGGCCTGGTACACAGTATAGGGTCAATAACTAATAGCCGTTATTATTTCAAAAGAAAGAAGTGTGTGGCTAATAGTCTAGGTGATTTGGTAAAGTCAAGCTCGTGTTCCCTATTAGAAGGTCTTATAGTTTAACGACAAGATCATTTACCAGTAGTGTGAGCACCCCACCCTCACTAGGAGAATTTACTTCTGTCTTTTTCTATGAACAGTAACAGAAAACATCTTAACAGGGATAATACCCACTAGGCCATCTGAGCCAGAAAACAGGTGTAAAACCTAAATGTCCTATTGCCATTTCCTCCAATCTCCTTTCCCAAAATGCAGGAACCATGCTGAGGGGGCAGAAGAACAATGCTGAGGGGGCAGAAGATCAATGCTGAGGGGCACTGGCAAGTCTCTTGTTCATCTGCAAGCTGAAAACATTTCGCCCATGCCCTTATCTGTGAATATCCATCCATGGAGGGCATCACGATGTAGAGAAAGCAGCCGGTACTTGGGTAGAGTCCACCCGGGTCTGAATTCCAGCACGGTGGCCTGGGCCAGTCCCTGCATACCAGACCACCAACTTCCCCATTGGGAAAACCAAGAGGATGACAGGCACCTGAGATATTTCACCTAAAGCAGCCTCTAGGACATGGCATGTGATACATTTTAATTCTCTTGCTTAGTCAAATCTTTCCAGGTTGCAAGTATCTCCTTTGAAATTTTAATTGCCTGTATTGTTTGAATTTTGCTTACAATGAGGATGTATCACTATATAATCAGAAGAAACAACAAAAACCCCCCACTACATGGGGGAAAAAAAAAAAACGCAATTACTCTGGACAAATAACCTTCTAAGCATTGATCAGCTAATCCCTTAATGAGGCAGACTGGATAAGAGTGTATGGGATGGGCGGTCAATGAAAACTGTCAACAATAATAACAACAACACCTTACAGCTGCATAACACTTGTCCATTTACAAGGCACTTTCAAGCATGTAATTTTGATTTGTTCTAACAACAAAGCAGCACAAGCTCTTCTTCCTTCCAGGTATCTGCCCTCCCCTCCCTTATGGCAGGGTTCTGTGGCCCCATCGGAGAAGCTGTCAGAGGCTGTTTCAATAGACACAACTTTGTCTCCATTACACCATCCTCATCCTGCTCTGTATTCCTCCAGAGCACTGATCACTACCTGAACCTAAATACATACAGATCTATATTTATATCTTTATTTATTTATCTAGATAAATCTAGCACCCGGTATGTGTTAAGAATTAAAGAAAGAGGAAAGAAACATGAAAGGTGGCTCAACAGTCAAGGACAGGTTTATTTTAGAGAAACCAAACCTGAGAGTGGCTTCTGGCCGAGTTAGGTCAGAGCCCACTCTCTTACAAACTAAGGGTTTTTAAGGATTCAGGGTGGGAGAGTTTCTCAGAGGTTTGGACTGCTTCTGTGTCTCTTTGTTGTGCTTCTCTGGGAAGGAGAGTTTTCTGTCTGTTCTCATACATCTTTCTGCAGCTGCAGACATACCCCTGAGTCTACTTTTAGCTTCCCTATCTTAGTGCACCTGAAGGGAAAGGAATGTGCTTATTAAGGCCCACTTTCACTGGGGCCCACCGTATGAGGGTGAAGTTTGGCAGTTACCCAAGAGACTCTCCCCCTACCTCCCTCTGTGCCCAAGCTGTCTTATCTGTGTTTTACTGTCTGCTCTTTCTGGTTGCTTGTTGTTAGTAGTTATTTCCTTGAAATGCATGAGGCTAGAAAGGGAGCTGGAACTTAAATTAGCAGTGTTTATCTGAGATGACGGTGCTCCTGCTCTGTCAGTATGTATGTAGCCTATCTCCCCTACCAGAATGCAAGCTCTGGGAGATATAGAACTGTGTCTGTCTTACTTGCTGTTGTATCACCGGGGGTACATAGCAGGCACTCAGTAAATTTGCACTGTGTGAATGCATGGCTGTGATAGGTGACCTCTAGGATGGCCCCCAGTGATCTCTCCTCATGGAACCCATCCCCTTATGGTATTTCCCCTCCTTGAGTCCAAGCTGGACTGAGCAACTCTGTTCTTACAAATAGAATACAGCATAAGTGATGGAAGTCAACATGATAAAGGTCCTTTTCAAGATTGGGTTATACAAGGACATTTGGGAGTACTTTCAGATTCTCCCATGCATCACCAGCATCTCTGTCACGAGAACACTCAGCAGTTCATGGAGAGGCCTGTGTGGTGAAAAACTACTATGGCCCAAGTTGTGTTCCCCCAAAATTCATACGTTGGAGCCCTAGGCCCCAATGTGACTACATTTGGAGATAGGGCCTTCAAAGAGGTAATTAAGGTTAAATGAGGACATGAGGGTGGGGTCTAATCCAGTAGAACTGGTGTCCTTATAAGAACGGGAAGAGATCCCAGGGATGCACAGGCACAGAGAAAAGGCCACATGAGGACACAGGAAGAAGGCAGCCATCTGCAAGCCAAGGATAGAGGCCTCAGGATTCACCAACTCTGCCAGCCCCTTAATCTTGGACTTCCAGGCTCCAGAACTGTGAGAAAATAAATTCCTGTGGTGTAAGCCATCCAGTCTGTGGTATTTTGTTATGGCAGCCCCAGCAGACAGGAACCAAGGGTATGCGAGTGAACTTGAAGTTGAGCCTTATGATGACTGCAGTCTTGGCCCACAGCTTGATTACAATCTCATGAGAGACCCAAAGCCAGAAGTACCCAGCTAGGCTGTGCCCAGATTCCTGACCAACAGATACCGAGAGATAATAAAATGTTTGTTGTTTTAAGCCACTACATTTTGGTGTAATAACGCAGCCATAGGCCACTAATATAGTGAATGAACACTTTCCTGAGTTAGATCAAGACTGGTTTTATCATTGGCCCCTGTTCATGGGCAAGAAAGCTAAGCCTCCAAAAGGTAGAATGACTTGCCTAAGGTCAAACAGCCTGGCAGAACCTGTCAAGGGAGAGCAGAGGAAACCAAAGATGAAGTTCGGCCTCCGTGCAAGTTTTGCTATGGGCAACACTGCCAGGCCTATTCAGCTGGGGACACCAAGATACAGAGAACATTCCTGAAATACCCCAGAGTGTCACTTTAATGGTCTCCTTGGAGTCTTTGCTGCCAGACAGAGTTGAACAAGAATTGGAGTTTTAACAAGGTTCACCTTGTTAACCTGGCCACATGCAGTAACAAGCTCCCTTGGACACAGTCTAAGAGAACCACCTTCGTCACACCAAACAGTGTGCTACTGAGGCTCATGTCAGAAAAAAATCCTAATGTTTGTGGTCTTATCAGAAATTATAACAGCAAAGACTTACAGAACATGTACTGTGTTCTAGGCAGTGTTCTAAGCACTTTATTATATTCATTTAATTCTCTGAGGTAATTCCACAATCATCCCCATTTTATAGGTGAGGAAACTGAGGCGCCTAAAGGGGCTGAGCAGTTTGCCCAGAGTCATATAGTTAGCAAGTGATAGAACCAAGATTTAAGGCCAGGTAGTTTAACTCCAGAGTTAATACTCTGACAAATTTTTCTCTAAGTCTTTGCATTATTTAATATCCCCAGTATAATAGTAAGTAATTTGCTGGCAAGGCTCTATATCCCAAAGCCTCTCTAGCTTTAAAATACCAAAGTGAAAAATAATCACAGCACAAGAAGGCATCTTGCCATGCCCCAAGGAGAACCTTTTAGGGGCTCCCCACTGCCCTCAGAGTGGCTGATGAGGCCCCCCAGGTTCTGACTCCCAGCCTGTGTTCACTACTCCCTCCCCCACTCAAACAGCCTGATTTCCTCTTTGCTGTAACCCAGGCACCCCACATCCTGTGCCTTCCTGCCTTTGCAGAGGCTCTGCCTGGGAAATCACCTTCACTCATCTCCCTTCCTGCTAAGCATTGTTTATTCTTTGCTTCTGGGGAGTTTCACCTTCACACTAGTCAGGAGCCTTAGTCCTGCCCCCACCACCCTGGAAACCCTGGCCCGGCGCTAGTGTGTTATCCCTTCTCACTCCCTCTCCCACTGGACTCTGATTTCTGCAAGGGCAAAAGCAGGTTATTTGTCTTTATATTCCCAGCAATTAGCAAAGCACCTGGTTCCTATTAAGTACCAGTTTGTTGAATGAACACAAGCCCTCCAAAGAACCTAGCAACACTGTTTCATTTCTCACTCCAACTGTCTCCACTGTAAGGTCCTGGAGCATAGACCATACAAGGGCCATACTGGAAGGGGCCCAACAGAGATGCCAGTTTAATCCAATCCCTTCAATGAACAGGTGGAAAAACATTGCCTCAACTAGTCAAGGGCATCATAGGAGCACAGTGGGGTCAAGTTTCCAGACGTCTAAGCCCCAAGCAAACACTCAAAGTCATCTGTATTCGTTTCCTGTTGCTGCTGTGAGAGATTGTCACTATTTTTGGAGGGTTTTTTGTTTAGGTTTGGTTTTGGTTTTGGGGTTTTTTTTCTTTTTTCTTTTTTCTTTTTTTTTGAGCCTTGCTCTGTTACTCAGGCTGGAGTGCAGTGACACTATCTCAGCTCACCGCAACCTCTGCCTCCCAGGTTCAAGTGATTCTCCTGCCTCAGCCTCCTGAGCAGCTGGGATGACAGGCACATGCCACTTCAACCAGCTGATTTTTGTAGTTTTAGTAGAGACAGGTTTCACCATGTTGGGCAAGCCAGTCTCAAACTCCTGGACTGTCACAAATTTAGTAGCTTAAAAACAACACGCACTTATTATGTTACAGTTCTAGAGATCAGAAGTCCAAAATGGATTTCACTGGGCTAACACATCAAGGCGCTGGCCGGGCTGTGTTCACTCTGGAGGCTCTAAGAGTGATTGGCTCCCTTGCCATCCCAGCTTCCAGAGGCCACCTGTGTTCCTTAACTTGTGACCCTTTCTTCTTCAGAACCCACAGCGTAACATCTTCAAATCTCCCTTTTCTTGGATCTCTGCTTCTGTCACCTCCTCCTGCCTCTCCTGCCCCCTTCTTTTCCCTATAACGGCCCTATAATAAGGACCCAGGATAATCTCATCTCATGACCCTTAATTTAATCAAGGCTGCAAAATCTCCCTGCCATGTAAAGCAACATGTTCACAGGTTCTGTAGATTGGGACGTGAACATCTTTGAGGAGCCACTGTTGAGTCTACCGCAGCATCCTTATGTTTCTGATGTTAAAACACTCGTGATCTGACAGCATCTTCCATGGGCAGGATGAAAACAAAACAAAACAAAACAAAACTTCACCAATGTCCAAACATATTTCATTCTCTTTTTCCATTGTCTAAATGTCTAGTTTTGAAGAACGGGTAAAAGTGGTTTATATATACTTATATAAAATATGATATTATATACTAATGACCACAGTCTATTCCTCTGTAACATTTATGTTTTAGGCATGCATTTCTAATATATTAATTCTTCTGATTGATTCCATACAGAGTCTGTAATACTTAATATGCAAAGAGAGTGGATAGAAGGAAGTAATGTTTAGTGAGTATTGCTATATGTCAGGCACTCTGGGTCTTACCTAATGTAAGCCTCACAGTAGCCTTCTGACCTTGGCTCTGTTATCTCCTATTTCATAGATGAACAAACTGACTCTTAGATGAGGTAACTGATCTAACTGATAGAGCCAATAAGTGACAGAATGGGTTTGAAATCCAGATTTATTTGACTCCAGAACTCATGGTCTTTCCACCAGACCTAGTGGTGTCCCCAAAAAGTTCAACTTTCTTTTAGCTGCCTGGTTTATTGATTGATCCAGAGGAAAAGGGAAAAGAGGGGAAGAGGAGAAAAAGAGAGAGAGAAAGAAAGAGAGAGCAGGATGGATAAATTTGGGTGGAAATTTCCATGTGCAAAGCAACTTTGGGGAAGCCCTTCTCAAGGGAGTATGGATACTGTCCACCAAAATCTGCAGTAAGGTCCAAGAGACTGCTGGTTGCTAGGCAACTCCTCTCCGACCACACTCCACATCAATCTAATTAGCAGATTTCACCTGAGTTCCAACAGTTGCTAGGTAACTCTCTGACTGGGGCCTTTTCCTCTCCCCTTCAAGCCACTTCTGATCCCAAAAGAAAAGAAGGGTGTGTTCGTAAAAAAAAAAAAAATCCACTGATGGTGTATCTATCTACAAAATTCCCCTGTGCTTTCACTATATCCACCAAGAGTAAGCAAACCCAGGAAATGGAATTCAGTGGTTCTGATGTTGCAAAAAAAAGGGGATCCATGAGCCAGAGAACTGATACTTTAGGGACAAAAGACTTATGGGACAGGGAAAGGCCAGAGACCAGGCTGAACTATGTTTGTGAACCACTTCAGACAAGAATTCCTATTGGAGACTCTAAAAGGACTGAGCTTGGAGCACCCTGAGAGGGAGGAAGGGGGGCTAATATTTATGGGCACCTGTTATGTACCTGGCAACGGGTTCGATGGTTTCACAAACACCTCATTTAATCTCCACAAAATTTCGGTCAGTTGGGTAGCTGTTACCATCTACATTTTACCGATGAGAAATTGCAGTTCAGAAATAGTAAGTAATTTGATCACAATCACTTGCCCAGAGGAACTTTAAGTTAAAGGCAGGACTGTCTGACTAAATTTCATGCATGATCTTTCCACTACTCGCTGCACATTCTCCTGTCTCCATGGGGCTATCTCCACAGGATGACAAGTACTATCATGCATTCAATATAACTTCAGTATTAAAACAGACTACTGCAAACGAAGATACAAGCAGAAAAAAGGTAAATCCCCTTCCCCCGTTCATTGCCAGGGACTTAACATTACCCTAAGGCAGTGAGTGATTCTCAAACTGTTTAATCCCTGGATGCCTTCACAGTCTTAAAAATGAGTAAGGACCCCAAAGAGCTCTTGATTATATAGGTAACATCTATCAATACTTGCCATATCAGAAATTTAAACTGAGAAATCTCTACAAATGTACACATTAATTCATCATTAAAGTAACTAATAAACTCATTGCATGTTAACATAAATATCTATTTTTACGTAAAGTAACTTTTTTTATTTTTTTTGAGACGGAGTCTCACTCTGTCGTCCAGGCTGGAGGGCAGTGGCACAATCTCGGCTCACTGCAAGCTCCACCTCCCGGGTTCATGCCATTCTCCTGCCTCAGCCTCCCGAGTAGCTGGGACTACAGGTGCCCACCACCACACCTGGGTAATTTTTTTGTATTTTTATCAGAGACGGGGTTTCACCGTGTTAGCCAGGATGGTCTCGATCTCCTGACCTTGTGATCTGCTGACCTCGGCCTCCCAAAGTGCTAGGATTACAGGCGTGAGCCACTGCACCTGGCCTAAGTAACTATTTTCAAAAAAAAATAGAAGAGTGGCACTGTTTACCATCCTTGTGGACTTCTTTGATGGCTGGTTTCCTGGAAGAGTTAGGTTCCTGTGTCTGCTTCTGCATTCAGTCTGTAGCATCATCACATGCCAGGCATCCCCTGGAACATTTCACTCTCCTCCACTGAACACCGGTGAGTCAATGACAGTAACATAAACAAATAACGTCTTATATCATTATGAAAATAGTTTTGACCTTGAAGACCCTCTGAAAGAAATCTCAGAATCTCCCAGGGCTCCCCAGAACACACATTGAGAACCACTGCCTTAAGGCACAATAGCTGGAAAGCCCAGAATGCATTCCAAGTTTGACTGTCTTCCTTCTGTTTTTTCAGCCAATTGTTTAAGAAAACCCACATCTTTCTTGCCTGTAGCATTTTATGGCCCCTGAGAACCCCCAGCTATCCCTCTGGTATGCTGTCTTTGCAATGCCATCTGTGAAAAACAAGATTCAAATACTGGCTCCAGCCTGACAGGAATGGTTAGAAATATCAAAAGTTTCTGTGTTCCCAGCAACCTTTCCCCCACCTCTTCTAGTAACTGGTACAGAAAGAAGCAAGAGACCCGCTGGCCTGTGATTGGTAGAAGGGGATAGGCATTGGACTCGGCCAGGCCAATTAGAACCCTTTCCTGAATTTTTTCACCCTGTCTTGCAATTTATCTTTCCCCCGAGGTATTAGCATGTTATACTGGATCACCAGCTTTATGTCGGTGCTTTACAGTCATCCCTCCTGCCCTCCCACCTCAACCCCACACTATGATGTCACATATTGGAAATTCTATCAGATGACTTCTGACAGAGCTTTTAACACTGAGGTTCTGCCCTAGGTTTGTTTGCTAAACAAATGTCTCATTGTCCCTGAAAAATCTCATCTTGGCTGGCCATCAAAGTCCACAGCCTGGAACACTGACAGGCATCTCTCTGCTTCCTCCCACCCTCCCATGCACTTACTCAAATTCCTTTTCCAGGGACTCAAGCCTTCTCTGCTTTCACAGCAGTGGCGAAGCAGCTCAGGATGAATATATGCAGCTTCCCACCTTGCAGCTAAGTGCCATGGTATAACATGCCTTTTGTCTTTGTGTGAGCCATTCCTTCTGCCTGGAAGTCAGCTCAATACACTTTAGCAAATATTTATTGAGCACTTACTATGTACAGAAACATAAAAGACAGTCCTGATCTTCAGAGAGCTCACATACAGGAGGGAAGCTGAGACATAACCAATAACTACAGTAAGAGCTAGTTGATAAGATTTATATATCACCTAGGACTCTTAGGACTCTTACAGTACAAATGATAGAAGAGGCATCCAAAACTGGCTTAGGCAAAAAGAAGGATTATTGGTTTTCCCAACGGACAAATCTAACAGATGTTAGCTTTGTGCTGTTTTTTTTTCACTTACCTCCCCCACCCCAGATCCATTCTCTGCCCTTCTCTGCTGTGTTCTGTGTCTGGAAGGCTGACCTTAATCTCTGGCTTTGATTGTTGTGTGCAGTCGATGCAGGTGCCAGCAGAAGATGAGAAGGCTCCAGGAGGGTAGGGTCAGAGCATTTGCCTCCCCCAGCCCATTCCACTTCCTGCCTGCCTCATCACAGTCTGCCAACAGCTGCATTTCTCTACCACCACCACCCCCTTCCATGGCTCAGCTCCTGTCAGGCTCTGGTACCACTGTTCCCTCCCCTCACCCCTTCAGGACTACGGGTACTAATAGCTTCCCTCTGTTGCTAGTCCCTGAGTGATTCACTGTGCTTTCTCATTCCCCTAATCCTCCTTCCACACCTCTGCAAATACTCCTGGCATTAGCCTTTCTTCTGTTATGTCCTTTTGTGTATTCCGTCTGTTTCCTGCTGAGAATCTGACATAAGTTTGATGCAGAGGCCCAAATGATGACATCGAGAACTGGTTTCTTCTCTAGGTTCTGCTATACCTGTTGGTTCAATTCTCAGGCAAGTTCTCCCCTCCTGGCAACAGAGTGGCTATTGCTGAATAGAGCCTCCTATCCTTGAGCTGTCAAGATCCCAGGCAGTGGAAAGAGGGTATCTCTCTTTCCTGTAGCATCCACTGAATTCTAGTCACCTGCCCACCCCTCAACCAATCACTGTGGCTAGAGGAATTCAGTGGTCCGACATGCCAGGCGTGGCCATGGGATCCACCCCCAAAGCCAGCAATGGAGCCATCTTCATCTAACACCTGTGCCCTTAAGCATGAGGAAGGAGTAGCCCACAGGAAATTCTAGGTGCTGTCACCAAAAGAAGGAGGAATGAGCCGGGGTGGCCCCAAAACAAGGAATTTCACTTCAGTGCGTCACAAAAGAAAGAACCAGGTGGAGATAGAGAGATGAGAGGAGCCACCAGTAATAAAGATTGTCCCTCTGTTGATTATGCCAGAACGTTCATGTCCCCCTTTTACTTCAAAGGCTATTCTCAGCCTAACATGCTCACTATTACTCACCAAGAGGGTGAGACACCTCTGCATATTCCTCCATGATTCTCTGGACCATAGACTTCTCCCAGAATACTCACAGGAATATGTCTGCTGCCACTTCATTTCAAATTAATAAACTAATCCAAAAGCTGAAGTTGAGGCGTATGCCAAGCCTCATCAGACTTGGTGACTTCTTTCAAAATTTTCATAATATGCATGGATACATGTGAACTTCAATAAGTTGTAACAGACATGCCCTTTTATTCCGTTTAATGCAGCAAATATATTGCATGCTGAAGTGGAAGCATTTTGTAAATTGAAAAGCACCATACAAATAGCAGACATAATTAATGCCATGTTTAAGCAATATGCTGGGCCCTGTCCCACCTGCTCAGCCCTGTAAGACTGCAATCCCAGCCTCCGTGCCTGGCAGCCAGTACTACCAAAGGTAGGTGCTTCACATCCACTATCCAACTTCCAAACAGCCTATTCCACTACCCTACATCCCAGCCTGCTGCAAATCACGAAGCCTTGTGACATCATTACTCCGGGTGTCCTCCCTCTTCAGACTTGAGCCTTCCCAGGTAGGACCTTGTCTCCACTCCTGCCCAGTTAAGTCTCGCCCTGGCTGCATGTCTCAGACCATATGATAGAGGGCCTGCCTCTGATCCAGGATGGGCAAATACTCCCTTTCAAGATGCAGTTGGTTCTGGTGTCCTCCTGACCCTTCAGAAACAGAGTGCACAACTCTGAAGAATCCTGAGCCACGGTCCCTGAGAACAACACGTCGATTATCTTCCAGGATGCTCACGATATCAAATGCAGGGAGAGAGTGAGATACGGCAAGCCCCTAGAAAGAACTCTTTGATGGTGAGACTATGGCACACGTATCCATCAGTGCCTTAGAGTCTAAAACAATGGCTGATAATCTTGTAATCAATTAAATCTGATTCCTCTCTTGCCAATTTGTTGCCCTTCTGCACTTTCTCCTCCCTCAATTTGGATATCGATATCTGTGGCCATACAACTTAGATGTGAAAAGCAAAAATTGTAGGATCACATGACCTGTTTTCAAATGTAGGCACTGTCCCTTATCAGCCATGTGACCTCAGGCAATTCACTTAACCTCTCTGAACCTCACTGGTAAAATAAGGATAACCATTCTGCTCTACCCACCTCACCAATGCCTGCAGATTAAGTGAGACTGTGAGTAGAACACAGTAGACGCTCAAAAAAGAGATGTGTGAACTATTACTATTTTATCATTATCATTACTGTATTGGTCTGTTCTCATGCTGCTAATAAAGACATACCAAGACTGGGTAATTTATAAAGGAAAGAGTTTTAATTGACTCACAGTTCCACATGGTTGGGAGGCCTCACAATCATGGTGGAAGGCAAATGAGGAGCAAAGTCACATCTTACATCGTGGCAGGCAAGAGCGTGGCCAGGGGAACTCCCCTTTATAAAATCATTGGATCTCATGAGACTTATTCACTCTCATGAGAATAGTACAGGAAAGACCCTCCCCCATGATTCAATTACCTCCAACCGGGCCCCTCCCATAACACATGGGAATTATGGGAGCTACAATTCAGGATGAGATTGGGGAGGGGACACAGCCAAACCATATCAATGACTATTAATAAAACTTGAGAGGACATAAGTCCCATTTTTCCCCTTCCAATAATCATACAGCACCCCCCAAATCACCCCTCAAATATAATCACCTACTTCAACCAAGCTCACGTCCCTCCCTGACCACCAGGGCACTGTTTGCCTCATATATTTCTCTTTAAAAGTATCATTACTTGGAACTGAACTCTCCATAGAAACCCAGAGAATAAATAGAAGCGGCAGGTTTTCAGTAGTTTCCACTCTGACTGCTTCAATTAAATAAACTCCACACAACTCTTCCATTAGCATGTGGGTGGAGAAGCCAGCAATGTCTCAGCGACCCTCTCTCCATGGTTCACTCAGACCATCCAATTATTTTCAGCCAATAACATCTCCTTAGCTGGTCTCTTTACAAGTAACCTGTGCCAATGTCTGCATGAAGAGATGTGGTTGGGACAAGTCTGCTGTAACCTTCACATCTCTTACAAGTGCTGAAATTATAAATGTGTTTCGAATCATGAAATTCTTTATCAAGTACTTTTTTTTTCTTCCAGCGTTTCTCCAGCATCTTCTATTAGCAGACTCTTGAACTTATAAAAAGGTGAACGATAAATAAATGGAAATAGGAATCCTCAGCTTGGTTGAGAACAAATGAAATATAATCTATATAAGGAAAGTCCTATGCCTGGTGGGGCACTCCACGAGTCAATGTGCACCAGGCAGAGTTCCTACATATTTCCCCATGAAGGCTTTCTTCAGGGCCACAGGTAGCCTGCTCTCTTGTTCCCACCAGATACAGCCAGGTAGCCTCTCAAAGATGTGGCTTGGCTGGCTGCCAGAGGAAGAGATTTCACTGCAGTGAGATGAAGTTGCTGAGAAACAAGAAGAGAAACCCTGGCTTTGGTGTCAGTGAGAGATGTGGGGAGTGAAGGATGAGGGTGCCCGGAGTCCACACCTGCTGCAAGGGAAGCAGTTCTGCATTTGGATTTAGAAAGCTTGAGGGTGATATAGAAAAGTGCCACCTCTCTACCAAGGAAAACAATGAAGTAGTCTGAAAGAATGATTCCAGTTTGCAAAAACTAACATGTAAGACTCTCCAAAGCAGATTGTTAAAAGAAAAAAGCCAGTTGCGACTTATCTACAGTATTCCACGCGTGGAAAAGAATACATAAGCACATGCAAAATAAAACTATGTATTTCTATTGGTATATAGATAGATAGATAGATAGATATGCATATATCTATATATAGAGAGAGAGATATGTGTGTATATATATATATAGAGAGAGAGAGAGAGTACATGTGTAGAAAAACATCTGGCATGTTAAACACCTAACTATTAATAGCAGAGTCCTGAGAGAAGACTGGGTTCGGGGTCGGGGGGAGAAAACTCAGATCCCACCATTTCCAATTTTTGTATTAAGCTCATTCTGATTTTCCCCATTCTGCATGTGGGCAATTTGAGATCTTAAAAAAATTGCCCAGAGACCCAGAGAAGTCTCTGGCCTTTTGCATGAACATTGAACATCTTTGTTTTTATACCTGAAGATAATGGCCTTTGCTCCCTTGGTGCACCTGTGCATATAGTAGGTATCGTGTGCACACGCTTCCTCTAGCTAGTGACTCTCAGACGCTGCCATCGCAGTGCTTTCTCGGGTACTCTTGCTTCTGTGGCCACATCAGCATCTCTGCATCCTGACTATCCCTACTGTAATCGGATCGTACTAAACTCTCTCCAGGATTATTTCAAGAGACTCCTAAGTGGTCTCCCTGCCTTTCTCTAATCTGCCCTACACTTAACTCCAGGGAGAGTTATCTAAACCACAGATTCAGCAACATCACCACTTGAAACTCTTCAATGACTCTTGTCTATTTCCACCACAGTTCTCAACTTCAGGGTACACCAGAATCATCTGGGAGCTTCTCTAAACGCAGATTTCTGGGTCCCTCCTTCAAAGGCTCTGATTCTGCAAACCATGATTTTTTTTTAACAAGCATTTCAGATGATGCTAATGCAAAGACTATGGGGATCAAATTTTGCAAAACACTAATCTTAGGCTAAAGAAGCCCTAGTTCCTTAGCATGGCCTTCAGATTCTTTATAACCTGGTGCTTACTTACTTCTCCAGGCTTACCTTGCACCTCTCCACACCTCATACGTTTCCTTCCAGCAACACAGAACAGCTTCTTGACCCCCACTTGCTGTTTTGCCCCCAATGCTGTTGTCCTCAGCTGTCCCAAAAGGCTCTCTTTGCTCATCCACCACCACTCTTCATCTGGCTGATGCCTACACAACCTTTAAAACTCAGCTCAGGCATCACCTCCCTCAAGAAACCTTCCCCAACAATCCCAGGTTATGTTACCTGCCCCCACCTCATCCATCTAATAGGTAAGGTACATGTCAGGCAAAGCTCTTACTCTGTTCCCTGGATTTCGTAGAATTCCTGGATTCTGAGGTCCTTGTAACAAGTCTGTGTCTTACTTGTCACTTGACTTCCACAAGAGCTAGCACAGAGCTTGGCACACCGTGGGCAGTTATCGGGGCATGCTGTGGGCAGTTACAGTGGTACACTGTTGGCTGATGGTCGGATGAGGCCACAGCAGGGAAAGACTTTTCAGATGACATTTCCTTGAATCCACAAGAGCAAGTTGGCCAAGAGATGATAAACTTGCCCCCAACCCCTCCTCAATCAGTGTTTCTACTCAACCTAAACTTTAGTATTTTTCCAGCCTCACACACACATACAAAACGCATCTAGCAGAAGTTTGGCTCCAAAAAATTCAATAACCACTGCTACTGAGAAACAGGATTTTGCTCAACCCCCTTAGTAAACCAGACAGCCTTATGCTGGGTGAGGTTCTTACTCATCTCACAGTTTGCCACCATTCTATCTTCTGACCCTATCCTCACTACCAAATTATTTTTAATTTCTGGAAAATACTCACAAGGGCCTTACCTCCAGAGAGTAATGGCTATGCTTAGGGGCAAAAGTAAAGAATGAACTTTCCCTCTCTCCTTGCCCACAACGTGGGTTTGGAGGTCCCTCATGAGTGACTCCATGAATGTTCACCTCATTCCTGAAGGATTTGTGCTAATCAATCATAGCCCTGTTTGATCCAGGTTACCAGTTTCTGACTTGCTGCTGTACACTGGACATCACTAAAAAGAGATAGGGAATGCATTCCCAAACTTACTTGACAAACTGTCTCAAAGGACTAGTGTCCCCTGAAATATATTTTGGTAAATGCTGCTTAAGAAACTACTCAATCTTCAGATTTGCTCAACAAATGCCCCAGATATTCCAACACATTGTCTTAGGATCCAATGCTTCATTCCATTTCCAGGGCAAGCTATGGAGTTGGGGTAGAGGAAAGAATGGACCTTATTTAATCGGGATAACTTCATTTCCCTGAGACTTCTGAGGGAACCCAGTCCATCAGAAAAGGTGAACAGTAGGAAGTACTGTAGAGATTATATCCAATGCTCTTGTTTCCCAGCAAAGAATTGTAAGTGCCAGATAGCTGGGGGGGAAAAAAAAAAAGGTGTCTAACTTCACAGCCACACAGTCATGGAGCTAGGATCCAGAACAAAGTTCTAACTCAAATTCAGAAGTCTTTCCACTACACCATGCTGCCTTCAAATCATTTATTATATCTGCAAGATATATAATACTTTCACCTCCCCTGCAGAAAAACAACATGTAGTAATGCCATTGGGTGGTTAATGCATCCTAAGTAAGTAATGTACTTCTGCAAGATCTCCCTAGATCTATCCTCTCTGTTTCAAAGACCCTTTCACAGCCAGGCACAATGGCTCACACCTATAATCCCAGCACTTCGGGAGGCTGAGGTGGGCAGATCACTTGAGGTTAGAAGTTCAAGACAAGCCTGGCCAACATGGTGAAACCCCCTCTCTACTAAAAATACAAAAATTAGCAGAGTGTGGTGGTGTGCACCTGTAACCCCAGCTACTCAAGAGTCTGAGGCACAAGAATCGCTTGAGCCCCGGAGGCAGAGGTTGCAGTGAGCTGAGATCATGCCACTGCACTCCAGCCTGGGTGACAGAGTGAGACTCTTATCTCAGAAAAAAGAAAAAAAAAAGCAAAGACCCTTTTACAACCATCCCTTTTTTCCATCTCAATCTCACTACTATCAAGTGATTTTTAAATTCTAGAAATTATACACTAAGCACTGGAAGGCAGTGCTTACCCTCTGGGGCAGTCAAATAAAGCCTTCCCCTCACTCTTTATGCATCACATGACTTTGGAAGTACTTGATATTCAAATATTGCTAATTCTAATAATGTCTCCCTCAAAGCTCTTTCTGACCCATGGAACTATTCTGTCTTGATTGTCCCATCCACAGCCAAATTTCCTAAAAAATGATGTACTATCTGTCACATCCTTACATACCATTCACTCTTTTTCATCCAATGTGGCAAAGTATCAATAGTTGATCAGTTTGCCGAGATGGGCGGATCACGAGGTCAGGAGATCGAGACCATCCTGGCTAACACGGTGAAACCCCGTCTCTACTAAAAAATACAAAAAACTAGCCGGGCGAGGTGGTGGGCGCCTATAGTCCCAGCTACTCGGGAGGCTGAGGCAGGAGAATGGCGTGAACCCGGGGGGCGGAGCTTGCAGTGAGCTGAGATCCGGCCACTGCACTCCAGCCTGGGTGACAGAGCGAGACTCCGTCTCAAAAAAAAAAAAAAAAAATACATTCACATCTATTGTTGTTGACATATGTGGACTGGGTTTCTGCCATCTTACTTTCTGCTTTCTATTTATTTTAATTTACTTTTTCTTTGCTTCCTCCTTTTCTTTTACTACACTGTCAGGAGCTGAGGGAGATTGTGTTTTTGTTATTAGAAAAAGAGGGAATGAATACTAAGTAGGAAAAGCGAGAATTTTACTACATGCTGTTCAAATAATTTAAAACTAACTTTTTCAGGAGCACCAATTACTCACGAACATTACATTAATTGCAAATCTTTCTTGTCTATTCATTATAGCAAAGCTGGCAGACCTCTAATTTTCTAACATTTCACAATATGTTTCATTTCTCCTCTATTCGTTTAAAATTTAGGCCAGGTGCAGTGGTTCACATCTATAACCCCAGCACTTTGGGAGGCCAAGACAGGCTCTTGAGGTCAAGAGTTCGAGACCAGCATGATCAAATGATGAAACCCTGTCTCTACTAAAAATATAAAAAATTTGCCAGGTGTGGTGGCGCACACCTGTAATCCTAGCTACTTGGGAGGCTGAGGTGGGAGGATCACTTGAGCCAAGAGTTAGAGGTTGCAGTGAGCCGAGATTGCGCCACTGCACTCCAGCCTGGGTGACAGATGAGACTCTATCTCAAAAAAAAAAAAAAAATTATTTTAGTGGCTACCCTTAAAATTTTACCAGAAATACTTAGCATAACAAAGTCTAAATTATTCAGTATCTTAAATCCATCCACACTTCAATAAGACAAGGGCCTTAGACTACTTCATTTTCAATCACTGCCTCCCAATATATGTGTTCTTATCATCTAGCATTTTAGCTCTGTCCTTTTTGTTTTCTCACAGATTTTACCTTATCATCATCATCTTCATCACCGTTCATCATTATAAACAGACAATGCTTATTTACATGTACTGACATGGTTTCTGATTTATTCACTCACCATTCCTTCTTACATCTCAGATATTTTTCCTGGATCATTTTCCTTCTGAAGTCCAATCCTTCAGAAGTTTCCTTAGTGAACGTCTGCTGGTGATAAATTCTTGGCTTTTGTTAATCTGAAATTTTATTTTGTAGTCTCATTATTACTGTATAGATGATTCTAAATTGTTGGTAATTTTCCTTTGGCACTTTGAAGATATTATTCCATTGTCTTCTATCTTTTGTTGTTGTTAGAAAGTCCACCATCAGTCTAATAGCTGCTTCTTTGTTCATGATCTGTCCTTTTTCTCTAGTTGCTTTCAAGATTTATCTTCATTTAGGGGCTCTGCAATTTCACTATAATAGGTCTAGAATAGATTTATTTTTATTTAGCCTGAATGAGATTTGTTTTGCTTCCTGATTAAGAATAACTTTTATCAGTTACAGAAATTATTTCTTCAAATATTTCGTCTCCCCCATTTTCTCTGTTATCTCCTTCTGTGATCCTGATAAGACATATGTGACACATTCTCATGTGATTCTCAATGTCTCTTGTCTCTCTTTACTATTTCTCAATTATTTATCTCTTCATGCTTCATTATTTATAATTTTTTAGACCTATATTCCAGTTCACTAATTCTCTCTTCATCTTCCTCTTATCTTTAACACATTCACTGAGGTTTTAATTTCAACAATTACATTTTTATTTCTAAAATGTCTATTTTCCACCTTTTAAAATCTGCCTGACATTTTTATGACTTCTTGTTTCTTGCTCACAGTTCATTTCATCTTTTGTATCTTTAGACATTTCATATTTAATTGCCTTATATTTTATATCCAATATTTACAATATTTGAAGTCTCTGGAGATCTAAATCTCTTATTTCTATTCTACTAATTCCCATTTATAGTGGTTTGTTTCCTTGTATGTTTGGTAATATTTTTACTGTAGGCTTATATTTTATAGAACATAATCTTAGGAATTCTGAGGGCCTAAACTGCCTATTCCTCTAGGCAGGACATGTTTACTCCTGTCCGATTCAAGGGACCCTACTGACTCGGTCTTGACCCTTTCAGCTCCTCTCCTTTGCCAAGGTTTCAAGATCTAATCTCCCATTTGCAGAGTTGATATTATATTTGCCTATCAAGAAGTCCCCCTGTTTGAGTTTGCTTATTGCTCACAGTTCCCTTCTTCCTGATCTGTGTTTAACTCCCTGATTTATGAAAAATTTTTATTTGGCTTTGTTCTTCCTCTTGGTGATTTCTCTTATTTTCAAAAGTAAGATATTAATTAATTATTAAAAATTAAGGCCAGGCATGGTGGCTCACTCCTCTAATCCCAGCACTTTGGGAGGCTGAAGTGGGTGGATCACTTGAGCTCAGGAGTTTGAGACAAGCCCAGGCAACATGGCAAACCTGTACCAAAAGCACAAAAAATTAGCCAGGCATGATGGCATGCATCTGTGGTCCCAGCTACTCAGGAAGCTAAGGTGGGAGGATTGCTTGAGCCTAGGAGGCTGAGGTTGCAATGAGGCGTGATCCTGCCACTCTGTCATCCAGCCTGGGTGACAGAGTAAGACCCTGTCTCAAAAAAAAATTATTAAAAATTATAGTTGATTGTATTTAGCATGAAGGCCTTTCATAGCATTTTGATGCTTCAGCCCAATGTAGCCTGGGTCTGACCGCCTCACTCCATTATAACTATTCTCACAAAAGTCACTGGCAACCACATATCACGTCCAGTGGCTTCCTCATTCCAGCATTCATTCAAATTGACATCTTTGTAGCATTTGTTAATATTAGCCACTAATGCCTTGTTAAAATTCTGTGCTCCCTTGGTTTTTGCGACAGCTCTCTCTACCTCCTCCACCTCTGGTTATTCTATTTCTCTGATTATTTCTCCTCTATCTTTTCACTGACTCCAATTCCTCTATCAAAGCCTTAAATAAATGCATTCCCCCAGAGTCCACTTCTTTACTTTCGGTCATGTTCTCTTCCTGGCCTCTCAAAATCACTTCTTGGTATCAATTAATGCCCATTCAAACTTATCCATCCAAATATTCATGATGCCTAAACCCATATCAGCAGCCCAGGCTCTCACACAAATGCCATTCACAGACCTGCCTGAGTCCCACTAGCACCCCAAGCTGACTACATCTAAAATGAAACTTATTCCACCTACCCACAATTGTTAAAAACTTGCTCTTTGTCCTTTGTCCTCTATCTGTGGTGATAGCATGTCCATTCCCAACGTCGTTCAAGCTAGAAGTCACACTACCCTTGACTTCGACTTTCCCTCCCCCCGTGAGGTGTCTTTGTCAATTCTTCCTGTCTGTCACAACTGCTATTCCCTCGATTCAGATCTTCATTTTATCTTGTCTGGATTCTATCAATAGCTCCCTAACTCATCTTCCCCACCCTCCTCACTCCATCTTCATGGTGATGTTACCACAATCTGATCACATTATCTTCCTTCCTTGACTAAAAAATTACATTTATGATGACTATAAATACTACTTAAAGTTTCCAAAATTCTATGATATAAAAAGTAAAAGGCATAGAAGATATATAGACACACTAAAAATATGCAAAAGAATAGATATGTGTAAAAGATAGATATAAAAAAACACCAACTAGTAGTTGGATTGAGGTGATAAAATTCACCACAGATTTTTCTCTTTTGTCTATTTTTCATAATGAGGTTATACTACCTTTTCAACTGAAAAACATAAACTTATTTTTTTAAATTAAAACTCTGACGTGTTCCCATCACCTATAGCAGAATTTTCTAAAGTGCTTTGAGCTGTTAACCTGTCTTAGGTGAAGAAAAACAAAAGGAAACTTGATGATCAAATAACTTTGGGAAATACTTGATAGACAAAGTTAAACAGGTCTCTTTGCTGCATGATTTCTTGGGGTTTTTGAATTATTAATGTTCATTATGAATCTTCAAATGGGGACAAGAGTATTCAGTGATACCCAAGGTGATTTCATCTTTAAACTCTATTTCTGCAGAATATATCAAAAGACAGAACACTTTTTTGGAATCTCTGCCCTGTAGGAAAAAAGAATGTAACCTACGAAGCTTTTCTTAGCCTGGTTCTGCCCACTTCAGACTCCTCCGCCACATCCTCTCTTTCCAGTCGGTATTAGGTTTCTATTGCTGCTGCAAAAATGACCACAATCTTGGTGGCTTCAACAACACAAATGTATTCTCTTATAGTTCTGGAGGTTGGAAGTCCAACATAAGTCTCACTGAACTAAAATCAAGGTGTCGGCAGGATTGTGCTCCTTTCTGAAGGTTCTGTGGGAGAATCCCTTGCCTTGCCTCTAGTGTTTCTGGAGGTCACCCACACTCCTTGGCTTATGGCTCCTTTCTCCATCTTCAAAGCCAGTTAAATTCAGAGTGAGTTGAGCTTTTCTCACCTTGCATTACTCTGACTCCTTCCTCTGCATCCTTGTTCTATTTTCAAGGACATTTGCGACTACATTGAGGCCTGCTGGATAATCCAGGATAATCTCCCTACTTTAAGATCAGTTTATTGGCAACCTTAATCCCATCTACAACGTTAATTCCTCTTTGCATGTAAGGTAACATCTTCACAGGTACCAGGGATTAGGATGTGGACATTTGGAGGGCGGGAAGCATATTCTGCCAAGCATATTCTGCCTACCACACCACCTTTTACATTTCCTTACCTTTCTTCCATAGTACCCTCTACACTTTTCACCAAAGCCACCTATTATTCTCAGAGATAAAATTTTTCATACCTCTACTTTCCTCTACCTCTAATACCCATTCCTAGCCTCACCATTGTCTTATCTATCCAGAGCATTCCTACTTATCCATTGAAGTCTTGTTCAAATCTCACTTCCTCTATGAATATGTCCCTGAATCCTCCAAGTACAATGGGACACTCTGGGCTCCTATATTATTTTGTTCATGTCACCCAGATAACACTCATCATACTGTATTGCGTTCATAATAACATAACAGCTAACACTAATTCAGCACTTACTAATGTGTCCATCACTGTGCTATGTGCTTCACCCACATTATCTCATTTTCTCTTCACAGCAATCTTATCAGGTAGGCATTATTGACCCTTCGTCTCCTCCTCCAGCCCTAGATGATGAGCATTTACAATGCGTGAACCCTCCATGCCTCCTTCAATTCCACACCATCAACACCTCATTCAAGCTCAGTTCATTTGGATCTGTTTAACTGCACTGCTAGTTCCCTGAGCCAAAAATGGCCACCCTACTAAATGCTGGAATAAAAGCTTTCCTGTAGGTCACACTGAAGGCCTATGACATCTGATCTATCTCAAGTCTTGGGATCAGGAGCAAATATGTCTGAACTTGGTACATGACAGATCACAATGCAGCCCAGCTGTTTGAAGAGCATCACACAAAGCCCTCGATGAGCAAGAAAGAACAGCTTGTAAGGCAAGTGCTGCATCAGAAGCATATTTCTGCTGTAGCACCTGCAGACACCACTGTGGTGTCCATTTGGTCATGTACCCCTTCTAAAAGAATGAGCCATCCAGGCCTGACACAGTGGCTTACACCTGTAATCCCAGCACTTTAGGAGGTCAAGGCAGGCGAATCACTTGAGCTCAGGAGCTTGAGACCATCCTGGGCAACATAACAAAACCTCGTCTCTACAAAAAATACAAAAATTAGCCAGGCATGATGGTTCATGGCTGTGGGTCCCAGCTACCTGGGGGGCTGAGATGGGAGGACTGCTGGGACCCAAAAGACAGAGGTTGCAGTGAGTTGAGATCACGCCACTGCAATTCAACCTGGGTAATAGAGCAAGACCCTGCCTCAAAAAAAAAGAAAAAAACTGAGCCATCCATCACTGGCTGATGATTCAGCCCTTAAATCCACCATGGAATAAATATTTGTTGAGTATAGCCCGTTACATATTAGTATAAAATAAACTCACTGATTAATAAGCACATCAGTATATTGAATGGCAACATTTCTTCATGTAATAATAGTTCCTGAAGACATGTCACACTGGGGGCATAGACAATGAATAAAACCAGGCTCCTGCCTGTGAGGATGTCATGGTTCCATAGGAATAACAGACCAGAAAACAAATTTGTACAATTGGGCTGTGATGTGATAATAAAACCCCTGGACAGTTGCTTTATTGCATAAGCCTCAGGTTCCTCATCTTTGCATTGGGGATAATTATAGTATCTACCTCTATAGGGTTTGTGTGAGGATCATAAGAGTTATGCATTTAGGGAGCTCAGATGGACAGGAAGACACAGGGGGTGTTTTGTTTTGGTTTGGTTGTTTTTTTGTTTGTTTGTTTGTTTGTTTGAGACGGAGTCTTGCTCTGTTGCCCAGGCTGGAGTGCAGTGGTGCAACTTCTGCCTCCCGGGTTCAAGCAATTCTCGTGCCTCAGCCTCCCAAGTAGCTGGGATTACAGGCACCCGCCACCACACCCGGCTAATTTTTTGTATTTTTAGTAGAGACAGGGTTTCACCGTGTTAGCCAGGATGGTCTCGATCTCCTGACCTCGTGATCCGCCCACCTCTGCTTCCCAAAGTGCTGAGATTACAGGCGTGAGCCACCGCACCTCTCCACAGGGGGAGTTTTCTATAGAAATAGTCTCATCCCAGGGGTGCCCATAAGGGAAAGGATGGTCCTTGCTGCTCTACCCTAGGGTTTCTCTTTGACGCCAAGTTATGCCGCACATGATGTTAGCCTAAAGAACTTGGGCTGAACTGTTTACAGCCAGTAATTTTACAATCCTTAACAAAGAAAGTGTAATCAATGGTTACATTTGTGCAGGGTATTTGTGGGGGCTTTGGAGGATGGAGGAGCTTACTGCTTGTATTTATTGTGACTCTAAATCTTTAATAATAAAACAAATGTAAAAAAAAGTTTGCCATCAGACTAGAAGTTCCAATAAACGAAATGGCAGAAATCAGTGGCTATACATTTTATCATGAGGAATGTTTAGACTCTGAAGGGTAATAAATAAATGGACAATGAAAAAAATTAAAGAGCTCAGAACAGGGTCTGGCACCTAGAAAACCCTGATTAATGTTGACAATGCACAAAGATCTGTGGAAGCAAAGAGGGGGATGGGTGCTCGTGCAGAGCTGGGAGACACTTCCTGGTGAAGTTTAGGCTGGGCCTGGAAAGATAAGGAAATGTTTACCCACCCAGAGAAACAGGGGAAGAAGAATTTAGGCTTAAATTTTTAGTTTCGTTTAGGGAAGAAGAGTTTAGAGAAAATAGCAAGGACAAACGCATTAAGATTTGAGCTAGGCCAGGCGCAGTGGCTCACCCCTGTAATCCCAGCACTTTGAGAGGCTGAGGCGGGCGGATCACCTGAGGTCGGGAGTTTGAGACCAGCCTGATCAGCATGGTGAAATCCCATCTCTACTAAAAATACAAAATTAGCCGGCCGTGGTGGTGCATGCCTGTGGTACCAGCTACTCAGGAGGCTGAGGCATGAGAATCGCTTGAGCCCCAGAGATGGAGGTTGCAATGAGCCGAGATCATGCCACTGGACTTCAGTTTGGGCTACAGAGTGAGACTCTGTCTCAAAAAAGAAAAAAAAAAAAAAGATTTGAGCTACAGAAATAATGCTATTTGTCCATCAAACCCATTTCTTTGTCCTCTTGGGCACACAACTCAACTACATTTCCCAGCCTCCTATGCAGTTATCAGGGTCACACAATTGAGTTCCAGCCAATAAAATCAGAACAGAGTGATATAAGATCTGGCTTCTAAAACTTCCTAAGAATCCACCCATACCCTTCTTTTTTTTTTTTCTTTTTTTTTTTTTGAGACAGTCTCCCTCTGCCATCCAGGATGGAGTACAGTGGTGTAAGCTCAGCTCACTACAACCTCTGCCTCCCAGGTTGAAGTGATTCTTGTGCTTCAGCCACCTGAGTACCCAGGATTTCAGGTGTGTGCCAGCATGCCCAGCCAATTTTTATAGTTGTAGTAAAGACAGAGTTTTACCATGTTGCCCAGGCTGATCTCAAACTCCTGACCTCAAATGATCTGTCCACCTCAGCCTCCCAAAGTGCTGGGATTACAGGCATGAGTCACTGTGCCTGGCCTCATCCATACACTTTATCCTCTCATCTCCTGGCTGGATGACTCCAGGGTGAACTTAAAATCACTTGTAGAGATGGAAGGAGCCTGGATCCCTGAGTTATTGCTTGGAGGAGAGCTGCCCAGGAAAGCTGCCAAACCAGGAACATCACATTAGACTGAGGAAAAGCAGTATATAAAGTTTTATTGTGTTAAGGCACTGATATTTCACAGTGTATTTGTTACCTCAGCAGAGCCTAGCATTACTTACCTTAATACAATATAAAACCTTATCTTGAGCTTAAACAATAACTAGGAGTTGTTCACTAAAATTTAGATTTGTGTGAGAAAAGGCTGGAAAGATATTCAGGAATCAATTTGCAAAGGAGCATAAATGCCTCACTAAGGACTTTGGGCCTTGTCCTATAATCAATGGGAAGTTATTAAAGATTTTGACTACGGCAATAGCAAAATCAAAGGTGTGCTTTTGAAAGATCACCCTGCAACAGGGAGGAAGGAGAACCTGGGTGGAAGTGGGGCTGAAAGTGGAAATTCAGTTATTAAAGACCATTAGTTAGTGAGGCCTTGAAGGCAAAGAGTGTATCATGCCCAGCATTGCTCCGGGGCTTAGCCCAGTGCAGGTCCTCAGTGCAGCTGGGTGGATGGAGAGATGGACGGGTGGACAGGCAGATGTTATTACAGAAATCCTAGTGAGAGGTGATGAGGCATGAACTAGAATGGTGGCAGTGGGGATAGAGAGTAAGAGACAGACTGGAGATGTATTTAAGGAGTCTGAGTGAACAAGGCTTGGGGACCCGTTGGCTGTAGAGATGATGAATTTCCAAGAAACATCAAGTTCTGGGTCTTGAAGTCAGAGCCTAGAGGCAGGGAAGATAAACAGTAGAGGAGAGCCCTGTCATGAGCCAGGCTTTCAGAAGGACCATCTCGAGACCTGGTCTTTTTCCAGACTTTCAACACCTATTTTCCTACAATCTCTGCAAAAGGTTTTGCATCCCCCACAGAGATAGAGGAATTAAAAGAAGAAGATGTATCCATTTCCTAATATTTCCAGGCTGCTATTGCCAGGTCTCTGGAAGGTCTGTATTCTCCCTTCATTTCCCCTCACTCCTTTCCGTGGAAAGTAGTGTTTTCTCATAAATTCTCTGCCTTAATCTCTTGGGGGTTCCTCAGTTTTCTGATTCTGTGATTCCTCATTTTGAAATTCCTCCCACCTTAGAAGTCAATGATGATCTATGACAGGAATCAATAAACTTTTTCTGTAAAGGTCCAGAAATAAGATATTTTAGGCTTTGTGGGCCGTGCAGACTGCCACAACACCTCAACTCTGTTGTTAAGCCATAGATAATACGTAAATGAATGAGCATGGCTGTTTCCCAAAAAAACTTTACTTCCAAAAACAGGCAGTGGGCCAGATTCAGCCTGTGGGCCACCGTTGGCCAACCCTGCCCTAGACAGACCCAAAGCCATATTGGAGTGGAAACCACAGCCAGAAAGGAGAAGACCCGATCCCTGGTCTTCTTTTGCTATGTCACCATGAGCAAAGACCATAGAATCTCCCTGGACCCGAGTTCAGGAATAATAGGGATATTGTTATCAGTTATTCCTGCCATCCCTATATTGCAAACAAAACAACTGACTACTGTTACATCCCAACCATGTGCCAGGGACTTTCTACTCCATATTTCATCGAATCCCCAGAGGAACCCCATGATGTATTATCACATCCACTTTTCAGATGAGAAAGGCAGGTTTCAGAGAGGCTTACTTAACAAGGTCTATATTAGTCTGTTCTCACGCTGCTAATAAAGACATACCCAAGACTGGGTAATTTATAAAGGAAAAAGGTTTAACCCTTCACATGGCTGGGGAGGTGTCACAATCATGATGGAAGACAAAGGAAGAGCAGAGGCATGTCTTAGATAGCGGCAGGCAAGAGCATGTCCAGAGGATCCCACCTTTATAAAACCATCAGATCTCATGAGACCTGTTCGCTATCACCAGAACAGCAGGAGAGAAACCTGCCCCCATGATTCAATTACCTCCCACCAGGTCCCTCCCACAACACATAGGGATTGTTACAATTCAAGGTGAGATTTGGGTGGATGGGAACACAGAGCCAAACCATATCAATGTCACATTGCTTAAAAAAAAAAAAAAGGCAGAGCTAGGATTTGACTGTGGATTCACCTGGTTTCAAATTCAACCCCCTTCCAGTATATCACACTGTTCCCCAAGGAGAGCTACTGCCAGGGAAAAGCTAGCCGACCAGCTCTGGCCAGAGAGGCCCTCAACCTCACCACCACTTCCCCAGGTCTGGTCCTCAGCTTGCAAGGTGAAGAGTTAATTGACCTGTCTCTCTTGGACAAACCCCCATTAACCAAGCTCATAAAAGACTTCTTATAATTCAGAATGCCAAAGTGTCTGTTTCTCATGGGGGATCCCATTCCTCATTTTTTGTAACTAGAATGTTCTAGCCCCTAAATCAGTGCACACCCCTTCCCAATATCAGGGCACACAAAGGTCAAATTAAAATCCCAGTGGTTGTGGAATCAGCCAGGGGAAATGGGAAGCCAAGGTGAGGCCCAACTCATGATCCATCTCTGGACATAACAGGGCCTGGAATCCTCATGGCCCCACATTCAGGTCTCAATGACCAGGACATTGCTGTCCACTGCACCTTTCTGTTCTCTCTCTGCCTCCCCATTTTCCCGGGAAGGAAAACTGGTCACTGGTGGTGGAGGTATCTGAAGATGGACAGACATACAGTCTCTGCTTTTCAGACCTGTTGCTGTTCTTCTCCACAGAGATCTGAACTAATAGAGACAGGCCCAGAGTGCAGCACGAGAGGTGCAAGTCAGACCTAGGGCATAACTTGATGGCTCAATACCTCCCTTTTAATGACTCATTCTTTCTTTCTTTCTTTAATAAGTGTTTATCTTACTCCAAATACAAGTTCATTTTAGGAAACTTCAAAACTACACTAAAGAAAATAATTATAAATCAGCCATAATCCACCATCTTAACATAATTGACTGAAGACTTGGTCAATATTTTGGAATACAGACATTCAACCTTTTTTCTATACATGGTAGTATATATACACATAAGAATGTACATATACGCATATGTACATACACATACACATATATGCTTTTATAAGACTGGCACTGTCTTGTATATGCTTCCTGGTCACTTTTTTTCTTCACTAAATAATATATGGCAAACAATTTCTTTCCTTTTTTCCTTTTTTTTCTTTTTTTTTCTTTTTTTTTTTTTTGAGAGAGAGTCTTACTCTGTTGCCCAGGCTGGACCGCAGTGGCATGATCTCGGCTCACTGCAACCTGCACCTCCCAGGTTCAAGCAATTCTCCTGCCTTAGCCTCCTGAGTAGCTGGGATTATAGACGTGCACCTCCACACCCAGCTAATTTTTGTATTTATAGTAAAGACGGGGGTTCACCGTGTTGGCCAGGCTGGTCTCGAACTCCTGACCTCAAGTAATCCACCCGCCTCAGCCTACCAAAGTGCTGGGATTACAGGCGTGAACCACCGCACCCAGCTGGCAAACAACTTCTCATGCTGCCATCTTATCATCCTGATCATTAATTTAATGGTTGCATGATAGCCCATTACAAGTATGTGCCATAATTCATTTTCCCAGTTCCCCTTCTGTTGAACTCCTTCTTCCTTTAGCTGCATTAATATCCACCAATTTGACAATAGCTTGTCCTGGGAACCTTCAAGTCTCTTAATCCCTTGCCTTATTTTTATTAGTCATGCTCTCTGCCTCTCCTATCTGAACCATTCTTCCTCACAGCACGCTCTGGGGTCTAAATAAGGTGTGCGCATTAAAGCCTTCTGTGTGCTGTAGAGCATGGTCCCCAGGGAAGTGCTGATTGAGCCTGCGTATGAGAAACCGACAGTAGGCTGGGATTAGCACCAGGGAAGAATGTACCGTGGAGTGGGGTTGGGGAATGACCTTGGGTTTTCTATCCCCGGCCTCTCCCTCCAAGGATCTGCAGAAACCCACACTAGAGAACAAGGGAGTGGGACTGGGCAGGCAAAGGCCAAGGTGCATCAGTGCCCAGCATCGTCAACTGGGACAGCCCACGGTGCTCCTGTACTGACTGCAATCACTCATGCAAACACATACGCGCACACACACACACACACACACACACACACACACAGACACCAGAGTCTGCCAAGAATATGAAGCTCCTCGATGTCAATGTCAGAACGAAAAAGTCCCCTTCTTCCTGTGGCTGCTGAGAGAGCAATGAGCATCTGGGCTCTGGATTCAGACTCTCTGGGTTTGAATTCCCAGCTCAAATCCTACCAACTACAGGGCCTTGGGAACACTGCTTAACTTCAACACAGCTGTACACTGCACCTTTGTAAACTGGTGATAAAATAATGTCTACCTTACAAGACTATTTGAGAAGCATGAAATAATGTACATTAAGTGTTAACATATATGCCCAGCACCTAGTAAAGGCTTAGCAGGCATGAGCTATTTTTATTATTATTATTATTATTATTGTTATTACTGCTGTTGTTAACAAAGGTTAAGTGACATCTCAGAGCCTGCTACACAGAGAAGAACCTGAGCCTTGATAAATTCCAGCTCACTAGGGCCCATAACAACTCCATGATCACAGCCATAAACCACTGGGGGCACCTTCAGCACGCTGGCTGATATAATGCTGTACGCTGGATGACAGAGGCCAACCCATAAATAAATCAGACCAAGCTTCAAAACCAGAGCGTGCAGCCTCCTAAAACTTACCAGTGTGCTTGTCATTTCAGCTTCCACCCTTT
Organism: Macaca mulatta; assembly: GCF_049350105.2. Classification (NCBI taxonomy): domain Eukaryota; kingdom Metazoa; phylum Chordata; class Mammalia; order Primates; family Cercopithecidae; genus Macaca; species Macaca mulatta. The sequence continues at coordinate 58,596,052 of NC_133421.1, forward strand.
TTCCATCAGCAGGGTCCCAGGGCCTAAGTTTCCACAACCTGTCACCACCTGCAGGTCTAATTAAGAAGGGAGGCTGGGTGTGGCAGTGTGCACTTCTAACCCTAGCTACTCAGGAGGCTGAGGCAGGAGGATCAGTGGAGCCCGGGAGTTCCAGGCTGCTGTGAGCTGTGATTGCACCATTGTACTCCAGCGTGGGCAACAGAGCAAGACCCCATCTCTTTAAAAAAAAAAAAAAAAAAAAACGGGAAAAAAGAAGAAGAAGGGAAATGGGAAGTATCGTGGTGGAAGCAAACAAAGGCACAAGTAGGAGGCGTGTGGGGATGATGTAATTGGCAGGGGAGCTGTCTGAGGATGCACAGACCATATAGTCTTTACTCTTCAGAGCCTGTTGCTGTTCCTCTCCACAATGATCTCAACTAACAGAAACAAGCCCAGAGTATAGCATGAGGGATGCAAGTCAGACCTACGACATAACCTTATGGCTACAACAACAGTTAAAACAGTGGCTGAGAAGTCAAAGTTGTTTTAGCGTATCTTTCCTCCAGGGTGTCATTAAAAAGAAAAACAGATTGGATCTCCCTGGTTCAGGCCAGACTTCCCCCGCAGAGGGGAAGAAGAGGACGGTGAAACGGGGAAGAGGAGGCAGTGAACAAAATAGGAGGGAGACACATGCTGTACCTGTTGGTCACATGCTCACTTTACTCAGAGATCAACTGCATAACAAGTTCATATGCTTTAAAGTCAATCATGACATTAATTCCAAAAGGAGATTTATTTCCTCGCCTGAGTTGAAAGTCCTGTATTGACACATGTCTGCTACTTGGCACTCTTCTTGTAAATTAGTGCCTCTTTCCATCAGGGTCTGCATGCTGATGAGAGCAGGTGGTTTTTAGTAGCAGAATCAGGCTTCGGCTGCCTGGTTTGAAATTATACCCCAGGGTACAGCTAGATCCCAAGCAATTCACTCCTTCTAGGCTGACAACATCACCACCACCCCACCCCACCCATCATGGGAGAAGGTGATCTTCCTGAGCTCTATGAGATGGGATGGGGTTCCTTCCCTGCTCCCTCATTCTCTTCTTCCCACACTCACTTCTTCCTGAGTCAAGGTCTTTGGTAAGGCTGTAAAAGACGCACTTTGTTAGGATAATGACACCCCCGGGTTCTCCTTTAAGAGGCTGTAGATAATGACAAACCAAGGGTTCTTGGTCATACGGAGGTTTTACTTGGAAGACTTGGCAAGACATGCAGTGCCCAGGGTTGGGCCTATGATGAAGCCCTTCAGGGTGGAGCTGGGACTCTGTGGGGAGAAGCAAGAGCCTGAAAAGACCAAGAGGGTCCCAAGGTGGGAAGGGGACAAGAAGGAAGGGGATCAGAGAGAAAAGAGCCTCCCAGGCATCTAGTAATAGGAGTTCGATATGGACAGAAAGGTGGTCAAATGAAGCAGGAAGGAAATGGCTTATATCCTCTGGAATTTGTGTGTTTTTCTTGGTCGAGTGAGGGTAAGACTTTCATTCTGGCAATAGTTCACATAACCACACCCCACCAGATGTCATGGGCATTACCAAGGGCTTTGTCCTACACCGAGACTCTGTCTGTCTTTTTCTGGTGGCACACTGAGAGCCCAAGAAGGACCACATGAAAAGAGTAACAGCAAATAAGGATTTGTAGTTTACTGCCTTTCAGGTGCTGGTCCAAGCACTGTATGCATATTAATTCATCTAGTTTTCTCCACAGCCCTCTTACAAGCATAGCTCATATCCCCATTTTATAGACGAGGAAACTGAGGAGCAGAGAGGTTAAGGAATTGCACAAGGCTACACAGCTAGGCAGTGGATGAAGCTGGGATTCAAATCCAGGCAGTCGGGTTTCAAGGAAAGGCCGTGGGCCAGGATCAGAGCTGAGGAGTAGAGCTTGAGGCCATGTCAAGAAGTCTGGAACAAGGAGATAAACAAGATAAATGGGAGAGGAGGTCAGGGGCAAACATGAGTCATAAGGGAAGAATCCATGAGTGCCTAGAACATCTTCTAGCATTCATGACTTATTTGGGGGTGCAAAGAAGTATGGGGCATGGTGTGTGGATGGTCCCACCTGGCTTGATGGGCCAGGAGTAGTAGATGTACCAGATAAGCAGCACGTTAGAGAGTGAGATACTGACAGGTTCTGCATCTCCACCGACGACTCCTGCATGAGACCTTTTTGCCCTCTCTGATCCTTTCACTATATCACATAGGAAGAGCCCACTAATGAATCAACACATATTAATTGAGAAGCTCCCATGAGCTAGGAACTGTGCTAGGTGCCAGGGGCATAGGAGAGTGAACAAGACACAGTCCTGCCCTTAGGTGCTTGCATTCAAATGGGCCCGGAGGAATAAATTTTGAGCAGGAAAAGGAGAGAGAGAGTGGACCCATCTGAAGGGATGCTTTGAAAATAAAATTCCAGATACAATCTGGAAACAAAGCAATGTTTTCGCAGCCCTTCTGTGTCAATCTGCAGGGAATGTCAGCATTAAGCAAACCAATTTGATCACTTTAGGGAATTCTCTTGCACGTGGTACAGTAAGTTTTTAAGGTTTAGCTAAACACCAATAAATTGTTCCAATAATCTCATAATAATCAGTCATTCGGATCATTTTCATGAATTCCGTATTTTTTAAAGTGATATTTGAATGCACTTTGCAAATTATGGTGCCTCCCCCAAATGGTATCTAAAGCTCATGATAATTTTCAGTGACAGTATTTGTGTGAATATGGACACCATTCATTCTTTTATATATTCCACAAGCGATTATTCGGTGCCTGCTCTATGCTGGGCACAGCATGCTATGTTTGCCCTCAAGGATCTACGGCATAGCAGGGACACACTATTGTGTGCCAATTACAATATGGCCACGAGGCACTGAGTGGGGTGAGTACCCAGTACTAAGGAAGGCCTAGACTTGTGGAATAAGAGGCCACATGAAGCTAGGAATTCACATCCTAGCTAAGACCCACAGGATGCATAGAATGGCCAATAAAATACCCAAATAAGAATCCTGCTGTCAGCTGGGCGCGGTGGCTCATGCCTTTAATCCCAACACTTTGGGAGGCTGAGGCAGGCGGATCTCTTGGGGTCAGGAGTTCAAGTCCAGCCTGGCCAACATGGTGAAATCCTGTCTCTACTAAAAATACAAAAATTAGCTGGGCGTAGTGGCGTACGCCTGTATTCGCAGCCACTCAGGAGGCTGAGGCAAAAGAATCACTTGAACTAGGAGATAGAGGTTGCAGTGAGCTGAGATCACACCACTGCACTCCAGCCTGGACTGCAGAGCGAGACTCCGTCTCAAAAAAAAAAAAAAAAAAAAGGAATCCTGCTATCACTTCTGGAGAGAATAAAAGCTCCAGATTCAGAAAAGCCTAGGTGTAAATCATAGCTTACCAGTTGGGTGTTACTGGGCAAATTCCTTCATTTCTGTGAGCCTCTGTTTCCTAATTTCGAAGATAAGCACACCAACATTCACTTTCCAGGCTCAGTTTAAGGATCACTTGTAAATTGCCCAGCACAGCGCCTGGCACACAGCACATACTTAATAAACGGGAGCCATTGTTTGTGTGATTGTGGGAAGTCAATAAACAGTTGTTCCGTTCAACAGACCAGGAGTAACCCTGAGCTGACAGACACAGGCAGCTAGGCAAAATAAAGGAAAAACGTTACCATATTTCCTCAATAACACCTGACTTCGCTTTGGAAATAAGAAGATTTTTCCTCCCTCTTCTCTCATACATTGTGATTAACTAACCTACTCCAAAGTGGTAGAAATGCCACTTCCCCCTCCAATAAGTAATAAGGTGAAATTTTTCTACATGCTCTGGGCCACCTCTGGTCTCATCTTTGTGAGCCAGCAGGAAGACTCTCCTGAGTGCTGAGGGTGACTGGAATTGAATCATTTGGCATGAAATTGGGGAATGCACCATAATAAATCAGACCCACTCCTGCATCCTGAAAGAAGCAGGCACCTAAGAGACTCAGATGCCAGATCTAGCTGGGAGGCCCCACCTGCTGGGGCCATAGAAGGTTGCATGCATTTCTGCACAGTTGTTGAAAGCAAGGCTATTGACAGGTCATGCCACCTATCCTTCTGACTCCAGAACACCGTGCGCTCACCCAGTGGACATAGACAGAGCCTTTGATGTGTGCAGACGTGCTCAGAAAAGCAGATTGCTCAGGCAGCAAAAACAGATAGTGGGAAAAGCAGAGGCTCCGAGTCTGACAGTCTAGTTCAGGACCAAACCTTTATTCCATCTCTTGCTAGCTGTGTGTCTTTGGGCAAGTTGCTCAACCTGACTGAGCTTCCTCATTTGTAAAAATGAGGATTATAAAAATACAACCACATTAGTTTCCTATTGCTGCTATAATAAACACTGCAAATTTAGTGGCTTAATACAACACAAATTTATTCTCTTACAGTTCTAGAGCTCAGAAGTCTGAATTCAGATTCACTGGACTAAAGTCAAGATGTCAGCAGGGCTGGTTTCTTCCAGAGCATCTGAGAGGAGAATTCATTTCCCTGCTTTTTCAGCTTCTAACAGCCACTTGTACTTCTTGGTTCATGGCCCTTTCCTCCGTCTTTAAAGTACATCACTCCAACTGCTGCTTTATCACACTGCCTTCTCCTCTGACTCTGACCCTTCCGGCTCCCTCTTATAAGGAAGGGCCCTTGTGATTACACCAGACCCATGTGGATAATCCAGGATAAGCCCAATCTTAAGATCATTAACTTCTGTCTGCAAAGTCCCTTTTGCCGTGTAAGGTATCATTCACAGATTCTGGGGATTAGGATGTGGACATATTTGTAGGGGTCATTATTCAACCCAACGACACTACAAAAGAACAAAAAAGACATGTATGTAAAGCACCTAACACAATGCCTGGGACTCAACAGGCCCTTGGTAACCTTCCCTCCTTTCCTCTTCCCCCTGGACCCCCACGGGACACTTGTGCCTGGAGGGATCATTGCATAGGCGCGCCTTGCCTTTCATGCCATAGACACCATACCGTGTCTTCACAGCTGACTCATCCAGCTCCACTTGGAAGCTGCATATCTTACCACTGAGACTCTGACTGTTCCTGACTCTCTGATGAGGCACCTCTCGTCATCTGTGACATTCTTCTGGTCAGGGGTTGTTTGCTTTCAAGGAAAAGAAACCTTCTTGGGCTAGATTGAGTCATTGTAGGGCTACAACAAGCAATCAAGCATCCAGAGACAGGAAACTGGGTCGCAAGGGACTTGGAAACTCCACAACTCTCCGTCTGGACCTTGGCACATCTCTGCTTCTCTCTGCTTAATCCTCTCAAAAGACCAGCTTTGGGGCAAGGCTTTAGAGTCTCCCCGAATACCTTCAGCTTGCCCGTGGGCCTGGCTGGCCCTGGCTCCAACTCTGGCCCCAACATTGCATGAATGTCCCTTGCCCAACACCATCCCATCCAGCCAGTCTCTATATCCTTTCATTCTGTTGATCAACAGAGATTGGTTGGCTCAATGCATTGGTGATACCCCTGAGTTAGGTGTCCGCCCCAGCTCAGTCAGCCCTATGGTTAAGGGGCTGAGATGGCAGAGGACAGACCTAGACCCTTAGATCTCTCTCCACACCTGGGAGACAGAGAGTATTCTCCAAAAAAGGCGATCTGGGCCGACACTCACTCCAAAACACAGATATTTGACAACCATCTTTTTTTTTTCTTTTTTTTTTTCTTTTGAGACAGAGTCTGACTCTGTCGCCCAGGCTGGAGTACAGTGGCACAATCTCAGCTCGATGCAACCTCTGCCTCCTGGGTTCAAGCGATTCTCCTGCCTCAGCCTCCTGAGTAGCTGGGACTATAGGAGCACACCACCATGCCCGGCTAATTTTTTTTTTTTCTTAGTAGAAACAGGGTTTTGCCATGTTGGACAGGCTAGTCTTGAACTGCTGACCTCAGGTGATCCACCCGCCTTGGCCTCCCAAAGTGCTGGGATTATAGGCATGAGCCACCATGCACGGCTGACAAACCACCCAATCTCTAAAAGGGATCCAGAACTCTGCTCATATTCAAAAGTGACCATTAGTTTTATTAGTGCTTGGAATACCCAAGAATCATTAATAACAAACTGCCTAATGATTAAGAATGAGAACTCCATGAATTGCTAATCGCAAATTCCCACTTCCTTGCCTTGGAAGCTGGCAGCCTAGTGAAGTAAAAGGCACCAAATGGGCCCAAAGTCTAATGCTGCCAGCTGCTCTGCCCCTAGAAGCAAAGATGTCCATTTCCTCCAAGGCTTCAGAAAGCCCGAAACATACATAACAGTGCCTAATTTGGGAACTTTAGAAATGTCTTTCTCTATTGTTAGACCTAAGACAATTTTTCAGCAAGACAAGACAGCCCTGCTGTCTGAGCTTTCAATGACTAATGCAAAAATCACCCATTTAAGGAAATACAGAGTTGAGTCTTGATTTCAAAAAGCCAAGAATTAGAAGGCAGGCAGAGAAAGAGATAGAATCTGATCTGTTGATCAGACCACAACTTGCCCACACCCCAGAATAATGGGAGATGGAGTCACCATGCCCTGGAGGTATCATTGGTGTCATTTGTAACTAAGATCTTATGGGCCTCATTGGCTGTTCTCCCAAAAACGATGTGAGGACATCCCTGTGTAGGTGAGCCTCCTCTCATCCCCTAGTCCACAGAAAGGTAGCCAAATCAACATGAGCTGGCACCCATCTAGAGCCCTCTAGACCTCGTCTGTTTCAAACACACTGGAGAAATGGAGGTAGTTTAGAAGACTCTTCATTGAAACAGTGGTACTCCTGCCCATGGGGGGAGGCGGGAATCCTTCTAGGCCAGAGTTGGCAGGGTTCTGCCTTGCTGCCGAGCCCGGCGTAACGGAACACAGAGGGAATGGGAGTGAGATTCGTGCTGCGTATGTTTATCAGCCCGTTTCCAATTTTGTGTCTGAAATCAAACAGCCAAGGATCTGCATGCCTTGAATTTTAATCTGTCCCTTTAGGGCAGTCACAGGTTATGAATACAGAGTTCCCGGCAATGGTGAGCCAGATATGTACATATATTTATCCTGTGCGTGCCTTTACCAAGGCCTCAGCATAGAGGTCCTGCTGGTCTTATTTTAGCCGAAATTCTTGTGCCAAAAAAAAAAAAGAGGCATTTTTATTTCCATCCAATAAACACCATCTGACCATGCTCTGGAGGCAGCCAGGTAGCTGATGAAATCTCATTTCCTCTCTTGAACAGTGATCTACTCTGACACCTCAGTCCCCAGGTGACCATGTTCGGAAAGAACTTCGTTTATCAGGGATGTTTGGCCTCCACGAAAACAGATTCTTCATTTTCAAAACATCTTCTCCATGGTGGCAAAAAGAAACCAAATACTCATTCTATGGGGCCTCAAAATTGAAATTGAAGTTAAAATGAATATCAAAAAATAAAACATTAGAATTTTATGAGTAGCCATTGATTTTTAGATATTTTGAATGTATGGATTTCTTTTATGTGGTCTTAATGTTATGCATTCCAATATCTTTGGCCTTGCTCAGGATTTTTAAAAGTTATATGTTGTCTATAGATGTGAAGGTTGAGTTCTAAATTATGAAAAAAACAAAGCGATGCCTTTTTTTTTTTTTTTTTTTTTTTTTTTTTGAGACAGGGTCTGGCTCTGTCACCCAGGCTGGAGTGCAGTGGCATGATCTCGGCAAACTGCAACCTCCGCCTCCCAGGCTCAAGGGACCCTTCCACCTCAGCCCTACAGGCATGCACCAAGATGCTTAGCTAATTTTTTGTATTTTTTGTAGAGACAAGGTTGCACCAGGTTGCCCAGGCTGGTTCTGAATTCCTGAGCTCAAGCGTTCAGCCTGCCTCAGCCTCCCAAAGTGCTGGGATTACAGGTGTGAGCCACCACGCCTGGCCAAGATACATTTTTCGAGTAGGAAAAGATAACATCACAAGCAACTCCAGAAGTTTCCTGTAAATCAAAGTACCTGACATTCAACTTGGACTCTTAACCAAGTCTAAGTCTACATATTTAGCAAGTGTATACTGAATGGCTGATTGGGATTTAATCCTATTTAACTTGCAAATATGAAGAAAGAAAAAAATTGAGACAAGTTTTTTTTAAGGCAAATTGGTTTTATTTTTGCAGAATCAAAGGGCAGTGCAGCTTTCTTTCCCCATTTCAAGCTGTCTTCAAGATGTCTGTTTAAACCTAATCAAAGGCTTCTTCTCTTGCATACCATATCAGTGTTTCTGAAATTATGGGTGATCAACCACCATAAAGCTGGAAAAGTATGAAACCACGTTTTGTTTTGTTTTTAATTTAAGGTCTAGTTTGGCAAATGGATTGAATTATGTAGTGAGCCTACAAACTACATGTCAATTAAACTTCTTCTGGGCTTGGTAAAGAAAAAAAATTCAACCTTCTACGAGGGGAAAACTTTGGCCATGAGCCACTTTTGCAAACATAATTGTAGAAAAGAACCCCAATTTGCACAAAGACATTTATCTTTGTACCTTTCCTACTTTAAATCAGTCTCAATGCTAAATGGGCCCCTTGCAGTTCATTGATTTCTTTCTCCATTGCCTTCAAGGACAAGATTTCCTAGAAACAGAGTTACTAGGAGAATTAACTCTAGAAGGTAGATTGAAAACGCGGAGAATAGTAGATTCTCCCATGGGATGGGCAACAAGGCACTGTTCTGGAGCCAAGAGAGTAATCTCACTGGAAACTGAGGGAGACTAAAAGCTGTGCCCAGAAGCCTAAAATGAGAAGGCAGATCACAAGGTCAGGAGTTCGAAACCAGCCTGGTCAACATAGTGAAACCCTGTCTCTACTAAAAATACAAAAATTAGCCAGGCATGGTGGCGCATGCCTGTAGTCCCAGCTACTCAGGAGGCTGAGGCAGGATAATTGCTTGAACCTAGGAGGCCGAGGTTGTGGTGAGCCGAGATCACACCACTGCACTCTAGCCTGGGCAACAAAGCGAGACTCCATGTCAAAAAAAAAAAAATGAGAAAGATATATTGGATCTACCCTTTGCTCTGCCTCTAATACCCTTCTTAACCTCTCCCCTCATTTTTTCAGCTGGAAGAACTTCCCATCCTTTGAGCCCAGACAAATTGACACCTTCTCACTAAAGCCCATTGGTTTTATTGGCCAAATGAGGATAATCTCAGAGGAGAAAGGGTTTTTCATAAGGATGGATGAGTAATGGTCTGAAAAGGACCACGGAAGCAGGAGGGAAGCTAATACTTAATCTACACCCCATTGACCAAAACCTAGGCTTTTCCACACCTGACCCTGTGTACCTTTTATCATGCTGTAACTTAATATATTGTCTTCCCAGCTGATTCTACCTCCTCCCCACACTCAAAACCTGTGACCATGAGCCCCAGAAGGTTCAGGACTGTATCCCAGGATCTCACACAGGATACAGCCTGGGACATAATCATCTCATAAGGTTCATAATCATCATAAGGTTTCAGCTTATATTTACTCTCCCTGACTTGAAATCCATCGTCCCTTCCTGATTGCCTGCCCGTAGAACTTCAAGCTTCAGCATAAGACAAAAGCCTAATAGAGACTGTTTAACCAACTTGCACAATTGAGAACAGCGTAAACTTGTAACTATGTGTATATCTCCCAGGGTTCCGTTTCTCTGATTAAACCTAGTATTGTCTTTTTTTTCTTTTTCTGCGTGCTATGATGAATGGTGGAGGCCCTCTACCCTCAGACACAAAGAAAGACAGCCATCGTTGTTCTCTAAATCCGGAACTATTGAGTATAACAGGGTCCAGGAAAATCCTGAAGGCAGGAATTCCTTCAGAATTCCTAAAGAAGAAAGTACTGATGCACTCCCCAGCTCAGCCACAAATATTCAATCATGAGCCACCATTTGGCACCTAAAATGTTTCCACCTGATACCCAGAAATCTGTAGTCTTCTTTATTTCCCCTCTTACTGGCTCACTCTTCCCCTTAAACTCAAGACTGTGTGCCCAAACTGACTACGGTCAAATACACGAACCACAAAACAACCATTGCTGTTGACTGAAGTGTGTTTGAAAATGTTGACTCTTGACTGGCCTTACCCTGAAAAATAGCTGTACACTGGTGAGTGTCCACGTGTCATCTTCCTTTCCCCAAACAGTGCACCTCAACATCTTTGAGTGTCTCCAGCCTTGGCCCAGTGTTCTGGACCTCCAGCCCACAGTCCCTTGGGAGAATTTGAACTTCTAAAGTTAAAAAAAAAAAAACCTGGAAAGTAAAGAATGCTGCTTTCCACTGTCTCTTCACTCCACAGAACCAATGGCAAGGGCAGCTCACAGTCGCCAGCAGGGAGGGTGAACAGAGGGAACAAGAGTCTCCCACAGATCAGCCTCAGAACAAACACCCTCCACCCTGTGATGGTGGTTGCCAGCTCTTCTGCCTGCACTGCCTACCCATTCTCTCCACAGCCACTGCCCTGCTCCAGATAGACACACACTCACAATACACACACACACACACACACACACACGGTTCATTCTTAGCACCTCCTACCATCCAGTGCTCCAGCTGAACAAGTGCGGTGGCTCTTTGATCTGTCAATTTATCTAGGCCAAACATGATTTCCCAAAATTTCCTTCCCCGTGGCTTCCCATTAGGTTTGACCACAGGTTGGGGCAGAATCATTGCTGTTTTTGTAGCTCAGAGGTTGTCACTTACATGATGACTCACCTTATTGGCACTGGGGCAGCGTCAGGTCTGCAACTGTCCCACCTTCCCCTGGAGCCGCCGTAGCCCTCTCCGACGCGGAGCCAGGTGTGCATTTAGCTCTGTGATGAAGGGTTCCTGCCTCCCCCACAGTATGATCACACCATCCAGGCTGGAGGCAGTGAGGATGCTGCAGGTTCTAGTCTGTCCTCGTGGGTTCTCACTCATGCTCATGGGTTCCAGCCTGTCTTTACTCTCCCCTACTTGAAATCCATCCTCCCTTCCTGACTGCCTGTGGGAGAACTTCAAGCTTCAGCATAAGATAAAACCTAATACTGTTTAACCAACTTGCACAACTGAAAACACAGTAAACTTGTAACTATGTGTATATCTCCCAGGATTCCATTTCTCTGATTGAACCTTGTATTCTCTTTTTTTTTTCCCCCGTATGTTATGATGTTTTGATGTGTGTGTGTGTGTGTGTGTGTGTGTGTGTGTGTGTGTGTGTGTGTGTGTCAGAGCCTTGCTCTGTCACCCAGCCCAGGCTGGAGTACAGTGGCACGATCTCAGCTCACTGCAACCTCCACCTCCTTGGTTCAAGAGATTCTGCAGCCTCAGCCTTCCAAGTAGCTGGGATTACAGGCACCTGTTACCACGACTAGCTAATTTTTATGTTTTTAGTAGAGAAAGGGGTTTCGTCATGTTGGCCAGACTGGTCTCGACTCCTGACCTCAAGTGATCTGTCCACCTTGGCCACCCAAAGTGCTGGGATTACAGGTGTGAGCCACCGTGTCCGGCTATGTTTAGATACCTTAATAACATTTCTAGGTGGGGAGAGACTGCCCCTCCCTGAGCTAGCCAATTCTTACAGAGAGCAAAGGGATCAGCCAGGATACGCCTTAGATATACAAACCAATCAATATAGAGCCGCACCTCTTCTCTCTGGCTCGTGATCCCCAGGAGGCAATACTCCTCTACCTTCATCATCCCAGGGCTTGTACCAGGCAACTGAGGACCGTTGGTGCACACACACAAAGTTCATTCTTAGCAACTCCACCCTTAAGCTTGGAGTCCGCTAAAATTATTTAAACTAGCCCACAGGCTGTGCCTCCCCTTTCTAGGACCTGAGAGTACAATCAACTTTGTTTTCCTGAGCCTCCCCTGTGTCTCCTCTCGTGGCCACACCTAAATGACCATTACATTAAAAACACGGGACAAATCTTGGCTGATACAACATAAATGCTAGAAGACCCTTCTCTTCTCCATCAGCTCTGCATCCCCTGGGATTGGACCGCTGTGTCCCTCCTTTGATCTCACTGCAATGAAAAGGCATTTTCTATCATCTCTGCGGTGGGTGTTATCTTTATTTGCCCCATGCTCTTTCATTCCCATTCCTGGATTATACCCAACCAGGGGCCAATAAAAGAACCAAATATCCCTCAACAAACGTGACCCAAGCTGAGGCCATTACAGTCTTTTTACACTGGAGCTGACGGAATATTTTCTTGCTTTGGGGGTCATGGAGAAAGCTCCCCTGAAGGAAAAGGGAATGAAACTTAATGAAATCCAGCAGAAAGAAGTAGAGATGAGCGAGAAACTGACAAACAGAGACTCAGTTCTATCACACGCTCCTGATTTCCGTCATGACATCACTCACACCAGTCCATGGACATCACTGCAGGTCCATGGCCCTTCACAGCTGTGGCCTATTTATTTTGCTTCCCTGGAGGACCTTTCTACAAAGACTATTTACTAAAATACAAATTCCTCAACACGGCAAAGGATTCCACCATCCACTAAGATGAGGAAACCCTGTTACGGGCTCAATTGTGCCTCTCCTAAATTCATTCGTTGACGTCCTAACTCCCAGTATCTCAGAGTGTGACTGTATTTGTAAATAAGGCCTTTAAGAGGTGATTCAGTTAACAATGAGTCCTTTAGGAATCTGAGCGGGAGATACCAGGAAGTTGTACATGTGGAGAAAAGATCATGTGAGGACGCAGGGAGAAGGGGGCTATCTGCAAGCTAAGGAGCAATTACCTTGGGAGAAACCAAACCCGCCAATGCCTTGATCTCAGACTTTCAGCCTCCAGCACTGTGAGAAAATAAATTCCTGTTTCTCAAGTCACTCAATGTGTGGTACCACGTTATGCAGCTGATCCGACCAGGACACTGACCATAACGTCTCCATGAAGAGTCACAGTGTGTACCAACCAGGTAAAGGCTCTGTGAAGTCCTGCAGTGAAGATGACTTCTTGCCTTCAAACTGTGTTTCCTGAAGTTCTTTCTCTATTCTCTGCACAGAGCTGCCATGATCAAGAAGGATGGCAGAGAGAAGGTCATCTGGATATCAGTAAAAATTATGTTCTTGCTCTTCAGAAATAAAGAGGTGAAGAAATAATTGTCAAAACATTTACCAAATTATGAAAAAGGAGGGATGTTATAAAAATGTAGACAGCTTCATGGTGTAAAGATAAAAACACCAAACTTAAAACCAAAGTTCAGATTCCATCTCTGCTATTAACTGACTGGGTGACTTTGGTCAAGTCCCTTCTCCTCTCTGACCTCAGTTTCCCCATTTGTAAAGTGAGTGGTCTGGCTGGTGATCTCTTTAACTAGGTTTTCTCAGAAATTTGCTGGCATGCTAAGATTTCTTAGAGATTCCCTAGTTAATCTACCAAGGTCTCTTCCTTGTTTCCAAATTCAGGTTGAAGTTTCTTATTGTTGCTGTTTTAAATTTGAAAGCATATCTCATAACTTGGTTCCCAACTCCTCTCTGATGTTTTCAGTTTTCCTGATCTTTAATTTTTTTTCTCACTCTGTCACCCAGGCTGCAATGCAGTGATGCGATCACGGCTCACTACAGCCTCAACCTCCCAGGCTCAGACAATCCTCCTACCTCCGCCTCCAAGTAGCTGGGTCTACAGACATGTACCACTGTACCCAGCTAATTTTTTTTTTTATTTTTTGTAGAGATAGGGTCTCCTTGTGTTGCCCAGGCTGGTCTCAAACTCCCAGGCCCAAGCAATCCGACCGCCTCAGTCTGCCAAAGTGCTGGGATTACAGGCATGAGCAATCGGCACTCAGCTTTAATTTTTTTAACCTTTAACTGTTGTCATAAAATAACATTTTGATAAATTACCAGGATTTCCCACTTCCACGCATTTCCTTTATCCTTTGCTCTTCTTTATCCATGGATATGAGCATTCATTCTATAGTTACCATTTCAAGGAAAAAAATCACATAGCAAAATACAGAGAGAACAAGTGAGTCATTCTTGGCTTTTTGACTGAAAATCCTAAAATCTGAGTGGGTTTGGGGCATAGAAGAAACATGAAAAAGAGCAAAGCTGGACTAGCTGGAGATTTCCTGGAAAGACTTCTGGTTCCAAAATGGTAACACAAAACTCTTTCCACCGCCTTTCCTTCGGAAAAATTATCTCAAAATAACAAGCGGAAAAAGATACCAGAAATCCACATTAATGAGGCTACAAGATATCTGTAAAATCAAACCGTGACATATAGAAATAGAGAATGATGGAGGAATGGAAAAGGGCATGGCAGAGAAAGGTCAAAACTGAGCGTCCAGAGGAAGAGATCATCAGTGAGAAGAAAACCAGTTCACCCCTGAGACCCTCAGAGAGGCAGAAAGGACTGGAGGCAACAGATACCTTGAAGGGCGGGGCACTAAAAACAGGGGGCTTCTTGAGAGTCTGCATAAAGAAACAATAGAGCCTGTGATAGCCAGGCTTTAAGATTTCCCACAAAGATCCCCATCTTCTGGTATTCACACATTTGCATTATTTCCTGCACATTGCATCAGGATCAGTTTATGTGACCAGGAGAAGACAGCAGAAACGACAGTAAGTCATTTCCAAGATTAGGTTATAAAAGACACTGCAGTTTCCACCTGGGTCTCTCTCTTTCTCTCTCTCCTCTTATGGTTACTAGTGTCATCTTGATTGGACTGAAGGATGTAAAGTATGGTTCCTGGGTGTGTCTGGGAGGGTGTTGCCAAAGGAGATTAACATTTGAGTCAGTGGACTGAGAGAGGCAGACCCACCCTCAATCTGGGTGGCTACAATCAAATCAGCTGCCAGCACCCCTAGAATAAAGCAGGCAGAAGAAGGTGGAATGAGCAGATTTGCTGAGTCTTCATCTTTCTCTTGTGCTGGTTGCTTCCTGACCTCATACAGCAGATTCCAAGTTCTTCATCTTTGGAGTCCTGAACTTAGACCAGTGGCTTGCCAGGGGCTATCAGGCCTTTGGCCACAGAGTGAAGGCTGCACTGTCGGCTTCCCTGCTTTTGAGGCTTTGGGACTTGGACTGATCCACCAGTGGCTTCCTTGTTCTTCAACTTGCAGACAGTCTGTCGTGGGACTTTACCTTGTGATCGTGTGAGTCAATTCTCCTTAATAAACTCCCTTTCATGTATACATTTATCCTATTAGTTCTGTCCCTCTAGAGAACCCTGACTCATACACTCCACTCCACCTTACTCCTTCTCTCTCTTTCTTTCTCTGCCTCTCTCTCCTTATCTCATCACTAGCTCTATGGACTAGTACAGGACTTCTCAACTGCAACACTGAAAGCTAGAAGAAAAGGAACCAACACCTTAAAATTCTGACTGAAAGTTATTTTCAGCCTAAAATTCTTGCCATCGCCAAACTATCAGTCAAGTGTGATGTAAGAAAAGATACTTTCAGATGCTCATGGACTCAAAACAAAACACCTCCGTTCACCCTTGTCTCGGGAAACTGCCAGCAGCTGTGCTCCACCCACGTGAAGGACTAAATCATAATAAACAGAGCTATGGGATTGAGGAAGCAGAATTTCCAACACAGGAGAGAAGTAAGGGGCACCCCAGGGTGACGGTTATGCAGCAGGTGGAGGCACCCAGGACAGGCTGGGGCAGCAGGACAGAGGGTTCCAAGAAAGATGACTCCAGGGTAGGGAAAAAGGTTTGACTATGTGGACATTTGTATCAAAGACTATTTCATAGACTTATTGGAAGATGTGAGGAGGCTTAGCCAGAAATGCAAAGAAAACAAGAAAGCAAATAAAATGTCACAATTATTAATGTTTTAAAAGAGTTGTGCA
Source organism: Macaca mulatta (assembly GCF_049350105.2). Classification (NCBI taxonomy): domain Eukaryota; kingdom Metazoa; phylum Chordata; class Mammalia; order Primates; family Cercopithecidae; genus Macaca; species Macaca mulatta. Next base: position 58,611,869 of record NC_133421.1, read on the forward strand.
AGAAACGACATAGGATCAAAGCACATTCCATAGTGAGCAGTAATAGTATAGTTATAATAATGAAACACTTGATATGCACAAAAACCTGCAATACAACTAGATTAGAGGGATGAGAGCATTGAAGAGGGTGAACAAAGGCAAAATATTCTCATCTACCATAGTAGGAATTAAGTAGAGAATGTCTAAAGTGGACAAATCAAGAGAAAGCCATATACATGTATTATTTACAAAGCTGGGGAAATAGCTTTTTTTAAATGGAAAGAGTTGCCTCTGGGGAATGAGAAGGAGTGGAAGTGGAAGATAGGCAGGTCAGTGTTGCTCGTTTTTATTAAAAGACTTTTAGCACAATTTGTCCTTCATGGACTGATGCTGGGATGAGGGGAGGATGCCTTGGGAATGACAGCAGAGACACCACCAAGACCTTGGCATTCATTATGTAAGACTCCCAGAATCCACCCCGCCACAGGAAATGGGAGAAGGACCCCAAAAAGACCATTCATTAAGTGTCCTTCATCCAGCCTGAAAAGGGCTTGACATAAATATTAAATTCAGTCATAGAACTTGAAGCTACATTTCTTAACTACATAAGTAAACAGACTGATATTCGCAACCATTAGCAACACGGCCCAGAAGAACTTTCTGGAATGGTGGAAATGTTCTCCACTGTCCAGTGTAGTAGCCACCAGACACATGTGGCCATTGAGCCCTTAAAATGTGGATAGTGTGACTGAGGTCCTGAATTTTTAACTTTATTTAATTTTAGTGAATTTAAATGTCAATAGCCACCTGAGGCTAGCGGCTGCCATAATGGACAGCTGCAATAGAGTATCTCCCATTACATCAGTCTGTCCTTCAACAAACGTGGGGGCCTACTGGGGTGAGGCCCTGTTCAAGGAGATCGAACAAGTCATGCTAGTCCCTTTCCTTACAGAGTATCGGGCTAAGTGGGTGAGGCAGACACTCATGGTTCCCATGTGTGGTGCCATGAAGGACAGACAGGCTGGTAAGGGAGAGTATCACTGTGGCTCCTCATTCAGATGGAGAAGTCCTTTCAGGAAAAGTGGGCAGGAACAGAGCCAGAAAACAACGGTCGGACCAGAGGCTAAGGTATCTGTAGGCCCAGGCTTGAGGGAAGACAAGGACCAGGAGATGAGGCTGTGCAGGTGGGCAAAACCACATTGTCAGGGCCTCTTGGCCAGCCTGGAAGTTTATATTCTACTCTCAGTGGCACGAGCAGATTTCCATTTTAAAACAGGAATTAGGCTGGGCACGGGGGCTCACACCTGTATTCCTAGCACTTTGGGAGACCAAGGCGGGCGGATCACCTGAGGTCAGGAGTTAGAGACCAACACCAGCCTGACCAACATGGGGAAACCCCATCTCTACTAAGAATACAAAAATTAGCCGGGCGTGGTGGCAGGCGCCTGTAGTCACAGCTACTCGAGAGGCTGAGGCAGGAGAATCGCTTGAACCCCGGAGGTGGAGGTTGCAGTGAGGTGAGATCGCACCACTGCACTCCAGCCTGGACGGCAAGAGTGAAACTCAGTCTCGAGAAAAAAAAAAATGGTGAATTGAACTCCAGTTGTGTGGAGAATGACGTGAAGAAGGCAGAGTGAACGGGTGAAGACTTGCAAGGGACTGCCCTGGGTCTAAGGGCGAGTGACGGTGACTCGGGCCACGCTGGAGGCGGCTGAGGCGTGACCAGGTCGCGGCTGTTTATGGGAAGAGTCGCTGTGGTTGTGGGAGGGGACGAAAGGCATGGGGGAGCGGGCCTAGAGGAGCCCACGTGAGGGGAAGGATAGCGGATGAATCTCGCCAGTGGTCTGGATCGGCGCTGCAGCTTCTTGGATCTGGGGCTCTGTTCTCCACCCAATCTTGGAAGGCACGAGGGATGCAGGGGTGGACCCTTCAGCTCCCAGCGGCTGCTCCATAGCCTGTCCAGCTCACTACACAGCAGCAGCACCCTCTGGTGGCCCAGGCCCCTTTCCCCACCCCACATACCCATCTCACTCCAATCTGGGTTTTCACTGCAGGTCCTTACTTTCACCTGGAGTTCTTGTCATCAATGAATCTCTCTCCAGGCCCCATCTCCTCGACACCCCACTCCCCAGAAGCCTGTCCTGTGTTTTCAGAGCAAAGACCCCCATGCTCAGGACAGGGCTGGGGCCTCAGGGTTAAGGGGCTGGGCATGGGAATGGGCTGAATTCACAGCGAGGGCTGCGTTTCCAGGATGAGAATGTAACTAGAAGTCCAGGGAAGAGCCAACATCCCAGAGTCTGTAATGGAGGGAGGGGAGCAAGAACAGACCCCAAGCAGGATGGAAGGCTGAGGAGGCCACGGGCAGAGAGCCCTTTCAAGACGGTTCTCGGGAAGACTCCCCCGGCCAGTGGCACACGGGCAGGGGCCTTTTATGGCCTGTCTATGAAGGAGTTCTGGGCTGAAACAGAGCCCCTAAAACCGCCTCAAGGAAAACATTTAACTCTGGTGAAATGTAAACTCTAAAAGGCTGGGCTGTTTTCCTTTGCACAGAAAAGGCGCCGCACCCCAAACTCCGCAAAAGCCTCCCTACCTGGGACCACGTGGTTGGGGTCCACACTCTGAAGGAGCTGGTGCTCTGGGGCAGCACGGTCATGGCCATGTGTCTCAGATCCAGCCCGTCCATGGGCACAGCCATGACCCCTAATACTGCCCGAGGCTCCACTCGGCGCCTCCCTAGACCCCAATGAGCTTATATTGGCCTTTTCTCCTTCCCATAACCTGACCGGTCTGAGTTCTCAGGTGTGCACCCTTTTCTCCAGCTGGTGTAGGGGGTCCCCATCTGAGTGGCTCAACTAAGAGGATGCCTGTTTAGGCATATCTGGGAAATCTGAGGAATCAATGAGACGCCCTCCACCAGTGATCTGTGTGCAAAAACGAAACAGGGGCCTCCCGGGATGTAGGGACCTCAGCTTAAGAGAAGAGGAAATGTGATATATAAACTTTTGGAAGGAGAACTTTTTTGGAAAGGTTAGTGAAGGTAGGATGATTCTGACCACAGTCCCGGAAAGAGGAGTTGGCTGCAATAAGAGCCCCGTGACAACCTCTGCAAGGTGGTGTGAGAGGAAGCAAGACCTGCTTTGTAGCCTATGTTCCATGCTCCAGTGTGACACACACAGCATAAATGCCACCTCCTCCAGAGGACCTCCCAGTAACCGACACTAGGTAAATTCTCCTTGCCATATGTTCCCACAGGATCCTGTGCTTCCCTCTCAGCATTTATCAACTTTCTCTGGCACTTGCCTGTCGGCTTACCCACCTCTCTGCTGGACGGAACCATTATGAGCCCACAGGCCACATCCATCTTGTTTGCTGTTGTTTGCCCAGCACCTGCAGCAGTGCCTGGCACAGGACTTGGAAAGTCATGATGCAAGTGTAGACACTTTCCCCATTTCAGTGAGGAACCAGGTTCCTTCCGAGGCAAGACACCTGCGCTACCCACTGACATCAGGTGCCAAAGACCTCCTCAAGGGGCTGGCAGGAACTCAGAAGAAGTTTCAGCAGCCACAGTTCTGCAAGCAGGAATAAAAGCATAGGAAAGCTGCATGCATGTGCCTGCAACCCTGAAACTGGCCTAGCTAGGAAACAACTATGACACACACTAGGACATCCTAAGCAAAGGCTACCAAGGTCAGGGCCACATCTCTCCCATCATAGGTTAAAAGTGCAAGGACTAAGTTGTTGCAGATGGATATATAGAAAAGTAAAGCTTCTAGGCCCAGCATGGTGGCTCATGCCTGTAATCACTTTGGGAGGCCGAGGCAAGTGGATCACCTGAGGTCAGGAGTTCGACAGCAGCCTGAGTAACATGGCAAAACCCTGTCTCTACTAAAAATACAAAAATTAGCTGGGCGTGGTGGTGGGTGCCTGTAAACCCAGCTACTAGGGAGGCTGAGGCATGAGAATCACTTGAACCCAGGAGGTGGAGGTTGCAGTGAGGTGAGATCGTGCCACTGTACTCCAGCCTGGGTGACAGAGCAAGACTCCATCTCAAAAAAAAAAAAAAAAAAAAAAGTAAAGGTTCTAATAGAAGCAACAACATTTCTTCAGCTTTACAGACACTGTCAGATACCACGACAATATTCATTGTCTTTTCTCCTGACTTAAATCATTTTTCCTCAGCCACAGGACCATCAGTTTAGAATCTGATGTACAGCTATCAGAGAGAATAACAGACACTTGCTGCTCCAAACTTGACTCCTAAAATAAGATAATAATTCTTTTGACACCTCAGAGAATATTCCATCAGTTGGTCAAAAACGGATGAAGCCATCTAAATATATTTCCAGAACTCAGGAAGGGTTGATTTAAGCACATTTTTTCCAAAGAATTGGAGAAGGGGGTAGAGAAGAGACTGCTGATTCTTAAGCCCAGAAAAGTCATGAATTTACTACTTGACCGCAGGCTAAAACCATATTAATTTCATTTCAAATGTATGTATCCAAGCTAAGAGAGGTTGTCGTGAAAGCTTTAAATCTTAAATCAAATGTTCTTTCCAATAAGGTCATTAGTGACAGGCTGAAATGTTGCAAGGGATGTATTACATGATGGATGTTTGTCATTTATTCACAGAAAAATGCTACAGTGAGCCTAAAGGGTCATTTCTCCAGCCACAAAGTATTCTCAAGGGGCAAAGCTGCCAAGCAATGAAATCCAAATTGCTCTCCTCCTCTTCTCACCATGTTAATTACTCCTGAACTTTGCAAGGACAAGCATTCTGCTCTCGATCAGCGGTCTCCCGCATTGCCAACGGAAGTTATAGCCAGTATGTTTGAACATGTGCTCTTCAAGAGATCACCAAACCCCAGAAAAGGGAAAAGGAAGAAGAACTTTACATCATCAGAAAGGTCTGGTGGCTTTCCCTGAGCATGAAATTTATGGACATTTTTACATGTTCGTATTTGGGAAGAACCAAAGTAACCAAGAATATCGCTGGACCAGAGGTGGATGTGGGTTCAAATTCTACCAGTTGGTACATGACCTGTCATGGGGCCATTAAGTATCAATACCACTGCTGTGTCCCCCAGCATCTACAACAGTGATAATCAGACAGTTGCAGAATCTCCCTGAAGTCCCTATGAACAATCTAGGGTTGCACAGAACAGAGTTAAAAAATAACTAGGAAATTTGAGATTGCGTAGGCGTAGGCAAGGTTAAGACCTGACCCCACCACTTCCTAGCTGGGTGACCATGGATAAAATGTGTAGCTAAGTAAACAGCCTTTCCCTAGTGTCCCACAATTCCTCCCAGAATCCCCTTCTTTGCCCCAAAGCCTGCTGGTATCCTCACTGTCACGGAACTATAATAATCAGCTAGCAACCATGGTTGCAATAAGCAGAATACCACTCATATATATACAGTTTACAAAGCATTTTCAGCATACATTATCTCGCATCTTTCTCCTGACAGTCTCTTGATGGAGGGAGCACAGGGCTACTTCCCTGTGTTATAGGCCAAGAAGAGCTCAGAGAGATGAAATAATGGGCCCAAAACCACCCAGCAAAGAGATGCGCCGGGACTAATACTGGGAGCTCCAATGTTCTCTTTCTGCACTGTGCTGCCTCCTCACTCAGCACCCAGCAGTACCCACCAGTCACCTGGCATACACAGGGGTATATAACCATGCCACAGACTACTCCAGGGGGCCTGTAGGAAGCCTGTGGTCCCAGGGGAAATGACTGCCCTGGACTGGGCTTTATGAAGGATGTCATCTACAATAAAATGAAGCCAGGGCTGTCCTTGGAGCAAATAAATTGGCTCCTGCATCACACTCAAACCTTTTCTTGAATATTACAAATAAGAGTTCATGGATGTCCATAGAAATGGCCATATCATGGTGATACTGCTGCTCTGGGCTCCTCTGGTAAACTATCTTCCACAATATTGGATTTTCTGTTCTGAATCTGCATGGAAAAGTCATTATAGAAATTATAATTCTCTACCCTCATTGTAAGTTGACAAGATGAACAAGTCACCTTTGATATCACATTCAAGTGGCATTTGGTATGGAAAAAACTTTGTAATTTACAAGTCTTGGACTGGCAGCATTGAGCCACATTAGCCAAGCACAAAATCTGGAAAGTCTAATGGCAAGGCAGCCTCTTCTCTTCACATACATTGAAAAAACAGCTCTTCAGGACCACTCCCTCCCTGCTTATTTATGTCTTTCCAGACTGCTAGAGTCGGAGCCAGGCACCCTCAGTGTCTAGTAGTCTTATAAGTGGTCAGCCTTGGCTAGGCTTTGGGAGGCTCTTGCTCCTGTCCTGGGGGAGTCCATGTACCTGATCTTTTCTGCCAGGAGAGACCTCAGGGATGGTTTTATCTTATAGCCTCATTTTACAGACGAGAAAACTGAGGCCAAAAGAGTTGAAGGCCCTTGTCCAGAGACAATCAGCAATTTAAGATATGAGCTCCGATGCTGTTAAAGAGACACACTAAATGAACCAAAGCAGCCATGTTTTTCCTAGTTCCCCATGCAGTAATATATTCAATCGCTTTTCTTTCTTTAGGGTAAGCATAACTCTTTTGTGCCACCAAGCTAAGCTCTGGGCCTTATACGATCCTTACATCAATGAAACAAAAGACACACCTGATTTGTCTCATTTTATAGATGAGGAAGCTGAGATGGAGTTGTCCAAGGCCACAAAATGAAGAAGCAACAGAACCAGCATCCAAATATAGTTTGGCTTAGCTCCCAAGTATGCTCGCTCTCCTTCCTCAACCTGTGGAGTGTACAGAGACCTCAGCTGGGTTGTTCTGGAGACTGGCACTCACCTGGAATTTGGAAGTTTGGTTCTAGGTAGGCTGCTGAGCACCTGGTCCTTGCCGTCCCAGAAAAGAACCCTTTCCGCTTAGCTGTCAGGGGAGCCTGCAGCCGTCAGATGCTTACGGGCCACCTGAAGATGTGGAAGCCATTCTCCTGAATGCCCAGAAGGTGCCCTTTGTGAACAGAGTAGCTGGGAGTCTCTACCTTTAACCTGCCACCACCATGACTTAGCTCCTTTCCTCTGGCATTGGGAAGCCAGCCAACCGCAAAGACTTCTGTCAGGAGAGTAGAAAACCTCCTAAGCCAAGAAATGGAGCAAAGGTCTAAGAGACATGAGACTCAGACCCACGTGACTCAGACTGCCACCTGAAACCTGCCTCGCACTGGCACAAATGCCCTCCACACCAGGCAGCCCGCCTCCCCTGGGCCCTGGGCTCCATGCTTCAGGAGTCTGCTCGCTCAGAGGAACGGCAGACTGCCTCTGTATGCTAGTGCAAAAAGGAAAGCAATTGATTTTGTTTGGGAGAATTTTATGTTAGTCCTTTTTATTATCTCAAGAAGGGTCATGGAATCTACTGAAGCAAAATCAATTACAACCATGCTGAGGGAGGCCAGAGCAGCCCTTTGGCTTTGAGCAAGAGGCAGGTCCCCAGATGAGAAATCCTAGCCTTTGAGTGGTTGCTGGTCTTCTCCCTGCTGGCTTGGAGTCATGTCACCCTCTGCTCTCTATAAAGCTCCTTTGTCACCTGACTGGATAGCCCTGCCCTAAGACCCACAGTATGGGACAAGGGGGGACGCTGGTCCACACTGGACCAATTGATTCCCTCTCCTAGAAATTGAGAATTGGGATCCAGAGCCAGATAGCCTCTGAATGTGGCTGGAACAGAAAGGACATTAAAATGGTAACTGGGGAAAGGGCATCTTCTACCACATGTTCTAAAAAGCAGGGGAAACCTGTCTGAACAGAAAAAGAAAAAACTGATAGATAAAAAGAAACAGAAACAAAAGGTAGGGTGGAACTCTGGCAAGTCTTCAGACCCTGGCCGCAGACCCCCTGACTAGGCATGGCTTCCAGAAGGAACTCTCTCAGTTAGGCCGGCTCAAGCTGGTATGTGCTGTTTGCAACCAAATATCAGAAATATTTTTCTTCAGTTTCATAAATGTAAGAAAGATACCCCACAAATTTGTTCAGATGTTTTCTTTTTGTCCTTTTTTTGAGATGGAGTCTCGCTCTGTTGCCCAGGCTGCAGTACAATGACACCATTCTCCGCTCACTGCAACCTCCACCTCCCAGGTTCAAGGGTTCTCCCACCTCAGCCTCCCAAGTAGCTGGGACTATAGGTGTTTCACCATGTTGGCCAGGCTGATCTTGAACTCCTGACCTCAGGTGATCCACCCACCTCAGCCTCCTAAAGTGCTGGGATTACAGGCATGAGCCACTGTGCCTGGCCTCAGCTGTTTTCATTAAGAAACAGGGCCAGGTGCAGTGGCTCACGTCTATAATCCCAGCATTTTGGGAGGCTGAGGTGGGCGAATCATGAGGTCAGGAGATGAACCCTGTCTCTACTAAAAATACAAAAAATTGGCGGGTGTGGTGGCAAGCGCCTGTGGTCCCAGAGGTGACAGAACAAGACTCTGTCTCAAAAAAAGAAAAAAAGAAGAAGAAAAAGAAAAAAAGAGGTAAGTCCACAGAGATAGAAACAAATTGTCAGTTGCCAGGGAGAAGTAGGGAGTGACTGTTTAATAGGCATGGGGTTTTCTTTCCGGGTGATGAAAATGTTTTGGAACTTGGTATAACTGCTGGTTGTACAAAATTGTGAATGCACTAAACACCACTGAGTTGCATACTCTTAGATGGTTACTTTTACGTTTGGTAAATTTCACCTCAATTTAAAAAAAAAAAAAACCAGCTTGTTATGCCTATGAATATCAGGAAGGTCCAATAAAACGCACATTTTGCCAACTAACTTGCTGAAGTATCTAATTCATTTGTCCATTTATTCATTAATGAGAACACATATACATAGTATTGACCACGTGCCAAGCACTGTGCTGAGAATACTGTGGTGGCCAAGATAGACATGAATCCTTGCCTTGGAGAGCAAGATGGACAATTAGCAAGCTGTAACATTAAAGTACTTGTTTTTGTCCTCCAGCACCCATGCCTCCTTTCTTCCAGCAACAGAACTCTCCAACAAATAACGTATTCTCTCTGTGTGATACAGAAAGGAGGCTGGTTCTACCCACCCCTTCCAAGAGATCAGTCAGAATACTCCCATCCTCCTGGCCACAACGACTGGTTTGGAAATGGACACTTGACCAAAGGTGAACCAATGAGAATCTCCCTGGAAATTTTCTACCATTGGTATTCTGAAAGACTGTCTTTTCACTGATGTTGCTAAGCATGGGATGCTGGGGCCATCTTGCCCATCATGTGGAGATAACTGGTCCAAGAAGTAGAGGGAAAGAGAGAGGGACCGAGAGCCCTACAATTAGCTGTCCAGTGTTATTTCACATTTCCAGTGATGAAGCCAAGAAATTATCTTGCTTTTGCGTTAAGCTAGTTTGAGTTGTGTTTAATCACTTGTATTGAAGATTTTTTCATTGCGAGGAGGACAAGGGATGTACTTGATACAGTGGAAGCTCACAGCAGGCATTTCTATTAGAGCACAGGTTATATGAAGTGTTTTTTCCTATAATTTACATGTACATATAGGATTTCAACATTGATTGACTAGTGAACATTTATTCTCAAACTGCTGTTGCTATACATCACTACACTATGATTTCCAAAACGTTTTATGAGACCAAGCACAGTGGCTGATGCCCGTAATCCCAACACTTTGGGAGGCCAAGGCAGAAGGATCGCTTGAGGTCAGGAGTTCAAGACCAGCCTGGGCAACACAGTGAGACCCCATCTCTACTAAAAAATTTTTTTTAATTAGCCAGGCATGGTGGTGCATGCCTGCAGTCCTAACTAGTCAGGAAGCTAAGGTGGGAGGATCCCTTGAGCCTAGGAGTTTGAATCTACAGTGGGCTATGATCATGCCACCGTACTCCAGCCTGGATGACAGAATGAGACCCTATTTCAAAAAATTAATTATTAATTAATTAAATGTTTTATGGCCACTGCTGTTTGAGAAAGATTACACCACAACATACCATCTCTTGAGCCCTTGGAGAACAGTCTGTAAGGGAGCCATTCCTAGGGCCTCTGTGTTTCCAGATCCCTGAGGAAATAGCTGGCCAAAGCCACACAATGGCAGTGGCAGGGCAGGGGTAACCCTCAGTCTCTGGAAGCTCAGAAGAGCCTGAATTGATCATGTACGTTTCACATTCTTCATCACATCCTTCATTCCAGCAGGACTGAGGCTGGTTTCCTAGCAACCCTGCTCCATTCCTGTCCACCCACCCAGAATTACAGTCCATTCTTCTTCCCTAGGTTACTAGAATCACTCCCTGATGGTCAGATTCTCAAAGTCTACTACCTCCCTTCTCCCTTAACTGCCCCCCGAGGAAGTTCTCACTATTCATCACACATGACATTTACATACAGCTTTACCACTTATAACATGCTTCCACTCACCTTTCTTCCTCAGACACTCACCGCCACCCTACGAGGTAGGAATTACTCCCTTCAATGTACTGATGAGGAAACCGAGGCTCAATAAAGGAACCAGGATGGGACAATTAAAAAGAAATCACGCATCTCAACAGACTGCTGTCCACATGATTACTCATAGGCTGAACACTCTCCCACCCTGGTTTCTGGCCTTTGCCAGTTGATTCTGTCATCGGTCTCATTGAAACTCTGTGACTCTTGCTGTCTTAACTGGCAAGGGATCTGATCCTGCTTTACCTTCCAGGATGCAGTTTCCACATCCTGCCCACATTCTTGGGGACATCTAGTCTCTTACTAGATGGGTGTTTTGCTTTTCACCCATCACAGACATCTCAGGAGGTCACAGGGTCACAGGCATAGGACAATGGTTGGAAAACACCAAATCCAGGAGGTCTTTTGACAACCTGAAGGTTTAGGTGCCTGTCAGTTGTAGCTAATACATAGGTTAACAATAGGGATACACAACATAATTCAGGATATGGCTGATGTTTCCAAAACTAATTTGACATTTATGGCAAAGAGAACTTAACCCTAACAGGACTCTGCCCTGGCTCCCTGGGGTGGGCCAGGGAGCTCAGTTCACCAAGGTGGGGGCGGTTTCCGGAGAAACCAGAAGCAAAGCAGTTTCTCCAGAAGAAGGTGCTGATTAAGCAGAGGAGATTGTGCAAACTGTTCGATTCCATTTAAAATTATGAGAAAAAACTCCAGGAGACCTTGTGTCACAATGTCAGCCACAGCAGTTGTCTGTGACAAGGCTGGCCATTCAGAGCCTGGTTACCAAGCCCTGGCAGCAGGAGTTTATCTTACACAACTGTGTGTGTTTATGTGCATGTGTGCATCTGTGTGAGTGTGTGTAGTTTTATGATTGTGGCATATAAAATTACTGTTTTGTTTTGTTTCTGGGGGTTTTTTTGTTTTGTTTTGTTTTTTTTGAGATGGAGTCTCGCTCTATCACCCAGGCTGAAGTGCAGTGGCACAGTCTAATAACCTCCCTGGGGAGTCTAATAACCTCCCCATCCCCTAGGGTTCAAGCATCTCTCGTGCCACCCGAGTAACTGGGATTACAGGAGCTCACCACCATGCCTGGCTAATTTTGGATGATTAGAGATGCAGTTTCGTCATGTTGACCAGGCTGGTCTCGGACTCCTGACCTCAAGTGATCCTCCCACCTCGGCCACCCAAAGTGCTGGGATTACAGGTGTGAGCCACCGTGCCTGACCTAAATTTGCTGTTTTTCTAAGACCAAAGCAGCTAGGTCTCAGAAATGTTATTTGGTTCAAACTAATGTTTTGAAAAATGGAAAATTCCATACTCATGGATGATGTATTCACAACCCTCCTCGGAAAGTTTACTTTTCAAAACCCACAAGCAACACAAAGGACTGATTTGGCTTTCAGTTGATGAGTATTAGAAGTAAGGGCCCGAGGGAGACTGGGCCGTGCTCTCAATCATGCCCAGTCCCTGGCAGCTCCGGCAGGAGGCCTCACAGCTGCCTATCAAAGGCATCATCTGCTGTGACCAAGTCAGACCCTGCTTATTCTACTCCGAACTCCTATGTGCCTCATTTGCTAGCAAGATGATCTTGTTCTCTGCTTCCGTTTCCCCTTCATGGACTCCAGCACTTCCTCTGCTTCCCAGCAAGTGTGAAGGCTTCCAGCACTCCAAGCTCAACTTGCAGTTCCACTCCTGGTTTCTCCGACTACGAGTGTCTTTTCCTTACCATACACCCGCTCCCGAACCCTCTTTCCCCGCTACGCCTCATTCAATGCCAGCACACCACAGGATGGCTTTCGTGAATGTTTTTAAATGTCTCAGAAATGTATTACAATGGAAATGTTTGTCATTTTTATCCAGGTCTATTCCCCTAAAAATGTGGGCTGTCTTGAGAAAACTTCAATAAGGGAGGATGCTGCTTTCAGAGAAAAGAGACTCCGGGAGAAGCTGGAAACCTTGCAACCTTATTGAGGACCTGGGGAAACAGAGGCCTGGGAAATGGCAACCCAATAAGGGGCACAGTTGGCCAGAAAAAAAATGAGCTGTCCAGGAAGGGATGAGCCCTCAAAAGCTACCCATAGGAGTTTTCAGGGTCTGATTCACGCTAGGTGGGCTTCTCCAGGAAAACATCCCAAACTCACATACCCTGAGACAGGCAGTGCAGCCTTCGGTTCAGATGCTGCTGCTGGCAGTCCTGTGGGAGGAAGGTAGAGACTGAGAAGAAGGAAGGGAAGTGTGCAGAGGAAGTCAAGAAGCTAACATTACTGGTATGGGGGACCCACCAACAAGGCTTGTACAACTTCTCCACTATTTACAAAGCAGGCATTTCACCAAAACAAGGCTCTTTAGTTTGGTGATGTTATACAAAGAGTGCAATATTTGGGACATATTTATACTAAAATATTGTTCATTGTTTATCTGAAATTCAAATTCAACCTTTGTCCTGTATTTTACCGGCAATCATAGGAGGGTGGGGAGGCTTCCAGAAGTGACACAAAACTACCTACCCAACCTGTGATGACAGCCTACCCACACCTCTCCCCCAAGGTGAAACCTACACTACCATCAGCACGAATGAAGGACAGGCTCACATTTCAAAGGGAGAGTCAAGAGGGGTCAGGATGAGGATGCGACAAAGAAGTGCTCCCAGCTCCCTGCAACCAGCCCGGGCTCTGGCCCAGTTCCCAGACCAAGGGTCTAAGCATACATGGTGTAAGTAGCTCCCACACCTACCTATCCATCACCTCCAGGAAGTATTATATCCCTCACCCTGTGACACCTTCCCCGAAGTACATCTGTGGTCCCCACAGCAGCCTTTTCAAATTTTAATCTTGACTATGTAAATGACAGCTGTAAATGATTATGCGAATGGTTCACTGTAAAAGAAAGGGAAAATAGAAGAAACCCTAAGTGAAAGAACAACAGGCAATCCTATTGTGCTGAAATGTTCTCTTGCAGTCTTTTCAAATGCATATATGAACTTCTTTTTACGTAGCTGGCATCATACCATACATTCATTGTTTTCCCTTGTTTTTACTCCAGCTGTTTTTTCATTTGACATCATCCCATTCAACTCAACTTTAGTCAATAAATATTTACCAAATGTCTGCTATAGGCGCCTCACTGTGTGCAGAGCAGTAAACAAGCCTGACACAGCCTCTGCTCTGTGCTGGTTCAGAGTGGGAGTCAGACACTGAACAAGAGAGATAAAAAGTGAATTAAGTAGTCTCCTACAAAGTCTGCAATATAATTCAATTGTACATTTTGCTTTCGAGGAAATATGTTCTTAGAAATACCGAGAGAATGTTTTAAAGGGTATATTTAAAGTAAATATTTTGTGCATGACTCTAAATGGTAGAACATTTAAATGAAAATAGGTATTGCCTATTTGAATTTATTTGTGCACCACGTGAACCCCGAGGCTTCCTGGGATTGCTACTTAACAAAGCACTGTGATGTCTGAAGGGCCAACATGTTCTTCTACCGCATGATTTTGGGGGCTGCCTCCAACACTTTTGTGTGACACTTTTGCGTGACTAGACTGTAAGTTCTTTAACATGTTATAGATAAACATTTACATTAATTCTAAACATTTACTTTTATAATAACAGAGCAATGAACATCTTTGTGCATGAATATCTGTGTGTACAAATCTGATTATTTATTTGGGATAAGCTCTATCATCCATATAAAGAATGAGTCTGGGGCAGAGATTGGCTGGTTATACGCAAAACCTATTTCCTCATTCTCCCAGGCACAGGCTAGACTACATTTCTCAGCCTCCTTTATAGTTAGGGATGGCCTCATGACTCATTTCTGGCCAATGGAATGAAGGCAGAAGTGATGTTTCCATCCCCATTGGGGCTGGCTGGAATATCTCCCATGTGTGCTCCTCCATGTTCTTTCTACTTCTTCTAAGAGTCTGTAGAAGCCACATGTTGAAAATGGAAGAGTCCCAAGTTGGAAGGAGGTTGGGTGCTAGGATCACCATTTGAGGAAGAATTACCCACTAGCTGGTCAGGGATCAGCCATTCTGAACATTACACAAGCAGGAAATGAACTTCTGTTGTGGTAAGCCACTGAGATTTTAAGTCTTATCTGTTAGAGCCGCTAGTGTTAACTAATACAGGAGTCCTGCCTTCACTTCCCCTGCCTGAGTTCAATCCAGGTATGCCCAGCTGGACATCTCAGGTGGTAGAAATGCTGTGGTCCCCACTCAAAGTTTCCTCTCCATTCGCCTGTGCACCTCCCCAGTTTCACCACAGGAACCAAGCCCCAGTCTTGTTCTTGATAGTCTTCCTCCCTAGGAATTGTCCCAAAAGCTGAGCCTCAGTGGAAGCTGCCCTATCCAGATATCCACCTGGGAAGATCCCAGAGAAAGCCACCGGCTGCCTACCCTGGGATTTGCTTTGCAGCCTCTGCATCTAGAAGGCCAGCACCGATTTCTACCCATGAAACAAAAAGAATCTATATACATCGCAGGATAAATCACCCCACAGATTACAAATAACCCATTCTCCAGGCTCACTGGCACTCATTCTATGCCCGGAAACCTCTGTGTCATTTTGTCTCTATGTCTCTTTCATCAGAAAGCAAATGGACAATGTAGCTCTGTTCTGGGAAGAGCTATGGGTTACTGCAAATGGAAGTGTCTGACTATGACTGCTGGACTGCCTGGAGTTTGGGTCAGCAGGGGATGTCAGCTTTTCAATCCCTCTCTAAAAGCCCCTTCCCCCAACTATGCATTAGGGAGCCTTCTCTGTAGCTGGAAGACAGACACTCAGTGTTCCTTCCTGGAGGCTGCAAGTCCATCCATCCTTGTGCTGTGACTGCCATCTTGTGGCAGAGAGACAGCAAGGCAGTGGGCGAGGATCCAACCAATGACGAGCCTCCCAAGAGCACCATGAGATGATGGTTAAAATCAGAGTTCCTTCCAAAGCCCTTTCCTTTGTCTGCCCCACCACAAAAAAAAAAAAAAAAAAAAGTCCTGCTCTCTGTTTACCATTCCCCAAACCATATGCTTTGGGGATTCTCTGCAACTAGTTTTTTTATTTAGCTATTATAAAAATAATACATGCCCATCATTTACAAATTTATTCCAGGTGCAGTGGTTCACTCCTGTAATCCCAGCACTTTGGGAGGCTGAGGTGGACAGATCACAAGGTCAGGAGATCGAGACCATCCTGGCCAAAATGGTGAAACCCCATCTGTACTAAAATACAAAAATTAGCCAGGCATTGTGGCACGCATCTGTAGTCCCAGCTACTCGGGAGGCTGAGGCAGGAGAATTGCTTGAACCTGGGAGGCGGAGGTTGCAGTGAGCTGAGATTGTGCCACTGCACTCCAGCCTGGCAACAGAGCCAGACTCAAAAAAAAAAAAAAAAGAAACACTACTGAAGAATTTAAAGACTAAAGTCACAAGTCACCCCAAATGCAGCCACTCTGAACTAGCCAGCATTAGTACGTGGGGCAAGTCCCTGCAGACATCTCTCCATGCCACCACAAGCAGAGAAGCAGATGGCCCAGTAAGGGTTCAGAGCTTGGGCTCTGGTGCCCGGCTGCTGGAGTTCCTGGTTGGCTTTGCCACTTCCTCATTTGTGACCTTGGGCAAATTCCTTAACCTCTGTGTATCTTATGTTCTCACCTTAGAAACAGGGACAACAGTGGCATCTCTCACAGAGTTGCTATAAGGACTTCCTCTGCAAACCTCAGAGCACAGTGCCTGGCACTTGGTAAACATTCACATGTCAGCCACTGTTATGATGGATGGATGAACAGGCAGATAGTAAAACACACTTTTAGGAGAAGGATGTTTAATGTCGCATGTTACTTTTTTTTTTTTTTTAGTTTTAGTTTTCCCCTTCTTTTCACGGGCAGTGATGCATGTTACTTTTTACTTTAAAGCAAAAAGTATGAACTGTGAAAAGAACAGGATAGGGAATCCATAATTGGAGAGACTAGGAACTGAGTAGCTGAATCCTCCTGAGGCCACAGGTGATTAGCCACATGTCTCCTGACTGGCTCTTCATCCCCATCGGGTCTCCCCTGCCAGCAGCATGCCACCAGGGAGGCTGCCCCTAGCTGTAGCAGTTCCCACTTAAGTAGTTCTCAATCAGGAGGAACAAGGTGTGCTGATAACCAACCAGTGAGAAACGGAATTAGGAGAGGAAACCCATCCCGCTGCTGGCACAAATCTATGAACTGGTACAAACCCGTACATTGCTCTGTCCAGGGGCTTCAAGGCCACGGAGGAGGGCGAAAGAAACCAGCGGCCATTTCTGCAGTTGTGAGGGGCAGCGGGGGCCACATCACACCTCCTCACTGCCTTCAGGCACTGCCCCCAACTGTGTATGATGCAGGCCTTCTCCCAGCCCCCAGCAGAACACGGACCTGCCCTGGCTCCGACTCCCCAGAGCCCGCACTCAGGTGATTGGACCTATTTCCACTCCAAACTGTGGGTGAGATGGCCCTAGTGATGCAGAGCTGGCCATCGCCAGGGCCAGCCTGCTTTCCAGCCCCCTGGTTTCCCCATCCAGGATTTGAAGAGTAAACCCAGAGTTTCCCAAAGCAGTCAAAGGAGCCCTGAGAAGAGTCACTGGGATGGAAGGAAAGCTCCTGCCACATAAAAATGGGGCATAAAAGGCTATGTGCAATTCCCCTTAGGAGTCCCATACACCTGTAGGGGAAAAAAAGAGGCTGGCAGGCTGGGAATGTGCTCACAGAAACAGCCAGCCTTTGGGAGAATGCCAAGTAACAAGGGTATGGACACTCCCTCTTGCCCAGGACAGAGGCACACACCCTGGGGCCGCAATTCTCCTTTCATCTTCCCCTCCCCTCCTGCAGTGAGTGGAGGCCTGGACAGGTAAGAACGTCCCACAGAAAGGCATGTCCATGACGAGGCACTGGGAAAGAGAGAACAGCATTCCCAGAAATGTGTCCCAGGATTCTGCCAGACCACAGATTTGTCACATTTGAGTAGCCCTGAGAAGGCCCCTAGATCTGTTCGTGTACTAGTTGGCTTTGTAAGTGGACATCAGATTTGGATTCTGGAAACTTGGGCTCAAGTCCCAATCCAGGCACTAGCCATGTGACCTTATGTAAGGCATTCCCCATCTCTGGGCCTCAGTTTGCTCAGCAGCATGACAGGGTGAATTAAGAGATACCTCCATGGCCTCCTCCAACTCTGACTCTACAGTCCTCAGTAGTGGCCGTAGCATGGAGAAAGGAGAGGAGGAGTGATAGGTGAGGCTCCTGCTCAAGTTAAGTCCATCCCCAGATGCAGCAGAGGAATGACTGACTGGTTATGTTTCCACCTTTCTATCTGCCCAAAACATGCCTGCCCTTGTTTAAGGAAGGCAACTCCTGATCTCCACCTTGATTTCACATCAGAAAAACATCAGAGAGACTCAGAGTGCAGCTGGACAATCCTCACATTTTACATCCAAAGAAGATAAAGCCCCGAGAGTGAGAGGCAATGTTGACAGTGAAACCCAGTGAGACCCAGTAGGACTCTGGGTCTACCTCTGCAGAGTGACTGCAGGCTTTCTGAAGCACGCCATCCTTCTGATTGAGACTGCCCAGAACCACAGGGGCTGAAATGGCACTAGGGGCACTAGAGTGGTGTGCACAGAGTATGAACATAGGAATTATTAATTCTAGGAATCCAGCTGCATTACAGCCCAATTATTTGCATAATCTCAACAATGGAAGTTTCACACATTTGGAGTTCATTAAATAATTTTTCTATCTTGTAATAAAGTTGAAATAATGCAGTGGTTCATTCTGTGGATCTAAAGAAAGCAATGGACCCTGATCTTGACCCTGATTTCCCAAAAACATAAATGCCTGATTTTGAAACAATTTCAAAGGGTTCCCAAACCCAATGAAACTCACAAATAATCTACTAGGTGTCCTGGGACCCCAGATTAAGAGTCCCTGGAGAAGAAAGACCTCAGGCTTTTAAAAATTGACAAGTGGGATCTAATTAAACTAAAGAGCTTCTGCACAGCAAAAGAAACTATCATCAGAGTGAACAGGCAACCTGCAGAATGGGGGAAAATTTTTGCAATCTATCCATCTGACAAAGGGCTAATATGCAGAACCTACAAAGAACTACAAGTGAAAAAACAACCCCATCAAAAAGTGGGCGAAGGATATGAACACACACTTCTTGAAAGAAGACATTTATGCAGCCAACAAACATGAAAAAAAGCTCATCATCACTGGTCATTAGAGAAATGCAAATCAAAATCACAATGAGATACTATCTCACACCAGTTAAAATGGCAATCATTCAAAAGTCAGGAAACAACAGATGCTGGAGAGGATGTAGAGAAATAAGAATGCTTTTACACTGTTGGTGGGAGTGTAAATTAGTTCAACCGTTGTGGAAGACAGTGTGGCAATTCCTCAAGGATCTAGAACCAGAAATACCATTTGACCCAGCGATCCCATTACTGGGTATATACCCAAATATTATAAATCATTCTACTATAAAGACACATGCACACGTATGTTTGTTGCAATGCTATTCACAATAGCAAAGACTCGGAACCAACCCAAATGCCCATCTATGATAGACTGGATAAAGAAAATGTGGCACATATACACCATGGAATATTATGCAGCCATAAAAAAGGATGAGTTTATGTCCTTTTCAGGGACATGGATGAAGCTGGAAGCCATCATTCTCAGCAAACTAACACAAGAACAGAAAACCAAACACCGCATGTTCTCACTCATAAGTGGGAGTTGAACAATGAGAACACATGGACGCAGGGAGGGGAACATCACACACCAGGGCCTGTCAGGGGGTGGGGGGTTAGGGGAGGGATAGCATTAGGAGAAATACCTAATGTAGATGACGGGTTGATGGGTGCAGCAAACCACCACGGCACATGTATACCTATGTTACAAATTTGTATGTTCTGCACATGTATCCCAGAACTTAAAATATAATTAAAAAAAAAAAAAGAAAGAAAGACCTCAGGCTTCTCAGCTAAAATTCTGAGGTTCAAATCTCAGCTCCACTACTTTCTAGTTATGTAATCTCAACCTATTTCCAAACCTCTGAGCCTCCATTTCCTCATCTGTGAAGCTAAGGTTAATACCTCCTCCCTCGTAGGATAGTCATGGGATTGAAGGAGATGTGAAATCCTATAATACAGGGATGCTGCCAGGCTTGCAGTCAGTAATAATAGGTGATATAAACTGAGTGCTTTCTAAGCACCAGGCTCTGCCCAATGCAGTGTATCTGCACTATCTCAACACCACTAGGAGGCAGGTACTGTTGTGATCCCTGTTTTATAGATAAGGAAGCTGAGACAGAGAGGTTAATATTTGCCCAAGATGGCACAGCTTCTAAATGGCACAGCCAGTCAGTGGATTCCACAGTCCATGTTTCTAACCACTGCATCATATTATCTCATTAAACAAATTGAATTTACTCCAGAAGTGTGGCTTTAAAAAAATTAAACTCAGAGAAGGAAGAAGAATGGAAAGAAAAAGATAGATCTTGGTGAGGAATGAGTTGACCTAAAGGCCCCTTTGCCAACCTGTCCATTTTGTCCCTTTCTAGGGACAGAGGCAGAAAAGCAGTGTCCTGAGCTCTGGGCAGCAGATGGCCCTGAAGCTCCATCTCACCCAGGTTGGGCCGGCCGGTGCCTTGAGGACACATTTCATGTGCAGGCACTGCTCAAAAATGCTTTGCAAAAATCATCCCATTCAATTCATCCCACACACTCACAGTGCTATGAGACAGATGCTACCACTGGCTCCATTTTACAGGTAAGAGAACTAAAACACAGGTGTAAAATGCCCCCCACAACCACTGCTGCCCTAAACTACTTCCCACCACAGGGTCTCATAAACAGTTTTGGTAAAATGCTGAGAGAGGATAGTACTCTTGACCCCCTTTGTGGGCAGGAACTGGAGTGGCTCGTTTCACTCAGCTCACCACTGGCCACTCCTCTCAGGAGGGAGAGTGTGAGTGAGCGAATACAGGAACCAGAGCGAACGAACACTGGAACTGGAACCAGCTGGTCACTCTTCTCTGGCTGGAGCAGGCTCTGTGTGGGCCCCACGGCAGCGTCCAAGCGTGTTACAACCAGTGCTCTTTCAGCTCTGCCATCCGGATCAGCCAAGTGCCAGCCAGCTCAGTGGAGGGTCAGAGTGACAGCCTCTGGCCTCTCAGCACCCAGGTTCTTGTCCAGCGTCCAGGAAGAATCAGGTCACATGGCCTGTCTGAAAGGCGATGAATGCGGAAGACTTTATTGAGTGGCGGGTGGCTCTCAGTGGAAAGGAAGGCTGGAAAGGGGATGGGAAGGTGATCTTTCCCTGAAGTTCAGCCATCTCCGGCCGGGCCCCTCTCCGAAGCCACACTGTCTGAAGTCAGCCACATCTATCCATAGTCTCTGATGCTCAGTTGCTTCTCTGCCCATTGTTCAGCCGCTTGTATCCTCGACACTCAGCCTCCTGTGTTGTTCTGCCAGCTAAAGTTTTTTATGGGCACAGGATATGGGTGACGCAGGCCAAGAAGGCAACATTTAGACAGAAAAATGGGGTCAGCTGTTTTCACTTAGGGTGCAGCTCCAGGCTTAAGGGTGAGGTTTAGCTGGGAGCCCAGCCCTTCTGTTTCAGTACGATGGTTAAAATCAGAAACTTTGGGGCCAAATCCAGTAAAACGTGTGGGGGTGGGGAGAGGGGCTGTTAGGGAAGAGGATTAAATAAGCACAGTCCACATACCACACATTGGAGCTATTTCTACCCCATGTGAACTGCATGGGTGTAAGGAACATGGCTGTTCTTTGGTCAAGGATAGGCCACGGTAAGATGTTTACATCCCTGTGTGTCTCAGCGAGTTCAGAGCGCAGGTGTATAACTCCACTTGTTATCACAGCCATGTAGCCATCACTACCTGGGAAGGCCATCACTTCGCTCTACACCACTATTGTCTATAAAAGGCATAATTGCCCTGTTGACACTGTGCTGGCGCCCAGAGAAAGAGAGAGAGAGCCAAAGCTGTCCATCTGCAAGACGGACAGAGTGGAACCACGGCACTGCTCGCCCTCGTGCCCAGAGAAAGAGTTAAATTGCTGACCCTGAAGGTAAGAGAGAGCAGGCCACGCAGCTGTGTGTGGGGGCCGCCAGACCAAGCAGCTGAGACAGGGTGGACAGTGTGAGAAAGCTGTTGATAAGAGCTGCTGCTGAATAAAATAATTCACCTGCCTATGGCCCCCCAAGTGTTCTTTGTGTTCATCCACTCGCTCCCTCCAGATCTCAGCATGACCTTTGGCGTAGTCATGAACCTGACAATGGGTGTGTCAGGACTCATCAGAGTAGCCATCCCAAGGCTGGAGAAGATAAGTAGAGGAAGTGAGCTGGCAGATTTTAGTCAGAAAGTTGTTGGGTGAGGCAGGCAGTGTTTTAAAGGAGGAAATTGGAGGCCTGAACCCCAGCTAGAAAATAACAACCCACTCTGATTTTCAGAGCCCCTGGGAAAACTCAGCACCCAGGGCTCTGACATAAATGACAGTGGGACACAGGAACAGCCCTTGCCCCATCCCCTCCAGCCAAGTGAACCAGACCTCATTCTTTGGCTCTGAATTCAGCCTCCAGATAAGCAGCAGCAAGTCAGTAGGGACAGGACGGAGACTTTCAAAGGAAGAAGTGCAGGACCACGGAAAAGCTGACACCCTGTCTGCATACGCATCCTCACACCCCTCACCTTGCTTAAAAATAGTTGTTCCTAATCTTGGCCACACAGTGGAATTACTCAAGGAGCTTTTTAAAAATACCAGTCTCCTCTAGGGATGGGACTTGGAGATTCAAGTGTCAAAAACCCACCAGGTGGTCTTCATGTGCAGGCAGAATTGAGGATTCATCCTCGATTTGTCACCCATCATGTCCTATCAAGGACACCTGCACTCTAAGTGTGGTCCACAAAGCCTCTGCCTCAACATCGCCTGGGGACTCATTAGCAATCCAGAATCACAGCTCCCTCCCCAGTCCTCTAGACTCGGAATCTGCATTTTAACAAGACCCCCAGATGATTCATGTGCACAGTAAAGTTGGAGAGATGCCAGTTTAGACTCTTACGACCCACCCACCACCCCGTTCCGTCTAAACAATCAGCAGCTGTTCCACTCCCCACCTCCCTTAGCCTGAGACAGGAATCAAGATGTAATGCAAGGGTTCCCAAGTTTTAGCATGACTTAGAAGCATCTGAGCAGCTTATTTAAAATACAGATACCCAGGCTCAGGTGTGTTTAACACACACTCCCCACCCCAGGTGCTTCTGCCCCAGGTGCTCCAGAAGCTGTGAATGGAAAAGCTGTTATCGTGAAAGCACAGAGGTATTGGAATCAGGCGAATCACACCCTAAATTCTGACTCTGCCACTTGCTATCTATGTGAACTACAGGAGTCACAGATGTCTCTGAGCCTGTTTTCTCACCTACAAAAATCAGGATAATGACATCTCACTTACAGTGATGTTATGGCTCGTATTGTGTCCCCCAAAAAGATAGGACAAACTCCTAACTCCCAGTACCAGAAAATGTTACCTTATTAGGAAATAAGATCATTGCAGATGTAATTAGTTAAAATAAGGTCATCCTGGAATAGGGTGGGCTCTTGATCCAATATAACTGGTCTCATTAAAAAACACACATATACACAAGGGGAGAATGCTTTGGAACAACAGAGGCAGTGACTGAAATGCTATAGGTGCAAGCCAAGGGACACCAAGAATTGCCACCACCACCAGAAGCAAAGAAGAAGCAAGGAAGGCCTCTCCTCGCTCCAGGTTTCAGAGGGAGTGTGGCCCTGCTGACACCTTGATTTCAGACGTCTGACCTCCAGAACTGACAGTTTCTGTTGTTTTAAGCCACCTGGTTTGTGGTGCTTTGCTATGGCAATGCTGGGAAGCAAATACCAGTGAGGGTCAACGATTAGAGGGTTAATATTTGGGAGATACTACAAATACAAGGTATCAACAGAAATGGTTCCCATCTCCTGTACCATACCCCATTTTCTGGTTTTCCAGTCCTTTGTCGGCATTCAACACGACAGCACTACAGCACTACAGCTGCCCACTCCTTCAAGGAGCTTTGGGTCCAGAGTAAAGCAGCAGGGAAAATTCTTTGCAGGGTAACACACGAAGATACTCAGTCCTGGCTCCATAAGCAGCCAGACAACAGCTCTCAGAGCAGAGCAGTGTGATCAAAACCTAACTCTGCCTGTGCCAAGTCCACAGCAGCAATGACCCCCCCGCGTGGCCCCAGCAGCTGTCAGCAACCCAGAGGAAAGCCTTCTCCCTGAGTGACCCACTGCTCCCCCTACCCACACCCCAAAGAAAAAATTCAAAGGATGGATCAAATAACTACTCAGACTTGGAAAATTATTTCAGAAAAGTCATAAAATCTTAAAAGGAACTTTGAGTGATGCCAACTGGATTGAGTAAAAGAGAAAAGAGATGCAAGGACAAGGTTATTTGAATATGAAAAGCAAAGAATGGCTCTTAGAATGAATGAAGAATTATAAGACATTCCTGCAAAACGGGACTTAGAAAGCATCTCCCATCCCCGCTGTGGCAGAGAGGGCGATGAGCTCACCCTGAATCATTTTACAGATAGGGAACTGAGGCACAAAGACAGGAAGGGTTATCCAAGGTTACACAGGTGAAACAGAGCTAGGACCTGAGACTTCTGACTCCCAGCCTGGTGCTCTTTCCAACACTAGAATTCCTGGGAGGATGCCTCATTCGTTTGTCTGTAGAGGGTTATTGAGTCCAAGCTGGTCTGATTGTGAAAGGTTCTCTCAAGCCACAGAGCTATGAGCATGTGAAAGAAACCCGAGAGTGTGGCAGCAGGGATCCTTCCACTGAAGTCAATACAAAGAGAAAAGTTTTGTTTTGTCATAAAAAATCAGACCCAGAAACCCTGCCAGGCAGCAACTCTGGACAGTGCTCCTCTAAGCCCACGTGTAGACTTTGCCCTGGCGTCTTTGCTGCACAGACAGAGAATCTGCTGGGCTCCCCTCACCTTAGATTGTATCCTGACCCTTTGTTATGGACGGAATGTTGGTGCCCCCACCAAAATTCATACGTTAAATCCCTAACGCCTAATGTGATGGTATTAGGAGGTGGGGCCTTTGGGAGGTCATTAGGTTTAGATAAGGTCATGCGGGTGGAGCCCCTACGATGGAATTTGTGTCCTAACAAGGGGAGACCAGAGCCCTCTCTCTGCCATGTGAGGATACAGTGAGAAGGAGGCTACTGTGAGATGGAGGCCATCCGAAAGCCAGGAGGAGGGTCCTGACCAGAACTCAACCATGTTGACACCTTGATCTTGGAATTCCAGCCTCCAGAGCTGTGAGAAATAAATGTCTGCTGTTGAAGCCACCCAGTCTATGGTAATGTTACAGGGAGCTGAACAGGCATGAGTGGTACTTAGACACTCACTAAGAATGCTGGGTGATGGTTCAGCAATTATGACATTGCCTCTCTAAAAGTGATAAATTAAGGCTGGGCACAGTGGCTCACACCTATAATCCCAGCACTGTGGGAGGCCAAGGCGGACGCATCACCTGAGGTAGGGAGTTTGAGACCATCCTGACCAAAATGTAAATGTTTAGTAAAACTCTGTTTCTACTAAAAATTAGCTGGGGCTGTGGTGGCGTGTGCCTGTAATCGTGGCTACTCAGGAGGCTGAGGCAGGAGAATCCCTTGAACCTGGGAGGCTGAAGTTGCAGTGAGCCGAGATCGCGTCACTGGACTCCAGCCTGGGCAACAAAGGGAGACCCTGTCTCAAAAAAATATAAAATAAAATGAAAGTAATAAACCAGCAGCTGGTGCTAGGGAGAAGCCATTTCCTTAAGGTCCACAGCTGTTGCACTGAAGTGTTAATTGCGGCCGGGTGCAGTGGCTCACGCCTGTAATCCCAGCACTTTGGGAGGCCAAAGTGGGTGGATCACCTGAGGTCGGGAGTTCGAGACCAGCCTGACCAACATGGAGAAACCCCATCTCTACTAAAAATACAAAATTAGCTGGGCGTGGTGGCGCATGCCTGTAATCTCAGCTACTCAGGAGGCTGAGGCAGGAGAATAGTTTGAACCCGGAAGGCGGAGGTTGCTGTGAGCCGAGATCGCGTCATTGCACTCCAGTCTGGGCAAAAAGAGCGAAAGTCCATCTCAAAAAATAAAGTGTTAATTGAATGCAGATGCCAGGAAGAAGCAACTTCCCAGGCATCTGCATTAAGACACAAAATGGCGGAGTATGACTTTCCAGGGGCACTCCACCAGAAAAGGGAAGAACCTCAGATGGGCATGCGTACAACTTCCTAAGCACACTGCATGTTCTCACTTCCCAAGCCTAAGAAGGGCACTGCACACGTGGGCAGCCCATCCTAAGGGAAGAATCATGGGAAAGAGTCAGCCTATAAAGCCCTAGGATCACACTTAAGCTCCGCACTTGACGTTCAGGTGCCCACTTGGGTTTCTTCCAAGTGTACTTTTCTTTCTTTCTTGTTCTAAAGCCAATTTAAGTAAACTTCCACTTCTGCTCTGAAACTTGCCTCTGTCTCTTTTTCTGCCTTATGCCCCTCAGTAAAATTCTTTCTTCTGAGGAGGCAAGAATTGAGGTTGCTGTAGACCCCTATGGATTCACTGCCGGTAACGGGGATATCTTCCACCAGTAATGGTATTTTGTTATAGCGGCTTGGACAGAGTAAGACATCCTTAAAATCCTAGAATGGCTCATCCAGAGGGGGCCTAAGGAGCATTCTGGTCAAACCACCTCATTTAACACCAAAAGCCAGGCCCAGAAAGGAAGGACACATTTGGAATGGAATAATGAGAATAGCAATGGATGGTGACAATAACAGATGCTTGTTAAACAGTGATCATGCTAACCATGTGTCAGGCACCGCTGCATAGTACTTTCATGACCTCCTTGAATTCTCATGACAACCCTGGGAGGTACTTGTATCAGTTGGGGTTTAGTACAAGAAACTAGGTGTGCTGGCTTGCGCCTGTAATCCCAGCACTTTGGGAGGTCAAGGTGGGGGGATCACGAGGTCAGGAATTCGAGACCAGCCTGGCTAATATGGTGAAACCCCATCACTACTAAAAGTGCAAAAATTAGCTGAGCATGGTGGCATGCCCCTGTAATCCCAGCTACTTAGGAGGCTGAGATGGGAGAATCACCTGAACCTGGGAGGTGTAGGTTGCAGTGAGCTGAGATTACATTATTGCACTCCAGCCTGAGTGATAGAGCAAGACTCCATCAGAAAAAAAAAGAGAGAGAGAGAGAGAGAGAGAGAGAGAGAAACTGGAACAACTCTGGGTATTTTAAGCAGAAAGAGATTTAATAAAAGAAATTAGGCACTACAAAATCATTAAAAGAGCTAGAGAAGTAGGCTCTGGCCTAGGTGCCAGGACTGATGTCCAGAACAATAAGAACTAGTCAATTTTGGGAGATGCTATGTCTAAGGCTGACGCTAGACTACTAAGTCCATGACACAGCCCCAGTGCTGTGAGCCAGAGGTCAGAAACCAGAACGAGGAATTTTCTGCCCCCGAATACTGTCTCCGTAACCACTGCTCATTCCAGGAGGCTGGAAGCAGGATACTAGAACACTGCAATAAAACCTTTTACTCTCACTCCCTTGCTTGCCAGCAGAAGGGTCAGGAAGAAGGCCTGTGCGTGGCCTCACTTGGCCTTCCAAATACTGGGCAAGTGTCTTTAATTATAATTAGACTCTACATTCTATTCTAAGCCCTAGCCGCAAAGCATCTGAAAAATGTAGATTGTTGCTCTCCAGGTTCCATAGTATGGGAAGGCAGCCTAGAAGGAGAGTGGAATGGAGATTGAGCAAGCCAGTCCACAACACTGCTAGCCAATCCATAGTCATTACTAGTGTCATTTCTGCGTCTTACAGATAAAAAATGAGGCATAGAAAGGTTCAGTAATTTGCCTAAGGTAACACAGAAAATCAGCGGTGGAGCCAGGATTTGAACCCAAGGGATCTGACGTCAGGATCCTCACTCTTAAAATGATCCCTTTCAAGAAAGGACAGTTTGCAACTTTAGACAGCATATTTACAAAAGAGATATACTTTTTGCTGCAGAAAATGACCAGATAAAGCTCCATTTTTTGACATTACACTATCACAAAATTGTCAATATGGGACTCTAAATTCAGCAGAACTGCTTGAAATAGAGTTCAGATATCTAAGAAGTTTTTTAAATAGCCGTTGTATAAAATCTAGTCTCACATGTTGATGGAAATGGAAGGATGAAGTAACACTATGCTATTCAACTCAGAATATCCTAGGAGAACACAGAGAAGCAGAGACCCTATAGCCTTGGAGCACCAGCAGCTTGTCCTGGCTTCTTCATGAATGGCCATGAAGAAAGGTGGATAGGAAACTGTAAAACTACTAGAAGAAAACAGGAAAAGCTCTACCTCACTGGTCTGGGAAAGTATTTCGTAAATATCATTCACTTCACAAACACTGGCAACAAAAGCAAAAATAGACTAATGGGATTGCATCAAACTAAAACACTTCTGCACAGCAAAGGAAACAACAAAGTGGAGAGACAACCTACAGATTAGGAGAAAATATTTGCAAATCATGCATCCAATAAGGCACTAATACCCAAAATACATAAGGAACTCAAACTACTCAATAATAGGAAAACAAATAACTCTTTGTTTGTTTGTTTTGTTTTTGAGGCAAACTCTCACTCTGTTGCCCAGGCTGGAGGGCAGTGACATGATCTTGGCTCGCTGCAACATCCACCTCCCAGGCTCAAGCGATCCTCCCACCTCAGCCTCCTGAGTAGCTGAGACTACCTAATCTTAAGCAGGGACAGGTGCATGCCACCATATTCAGCTAAATTTTTTTGTTTCTTTTTGTTTTTGGTAAAGATAGGACTTCATCAGGTTGCCCAGGCTGGTCTCAAACTCCTGGGCTCAAGCAATCCAGCCGCCTTGGCCTCCCAAAGTGCAGGGATAACAGGCATGAGCCACCGCACCTGGCCCACTCTATTTTAAAATGGGTAAAAGACCTGAATAGCCATTTCTCAAGAGGCTGTATAAATGGCCAACAGATATATGAAAAAATGCCCAATGTCACTAATCATTAGGGAAATGCAAATCAAGGCCACAGTAAGATATCACTTCATCCTAGTTAGAATGGCTATTATCAAAAAATAACAAATGCTGCCAAAGATTTGAAGGGAGGGGAATTCCTATACATCGTTGGTGGGAATGGAAATGAGCATGGCCATTGTGGAAAACAATATGGTGGTTCCTCACGAAATTGAAAACAGAACTACCATATGATCCACCAACCCCACTTCCGGGCGTATATTCAAAGGAATTGAGATCAGTATATCGAGGAGATGTCTGCATCCCATGTTCATTGTCACGTCATTCACAATAGCCAAGATCTGGAAACAACCTACGTGCCCGTCAATGAATAAATCGATTGTTAAAATGTGGTGTCTATATATACTATAGAATACTATTCAGCCTTGAAAAAGAAGAAAATTCTGTCACTTGCAGCAACATGGATGAATCTAGAGGACACTATGCTCAGTGATATAAGCCAGGCACAGAAAGACAAATACTACACATGATCTCACATATATATGGAATCTTTTTTTTGAGATAGAGTCTCACTCTGTCACCCAGGCTAGAGTGCAGTGGCGTGATCTCGGCTCATTGCAACCTCCAGCTCCTGGGTTCAAGCAGTTCTCCTGTCTCAGCCTCCCAAGTAGATGGGACTACAGGCACCTGCCACCACACCGGGCTAATTTTTGTATTTTTAGTAGAGATGGGGTTTCACCATATTGGTCAGGCTGGTCTCGAACTCCTGACCTCAAGTGATCCACCCGCCTCTGCCTCCCAAAGTGCTGGGATTACATGCATAACCCACCGCACCCAGCCATATATGGAATCTTCAAAACCTGAACCCATAGAAGCAGAGTAGATTTTCAATGTCCTCACCACAAAAAAATGGTAAGTATTGAGGTGATGGATATGTTCATTAGCCTGATTTGATCAATTCTACAATGTCTACATGCATGGAAACATCACATTGTACCCATAAATATATGTGATTATTATTCATCAATTAAAAGTTTAAAAATTAGCCAGGCATGGTGGCTCATACCTGTAATCCCAGCACTAAGGGAGACCTAGGCAGTAGGATCACTTAAAGTCAGGAGTTCAAGACCAGCCTGGCCAACATAGTGAAACCCTGTCTCTACTAAAAATACAAAAATTAGCTGGGCATGGTGGTGTGCACCTGTAGTCCAAGCTACTCGGGAGGCTGAGGCAGGAGAATGGCTTGAACCCAGGAGGCAGAGGTTGCAGTGAGCCAAGATCGTGCCACTGCACTCCAACCTGGGCGACAGAGTGAAACTCCACCTTAAAAAAAAAAAAAAAAAAGTTTAAAAATTAAAGTGGATTAATTCTGAAAAAATAAAAAGAAAGCAGATAGGCATCTGGAAAAGGTACCAGAACCTCCCCATTCCAAGGTTACTTATCACAGAGTTGTGAATGGATGTCTGGGGGTGATGCTATAGAACAAAGTCATCAACGACAAGCGACAAGCAGTGATTCCCAAACCCTCACCTGGGATCTAGGGTGCAAGACCCACAGATCTGCCCTGTGGGCAGTGAGGAGAGATCAATGAGCAGCTGTCCTCACCCTTGGGTGCCTACCTCCTTTCTTCAACCTTACAAATCTGACCTGTGGATATGAGGTCTAAAACCCCCATCGACATAAGTCTGATTTTCTTTCTGCTCTGTCTCCAACACAGACAAGAAGAGAACCTTTTAGGTCCCAAAAGAAAAATGATAAATTCCAACAAGGTTTGAGATTAATTGCATTTTTCATTTTTTATTTAACTCGCTTTGCTTTCTATGGCTCCAGGAAAGCATGAGTGGTCTGTAAGGGCTGTCCCTTAGCCGAGTATCATAATCTTTGCTAATTCAGGACCATGACATGCATGGAGGAACAAATGGATAGTTACATAGATAAATTGACTCTTGGTGGGTAGATGAACTGGTAGATAAATAATGCTATAAAGAGAGAGAAACAGAGACAGAGAGAGTAAATCTTAAACAGTCAATCAGCAAGGCCAGGGCTGGAACAAACACCATCTCCCTAGAATTTCCCAGAAGAATGTGGCTTCTGGAAGGCTTCTAGGAGTGTACATCGAAGAATATTCAAACTGCCCAAAGAAATAGCAACAACAACCACAACAACAAAAATCAGTTATCCAACTACAAAAGAGTAAACAGAATAATTATGAACCTCAGCAATTAGAAATAGAAAAGGAAAGAAAATGGAAAGAGAGACTTAGGAAAACCTTAACACTCCTATCTACTGCCAGGTTCAAAGTAATGTCCAAACCAATCAGCAAAACTCCTAAGAGAAGCCTGAGGCTGCAAGAAATCCTTCTGAGGTCACTGAGTCCCTACCCTGCCGGAGGGAGGCAGAGCAATTCCTAAGTCGCCCTCCCCTGGAACAGAAGCTCGGATCCCAAGGGCTGATTCCTGAGCCTTGGAGAAATACTCTTTAAAATTAAAGAATTACTTGGCAGGTTTTTTCTTCTCTTGCCTAGTCGTGCATTACCAAAAGGAAGAGTACGCTGCAACTGTCACGTCCAGTGACTCCACCCTCAGTCTAGGAAGGAGCTCACGTGTGCACTGTCATCAGACAGATTTGTCCCTAGAGCCAAGATGTTCTCTGCAGTCTCAGTTATAACGCCCAGAAAATTAGATCCAAGGCTGCTGCTGTTTCTGCAGACTGGCATTGGTCAGTTACAGGCAGGGCAGGGAAGGAGTGGATGGAGAAAGTAATTACCTGTTTTGAATAGGGATGGCAGGGAGGCAGTATGGGGGCGGGAGCAACATGCACAGATCTTTGGGTTTTCATTTCTGCTCTGCCAGATGGCCACTGTGTGCCTGTAAGCAAGTGACCTCACCTCTCTGCCTCTCTGAACTTCCACTTTCCCATCTGCAAAAAGAGATAGTAGTGCCTATCCTCTGAGGTTATTTCAGGATTAAAGATTATGCATAAAAGGGCCCATCCCACAATCCGTGAAAGCTGTCATCATGGTCATCAGCCCCTGTCTGGCTCTCAGGACCACCCCGCTGCTCCAGCCCTGCCCACAGCTGAGGCTTCTGACTCCACGTGCAGGTTCTTCCCCTCACTTCCCTCCAAAAGGCAGCTCCAGGCGGAATGTGTCAGCTCTGCCTCAGTCTTCCTTGCTACTGTGCCAACTTAATAGGGTGGCCCCAGCATTAGAGGTGGCCTTTGACCTGGTGTCTGCCTCTAGTTTCTTGGTCTCATCAACTATGCAGTGGTCTTACAGAGTACCTGCTAACTCAGGTCCCTTCTGAAACAGACATCCCGCCTGGCTCCTGCCTTACTCTCTCTGTCTCTCTCCCAGAGACTGGACCTCCGCTCTGAGCCCCAGTCTGGTGACAAATGCTTTGCTATTCAAAGAGAGACCTCTGTACTAACAGAATCCTAAGCATCTCCCACACCAGGATCCCTGTTGCTGGACTCTGCCCACGTCAACCGCCACCACTTGGTTCAGTCCCACCCTTGTTGCAGGCTGCCTGCCAGAGATCACCAGATACCTCCCTCCTTCCTGCCAAATCTTTCTCCCTCTGCAGAATGTGGTTTGGTGGAATAGACACAAATTATAGAATCAGACTACCCTGCACATCTGTGTGTGACCTTGGGCAATTTCTTCACCTCTCAGAACCGCATGTATAAAATGAGAATAACAACAGCCTCATTGGGCCATGGAGGAAATTCAGGGAAGGGCATGCATTGCAAGCCTGGCACCGTGCCTGGCATGGAGGCAGTGCTCCCTAAAGGCCCACTCCCCTTTGCCTCCTGCCATCGCCAATGGCCTGTAACTGGTCATGCCCACCTGAATCCAGAGGTAGAAAGTGGTCATTAAAACAAATTGTCACTTGATTCTATAAGCCAGGTGGCACATGACAGCCATTAATTTTTCACATGAAAAATGGCTCTGCTAATTGAAAAACATCAAAAAGATTGAGGTTTACACAAATGTTCAGCTCTGTTTATTTTTTCTAATTTACTTTTCAGCAGTCAGTAAGAACTTAATGAGCTCTCATTTATGGCTTCCTCCCTATTTATAGATATTGGCGCCTGCGGTGTTCTAGATGTATATACTGAGAGCATTCAGCCTGGGCTACATGGCCAGTGGGGAACAGTTACAATACCCAGGTAAATTCCAGACAGGAATTACTGCTCCTCAAAAACTTAGCTAATACACTGTTCATTAGGAAAACGCCACAGCTGGTACTTTACATGGGCTGGATACTGTTTTCCTCTTCTTGGGACAAATTTTTCTAGCTTTAAGTTTCAGTTGATATGACATGAAAATAGGTAACATTTATGGAGCAATTGCTCTGTTTCAGACGCCACATTGTGCATGGTATGTGGATTCTTTCATTTCATGCTTGTCATAACACTGAGGAAAATACCCTTATTAACCCTGTTTCCAGAATAGGGAATTAAGATGTAGGGGAAAATTAAAAATGTTGAAA
Organism: Macaca mulatta; assembly: GCF_049350105.2. Classification (NCBI taxonomy): domain Eukaryota; kingdom Metazoa; phylum Chordata; class Mammalia; order Primates; family Cercopithecidae; genus Macaca; species Macaca mulatta. The sequence goes on from NC_133421.1 coordinate 58,644,890, forward strand.
CCCAATTTTCTCTGGGTCCAGATTCCATATTTTTATCATGGCGTCTACACAGGCATACCCTCTTTTCAACAAGCAGAGAGCCAACTGGTGAGTTCCGTCCATTTGAGGAGGAGAGACAGATATGGGAGAAGAGCTAAGAGTCAGGAGACATGAATTCAAGTCCCACATCTTCCAAGAGTCCTCAGGACCTTGAGCAGGTCCCTCACCATCTCTGCTTTGAAGTTTAGAGGTCTGGGGTAGGGCTCGAGCCAGAACGTGGGCACCAACCCTTCTTCCCCTCCCACTGACCAGCTAACAAAGACTAGGGGAATTAGAGTTTCAGATTTGTTAATGGCCAGTTTTATACCCCCAAACCACCCAAAGTAGAGCCCTCTGACAAAGCTGGAATGGCAAACACAGATTAGACAGAGGGCAAAATGGAGGCCTCTGACTCCTGCCCCAGATCTAGACCTTGGAACCCACCAGACCGTGAGGATGTCCCACCTGGTCAGGCTTGGAGTGAGAACAGAGGTCTTTGAGTCAGGGGGCAAACAGGTCAGAAAGATAGAGTGGAGCCTCTTTACCACTGCTGAGGCACCAGAAACCCTGCCCAGCAGCAAAACATGACTCAACCAGTCCTCTAATGAAGAGAAACAGAAGGGCAGAGAGAGGAACAGAGCTTCCCTGAGCAGGGAGACATGAGAGCAGAAGTTCTCACCTCCATGGGCCAAGGTGGGGGGTCTGCGGAGAGGAGGAGAAAGATCCCCCTAAAATTCTTGACCTGTAAACTGAAAGGCCAGACCCCTGAAGCAAGAGGCAACACAGATGAATGAGAGGAATGGCTGCCACTATGCAAAGTGAATGGATTCAAGAAGTTTGCTTGTACCTGACTGCAGACTAAAGACACAGCAGTGGGAAGGTTGGTACCTCTGGTTTGGAGAAACTGAAGATGATCCCTTTGAGTTAAGGACACTGTCTTACTCATTCTGTATCCCCCACACCCTGCACTGATGGAGCCTGGCTCAGGTCAGGCACAATCACTATCTGTTAAACTAATGAGAGAATGAATAGAAGGGCTGTGGTTTGTCATCTCCTGAGACAAGAAGCCCACAGAGCTGCTCTGAGACATGATTCATAAGCCTTCGGGTGCTGCAGGGATGGTCACCCATGTTGTACCTGTTCATTTTGACTCCCAGTCACATATTAACAACCAAGATGGCAGCAGTTCTCACAATAGCATTTGTGGGGAGATGACACAAACATAAATAAATTACTTCTAGAGATCAGCGTGTTACAGCCCAATCACTTGTGTAACCACATACCTCACACCTTGGGAGTATAATAGAAATTCAGCCTGAAACCCTGGGCTCCCGACTCGCATTCTGGTGCTCCTTTCCTACACCACAGAGCGCAGCGGATGCTGCCGTACAGGCAGAGCTACACACAGCACAGGACTCAGTGAAGACCCCATCTACACTCAGGCCAATAACTCTTTTTTCTTTTCTTTTCTTTTCCTTTTTTTTTTTTTTTTTTTTTTTTTTTTGAGGCAACATCTCATTCTATCACCCAGGCTGGAGTACAGTGGCGTGATCTTGGCTCACTGTAGCCTCACCTTCCTGGGCTGAAGCAATCCTCCCACCTCGGCCTCCCAAGTAGCTGGGGCTACAGGTGTGCACCACTATGCCTGGCTAATTTTTTTATTTTCAGTAGAGATGAGGTCTAGCTACGTTGGCCAGGCTGGTCTCAAACTCCTGGGCTTAAGCAATCCTCCCACCTTGGCTTCCCAAAGTGCTGGGATTACAGGCTTGAGCCACCACACGCAGGAAAGAGTTCTTCTTACAAACTGCTTCTGTCAACACTCCTAACCTTGCCATCATCCTACAAGTAACGAATAGTTACAATACGCTTCTTGGACTTCAAATACAAGTGCCAGGAATACACAGAAATATATGCGTGAGTTCTCTTGCAATCTTATGTTGACAACTGAACCAGTGAGGTCAGGCAGCTAGTAAGCAGCTGATCTGGGCTGTGGTCCCAGATATTCCCTGAGCCAAGGCCCAGGAAGAGCTTGTTCAAGAATGTGATGTTTAAGCTGAGCCCAGGAAAATGAATAAGGAGGAGTTAGCTTGGGGAAGGGGATGAGATGGAAGCTCCTACAGGGAGAGGGAGGACCACTTTCAAAGTCCTTCAGGTGGGAGTGCCTATGATTTTTCCATCAGACCATGCTGCCTCACAAAACCTCATTTTATGAATGAAAACAGGACTTCCCCCACAACAACAAGCTTGTATCATATCACAGGAAAGGAAGGAAGGGGCAGGGAAAGCGAGGAGGGGACAGAAGATCAAATTATTCCCCTTTCCAATATGACAACATCCTTTTCAGCAGATCACTCACCTTGGGAGATGCTCCATAAAAACAGAGTTCTGAGACCAAATAAATTTGGGAAATAACCACATAGCTATGTCCTCCTCTTGACAAGTCACACAGCTCATTAACCATTTAAAGACCTTGAGAAGTCCTGCAGCAAAGAACATGAGTTTCTCCAACCCATTTGACTACTTCTTCAATCAATACCTATTTAACATTCTACAGGATATACGTCAGGGAAAGCCTTCCCTAAATTAACTTCAACAGCCACGTGGAAAGTGCTAACTCCGACCTCGGCCCCAAGGACCAAAAGCTCTTTAATACCACAGTCTATTGTGCCAAGTTTCCTATGCAGTCCCGTGAGCAGCATCGCAAGTGCCCTGGTCAAGCCCCAGGCTTAAAGCACCCATCCCCAAGACAAGGGGTGTGTGGAATGAAGCACACGCTCACTATTTGATCCCTGGGAAAAGGGAGGAGGAGGCATGACTCGAGCTGGCTTAACAGAGATTTACTTCACCAGTATCCTTTGGAATGGATATCCTGCATGATTGAGCCGGGCTTTGTTCAATTCTCAAAGCAATTTGCCAGGAGCGAGAAAGGAGCGCTTAGAAAAGCAAGTTGGTCAGTCCTGGATGATTACTTCTTATTCCAAAACAATTACTGTAAAGGTAAAATGGGTTATGTTGCTGTAAAAAATATGACTCTCTCCAAACAGTAACACATGGATTCCCACCCGGAGCCATCAAGGCCACAGCCAAAAGCAGACCGGGCATAGGAACTCGGGGGGAGACGCTTCTGCCCGTCAAACAGTACTGATTTAAAACAGAATTAACACAGATGAAGGAGGGCTAGATAAGTAGGGATTGTGGGGGGCAGTGATGGGGTCCCCTGAAGACAAGTACCTCCTTAGCAGTCTGAGCCCATCCCTACCGAGTACCCTGAGATGTAAAAAAGACAAACACCCAGTTTCCTTCTTCTTCTGCCTCAACCTCCAGACCTACTGGGCCTTCTAAAAGAAGAGGGCTAAGTAGGATTTCTCAACCTCAGCACTGCTGACATTTTGGTTTGGTAATTCTTTGTTGTGGGGGGCAGTCCTGTGCATTTTGGAATGTATAGCTGCAGCCCTGGCCTCTACCTCAAATACCAATAACAATCCCTCCTCCTCACCCAGTTGTGACCATCCAAACTGTCTCCAGACATTGCCAAATGTCCCCAGGAGGTAGGAAGTATGGGCAAAATCACACCTGATTGGGAACCACAGGATAAAAGCAACATGGACATGGGAGAAGGATCCAACCAAGTCTTTGGATCCAGCCCATCGCCAAGAGAAAATTGTGCTCAAGACTGGCCTCTCCAAGAGAGCAAAGAGGAATGCATCCAGAAGTTGTTGCTGTTGGCCCCTTTTTTGGGCACCGATGGAACAAGAGGGGTCTGAGTGCCCAGTCACTGGCATCACAGCCACGTGCCCAGCCTGCTCCATAGAGGACACCAAAGAGCCTTCCTGATAAGCCAAGTCATTCTAGGCAGCCACTCCCCTTACCTAGCCTGGCTTCCAATCATTCCTTTGCTGGTTGAAAGAAGACAAGTTAAAATATGAGAGTATCTTGTAAGACTCAGGGAGACTAAGTAGGAAGAGTTTGATAACTGTTTCTCAAAACTAAAGATGTTCATTGTTCCCCAACTGACAGCCAACAGATAATGTTGCTATATAATGGCCTGGGTTTGTTTCTCACAATTTATTAATAAGCTGCCATTAATATGAACTGCCTATGAATGATAGAGTGGGAAGAATGCCTTGGCTTGGTGTTAGATGCTGAAGTACGGCTCCTAATGCTGACATCTGTTCAAGATCACTTCACTTTAGCATCCCCAAGCTTTCTCTCCACCATAAAATGAAGAAAACAGCAATATTCCAAAACCCACCTCCCTGGGTTGTTGCAAGTCTCAAATGCAATGTGTGTGAAAGTGAGTTGCAAATGCAGAGCACCAGGCTGATGTCAGTTGTTTTTAATAACTCATCAGGTCAGTTTTGACTCACTTAAAAGTAGACATGAGGCAACAATTTGCAGAGGAGAACACTGGGAAGAAATATCTGCTTTGAATACAGTGATTAAGGGAAGCTAAGATGGAAGAAAAATGTGGAACAGTGTTTTTAAGATTCTAAGAGTGATTATTAAAGCATCTCAGAACTCTTAGGTAGAGAAAAAATAACATTGCTCTTCAAAGTGGTCCTTTCTGTGTCTTTTTTTCCACTTTCTTAGCCCTTTATTCTCTTTTCCCCCATTCACCTCATTTCCATCTCTGCCCAGACCCCTGAAGTACCCTTAATTGTCATTGCCAGCCTCATCCAGAGCCACTATGAAGCGTTTAACTGCTGATGGCACCAACAAGGCACTGTACCGAGAAAATTACTATTGGTGTAGGAGGGAAGGAGGAAGACAGGGAAAGAGAGAGGCAGGGAGAGAAGGAGGAGGTGAACAGAGAGAGAAACTGGGACCTGATCTCTCTTAAGCTTTGAATCTCAGCCGTGCATCCAAACCTGGAAGTCGGAGGGGAAACTAACATTGACTGGGGACTTAGCATGTGCCTGGGACTATGCTAGGAGATTCACGTAGCTGCTCACATCTAATCCTTGCAGCATTCTTAAGTAGGGCAGCCTTCCCAGAGCATGTTCCATGTAACTGCAATGGAACTACAATCGCATTGATTCAACCAAAGTTTACTGTGCTTTTTCTATGTGCCAGACACCGCTAGGTAACTATAAAAGCAAATATTTATATAGGGCCTATTATTTGCCAAACACTGTTTTATGTATGTTCATTTAATCACAACAACTTTATAAAGATGTTATTATTACCATACCAATGTTACAAATGAGAAGAGTTCAGTTATTGCCCAAAGTCACACAACTAGTGGGACAGGCAGACTCTCAGATGGTCTCCGAAGACCCCACCTTAGGGTATTCACACCATTGCATAGTCTCTCTCCCTGAGTGTGGACTGGCCTAGTGACTGCTTCTAACCAACAGAATATAGCAAAGGAGACAGGCTATCACTTCCATAATTAGGCTACATGAGATTGTGCCTTCCATCTTGCTAGCAGACTCTCTTCTTCACTGGCTTTAATGAAGCAAAATGTTATGCTGGAAAGGTCCATCTCCAGCCAACAGCCCACACGGAACTGAGTCCTGCCAACAGTCCCATGAGTTTAGAAGCGGATCCTTCCCCAGCAGAGACTTCAGATGAGAACCCAACCCTGGCCAGCACCTTGACTGAAGCCTCATGAGAGACACTGAAACAATGACTCGGCTCAGCTCTCCTGGATTCCAGACCCATGGCAACTGTAATATAATGAAAGTGCATTGTTTTCAGCCACTATGCTTGTGGTCAATGGTCACATGGCAGTAAACAGCTGATACAACTAGTAAGGAACAAAGGTGGGGCTTGTGCTCAGGCCATCTGGCTCCCAAGCCTGTGTCCTTCACCACTACATTATATCACCTTTCATGTCTAAGGGGATATTCTGTTTGTTTAAAAAAAAAAAAAAAGTGGTAACATAAGTCTGGAAATGTTGAATATTATACTGCCTTCTTGAAGATTCACATTGCAAGAAGTCCTATAGTGAAGAAGTGTCTTTATCTTCACCTGACCCAGCATTGCTCATACTTTTCAAATCACAGATTTCTTTGTTTATGTGACACCTGTGGCATCCCACAAAACCAGAACTCCATAGAAGGGATTTTAGAAATGTTGAGACAGGTATAATCTCCTTATTTTACAGATGAAAGAAACTAAGACTTGGAGAGGTTCAATATTGTCAGAAGTCACACATGACGGTGGTGAGCCCGGATTTGTGGTCTGACTCAAAGACCCATCCTTCTCCCACCAATCTACCCTGAAAAGGGAAGGGCAGACAAAATGATGTGGTGAGTAGGGTGGGGAGGAGTTGGGGAGTGGAGAAGAAATCACCTGAAGCAAGCACTATTTGACTGATCAGCGGCCACTGCTTAAACCACAGCCAATCAAACAGTCACCAGCCTCACACCCGGAAGCCCTCGGTGCCCAGGTGATAGCACCTGAACACTGGGAAAGGAAGTCTCATCTGCTGGGGCCACAGCTGCAAAATGACTGCGGTGAGAAAGGACAGGTGGGAAGGTGCAGTCCAGTAAGCAGGGGAGAGAGCCCCCGGGACCTGTGTCTACAGCATGTGCAACCCCAACTTTCTTTTATGCCCTGCTTTGCCTGGACAAGCAGGTCCCGAGGCCCTGAAAGTGCTGCCTACAAGCAACCTAGAGGCCTGCTGTCCTCTTCGGCCAGGTGGCCACCTACACTCATGCCCTGTTTGAGGGAGCTTGGCATCATCACCCCTAATTAGCTCATCCTTTGAACTGACCTCTGAAAAAATGTCAAGAAGGAGAGAGGAACACTGCCAAGTGGCTATATTGTTGCATGCTAGATGCTGAACAAACGCTATAGCATTGAATCCTAACAAGCTTCCGAACTGGTGACTCTCCTGCCTCTCCCATTTTGTAAGTGAGAAAACCGAGGTTCAAAAAGATTAAGGCATCTGCTCAAGGTAAGTAAATGGTAAGTAAACACAGGTGGATCTCACTCCAAAGCCCAAAATTCATTTAAATACAGTTTGGAGCAGGCAGAAGTTTCGTAGAAACCCTTTTCCCGCTCTCCACATTTCACATAAAGCTGATGAAACATAGATGCATTGCGAGCTTTCAGAGAACGAGCAGTGTCAGAGCAAAGCACCCGCTCTTCACAAACACTCGGCTCTTGCTAGCTTTCCAAAAAACCTTGGTGCTAAGAACAACTCTAGGAGGAACGTTTCTGCCCCATCTGCGGACAAATGTAGAAAAACAGCCTCAGGGGTTAGCTTAGGATGTGAGGTTTTGGTTCTCTTTTAATGGCCATTTTTATAAGTGAAATGAAAGGAACTACACTTCCCGAAATAACAGAGGGGGAGTTTTGTCATCCAGGATGTCTTGGAAGCTGCATGGGCCAGACAGAGCAGAGTCCGTCAGAGGTAGAGGCTCTGTCTTGTACGAAGCTGTGGTTCTGGTGCACCACCAGCATACCAACGCGAGCAGGATCCACAACAGCCCTTTGTGTACACAGGCTGTGAAAGCAGATGTCTTCGTTAATATTCTGCAGGGCTACTCCTAGGCTCACATCTCCTTCCGCGTATGTGTTTGTTTGTTTGTGTGTGTGTTTTGTAGATTCAATCACCCCTAGATGGGCAAATAACTATGAATCACTCCATCAATCCACAGAAGAACACGAAAAGGAAATGTACATGTAATGAATTAACTGCCAGACCCTGCATCAAGCACTGAGCACACATTTTGTTGTGTAATGCTCAACTTGCAAGGCAGACCCTCCCCCATCTACTATCCCCAGTTTATAGATGAAGAAAGAAAGGCTCTGAGAGGTTAAGCCACTTGTGCAACACCACACAGCTAGTCCACGGTCAAGCCAGGATCTCACCCAGGTCAGCCTGGCTGCAAAATGCACATCCATCTTCTGTACCGTGCTACTTCCGAAGGGAGAGACATAAAAAGAAAAATGAGCAAACACTAAGGGGTCCCAACTGCATGCATAGTGTCTGTGCTGGCTGCCTTCCACATTCAATCCTTACGGCGATCCTGCAAGGTACATCCTACCATGCTCATTTCACAGATGAGAATGCAAAGGCTCAGAAAGGTTTAATAAATTGCTACGATGAGCTATGATCTGAACCTAGGAATACCTGACTCCAAAGCCTGGGAGCTTTCCACCACACCATCAGTACTCATTGACACAACTCTGCCCTCTTCCCCAGCCCTCCACTTCTACTGCCCCACCCCTCCCTAACCCACTCCAGGAGCACTGACCCAGGGAGGTAAAAGAGACAGACTGGGAGCTAGACTGGCTGTTTAGGCACCAGCATAGAGTGGGTTTGGGGGAATCACTGTTTGTCTCAGCCTGCTACAGTGAGTAAGGGTGGATTCTGGTGACAGTAGGAATCATTTTCATTTATGGAGCTGTGTGTGTGCACTGGATGAAGGAAGGGCTTGGGCAAAGGAGAAAGCATATTTGTTGCCTCTGGCCCAGTTATTGTGTTCATGCAGCTTCAGTGGTCACATCTGTAAAGTGGGGTCAACCCAACAGTCCTGACGCACCTCACCCTGCAGGTGCACAAGTGGAGGAGAGTTGATTTCCGGAGAGAGCAGCGCCCTGAGGCAAATGCCTTTGGCCCAGAGCTAAAATCATTCAAGCACCAAGTAGCCAAAAGAAGTCACATGAGACTCTACAGGCCCATCCTATGTATTCACCTTTCCTATTCCACTCTCCCTTCCTCTTAGTTCTAAAAGATTCACTTATGTTACATTATAACCTCTAGTTTGTTTATTTTTGCCTAGATAAACAGATTTGCTTTTTAGGGGGTCAGATTACATTATATAATTCCAGTTTTAGTTTGCTACAGCTACATCCATTTAGGGAAGCCTCTTAGAATAATAAAACATGGGTTTACTTCTTTGTTTTGAGACAGAGTCTCACCCTGTTGCCCAGGCTGGAGTGCAATGGCGTGATCTCGGCTCACTGCAACCTCCTCCGCCTCCCAGGTTCAAGCGATTCTCCTGCCTCAACCTCCCGAGCAGCTGGGGTTACAGGCATGCACCACCATGCCCAGCTAATTTTTGTATTTTTAGTAGAGATGGGGTTTCGCCCTGTTGGCCATGCTTGTCTCGCACTCCTAATGTCAAGTGATCCACCTGCCTCGGCCTCCCAAAGTACTGGGATTGCAGGCGTGAGCCACCGTGTCTGGCCAATAAAACATGTTTTAAGGAAATGTTTCAAAAATGAGTCTCCATGCTCTTCCAGGAGGCAAGAGGTCGCAGCCTAGTGCCCTGTCTCGCCCTGTGTTCCCTTTGATCCCTGCACAGCAGACTGCCATGCGTCGTTACTCTCATCATCCATCCATTTATGCATTCCTTCCTTCATTCACTGAAATGTACTTATTTATCTATTTATTCAACGCCTACCAAGTATCGGTTGCTTGGGAAACATGGTCATGGATGAGCAAAAATAAGCACGGTCCTTCTCATAGAATTTAGTGTCTAGTGGAGGGGAAATGAATTAATATGTCACATGCAAAAAAAAAAAAAAACAGTATCTCTAAAAAACACGATAAGGGCATGGAAGGAACAGTACATGATACTTTGAGAGCAAATAACAGAAAGACCTGACCTGGTTGAAGAAAATAATGCTTCTGGCTGGGTGCAGTGACTCACGCCTGTAATCCCAGCACTTTGGGAGGCCGAGGTGAGCAGATCACCTGAGGCCAGGAGTTCAAGACCAGCCTGGCCAACGTGGTGAAACCTCCGTCTTTACTAAAAATACAAAAATTAGCTGGTGTGGTAGTGGGCGCCTGTAATCCCAGCTACTTGGGAGGCTGAAACAGGAGAATCTCTTGAACCCTGGAGGCAGATGTTGCAGTGAGCCGAGATCGTGCCACTGCACTCCAGCCTGGGTGACAGAGCAAGACTCTGTCTAAAAGAAAAATAAAAAAAAGAAAAGAGAAGAAAACTTGAGGTGTGGTCTAAGGCACAATAGAGCTAGGCATGGTGGTGCATGCCTGTAATCCCAGCTGCTCGGGACGCTGAGGCAGAAGGGTGGATTGAGCCCAGTAGGTCAAAGCTGCAGTGAGCTATGATCACACCACTTCACTCCAGCCCGGGAGAGAGTGAGACCCCATCTCAAAAAAAAAAAAAAAAGGAATGGGGTGGAAGGGGAGTTCCAGATATGATCAGATTTGCATTTTTATAGTGGGGAGAGGGGGGGGGTAATTTTCCTACAGGGTACAGTGTTCACTATTTGGGTAATAGGTACACTAGAAGCCCAATCCCTACCAGTATGCAATATGCACATGTAATAAACAAGCATATGTACCTCCCTGAATCTAAAATCAATCAATCAATAATAAAAGATCCCTGGATGCAGGCTGGGAGTGGAGACAGTGCAGGCTCCAGGGCATGTGAGGAGAACAGATGGGAGAATGTTACAGAACTCCAGGAGAAAAGTGATGCTGGCTTGGACTAGGGTGGTAGTTACAAGTTAAAGAATAATGGATAGAGTTCAGAGCTATCACAGCAGTATCACTGACAGATTCAGTGACCGGAGGGTGAAAGGAGGAGGCACCAAGATTGACTCTTGGTTTTGAGGCTGCCTAATGGGATGGCTGGGGATGCCATTCATTGAATTTATCACCCACGGTGTGCCCAGAACAGTGCCCAACGCCATGAGCCACACAAAGGGAGCACTGGTCTTGGACCCTTCCCCTGTGTCCATAACTTACTAAGGCCCAGGCTTCATAATCTCTCATACAAACCCACCCAAACCATTAAATGGTTCCATGCGAAGGCTGTCATGGTTCCCCTGGCTGTGCTCTAAACCCTGGTCACAGTGAATTCCACATCCTCTCCATCCCAGAAGACGCCAGGCCCCATTCCAAATTCAGTGCTTTAAACAAACAAAAAAAAAAATCAGCAAACTATCACAAGAACAGAAAACCAAATACCACATGTTCTCACTCATAGGTGGGAATTGAACAATGAGAACACTTGGACACAGGAAGGGGATCATCACACATCGGGTCCTATTGTGGGGAGGGGGGAGGGGGGAGGGATAGCATTAGGAGATATACCTAATATAAATGACGAGCTAATGGGTGCATCATACCAACATGGTACATGTATACATATGTAACAAACCTGCACATTGTGCACATGTACCCTAGAACTTAAATTTAAAAAAAAAAACAAAAAAAAAACAAAAAACAGGCATGGTTCCTGCACTGGTGTAGAAGTGAACTTGAACTTACCCTCCCAAGAGTCCACCCTGATCCACAGTCCCTCTTGCAGCCATTGTCACAGACCCTTTGGCTGGCCTGTGACCTGGCTCTTGGTATCCATTCTGTTCTAATTTTCAACAGCTTCACATACATTTCCCACAGCCCTCATCTCAGTCGTGCATCTGGTGCACGATGACTGAATTTGGCCCTCCTGCTTTAAATCCTGCATGCTCTAAGGTCACAACCCTGTCCCCCATCTAGCTCCTTCCACCACCCTGAAGGTCAGTCTTCTAGGACTAAAACACTAGGAAGACAGCAATGAACAGCCCTGGGACAGAAACCAGTGCATCAGTTTAGGGTTTTCTTTCGTTTTGAGGGAGAACAGTTAATTCATAAGAACATGATGATGACCTAGATGGTTGAAGATTACCAGAAAGCAGGAATAAAAGGGGTTAGAATTTTTCCGTGAAGTCGCCATCATAAAGAGAGGTAGATTTCCTCCTGAAGGAAAGCTCACTGGGTTCTAGAAAAAAGACCAAGCTTGAGTCACCACTTAACTGTTTAAGTAAGTGATGTTAGACAGATCACATCATGAGTTTGGTCTCTCTCCCCTGTAAAGCAGAAAATAACACCCACCCAACAGGGGCATGATGAGATCTAAATGCAGTCATGGGAACCCACATGGTGCTGTACACAAGTAATTCTCGTCACTGCCAGCAGGTCTGCAAGGCTCATTCTAAAGCCTGAATCTTCACATTCACTTTCTCTAAACCTGTTTCCTCTGCCCTCCATTCAAAGGGGTCTTTTGGTCTGCAGAAGGCTGCCCTAGTGGCCTGATGGGTACTGTCCCTCTTCTTTCTCATCCACAGGCGAAGAGAGTGATGCATTCAGGCCCCAGAATTTCAGCCCAGTGGGCACCCTCCTTGCCAGTGCCCCCAACCCTATTCATTATTCAATCAATAAACATTTAGTGTAGAACGACTTGGTATTGGGCACTGTTTGGGGTGCTGAAGGTATAGAAGTAAAAAAAATAACACAGCGGCCAGGCAAGGTGGCTCACGCCTGTAATCCCAGCACTTTGGGAGGCCGAGCTGGGTGGATCACCTGAGGTCAGGAGTTCAAGACCAGCCTGGCCAACACAGTGAAACCCCGTCTCTACTAAAAATACAAAAAAAAAAAAAATAGCTGGGCATGGTGGTGGGCACCTGTAATCCCAGCTACTCGGGAGGCTGGGGCAGGAGAATCACTTGAACCTGGGAGGCAGAGGTTGCAGTGAGCCAAGATCGCGCCATTGCACTCCAACCTGGGCAACAAGACTGTGACTCTGTCTCAAAACAAAAAAAATAAATAAATAAATAAATAAATAACACAGCACCTCTTAAAAAGTCCATAGTCATGGGAAAATAGCTAGGTAAACAGGCAAGTGTTCTATGATAAGTCATGTACCTTTAGATAAGGCAGGTGCTTGCATAAGATAAAAAGACAACAGTGAGGAGGAAGATTTAGCCAGCAGGAGCCCACCCAGGAGGCTCCCAGAAGAGGTGAAGCTTGAAGAAGGCATAGGACAAATGCAGTCAAAGTGAGATCTTCTGGGGCCATGAGCAGGACAGAGATGTGGAGGAGAGGAAGCCTTTCTTGAATCAAAGAAAGCCATATTAGAAAAGAGAAAGAATTTTCCCCTTCTGCCCTTCTTGGGGTGTTTCCCTGCCAGGTCACAGAATTTTTCATCACGGTGGAATCAAACATTCTTGGATTGGAAAGTGAGACAGCTCACTCATGCATGTTCTTTTAAAAGCATGTGACAATAAAACCAGTGACCTGGTTAACAGCCTACATGGTTGTCTTCTTTTCTTCTTTCTTCCTTTGCTTCCCTTTTACCTGAAAGGGGCAAACATGATGTATACCACCACCACTGATAAATTAGACACAAACCCTGAGCTGAGCAACTTTGGGGAAAGTATAAACCTTTTTTTTTTTTTTTTTTTTTTTTTGGTAGTAATCACATGCACATGATAATCAAGGGACAAAGAAATTAGCAGACTCTTCCAGTTACATTCAAAACTCCAACCCTGGCATTTACTTGAAAATATTAAGTACCTTCAAGGCAAATCATTGAAGTAGCTGAGAAGTCTCTACTGCAGTATTTAATGATGCTTATAAATCCTAAAACCCTCATGGGACCATTCCTGGCTGGTGATGGAACAGTGTTTGATGTTACTGAAATTGTGAATGTTTAATTATGTCTAACAAAGTTGGTTATCAATAAAATGTGCATCCATGTCTGAACTCAATCCATCTCTTCCTGTCATTTAGGATGACTGGGAATCAGTTTGAATGGGGTTAGTGAGCTTTTTCTGTAAAAGTCCAGTCAGTACATATTTTTAAGCATTGCTGTCCACAATGTCTCGGTCAAAACTATTCAACTCTGTCGTGGTAGGGCAAAGGCAGCCAGAGATAATCCATAAGTAAATGAGCAGATCTGTGTTCCAATAAAACTTTATTTATTACTTTATATAATAAAGTTTATTAAAAACTTTATTTACTAAAACCACAATTTGAATATCAGTTTTCATGTGTCATGAAATATTATTATTCTTTTGATTTTTTTAACCATTAAAAATGTTAAAATGTTGGGTATGGTGGCTCATGCCTGTGCCCTCATTTAATCTTCACCAAGGGCCTCTGTTTATTCATTTTATTTTATTTTATTTTTATTTTTTTGAGACAGGGTCTGGCTTTGTTGCCCAGGCTGGAGTGCAGTGGTGCAATCTCAGCTCACTGCAGCCAACAAGGCCAAGGCTGGAGGACCACTTGAGCCTAGGAGTTCAAGACCAACGTGGACAATATAGTGAGACATTGTCTCTACAAAAAAAAAAAAAATTTAACTAGCTGGGCATGGTGGTGTGCACTTGTAGTCCCAGCTACTTCGGTGCCTGAGGTGGGAGGATCACTTGAGTCCAGGAAGTGAAGGCTGCAGTGAGCAGAGGTCTGGAGGCTGAGGTGGGAGCATTGTCTGAGCCCAGGAGGCAGAGGCTGCAGTGAGCCAAGATTACGCCACTGCACTTCAGCCTAGATGGCAGAACCAGACCCTGTCTCAAAACAAATAAAAATAAAAATAGTAAAATGGGCTGGGTGCAGTGGCTCACCCCTATAATCCCAACACTTTGGGAGGCCAAGATGGACAGATCACCTGAGGTCACGAGTTAGAGACCAGCTTGGCCAACATGGTAAAACCCTGTCTCTGCTAAAAAAAAAAAAAAAAGAGAGAAAAAAAAAATTAGCCTGCACGGTGACACATGCCTGTAGTTCCAGCTACTCAGGAGGCTGAGACAGGAGAAGCAGAGGTTGCAGTGAGCCAAGATCACACCACTGCACTCCAGCCTAGGTGACAGCAAGACCCTGTCTCAAATAAATAAATACATAAATACATAAATACATAAAATGAATAATCGGAGGCCCTTGGTGAAAATTAAATGAGGTGACATGTATAGCAGACAAACATTCAGGAAGAATCCAGAACGTTCGAGCTCAGGGGGGATCTGAGTGCTCTGTAAATGCCAGCTCTGTTTTTCCCCTACTTTCTAAGTGTCTTACAACCAGTGTTTTCTGTTTATTTCTCTATCTTTGTATCTAATCTTCCCTTGTAGCAACTGATTAAGTAATGAAGCATGAGAACAGATTTGCTCCTAACAGGCGGAAAACCAGCCCCGGCCCTTGTTGACTTGAGCCCTCCCAGGCTGACACTTTTCCTCTTGGTGTGGGTGGCCTAAGCCTGGTCCTGGAGGGCTGGGTTTTAACTACCATTAAATATCAGGGAGAAACTAATGAAGCCACAATTGATTCATCGAGCTGGATCCCATCTCCCTGTGAAAGAGTCCCATTAGAGATTCAGGGTCTCTTTGAGGGGATTTACAGCGGCTGCAAATATCAGTGGCAATTATATGCGTCTCTTCTTTCTTATCAAGCTGCCACCCTCTCCTCCCCCTCCCTCAAGTGCCCCAAGGTTTACCAGTCACAAGCACCACAGGTCAGAGCATCCTCCACCAGACTCACTGTGTCCCATGGGCTGGGTAGCAGTGGGGGAGCATCTCTCCCCCACATGAAAGGAAATCCTAGAAGAAATAAGGAAGCCTGAGCTTCCTGAGAGCCGGAGAGTGGAATCCAAGTGGGATCTTCAAGATCACCTGAAGCTGATTCTTTCTAACTGTGAAACTCTCGAGAAGTTATTTTAAAGAGGCATGGGCCGGGCGCGGTGGCTGACGCCTGTAATCCCAGCACTTTGGGAGGCCGAGGCGGGCGGATCACGAGGTCAGGAGATCGAGACCATCCTGGCTAACACAATGAAACCCCGTCTCTAAGAAAAATACAAAAAAATTGGCCGGGTGTTGTGGCGGGCGCCTATAGTCCCAGCTACTCGGGAGGCTGAGGCAGGAGAATGGCGTGAACCCGGGAGGCGGAGCTTGCAGTGAGCCGAGATTGCACCACTGCACTCCAGTCTGGGCAACAGAGCGAGACTCTGTCTCAAAAAAAAAAAAAAGAGGCATGCTCTGACCTACTGCTTCTTGAGGAACAGGATCAGAAATCCTCTCATTTCAAATGCTCCGTATCTGTACTAGTCAAGGTTCCCCAGGCAGACAGAACCAGTAGGATATATGAAAAGAAATGCATTAGGGGGCACTGGCCCATGTGATTACAGAGGCGGAGAAGTCCCATAATAGGCCATCCACAAGCTGGAGAATCAGAGAAGCCGGTAGCATGCCTCAGCCCAAGTCCAGAAGCCTCAGAATCAGGGAGGGCCAACAACACAGACCCCTGCTGGAGACTGAAGGCCTGAGGGCCCCGGGAGGCCGTTGGTACAAGTCCTAGAATCCAAAAGCCAAAGACCCTGTAGTCTCATGCCCAAGGAGAAAAGGCATCCTGCTCCAGAAAGCGGGGAGAGAGAATCCTCCTTCTTCTGCCTGTTTGTCCCAGCCTGGCCTTGAGCTGATTGGATGGTGCCCACTCACACTGAGAACGGGTCTCCCTCTCAGCCCGCTGACTCACATGGTGAATCTCCTCTGGAAACACTCTCACAGACACACCCAGGAATGATGGACTCCACCAGCCATTGAGGCATTCCTCAACTCAGTCAAGCTGATACCCTAAGATTAACCATCACAGTCTCAGATCTTAAGAATGCCCAAGGACATCTATTCTGGCTGGCCAGTATGCTAAAGCTGATTGGTGCCATCGGGAAGAGCTGATGAGATTCACTAGAGATGATGCAGCTTTAGCGTTAGGAATCAGTGTCCAGATTTCTGCCTCTTCCTGCCTTTCGATGCTGAACTTGCCTCTCTGATCCTCAGTATCTGAACCTCTAATGCCATGGGAAGATGGAAATCATAGCTCCTAATGTGAACCAAGGAGACAGCATCTGTTGAGCTTTTGGGTTTTCCTACGAGTACTTCTTCCAGGAAGGTCCATCAAACCTTCCTCTACAAAGGTTTGTTCCTCCAGTGAGCTCTGCAAGGGCAGAGAGTGCCTCGTGCCCCTCACGATCCCTAGCAGCCAGCTGGGTGCAGGACCCAGCAAGTGCCCAGTAAGCATCTGCAAAGCAATGACAGCATGCCTGGAATCTACTTAGAGAAGAAATCAAATGGCCATTGTTCACAGTTGGCCAGGTCTGCCACAACAAAGTACCACAGGCTGGGTGGCTTAAACAACAGAATTTATTTTCTCACAGATTGGGAGGCTAGAACTCTGAGAGCTGGTTTCTTTGGTGGCCTCTCTCTTTGCCTTGCTGTGTGTCCACATGATCATCTCTCCGCCTGTGTGTTTTCCGTGTCCTAATCTCCTCTTGTAAACACACCAGTCATGTTGGTTAGGACCCACTCTATGACCTCATTTTATCTTAATGACCTTTTTAGAGGCCCTATCTCCAAATACATTCACATTCCAAGGTACCAGGGGTTAAGACATCAATATGAATTTTGGGGGGACACAGTCACTGCCTATATCCCCACCCTTCTGCTTTGCCCTTGTAGCTTCGCTTCCTGGGGTCTCCATGCAAGTCCAAGGGTGGAGACGCCATACCTGGCTACAGCCACCTCAGAACCCACCATTCAGAAAGGCCTCTGTAAGTGACTTGGGTCCCTGACAATTACTCCCTTGTGCCTCTGACCATGTGCTCTTGTTCCTAGAAGCAAGCGTGGGGTAGCTGATAGGACCTCTTGTAGATTCCGCTATGTCCTCTTCTCCATGGGCAAACTCTTTACCCTCTTGCGGGCCTGTGCTCTCACCCTTCACCCCCTCAGCCCCACCTTGGTCCAGACCCTCCTGGATCCAACACCTTCCTGAGGTCCACAGACCCCAGCAGAGACACACCCCTTTGGTGTCAGGCTCCCACCACCCTGACTTTGTCCCTGGCCCCTGAGATTCATCTGCTGTTTTTATCTCCTGTCCATACGCCTGCACTTCTCTGCACTGGGATAAATTTTGAAGAGTTAACTAATATGTTTTCCCCACCATCCATTTTTTCCTAGCCAGCCCTCCCTACCTACAGCTTCTCTTATGTCCATCCCCCTTGCCTGCCGCATCTTCATCTGCACCAGCAGAAGGGGAGGAGGAAAATCTGCTTTCTGCTGATCACACCTTCTTCCCAAATCTTCCTACTTTATACCTGCTCCTGTGGCTCTGGAGCTTAATGGGTAATAATTTGCCACCTCTCTTCTCTGTTCTGCCCAATGCTGGTCTCCTCGCTGGTCTCCTCTCTCTTGGGGAGAATCAAAGGGCCTGGATAAACAGGGTGTGGGTGGAAACTGCATCGATGAGTTCCTTACCCACCACCCTCCCTACAACACACACATCTGAGGACCTTGGTTTCTGATCCCACCTCACTCCCTTGGCCCCTGTCATGGAATAAATGTTTGTGTTTCCTAAAAATTCATACATTGAAATCCTAACCCCCAAGGGGATAATGGAGGTGGGGCCTTTGGAAGTAATTAGGTCATGAGGGTGGAGCTGTCATGAATGGGATTAGTGCCTTATA
Organism: Macaca mulatta; assembly: GCF_049350105.2. NCBI lineage: Eukaryota > Metazoa > Chordata > Mammalia > Primates > Cercopithecidae > Macaca > Macaca mulatta. Next base: position 58,663,105 of record NC_133421.1, read on the forward strand.
AAAGAGACCCCGGAGAGCTCTCTAGCTCTGCCGCCTGAGGATAAGAAGTCAGCAGTCTGCAACCCAGAAGAGGGCCCTAACCACAAGATTGTTGTGGCCCTGATCTGACCTCCAGCCTCCAGAACTGTAAGAAGTCAATGTCTGTTGTTTACAAGCCAAGCTGTCTTGATTGTTACAGGAGCCCAAACTAACTAAGACAACCGCATCTGAGGCTGGGCACAGTAGCTCACGTCTGTAATCCCAGCACTTTGGAGGCTGAGGCAGTTGGATCACAAGGTCAGGAGTTTGAGACCAGCCTGGCCAACATGGTGAAACCCCATTTCTACTAAAAATACAAAAATTAGCCAGGCACGGTGGTGCACGCCTGTAATCCCAGCTACTCAGGAGGCTGAGTCAGGAGAATTGCTTGAACCCGGGAAGCAGAGGTTGCAGTGAGCCAAGATTGTGCCACTGTGCTCCAGCCTGGGCAATAGAGCAAGACTCTGTCTCAAAAAAAAAAAAAAAAAGACAACCCCATCTGGAGAAAATTAAAAAGGCTCAATCTTTCCCCTGGGCGCAGAATGCCCTTCTTCCCCCTGCCCTAGGAAAGCCCAGTCACCTCTGAGGAGGCAACAACATCCTGGCACCTCCCACTTGCTTTCAGTGCATCCCCACGTCCATTCTCTCATGGAACGCTGTGCATACCTCTATCTGAGCACCTGTAAGACTGTGTTCCACCAGCTTATGTGTTCATCATCTTTGTGTTGACTGTAAACTTCACTTTGTACCCTGTCCCCCAGAATCCAGCACCTAATCTGGCACGCTGAATGAACGAACGAATGAATCAATGAATGAGTGGGCAAGTAAGTGAATAAACTAACAAGCTTCCCTGGAGTGATGGCATAGGATTGTTTCTTAACTATTTTGTATGTTTCTCCTCTTTCCAGCTTCTATATCACAACTCAGGATGATTCTAAAGGGTCGTACCAGCTTCAGAGTTCCCTGGGGGCTGCCTGAGGCTTTTACTGGGACTTCACCAGTGCTCAGCTTCTTCATCTGCCCCATGCTGCTTCCACCTCATTCTTTCCACAGGTGTTGATCCCAAGCACATTCCCTCCTGCATACAAAGAGCTTGCTTCTGGGAACCCTCATGCTACAAGTCATTAGGAACATGGATTTTGGACACTTCTAACAAGCCTGAATTTGGTCCTGGCTTTTCTACTTACGTGTACTGTGACACTGAGAAAAATTGCCTAACTTCTCAGAGGCTTCATCTGCAATAGAAATGAATTCACTGAGTAGTGGGAGTTCAATGAAATGTTGTTTGAAGCACATTTAGCACAGCACCTGGCACACTGATAAGTGCTCACTAAAGGATTATTTGTATCATCAATATTGCATGGTCCAAGGAACATGGTAAGGCTATGGAACACACAGAAGCCAACTTGACTGGCTACAAGGCCGGCCTCAAGAGAGGTAGGTCCACTCTGGCTTTCAAGAGGTGGTGGTTGGGCCTGTATTCATATGGTAGTGGTACCTGGATTGTGCATGATTCATGGGCTGTATGATGGGTTCTTTGGGAGTTGGTGGGATTTCAGAATGAAGTCTGTAGTCTAGGGACTCCTCAAGCAAGTTCCATGCATCATGGGGAACTAGAATTTAATCAGCTGCTAGAGAAAGCAAGAATGCATTTTTCCAATGGTGCAAGTGATATTGTCCTAGGGGGATGTAAGTCTGAAATCTGTATCAGACTATGCAGGGAGGTACTGCTGTTCTGACTGGGATGCTGGAGACAGACCTGAATACATGCACAGATATGTTGTGCTTTGAGTAAATTTGGCTTTGTTTAATCTCTTCTCTTAGTCTTAGAAGCCACGTCTGAGTAAGCACTTTTGTCTCTTAAAACATCAGGAAACACAAAAAGGATGGTCCCTTGTTAAAGGTCTTGGATGTTCTGTTCTCACTTAGTCTTATTAATGAATACTAGGCAAGAGAGTTTCAAAAACAAATAGGACCATATCCCTACTCTCGAGACACTGATATTCTTATAGGAAGAAACAGATATATATATATAAATACAAATTGTAAACCTTATCATATAAAGTAGTCATTTGTCCACTAACTGGCTATTTAGTGCTAGGCGCTGTGTTTAACGTGGTAGACACAAAGATGAACTAGATGTTGCTCCAGACCACAAGAGACAAAGTTTAGTGGGTACAAAGTGCAGTGGGAGCAGTAAGGAAGCAAAGAAGGAAAGCCTGGAAACAAGAAACGAATTCTGAGCCAGAGCCTGGCTGCAGTCATGAAAACCAGCCCAGTCCTGATGTTCCAAAGACTCTCAGACACCCCAAGTCTTTATTTTGTCACTACCTGGAAATAATGAGGTAATAATAAGGCAAACCCAATGCACAATCAAATGCAGTAAACCTATTTCATTGCATTCATTTCAGTGGCTAGCAAAATGTAAATCAGATTTCTGCTTAATGCAACTTCCCAGCACCTACTCCACTAAAGAGAACCCAACTAAACAAGTATAGTCTCTTTCTGGTTAGTATGTCCACAAAGACATACATTAAATATATTTTTATACATGCCAGAGACAATTAGAAAATCCTTGCCCAGTCCTCCAGCAAATAACCTGTGATATAAATTTATTAAACTGGAATATCAGAAGTTTCTAGCTTCTGATGGTAGACTGAACAAATATATTTATCCCCTCTCATTTTAGATTTCACTAAATTTATAGTAAAGGAATGAAACACAATATATGCCCACAAAAAAGAAAATGGGGGTAAAGGCCTCATTGTGAATAGAGATTTCTGCAAAATTGTAGATATCAGGCAGCCAGTGGCAGAGCGATCGCTGGTGGAGCAGAGCAAGCAAGCCCTAGCAGTGTGCTCTGAGGGGGGCTACAGACAACAGGAAAGCCAATTTGCCCTCACAGAATGCACAGAAGTTCAGAGACTCCACACTCAGAGAAGCACAGGAGTGAAATGCAGGGTTGAAAACAGAGAGATTAATTAGAGATTTTTAGGAAGAGGACACCCCTCACCTGTCCCTTTGCCATCACTAAACCCCATCCCCCATCTTCGCATAACACTGATGAGTAGGCAGGCATTTCCCCACACCCACTATGGCAAAGACTGGAAGTTTCTCTTCTGAAAAAAATATCAGGATGGTCGCAGTAGCTCACGCCTCTAATCCCAGCATTTTGGGAGGCCGAGGCAGGTGGATCTCTTGAGTCCAGGAGTTTGAAACCAGCCTGGCCAACATAGTGAAACCCCGTCTCCACTAAAAATACAAAAATTATCCAGGTATGGTGGCTCGTGCCTGTAACCCCGGCTACTTGGGAGGCTGAGGCAGGAGAATCTCTTGAACCTGGGAGGTGGAGGTTGCAATGAGCTGAGATCACACCACTGCACTCCAGCCTGGGTAACAGAGTGAGACTCTGCCTCAACAACAACAACAAAAAAATCAGGCTATCCCAGGGAAAAAGACCATCTCATTCTGGCCTTCTCCTCCAGCATAGCAACAGTATCTTCCCCATTCACCCAAAGCAAAGCCTGCCAATCATGCAGTACTTCCTTCCTACTCAGAGTTCCAATCGGCTTCACTATGCCCCACTCCTGTAATCAAAAGGACCAGCCAGGAATCACCAGGTTACTTGAGAAACACAGGGGAAAAAAACTCCAACATAAAAAAAGATAAATAAGAAAAAGTAACATTCTAACCAGAACATCTATCATTATTTTCTTGAAAGAGCGTAAAGATATTGCACCCGTAAAATAAGAAGACTTTTTGAAGAATAAAGTTAAAAAACAAGAGTTCAAGAAATTTAAAAGTATCTGCTAAACTATGAAAATTTAACAAAAAATCAGAAGATAAAGTCAGAAAGCAGAACAAAACACAGAGACAGAAGATATGAGAGGAAAAAATGAGAGATATTTTAATTCAAGAGGTCCAAAATCTATTGACTTAGGAGTTCTGTTATAGAGAGATAAACAGAGAAACTAAGGAAGGTAGAATTACTGCTGAAACAGTTCAAGTTAATTCCCAGAGCTGATGTTTACAGATAGCAAGTTCCACTGAGAACCCAGAACAAGGGATGCAAAAAGACACAAACCAAGAGACATTACGTAAAATCCTGCAGTACCCAGAATAAAGAAAGGATTCTAAAAGCTACCAAAGAAAAAGGCAAAAAATTTAAAAATTGCTTTGAAAGTAAATAGAATCAGAATAGTATCAGATTTTGTAACAGTAATACTGTCTACCAGAAGAACAATGCAGAATTCTAAGGGATTTGATTTTCAGATTCAAGTAGTTATTTTCAAGTTCTAAGAAAATTTGCCTCCAATACATCCTATTTTAGAAAGTTATTTGAGAAAGTGCTAGGAAAAAGCAAGGGACTTAACCAAGAAAATGGAGAATGTGGGAGCCAGGAGACAGAAGCCAACCACCAAGAGAACAGTCAAGGAGAATCCCAGAGTCCAAATGGGAGCAGAAGGAAGATTCAGGAAACAGATCAGTGCCTGGTCTAATGGCACAGCTGGAGGAAAATACAAAATCAAACTGAAGATATGATAAAGGAAGGCAACATAATAAATTAATTGTAATCAAAATATACCATTTCCATTTCTAGTTAATAATACTCACTTAGTCATAATAACAGAAAAAACTAAACATAATAAAATTACTATATTGGAAGGACTGAATAGGGGAAGGGAGACTGGTGCAATAGAGATAAATTCTCATTTAAATGTTACAGAAGGAAGTAAACATAAAATGTCTAAAGATGATACACCATGAAAAAGTAGTATTAACATATTATCTGGAGATATGGAAGCCGCTATCAGGAGAAAGGGCGAAAGGGATTCCAAATGTCTGCCTCTAAGGAGTAGGACTGAGGACTTCCTTCTAGGACTGGGGCCCATGTTTAGGAGAAACTGCACACCATAAAGACACATCCAAAAAACAGAATAAAACCATTATTGTTTCAAATCAAGCTCAAACACATTTTTTAAACTACAAGACATAAAAGAACATTATAAATCAGAATTAGAAAAACTCAGAAGTGAAGTGACAGAACTCAGGAAAGAATTGAAAGAAAAAGTATTTCAGAAATGAAGACTAAACTAGAAAGAACAGAAGATCAAATAAACATGTTTATTTATTTTATTTTATTATACTTTAAGTTCCAGGGTACATGTGCACAACATGCAGGTTTGTTACATAGGTATACATGTGCCACGTTGGTTTGCTGCACCCATTAACTCGTCATTTACATTAGGTATTTCTCCTAATGCTATCCCTCCCTCTACCCCCAACCCCACAGCTAGCCCCCATATGCGATGTTCCCCGCCCTGTGTCCAAGTGTTCTCATTGTTCAACTCCCACCTATGAGTGAGAACATGTGGTGTTTGGTTTTCTGTTCTTGTGATAGTTTGCTCAGAATGATGGTTTCCAGCTTCATCCACGTCCCTGCAAAGGACATGAACTCATCCTTTTTTATGGCTGCATAGTATTCCATGGTGTATATGTGCCACATTTTCTTTTTTTTTTTTTTTTTTTTTTTTGAGACAGAGTCTTGCTCTGTCACCAGGCTGGAGTGCAGTGGTGCAATGTCTTCTCGCTGCAAACTCCACCTCCCGGGTTCACACCATTCTCCTGCCTCACTTCCCGAGTAGCTGGGACTATAGGTGCCTGCCACTGTGCCCAGCTAATTTTTTGTATTTTTAAGTAGAGACGGGGTTTCCCTGTGTTAGCCAGGATGGTCTCCATCTCCTGACCTCGTGATCCGCTCGCCTTGGCCTCCCAAAGTGCTGGGATTACAATGACACATTTTCTTAACCCAGTCTGTCATTGATGGACATTTGGGTTGGTTCCAAGTTTTTGCTATTGTGAATAGTGCCGCAATAAACATACGTGTGCATGAGTCTTTATAGTAGCATGATTTATAATCCTTGGGGTATATGCCCCATAATGGGATCTCTGGGTCAAATGGTATTTCTAGTTCTAGATCCTTGAGGAATTGCCACACTGTCTTCCACAATGGTTGAACTAGTTTACACTCCCAGCAACGGTGTAAAAGTGTTCCTAGTTCTCCACATCCTCTCCGGCATCTGTTGTTTCCTGACTTTTTAATGATTGCCATTCTAACTGGTGTATCTCATTGTGGTTTTGATTTGCATTTCTCTCATGACCAGTGATGATGAGCATTTTTTAATGAGTCTGTTGGCTGCATAAATGTCTTCTTTTGATAAGTGTCTATTCATATCCTTTGCCCACTTTTTGATGGGGTTCTTTGGTTTTTTTTCTAGTAAATTTGTTTAAGTTATTTGTAGATTCTGGATATTAGCCCATTGTCAGATGGGTAGATTGCAAAAATTTTCTCCCACTCTGTAAATTGCCTGTTCACTCTAATAGTAGTTTCTTTTGCTGTGCAGAAGCTCTTTAATTAGATCCCATTTGTCTATTTTGGCTTTTGTTGCCATTGCTTTTGGTGTTTTAGTCATAAGTCCTTGCCCATGCCTATGTCCTGAATGGTATTGCCTAGGTTTTCTTCTAAGGTTTTTATGGTTTTAGGTCTAACATTTAAGTCTTTAATCCATCTTGAATTAATTTTTGTATAAGGTGTAAGGAAGGGATCCAGTTTCAGCTTTCTACATATGTCTAGCCAGTTTTCCCAGCACCGTTTATTAAATAGGGAATCCTTTCACCATTTCTTGTTTTTGTCAGGTTTGTCAAAGATCAGATGGTTGTACATGTGTGGTGTTATTTCTGTTCTGTTCCATTGGTGTCTCTCTCTCTCTGTTTTGGTACCAGTACCATGCTGTTTTGGTTACTGTAGCTTTGTAGTATAGTTTGAAGTCAGGTAGCGTGATGCCTCCAGCTTTGTTCTTTTTGCCTAGGATAGCCTTGGCTATGCAGGCTCTGTTTTGGTTCCATATGAACTTTAAAGTACTTTTTTCCAATTCTGAGAAGAAAATCACTGGTAGCTTGATGGGGATGGCACTGAATCTATAAATTACCTTGGGCAGTATGGCCATTTTCACAATACTAATTCTTCCTATCCATGAGCATTGATTGTTGTTCCATTTGTTTGCGTCCTCTTTTACTTCGTTGAGCAGTGGTTTGCAGTTCTCCTTGAAGAGGTCCTTTACATCCCTAGTAATCTGGATTCCTAGGTATTTTATTCTCTTTGAAGCAATTGTGAATGGAAATTCATTCATGATTTAGTTCTCTGTTTGTCTGTTATTGGTGTATAGGAATGCATGATTTTTGCACATTGATTGTGTATCCTGAGACTTTGCCAAAGTTGCTTATCAGCTTAAGGAGATTTTGGGCTGAGACGATGGGGTTTTCTAAATATACAATCATGTCATCTGCAAACAGGGACAATTTGACTTCCTCTTTTCCTATTTGAATATCCTTTATTTATTTCTCTTGCTTGATTGCCCTGGCCAGAACTGGCAACACTATGTTGAATAGGAGGGGTGAGAGAGGGCATCCCTGTCTTGTGCCAGTTTTCAAAAGGAATGCTTCCAGTTTTTGCCCATTCAGTATGATATTGGCTGTGGGTTTGTCATAAATAGCTCTTATTATTTTGAGATATGTTCCATCAATACCTAGTTTATTGAGAGTTTTTAGCATGAAGGGCTATTGAATTTTGATGAAGGCCTTTTCTGCATCTATTGAGATAATCATGTAATGTTTGTCATTGGTTCTGTTTATGTGATGGATTACATTTATTGATTTGCATATATTGAACCAGTCTTGCATCCCAGGGATGAAGCCAACTTGGTCATGGCGGATAAGCTTTTTGATGTGCTGCTGGATTCTGTTTGCCAGTATTTTATTGAGGATTTTCGTATCGATGTTCATCAGGGATACTGATCTAAAATTCTCTTTTTTTGCTGTGTCTCTGCCAGGTTTTGGTATCAGGATGATACTGGCCTCATAAAATGAGTTAGCGAGGATTCCTTCTTCTTCTATTAATTGGAATAGTTTCAGAAGGAATGGTACCAGCTCCTCTTTGTGTGTCTGGTAGAATTTGGCTGTGAATCCATCTGGCCCTGGACTTTTTTTAATTGGTAGGCTATTAATTATTGCCTCAATTTCAGAGCCTATTACTGGTCTATTCAGAGATTGAACTTCTTCCTGATTTAGTCTTGGGAGGGTGGGTCCAGGAATTTATCCATTTCTTCTAGATTTTCTAGTTTATTTGCATAGAGGTGATTATAGTATTCTCTGATGGTAGTTTGTATTTCTGTGGGATCAGTGGTGATATCCACTTTATCATTTTTTATTGCATCTATTTGATTCTTCTTTTCTTCTTTATTAATCTTGCTAGTGGCCTATCAATTTTGTTGATCTTTAAAAAAAAAAAAAAAAACCAGCTCCTAGATTCATTGATTTTTTGAAGGGATTTTTATGTCTCTATCTCCCTCAGTTCTGCTCTGATCTTAGTTATTTCTTGCCTTCTGCTAGCTTTTGAATTTGTTTGCTCTTGCTTCTCTAGTTCTTTTAATTGTGATGTTAGGGTGTCAATATTAGATCTTTCCTAATCTTGTGGGCAGTTAGTGCTACAAATTTCCCTCTACACACTGCTTTAAATGTGTCCCAGAGATTCTGGTACATTGTGTCTTTGTTCTCATTGGTTTCAAATAATATCTTTATTTCTGCCTTCATTTCGTTATTTACCCAGTAGTCATTCAGGAGTAGGCTGTTCAGTTTCCATGTAATTGTGCAGTTTTGAGTGGGTTTCTTACTCTTGAATTCTAATTTGATTGCACTGTGGTCTGAGAGACAGTGTGTGATTTCTGTTCTTTTACATTTGCTGAGGAGTGCTTTACTTCCAACTATGTGGTCAATTTTGGAATAAGTGAGATGTGGTGCTGAGAAGAATGTATATTCTGTTGATTTGGGGTGGAGAGCTCTGTAGATATCTATTAGGTCTGCTTAGTGCAGAGCTGAGTTCAAGTCCTGGATATCTTTGTTAACCTTCTGTCTCATTGATCTGTCTAATATTGACAGTGGGGTGTTAAAGTCTCCACTATTATTGTGTGGGAGTCTAAGTCTCTTTGTAGGTCTCTAAGGACTTGCTTTATGAATCTGGGTGCTCCTGTATTGGGTGGATATATATTTAGGATAGTTAGCTCTTCTTGTTGAATTGATCCGTTTACCATTATGAAATGCCCTTCTTTGTCTCTTTTGATCTTTGTTGGTTTAAAGTCTGTTTTATCAGAGACTAGGATTGCAACCCCTGGCTTTTTTTGCTTTCCATTTGTTTGGTAGATCTTCCTCCATCACTTTATTTTGAGCCTATGTGTGTCTCTGCACATGAGGTGGGTCTCCTGAACACAGCACACTGATGGGTCTTGATTCTTTATCCAATTTGCCTGTCTGTGTCTTTTAATTGGGGCATTTAGCCCGTTTACATTTAAGGTTAATATTGTTATGTGTGAATCTGCTCCTGTCATTATGATGTTAGCTAGTTATTTTGCCCATCAGTTGATGCGGTTTCTTCCTAGTATCGATGGTCTTTACAATTTGGCATGTTTTTGCAGTGGCTGGTACCAGTTTTCCTTTCCATGTTTAGTGCTTCCTTCAGGAGCTCTTGTAAGGCAGGCCTAGTGGTGACAAAATCTCTCAGCATTTGCTTGTCTGTAAAGGATTTTACTTCTCTTTCACTTATGAAGTTTAGTTTGACTGGATATGAAATTCTGGGTTGAAAATCCTTTTCTTTAAGAATGTTGAATGTTGGGCCCCACTCTCTTCTGGCTTATAGAATTTCTGCCAAGAGATCCACTGTTAGTCTGATGGGCTTCCCTTTGTGGGTAACTGGACCTTTCTCTCTGGCTGCCCTTAACATTTTTTTCTTCATTTCAACCTTGGTGAAGCTGACAATTATGTGTCTTGGGGTTGTTCTTCTCAAGAAGTATCTTTGTGGTGTTCTTTGTGTTTCCTGAATTTGAATGTTGGCCTTCATTGCTAGCTTGGGGAAGTTCTCCTGGATAATATCCTGAAGAGTGTTTTCCAACTTGGTTCTATTCTCTCCATCACTTTCAGGTACACCATTCAAACATAGATTTGGTCTTTTCACATAGTCCCATATTTTGTGGAGGCTTTGTTTGTTTCTTTTTACTTTTTTTCTGTAAACTTCTCCTCTCGCTTTATTTCATTAGTTTGATCTTCAATCACTGATACCCTTCCACTTGATTGAATCGGCTATTGAAGTTTGTGCGTGTGTCATGTCGTTCTTGTGCCATGGTCTGCAGCTCCATCAGGTCATTTAAGATCTTCTCTACACTGTTTATTCTAGTTAGCCATTTGTCTAATCTTTTTTCAAGGTTTTAAGCTTCCTTGTGATGGGTTCAAACATCCTCCTTTAGCTCAGAGAACTTTGTTATTATCAACCTTCTGAAGCCTACTTCTGTCAGCTCATCAAAGTCATTCTCCATCCTGCTTTGTTCCATTGCTGGTGAAGAGCTGCAATCCTTTGTAGGAGAAGAGGCGCTCTGGGTTTTAGAATTTTCACCTTTTCTGCTCTGGTTTCTCCCCATCTTTGTGGTTTTATCAACCTTTGGTCTTTGATGCTGGTGACCTACAGATGGGGTTTTGCTGTGAATGTCCTTTTTGTTGATGCTGGTGACCTACAGATGGAGTTTTGGTGTGGATGTCCTTTTTGTTGATGTTGATGCTATTCCTTCCTGTTTGTCAGTTTTTCTTCTAAGAGTCAGGTCCCTCAGCTGCAGGTCTGTTGGAGTTTGCTGGAGGTCCACTCCAGACCCTGTTTTCCTGGGTATCACCAGCAGAGGCTGCAGAACAGCAAATATTGCAGAACAGCAAATATTTCTGCCTGATCCTTCCTCTGGAAGCTTCATCCCAGAGGGGCACCCACCTGTATGAGGTGTCAGTCGGCCCCTCCTGGGAGGTATCTCCTAGTTAGGCTACACGGGGGTTAGGGACCCACTTGAGGAGGCAGTCTGTCCATTCTGAGAGCTCAAACACCATGCTGGGACTACCACTGCTCTCTTCAAAGCTGTCAGACAGGGTCGATAGACACATGTATCTTAAGAGAAACAGATGAGGCTCAGCATGGTGCTTCATGCCCGTAACCCCAGCACTTTAAGAGGCTGAGGTAGGAGGATCACTTGAACCCAGAAGTTCAAGACCAGCCTGGGAAACATAAGGAGACCCTATCTCTATTCAGGAAAAAGAGAGAGAGAGAGAGAGAGAGAGAGAGAGAGAGAGAGAGAGAGAGAGAGAGAAGTGAAAAACAGGAAAAAAAAACTTAAAAAAAAAAAGAAGAGATAAAAAGAACTCAAGAGAAACTGACAAATATTGAAGGAAAGCAAAGAAGATTGTACATACAGATAATAAAGTCCCTAAAAACACCACAAGAAGGGAACAGAACAGACACTAAAAACTATAATTCAAGAAAACTTTCCTGAAATAAAAAAAGATTCCAGACTTCATATTAAAGCAGTAGACCTCATCCCTGAGGATATTTACCCAGAATGACCAGTACCAAGACATTCCAGTAAAATTATTGTACTTTAAATAAAAAAGTCTTTAACTATAAAGAAAATTAGAGTACAATATTTAAGAAGGGAAAGAAATTCAGCTTATTATCAGACTCTTCAACATCAATATTTTATGGTAAAGGAAATGGAATTCACATATTTAAGATGCCCAAGGAAAGAAAAAGTCGAGGATTTTATAGCCAGTAAAACTGATCTTCAATTGTAAAAGGCACAGATAAGGTCAGAATCGCCATGGCCAGCTATCCGTACCGGCAGGACTGCCCAGGAGCTGCAGGACAAGCACCAGGAGCCCCTCCGGGTAGCTACTACCCTGGACCCCCCAATAGTGGAGGGCAGTATGGCAGTGGGCTACCCCCTGGTGGTTATGGGGGTCCTGCCCCTGGAGGGCCTTATGGACCACCAGCTGGTGGAGGGCCTTATGGACACCCCAGTCCTGGCATGTTCCCCTCTGGAACTCCAGGAGGACCATATGGCGGTGCAGCTCCAGGGGGCCCCTATGGTCAGCCACCTCCAAGTTCCTATGGTGCCCAGCAGCCTGGGCCTTATGGACAGGGTGGCGCCCCTCCCAATGTGGATCCTGAGGCCTACTCCTGGTTCCAGTCGGTGGACTCAGATCACAGTGGCTATATCTCCATGAAGGAGCTAAAGCAGGCCCTGGTCAACTGCAATTGGTCCTCATTCAATGATGAGACCTGCCTCATGATGATAAACATGTTTGACAAGACCAAGTCAGGCCGCATCGATGTCTACGGCTTCTCAGCCCTGTGGAAATTCATCCAGCAGTGGAAGAACCTCTTCCAGCAGTATGACCGGGACCGCTCGGGCTCCATTAGCTACACAGAGCTGCAGCAAGCTCTGTCCCAAATGGGCTACAACCTGAGCCCCCAGTTCACCCAGCTTCTGGTCCCAGCAGTGGAAGAACCTCTTCCAGCAGTATGACCGGGACCGCTCGGGCTCCATTAGCTACACAGAGCTGCAGCAAGCTCTGTCCCAAATGGGCTACAACCTGAGCCCCCAGTTCACCCAGCTTCTGGTCTCCCGCTACTGCCCATGCTCTGCCAATCCTGCCATGCAGCTGGACCGCTTCATCCAGGTGTGCACCCAGCTGCAGGTGCTGACAGAGGCCTTCCGGGAGAAGGACACAGCTGTACAAGGCAACATTCGGTGCTGCTTCGAGGACTTCGTCACCATGACAGCTTCTCGGATGCTATGACCCAACCCATCTGTGGAGAGTGGAGTGCACCAGGGACCTTTCCTGGCTTCTTAGAGTGAGAGAAGTATGTGGACATCTCTTCTTTTCCTGTCCCTTTAGAAGAACATTCTCCCTTGCTTGATGCAACACTGTTCCAAAAGAGGGTTGAGAGTCCTGCATCATAGCCACCAAATAGTGAGGACCGGGGCTAAGGCCACACAGATAGGGGCCTGATGGAGGAGAGGATGGAAGTTGAATGTCCTGATGGCCATGAGCAGTTGAGTGGCACAGCCTGGCACCAGGAGCAGGTTCTTGTAATGGAGTTAGTGTCCAGTCAGCTGAGCTCCACCCTGATGCCAGTGGTGAGTGTTCGTTGGCCCATTATCGTTACTACCTGTGTTCCCTCACCAGGCCATCCTGTCACACGAGCCCATTTTCTCCAAAGTGGAATCTGACCAAGCATGAGAGAGATCTGCCCATGGGACCAGTGGCTTGGATTCCACCACACCCATAAATCCTTGTGTGTTAACTTCTAACTGCCTGGGGCTGGCCCTGCTCAGACAAATCTGCTCCCTGGGCCCCTCTGGCCAGGCTCTGCCTCCGCGGCTGGGACCCCTCACTTGCCTGCCATGCCCTGCTCGGCTTCAGTCTCCAGGGGACAGTGGGCACCTCTCTCTGCCAATACTTTTTTTAATTTGCATTTTTTTTCATTTGGGGCCAAAAGTCCAGTGAAATTGTAAGCTTCAATAAAAGGATGAAACTCTGGGAAAAAAAAAAAAAAAAGGCACAGATAAATGTTATCAACACACAATAAATCCCTTGCCTCACATCCCCCAGTTCTAAATTTTTATTGAAAAGGTCTAAAAATAAGGCCCAACCTCAGTAGTAATGATCATCACTAGCAGATTGTGGTCTTGACACACAATTTTGTATTAGGGTTCTCTAGAGGGACAGAACTAATGGGATAGATGTATATATAAGGGGGAGTTTATTAAGGAGTACTGACTCACACAATCACAAAGTGAAGTCCTACAACAGGCCACCTGCAAGCTGAGGAGCAAGGAAGTCAGCCGAGTCCCAAAACCTCGAAAGTAGAGAATCTGGCTGGGCGTATTGGCTCACGTCTGTAATCCCAGTACTTTGGGAGGCCAAGGCAGGTGGATTACCTGCAGTCAGGAGTTCGAGACTAGCCTGGCCAACATGGTGAAACCTTGTCTCTACTAAAAATACAAAAATTAACCTGGCATGGTGGCACACGCCTGTAATCCCAGCTACTCAGGAGGCTGAGGCAGGAGAATTGCTTGTGCCCGGGAGGCAGAGGTTGCAGTGAACTGAGATCGTGCCATTGCACTCCAGCCTGGCTGACAGAACAAGACTCTGTCAAAAAAGAAAGAGAGGGAAGGGAAGGGAAGGGAAGGGAAGGGAGAAGGGAAGGGAGAAGGGAAGGGAGAAGGGAAGGGAGAAGGGAAGGGAGAAGGGAAGGGAGAAGGGAAGGGAGAAGGGAAGGGAAGGGAAGGGAAGGGAAAAAAGAAAAGAAAAGGGGGGTGAGGGAGGGAGGGAGGGAGGAAAGGAGGGAGGAAGGAAGAAAGAAAGAAAGAGAAGCCAAAAGTGCAATCTTCAGTCTGTGGCTAAAGGCCCAAAAACCCTGGCAAACCAGTAACGTAAGTCCAAGAGTCCAAAAGCTAAAGAACTCAGAGTCTGATGTTCGAGGGCAGGAAGCATCTGGCATGGGAGAAAGATGAAGGCCAGAAGATTCAGCAAGTCTGCTCTTTCCATCTTCTGCCTGCTTTATTCTAGCCACGCTGGTAGCTGATTAGAATGAGCTCAGATTGTGCCCATTCAGATTGAGGGTGGGTCTGCCTCTCCCAGTCCACTGGCTCAAATGTTAACCTGCTTTAGCAGCACCCTCACAGACACACCCAGGAACAATACTTTGCATTCTTCAATCCAGTCAAGTTGACACTCAATATTAATCATCACAAATTTCTTATCCAAAGTAACCAGTGATTCTCAGAGAAATGGCTCATTTTATGTCTGGAGCAGGAAATATATGAGATGAGCCTGGAACACTTCTTCATGCCAAATGATAAGGAAACTAAAAAACCACTACGGTCATGTCCAAAGGACTTAGGATCAAACCTGAAGAAGCTTCCACTGACCAAAGATGGGGGACACCTTGAGCTTCACTGATGATAATAATTGCAATAGACCAGGGGTGTCCAATCTTTTGGCTTCCCTGGGCCACACTGGAAGAAGAGTTGTCTTAGGCCACACATAAAATACACTAACACTAACAGCTGATGAGCTTAAAAAAAAATTGCAAAAAAAATCTCATATTTTAAGAAAGTTTACAAATTTGTGTTAGGCCACATTCAAAGCTGTCTGGGCCGCATGCAGACTGTGGGCCGCAAGCTGGACAAGCTTGCAATAGACTAAAACCATCAACTATATTTAAACCTATGGATTCATAATGATATTTTTAAAAATGATTGGTCACCCTCAGAGGATGATAGGGAGCTAATTCATTGTCTTGAAAACTGGTAGGTAAAGGGGGAAAACTCCAGCACTAATCCAGCCTTTCCCACAGGAACTGCACCACTGGGTAAACAAATAACAAACAAGGGTAAGTTTCCCTTTACAAAAGCATCCCAACTAATAAATGGAAAAAAAAAATGATAGAATATCACCATTCTGCAGCCCTCAATAAAGTACGTATGAACGGTTACAAACATAAAAAGAGAGACCATTAGATATTATGCATTTCCTATAGTCATGCATAACACCACCAATAATCTTGCCAAAGAAACTGAACCTGGCTTCTAATCCAGTCTCTGAACTACCTGTCAATTTGTAGAAAACACAGAGGTCTGAGGATTATGCTTAACTGCACCATGAGTATGTAATCAACAAAACTCAGACTATGGGAAACTCTACAAGCCGAATGGCCTGAACTCTTCTACAGGTAAATTGTAAAGAAAAAAAAGAGGGATGGAGGAAGAATTTACTGAATAATCATGGCTTCACAAAATTATCACATTTTTTTAAATGAGCAAGACTAGAGTATCTTAAGATGTACATTTGGACTTTAAAAATAAACTTTAAAAAGCAAGTAAATGATTACTACAAAAGTCAAGAGAGTGGCTACTTATAAAGAGATAGGGGTAGGCAATTGGGATGGGGGAAAAGGGCACAGGTTCTGGGGTGGGTGGCAAAGTTCTACTTCTTAACTCGGGTGGCGTTCACAATAATTCATTAAGCTGTGCATTTGTTAGGTGTGGGTTTTTGTATCTGTGTTTTATTTTTCAATAAAAAAAGTTGAAGTATGCTTAAGTAAATTGAGAACTTTGACTCACAGAGTTGATGGTAGTATAAACTGATAAAGGTTTTCATAAGGCAATTTAGCCATATCCTTCTCTATTTCAAATTCATATTGGTCCCATGTGCCTCATGGGTTTGGAGCAAATGAAGTCATGAATGTCACTGTGGATGGATAAATGTGAAGGACAAAGATAAACATCTAAGATAAACTCGGGCTGACCAAGCCCCTACTAAGTGCCAGGGACAGTGCTATGCAAGGCTCTTTACGTCAACTCACTGAACCCTTTACACAGGTCTGTGAGATAGTAATAGTCATTTCAGATGTGGCACCCGAGGCTCAGAGAGAGGTTCAGCAACTTACCCAGCATCACCCAGTCCACAAGTGAAACACCCCTTCATTTCAGAAGTGAATACTCCAGAGGTAAGAAAATAAGCAAGCAACAGCCCTACCCTGCTAACCTATCAAACAACAAAGGATGAAATCAATGCTTTTACTGAACAAAATGGAACGTTCTTGGTAATGTGTAAAAGCAAGAAGCCCAGAGGCCTTGCGTAAGAAGTTATCCTTTGTATAAAATGCAAGTAAAAACTCATTCGTATCTTTCCAGTAATGTCAAATATATATTATAATACTTGATATAAAATTAAATCATTCTGCAATTTTCAAATGCACACATATATGTTAGGTTTTATTTCAAGTTGAAGGGAGTCAAAGTAATTCCACCCAATAGACAACTAAGTTAACTCCCAGCTGAAGGCTCAATGTACTCACTGCATGAGCAGGAACCCTCCAGCCTTCCAGCAACTGAATAGCCCTCCTAAATCCTCCGGAGAGGCCTGCATCCTGGCCTCACAGAAACAAGTAGCGTTTTGACTGGTGACTTTCTGGAAACTAACACCAGGCAGAATTCTGACAGGAGGAGGACAAGCTGGAAGGAAAGAGAATTCACAAACATGAAAGTCGGTCAGGCAGGTCCCCAAGGGAAATGCCATTCATTTCAGAGGTCACTCAGAGGAAGAAGGAGCACTGAACTGAGAGTCAGACCACCTGGGGTCTGGACTGCCATTCACTGGCTCTGTGACCTCAGATCAAGTCATTTAACATTTCTGAAACTCAGCCTTCCCAGGGGTATAGAAGGGTTAATAACACCTGCCCTGCCTATCTCCCAAGGCTGCTGTAGGGATCAGATGAGAAAATAATAACAGCTGGCATTTATTTAATGCTTGCTATGTGCCAGGCAATGGGCCATGTGCTTTATATGTCATAGCACCTCTTATTTCTCCATCAGCCCTCTGAAGTAGCTTTGATTGTTGTCCCTCTTTTACAGGTGAAGAAACTGAGACTTGGAGAGTTTAAATAATTTGCCCAAGTTAAGGCTGACATTAAACCAAAGTAGACTGACTCCAGGTTCTGTGTTCTTAACTCTGATGCCACACTGCCTCCTAGAGCACATCTCTAGAAGGACCTTGTGTACTTAACACTCTACAACAGAAGATGGCAGTATGGTATGAACTGTCACCTATAACACAATTCCTCCAAAAGTGAAGCAGAGGGATGCTTCAAGGACACTTGTAAGCAAAGATTGAGGAATGTAGGGAGATTCCAGGATATAAGTCCTCCAGATGCTCAGTCAGACGAGACAGACTCTGGTAAGTAGCAGGAGGGGGCATTATATCCTCCCCCCAACTCCAACCCCATCCCTGAGAGCTAGGCTCTCTAGAGAGAATTTCCAGTTTCTGGGATTGCATGAGATAGTCCACTTTTTGCAGAGGAGACAAAAAAAGACCTTTGAGCACAGAGTCAAGGCCTTTGTCACTTTCTAGTGATAAAAGACAGGGACCCCACAAAGACACTGGAAGAGCATTGGGCACTGTCATAGAAAGAGCATTAAAGCACAAATCAGGATGCCTATGCTCAAGTGTGAAGACCTGGATCCCAAGCCCAGCTCTAACATTAATTAACAAGTCATTTAACCTTGGACAAAACCTTCCCACTGTCAGGAATAGATGAACTTCTAAGGTACTCAATAAACATTTGATTCCTACAACCCTATCTTCTCTACCTTAACTGGCCCATGGGCACCGGGATGAAGGGAGATAAGTCAGCAGTTATGAAGTGCCTGATATGTACAATGTACAGTCCAAGTCTTAAAAATAATAGTAGGAGTAATACATATGAAGAGCTTACCCTGTGTGGGACCCAGTGCTAAATGCCTTATCAATGTAGCAATGCTATGGTAAGAAAAGTTAAAAGACAAAATGATTACCCCATGGAAATAAGACGAAATGATTACCGTATCCTTTGAAAGTCATAATAGAGCACTGTGTAAGAAGGAAGAGTCATAGTAGCATTTTTTTCTTTTTTTTTGAAACAGGGTCTCACTCTGTCACCCAGGCTGAAATGCAGTGACAGGACCACAGCTCATTGCAGCCTTGACCTCCTGGGCTTAGCCTCCAGATTAACTGGTACTACAGGCGTGGGCCACCCACACCTGGCTAATTTTCTGAGAGACAGGTTTCATCATGTTGCCCAGGTTGGTCTTGAACTCCTGGGCTCAAGAGATCGGCCCACCTTGGCCTCCCAAACTGCTGGGATTGCAGGCATGAGCCACCACACCTAGCCCACAGGAACATTCTGTTGCCAAACTGAAATGGGGAGGTGGGCAGAGCCATCAAAGAGGAGAGACCCACTGGAGACCCAGGAGCTTCAGGAAGAACCCAGGGCTCCAAAAAGAGAAGCAGCCAATAAATGCACAGGGAGCTTTCACAGTAAGACAAGGAATTCCAGAGGACAAGGGAGAGCAGGCTTGAAGAGAAATGGGGTGAGGGGAAGGCGCTGGCATGAAATACTCCTGGTCAACTTCTACTCACTCTTCTGAACTCAACTTAAATATGGCTTCCTTGGGAAGACTTCCAGGACCCTTCAGACCAGGTCCTGTTTCCTTGCCCTATGTTCCCAAAGCACTATGCCTTTCTCTTTTGGTCATGTTTGCCCAACTTGTAATTAACTAATCCATGACTTTGCCTCTGTGAGTGCTGGGAATCCAGCGTGAACCACATAGTGCCTGACATCCACAGGAACTCCATTGATTCTCATTGGGTGAATGGGAGGAGGGATGGGTGGGTGGATGGATGATCTGAAAATCCAGATGAGGGCAACAGAAGGAAGATGTTGCATTTGAAGAAGCAAGGGTTTGGGAGAGAACAGGAGGTATATAAAAATAACAGCATATAACCTTACTGGAACTTTTGGGAATTTGATTTTATTTTACAGAAAGCATATAGGCAAGCCCATATATGTTTTCTGAAGAAGAAGTAGGATCTACAATGAGGGAATTTTATCACTGCTTAGCTGTCAATGAGAAAATGCATTTACTGGCTGCTGGCTAATTCAGCTTCATGGTTTATTTTCAACTCATCATTTTAAAAACTGACTTGAATTTTGCCTGCAGCTACCTATAGTTCATCTGTCCTTACACCGCAATATTCCCTCTCAAGCTCTTCTTTACAATTTAAACTCCAAATAGTCCCAATTCCAAATATTCTGACTTGCTGTCTACAAAACATCAAAATACCTCAGAATTTTCATCATTTCTACATTCATACCATGCCTCCAAGACAGCGTCTCACGTCTCAAAACGGCACAAAAATCCCTAGTTAGCCCATGTATCTTGATTTGGGACTCAGCAAATGTGCTTTTAGCTCTCACCCCATATTTACTCTGTAAACCAAACATAAAATTCTAAACCCCTCAACTGACTGAATGGACTACCACCTCTCCGCCAAGGGCATTTCCAAAGTAAACCTGAAAAACTAGTTCAGGCCATGATAGGAAGGGAAGTCCAACATCCCTCATTATACCCTCCTCCCTTTGGAATTCAGGAACAACTGATCAGCATTATCATTACAACAGAGATATTAAGACTGACAAAACAGACTCTTTGTAGCAGTAAGATACCAAATTCCAACCTGACTCTAGCATCACATGACAGATAGCAGGCCCTGAAAGAATTCAAAGTATTTTACCCAAAAATGTATTTCTTTGACATTTTTTGAAATGGCCGTGCAAAACTCTCTCTTGTAGGGAAAATCCATAGTATGTAGAGAATCCCCTTCCCTTTCCAGGTCTTTTCGTGATCCAGGAGATAGTTAATTAAGAGTCTGGCACATTTTTAGGTCTGATAAGAGAAAATTGCCATCTATTCTCTCTGAAGCCAGCTACCCGGAGGCTTCATCTTCAATAATAAAAACCTTGGTTTCCACAACCTCTTATCTTAACCCAAATCTTCCTTTTTATTGATTCCAGGTACTATAATCCCCCCACTTCAGCCTCCCAAAGTGCTGGGATTATAGGCATAAGCCACTATGCCCAAGCTAGAAAATCTTTGAATCCACCTACAAGTTGGAAACCCTCCAGCCCTTCAAGTTGTCCAGCCACTCCAGACCCAACCAATGTATACCTTACATACATACACGCTGATGTCTGCCTGTATCTGAGACAGGTCTCAGTTAATTTAGAATATAACCTTAGATAATAACTTAACTCTTTCAACCAATTGCCAATCAGAAAATATTTGGGTCTTTTTTTTGGGGGGTGGGAGGATGGTGCATGTAGGATATAATAAATTCTTCTTCAAAGGTGTTAGCCTGTAAATTGCTAAGTACAATGAGTTCTGATATCCTCTCCAAAGAACCAATGTATCAGTATGTTCAGCTCCCCTGTTCTTTGTTCTTCATTTTAAAGTTTAACTTCCTTGTTCTTTACATCTCCTTGTCCCTAGTTTCAGTAAACAAACCCTTCCTAGCCTCTATCACCTGCTTTGACCTTAGTCACCTTTGGTCACCTGCTCTGACCTTAGTCATCCTTAGTCACCTGCTCTGTTCTTAGTCATCCTGAGCCACCTGTTCTGTAACTGCCCTTCCTGCCAAACTACCCACCCTGCCACTCCGGTTCATACCCCTGCTCTCTTTAAAATAGCCAATCAGAATTAGCTTAGACTGTGTGGTCCAACCCTAGCCAACAGGGGAACAACACAGCAGTAGGGGCTACCTGTGTCAGGGATAAGAACCCCTTCCCCTCCCTTGTTTGGGTGTGCTCTCACCATTGCTCCATCTGCAAGATGCACCCTTCTATAGAAGTAAAATTGCCTTGCTGAGAAAATTCATGTTCAAGTGCTATTTCTTTCGCGGCACCATAAATTTATTTCTAACAGTGCAGGAGGAAAGACAAGAGCTCACTCTGTCATCCAGGCTGGAGTGCAGTGGCTCACTGCAGCCTCAAATTCCTGGGATCGAGCTATCCTCCCACCTCCCACATAGCTGAGACTACAGACACGCACCACCGTACATGACTAATTTTTAAAATTTTTTGTAGAGACAAGGTCTCACTATGTTGCCTAGACTGGTCTTGAACTACTGTGCTCAAGCAGTCCTCCCACTTCAGCCTCCCAAAGTGCTGGGATTACAGGCATAAGCCACTGTGCCCAAGCTAGAAAATCTTTGAATCCACCTACAATCTGGAAACCCTCCAGCCCTTCAAGTTGTCCAGCCACTCCAGACACAACCAACTTATACCTTACATATATGCACACTGATGTCTGCCTGTATCTGAGACAGGTCTCAGTTAATTTAGAAAGTTTATTTTGCCAAAGTTGAGGATGCACACCTGTGACACAGCCTCAGGAGGTCCTGATGACATGTGCCCAAAGTTATTGGGGCACAGCTTGGTTTTATACATTTTAGAGAGACATGAGACATCAATCAGTATATGTAAGAGGTACATTGGTTCCATCCAGAAAGACAACTTGAAGCACTCACAGGTAAGTGAGAGACAAATGGTTGCATTCTTTTGAGTTTCTGATTAGCCTTTCCAAAGGAGGCAATCAGATGTGCATTTATCTCAGGGAGCAGAGAGATGACTTTGAACAGAATGGGAGGCAGGTGTGCCCTAAGTGGTTCCCAGCTTGACTTTTCCCTTTAGCTTAGTGATTTGGGGACCCCAAGATTTATTTTCCTTTCACATTTCCCCCCTTTTCTTTTGAAAAGCTTTTGGAGAAAGCATAGTAGAAGGAAATGAGTCTCTGGTCTCAGGTTTCATCTGATCTCTCATGGCTAGGACAGTTTATTCCTAGATAGGTAGGTCCCAAGTTATCAGGACAGTTCACCTTTAGCAGGCTATGAACTCTCATGTCCTATGAAGAGAAAATAGGGAGAGGAATGGTGAGAAACAACAACAAACAAAAGAACAATCCTGGAAAACTGATATAGGCCACGTTACTCTGGAGTCCATACATGAGTAAGCAGGTAAGAAAGTGGCTTATGTATGTAAATTGTTGCTGCTATTTTCTTCTGAAGTTTAAGTTGTCTAGCTTTAGTTTGCAGAGTTTTAAGAAAGCACAGCTTAGTTTTCAGTTATTTCAAATTAGGAAAATGGTGGGCGGGGGAAGGAAAAGAAAAAAGAAAAAAATTGAAAACATTATTTTGGAGACTTATAGCCAGGAAAAATTAAAATTCAGTCCAAACTGTAGAAAATAATAAAAACTGAAAAACATTAGGCAAGACTAGAATCTAACAACAGATGTATTATAGTTTTTGAAATATAATTTTTCTCTCTCCAGTTACCCATTTTTACAAAAGACAAATTGTGGTAGGACCAATTTCCTTTATTATACTTGGCCAGACTATTTGTATAAAGTGAAGCAAGAATAATTATTTTTTCACATAGGCTTTTAAAATTGGCTTTGATGGAACTTTGTTCCATAGAAGGAATCTCAGATAAGAATTTTTAAAGCCAAGCCCCGTCATGGATTTGTACCATCAAATACCTATATGTTGAGTAAATTCCTCTCTTCTTGAGGTCCCAAGATAACTTGGGGCTCCTGGACCTATCAGAAAGTGACATTCTTTACTTACCACAGGTTAGGAACCCTACTCAGGAACTGTGTAGACATGGTATGCAGCCAGTTTTCCTAAGGGACTTTTATTGGCTCTATAAGTCAAGTTTGATTCCTTAAAGAAAAGTACACCATTCCAGTCAACCCTTTGGTAAAACAACCAGTTTCTCCAATTGTGTCCTGTTACAAATGAAAACAGGTTCTTACTGCACTCATGCAAATAACTATATTGCCATAAGTTAAGAATACTCTCAAATAGTTTCCAAATTCTGGAGAAATCAGGTAGCAAGAAGCAAATATGCTCCAAGTTTTGTTCATAGGAGTGTACTTTACTTCATTGTTAAACACTAGCCCAAAAGAAGTTTCCTTTACTCTGAAAAACAAAATAAAGGATCAGCAACATTTTAAGCAAAAACTAAAAAAGATTACTCCAGTCTTCTATTAGTTCAGTCCATGCAGTTAATTCCTATTTTGCTTAATACTCGTGAATATTTCAGCTCTCCATGAGTCCTGCCATTTTTCCTCTATTCTGATGTCACAATCTCCAACGTAATCAGAATCCTGCATTCAAGAGCACCTGTTAGAGTTTTATAGCTAATCAGCTATAAAACCACCTTCTAAAGAGGACCAAAACAAGACAACAATTGTCTGTGGATGACAAAAAGTTTTAGGACAGCCACAGTCAAAGACACAATTGATGAGGAGTTACCTCTGTGGCACATCATAATTTAACATAACAATTATAATTATTCCTGATAACATACACTAAGTCATATCAGAATTATAGGAGTTTCCCATAATTTTGGAACACATACCAATAATATACAAATAGAGTCCAAAGAAAGCCAAAAACCATTTCATGTTTGACAATGCTTCCTGTATATTTTTTATACTAAATAAGCCAAATTATGTCATTTTTTGACTTTCGGGAAACTAATATCTTAAAGGAATATTTATGTCAGAAAAAGTAATAATTTATAATTTGATTTTGGAAAGTTTGTCAAATATCAGAGGTTTAAAACATTTGATATCACAAAATCACAGATCATTGTGAAATAAGTCATTCATTTAACCAAAGTGATAACTCAAGGACTCCAAAAAAGGCAAAAACGTGCATTCTTCAAGAAACGTAATTTTCCAAATAATAAACCCTAATAAAAAGAGCATGAAGACAATTAATCTTTCAAAATTTTTTAAATTGTATACTTTTAATACTGATCATAAAATATAAGTCCCATAAGCCTTTTACAACCATTATAAGCTTTATGAAGAGGTTGGTTAATACTTCAAGAAAACATAGTTAATATGACAAAGGGGCCCATATGCTGGTTTTACATCAGTGTACCTTTCACATTAATGGTTAATTTATAGAGAAACTGAACTTATTTTCTCTCTCAAAATCTGCCCTTATAATCTCACTCACCTACCTTTTCCACGATAGCCCCTGGGCCCTGAGGAGTTAAATAACTTTCATTTCTGGCCATTTGTCTCAGGAACATAGCTTATTTTGATTGGCATCTTCTGCCAGGCCAGAAGACAAGGCTTTAATTACTGCCAGTGTTTAAGATTTAAGAAGACATAGTGTACTTTTTATTTTTTATTTCATTTTATTTTTTTTTTTTTGAGACAGAGTTTCGCTCTTCTTGCTCAGGCTAGAGTGCAATGGCATGATCTTGGCTCACTACAACCTCCACCTCCCAGATTCAAGCAATTCTCCTGCCTCAGTCTCCAGAATAGCTGGGATTACAGATGCACATTACCACACCCAGCTAGTTTCTGTATTTTTAGTAAAGATGGGGCCTTACCATGTTGATCAGGCTGGTCTTAAACTCCTGACCTCAGGTGATCTACCTATCTAGGCCTCCGAAAATATTGAGATTACAGGCGTGGGCCACCATGCCTGGCCTGGTGTCCTTTTTAGACCCAAGAGTCAAAGCCCTGTAACTCAACGTCACAAAGACTTTAAAAGCACATATAGAAAGATACACCGATGTAATCATCTTAATTTTAACAAAACCTTTTCACGCCTGTAATCCCAGCAATTTGGGAGGCTGAGGTAGGCGGTTCATAAGGTCAGGACATCAAGATCTCCTGGCCAACATGGTGAAATCCCTTGTCTACTAAAAATACAAAAGTTAGCTGGATGTAGTGGTGCATGCCTGTAATCCCAGCTACTCGGGAGGCTGAGGCAAAGGAATCACCTGAACCAGGGAGTCGGAGGTTGCAGTGAGCCAAGATCACGCCACTGCACTCCAGCTTGGCAACAGAGTGAGACTCAAAGACTTTTTTAATCTCAGTTTTTTCCTAATCAAACTAACACTTAATAATAATGGCATGGGAATTATTTCAATAAAACATAAAATCTGTTAAGACAGTTACCAAAATGCAAAAGAAAAGACCTTCTGCACTGCACAGAATATTATGTTGGAAGAAAACATTTGCTTTAGACCTTTAATGAAACATTGTTAGCATAAGGCCACAACAAACAGAACCTGAGTGGGGGAGAAAAAAAACTTAAGCTGAAAATGGTTTGAAGAAGAGCATTACTATTTCATGCCTTTTGAAAGGGAAGAGAAAACCAAAAATAGCAAGATGCAATAAAAATTGAGCTTTGGGTTTAAAAAAATTAAAATATCTTAAGAACAAATCAATCCCTTAAGAAAATTTCATTGTTCTGGCCAGGCACAGTGGCTCATGCTTGAAATCCCAGCACTTTGGGAGACCAAGGTGGGTGGATCACATGAGGTCAGGAGTTCAACACCAGCCTGGCCAAAATGGTGAAACCCTGTCTCTACTAAAAATACAAAAATTAGCCAGGTGTGGTGGTGGATGCCTGTAATCCCAGCTACACGGGAGGGTGAGGCAGGGGACTCACTTGAACCTGAGAGGCGGGGGTTACAGAGAGTTGAGATCGCACCACTGTACTCCCAGCCTGGGCAACAAAGTGACACTCTGTCTCCAAAAAAAAAAAAAGACAATTTCATTGTTCTAAACAATTCTTTAGTGTATAAGTGGTTTTTTTTTTTTTACATCAAACCCAATCTCTCGAAAGACCATTATATTTTTCCTTTAATTACAGACAACTTGATTATATAAATGTTTTTGGTATTTTTTTTAAAATACTCTTATTGTGGCTTATAGATACCATCCATGACATCCTGGGACTTTCTGGGTTGTCCTGAACATCTCTCTTTTTTTTTTTTTTTTTTTGAGATGGAGTTTTGCTCTTGTTGCCCAGGCTGGAGTGCAGTGGTACGATCTCAGCTCACTGCAACCTCCGCTTCCTGGGTTCGAGGAATTCTCCTGCCTCAGCCTCACGAGTAGCTGGGATTACAGGCACCTGCCACCATACTCAGCCAATTTTTTCTGTTTTTAGTAGAGACAGGGTTTTACCATATTGGCCCGGCTGGCCGGTCTGGTCTTGAACTCCTGAACTCACATGATCCACCCACCTCAGCCTACCAAAGTGCTAGTATTAGAGGCATGAGCCACTGCGCCTGGCTTGAACATCTCTCTTTCTTAAACTACCAGTCATTTTATTCTAGGACTAAATTAACCATGCAAGATTCTTTCTCATATGAAATCATTTCTCTTGGCTGGGGACGGTGACTCACACCTATAATCCCAGCACTTTGAGAGGCTGAGGCAGGTAGATCGTTTGAGCTCGGGAGTTTGAGATGAGCCTGGCTGACATGGTGAAACCCCATCTCTACTAAAAATACAAAAATTAGCTGGGTATGGTGGCGTGCACCTGTAATCCTAGCTACTTGGGAGGCTGAGGCAGAAGAACTGCTTGAACCCAGGAGACAGAGGTTGCAGTGAGCCAAATTTTGTCACTGCACTCTAGCTGGGCAACAGAGGGAGACTAGCTGGGTGACAGAGGGAGACTGTCTGAAAAGAAAAAAAAAATCATTTCTCTTTAAGCTTTCTTACCAAAAAATACCTCTTTATTTCTATAACTTTCTTTTTCTGTTTGTTTTTTGAGACAGGGTCTCACTCTGTCACCCAGGCTGGAGTGCAGTGGCACGATCTCAGCTCATCACAACCTCTGCCACTAGAATTCAAGCAATTATCCTGCCTCAGCCTCCCGAGTAGCTGGGATAACAGGCGCACACCACCACACCTGGCTAATGTTTGTATTTTTAGTAAATATGAAGTTACACCATATTACCCAGGCTGGCTTCAAACTCCTGGCCTCAAGTGATTCACCCGTGTCAGCCTCCCGAAGTGCTGGGATTACAGGTGTGAGCCACCATGCCTGGCCTTTATTTCTTTTTTTTTTTTTTTTTTTTTTTTTTTTTTTTGAGACGGAGTCTCGCTGTGTCTCCCAGGCTGGAGTGCAGTGGCCAGATCTCAGCTCACTGCAAGCTCCGCCTCCCGGGTTCACGCCATTCTCCTGCCTCAGCCTCCCGAGTAGCTGGGACTACAGGCGCCTGCCACCTCGCCCGGCTAAGTTTTTGTATTTTTAGTAGAGACGGGGTTTCACTGTGTTAGCCAGGATGGTCTCGATCTCCTGACCTCGTGATCCGCCCGTCTCGGCCTCCCAAAGTGCTGGGATTACAGGCTTGAGCCACCGCGCCCGGCCTGGCCTTTATTTCTATAATTTTCTTTACATCTCTCTTATTTCCTGGTTCCTTTTACCTTGATTATACATAACCTTTAAGCATTGAATTAGACAAAAATTATTCACCTTTTTCAAAAGGACACTTTTTTCAAGAAGGAATGTTTTCCTACAAGATATTTTTATTGGAAAAATACCCAAATAATGAAATATCTATTATTTAATTTAACATAAGTTTAGATTCTAAATTATGACAAGTTTGTCTACAAGTATTTCTCCCATTACATTTACCTAATTATTTTATTTTGTTTACCTAGTTTATGAAAACTGCGATAGTCATCATTTAAAGCTATGAAACCGCCATTGCAAAATTATAACTGAAACAGTGAAAAAGATATGACTTAATCCATCTTGCTTCTAACCGTCAAGCTGTCCTTGTTCATTCCTGGGCATAGGCAAAACTAACTTTGGGAGGATCTGAGTTTATAGTTTAGCTTTTGTGATAGCTAATACTGAGTGTTAACTTGATTGGATTGAAGGATACAAAGTATTGATCCTGGGTGTGTCTGTGAAGGTGGTGCCAAAGGAGATTAACGTTTGAGTCAGCGGGCTGGGAAAGGCTGACCCACCCTTAATCTGGGTGGGCACAATCTAATCAACTGCCAGCTCGGCTAGAATAGAAGCAGGCAGAAAAATGTGAAAAGAGAGACTGGCCTAGCCTCCCAGCCTACATCTTTCTCCTATGCTGGATGCTTCCTGCCCTGGAACATTGGACTCCCAGTTCTTCAGTTTTGGAAGTCAAACTGACTCTCCTTGCTCCTCAGCCTGCAGATGGCCTATTGCGGGACCTTGTGATTGTGTGAGTTAACACTTAATATTAAATCCATATATATATATATATATATATATGCATGTATGTATGTATGTGTGTGTATTATATATATATATATATTCCATTTGTTCTATCCCTCTAATGGAATATATATATAATTAGTTCTATCTCTCTAAAGAACCCCAACTAATACAGCCTTGAAACAAAGACAATAACAATCCTTTCCCAAAACAGACCTCCTTCCTGCCTGTAGACTAGACTGCCTAAAGCCACAAGATTAGAGGTTATAGTATTTTAGTAAATAATTCAAGCTGTAGCTATCTTCATTAAACC
Source organism: Macaca mulatta (assembly GCF_049350105.2). Taxonomy (NCBI): domain Eukaryota; kingdom Metazoa; phylum Chordata; class Mammalia; order Primates; family Cercopithecidae; genus Macaca; species Macaca mulatta. The sequence goes on from NC_133421.1 coordinate 58,691,759, forward strand.
AATATCAAAGTCTTCTTTATTAAAAATTACACAAGCAAAGATCATTGTGTTTGGGGCTGGATTTATAGTTTTGTAAACCCTATGCCAAAATTTTGACACCTTATAGTATTTGGCAGGGATAAGTGTGAAATTGCTTGAACAATAAATACAAACAAAAATGTATGCTGGCAATTCTTATGACATTTCTAATATTACTTTACCAATAATTTTAAAGCTAGCTTATTTATTAAAGATTTTACTTAAGTCACATAAACTTGAAAAAGCATTTGACTAGTCTTTCCTTTTGTTCTGATAAAGTATTTAAGTGCTTTCATTTTTCTTCAAGCCAATTAATTAGAGCTTTTTTATTATTATACTTGAAGTTCTAGGGTACATGTGCACAATGTGCAGGTTTGTTACACAGGTATACAAGTGCCATGTTGGTTTGTTGCACCCATCAACTCGTCATTTACATTAGGTATTTCTCCTAATGCTATCCCTTCCCAATCCCTCAACAGGCCCCAGTGTGTGATGTTCCCTCCCCTGTATCCAAGTGTTCTCATTGTTCAAATTCCCACCTATGAGTGAGAACATGTGGTGTTTGGTTTTCTGTACTTGTTGAGAGTTTGCTCAGAATAATGGTTTCCACCTTCATCCATGTCCCTGCAAGGACATGAATTCATCCATTTTTATGGCTGCATAGTATTCCATGGTGTATATGTGCCACATTTTCTTAATCCAGTCTATTATTGATGGACATTTGGGTTGATTCCAAGTCTTTGCTATTGTGAATAGTGCCACAATAAACATACATGTGTATGTGTCTTTATAGCAGCATAATTTATAATCATTTGGGTATATACCCAATAATGGGATCAGTGGGTCAAACGGCATTTCTAGTTCTAGATCCTTGAGGAATTGCCACACTGACTTCTACAATGGTTGAACTAATTTACATTCCCAGCAACAGTGTAAAAGCGTTCCTATTTCTCCACATCCTCTCCGGCATCTGTTGTTTCCTGACATTTTAATGATCGCCATGCTAACTGGTGTGAGATGGTATCTCATTGTGGTTTTGATTTGCATTTCTCTGATGGCCAGTGATGCTGAGCATTTTTTAATGTTGCTTGCATAAATATTTTCTTTTGAGAAGTGTTTGTTCTTATGTTTTGCCCACTTTTTGATGGGGTTGTTTTTTTCTTGTATATTTGTTTAAGTTCTTTGTAGATTCTGGATATTAGCCCTTTGTCAGATGGGTAGCTGGAAGAATTTTCTCCCATTCTGTAGGTTGCCTGTTCACTCTGATGGTAGTTTCTTTTGCTGTGCAGAAGCTCTTTAGTTTAAGCAGATCACATTTGTTTATTTTGGCTTTTGTTGCCATTGCTTTTGGTGTTTTACTCATAATGTCATTGCCCATGCCTATGTCCTGAATGGTATTGCCTAGGTTTTCTTCTAGGGTTTGTATGGTTTTAGGTCTAACATTTAAGTCTTTAATCCATCTTGATTAAATACCTTATACTATTTTGTATAAGGTGTAAGGAAGGGATCCAGTTTCAGCTTTCTACATATGGCTAGCCAGTTTTCCCAGTACCATTTACTAAATAGGGAATCCTCTCCCTATTTCTTGTTTTTGTCAGGTTTGTCAAAGATCAGATGGTTGTACATGTGTGGTGTTACTTCTGAGGCCTCTGTTCCTTTCCATTGGTCTATCTCTTTGTTTTGGTACCAGTACCATGCTGTTTTGGTTACTGTAGACTTATAGTATAGTTTGAAGTTAGGTAGCATGATGCCTGCAGCTTTGTTCTTTTTACTTAGGATTGTCTTGGCTATGCGGGCTCTGTTTTTGGTTCCATATGAACTTTAAAGTACTTTTTTCCAATTCTGTGAAGAAAATCATCAGTAGCTCGATGGGGATGGCATTGAATCTATAAATTACCTTGGGCAGTATGGCCATTTTCACAAAATTGATTCTTCCTATCCATGAGCATGGAATGTTCTCCCATTTGTTTGTGTCCTCTTTTATTTCGTTGAGCAGTGGTTTGTAGTTCTCCTTGAAGAGGTTCTCACATCCCTTGTAAGTTGGATTCCTAGGTATTTCATTCTCTTTGTAGCATTTGTGAATGGGAGTTCACTCATGATTTGACTCTTTGTCTGTTGTTCGTGTACAGGAATGCTTGTGATTTTTGCACATTGATTGTGTATCCTGAGATTTTGCCAAAGTTGCTTATCAGCTTAAGGAGATTTTGGGCTGAGACGATGGGGTTTTTTTTTTTTTTTTTTGAGACGGAGTCTTGCTCTGTAGCCCGGGCTGGAGTGCAGTGGCCGGATCTCAGCTCACTGCAAGCTCCGCCTCCCGGGTTTACGCCATTCTCCTGCCTCAGCCTCCGGAGTAGCTGGGACTACAGGCGCCCGCCACCTCGCCCGGCTAGTTTTTTGTATTTTTAGTAGAGACGGGGTTTCACGGTGTTAGCCAGGATGGTCTCGATCTCCTGACCTCGTGATCCGCCCGTCTCGGCCTCCCAAAGTGCTGGGATTACAGGCTTGAGCCACCGCGCCCGGCCTGGGGTTTTCTAAATATACAATCATGTCATCTGCAAACAGGGACAATTTGACTTCCTCTTTTCCTATTTGAACATCCTTTATTTATTTCTCTTGCTTGACTGTCCTGGCCAGAACTGCCAACACTATGTTGAATAGGAGGGGTGAGAGAGGGCATCCCTGTCTTGTGCCAGTTTTCAAAGGGAATGCTTCGTTTTTGCCCATTCAGTATGATATTGGCTGTGGGTTTGTCATAAATAGCTCTTATTATTTTGAGATATGTTCCATCAATACCTAGTTTATTGAGAGTTTTTAGCATGAAGGGCTGTTGAATTTTGTCAAAGGCCTTTTCTGCATCTATTGAGATAATCATGTGGTGTTTGTCATTGGTTCTGTTTATGTGATGGATTACATTTATTGATTTGCAGATGTTGAACCAGCCTTTCATCCCAGGGATGAAGCCAACTTCATCATGGTGGTTAAGCTTTTTGATGAGCTGCTGGATTTGGTTTGCCAGTATTTTACTGAGGATTTTTGCATCGACATTCATCAGGGATATTGGTCTAAAATTCTCAGGAGGATTCTTTTTCTATTAATTGGAATAGTTTCAGAAGGAATGGTACCAGCTCCTCTTTGGACCTCTGGTAGAATTTGGCTGTGAATCTGTCTGGTCCTGGACTTTTTTTGGTTGGTAGGCTGTTAATTATTGCCTCAATTTCAGAACCTGTTATTGGTCTATTCAGAGATTCAACTTCTTTCTGGTTTAGGCTTGGGAGGGTGTATGTGTCCAGGAATTCATCCATTTCTTCTAGATTTTCTAGTTTATTTGCATAGAGGTGTTTATAGTATTCTCCAATGGTAGTTTGTATTTCTGTGGGATCTGTGGTGATATACCTTTTATCATTTTTTATTGCTTCTATTTGATTCTTCTCTCTTTTCTTCTTTATTAGTCTTGCTAGCAGTCTAACAATTTTGTTGATCTTTTCAAAAAACCAGCTCCTGGATTCACTGATTTTTTTGAAGGGTTTTTTGTGTCTCTATCTCCCTCAGTTCTGCTCTGATCTTAGTTATTTCTTGCCTTCTGCTAGCTTTTGAATTTGTTTGCTGTTGCTTCTCTAGTTCTTTTAATTATGATGTTAGGGTGTCGATATCAGATCTTTCCTGCTTTCTCTTGTGGAGAGTTAGTGCTATAAATTTCCCTCTACACACTGCTTTAAATGTATCCCAGAGATTCTGGTACGTTTGTTTTTGTTCTCATTGGTTTCAAAGAACATCTTTATTTCTTCCTTCATTTCATTATTTACCCAGTAGTCATTCAGGAGCAGGTTGTTCAGTTTCCACGTAGTTGTGCAGTTTTGAGTGAGTTTCTTAAACCTGAGTTCTAATTTGATTGCACTGAGGTCTGAGAGACAGTTTGTTGTGATTTCTGTTCTTTTACGTTTGCTGAGGAGTGCTTTACTTCCCACTATGTGGTCAATTTTGGAATAAGTGAGATGTGGTGCTGAGAAGAATGTACATTCTGTTGATTTGGGGTGGAGAGCTCTGTAGATATCTATTAGGTCTGCTTAGTGCAGAGCTGAGTTCAAGTCCTGGATATCTTTGTTAACCTTCTGTCTCATCGATCTGTCTAATATTGACAGTGGAGTGTTAAAGTCTCCATTATTATTGTGTGGGAGTCTAAGTCTCTTTGTAGGTCTCTAAGGACTTGCTTTATGAATCTGGGTGCTCCTGTATTGGGTGGATATATATTTAGGATAGTTAACTCTTCTTGTTGAATTGATCCATTTACCATTATGTAATGCCCTTGTCTCTTTTGATCTTTGTTGGTTTAAAGTCTGTTTTATCAGAGACTAGGATTGCAACCCCTGCTATTTTTTCCTTTCCATTTGTTTGGTAGATCTTCCTCCATCACTTTATTTTGAGCCTATGTGTGTCTCTGCACGTGAGATGGGTCTCCTGAATACAGCACACTGATGGGTCTTGACTCTTTATCCAATTTGCCTGTCTGTGTCTTTTAATTGGGGCATTTAGCCCACTTACATTTAAGGTTAATATTGTTATGTGTGAATCTGATCCTGTCATTATGATGTTAGCTGGTTATTTTGCCCGTTAGTTGATGTGGTTTCTTCCTAGCATTGATGGTCTTTACAATTTGACATGTTTTTACAGTGGCTGGTACCAGTTGTTCCTTTCCATGTTTAGTGCTTCCTTCAGGAGTTCTTGTAAGGCAGGCCTGGTGGTGACAAAATCTCTCAGCATTTGCTTGTTTGTAAAGGATTTTATTTCTCTTTCACTTATGAAGCTTAATTTGACTGGATATGAAATTCTGGGTTGAAAATCCTTTTCTTTAAGAATGTTGAATATTGGGCCCCACTCTCTTCTGGCTTATAGGGTTTCTGCTGAGAGATCCGCTGTTAGTCTGATGGGCTTCCCTTTGTGGGTAACTGGACCTTTCTCTCTGGTTGCCCTTAACATGTTTTCCTTCATTTCAACCTTGGTGAATCTGGCAATTATGTGTCTTGGGGTTGCTCTTCTCAAGGAGTATCTTTGTGGTGTTCTCTGTATTTTGTGAATTTGAATGTTGGCCTGCCTTGCTAGCTTGGGGAAGTTCTCCTGGATATTATCCTAAAGAGTATTTTCCAACTTGGCTCCATTCTCCCCATCACTTTCAGGTACACAAATCAATGTAGATTTGGTCTTTTCACATAGTCCCATATTTTTTGGAGGCCTTGTTCATTTCTTCTTACTCTAATCTTGTCTTCTTGCTTTATTTCATTAATCTGATCTTCAATCACTGATATCCTTTCTTTCACTTGATCGAATTGGCTATTGAAGCTTGTGCATGCATCACAAAGTTCTTGTGCAATGGTTTTCAGCTCTGTCAGATCATTTAAGTTCTTCTCTACACTGTTTATTCTGGTGAGCCATTCGTCTAATCTTTTTTCAAGGTTTTTAGCTTCCTTGTGATGGTGTAGCACATGCTCCTTTAGCTCAGAGAGGTTCGTTATTACCGACCTTCTGAAGCCTACTTGTGTCAGCTTGTCGAAGTCATTCTCCATCCAGCTTTGTTCCACTGCTGGTGAGAAGCTGCGATCCTTTGGAGGAGAAGAGGCACTCTGGTTTTTAGAGTTTTCAGCTTTTCTACTCTGGTTTCTCCCCATCTTTGTGGTTTTATCTACCTTTGGTCTTTGATGCTGGTGACCTACAGATGGGGTTTTGGTGTAGATGACCTTTTTGTTGATGCTGGTGACCTACAGATGGGGTTTTGGTATGGATGTCCTTTTTGTTGATATTGATGCTATTCAGGTCCTTCAGCTGCAGGTCTGTTGGTGTTTGCTGGAGGTCCACTCCATACCCTGTTTGCCTGGGTATCACCAGCAGAGGCTGCAGAACAGCAAATATTGCAGAACAGCAAATATTTCTGCCTGATCCTTCCTCTGGAAGATTTGTCCCAGAGGGGCACCTGTCTGTATGAGGTGTCTGTCAGCCCCTACTGGGAGGTGTCTCCCTGTTAGGCTACATGGGGTTCAGGGGCCCACTTGAGGAGGCAATCTGTCTGTTCTCAGAGCTCAGATGCCATGCTGGGAGAACCACCATTCTCTTCAGAGGTATCAGACAGGGATGTTTAAGATTGAAGAAGTTTCTGCTGCCTTTTTTTTTTTTTTTTTGAGATGGAGTCTCGCTCTATCACCCAGGCTGGAGTGCAGTGGTGTGATCTCGGCTCACAGCTCTGCCTCCTGGGTTCATACCATTCTCCTGCCTCAGCTTCTCTGAGCAGCTGGGACTACAGGCACCCGCCACCATGCCTGGCTAATTTTTTGTATATTTAGTAGAGAAGGGGTTTCACCATGGTCTCAATCTCCTGACCTCGTGATCCACCCACCTCGGCCTCCCAAAGTGCTGGGATTACAAGCATGAGCCACCGTGCCTAGCCTCTGCTGCCTTTTATTCAGTTATGCCCTGCCCACAGAGGTAGAGTCTATAGAGGCAGTAGGCCTTGCTGAGCTGTGGTGGGCTCCACCCAGTTTGAGTTTCCCCCCCACTTTGTTTATCTACTCAAACCTCAGCAATGGCAGATGTCCCTCTCCCCACCAGGCTGCAGCCTCACAGGTCCATCTCAGACTGCTGCGCAAGCCTTGAGCAATGCTCCGTGGGCGTGGGACCCACCAAGTCAGGCATGAGAGAGAATCTCCTTGTCTGTTGGTTGCTAGAACCTTGTGAAAAGTGCAGTATTTGGGTGGGAGTGTCCCATTTTTCCAGGTACAGTCTGTCATGGCTTCCCTTGGCTAGGAAGGGGAAATCCCCAGACCCCTTGCGTTTCCTGGGTGAGGCGATGTCCTGCCCTGCTTCAGCTCGCCCTCTGTGGGCTGCACCCACTGTTCAACCAGTACCAGTGAGAGGAACCAGGTATCTCAATTGGAAATGCAGAAATCACGCATGTTCTGCATCAATCACACTGGGAGCTACAGACCAGAGTTGTTCCTATTCAGCCATCTTGGAACGAAAATTAGAGCTTTTATATATTTTTAGTAGTGAAACATTGTGTACACAACACATAATTACACAGACATATTAGGCATACCAATACAAGTACATCTGATAGATTCATAAGACCTACTTTTCTTTTCCTGTCTTAGACTTGCGAACTCCTGATAACCTGTTTCATTACCCCGGCAGTTGTCAGCTAAATAGCCTTAAATCTGCATATTGAAGGAAACAACTCTTAGATGAAAAATCAGGTAACGAAATTTACATCTCAAGGTACAGAGAGAAAAAGTCTGGTGGTGCTAGAGGGAGATTAAAGATGGATGCCAAATCAAACATAAAATTATAGAAATGTATCATAGGATTGTATAAGGAAATCAATTTTATTTAGATAATAGGGACTATCTCCCTTTTAAGTGGATCTCTGATCTCTGGGCAGAGCCACCTGAATCCTGGATCTCCAAAAAGGAAGAATTACTGTGAGGCTAGACCTCATGATACTTTTCCAGTGCACGCAAAAAAAAAATTTTTTAAACAAAGACATTTCTAAGTGTCTAAACTACATTCTTCCTTAACAACCCAAGAGTTGCCTCTGTAGCAATAACTATTTTAGTTAAAAAAAATCAGGTAACACAATACAAAAGCAGTTTGAGAACTGAGACAAACTTGTCTGTTTACACTCTTTGGATTCCATAAGGAAAAACAAACATTTCCCAAAAGGGAGTCTGGCACCTTCTGTTTTCTTTTTTCTTTTTTTTTTTTGAGACAATGTCTCGCTCTGTTGCCCAGGCTGCAGTGCAGTGGCCGTGATCTCGGCTCACTGCAAGCTCCGCCTCCCAGGTTCACACCATTCTCCTGCCTCAGCCTCCTGAGTATCTGGGACTATAGGTGCCCGCCACCACTCCTGGCTAATTTTTTGTATTTTTTTTTAGTAGAGACGGGGTTTCACCATGTTGGCCAGACTGGTCTTGATCTCCTAACCTCATGATCCGCCCACCTCGGCCTCCCAAAGTGCTGGGATTACACCTTCTCTGTTTTCTTTAAGGAACTTCAGACTATTATAAACTATTTTAGGTCCTTCATGCAGCAGAGGGTGCAAAAGAAAGGAGGGACAGCAGAAGCAAATAAAGAAAACGGAATTCAGTCAACAGAGAAGAAAAAAGCTTTTGTTCAAAAAAAAAGACAAGGTCCTAAGAGGAAAAAAAAAAATAAAGTCCTTTAAAATACAAACACACACACGCATGCATCTTCGATGTTAGCTTTTAATTGAGCTGACTTTTAACCATTGAGTTCCTTTAAAAAAAGTCTTTTTAAATTTCATTACTGTATTTCAAATAGGAAAAATTGCTGCTATTTCAGAAGTATCAGGTATGAAACCAGAAAGGGCTTCATTTAGGGACAAAACCCAGGCTATCGTGGTGATAAAAAGAAGGCAGAACATTAGCTATGGAACTCCACTGTGGGGTGACAGCCATTGCTCTTACAGTTTGGCCTGGCTACCCAAAAGGTGGCCTTGTTATGTAAATAAATCCCCTTAAGTAATCAAAATCAAAATCAAATAGCTTTCCTTTTTTTTTTTTTTTTCCTTTTTGCTGGCCGTTATCACCTTTGTGTTAACGAAGCCATTGTCACCTTCCCTTCGTGGGAAGGGGGGTATGGGGGGAGTATGGGGGAATTGAAAAACAGCCAGCAAGAAGGAAAAAAAAGGAAAGATTTTTGATTTTGACTACTTGAAGGTTTTGTTTACATAACAAGGCCACCTTTTTGTGTATGTGTGGGAATTTAGTCAATTCAGAAGGCTTGTTCCCCATAATTTGAAACTTTCTTTGGATTTGATCAAGTCAGATACAGTTGGTCAAACCCAATGGGAAAAAGGCTGAAACAACAAAAACAGAGACAAACAACAACAAAAACGTTAAGCAAAACAAACAATCGCACAACTTATATGATTACTGAGCACTCTAATGGTAAGGAGAAATTAAGACTAGCTGGTTGTTAACCTTAACTTTAGCCAAGACAAACGCCAATGCAGTTACTTACCTGGGGACAGGTCTCAGGCTGAAGACTGCTCTCTATTATCCTAGAAGCAGGAAAAAAACCTTCAAATTCGCCTTCCCTGGTTGGGAGCAAGTTCAAAGTCCTCAAGAAGTAACCTGCCTTCCATTATCATGGAAGCAGGAAAACTTGCCTTCCTTGTGCTGGAGGAAGCAAATAAAATTAAAAAAAAAAAAAAAAAGTTGTACAGCAAAATCAGATCTTGACCAAATTGTGAGAGATCAGGGATTCTCTGGAGGGCATTCTTCCAGGCCTCAGCAAATTGTCCTATTGGTTTGAGCCATAAAGATAGCTCAAGATGGTACCAAGCACTGATAGGAGATTTGTCAAAGTTCGGGGGGGGGGGCACCTCCACTCAAGAGTTCCTTCCTGGTTACCAAAATGTGAACCCTGAATATCTGAGACAGGTCTCAGTTCATTTAGAAAGTTTATTTTGCCAAAGTTGAGGACTTGCACCTGTGACACAGCCTCAGGAAGTCCTGACAACATGCGCCCAAGGCAGTTGGGACACAGCTTGGTTTTATACATTTTAGGGAGACATGAGACATCAATCAATATATGTAAGAGGTACATTGGTTCTGTCCAGAAAGGTAGGACAACTTGAAGCAGTGAGGGGGCTTCCAGGTAACAGGTAGGTGAGAGACAAATGGTAGCATTCTTCTGAGTTTCTGATTAGCCTTTCCAAAGGAGGCAATCAGATGTGCATTTATCTCAGCACAGGGATGACTTTGAATAGAATGGGAGGCAGGTTTGCCCTCACCAGTTCCTGGCTTGACTTTTCCCTTTAGCTTAGTGATTTGGGGGCCCCAAAATTTATTTTCCTTTCACGCCTCTGTCCCCCTAAAATATCTAAAATCAAGCTATAACCCAACCACCTTGGGCACATGTTCTCAGGATCTCTTGAGAGTCTGCATCAGGCCTTGGTCACTCATATTTGGCTCAGAATAATTTCCTCAAATATTTTATGGAGCTTGACTCTTTGTTGCCAACTTTTTGTTCTATCTGTAATCAAGTCAGTTTTTTTATAAAATAAAAAAAGTTTATAAAAGTTTATAAAATTGTATGTCTAACATATGGAGCAAGCATTGAACTAAATGCTGGAGACACAAAGGTGAATAAAACCTAGCAGGAAAGAAATAAGTTGACAAATACATGTCAAGAATGTGGAGGCGGGAAAGTATTGCTTTCCCTGATGAACTAGTATAAACTCCTCTAACATTATGAATCACCTAACTTGTGTTACCCATTGTTCAGTGGCAGAAATCAAAATCACAGCTTGAGCAAACTAAAATAATAACAGGAATCATGTTTCACTCATGAGATTATGAACAACATCTAGTGGTGAACAAATACAATAAAGGGTACAGGTACCACAGTAAAAGTCCATCCAGTTTACCATTTAGGACCAAAAAATGTAGACAAGGAATTCCAACTGAGTCTTGCTAGGTAAGCGATGTTTGAAAGGAAGCAAAGGAAAAAGCAAGGGAGACACATCAGCAAAACAAAGTCATGGAGGAGAGCAACAGCTTGGCTTATTCAGGGAAATTACAAGTAGCTCAAGATACGGGCAGCCTCCTAGGAGTGAGAAAGCTGGAGAGATGTGAAAAGGCCAAACTAACAGGCCTTTCTAACAAGCTAAGGAGCTTGAACATCATCTTGCAGCTGACCATGGTCAAAATGATTATGATGACTGTAACTAACATTCACTGAGAATGTGTTCCGGGCCAGGTGCTGTTGTAACTAATCCTACAAGGCAGGTCTGTTTTTATGCCCGTTCTGTGTATGGAGAAATTAAAGAGTGTTTGGGAGAGATGAGCTGTTGAAGAATGTTAAGCAAGTATAGCATGTTAAAATGTGCATTCTTAAAACACATCTCTGTATATACTACAGATGAAATAATACACCTTGCCTTTGCTTCAAAATAAACCAGAGTTTGTGGGTGAGGATATAAAGATTTCCAGTTGTTGAATCTAGGTGATGCATACTATTATACTAATCTCTCATCTTTTTTTCTTTTTTTTTTTTGAGACGGAGTCTTTGATCACCCAGGCTGGAGTATAATAGTGCAATGTCGACTCACTGCAACCTCTGCCTCCCAGGTTTAAGTGATTCACCTGCCTCAGCCTCCCAAGTAGCTGGGATTACAGGTGCACACCACCATGCCCAGCTAATTTTTGTATTTTTAGTAGAGATGGGGGTCTCGCTATGTTGGCCAGGCTGGTCTCGAACTCCTGACCTCAGGTGATCCACCCGGCTCGGCCTCCCAAAGTGCTGGGATTACACGTGTGAGCTAACATGCATGGACTCATCTTTTATATGTTTGAAGTCTTGCATAATAAATGTTTAAAATAATCGCTGGCTATAATGTGGGCATCCAATTGAAAAGTAGGCAGTGGGAAGTAATAAAACCAGTTAGAGGATTGTTTGATAAGCGAAAGCTGATGAGGGCTGGGGAAGTGGCGGTATGCTAGAGAGAACAATCTTTTTTAGTAAATTTTTAATTTTTGTGGGTACATAGTAGGTGTATATATTTATGGGGTACATGAGATATTTTGATACAGGCATGCAATGTGTAAGAATTACATCATAGGGCTGGGCACGGTGGTTCACGCCTGTAATCCCAGCACTTTGGGAGGCTGAGATGGGCGGATCACCTGAGGTCAGGAGTTCGAGACCAGCCTGACCCATATAGTAAAACTCCATCTCTACTAAAAACACAAAAATTAGCCGTGTGTGGTGGGGTGCACCTGTAATCCCAGCTACTCGGGAGTCTAAGGCAGGAGGATCACTTGAATCTGGGAGGCGGAGGTTGCAGTGAGCCGAGATTGTGCCACTGCACTCCAGCCTGGGCGACAGAGCAAGACTGTCTCAAAAAAAAAAAAAAAAAAAAAAAAAGAACTACATCATGAAAAATGGAGTATCAATCCTCATTTTATCCTTTGTTTTTATCCTTTGTTACAAACAATCCAATTACACTGTTATTTTAGAATGTACAATTATTACTGACTATAGTTACTTTGTTGTGCTATTAAATACTAGGTCTTATTCATTAGAGAGAAAAATTGGAAAAATATTGCTTTGAACTTAGTCTTTGTGGTCGGGGGTGGGGTAGAGAAAAATCTCAAGTTTAAAGTCAGTCTAAAGTACCTAGCTTATGTGACAGTTAATGGAGAAGCTTTAACATTACAGGGAACATAAAAAGAGAATTTGGGAACAGTGGAGGACAGAGTATGGAAATGTGTCAAGTTTGGCATGCCAGTGAGGCACCTAGGCCAGTGGTCCTTTAATAAGAAATGTACATTGAGGTGAGACCGGTGGCTCACGTCTATTATAATCCCAGCACTTTGGGAAGTTGAAGCAGGCAAACTGCTTGAGCCCAGGAGTTCCAAGACCAGCCTGGGCAATATGGAGAAACACTCTCTCTACTAAAAATACAAAAATCAGATGGGCGTGGTGGTGTGCCTCTGTAGTACTAGCTGCTCGGGAAGCTGAGGTGGAAGAATCACTTGAACCTGGGAGATCGAGGCTGCAGTGAGCCACGATCATGCCACTGTACTCCAGCCTGGGTGACAGAGCAAGACCCTCTCTCAAAAGAAATGTACATTGAATGTACCCCCAATGTAAACATATCTGTTTATGGCCAGGTGCAGTGGCTCATGCCTGTAATCCCAGCACTTTGGGAGACCAAGGCAGGTGGATCACCTGAGGTCAGGAGTTCGAGACCAGCCTGGCCAACATGGTGAAACCCTGTCTCTACTAAAAATACAAAAATTAGTCAGCCGTGGTGATGGATGCCTGTAATCCCAGCTACTCTGGAGGCTGAGGCAGGAGAATCGCTTGAACCTGGGAGGTGGAGGTTGCAATGAGCCGAGATCACGACATTGCACTCCAGCCTGGGCAACAAGAGCAAAACTCCATCTCAAATACAAAAACAAAACAAAAAACTGTATCTGTTTGTAAGTTATCTCTATGATCTACAGCATGAATACATTATGTAACAAAAATACTTTTTTTAGACAGAGTGTCACTGTGTTGCCAGGATGGAGTGCAGTGGCACAAACTTGGCTCACTGTAACCTTTGCCTCCCAGGTTCAAGTGATTCTCCTGCCTCAGCCTCCCAAGTAACTGGGAGAAAACTACTTTTTACACAGCATAGAAGTTCTAGTAAGCCGGGCGCGGTGGCTCAAGCCTGTAATCCCAGCACTTTGGGAGGCTGAGACGGGCGGATCACAAGGTCAGGAGATCGAGACCATCCTGGCTAACACGGTGAAACCCCGTCTCTACTAAAAAATACAAAAAGCTAGCCGGGCGAGGTGGCGGGCGCCTGTAGTCCCAGCTACTCGGGAGGCTGAGAAAGGAGAATGGCGTAAACCCGGGAGGCGGAGCTTGCAGTGAGCTGAGATCCGGCCACTGCACTCCAGCCTGGGCGACAGAGCGAGACTCCGTCTCAAAAAAAAAAAAAAAAAGAAGTTCTAGTATTTCTTTCCCACAATCTAAAGGGCTGTATCTCATACCCTTAGAGTATGCAAACCCTGCTTTGTGGACCACTGATCTATGTCAAAATGATGGCTTTGGGACCAAGATGTTCAATCTGTTGAAACCTCAGTTTACTTCCCTGTAAAATGACAAATGTTATTTTCCTCACAGAGGAATGAGAATTGTATGAGATTCTATGTATATATTACTGAGGTCAGCACAATTACAGCACCAGGGGGTCGGAAGTGCTATCCACATTCCCACAGCCTACCTTCTCCCCAAGGCTCTTGCTCCAGCCTCCATTTCCTTCAGTTTAAAAGAAAAGAATGGAAAATGCTTTGTTTCTTGTGTAATGACTTTGCAGATGCATTTAAGTATCTTCCCAAGTAGCTTAAGAACTCTTCGAAGCTGAGTAAGCACCTGACTTCATGGGCATTTGCTTGCCTCCATCCCATCCTCAAACTGGAGGTGCAGATATGCCTACAAACCCTTCAGCTGGTCGGCTTAGAACAGGTTACATATCCTCATCAGAAACACACACATACCCACACACACTTAACGTCCATCTGTAAGGCAAATAACTTTTCACCATACTTTGTTTAAACAGAGGAAACGTCTTCCTAAGACTAATCATTATTCGGTCCACTAAATATTAGTAAGGATGAGGGGAGAGATGAATGGGATACATCAAAGATTTCAACTTGTCGATTTATCACTCAAAGTATACCCAAGTACATCCTGTGTGGCTCTGGATGGCAAAATATCACCTCACAGCTCAAGATGGTTTCCCCCAAAAACAGGGATACGAGCCACTTTCATGCTGTCACAGCAACTGCCAAAAGAGCATCTGTAAAGAAGTTCATGGCTATGAGCTCAAGATGGTTTCCCCCAAAAACAGGGACACGAGCCACTTTCATGCTGTCACAGCAACTGCCAAAAGAGCATCTGTAAAGAAGTTCATGGCTATGGATCTCATTTCCTTGAAGAATTAACTTTTCTCTGGTTACAAGGAGACGCAATGAAAGCCTGACTCAAATCTCTAACTTCCACTGAGGGGGGAAAAATTAAACGTTAAAATAAAAGACACAGGATTAGTAGCATCTCTGTCTGCAGAACAAATAGCACATCTGTCTACCTTGGAGATTAGAACTGGATTCTTTATTCTGCTCCTAGTAGTGTATAAAAATGATCTAGAGAGTTTAAAAAAGAACAGTTAAAATTTAGACTCTGCTTCCATCATTTTCTGCAGAATAAGTTCCTATAATTGTCACACTTCTGGGAACTGAAAACCACACGCAAAATAAGCACATGTAAGGCTTGGTGTCCATTTCTGAAATGATTTAGCTGAAGCTAAGGACAAGGTGACAGCAAAAAGCTCCAAAAGCCTTGCCTTCAACTATTCATGTGATCCAATGCTGCCCTCTAGCAATGGGAGAGAGAAATAGCACTAACAAGCCCACTGGTTTCAGGAATTTGAGGTTTTAGCATTAATACTATTTACTATGGAAAAAGTTGCTGAGAAAGGAAATAGGGGAAGTGTCTCCACAATTAGATTGCAATAGTCCATCTCAAGATGAAATGTTCTTTTAGAAAGATGCTGGGATAAGTTAACACAACCCACACCTATTGGACTGCTCTACATCCTACGTCCTCTCCAGCTGACCCAGGAGAGCCTTGAAGACACAAAGGGACCTATTACTTCACTGGGCAGAGCTACTTTCTGTTGCTGAAAAAACTCCCTCCTCCGCCCTGACTTCTCTCTTCCATGTTTTAGTAGAGGGTGGGGCTGAAAGCTATTAAACCTAACTTGATACTTCTCATAACACCCGCCCAACCCCTTTAATGCTGCTTAAATGCACAACATAGTATCAGTTCTTCCTAAGAAATGTAAGGACTGGTCTCAAGCAAGGTTATATTATAACTATGGAGCCAGCTGTCAACCTTGAAATACAAATTAAACATTTAAGTTGGCATAATGAACACTTATCTCCAGGAAGGGCAGTGGCTGATAATCTGTAGGACAAGACTACCAGGTTTACTATGCCCCCTCTTCAAATAACAATGACAATGATTTGAAGTAATAAGCCCAGAAAAGCCTTTTCATTTCCAAAATCACCTTTCCCAGAAGACTTGGAAGTTCAAACTTCACTACGTGAGATTTCACTGCTCTATATCAAGCCGACTGACCTCCACAGCTCAAGAGACTACCTGTTAGCTGATCCCCTAAAGCAAAGAGAGATCTATTCAGGAAGGGGGAAACTAGGCATCAGGGTTAGCTGTGAAGTATGAGAAAATCTGCTTATATTTTATTTTTGGCTACAGACAGGTGTTTCCAATTTCTCATGTTTAGTCTTAAATGCATCCAAGTTTGTGTGTGTGTGTGTTGGGGGTACTGGGAAGAACCAGATACACTTATTTTCAAACAAAAGCTGCCACATGTTTATTAAGACATTACCGGCTCTTAAGCACACTGACTCTATAAATCATTTTCCATATATTATCACACATTCGGGAAAGTTTCTGAGACGATATATCAAGACAGGCTTATCTTGTGACTCAACTGGACCTGAGGAAAGAACAAAAGAAATTAAATACCTGATTTATAGCTGCTGGTCATCAACAAACACGTACTGGCAATGTAATCTTTAGAGACAGGATAGCCAAACTGCTTTCCCCTCCTGGCTAAAGCTTTGCCCAAAATGCCTGTAACTTCAAAAATCCTTTGTCCTAATTAAATATATATATCTGCATTCTCAAAGTCTCTCAACATTCATTAATCTCTGAGGAGACCAAACAGTCAACTGAGATGAAGAGGCCAATTGCAAAGCTCAATCTCAGAACCACTGCATCTCAGACCCGAAAGGACACTATGAGAAGGGAAGGATGTTCTATGGTTTGAAATATTGGGCAGTAGAACTAATGGCCAGGCCCATTATCCAGCTCTGTGAAACAGGGCAAGTTGCTAATTTCTCAAGAAACATATATATAAGAGGATTTAAGCTCATACAAGCTATAGCTATATTTGAAGACCCATCTCTCTGTGTTATTAAGTCTTTTGTGGATTAAACATGCTCAGTAATTACAATTTTGATGAGAATTATTGAATGCAACATTAGAGATCAGACCTCAGAAGAACCGAGCCAGATTATTGTGATTTGGGATAAGAAATTTCCAAGGAAGGTTCAACTTCAGCTAGACGGTTCCTGATCTACTTCCATCCCACCCCTCTAAATAAAGATGCGGTAACCTAGGGGTAAAGAAACAAAGCTCAGCTAATGTGCTGCTTCCACCAATTGACAGCAATGGATGTAACCTTAAAACCGGCAGAATTTGTAAGAAAAGGGTTTTCTTACTTCAAATAGTCTCTTTAGAAGTCTGAGTAATGGTGCAACCTGGGAAAGTGAAAAATAAGTCATCTAAACTTTGTAATTACCCACAGTATTTTCAATTAGATCACAGAGTGGCATTTAGGAAGATTTTAGCAGGAAAAATATGTAATTACAATCATTCACACCAGGCAGTTAGGTTCAGACTCGTCAATCTGACATTCTGGAGGATTCGAATGCCTCAGATTTTAGATAACATGAGTAAGCTTACTCCAAAGTTTCACATGGGGGTCTATGAAATACCTGATCAGAAATAATCAATAAAAATGTCATCAGTCCATTCCAGTCACTGGTATAGCTAGAAACAGTCTCATTCTACAGAGCAATCCCCTGGTGAAAAATCTAATGGCCTTTGGGTCTTAGAGAAAAGAAAATTTCAGTTATAAAAACACCAAAGGATTTGGAAGAGAAGTGCAATAAGAATCTGCATCCTTTTATAAAATACAAAACTGAAATAGAACCACTCCAAATCTGATCTGAAATGAGACTGATGAAATTATCCTGGTATAACCCATTTTCCTTTCAAAGTAAGTAGAACTTTAAACTACATTATTGTCTGGTATATTCTTCTTTCACAACTATTTCCTCAAAACCAATTTACATTCCTCCTTTTCTTCACTCCTGATTTTAGTTCATTTTGAAAGCAGGAGTTCCCTAAAGCATACAAACATAAACACAGGGTTCTATGTAGCATTCACTAGCAACACAAGGAGCAAGGAAAGAGGGCTGTGATTTACATCACAAGTTTTCTACTGAAAACTCTTTAGTTTGCCCTGAAGATCCACCTTGTCACCTATATCTTCTGGCAATGATGTAATCAGGTTTTGTTTGTTCCTGTTTTATAGCCAAGTATGTCGGGTACAGAAAAGAACCTGGACAGTGCATGTAAGTTTTGGTTATCTTTGTGCTTAACACCCTTATTTACAGCTTACAGCTACAGGGAAAGAAACACCTTTTAAAAAGAAATCAATTAAATCTAGTGGAATAAACTGAATTATTAAATCAGCAAAAGTTCATCCAAACATAAGGCACCAAGAAAGTGGAAATATTATTAAAGTGGCTACTTTTCCTCAATTTGACATTCTCAAAATAGTGCTTTCCAAAAAATATATATATTCCCCTGGTGAACTTTTCTGCTAGTGACATTTTATGGTAGAAAAATACCCAAAGATAATGAAGATGAGAGTCAAGATAAACAGGCTATAATTTACTAATTGTAGAATTAGGAATATATAGTATCTCTTCATACTGTCACACGTAGTTTATAGGTATCTCTGACTTTTAAACATAAATAATACCTACCTATACATCAGGGCCTTGCCCTTTTCATTCCCCAAGGCAAAGTATCCACTTCTTGGAGAAAAATCCATGGTATGAACATGAGAAATATTCTTCTTTTTAACCACTGGGAAGTTTGAAAATACTGTACAGGAAGGAAGATGAACCTGCAGGAGATAATAAAAAGCTTTAAACTGTAACAACTGGGAGCTCATGTTTCTTAAATTGTAATCTTCGTTCTTTCTGCTGAAACATAAAGCTCATTCTGATTGTAGCACACAAGAAAGTACAGTCTATTAGTGCAGCAAAGTATTCCAAAATCAAGTTTGATCTTTCATTTTTTTTATTACTTTATTTTTATAGTTAAGAGACATGACTGCAGTTTTGCTACATGAATTTCTTGCACAGTGGTGAAGTCTGGGCTCTTAAGTGTCACCATCATTCCAATGGTGGACAGGGGTGTCCAATCTTTTGGCCTCCCTGGGCCAAAACGCAAGAAGAACTGTCTTGGGCCACACACAAAATACACTAACACTAACAACAGGTGATGAGCTAAAAAAAAAAAAAAAAACTCATGTTTTAAGAAAGTTTACAAATTAGTGTTGGGCCACACTCAAAGCGTCCTGGGCCGTGGGTTGGACAAGCTTGATGTACACTGTACCTATTAGATAATTTCTCGTCCCCTAACCCCCTTCCATGCTGTCACCCTTCCAAGTCTCCAATGCCTATTATTCTATCCTCTGTGCCCATGTGTACACATTATGAAATTTTATCTTTAATGTGTTATTAACTGAGAAGAAAAGGAGGAAAGAGAAAAAAGCATCAACACAGCATCTAGCATGATGCCTGAGAGATTCAAATGTTTGTTCAATGAATAGATTAATGAATACACTAAAGCAAACAGCACCCACTCTAGCTTAATGGCCACAGTAAAGAATACTAAAATCTGATCACAGGGAAAAGAGATTTTAAACATGAAGATTCATCTGGTTAGTCAAATGGTGAAAAAAATGAAACATTATAAAGTCTGATTTTACATAACTGAAACCTAGGCAAAGTCATACCACATATAGTCTACTACCATAAAATTGCCATTTTGTACTTTTAATTTTCAACTATTGTATATACTCTTTGCCTTTTACAATTTCTCCTCAAAGAGAGCTGAATCATGAAAATCTAACTCCAAGTGAAACTGTCCTGATTTAGAGACAGCCAAAAGCTCACCTCAAAGCCAGACCTAAGTATGAGGAGGAACACACACATCTCTTTCTCCAGAATCTACTTCCTAAGTTCAAGAGACAGGTCCTCACCCAATTTGTGGATGAATAAAACCCAGGTGTGGAAGCAGTTACCTTCAGGCCACAATTGTAACAACGCTCACTTTCAGATGTTCTCTTAGCTCTCCGAAAAGATATAGCACCTTGATGTTCAAATACATATAACCGTTACCATTCAGCTATTTACCTGGGCAGTTAGTCATCCTCCACACTTTCAGGTCACACTTTATACCATCAATCAAAGTGATTTTCACAGACAAGTGCTGGGTAAAACCCATTGATACATACACCTATTAAACTGCTTTCAGTCAGTCACACACTAGGCCAAATTCTGATACATACTTACCGACCATTTTGTCAAGAAAATACTGTTTACAGTGAATCTCCAAGCCACATTCAATTATTTTCAACTTTGCTGGAAGGCAGGTTCTGCCTGCACAGCACAGCATCAATGTGAAGGCAATGGTGCTAATGAGAAGTGGTCTTGACCCATTAAAGCTAAGTTGGCAGTACCCCAATTTGGTCTTCACTTCTAAAGTTCTTAAATACCACTCTCTATACAGGTTCCTCAAGAAATTACTTTTTTATATTAAGTATATATATTTTTTCAAGCACTTAGTAAAAAAGCAGACTCCTGTTTTATAGAGAGAAGCCACAACATGGATATTGCAAAAATTTATTTACATTTAATTTGGGAAGGCAGATATTCTACAAATCTGTGATAAGTACCTTGGTTTAACTGTGTTTCGCTTGTGTTATTGTAAGTTTGTATCCTCCAAGCATGCCCCAACTATGAACAGATGATCCAAAGCATCAGGAAAGCAGATGACCAGGAAAAAAACATTTGCTGCAAGGGCTAAGGACAAAGCTGTCCTACCTCTGCCTTTTGTTCCCACCTTCTTCACCTGATACTACAAAACCATGCCTCAGGCATTCACTCACCAACTTTCCTGGAATGACTTTGAAGTTTGGGGAGCTAGTTTTCTGACTCTTCCTCATCAAAATACACTAGAACCAACCTTTCTATGTGAATTTTTTTTTTTTTTTTTTTTTTTTTTTGAGATCAGGTCTCACTCACTGTTGCCCAGGCTGGAGTGCAATGGCGTGATCTCAGCTCACTGCAACCTCTGCCTCTTGGGGGCAAGCAATTCTTCTGTCTCAGCCTCCGGAGTAGCTGGGATTACAGGTGTGGGCCACCACACCCAGCTAATTTTTTTATTTTTAGTAGAAATGGGGTTTCCTCTTGTTGGCCAGGCTAGTCTCAAACTCCTGGCCTCAAGTGATCCTCTCACCTTGGCCTCTCAAAGTGCTGGGATTAAGGTGTGGGCCACCGCACTTGGCCTATTTTTAAATTTTATTTCTGCTACTGACTTGGAGTATGGGGGAAAGGAGGTGGATTGTTTACAATGTCCTCCTAAGACATCAATAGTCTCTACCTGCAAGTATCTACACTTCCCCAGTGTAACCTCTCACTGCATTGGTGAATCTTCCCTTAGGCCAAAGATCTCACCTGATTAAAACTACGCAGTGCTCTGACGTCTATTTATAGTCCCTGTTTTAAAAGCTACAATTGAACTATTAATTAGGAAAAATGCCTATAAAGATCCGACTTCTTTAACTCCTGGCCTCAGGTGATCCATCCACCTCAGCCTCAAAAAGTGCTGGGATTATAGGCGTGAGCCACCGCAGTCGGCTTTCTAATACCATTTCTATCACAACAGTTAAGTATCCAGATATCAAAATTCAACAAGTAAAAGCTCACTCATCCTTGATTTAATGGGTAGAAAGTTCCATGACGTTCTACTACATCCAAAATTGTCGATGTAACAGGAATTTGACTTCTGAGTCTCCTGCTATTCCAACAGCTGAAATTCACAGTCATTTGTAATGGGATGACAAAACTGTCTGAATCATTATAAGGGATTGATTGCATTTAACGATACTAACAATGTTTTACCAAGGCATTATGGAGCTGCTATGCCTGGCTTCTTTCCATTAGATATCATGGTTGACTACCATTTAAAAACTCTGATTTGGCTTTTACTAATGAATTCCATGTGTGATTTTGCCACAATAAAAAAATATATAAATGCTGTCATGATCACTGAAGCAAACTATGCAGAACTATTATATGCCTTGCAGAATATATTATGTCAACAGCAGATAGATCCCATGGTTTTCTAAAACAATTTACTACCATTAAAGTGATAAAAGGTTAATATTACTAGTACACCACTCCCATTAGGGAGCAGGGATTTTAAAGCTGACTTGAATTAGAACCTTCTCATTTATCAAATGATTCATTCAACAGAGAGGCAATAAAATGCTATGCTGTATTTTTCACTCTTTTTCCAGCAAACCATTTTGTTGTTGTTGTTGTTTTTGAGACAGAGTCTAACTCTGACACCCAGGCTGGAGTGCAGAGGCACGATCTCGGCTCACTGCAACCTCCACCTTCCAGGCTCAAGCGATTCTCCTGCCTCAGCCTCCTGAGTAGCTGGGATTACAGGCGCCCACCACAAAGCCCAGCTAATTTTTGTAATTTTAGTAGAGATGGGGTTTCACCATGTTGGCCAGGCTGATCTTGGATTCCTGACCTCAAGTGATCCACCTGCCTTGGCCTCCCACAGTGCTGGGATTACAGGTCTGAGCCACCACGCCCAGCGCAACAAAACATTTCTTAAGGAAATCATATGCAGAATCCCAATATATACTAGAGACAACAATGATACTGCTCTACATGATACAAGTAGGCGCTTAGCCTCCTCCTTGCCCTACATGCCATATAAAGCCCTGTGCAGAATCTAGGGCTCTGTGGAATTCAGCCAGAAAACCAATGAACTGCTAGAAAAAAATGTGGCATCCAAATCACAATTCTGCCCTTTATTAACTGTTTACTTTGGTTAAGTTAATCTCTGAAGAACTGTTATTTGGCTCAAACTTTTTGTAGAACTCTTTGTAAATCTTTGTAAACTATATATTCTAATATATATAGTTTATATTAGAAACTGACAAAGCTGACGGCAGATGCAAGGCTTTTTGCCAAGTGAGCACAACAAAAATAACACACTTTGTAAAGTGTGTACAATCTGGTAGTATACACATAGCAGCAAATGCAATTCTGCTATTCAAAGTTCTATGCCTTCTGTATACCTGGTGCCTTGAGCAAAAAATTAAGTGAATGAGGAAATTGGTTCTGCCTGAAGAGTAGGAAACTTCACAGAGATGGGGTGACACTGAAGCTGAGCTCTAAGGTTGGGCAGAAAAGAGTTTCCATAGGCCCGAGGCTGCTATCCTTAGAAAGTTCTGGGCCAGGCCCGGTGGCTCATGCCTATAATCCCAGCACTTTGGGAGCCCGAGGCGGGCAGACCATGAGGTTGGGAGTTTGAGACCAGCCTGACCAACATGGTGAAACCCCGCCTCTACTAAAAAAAAACAATACAAAAATTAGCTGGGTGTGGTGACACACGCCTATAATCCCAGCTACTCAGGAGGCTGAGGCAGAAGAATCACCTGAACCCAGGAGGCAGAGGTTGCAGTAAGCTGAGATCACGCCACTGCACTCCAGCCTGGGCAACAGAGCGAGATTCCGTCTCGGGGGGAAAAAAAAAAAGAGAAAGGTCTGTTTACAAGGGTAGCCATCGCATGGTGTTGGAGAACTTGACTAGCACACAGTTCCTCATCCTGGCATGAAACTTTCCCTGAATGATATGGGTAGCTCACTGTGCCTAAACTGTTTGTACAAACAATGTGGTTTATGCTAAACACCCGGCTTTTCTTCTGGGAATCTAGAATTTTGGTACATGCTAAGCAGAAGGGTACAAGATAGGCAGAGGTGGTACCTATATGAACTCCCAATAAAAATCTTCCGCAATGAGTCTCTAATGAGCTTCCCAGGTAGAAAACACTTAACACATGTTGTTACAACTCATTACTGGAGGAATTAAACTGTCCTGTGTGACTCCACTAGAAGAGGACTCTTAGACGGTTTCCTCTGGACTTTACTCCATGTACCCTTTCCCTTTGCTGATTTTGCTTTGTATCCTTTTCACTGCAATACATTTTAGCCATGAGTTCAACGAACATATGCAGAGTCCTGGAAGTTGTCTATAGTTAGCCACCAAACCTGGAGGTGGTCCTGCAGATTCCTGACACAAAGGTTATATTCACAGGTACTATCTAGCTATTTAAATTACAATACTTTTACACAATTTAATTTTCAAGTTCAACTTACTTTCAAAACCCAAGAACTGCCTCCGTTCCATTAAGACAACAGGCCTTAAAAAGGCAGATGAGGAAAGAAAATTGTGAAGGAAGGGTTTGCCTTAAATATAGTCCTTAACATTAACACTATAAGAAACCTCTGAAAACGAGGACCACTTTAGGAATGGTGAGAATGGACAGCAAAGCTTTCCTGAAAGAACTGACATAATCAAAAGTGGTGGTTACTGTGCATCCTTCCAACAACCACATCCAAAAGCTACAATACTAGTAATTTCTACATCAAAAGAAGCCACTGTTTTAAAAATAATTCAACACTCTCCTTTCCTGTTACTCTTGCATGTTTCCAACTTAAATTTAAAAATTAACAACGATAAAGGAGTAATGAAATATTTACCAATCTGACTGCTTCTTTCATTTTTTCTGAAGCAATTGCCAAGATTTCTGAAGTAGGATTGAAGGTCAGAGAAGTAACACCTGTAACCAAGTTCATTATAGCTTTTATTGGCTTTGGGTTTGTTTCTTGGAGACAAGAATCTTGATTGTATATATTTACCACTCCACAATTGGAACTACAAAGAGAAAAGGGATTAAAGTAGATTAAAAAACAAGTAAAAGGGCTTTCACAACCTAAGTGAATATAGATTTAACCCCACAAACTGGTATTTACAGGAATCATATGTTACAAAGAGTCCAGCTATCACCACTATAGCCACAGATGTCCTATAGAACCTCCAACCAAACAGGTTGAAAACAGAATTCAAATTCTCCCCCTTCTGTTGACTTCTTGAAGGTTAAACTTTACTGACTCTTCTTGCATCCTGTTTCCTTCACAGTCACCTCTTTCTCCACTGATTCTTGTCCTCAGGATTCTATTTCTAACCTACTTCTAGTGTCTCACTCATCTCATTTACTCCCACAGACCACCTAATCACCCACCACATCCAAATCAGTGCCTTTAGTCCTAATTATGCACTGCATTCCTAACGGTTTGTGGGGGTGGCCACATGCATTAATTATCTCTTCTAACACCATCACCCCTCCTCCCTTCCTTCCGCCTCCTTTCAATGACAATTCCACTCCTCTGGTTGCACAGGCCTGGAGCCTGAGAACGTGAATACTTCTCTCCCACTCCTCATCATCTAAGCATTTATCAAATACATTACAAACATCCTTTGCCTATTCCCCTATTGCCATTCCTACTGTCCTGGTGACTCATTACCTGATGCCTGCCTATTGCTGCAGTGACCTCAAGGCTCATCTCCCTGTCCCTTTCTTCCTCTTCTAAAAGCTTAAAGATTTGCTTAAGATTCTTTAAGAATAACTTTAAGATTCTAAAGCCTTAAATGGTCTTTAGAAAAGCACATCAGAAATCAATTACACTGAAGGGCAATTAAAATTAAATGAGTTTAAGCTACTAGTATTAGATTCTTTCCTATATAGGCCCTTCAAAGGTGACTAATAAAAAGTGATACAAAAAACAGAGGGCAAGGAAGACTGGCTTCACAAATTTGAGTGAAGACCATTTTTGTGCAGTTTTTCTTGCCCCACATAGAGGCAAATGCAGGTCTTCTTAAAACTACTTATAGTTTAAACAGCAGTCTTCATTTTAAAGGAGCTTGATTCCCAAAAGATCTGCTACTCATGAACTGCTGCCACAGCACACACTACCCTGGCAGATGCTTGGCTTGTGCTGAGATGTCCCTCGCTACAGGCTTGGCACAGGCATGGGTAGGAAAGGAAGGGGTCTTCATCAGGGCACTCCCCCTCCAAGGGATCTGTTCCTGTCTTACTGTCTAAGGCAGATGGCCTGGTCTCCAAGCTCCACAGCCTAGTTCTACTTGCCTTTCCTCCCAAACTCCAATTTGCAAATGGTGGTAGGGATATATATACAAGTAGTTTCCCCAGTTTTAACCTGGAAGGAGAGAGTGAACAAAGAGTAGAGAGCATGCTAAGTTTCTGGACAGCAAGACCCCTTGACTTCCCATCCCAGGGAGGATTTGACTGAAATCACTTCATGGCTCAATTGTGTTTGGTCTAAGAAAATCATAAAAGCCTACTTCTTGAAGTTATAGAATTATGGGTGCTAATTAGTGGTTTAGTAAGGTAGCTTAGAATTACTGCAAAGTATCCAATGCCTCATCCTCCCACCCTGCATCTTCAGAATCAAGTAGGAGAACACACCCATCTTTTCCCCAGTGTAATAACCAATTTTTTCAGTAATAGCACAATGTGGTCTAGATAATATTTTTTAAGTTTCTACAATACTATCAAATGGTATTTCCTAGAAACATGTTTTTTATTTATACCCTCAGTTGGATAAAGGAAAAATGCTTTAGGTATCTTAAAGATTTAAACCCAAAGTTAGACTTACCTCCTCATCAATGACAAGAAGCTGAAAATATTACAGGAAAACTTGATGTGACCAAACAGGCATTTTAAATAGGAAAAACTACAATGACATAAGGTAGCGCCAGCATTTTCTTTGCTAAAAAGGCATTCAACTGTAGTTATAGTAATCCCTCCTTATCTGCAGGGCATATGTTCCAAGACCCCAGTGGATGCCTCAAACTGGATTACTGAACCCTATGTGTACTGTGTTTTCTCCTAAACACACATCTCTGTAAAAAAAGTTTAATTTATAAATTAGGCATAATAACAGACTGACATAACTAACAATAAAACAGAACAATTATAACAATATATATCCTAATAAAATTTACATGAATGTGGTCTCTTGCTCTCAAAATATCTTACGTAGATTTCAGATTGTGATTAACCACAGGTAATTAAAACCACAAACAGTGAAACTGCAGATAAGGGGGGAACTACTGTAATATTATTATTCAACACTGCACAAAGACGATAAAATGAAAAAAGCTCAGCTGGGTTGACCAATTTCCTAATTACTGAATAGTTTATAAAGAGAACTACTCACGCACCATCTAGTATATTCAATTCCTTAACATATTCTCATTAGCACAATGTGATTAAGGTTACAAGAATCTCTCTTACCCACAAGCAACATACTGTCCATTCCTAGATGTGGCAATGCTTAATCCATATAAACTGCCTTCATCAACAAATCTGTTAAGGCACTTCCTTGAGTTCACATCCCAAACATAAACTTCTCCATCCTCTGAATAAAAGAGTGAAAAAAATAGTTGTTACTTTTGCTTTAAACTTGAAAGGCAAGTAAACTGGCCACTCTCAGTCCCTCTTAATAGTACAGGAGACTACAAATACAGACCTATTATAACCCTCCTAGTTCTGGAAAACTGGACTAAGAATATTTCTTTTTTCTTTTTTCCATTTTTGAGATGCAGTTTTGCTCTTGTCACCCAGGCTGGAGTGTAACTGCTCCATCTTGGCACAATGCAACCTCCTTCTTCTGGGTTCAAGTGATTCTCCTGCCTCAGCCTCCCAAATAGCTGGGATTACAGGTTTGTGCCACCATGCCCAGCTAATTTTTGTATTTTTAGTAGAGACGGGGTTTCACCATGTTGGCCAGGCTGGTCTCGAACTCCTGACCTCAGATGATACACCTGCCTTGGCCTCCCAAAGTGCTGCGATTACAGCTGTGAGCCACCATGCCCGGCCTACGAATATTTCTTGTATACATTCACATATACAGAAGAAAACTGCATCAGTTAGTCATTAATAGACAATACCTTTAGGTTTACATGAAAAAATCACAAGCTGTTGGTTTGAGTTGAACTTTTAGAAAAAGCTTCTAAGTTCCACTCAGATAAATTATTGGAGCAAAAATCTGAGGCAAAACAAAACACCACTCACTAGCATAGCTCTTCCAACATCTATCAACAGGTATTAGAGTACCTCATAGGCAAGATTAGTGATTTACATACCAAACTGTTAATGATGATGGAAGAGGAAGAAGTGAAAAACGAACTGATCCAGAACACAGGAATTTATAATTAAGACACATAATTTATCTATTACCAAGTTATTTAAATGATAAAAAATGCTAAACGCAAGCTTACAAATAAGCACAGATAGTTTACTGAAATGACCATACACCCATCTCAAAAGTGGATCCTCACTATTTTACCTCTTCCTTTTTCTAGTACCTCAATATCCTTCCTTTTAGGATATTGCTCTAAACTTCACCCTTCCAAATGTACTCTTATTCTCCCAACAAGAATTCAGTGAATCTCAGTTTCAACTCCCTAACAAATAAAATGTTCCAGGCTGGAGTAAGGTGCAGGTGAAGCAGCAGTAAAACATATTTGGGAAAACTGAATAGGATCAAGTTTTTAAACCTTTGCCTTATATGTTTGCCTGTACATTAATGCTATAATAAAGGAAAGTGTTTAAAAATTAGTCTCTCAATAGACTAAAATGGGAAGAGATCAAAAGCAAGAACATCTAGAAAGCAAGTACATGAAATGACCATGAGTTGATGACTTATGGCAAAAAAGGCAGCAAAGAATCCATGAGATTGCCAGGCATGGTGGCTCATGCCTGTAATCCCAGCACTTTGGGAGGCCGAGGCAGGCAGATCACTTGAGGCCAGGAGTTCGAGACCAACCTGGCCAAAATGGTGAATCACCATCTCTACTAAAAATACAAAAATTAGCTGGGCATGGTGGCACACGCCTGTAATCCCAGCTACCTGGGGAGGCTGAGGCATGAGAATTGCCTGAAGCCAGTAGGCAGAGGATGCAATGAGCCAAGATCACGTCACTGCACTCCAGCCTAGGAGACAGAGCAAGACTCTGTCTCAAAAAAAAAAAGAATTCATGAGTAAACAAAGACAAAACCTGTAAAGTCAGAAAAAGGTAAACTCTTCAACTCTTTTTATCTCAAAATATTCTTTTCATGTAAAAATGTAATGTGAACAGTATGTTACCAATCACATAAACTACTCCATACAGAATAAGAAAAGGGTCTGCACCCAGTGGCTCACACCTATAATCCCAGCACTTTGGGAGGCCAAGGCGGGCAGATCACCTGAGGTCAGTAGTTCGAGACTAGCCTGGCCAACACTGTGAAACCCCGTCTTACTAAAAATACAAAAATTAGCCAGATGTGGTGATGTGTGCCTGTAATCCCAGCTACCCAGAAGGTTGAGGCAGGAGAATCGCTGGAACCCGGGAGGCAGAGGCTGCAGTGAGCTGAGATCGTGCCACTGCACTCCAGCCTGGGCAACACAAGACTCAGTCTCAAAAAAAAGAAGTGGCTGGGTGTGGTGGCTCATGCCTGTAATCCTAACACTTTGGGAGGCCGAGACAGGTGGATTGCCTGAGCCCAGGAGTTCGAGACCAGCCTGGGCAACACAGGGAAACCCCGTCTCTACTAAAACAAAAAATTAGCTGGGCGTGGCGGTATGCACCTGTAATTCCAGCTACTCAGGAGGTTGAGGCAGGAGAATTGCTAGAACCTGGGAGGCAGAGGTTGCAGTGAGCCGAGATCATGCCACTGCACTCCAGCCTGGGCAACAGAGTGAGACTCCATCTCAAAAAAAAAAAAAAAGAAGAAGAAAAGGAGGAAGAAGGGGAGAGGGAGGAGGAGAACCATCAAAATTTCAAAATTACCCCTAACTTACCAAGGCTCAACTTTTGATTTCTCCTTCCCTGCTTTCTTAGGACCTTATTATAAATTAGACAGCCGTGACCAAATTTGTAAATACATTACATCTGCATCCAATTCATATACCAAATTTCAGTACCTCTGCTGACCAATCCTCCCCACCTCTTTTCCCTTCCCCACCTCTTCTCCCCTCCCTGACTTTCTCTCTCCCAGGGCCAAGGGTCATTTCATCAGGAATGTTACTCTGAATTCCTTCCTTCCTTCCCTCCCTCCCTCCCTCCTTCCTCCCTCCCTTCCTCCCTCCCTCCCTTCCTCCCTCCCTCCCTTCCTTCCTCCCTCCCTCCCTTCCTTCCTCCCTTCCTTCCTTCCTCTCTTCCTTCCTTCCTTCCTTCCTTCCCTCCTTCCCTCCTTCCTTCCTTCCTTCCTTCCTCTTTCTCTTCTTTTCTTTCTCTTCTTTCTGGTCACAAAAACTAGTATAATATAGAAAATATAGCTACTCCTGGCCTTTTATTCATTGATTAGAAACATACAAATGTAAATAACCTTGTGAAAGTCTGATTCTAGGATAAAAACAAAACAAAAATTAATGTTAATACTAAAATTAATCCTTTTTAAAAAGTTAAATAATTTTAATTAATGCTACTAATTTTATTAACGTTAAATTACCAAATGCTCCTAGCTGAGGTCAAATAAAAATTATGCTAAAAAGCTGTACAGAGATTGCTGACTACTACTCACAGAGCAGAACCACTTGAAAGCCTCCCACTACCAAACACAGCATTAACTATGCTAAGATTATGTAGCTCTCCCAAGGGATGGCCCCCACGGTCCTTTGGGATACAGAATAAGAGTCAACAAGGCTTAGGGAAGTCAGAAAGGTAGAAGAGCAGGACAGTGCAGTTAATTAAAAGAGCTACAGAAAGGTCAGAAAGGACAATAATGAAGACAATTTAAAACATTATCGAAGTCAAGAGAGTATTGTTACAGGAGTTGATGATTTTAAGTAACTTTCAAAAAGAAAGTCAGAAAACCTTCAAATGAATCATCTTTTTTTAAATAATGTCTGCCTTATCTTTTTAAGAAAGGTAAGACTACTTACTTAAAATCATGTCTCTTAAGATAATTGTAGATTCACATACACTGTAAGGAATAATACAGAAAATACAGTGTGGTCTTACTTTACCATTTCCCCCCAATGTTAACATTTTGCATAACTACAGGACAACATTACAACCAGGATAGTGACACTGATACAGTCAAGACACAAAACTTCCTGTCACCACAAGGACCCCTCCTGTTGGTCTTTTTTTTTTTTTTTTTTTTTTGAGACGGAGTCTCGCGCTGTCACCCAGGCTGGAGTGCAGTGGCCGGATCTCAGCTCACTGCAAGCTCCGCCTCCCGGGTTCACGCCATTCTCCTGCCTCCGCCTCCCGAGTAGCTGGGACTACAGGCGTCCGCCACCTCAGCCGGCTAGTTTTTTGTATTTTTTAGTAGAGACGGGGTTTCACCGTGTTAACCAGGATGGTCTCGATCTCCTGACCTCGTGATCCGCCCGTCTCGGCCTCCCAAAGTGCTGGGATTACAGGCTTGAGCCACCGCGCCCGGCCTCCTGTTGGTCTTTTACAGCCACCTCCACTTCCCTCCTGCCCTCAAATCCTCCTTAAACCCTCACAACCACTAATCTATTCTCTGTATCTATGATTTTGTCATTTCAAGAATGTTAATATAAATCAAACTGTAGTGGAAGTTTTTCCTTTGCCCTCTGAAGGTTTCCTGAAAACCAAGTGACAAAAGATAGAATAGGGAAAAAAAGGCATATAAAATTTTATTTTAATGTTCATAGCACGGGAAATCATATGAGAATGATTACCCCTGAATAACCTTTTACATAAGCATAATCTTCCCATTCTTTCCCCAAACATGTTAAAACTGCATGTTAAATTGTTAGCCCTCCACTATTATTAATGAGAAGGCAATGGCAACAAAAATGAATTCTAAAAATAAATCCGATTTTCTACCTAAAAAGAAACTTAAAACCAAACACGGCTTTTCGTTAAATTCATATATATATACATACATATATATATATATATATATTTTTTTTTTTTTCTTTTTTTTGAGATGTGATCTCAGCTCAGTGCAGCTTCTGTCTCCCAGGTTCCAGCGATTCTCTGCCTCAGCCTCCCGACTAGCTGGGATGCCTGGCTAAGTTTTGTATTTTCAGTAGAGACAGGGTCTTACCATGTTGGCCAGGCTGGTCTTGAACTCCTGACCTCAAATGATCCACTCACCTCCGCCTCCCAAAGTGCCGGGATTACAGGAGTAAGCTACCACACCTGACCCTAGTTGTTTTTTGTTTTTTTGTTCTGCTTTTGTTTTTTTTGAGACAGAGTCTTGCTCTGTAGCCCAGGATAGATGGCTAAAAAAAAAATTTATTGAGATGGAGTCTCGTTCTGTCCCTCAGGCTGGAGTGCAGTGGCCCAATCACAGCTCACTGCAACCTCTGCCTCCCAGGTTCAAGCGATTCTCCCACCTCAGCCTCTCAAGTAGCTGGGATTACAGGCCCGTGCCACCACGCCCGGCTACTTTTTGCATTTTTAGTAAAGATGGAGTTTTACCATGTTGGCCAGGCTGGTCTTGAACCGCTGACCTCAAGGTATCCACCCACTTCAGCCTCCCAAAGTAGTGTGATTACAGGTGTGAGCCACCGTGCCTGGCCCAAAATTTAAAATGTAAAAATATCCTTAGCTTCTTTCAAGTCATTGACTTACCCGAAGAGGCATACACTTTCTTACTATCTGAAGAGAATGTGGATGCTGCAACCCTTCCATTAATTTTCATGCTTCCAATCAGTTCTTTGGTCTAAAACAATAAATATTTATCAAACTGTTAGAAAGTATACAGAAGAATCACACAATGTAGAGAAAACTAACCTAGTTCTCTATTTTCTAGCACCTACTCAACTGTATTTTTCCCTGTAATCAAAAGGTCTACCCCAACTGCCAACAACTTCTCTCCAAGTCCCACCTGTGCTCCTCTACTTAGAGATGCATATTTAAGGACACACTGAGTTAAGGTTCAAGACTATGCCTACACTAATGTCTTGTGGGAGAAGAACAAGTAGCAATAATAATGCTTTACCTTCATTGCTAGCAAATGCAAATATCCAGCAATGCCATTTATGAGCAAGAAGGACCCATCTGAGGAGACTTCAAAGCTCCTCACTATCTTCTCTTTCAAACCTAAAATAGGAGATAAGGCAATTAAATAAAGTTTAATACAGTTTTCAATAAAACTATCATCTATTTACAAATGAGTTTCTTACTTTTTAAAATATGTAAGTGGCTCAAATTAAACAAAACCCTGGCTCAGACCCTGAATAAGTCTAAACCCAGGCATCACTGAGATTGACCCAAACATAAGGTCACTACAAAGCACTTAGCAAACTTCTCTTCTTTGTCCTGGTTAGCATTTACCATTTTACTTGCAGGCCACAGACTCAGCTCTCCAAACAGTAAACATATCAATTAATTTTCCAAATATATGCAGTAATACCGCTAATTAACTAAAAGGATAAATTACACTTCTTTGTCACAAAGTTCATTACCAGAAGGGAAATACACTGCCAGTAGAGACAGCCAAAAACATAAAAACATATACAAACTAGCTGCTGGCCACTTACTAAGCAGCTCATGATGGAGAGGAGTCTCATCTTTAACTTTGTGAGACAAAAAAAAAAAAAAAAAAAAAACCCAAAACTTTTCACAATATGTCAGTTTACTTAAGGATTGACTAGCTTCTCTGGATGTGACACATGTAACCAAATCATACGAGAGCTAGGTATACAAACCAGTCAACTTACTTACAAAAGGACATGTCTTTTTCCATGACTGAAAGGTTCATATTGACTATACAGGAGACTCTTCCTGACATCAAAATGCTTAGAGAGCCAAGTTACTCTTTAAAAAGTTACCTAATAGGATGCATCAGAATGCATACAACTGGCTACCTCCAAAGAAGGAAAGTAGGTAGCCAGGGAGACAGAGCAGAAGAGAGTTTTCACTATTCATTCGTTTCTCCATATTAGACTTTTATACCATGTGAATATATTGCCTAGTCAAAAATATATGTCTGTATTTTTAAAATTTTAAGTTACTAAAATACTAATTAGAGAAAAAGGATTTACGAAAATCTGGTTAAGGACCCTTGTTCCACTTCAGGAAAATGCAGATTAAGGCTACTTTCCACTACTACAAACTAAATATCCCACTCTAGTCCTGCCTCCCAAAGACTACATCTTAGTTCCCTTGCTTGCACTCATGCTTCCCAATATTATTTCAGACACATATTTCCAAGCACTGGGGTTACTTCTGCTGATGACCAGTCTCCTTACTATGAAAGGCACTTCACTATCCCTAATAAGGGTAATTTTAATCGCAATTTCTTAATAAACCGTATGTACTGACTAAAGTATACTGAAATAGTTCCAAACATAAAGAAAATATCATTTCATGATGAAGCAGAGACAGGAGGCTCATTCTAGCACCATGTGAAGCTACAGCTGGAAACCCCTACAGACCTAATCCTAACAGCACAGTATCAGGCAGTGGAAATGTGAAAATAGAAAAAGGAGAAATACTGGGAAGGAAAGATCAATGCCATGTCTCCAGAGGAGGTGGTGACTAGACACACGCTCCTGCACACCTAGCAGATCCATGGTAAAGATCACTAACTGTATCTTGGCCAACGCATGGTGTGCTTTCTCCCAACAGGATGCAAGACAAGGAGACGCCAGAATCTATTACTTTTGATTAGTGAAATGATATGTAAAAATAACAACTACTACATATTGCTTTCTATTTCAATATGAGAAGATGGTTTAAGGCTTTTTAACCACATGAGGTCCATGGACCACAGTATCACCATCACCTGAGAGAACTAAAAATGCAGAATCAACCCACCTAAGACCTACAGAATCAGAATCTGAAGCTTAATGAGATTCCCCAGGTGATTCATGTGCACATTTACTTCTGAGAAGCTCTGCCTCAGAGTAAACCAAGGATCTACTCGGAAAGGATCAAAGTGTCAGGAACACAGGAAAGAAAAGACTGGAAATGCTATTAACATCATAAATGTTTCTAAAGTTGGCCCCATCTACTTTCAGCCACTAGTAGAAAAATGGTTGTACAGAGCTACTCTTGTCCTTTCCAGCCACACGCACGTGCAGTTTAATAGGGAAAGCACCAGTGAGCCGTGCCATATGCCAACACTACCTCCTGAGATTAGCCAGACAACCTCATTAGAAGGGCTTTGGTTCCCAAAGGATGCATGAAGGTGTTGGTGTATTTTAGGGTATAAAGGAGTAGGGAAATACAAGAAAAGAACGGGTATGGTAGAGGGCAAATAAATTTTCACCTCCTAAAAAGGCATTATTTTTAAGTAGTTCATTCTTTAAAATACAGAAGTACCTCCAAAAGCAGTGCTTTATTCCCCCTAAATATAAATTAAAATTTTATTATAACTAACACTAAAACTACAGAGTATCCAAGTTTCCTGAAGATCAGAGAGGTGAAACAGTTTGTCCAAAGAAATGGAATCCGGGTCTTCTAGCTCCATGGCTCATGCTTTTTCTGCTGCATCAACTGCTAACTTTATAGCCAAGTATTTGCAATTGTTTCTCTGGTTTAGGGGGAATATATACTTCCAAATTACGATCATTCCATAAGTGTTCAATAAAAAAGTTCACTGGTTTCATTCAAATGCATTACCTCAAAAGCACAAAGACATTTTCCAAATACTATACCGAAAAAAACTCTTATTTTTAAGAATCCTATGGAGTGAAAAAAGTGGTTGTAAACACTGCTATATAAACTCACCTGAGGGGGGATGATTGGTTGCATGTGTTCAACAGAAATCTTACCTCTCAATTGATGCACAGGAATTAACTTTCCAGCTAGCATGTCATAGACATAAAGAACCTTGCTGTGGGTACTCGTGGCTAAAACTTCTTCCCCATTAGCACTAAAACAAGCCTTAAAGATTGGAAACCTTTCCAAATAGATGCTCTGGATTTTAGGATTTGTTTTCCCATCAACCTATAAAGAAGTACAAATTGGTTCTTTTGATTATTTCCATGAACCCTGTATCCTGGTAGTATATACTTTTCACTACAAGCATTCATTTAAAAATACATACCCAAGGGGCTGAAGGCTGACTTAAGCAGCCATGGCCAATGATTTAATCAATCATGCCTATGTCAATGGGCCTTCATAAAAAATCTTAACAGAAGGGGTTCAGAGAGCTTCTGGTATGCTAAACACATGGAGGTGCCGGGGAGGTGGCATGCCCTGAGAAGGCACAGAAGCTCCACTCTCCTTCCCCATACCTTGCCCTACTAATCTCTTGAGTTTGTCCACCCACAGATAAGGAAATAGAGTCAGTCGCATCCAAACTACATGAACTGGACCAAGTGTTATTCCCTAAAAGAAAACTGGGATACCCTATCCAAAAGGAGATACTGTGAAGCACCTGCAGGACTGAATGGTTACATTTGTGACCATGTGTTCACCATCTATAACCCCATCAAAGAGTGACATCCTGAAGTGAAGGGCCAGGTCTGTTGTTTATTGTTGCAATCCAAGAAACTTATCAGGGTACATTAGTGTTAGATGAATAAACATGGAAGACGCAGTAAAGTCATGAGGTCATATTATTGCTTTGCTCTAATAACTCACCAGAAAATTTTAAAAACACGTTTTTATAGAGATAATATATTCACTAACATGATTAATACATTCATCACTTCTCAATCTATTATTTTAAACCAATATTTTGCTGAACTTTTATATTCAGTGGAAGAAAAATTTTACTCCAAATCCCCTATTACGGCTCCTTGTACACTGAAGTCATACAGGTGCATTCAATAAAAATGTGAGTGGGCAAGGGATGGTGAGCTACCAAAACTGTGAACAGGCAAGGGGTGAGCAGCTGTGATTGACAATAGTGACAACAGACTTTGGAGCAAGAAGCAAGGGCAGTATGCTGACTGGATGTTCTATTTTGTACTTCCAAGCAAATGAACTCTGTCACTTCCGTTGAGACTCAGCTATGCTTTGGGCTATGACATTTTAGCCATGAATATTTTTTTTTCAGTATTTTTGCATTTGGGGTTGCAAATGTCTGGTTCTTAAATAAAAATAATGCATTAGAAATATATAAGTAAATAAGGACGCACACCTGAAATAGTGATACAGCATTATCTAATCCAGCGACCATCACAATCTGTGCACCGGGATGGAACTGCACAGATGAGATCCGAGCAACAGTAGGACGTTCAGCATTCGCAGGCTGGCAGTTCTTCATCTATAGGAAATGAAAGCTGGGATTTTATCAACTGAAATGAATTAACATTATTTCCTTTAGAGTATAAAGAAAAGACATTATCGTTTACAATTCAGGAAAAAAAATGCACTGGAATGTTAACCAAAGGACCACAACTCTAAAAAAAAAAAAAAAACCGCAGCTCTGGCACCAACTAGCAAGTCACTTTACCACACAAGAATCCATTTTTACCATCTTTCAAATAAAAAGATTAAATCATTAAAGTGCTTTCCATATCTAGAAGTCTGTATGTATTACTCATTCTTAGAGCACTAGTATGTAGTCATTTCCCCAAAATACATCCATTTGTGTTAAGAGACTTTCACTTCTGAGGAAATTTCACTTAAAACTTCTACTTTGGCACCTGGCATCTTTGCATTCATGGCACAAATGCAAGAGGCACCACACAGTTGTCCCCACAGTTCTTCGATTGGCACAGGTTGCTTGCTTTATTCTGTTAGGGTACACGGTTCCAAGTTTAAAGTAATGGTAATCTCATCCATCACCTGGACTATTTTGTTATTTATTTTGTTTTTACAGGTTTCCCCTTGAATTTTTAAAACTCAGTTAAAAACAAAAGTGTTTTGTTTGTAGTCACTGAAGGTAAATTTTTACGGTAACTATTACCTTTTTTTTGAGACTGAGTTTCGCTCTTGTTGCCCAGGCTGGAGTGCAATGGCGCAATCTCGGCTCACTGCAACCTCTGCCTCCTGGGTTCAAGCAATTCTCCTGCCTCAGCCTCCCAAGTAGCCGGGATCACAGGCATGCGCCACCACACCCAGCTAATTTTGTATTTTCAGTAGAGACGAGGTTTCTCCATGTTGGTCACGCTGGTCTCAAACTCCCGACCTCAGGTGATCGG
Source organism: Macaca mulatta (assembly GCF_049350105.2). NCBI lineage: Eukaryota > Metazoa > Chordata > Mammalia > Primates > Cercopithecidae > Macaca > Macaca mulatta. The sequence goes on from NC_133421.1 coordinate 58,729,246, forward strand.
CCCTCCTCAGCCTCCCAAAGTGCTGGGATTACAGGCGTGAGCCACTGTGCCCGGCCATGCAGTAACTACATTTTTAATGGAGGTGAATTCACCCTGTGAAGGCCTGATGAATTGTCCTCATAAGGTGGGAGAGACAAAATCACTCTAATTTATCATAATAGGTTCCCCTGCCCCATTTAAATACTCCTGCCAATGTGTAATAAGATACCTATGTTGCCAGGCGCGGTGGCTACGCCTGTAATCCCAGCACTTTGGGAGGCTGAGGTGGGCGGATCACTGAGGTCAGGAGTTCGAGACCAGCCTGACTAACATGGAGAAACCCTGTCTCTACCAAAAATACAAAAAAAAAAAAAAAAATTGCCAGGCATGGTAGTGCACGCCTGTAATCCCAGCTACGTGGGTGGCTGAGGCAGGAGAATCGCTTGAACCCGGGAGGCAGAGGTTACAATGAGCCAAGATCACGCCCTTGCACTCCAGCCTGGGCAAAACAGCAAAACTCCGTCTCAAAAAAACCAAAAACAACAAAAAAAAAGATATTTATGTCATAGAGGGATCTGTTAATATGACAGATATTAAACTAAAGTACTGTCTGCTAATATGATGGATCTAACTAAAGTACTGTGCTAGGTAGGCAGCTGGTTACCACAATGAACAAGCTAGACATAGTGATGAGTTAAAAAGTGAATAGTGTAGACCACTTCAGACAAAGTCTTGTCTAAGGTGCCATCTGAGCAGAAAAGAAAGAATGAGCTAGCTATTAGGACTGCCTGAAGACAAGACAGGCAGAACAAAAGAGCAAGAGCAAAGGTTCACTGGCAAGAAAGGACCTAGCAGCATGTCCAAGAAACAGAAAAAATGCTTGTGTGACTCAAGTGGGAAATCATGGGAAACGGGTCTGAGATGAGGCTAAGGATCCAAGCAAAAGCCAGATTGTAAAGGGCAGTGTAGAATACGATAAGGAATTCAGAAGTTTTCAAAAAGCAATGAAAAGTGACATGATCTGATGTTTTATTTTTAAAAGATCCCTCTGGCTGCCATACGAAGAATGATTTAAAAAGAGGTAAAGTGGAAGTAAAGAGCCCAGTCACAAAGCTACTGCAATATGCCAGATAAGAGATGACAGCAGTATGGACTAGGTTGATGCCAATGAAAATGAAGATAAACCAAATAGGATTCCTAGAATTATTGGAAAATTTATTTATTTATTTATTTATTTATTTAGAGACAGGGTCTCGCTTTCACCCGGGCTAAAGTACGGTGGTTCCATCACAGCTCACTGTAGCTTCAAACTCCTGAGCTCAAGCAATAGGAACGTAATACCTCTAGAACATTTTTGCAAAAGGAAAAACAAAAACAAAAAAATAATAACATAAGTATTTACCAGGGCAAAATGACAGCAAACGTATTTAACCCCAGAGATAATAGGAATCCATACATCTGTTACTGGGAAGCAGATTACATTGCAGAGGTAAGTAGTCGGATAGGGTCCCCCAACTTCACTGACTCTCACCTTCAAGATTCCTCTTGGAAGAGAAGTTGATGTGGATATGAAATTCCCAGTCCTTTGCAACAAATCATCTTCATCCTCTTCACTTTCATCTAAGTCAAACAAACCCAGAAGGCTGATCTTTAGAATCAAGGAGCTGCCCCTCTACCTACCCAAAACTTCTATGAATATATTTTCAACATCAACTCCCTTTCCAGCCTCCCAACTTCAATTGCTTTTTTTAAAGTTGCAATTGGCAAAAACAAAACAGGAAAAAAAAAAACCATTTAAAGGGAAGAAAAAGATGACACAAAGCTTAACATCCATAGTTAAAATCAAAATTTAACTCTAGAATGAAAGACTAACACATACACAGATGGTTACTAAAACAAGATAAAGTGAAATAAAAGTTTAAAGCCAGCATTTCATTTAAAAAGAGCAACTCATAATCACGGCAAAATTGGCAATAGGTTGGCTACTGATCTAGCTTAACAACTCACATGAATAAGAACCAGAACTTTTAGCTGACTGATCAGTCAGCAATCTATGTATCAGAACTTCAAAAAGAGCTAATAGGGCTGCTTTTCCCCTGGAGATGACTGATGATTCCCGTGGAGACAGCTAAGGAGCTGAGCAAACTTAAAACACTTGCGAAGCTAAGAAGGAAAAAACTAGCTCCAAGCTTCTTGACAGGGTCTGGTAAGCCACCAGGTTTTGGATTGAGGCCACAAAGGGCTACCACTAGGATTAAAGGTGAAATCAAAGAATTATAAGAATATCTTCCAAAAACTGAAACTCTGCTTCATAATTCCTCATTAAAATAAAACGTTCTGGGATTGCTAGTGTCCCCTGCCAAGCTAGCTACCTAGAAGTAAACAAATAAACCATCATTCTAGATCTAATTAATCGACATTATTTTTCATATGAAATGTTCATCACTCAATGAAATACAACCAGACAAATACTGACAAGATAACTTGACTAAAAACCAAAAGGAAAACTAGACAATCCCCACAGGGATCTAGACAACGGAATTATCAGATACAAACCTTAAAAATACTATGTTTAGGCCAGGCGCGGTGGCTCACATCTGTAATCCCAGTACTTTGGGAGGCTGAGGCAAGTGGATCACCTGAGGTCAGGAGTCCAAGACCAACCTGGCCAACATGGAGAAACCCCGTCTCTACTAAAAATACAAAAATTAACCGGGCAAGATGGCTTGTGCCTGTAATCCTAGCTACTCGGGAGGCTGAAGCAGGAGAATGGCTTGAACCTGGGAGGCAGAGGTTGCACTGACCTGAGATTGTCACTGCACTCCAGCCTAGGTGACAGAATAAGACTTTGTCTCAAAACAAAAACAAAAACTATATTTAATGTAGTTAAAAATGAAAAACAAGACTCAAAATTGAGCCAGAAATCTAGAATATTTTAAAAAGAAATTGTACAACTGAAAAATACAGTAATTAAAATTAAGCCCCCAACAGGCCGGGCATGGTGGCTCATAACTATAATCCCAGTACTTTGGGAGGCCGAGACAAGTGGATCACTTGAGGTCAGGGGTTCAAGACTAGCCTGGCCAAAACGGTGAAACCTCGTTGTCTACTAAAAATACAAAAATTAGCTGGGCGCGGTAGTACACACCTGTAATCCCAGCTACTTGGGTGGCTGAAGCAGGAGAATCACTTGAACTCAAGAGGCAGAGGTTGCGGTGAGCCAAGGTAGCACCACTGCACTCCGGCCTACAAGACAGAGCAAGATTGCCTCAAAAAATAATAATAAATTAAATTAAGCCTCCAATATAGGTTTTTAACAGTTTACCAAATTAGCTGTAGAGAGAATTTGTGGTCTAGAAAATGAATCAGAAAAATATACCCAGACAGAAGTACAGAAAGAAAAAGGATAAAAAACACACTGAATGCCAACGTGGGCAACATAATAAGATCCTGTCACTACAAAAAAAAAATTTTTTTTAATTAGCTGGGCATGGTGGCATATGCCTGTAGTCCTAGCTACTCCAGAGGCTGAGGTGGGAGAATTGCTTAACCCATGAGGTCGAGACTACAGTGAGCCAAGATGACATCACTGCACTCCAGACTGGGCAACAGAGTGAGACCCTGTCTCCAAAAAAAAAAAAAAAAAAAACCAAACCACACAGAATAGGTTGAAAATATTTAATATACATATTACTAATAATCCAGAAAGGAAGACTGGAACAGAAACAATACTTGAAGACAAGTGAGAATTTCCAAAACTTACAGAAGCCATCAAGCCAGTTCAAAAGTACTATGAAGTCTAAGCAAAATACAAAGCAAGCTAAAATGATGGGGGGAGGGGATAAACAAGGAGCAACACAATAAAACAACTCATAATATTAATGAATTGCCATTGATTTTTGGAAGTGTGGTTATGTTCAAAAGCGAGAATTTTCTTACAAAGAAACTCAGTAAATATGTACAGATAAAAATTACACACTGGAGATAATTGTGAAGCTGAGTGCTAGTCACTATTCTGCCAACAATAAGTATACCTTCAAGTCACTATCTCTTTGAACCTCTCTGATGTACAAAATGAATGTATTAGACAAGCATACCCCAGACTGTAGTAGACTGACTAATTGCTGACTTAATCCACTTCCTTTTTCTCCTGTGTACAAAGCCAAACTACACTTCCTAGGATCCTCTCAGTTAGTGTGGCCTTATGACTGAGTTCCAGCCAACAAAATGTAGGCAAAAGTATCCTGTACCGGCCGGGCGCAGTGGCTCAAGCCTGTAATCCCAGCACTTTGGGAGGCCGAGACGGGCGGATCACGAGGTCAGGAGATCCAGACCGTCCTGGCTAATACGGTGAAACCCCGTCTCTACTAAAATATACAAAAAACTAGCCGGGCGAGGTGGCAGGCGCCTGCAGTCCCAGCTACTCAGCAGGCTGAGGTAGGAGAATGGCATAAACCCGGGAGGCGGAGCTTGCAGTGAGCTGAGATCTGGCCACTGCACTCCAGCCTAGGCGACAGAGCGAGACTCCGTCTCAAAAACAACAAAAAAAAAAGTATCCTGTACCATTTCCAGGAAAGGCCAATAAAAATCCCTTCTTTCTCCTCCTATAAGCCAAGTGGATGTCAACATCTCAGGCAACTATGGAAGAACCAACCTAAAGATGACAGAATTTCTATAAACTTGGGTCCCTAAAGTAAACCATCACCTTCCTACTACCCCAATTTTATGTGCTGAAAAAATCAACTTCAATTGGATTATGCCACTGGGATCTGTGGGATTTTGTTTCAACAGCTAGCATAACCATATCTAAAATTACAGGACTCTAAAATGTTGTGGGGTTCTATAAATGCACAATAAAATGGACAATAAAATTGTTTCATACAGGAGGACAAACTGGTGATCTAGGGTCTAGAAGTATGCCAACAAAAAAATAGTCAAAATAACGAGGGATATTTAACGTATTAAAAAACAAACATGGAAAGAGCCTTCCCAAATAAGAGAAAAAGAAGATAATCCATATGTTTCAAACGGTAGAAGTAGAGAGTTGTTGGGAAATAAATTTCAAAATAGGAAAAACTGTCTAACAGTTCTTCAAGAAAAGGGAAGAAGGGGAAGAAACAGTTTAGTAAAAAGTACAGTATTTAGGCCAAGCACAGTGGCTCATGCCTGTAATCCCAACACTCTGGAAGGTCAAGAGTTCAAGACCAGCCTGGCCAACACAGTGAAACCCCGATTCTACTAAAAATACAAAAATTAGCCAGGTGTAATGGCATACACCTGTAACCCCAGCTACTCAGACAAAACAATCTCTGGAACCCGGGAGGTGGAGGTTGTAGTGAGCTGAGATTGCCCCACTGCACTCCAGCCCTGGGTGACAGAGTGAGATTCCAACATACACATATACACACACACAGAGTACATTACTAGATATATTTAAGCAGAGGATAATGTAGAAAAGATTACTGCAGTGGATAAAGTCAGGCCACATCACTAAGATTCCTTCAACCTCTGAAAGCAAATGGCTAGAAACAAACACGGTCAATTTCTACTTAATAACAGACTGTCTTTTCTAATAGAATTACATAAAACACTGGCTCTTTGTATGGGCTCCCTGTATTTACATACCATGCGGACTAACAGGCTAGGGAGAAAGGGGACAGAGGTGGTGGTCATAAACTGAAGCTCAACGGACATCAAGGATGCTAAGGAAGGAGCTCCTACATGATGTGAGAGGATATACTCTGGACTCTCAGGATTTCAAAGGTTAATTCCAAGTCGAAAATGTGTAACTCCAAGCACACAAACCAGATTTCAGCTAAGCCATCCATATTTATAACAGCTAAACTCAAAAGATCGAAAAAGCAGAAAATAGCCATGGTACAAGTTAAATTTAAAACCTACAGTCAAAAAACAGATTTTGTTTTTTGGTTTTTGTTTTTTGAGACAGGGTCTCACTCTGTCACTGAGGCTGGAGTACATTGGCACTATCACAGGTTACTGCACCTAGTCTTCCCTGGCTCAAGCCATCCTCCCACCTCAGCCTCCCAAGTAGCTGGGACTACAGGAACACACCACCACGCCTGGCTAATTTTTGTATTTTTTGTAGAGGCGGGATTTCGCCATGTCACCCGGTCTGGTCTTGAACTCCTGGACTCAAGCAATCCACCCAGCTTGGGCTCCCAAAGCACTGGGATTACAGGCGTGAGCTACCCAGCCAGGCAAGAAATACCAGGTTTTAATGAGCCTCATAAGAAAGTTCAAATAATAACAAACAGGAACGGGGACTTACGTACTAATTTAAACAGAGATATCAACGCTCACCATCTGAAGATGTTGTCCGCTTAGTAGTCTCTGCCCAGGCAGGTACTCCTCCCATGGCATGTTGGAATCTAAGCAAAAATATTTGAAAAGTAAATTTATGGCAACCACTACATGTCCATAAAGCTTGACACATTTAAAGCATATAGGTTGGATCACCCTTGAGAATATGTATGGACTCTCTTTCAAAGAAGTTAACTATCTTTAAGAACAGAAGTTATCTTTACTCACACAGAACAGTCCCAACCTGCCTATATTGGAAACTTCCATGAACCTCTGCCCACTTAAACTAGTCCTGGATACATATTTTTTGTTAATTATTTTCATCTAGTTACATGGTTGTCTTATTTGTTCATATCAACACACCCTGGATATCAGGACTATGTAAAGAAGTCTCTGTGGTTTATGCCACAGTACATAGACTACACACTAGAACACGTCTGAAAGAAATTGACCAGATTGGTAAGAATACACAAAACCTCATTATGTATCATCTGAATAAAACAGAAGTACTTCACTCTGGCAAAAGTAAGCTTTAATAGAAGCATGATAGCTGTGTTCTTAAGAACTGGTACCTGGAAGAGGGCAAAGAGTTGTTTTAATTTTTTGATGCAGAAGTACAGAGTAGCTCATTAAGCTAAGCCCACTAGCCATAAACAACTAGAAACCCGGACAAAACATATGAAACAACTTTTTTCGGAAACTGGATGACAGCATAGGACTATGATCCCTCAGGGAAGGGAAATAAGCAAGATGAACCCCATCACCACCACGAAATTTCCCCTAACAGCGTTTATAAAACCCTGGCACAAAGCTGAGAAAAAGATCAGACTTGAAAGAGACTGACACAATTGGACTTTCAGGGGCAGTGTACGGTACACATCATCTTAAGATACTCCTCACCAAAATATGTCATTGAATTCTAACCAAGACTTTAAGCCCAACTTAAGAGGAATTACAGATGACAGAACAAGTTAAACAACACAAAGAAAAAATAATCAGATTGAGGGAAGAGGAAATGTGAAGTGACTAATTAATGGAGAGTTTTCTTTCGAGGTGATAAAAATGTTTTAGAACGGAAAAAAAAAAAAAACCAAAAGAAATGTTTTAGAACTAGACTGAAGAGGTGGTGGCACAACATTCTAAATATACTAAATGCCACCAAATTTACACTTTAAAATGGCTAACACTGTTATGTGAATTTCACCTCAATAAAAAAAAGGAATCTTAAAATTTCAGAATATGGGATATTCTACAACAGGTCTGAACACTTAAAAGATAGGTAATGGCTGAGCACAGTAGTACACGTCTGTATTCCCAGCACTTTGGGAAGCCAAGAAGGGCAGACTGCTTGAGCCCAGTTCAAGGCCAGCCTGGGCAACATGGCAAAAAACCTCATCTCTACAAAAAAATACAAAAATTACCTGGGCATGGTGGCATGCACCTGTAGTCCCAGCTACTCAGGAGGCTGAGGTGGGAGGATTTCTTGAGCCCAGGAGCTCAAGACCAGCCTGAGCAATGGAGTGCAACCCCGTTTCTACAAAAAAATTTTTAAAATTAAGGTGGTAAAGGCCTGTAGTCCCAGCTATGGGGAGCCCAGGAGGTAGAGGTTACAATGAGCCATGACAGCACCACTCCATTTCAGCCTGGGTGACAGAGTGAGACCCTACCTCAAAAAAAAATAAATAAATTTAAGGGACATAAAATCCAAATAAAATGTATGCACCTTACAACAACTGGAGAAACTAACATGGACTAGCCATAAACTATTAATTTTAGGTATGACAATGGTATTGTGAATATGAAGAAAAACATCCTTAATCTTAGGAGATGCACATTGATAAATTTATAGGTTAAGTGTCCCATTATCTGTACCTTACTCTCAAATACATTGGGAAAGCATACACATCCCCCAAATATATATAGCAAATATAACAAAATGTTAAAAACCATTGAACCCAGGTGGCAGCCATTTAAATTTTTGAAAATGTTCATATTATAAAATTATGATTAACCACATGCAAATGAACAAGCAAGTAAGCAATATCATCACTGATTATATTTGAGTGGTAAGATTATAATTTTTTTCCAAATTTTCTTTGTGTTTGTGCTTTGTCCCCTCTCCTCTAAAACTACAGAAATTCAGTCACTGCCCGCAATAGTAATCCTCTGTTTCAAAATGGAAAACTACACAAGAAGCAGTTACAGTTAATGACTGGGCATTGGTTATACACACCTCTTGGTAAATCATACGAAAAAAGACACTTACTCTTCTTTAAGTCTCTTTTTAAGGTTGTCTTTCGAAAGTTTACTTTCGCTAGCATTTTTCATCATATCTTTCCGAAACCGATTGTTCATCATGTCAACCCTACAAAACCAGAACAGCATATTTTTAAATAACTTTTAAACAGTTAATATAAATAGCTGCTGCTTTTAGCACCTGGAGAAAAATGTTTAATGAAACGATGTAAGTCAAGGTTTTTAAGATGTGAACATTTCAAATGCATCTTCTGTTCTTCCTAAAACAAAAAAGTAGTCTCCAATATTTCAGATCATCTGGTTTACACTTTGGGGAGCTAGTATTTGAGAAAATTCATCATGACTTATCTACACAAAGTTTATGAAATTATCCAAAATAAATCCCAGGTAAATCGAAGAGTTAAATATATAAAGAGCAAACCTTAGGCCCGGCGTGGTGGCTCACTCCTGTAATCCCAGCACTTTGGGAGGCTGAGGCGGGCAGATCACGAGGTCAAGAGATCGAGGCCATCCTGGCCAACATGGTGAAACCCACCTCTACTAAAAATACAGAAATTGGCTGGACTTGGTGGCACACACCTGTAATCCCAGCTACTCAGGAGGCCGAGGCAGAAGAACCACTTGAACCCGGGAGGCGGAGGTTGAAATGAGCTCAGATTGTGCCACTGCACTCCAGCCTGGGCAAAAAAGTGAGACTATCTCAAAAAACAAAACAAAACAAAACAAAACAAAAGTCAGGCATACCGGCTCATGCCTGCAATCCCAGCACTTTGGGAGTCAGAAATGGGCGGATCACTGAAGGTCCAGCCTGGCCAACGTGGTGGAATCCCGTCTCTACTAAAAATACAAAATTAGTCCAGCGTGGTGGCAGGAGCCTATAATCCCATCGACTCAGGAGGCTGAGGCAGGTGAATCGCCTGAACCTGGGAAGCAGAGGTTGCAGTGAGCCAAGATCATGCCACTGTACTCTAGCCCAGGCAAGAAGAGCGAAACTCAGTCTCAAAAAAAAAAAAGAGCAAACTTTGAAATACTATGAAGTAAAAATACAGGCAAACATTTGTCTCTCTCTGATAAAGAACGACTTACTATTAAAAACAGCAGTAAAAATAATGAAGGAAAAGATTCACAGATTTGACTACATAAAAATTTAAAACTTCTATGCACAGAAAGCTGGGGAAAACCTACAATAAATCTAATATATAAAGGTTTGAAATTCTCAATATGTCAGGAACTAACATACCAAGATTATTTAAAAAGTATCCAACAGACAAAGACATAATAAAGAATATTTATAAGAAATGAGGCCAGGCATGGTGGCTCATGTTTGTAACCCCAGCACTTTAGGAGGCCGAGGCAAGCAGGTCACTTGAGGTCAACAGTTCAAGACCAGTGTGGCCAACATGGTAAAACCCTGTCTCTACTAAAAATACAAAAATTAGCTGAGCATGGTGGCATGTTCCTGTCGTCCCAGCTACCTGGGAGGCTGAAGCAGGAGAATCGCTTAAACCTGTTAGGTGGAGGTTGCAGTGAGCCAAGATCGCGCCACTGAACTCCAGCCTGGATGAAAGGATTAGAGTCTCGGAAAAAAAAAAAATGACAATGACTAAACACAGAAACGTTTTCCCAAAACAAATTGGGTAGAGATACTACCCACGACCAAACTGACAAAGTCTGAAAAAAAAACAAATAAACCATTGCATCTAAGAATAGACTGAGGCCGGGCGCGGTGGCTCACGCTTGTAATCCCAGCACTCTGGGAGGCCGAGATGGGCAGATCACGAGGTCAGGAGATCGAGACCATCCTGGCTAACACGGTGAAACCCCGTCTCTACCAAAAATATAAAAAATTAGCCAGGTGTGGTGGCGGGCACCTGTAGTCCCAGCTACTGGGGAGACTGAGGCAGGAGAATGGCATGAACCCAGGAGACGGAGCTTGCAGTGAGCCGAGATCGCGCCACTGCACTCCAGCCTGGGTAACAGAGCAAGACTGTGTCTCGGAAAAAAAAAAAAAAGGAATGAACTGAAACTGACACCTTTCAATGGGAACACAAACTGGCAGAACCTCAAAGCATGCAGTCTGGCAGTACTTAACATGAGCCTTAAAAATAACTGTGCTCTTTGATCAAGTAATTCTACCTCAAAGAATCTTTCCCAAGGCAACAAATTAGAAAATAAAGAAAGGTTTCTTCATAAAGAGGTGATAAACATTAATGCTGAGATAATTTGCATTAAAGGGAAAAGTAAGGCTGGGCACAGTAGTTCATGCCTGTAATCCCAGCACTTTGGGAGGCAGAGACGGGTGCATACCCGAGGTCAGGAGCTCAAGACCAGCCTGGCCAACACAGCAAAACTCCGTCTCTACTAAAAATACAAAAATTAGCCAGGCATGGTGGCACACACCTGTAGTCCCAGCTACTCGGGAGGCTGAGGCAGGAGAATCACTTGAATCTGGCAGGCAGAGGTTGCAGTAAGCGAAGATTGCATCACTGCACTCCAGCCTAGGTGAAACAGCAAGACTCAAAAAAAGTCTCAAAAAAAGTAATTTTTTAAAAAAAGGTAAAAAGAAAATCTACCCAACAACAGCCATGTAAATTATGGTTAGTTCACATAATGGACTACAACAGAGCCATTTTTAAATGTCTATTTTTTTTTTAAGTAGGGAGAAATGCTTACAAACAACTTTATGTAGAAACTTTATGTAGAAAAAAGCAAAATGTTATATCAAGAATACAGTACATTCTCATCTATGACAGTTCCTATGGTGTGAGCTACCTTCTTTTTAGCCTTTACTCAGTTTCAGGCACTGTGCTAGAAGTTCTACATGTACTATTTCATTTAATCCCAACAAACTTCTGATGTAGTTACTATCACTGTGCCCATTTCACAAAGGAAAAAATGTAGGTTCCAAACTGCCCATGGTCAATTAGAAACTGGCCAAATGAGGAGGCAAATTGAGACCTGACTTCGAACACTGTATTCTCTTAGCTATTGTATACAGCAAAGAGGAGACTGAGACAGAAGTATGATAACATGCTAACAGCAGTTCTCGCTCGGTGGTGGGATTAGGAACCATGGAAGATCTTTTCTATATTTTCAAGTATTTTTCAAATCTTCCCTTAATCACAAATTGGTAAAAAGAATGATTTTTAAATCTGCAAAATAACTTTTTTAAATGTCCAGAGGGATTCAGAAGAAAAGTCAGGCAACTTACATTTCCTCATCTTCATCATCTTCATCCACCCAAACTGGCTTCTTTTGAGGTGGAAAATTACCTTGTGCTTCATTCTCCACTTCTGAGTCACCCGAGTCTTCATGTCCTTGAACCTACAGCAGACAAAACACCCTCAAGCACTGAGATTTTCCTATTCCATGACTGCAGACACATAGGCCTTATACCCAAATGGTTCACAGAATGTTTTCTCTACCACTCGCCGATGAAATAATGGGACAGAATGCTACCACTGCAAATGCTGGAGGCAGAGGCAGAAAATGGAGAAACCAGAGAATGGCACCACCAGCTGGACAGGTGAGGCAAGATGGAACAGCCGAGGAGAAAAAGTCAACACTCAACACGCAGAAAGGAAAACACCAAGCAAGACAAGAACAAAAGGTGAGTCTGCAGATGAAACGAGGAGAAATGTCAGAACTACAGAAATTACAGGACCGGAGGCAAACTAGAGTCAAAGATATCTCCATTTTCCTAACCTGTTTTTGACCCCCTACCTCCTTAAGAAACTTTATACCAGCAGAGTGCAGTACCTCATGCCTGTAATCCCAACACTTTCAGAGGTCAAGGTGGGAGGACTGCTTGGACCCAGGAGTTCGAGTCCAGCCTGGGCAACATAAGGAGACCTCGTCTCTACAAAAAAATTTTTTTAATTAGCTTGGTGTGGTGGTGTGCACCTGTGGCCCCAGCTAGCTACTTGGGAGGCAGAGACAGGAGGATCACCTGAGCCTAGGAGGATGAAGCTGCCTTCTGAGCTTAAAGTGCTCGGAGAATTGTGCAGGTGTAACTTATCTGTGACCAATAGGAAGAGCAACCAGTTACTATTAGCAAAAGGGAACTGGAAGACTAATAGGTGTCGCTGCACTCCAATCTGGGTAACAGGGTGAGACTGTATCTCTAAATAAGAAAATAATAAATACATTTATACCATCAAATCTAAATTCTAATATTATAAATGTATACCATAAAGTTTATACTATGAAATCTAAATCTAGGCCAGGCGCAGTGGCTCACACTTGTAGTCCCAGCACTTTGGGAGGCCGAGGCGGGCAGATCATGAGGTCAGGAGTTTGAGACCAGCCTGGCCAACATGGTGAAACCCTGTCTCTACTAAAGATACCAAAAAAAAAAAAAAAAAAAATTAGCCAGGCGTGGTGGCACACACCTGTAATCCCAGCTACTTGGGAGGCAGGAGAACTGCTCGAACCTGGGAGGCGGAGGTTGCAGTGAGCCGAGATGGGGCCACTGCACTCCAGCCTGGGTAACAGGGCGAGACTCCGTCTCAAAAAAAGAAAAAAAAAACTTTGGGAGGCCGAGACGGGCGGATCACGAGGTCAGGAGATCCAGACCATCCTGGCTAACACGGTGAAACCCCGTCTCTACTAAAAAAATACAAAAAACTAGCCGGGCGCGGTGGCAGGCGCCTATAGTCCCAGCTACTCGGGAGGCTGAGGCAGGAGAATGGCGTAAACCCGGGAAGCGGAGCTTGCAGTGAGCTGAGATCTGGCCACTGCACTCCAGCCTGGGCGACAGAGCGAGACTCCGTCTCAAAAAAAAAAAAAAAAACCTAAACCATAGAATACCCCTTGAAGTGAGTTTGAGCTTCCCAAAACCACAGGACAGAAATGTCCAAGTGGTTTCTACTTGCTCTACTACCAGTCTAATAAACAGACTTCAAACCCAACAGCTCCCACCTCAGTACACTCTTCCTTTTCCAGACGACAAAACTGTCACAAAGTTCAGTTTCCAGTAGCAGTTCTGTACTTCCCAAATAGATTGCTGCCACTTCTCCCACAAGCACCCGAAGGAGGCTCTGGTAAGCAGCTGACATTAGATGGGTCAGCATTTGTGTAAGAAACATGGACTGGGTAATGTTCGGTGCGCTTTCCTCCGCCCCCTATCTAAAATTTCACAGGCCTCCTCTAGACACGCTCATCTCCCTTTACCGTATGTCCTTTTTTCTCTTCAGCACTTGTCACCAACAAACCTGAAGTTTACCGGTTTATCTCATCTATCTTGTCTCTGCCACTAGCATACAAGCTCCAAGAGGCAGGGATTTTTGTCAGTTTTGTCCATTGCTGTGTCTCCTCCAGTGCCTAGAACAATGTCTGGGACTCTCAAGAAAAGCCTGGTATAGAATTAAATGGATAGCAAAATGTGTGCAAAAAGTATGATGAATCACGCAGGGTTTGCCATTGCCAGAGAGGGTATCTGGCAACCAACAGGTTCCCCAATATTTGCTAAATGAACGAAATTCACGATCATTCTCAAAATCCTGTGGGTCTCACAGTCACTTGGGGAGATAGTTACAACGCAGATGCCCAGGCCCGTGCCCACGAATTGATTCCATCAACGAAATGGAATTCCTAGATCACAAGGAACTGAGGCAGGTGATCAAAAGACCACATTGTTTGGGGAGAGGCTAGCGGAGCCGAGCAGCGGCGAAAGATGCTCACTACCACAGTTCGCAAAGCAGATACCCGAGCAGCGGCGCCTCCGGGGGCGGAGAAAGGCGCGGTCCCCGCCCTCCAGACACTTTCAGTCTGGAGCAGGGAGGCGAAGGACCCGCAGCTGCGACCCTCGGCGCCCGCGTTCTCAGGCTCCCTCCCACCTGAGCGCTCCCCGCCGCCGCAGGTCGCCCAGGCTCCGCCCCCCAGAGCTTCACCGCCCACCGCGCGCCCCGCCCGAGCGCGCCCAGCCCGCGCGCCGCGGCCTCCCTCACCCGCGGGCCCCGCAGACGCCGCAGCAGAGCGTCCTCGTCGTTCTCGACGTCGCCGAAGACCAGCTCCTCCAAGCACCGCTCCACGGCCGGTTTGTCCTCCTCCAGCGTCAGGCGGTTCCGCTGCCGGAGCCGTCTCTCCTCCTCCGCCGCCGCGACTGCAATCGCAGCGGCCGCAGCGCTCGGCCGGGCCGGCGGTTTCCGCTGGGATGAAGGGGCAGGCTTTTGGGGAGGCCGGCCTGGCCCTGCTCCGGCTTTCCAGTCCGGCCTCGTTCCGGGCTTCCGTTTCGGCTTCGCTCCGGTTCTCCGGTCCAGTTTCATTCGTCTCCTCCGTTCCGGCGGCATCGTTAGGTTTGAGGAGAAACGCAGGCGCTCACGTGGAACCTCGCTGCGCATGCGCCCAGGCACCTCCCTGGCCGCCGCCGCCGAAGCCCCTGGGGCCGGAAGGAGCCTGCGCAGCCTCTTGCCACGTGACCCGCACTCCCTCCCTCTACGTAACTCTCACTCCCCTACCCAGCCCCGCCCCGTGTGGGAGTTCCTCCGGGAGGGCCAATCTTCCGGGTGTAGGGGGAAGCGGCGTGACTGGAGTGGAAAATTTTTCCAACACAACTTCGCAGCTGCAACATATTGAAAGGAGCGCAAGAAAGCCCGAGTATACACTCGGACAGCTGAATGAAACTTCTGCTTTTCCTGTTGACTTTAACCAGTGGATTTAACACAAGCTCCAATGCGCTTTCCACCTCTCGTCTTGGTACGGTCCTTGGAGTACGGAGCCTGCAGAGGGTCCCACGCTGGAAGCGAGTGAGGAGGGTATGTAGGGAAGTGGGCCAATCGGGGCGCGGGTCACGGCGCAGGCGCGCTGGGGAGGGAGGGCTATGCTAATGTTGTTGATATCCTGGGGCCACCCGAGTTAAAGGGGGGAAATCCGGGGGCTGCCGCAGCCGCCACCGGTCTGGGCCCAGCCGGGGGCCCTCTGTAGTCGCCGCAGTCCCGGGGAGAGGCACCTGCCCCCAGCCCGGGGAGGGGGCGCCGCGGGCTCGGGGAGCACGGACAACCCCTACCCATGAGGCCCTGATGGAAAACACAAAGGATCTGGTGAGAGCCGAGCGCGGCAGCCGCTTTGTGTGCCAGGTGGGGGGGACGCCTGCAGCTCCCCGACCCCAGGAACCCCGCAGCTCCCTGACCCTGCTCCCTGGCCTGCTTCTCCATCCCACGCCCCCTCAATCTCCGGAGCCCCCCCTCCCCCTTCCAGCCGTTAAACGATTCAGGGGTTCCCCTCCCCCCACCCCGTCAGCCCTGGACTCGTTGGGGTTCTCTCCATCTCCTCCACCCTCTAGAAGAAAAATTCGAGAAGAAAGTTTTTCTCTGCGTCCTGCCCCCGCCCCCTGCTCTGGCTAGGGGGGAAAGGCTGGATCCGAGACTTTTCCTTTTTTAGCCACCCAGGGTGGGAGAGTGGAGTAGTCCTCTCTTCTTCGCGGGGAGGGAGAGCATAGTTTTGGTGCTTTGCAGGGGTAGGAGTCTGTCCGGCTTGGGGCCAGTGCCGCGAGGCGGTTTGCACGTGGAGGTGGAAATATTGAAAGGGGGCGGGGTGGGCACGTGCGGGAGAGGTGGGAGTGGTGTTTGGGAAGCAGCCTCCAAGGCTGCGTATTTAAAAGGGTTTCAAGTCGGTGGGCTTCTATGACCATTGCGTTCTCCTTTGTGAAATAAGAATCCTAACATTTCAGAGTCGGAAGAGACATTAGAGGTCATCTAAAGCAGCCGTCCCCTCTGCAGCCTCTCTGACAAGGGGTAGGTAGTCTGACCCCTGCTTAAACCCCTAAAAGCACTGAGCGCTCACTACTGCCCTGGAAAGCCCATTTTTCAGTAGTTCTAATTGTTGTCTGCCTACCCTTGTTAGACCCTTCAGTCTCTCATTCATGTCCTGGTTAAGTTGCTCCTTTTTTTACTTCTCAAATTTTCTCTCACATCCTCCTCACCCACCCACTGCTCATTGGCCTATATTTTGTGTGCCAGGAAAGAACAGCAGGGAAGTGGAGGAAGGGGGGGTTGAGAGATAGTGAGGGCCAGCCGAAAACTTTGCTGGGTCAGTGTCAAATGTGCTGCCTTACATGCCTGAAGGTGTTTTTTCTACAGGAAGCTAAATAATTACAATATGGGAATTTCATGCCTGTTTTCTCTCACGAGTGCATCTTTTTGAAGTCAGAAATTTCAGCGTCATCTCCGTGGTTCTTGTATCGCAAAACACATTTGCGGATTACCTAAATCACTTCTCCTAAGGATGTCTAAAACTGTTAGGGATGGTACTGAAGCATCACCTGATAGAGGGATGATTAGATGATTACCGCCCCCACCCATTTGACCTGTGTTCCTCGGGAGCTAGTCTTTCCTCCAGGGGTCCCTCTTCCAAATGCTTTTACTCCTTTTTTTTAAGTAACTATCTTTTATGAGATTTGAAATTTATGGACCATTTTAATACTTGTTTAGAGTTTACAATATTTTTAATTCTCCTTACACTAGCATACACCAGTACTTATCCCTGGCTGGTTGAGATAGGTCAGTTGAAACTATTGTCACTGGGTGTTTCTTTAACATTCATCCTTCATTTGGTGAGCTGTGCTGCCTCCAAAAGTAGTTTTATTGGCCTAAGAGTCTTGGATGTGCCTGTTTCTCCCTAATATGGTGAAGTGGGGGGTCAAGACATAACAGATATAATGTAGAAATAATGCATCTGATTTAAAAGCCAGCAAATAAATTTCACCTTAAGCCCCAGTCTCCTATTTAAAAGGTTAGACTCAATTTTTCTTTCCTCCTTTTATAACTTAGAGACTATTGCTTTGCTCTTGTGTACTTAGACGGTTATTTTATTTTTCGTTTGTTTACCTCAACACCAAAGAGTGTTTAGAAAGAAAATAGCTGTGCTTTTTTTTTTTTTTTTTTTTTTTTTTTTTTTTTTTTTTTGCATCACCTCCTTCTCTGAATAACAAGTAGCTTCTATCTAGAACCCCATACTGAATGCTTGTAAGTACCTTGCAAATTATGGTAACATCTGTCTTGAATAAGTATTTGTTCATAGTGCCTTATGTTGTTGCGTCATGTTTTTTAACCATCCAATTTCTAACTTTCTGTAACGTTTGACATAAAATATTTCCTCTAAATCTACTCACTAGAATTCAGCTTGTGAAAAAAGAATCAATAGAGCTGTAATAATAGTATTTTTAACATTTTAGTTAATAAGGAGTTCCAGGTTGTTTTCCTGCGTACTTTAAACGTGAACTGTCATGACTTAAGTTGACTGACTTTGGAGACATTTGCATTCTAAACATACTAGACAGGAACAACTGGTTTTATTTTTAAGACACTGCCATATTCTTTAAAGCTGATTATATGTTGACCTTATTATCTAAACCTTTCTAGATGTTTTAGTGCTTCTTTTAGTCCCTCGAATTATGTTGAAAATTGAAACACTTTAAATTGTTTTCAGACATAACAGTGGTCAAAGGAAAATATAGTTTAAAAGTGAAAACATATTAGTATAAATACTAAAGCACTGAATTACTAAAAGCCAAGAGTGCTCAGTAGTCTGAGTAACCACATTCGAAAATTAGACAGACAAGTGACATTCTTTGGGTTGCTCTTTGTTTCTCAGCTTTTCATCTTTAAAATGTTTGCTAAATAAGATATAACCTTTCACACTTATGTATCATTAGTCTGAGGGTTTCAAAATTCAAGAAAGAGAATAAAACCATCAGGACAATAAAAGAGAAAGGACTTACAATAGTTAAAACAAGCTAAGATGTGTCTCCTAACACCACAGTATTCTTAACTGCCCAAGATGACTTTTGAATTTATGCAAAAATTGCAGATAGATTTAATCATTATTTTTTTAATAAACCTTGTCTTAAATATTTTTTTTACCCGCAAATTTAGAATTTCTCCTCTTGCTTTGCTGGAACCCATGATAAAAGGTGAAAAGGGAAATAATTCCTATTTGAACAAATCCTGAGTATAAGATAGGATGAAGTGATACAGTAGGAAGGGTGCTGGCAGTGAGGTTAATGTCACAATTCTACCGCTGATGAGCTCTATGGCCCTTGTTGGACAAGATCCTGTGCCTATGTTTTCTCATGGCAGTTGAAGGGTTGGTGTAGTATCAGCATAATCCAATAGAAATTTCTGCAGGATGGATATTTCCTAAATCTTTGCTCTCCAGTTATGGTAGTTACTAGCCACATGTGGCTGTTGAGCACTTGAAATGTAACTGGTAGAACTAAAAATTGAAGAACTCAATTTTTAATTTTGCTCTTTTAATGAATGTAAATTTAAGTAGCCAAATGTGTGGCATACTGGACATACAGACATAGTACAGTGTTTTCTAAGCATAACTAATCATTAGAATTACTTCTTGGAGACTCTTGTTAAAATATAAAAACCTCTCTCATTTAACTTATTTAGTAGATATGCAGTGGGTCCTGGGAATGGGTTTTTAACGTATATCCCAGAAAGTTTATCAGATTGGTTAGGGAAACACTCCATTAGGAGATTTCTGAGGTCCCTTCGAGTTCTCACTTTAGCACTGATAATTTAGAATATAGTGCAATAGAAGTGAGCTCTGGACAAAGTCGGCAAGGTAGCTCTCTGAACTGCAATTTTAGGAAAGTTGCGTAACCTCTTTGAAAGCTTCACTTTCCTCATCTGAAATACGGGGTGAACATCAGCCCTTCCTCCTGTAGTTTCTATAAACCTCCTCTCAGATGTTATGCCCGCTGTTTAAAAAAATGTAAGCTGCTATAAAAGATGAGACAAGTCATAAGATAAAATGTTAAGATGTGTTCCCAGGCTTTCCTTTTTTTTCCTTTTTCACTGTGTTTAATTCCTACTACTAGTCTGTTAAAACTGATTGTATGCAATACTCATTAGTTTGTTCAACGTTGTGGCCCAATTATTTGGCCACCATTTGCAGTTTAATTGTAGGACGGGAATGTTAAGTCCAATACTTCTTTGTATTTCTGGTGCTAAGCATAATGATTTGTATATATCATTCAATAAATATTGGTTAATATTAGCCAGGTGTAGTGGCTCAAACGCCTGTAATCCCAACACTTTGGGAGCCAAGGGTGGACAGATTGCTTGAGCCCAGGAGTTCAAGATCAGCCTGGGCAACATGGTGAAACCCTGTCTCTACAAAAAAAAATAACAAAAATTAGGTGTGGTGGCACACACCTGTAGTCTCAGCTACTCGGTGGCAGAGGTGGGAGGATTGCTTGAGTCTGGTGGGAGACCGAGGTTGAAGTGAGCCATGATTGTGCCACTGGACTCCAGCCTGGGCGACAGAATGAGACTCCATCTCAAAAAAAAAAAAAAAAAAAAAAAAGTTTATCATCATGTATTACTTTAAGACTTCTAAGCTTTCAAATTTGCTAGAGGTTATTTTATACACCAGAGAAGTAGCCCCCTTGTGTATATGTATGTGTTTAACCCAACTTTGTTGTTCAGTGGTTATATATCTTCTGAGCAACCAGTTCCAAATATATTTTTTAAAGGTAAACACCAAGAGAATGTTGTTATTTCAGATCAAGTGTTTTTAGGTTATATCAAATCAATATGACATTGAATAAGCTAAGCTGTTTAATTTATTTTCTCACTGTTTTTTTTTTTTTTTTTTTTTTTGAGATGGAGTCTTGCTCTATCGCCCAGGCTGGAGTGCAGTGGCATGATCTCGGCTCACTGCAACCTCCGCCTCCCGGTTCAAGCCATTCTTTTGCCTCAGCCTCCCGAGTAACTGGGACTACTGGCGAGTGCCACCACACCCAGTTCATTTTTGTATTTTTAATAGAGGCAGGTTTTCACCATATTGGCCAGGCTGGTCTCAAACTCCTGACCTCATGATCTGCTCACCTCAGCCTCCCAAAGTGTTGGGATTACAGGTGTGAGCCACCACGCCTGGCGCGTCTCTATGTTAACATACTAATAAATGATCTTGTTTGATCGTTCAGACCACATTTGCCCTATAGACCCAACTTCAGTATGAATTCTATTATTTGGGGTAGAATTGATAGCTGATAATGATCTCAGGGAACCTCTAGGCTACTGCTTGTTTCAGACTTTATTTTGATATGGTCATCTTACTTTTAATTAGCTTTCCAGATTCGTACTTAAGGATTCATAGCTTTCTTCAGGAGAACTGAAAGTCTATTCATGTGAATTTTTTTATTTTATCATACATCCTTCCTGTGTGGTAAGTGATGTTTTTCTTACTTAGAAGAGAGGGAAACTGAGACCCAAGTAATTGCTACATCCAAAGTCATAACAGTGATAGGACTAGAAGTTGAACCCAAAGAGATAGAAATTTGTATTTCTTGTACATCAAAGAATGAGTTCCTTTTCTCACTGTTGCTTTAAATCTTAAATATTGCTATGTAGAATATTGTCCTCTCCTGTCATTCTCCTGGGTACTTTTCCATTTCTTTAGGTGGGTTATTCAGAATTACTGGTTTCGGTTTCCTCTTGATTGTATCATTGACGTGAATTTATTCTTGCTTGCACATTGAATTTGTGGGAAATAAAAACCCAGTAATCCCAAATCCTTACCATTTGTGTTCGTCATAACAGTAAGCTTAGAAAGAAGGAAGGCATTTCTCTTTACACTGATGAGTTTTATCACTATACCAGAATGTGCTTTCATCCTCATACTATAATAGAATGAAAAAGAGGCCTGCAGGAGTTAAATAGCTCTTGAGCTCCTACCAAGTTCAGTCATCACAGAGTATGTAGTAATTTCTGTTTTGTACTTTGTGATCTCATGCATACAATATTCAAATATAAGTTTCTAGAAAATACTTGTTCCATAGCTAAATATAAAACTTGGAAAGTTGTTTGAGCCACTGCTCCCAGTGGGTTTGGATAATGAAGAATTGGTTGACTTCTGATGAGTTTATTCATATCTGATGAGTTTATTCATATTGAAATTATACTGTTATTAATATTACTTGGCTGCATATTTATTGACCTCTGCATTTAAGATTTCAAGTGTTTTCTGTCATTTCTCCCAGAGATGTTTAGTTTTGTTGTAACTTTTGTTTGATTATACCAATAAGTTAATGACTATGGGCCGGGCGCGGTGGCTCAAGCCTGTAATCCCAGCACTTTGGGAGGCCGAGATGGGCGGATCACGAGGTCAGGAGATCGAGACCATCCTGGCTAACACGGTGAAACCCCGTCTCTACTAAAAAATACAAAAACCTAGCCGGGCGAGGTGGCGGGCGCCTGTAGTCCCAGCTACTCGGGAGGCTGAGGCAGGAGAATGACGTAAAACCCGGGAGGTGGAGCTTGCAGTGAGCCGAGATCGCGCCACTGCACTCCAGCCTGGGCAACAGAGCGAGACCCCGTCTCAAAAAAAAAAAAAAAAGTTAATGACTATGCCTTTTAATTCCCTTGTAGATTTCATAGGGACGATGGTTTATCTAGGTGACAATTACAGTAGGACAGTGAAGTTATGTCGTGATTTGTGATCTCTTCTTTAATTTTGTCACTATACAAACCTTTTGTTTTATTTTTTATTATAGAAGTGCACCTACAATGTTTAAAAAAAAAAATTTGAAAAGTTAGATTCATCTTCCCATTCTGCTCCCACACTGTTAAAAGTTTAACTGCTCCTAAGGTCTTTCTTAGGGCACATAAAAACAAACATACATATATTGATCTATGTATATGCCAGTGTATATTGTTCCTTTGAATAAAAAGTGAGTCATACTGTGATATATTTTATTATACTATATATGGTGATTTATTTTTTCCACTCAGTATTTTACCTGTTGCTCATCATTCCCCTGCTGATTGTAAGATTGTCTCCAGTTTTTCATTATTATTACATTAGCAAACATCTTTCTACATATTCTTATGTCCTTGTATGTATTATATATGAGTATTTCTGAAGGACAGATTCCTAAAAATGGAATTACCTTATCAAAAGGCATAGCCATCTTAAATTTTCATGTGTAATGTCAAATTGCCTTCCAGAAAGATAGTATAAGTTTACCTTCCTACCAAGTGTATATGAGCACTGTTTTTCCCACATATATTTACTGATATCAGATATCATCAATCTCTAAATATATAGCAACTTAATTTTTTAATGTACTATATACTTCATACAAATTAGCTTTTATTTTTATCAAATACATGCACTTCATAGTACAATAATTAAACAATGCTAAAAGTATTCCAAAAAAATGGTTCCTTGTCCAGTTCAGCTCTGATGAGATAACTACTTTCATTCTTTTAGCTTTTTCATGTAGTATCTATCTCTCTTAATTCTAAAGTTTAGGCTTATTTATTTAGTGTATTAATTTTAGACATTAGTGATTTTATAGTAGACAGGGAGTTAGCATAACCCAAATATAAAGCAAGGTTTACATACCTACAGTCATCCCATCTTCCTATATGCAAGACCTTAAATAGTCATCTAATATGATTTGCAGTTTTTCGGGGGTGTTTTTTTTTTTTTTGAGACAGAGTCTCACTCTGTCGCTCAGACTGGAGTACAGTGGTGCGATCTCGGCTCTCTGCAACCTTTGCCTCCCGGGTTCAAGTGATTCTCCTGCCTCAGCCTCCCTAGTAGCTGGGTCTACAGGTGCCACCACCAGGCCTGGCTGATTTTTGTATTTTTTAGTAGAGACGGGGTTTTACCATATTGGCTAGGCTGGTGTGGAACTCCTGACTTCAAGTGATCCACCCACCTTGGTCTCCCAAAGTGCTAGGATTACAGGTGTGAGCCACCACACCTGGCCTCAGTTTTATTTTGAAGAGCAAAATGTTCAAGAGGCCACATTACCTGAAACATACTTATTTGATGCTTGTTTTCTATGCTTACAGAGGCTAGCTGACAGAACCAGTATTCAAGGGGGAAAAAAGAAAGAAGGTTAAAATTTAAAAGGTTTTAAGATAGTCCCATGATTTATATTATTAGTGTTCATAGTTGTTATATGATCTTGGGCAAGTTGCTTAGCCTATTTGGGCCACTGCCTCCTGTAAAATGGGAGTAACACTTATAAGGTTTAATACGCTGCTACAGATTTAAGTGCTGAATGTGCCTGACACATACTAAGCATATTACAAATATTATAATAACCATAATAGAGTAGTAACAAAAATAGTCCAACATGGCTGGGTGCAGTGGCTCATGCCTGTAATCCCCGCAGTTTGGGAGGCCGAAGGGGGCGAATCACTTGAGGCTAGGAGTTCGAGATCAGCCTGGACAACATGGCGAAACCCCATCTCTACCAAAAATACAAAAATTACCCAGGTATTGTGGCACACACTGTAATCCCAGCTTCTCAGGAGAGTGAGGCATGAGAATCACTTGAACCTGGGAAACAGAGGTTACCATAAGCCAAGATCATGCCACTGCACTCCATCCTGAACAACAGAGCAAGTCCAATATTAGGTTATTGTAGAATTTACAAATAAACTCCTATAGGACGAAATGTGTTTTAAGAGTTCAACTCATAAATTTAGCTTATTTCTCTACCTATAGAGATTTGTCGATTCTTATAGGTAGAGAAATAAACCAAATTCCAACTGCTCCTTATGCTCATTTCTCTGGGTGTTAAGAGTGGGAGAGGGAAGACTTGACAAATTTACTGAAAGAGGTATGGGAGCATGAAAGCCTTAGACAAGGTACAAAGATCCACTCACAGAAAGAGAAAATCCGAAAGAAGTTCCAAAACATTGATCACAGGTTTGGAGTTTGATAGTTCACAGCTCTATGTATAAAGAAGAGCTTAACGATAAGCAGTACCAGAATTGGTAGCTTTAAATTATAAGCATTGCCTCATAAGGGAAACATGAAGACTTGGAGACATGGCAGTGAAGAAGGAGGAAGAAGAAAAAATTCTTCAGGAAAAGAAAAAAACTGAACTTAGAGAAGAGGGTGTTCTTGAACTAGCAGCTCTGCCTATGAAACGAACAGAAATAGAAAAGAGCAGGCCACATCCATGCAGAACTATAAGAAAAAACAAACAGGAAATGTGAATCAGCATTTCAACTGATGAAAACTACCCCCATCAAAAACAGCAGGAAAAGGCTGGGCACAGTGGCTCAAGCCTGTAATCCCAGCACTTTGGAAGGCCGAGACGGGCGGATCACGAGATCAGGAGATCAAGACCATCCTGGCTAACACGGTGAAATTCCATCTTTACTAAAAAATACAAAAAAACTAGCCGGGCGAGGTGGCGGGCGCCTGTAGTCCTAGCTACTGGGGAGACTGAGGCAGGAGAATGGCATGAACCCGGGAGGCGGAGCTTGCAGTGAGCCGAGCCGAGATCCGGCCACTGCACTCCAGCCTGGGCGACAGAGTGAGACTCCGTCTCAAAAAAAAAAAAAAAAGAAAACAGGAAAAAATTGACACAGTGCTCCAAGTGAAATTAAACATCCTGAAACCAATGTTGAGAGATTTGAAAAATAAAATTAAGAAATATTCTGAAACAAATATAAAACTTGGAACAGAAAGGAACAAAAAGCATTAAGAAATGAACACAAAGTAGATTAAACAGAAAAATAGAAGATGAAATGATAACCAGTAATGAAGTTTTAACATTCCCACAGGACAAAATTGACCAAGTTGAAATGGGAGATGGATCCGAAGTTTACTGTATATAATTGGTGTCCTTAAATATTTAAAACTATAATCCAAGAAGACTTTCTGGAAGTGAAAAGAGATCTGAATCTAGACCTCAGAAGTTCATACCAGAAGGCACACTTAAAGATACTTCCTAGTAAAGCTGTATGACTGTAAAGATGCAAAGAATTCTCAGGGTCTCCAGGCAAAGATGTGACATAGAGGCAAGAGAATTAATTAGCCCATTGTCAGATTTCTCAAAAGCAACGTAACAAAGCAAGACAGCAGAGCAGCATGAGGAAAGTGACTGCTAGCCAAGGATTTTATATCCAGCTAACTGTTGTTCAGGTATTAAGACTGCAGAACAACAGTTTTAATATGCAAGAACTCAGGAAATACTCTACTTGTTTACCCCTTCTGAGGACACTCAAAAAGGATGACTTTCATCTAAAAGAGATAGTTGGGAAATTTCCTACAAAAAGACTGTGACAATAAGTATTTCAGATATCTTTTTGAACTAAGATTAAAACCAATAGTGGGGACCTAGAGAATACAGTAGTACATAAATGTTATACGTTCTGACAAAGCAGAAAGAATGCAACTGAAATATAAGGGGATGGGAAAGGGAAAGAAAAGGAAAAACTAAGGCCATGTGTGGTGGCTCACACCTGTAATCCCAGCACTTTGGGAGGCTTAGGTGGGTAGATTACTTGAGCCCAGGAGTTCTAGACCAGCCTGGGCAACATAGTGAGACCCAGTCTCTACAAAAAAAAAAAAAAAAAAAGTTTAGCCAGGCGTGGTGGTTCATGCCTGTAATCCCAGCTACTCAGGAGACTGGAGTAGGAGTCTCATTTGAGCCCAGGAGGTCAAGGCTGCAGAGAGCTGTGTTTGCCTAACTGCACTCCAGCCTGGGCAACAGAATGAGACCCTGTCTAGAACTGTTCTTTTCAGAACTAGAATAAGATTAATTACTGTAGTTGAAATAATATGAGGGAGTCAGAGCCTACCATCTAAAACTGAAAGACCAAATAGAAAAGATTAGGTAAGAAAAAAGATACAACATACTATAAAAGCTATTAATATAAAGGTAAGCATATTAGGAGGACTTTCCAAAATACTGAGAGAAATTTTTTAAGGGACAAAGAAAAGTATGATGGAATAGGAAAAAAGTGTACAGTACATAATGCACACCCTAATGATAAAATATGTGGAGAATTGAGAGCAAACATAAAGGCCAGGACAAAGATGTACCAGGCAAATAGAAACCCCAAGAATCCAAGACTGGCGATGCTGATAGCAAAGTAGAATTCAAACCAAAAAAAGCATTAAATCAGACAAAAGAGAACAGTTTATAATGCTAGAAACCATGATTCACAACAAAGAATAACAGTTAAATATGTACCAAATAGCACAGCAACAATCTGTATAAAGCAAAATCTGTATGAAGTATAAGAAGAAATAAAAAACTAAAATCAGAGGACTTTGGTTTTTTGAGACGGAGTCTCACTCTGTCGCCCAGGCTGGAGTGCAGTGGCCGGATCTCAGCTCACTGCAAGCTCCGCCTCCCGGGTTCACGCCATTCTCCTGCCTCAGCCTCCCGAGTAGCTGGGACTACAGGCGCCCGCCGCCTCGCCCAGCTAGTTTTTTGTATTTTTTAGTAGAGACGGGGTTTCACCGTGTTAGCCAGGATGGTCTCGATCTCCTGACCTCGTGATCTGCCAGTCTCGGCCTCCCAAAGTGCTGGGATTACAGGCTTGAGCCACCGCGCCCGGCCTAAAATCAGAGGACTTTGACACTTAGCACAAGATGTAGTAGATAAAAAAAGGATATAAAAGATCTAAATAATATAATGCAAATCTTCAAGTATATCCCTAATAATCAAGAATATACTGTTTCCATCCCACATCCCCCCCCCCCCCCCCGGTCTCCCAGGCTGGAGTACAGTGGCATGGTCACAGCTCACTGCAGCCTTGACCTCCCCGCCTCAGGTAATCCTCCCTCCTCAGTCTCCCAAGTAGCTGGGACCACAGGTGCACACCACCATGCCCAGCTAATTTTTTCTTTTTGCTTATTGTAGAGACAAAGTCTCTCCATGTTGCCCAGGCTAGTCTCAAACTCTTGGGTTCAAGCAGTCTTCCTGCCTTGGCCTCCCAAAGTGCTGGGATTATAGGCGTGAGCCACCATGCTGGGCCAGAGAGTATGTTCTTTTTAAACACAGAATATTCACAAAAAAATTGTCCATTTATTAGAAAACCATTAGTAGGTCCCATACAAGAAAACAAAAACCCAAAAAGCAAAAGGACATTGCACTTCCGTCTTGAAATTAAGAAACCTTGTATTATGTATTCACAGAAAACCTTGTATAGGAATTTGTGTGGCACTTTTATTCGTAATAAAATCTGGATGAAGAAAGGGTAAGCTGATACATTGACAAATATTACTCAGCAATAAAAAGAAACCCTTTGTACATGTAACATGAATGAATCTCAGAAATACTATGCTGACTGGAAGAAATTAGACACAAAAATATCCATGCGATTTTATGCCATTTATATAAAATCTTAAATATATACAAAATATAGCCAAAGCTGATAGAACTCAGGATTGGGGAGAGCTTGAGTGGGAAAGGACAGGAAAGAGCTTTCTAGAGTGACAGAAAAGTCCTATATTTGGATAAGTGTTTAACAGCATGCCTTAATTTTAAAACTTTTTAACGGGTAAGAGGGAAACACAAATTGCAAAGTTTCTGGAAAATGTTGATAAGGAAAATACTACATAATACTACCTACCAGAATCTGTGGAATACATTTAAAGCAGTGAGCAGAGGAAAATTCATAGCCCTGAACACTTACATAAATGAAAATCAATTCCCAATTCAGAAATGAACAAAGTAAACCGAAAGCACAAGAAAGGAAATAAAGATAAAAGTAGACGTTAATGAGTTAACAGAAAAACTATACGTGTAGATGATGAATCAATCTTGGACTCTTGAGGGAAGAGTCACATAATAGATAAGTCACTAGCTAATTTAACCAAGTGGGGAAAGGGAGAAAGCACAAATCAAATTTTAAGAAATGACAACGGGAAAATAACATTGGATACAGAAGAAATTGAGAACTATTTTAATACAGAACTATTTTGCACACCTCTGTACAAATACATTTCAAAACCTAGATGAAATGGATAATTTCTTAGGAAAATACAGTTTAATAAAATGGACCTCATTAGAGATGAAAAGAAAATAACACCAATTTTCCTAGAAGAAATAGAAATTTGTCAAGGAACCATCCCACCAAACACCAGGCCTAGGTGGTTTCACAGGGGAATTCTGCCTGATCAGATATTCCCGATGCTACATGAATATAGAAAATGGAAAGCTAATTATTTTTATGATGTAAGAGTAATACTGGACTGTGCGCAGTGGCTCACACCTGTAATCCCAACATTTTGGGAGGCCAAGGTAGGAAGATCACTTGACCCCAGGAGTTTGAGATCGGCCTGGGCAATTGTTGTGAGACTTCAGCTCTACAAACAACTAAAAAATTAGCTGAGCACAGTGGTGTGTGCCTGTAGTCCCAGCTACTTGGGAGGGCTGGGATGAGAGGATCACTTGAACCCAGGGGTGTTGAGGCTGCAGTGAGCCAAGATCATGCCACTGCACTCCAGCCTGGGCAATAGAGCAAGACCCTGTCTCAAAAAAAAAAAGTAATACTGATTCTTAACCTGATAAAGATAGCTCAAAAAGTGAAAATTACAGAGATACCACATACAGATACTAATGGAAAACTATTATTGTGCAGTCTCTCACACCATATTACAAAAAT
The DNA here is from genome assembly GCF_049350105.2 of Macaca mulatta. Taxonomy (NCBI): domain Eukaryota; kingdom Metazoa; phylum Chordata; class Mammalia; order Primates; family Cercopithecidae; genus Macaca; species Macaca mulatta. The sequence goes on from NC_133421.1 coordinate 58,758,186, forward strand.
ATGATGAGTGAGTTTTATACCAGGAATACGAGGATGATTCAGTATTTAGAAATCTATTTATGTAATTCACCATATTAATCGGTCAAAAGAGAAAAAGTTGTGTTCTCTTTATAGAAGCTGAAAAAGCCTATGACAAAATTCAACACGTGTTCCTAACAGAAACCTTTCAGAAAATATGAATGGATGAATACTTCCTTAACATATAATATTTTTATTTTTATGAATACACACATACGCACATGTACATAGCCTTAACCCTAAAGCCAGAATCTTATTAAGAAACACCACAATCAAGAATAAAGTAAGGATGCCCATTTTCTCCATGACTTAACATTATACTGGAAATATGAGCCCATACAGATAGAAAAGAAAACAAATGGCCGGGCACGGTGGCTCACACATGTATTCTCAGCACTTTGGGAGGCTGAGGCGGGTGGATCACCTGAGGTGAGGAATTCGAAACCAGCCTGGCCAACGTGGTGAAACCCCGTCTCTACTAAGAATTTTTTTTTTTTAATTATCCAGGTGTGGTGGCATGCGCCTATAGTCCCAGCTACTCAGGAGGCTAAGGTAGGAGAATCGCTTGAACCCTGGAGGCAGAGGTTGCAGTGAGCTGAGATTGCGCCAATGCACTCCAGCCTGGGCAACAGAGTGAGACTCTGTCTCAAAAAAGAAATTAGAGACGTAACAGTGGAAAAAGAAGAAAAGATTCTCTGTTAGTGACATGATTGTTTATCTAGAAAGCCTTAGAAAATCAATGACAAAATTACCTTCAAACAATTCAGCGAGTTAGGATATAAAATAATAAACCTTCATGTAGTGAGAAAATAACCAGTTAAGAAAATACAACAAAAGAGAAGATGACAATAGCAACAACAAAACATAGATTGAGCATCCCTAATCCGAAAATCCAAAGTCCAAAATGCTCCAAAATTTGAAACTCTTTGAGCACGGACATGACACCACAGATAAACCACATGGCAACTGAGTGACACCTTTGCTCTCTGCTGGTTCAGTGTACACAAACCTTACTAAATGCACAATTTTTTTTTATACTGTATAAAATTATCTTCAGTCTATGTATATAAGTTGGATATGAAACAAACAAATTTCGTGTTTAGACTTGGGTCTCATCCCCAAGATATCTTATGTGTATGCACATATTCCAAAATCTGAAATGCTTCTGGTCCCAAGCATTTTGGATAGGGAATACTCAACCTGTAATTAAATTCCTAAGGATTTACTTTTTAAAAACGTGTTAAAAACCTATGTGAAGCAGGCTATATAAAACATTCCCAAAAGACACAAAGCAGACTTGAACAAATGGAAAGACATCTGTTGTTCTTTAGATATATCAAAATGTCACTTTTTCCCAAGTTAATTCGAAATTTAATGAGATCCTAATATAAAGACTGATAACTTTTTGGTATAGAGTTGAACTATCTAATACTGAAATGCACTTGGAAAAATAAACATGCAAGAATGTAAAAACATTAAGAGATTTTTGAGGGGGTTTCTAGCTCTGCGAGATATCAAAATACATTCCAAACCCTTAATGATTCAGAAAGCAAGACATTGACAAAAGAATAGACAGACCAGGGAAATAGTGTGAAATCCAGAAATGGACACAACTACATATGGAAACCTAGCACTTAAAGTGGTATTTTAAATCACTGAGACAAAGATGGACAGTTTGATAAAAGATGTTGGTACAACTAGATAGCCATTTGGAAAAAATATTAGAGCTGTTCTTCATGCCATACATAATAATAAAGTCCAGACACATCAGATCTAAATATAAAAACTATACAAATGCCAGGAAAAAATATGGGAAAATTTTTCTGTACCATGCTTCAGGAAAAAGTTTTCTGACTCATCAAGGTACAATGAAATAAAATACTGATAAATTTTGCTACCTAAGATATTTTAAATGGGAAAAACTTCATGTGCAAAATCACAATTTTCCATACATACAGATAAAGGGTAAATGTAAATTTCTCAATGCCAAGAACTTTGAAGAAAATTAAGACTAAAAACCCTAAAGAAGAAAAAAGGTAGAGGTAGGCACATAAAACCACAAAAAAGAAGATAAAATCCTCTAGGGCCGGGCGCAGTGGCTCACGCTTGTAATCCCAGCACTTTGGGAGGCCGAGGCGATCAGATCACGAGGTCAGAAGATCGAGACCATCTTGGCTAACACCGTGAAACCCCGCCTCTACTAAAAACACAAAAAATTAGCTGGGCCTGGTGGCACGCTCCTGTAGTCCCAGCTACTCAAGAAGCTGAGGCAGGAAAATCGCTTGAACCTGGGAAGCAGAGGTTGCAGTGAGCCGAGATGGTGCCACTGCACTCCAGCCTGGGCGACAGAGTGAGACTCTGTCTTTAAAAAAAAATGCTCTGTAAAACTGCCCTGAGTGCCCAGATCTTGGCTTTCAATACCAGTTCTTTGCTAATAAGGACTAGAGTTCCTTGGAAAAATTATTGATTTCAGGGCTGGAGCAACATAGGTATAAAATGAGCCTGGAATATCTTGATATGCAAGAAAGTAAGGAATTCCTCAAAATACAGATGGAAGTATGTCAAAAGGACATTAGGAGGCCTGGCTTGGTGGGTCACGCCTGTAATCCCAGCACTTTGGGAGGCTGAGTCGAGCAGATCACTTGAGGCCAGGAGTTCGAGACCAGCCTGGCCAACATGGTGAAACCCTGCCTCTAGTAAGAATACAAAAATTAGCCTGGCTTGCTGGTGCACACCTGTAATCCCAGCAACTCAGAAGGCTGAGGCACAAGAATCACTTGAACCCAGGAGGTGGAGGTTGCAGTAAGCTGAGATCACGCCGCTGCACTGGCAACAGGGGGAGACTGTCTCAGGAAAAAAAAGGCACACAAGAACGAGTTCAGGGGCATCATTGTGGCCAAATCTGGCATATTTCGAACCCCAGAATAAGAATAGTGATGAATGATAAACCACTGGGAAAAAAATAGAAGTTAGTGAATTCATACTGATAATGAATAGGTAGGTATGTCAATAAAAGGGAATGATGACAATATTTCTTGCTGACTGATAGAAAAAAGTGCTGGAGTTGGGAAATCGTTTTGCAGCCACCATATTAATGATTGGTTTGGCACAAGTTATCATTAGATGCCAAATTTAAGAATGGCGGTGAGACTTCAGTGAGAAACAATGTGATCATATTTCAAAATGTGTCCCTGAGGTTGCTGTTGGTTGCAAGGAGAAATACATAGTATACAGTGGAAAACTGGACTACACCTTAAAAAAGTAATCAAAATTAACATCACTAGTGAGAGACAGATAGGAACCTTGTGACTCTGGTTACGATATCCTGAGGTCAAATGTAGTATTATGGGGTACATAACCAGAGTCTCCTAAGGACACAGGCACATCAGATGAACCTCAAATGAGAAGCATTCTGTTAAGGGTGAAGGGGCTTGCTTGCATTCTTCAAAAATAATTTCAAACCAAACATGTTGGTGTACACCTGTAATCCCAGTTACTCAGGAGGCTGTGGCGGGAGGATCATTTGACACCAGGAGTTTGAGTCCAGCCTGGGCAACGTAGGGAGACCCTGTGTCTAAAAAAAATTAAAACTAATCTTCCAGATTAAAGGACACTAAAAGATAAATATGACTTTTTAATTTTCATGTGATCCTGGTCCTGAAGGAGGAAATGCTATAAAGACATTGAGTCAGTTGGAATGTGTATGGTGAATTAGGGGTAAGTATCATATATTGTCAGATTTCCTAAAACTGATAACTATACTCCAGTTACAAGAAAATGTTTTTATTCCAAGGAAATGCACTTTGAATTATTTTGGGATATGTAACTTTCAAATTATTCAGAAAAACTATGTGTTTAGAGAAGAAAAAATGGGGTAAAATATTAGTAATTGGTGAGTTTGAGTAGAGTACACAGGACTTCATTGTATTATTCTTCTAACTTTCCTGAAAGTTCAAAGTTATTTCCAAATAGCTTTAAAAAAAAAAAAAAAAAAAAAAAAAAAAAAAAAAAAAACAGTGACAACTATACTGGCATACCATTTTTCATCCATCATTTTGGGAAAAATTCAGACACTTGACAATACATTCCCAGTGCCTCTGGGGAAACAAGCACTCTCAATATTGCTGGTGCAAATGATTACATTTCTTTTGAGTGGAATTTGGCAATGTCTAACAAAATTACATATACATATATCCTACCCAGCAATCCCATTTCTGAGAGTATACCCTGGAGATATACCATGCACAGTGTAAAAACACAGATACATAAGTTTGCTGCAGCATATTTGTAATTGCAAAACGTTGAAAACTAAATGTTGAAACAAGAAATTTATTGAATAAACATTCACAATGGAGTACTATGCAGCTGTAAGGATAAGGAAGATGTCAGTGCACTGAAATGGAATGATTTCCAGGATATATTTCTAAACGAATAAAAACAAAGGACAGAGGAATATAGTATGTGACTTTTGTGTAGGAAATGGAAATAAGAAAACATATGTATACCTGTACATATTCTGTTTACTTTTTCAAAATGTACACAAACAAGAAGGATGAACCAGATAGTGATAAAGTTGGTTACCTGCTTAACAGGGTGGGTGGTGAGGCAGGGAAGGAAATGACATTTCTTTGAGTTACACCTATTTGTATAGTTCTTTATTTTTGCAAGAAGGATGATCTTTCCAGTAGTCCCCCCAAAAATGAAGTTAATCCAGTAAGGATGATGGAGGAGACTAAAAACCAAAAGCAAACCAATTCTAACTTATCTCAAGTCAGTAACAACCACATTGAAATAAATAAGCTAATCCAAGTAACATTTGTACTCAGTAGTCAGTCTAGAGAGAAGTGACTGCAAAGAAATACTGAACTCTTAACAGTTTTTTTGTAGTGGTATGCTGTAATGCTTCTGTAACTATTTAAATGTCTAAAAGGGTTGAGCAAATGAGTAGATAGGTTTTGTTAAGAGCCAGCATTCTGTTGAAAAAGACAAATGTGAAGTGTGGGAAGGTGAGAAAAAAGCCCTTGTGGGGATGGCTTGGAATTGGGGATTTAAGTGTGAACTCATAGTTTTTGAAAATACATGTGTGTATACATATGTCACATACGTGTGTGTATATATTCTTTGTCCAGTGGAAAGGCCCAGAATCAAAGAGATACCCAAATAGCAATAAGTACATTGAATACCTAGATCTGTATTTCTTATATCATTCCCCACTAAAAGATCCCAAGGCTGTTAGGAGAAATGTTTGGTTCCAGGGCTGGCACAGAGAAATGGTTATAAGATAAGCCTGGAATATCTTTTTATGCCAGAAAGTAAGGAAATGCTCAGAAAATGATAGAGGCATATCAGAATGACACAGGAGTAGGCTCTGAGGGGCTCCCACTGACCTACTCTGGGACGGTATGATCCCCCAGATAATTAAGGACAATAATGAGTTATAAAACCTTGAAAAGTAGGCTGGGCGTGGTGGCTCACACCTATAATCCTAGCACTTTGGGAGGCCGAGGCGGGCAGATCACTTGAAGTCAGGAGTTCGAAACCAGCCTGGCCAACATGGTGAAACGCCATCTTTACTAAAAATACAAAAAAAAAATAGTAGGCTTGGTGGCAGGCGCCTGTAATCCCAGCTACTTGGGAGGCTGAGGCAGAAGAATTGCCTGAACGTGGGGGGTGGAGGTTGCAGCGAGCCGAGATAGCACCACTGCACTCCAGCCTGGGCAACAGTGAGATGCCATCTCAAAAAAATAAAATGAAACATTGAAAAATAGAAATCCATTAGTTGATAGCAATAGTAAGTAAAAAGAGAAAAAAGAGAGCTCTTCCTTAGAGAATGCTGACTGCTGAACATACAGGGAATGTTGGGGTTGGGAAATCATCACAGTGAGAGATTGGGCAAGAATCATTGGATCCTAAATCTTGAGTGAAAATTTGATGAGCTGAATATTTGCATTGTCTTTTTAAGTGTCTCCCCATAGATTGCTTATTAAAGAAAATAGCAAAAGTACAGTGGAGAAACTAGACCATATATAGACCAGGACATTAAAATTAACACAAGCCAGGTGCAGTGGCTCATACCTGTAATCCTGGCACTTTGGTTTGGGAGACCAAGGTGGGAGGATCACATGAGGCCAGGAGTTTGAGACCAGCCTGACGAACATGGCAAAACCCTGCCTCAACGAAAAGTACAAAAATTAGCTGGGCGAGGTGGCGCACGTGTGTAATCCCAGCTATTCAGGAGGCTGAGGCAAAAGGATTGCTTGAACCCCAGAGGTGGAAGTTGCAGTGAGCCGAAATCACACCACTGCACTCCAGCCTGGGTAGCAGAGGGAGACCCTGTCTCCAAAAAAAAAAAAAAAAAAAAAAATTAACATCACCAATAAGGGACAGATTGACATCATGCCTCTGGAATCGATGCCTTGAAAATGATAGCATCAATTAGGCAGTGCAACCTAAGTATAATCCTGAGGACACCTAAAACCCAAAACAAGGAAATTTTTATTTTTTAAAAAAGGAAATCTATACAGAAGAATTCCAAATACTTTATATGAATACTCCACTCTCAAGAAAGGGAGTATAACTCCCTGCTCCTTAAGTGTGGGGTATACATAGTCACTTTGTTCCAAGGAGTATAGTTTGGGAAGGAATTCAGAGTAATTTCACAGCAGAGAAACCTGATAAACACTAACTCAACCGGATGATCAAGGTCAATGTCAACATTGATAAGTCATGTTAGTAGGTATCGTTGAAATGCTGTGATACCAAGGACACTTTACCTCTGGGTGTACCTGCCAAAAACATAACCCCAGCCTGATAATGAGGAAACTATCAGACAAATTGCAATAGAACAGACAGCAAAATATCCAACCAAGATTCCTCAAAACTGTCAAGGTCATGAAAAACCAAGAAAACCTGAGAAATTCTCACAACCAAGAGAAGCCGTTTGACACCTTAAATAATGGAGACTTAACGGTGACTAAATGTACTGTGGAATCTTGGAACAGAAAAGAACAGTAAAAATGAGGGAAAACTAAGTATAGACTTAATGACAGTGTACGTATCAGTATTTCATTTATTTTAGCATGTTCAATGCTAATTTAAGATGTTAATGGTGGACACTGGGCCGTATGGGAACTCTACTAAATTTTCACTTTCACTGTAAATTTATAACTTCCGAAAAAATAAAGTCTTTAAGAAAAAAAGACTTTGAGAACAGTTATAGATTTATAGAAAAAGGGTAAAAAGTCTTAAAGGGACTGCATTCTTAAAAGACATCAAATATAAAAAAAGATAAGGTCTCCTTCTAGATTAAAGACCAAGGCACATGACAAATGAAATACAGGACCCTGGACTGAAGAAAAAAAGATCTTGTAAAGGGTGTTGTTGAGTCAGTTGACGAAACTGGGGGATGGATGGTAGATCAGATGAAAGTATTGGGTTAATGTTAAACTCCTTGAAGATGATAGCTGACCTGTGATTATGTAAGAGAATGTCCTTATTACTAGGAAAGGCACATTGAAGGATGAGGCAATAATTCTCAACTGGGATTTTTTTTTTTTTCTCTCCTGGGAACATTTGGCAATGCCTAAAGGCGTTTTTGGTTGTCACAGCTGGGGGATAAAGGCGAGTGTTACTGCCACAAATGATGCTGGACATCTCGTAATGAACAGGCTAGCCTCCTATAACAAAGCATTTTCTGGCCCAAGGTAATATCACCAAGGTTAAGAAACCCTGAGCTGTGCTTCTACTTCTGATTTACAGGTAAAAGGGCTTAAAGAATATAAACCATTCATTAACGGTTGAGAGGGAAAAAATATACATGTTGAGAGGAATAATTGGGAGAAAATGTTAATCATTGGTCAGTCAAGATAAAGGGTGTTTAGATGTTCTTTGTATTGTTGTAACTTATAAATTTATAAATAAAAAGTTAAGTATTTTATGGTAAAAACCTATAACCATCCTTAAAGTGATCTTATAATAAAGGACATGATCTTATAGTAAAGGGCAGTAATTTAAGTTTAGTGAATTAAGCTTTATGAAAAATAAAAAATGTATTAGTTGATACAAATAGACATTTGATCTTTTACTCTGTATCCCCTAAACTGTTTTTATTCAAGTTGATGAAAAAAAATTGTTTTTTTAATCTCATTGGGAAATGAGAAATGAGGGGCCACCTTGTTTTCACACTTACCCACTTCATTGACTTTTTTTTTTTTTTTTTGAGACGGAGACTCGCTCTGTCGCCCAAGCTGTAGTGCAATGGCGTGATCTGGGCTCACTGCAGCCTCCTCCTCCAAGGTTCAAGCAGTTCTTCTGCCTCTGCCTCCCGAGTAGCTGTAACTACAGATGCACACCACCGCGCCCAGTTAATTTTTGTATTTTTAGTAGAGACATGGTTTTTACCATGTTAGCCAGGCTGATCTCGAACTCCTGACTTCAAGTGATCCATCCACCTCAGCCTCCCAAAGTGCTGGGATTACAGGCATGAGTCACCGCACCCGGCCCACTTCATTGACTTTTATCACAAGTTTTGTTTAAATTGCTAGTGTTTATATAGTACATAAATAGTATTTACAGCTTCCCAGCCTGTCACTGTACTGTTTCCTTTCTGATACAACTTTGTTTCCTGCAGTTACTGATTGGTTCACTTTTTTCATTTAGTCAGTGTTGAAAGTACCTGTTGCCTTTTTCCACATGCTGCTGCAACAAGCTCCAAACACAAAGATTCGTATTTTTCCTAGAGCCCTTCCAGAGCCATCATCCATCTTCTTTTTCTAATACAATCTGGTTGCTGTCTAAACCTGCTATACAGCTGTAACCCTGAGACATCCCTTTATCACTGCTTTAGAAACTCCCATTACCTCTGTGCTGTATTGAATCATGTAGTTCCTAAATCAACCATCTTCCTCTTTCTTAGTTACTTTGATGTTACAGTGAAGCATGTCTTCTAATCATCTCCTGAGAAAAAGTGAACATGAGAGCTAAGTTTTTTGAAAGGGCTTCAGGGGCATATCTGAAAATACATTTTCTACCCTTAGACTTGGTTGATAATTTGGATGGCTATAGATTTTTTTTAACAGCCTCATTGAAGTAAAAATTGACAAAATTAAACTGCACAGAAACATAGGTGTACACTCATGAAACCTTCACCACAATCTAGATAGTATATTCCTCATCTCCAAAAGTTTTCTCACGCTTCTTTATAACTCCCATTTTCCACTCCTGGCTCCCACCCCATCCCCAGGTAATTACTGATCTGCCTTCTGTCACTATACAGCTAGTTTGCATTTGTAAAGAGTCATACAGTAAGACTTTTTTGGTCTGGCTTACATTCATAATTGTTTAAAGGTTTATCCACACTGTCTATCAATAATTCATTCCTTTTTATTACCAGGAAGCAAAATGGAATCATTGTATGGATGTACCACAATTTGTGTAATCACTTACTGATGAGCATTTAAATTGTTTCCAGTTTGGGGCTATGATGACCATTGGTGTTTATGTCTTTGTATGGGTATAAGCCTTCATGGAATGGATGGTAGGTGGTGGTTTAACTTTTTAAGAAACTGCCTGCTTTCCAACATGCTTGTACCATTTTACATTCCCATCCACAATGAATGAGAGTTCCATTTGCCATACTGACTGTAGGGACTTTTATAAATTTTAATCATTCTAAGAGGTGTGTTACAGTATCTTATGGTTTTAATTTGCGTTTTCTCAATAACTGCTGATGTTGAGCATCTTTTCATGTTGCTACTCGCCATCTGTATATCTTTGAATTTCTGTTTAGATCTTTTGCCCCTTTTTATGAATCGAGTTATTTCAGTCATTGAATTTTGATACTACTTTATGTTTCTAGATACAAATCCTTTATCAAATCTATGATTTGCAAATGTTTTTCCCAGTCTGTGCTTGTCTTATTCTCTTAAACATCGTCTTTCAAAGAGCAGAAATTCTTCATTTTGACGAAATCTACTTTATGAATTTTTCTTTTTTCTTTCTTTTCTTTTTTTTTTTTTTTTTTTTTTTTGATATGGAGTCTTGCACCATCACACCCAGGCTGGAGTGATGCCATGATGGCATGATCTTGGCTCACTGCAACCTTCGCCTCCTGGGTTCAAGCGATTCTTCCGCCTCGGCCTCCTGAGTAACTGAGATGACAGGCATCTGCCTTCATGCCCAGCTAATTTTTGTATTTTTGTAGAGATAGGGTTTTACTATGTTGGCCAGACTCGTCTTGAACTACTGACTTCAGGTGATCTGCCCGTCTTGCCCTCCCAAGTGTTGGGATTACAGGTATGAGTCACTATGCCTGGCCAAATTTTTTTTCTTTTATGGATCATAATTTTTTTTGTCATAGCTAAAATCTTTTTGCTTAACACAAGGTTGTTAATATTTTTCCCACAAGTTTTTGAAGTTATAGAACTTCTTACATTAACTCTTACATTTAGGCCTATGAACTACTTTCAGTTGATTTTTATATATGATGTGAGGTATGGATCAAAGTGATATTTTGGCATATGAATGTCTTAATTCTTCAGCACTGTTTGTTCAAAGACTATTTTCTTTTTCTCCACTAAATTGCCTTTTAAGCTTAGTCAAAAATCAATTGACCATATATATCTATAGATAAATAAGCAAACAGAGAGAGGTGATGGAGGTTCAGTCAGGGCCTGCGAGGGCAGCAGGCGCCTCTCTGCCTCAGGCCTTGTGCCACACCATTGGACTGTGCTGCATACTAGGAGGGCCAGAAGATGAACAAGACTAACCTTGATGAGCAATGCACAAAGTGGCGTAAAAAACATAGGCTGGACGCAGCAACTCATGCCTGTAATCCCAGCACTTTGGGAAGCTGAGGGGGCAGATTACTTGTGGCCAGATGTTTGAGACCAGCCTGGCCAACATGGCGAAACCCTGTCTACTAAAAGTGAAGGTTGAAGTGAGCTGAGATCGTGCCACTGCATCCCAGCCTGTGCAACAGGGTGAGACCCCGTCTCAAAAAATAAATAAAAACATAGTGTCATTACATAGTGTGAACAAAACGCTGGGGATATAGATATCTATAGGTATAGATATGTGAATCTATAGATATGTATAGACTTTGTAGATGTCTATAGATATATATACACTCCATAGATATAGTTATCTACATAAATATCTATAGATATCTATATATAGACACATATATAACCATAAATAGACATACATATAGAAAGAGACCGATAGATAGATAGATAGATAGATAGATAGATAGATAGATAGATAGATGTCTATTTATGGACTCATTATTCTGTTTCATTGATCTTTTTGTCTGTATTCATGTTGAAACCCTACTGTCTTCATACTGTAGCTTCATAATATATCTTGGAATCAGGAAGCTTTAGTCTTAACTTTGTTCTTTTGAAATTTACTTTGGCTATTCTAGAGCCTTTGAAGTTCCATATGAATTTTAGAACCAGCTTTTGATTTTTACCCAAAAATCTACTGTGATTCTCATTGGATTGTGTTAATCGTAAATCAGTTTGGGAAGGATTGACATTTTGATCCATGAATATAGCACATCTTCCATTTATTTGGATCTTTTTAAAATTCTTTAAGCAACATTTTGTCATTTTCAAGATACCAGTCTTGCACATCTTTTACCAGATTTATCTCCAATTGTTTCATAATTTTCGACTGTATTTCTGTTTCTAGTTGTTTGTTGCTAGTATATAGAAACACAACTAATTTTTGTATATTAATACTATGTCCTCCAGTTTTGCTGAATTCACTTATTAGTCCCAATAGCTTTTCATAGATACCATCGGATTTTCTACATAGCTAATGTGGTGAATTTATTGATTTTCAAATGTTGAATTAGCTTTACATTCCTGGAAGGAACATACTTGGTCATGTTATGTTCTTTTTATATATTGTTAAGTTCTATTTCCTAAAATTTTGTTAACAGTATTTTCATCTAGCTGGGCATGATGGGTCACACCGCACTTTGGGAGGCTGAGGTGGGTGGATTACTTGAGGTCAGGAGTTGGAGACCACCCTGGCCAACATGGTGAAACCCTGTTTCAACTAAAAATACAAAAATTAGCTGGGTGTGGTGGCACACGCCTGTAATCCCAACTACTCAGGAGGCTAAGGCACGAGAATAGCTGGAACCCAGGAGGCGGAAGTCTCAGTGAGCCAGAATCTCACCGCTGCACTCCAGCCTGGACAACAGAGTGAGACTCTGTCTCAAAAGAAAAAAGAAAAAATTTGCATCCTATATTCATGATATTTATTCTGTAGTTTTCTTCTAATTGCTTTATCTGGTTTGGGAATCAAAGTAATGCTGGCCTAGTAGAATGAGTTTGGAAACTGTTTCATCCTATTCAGTATTCTAGAAAAGTTGGTACATAGGCCAGGCATGGTGGCTCACCCCTGTAATTCCAGCACTTTGGGAGGCCGAGGTGGGCAGATCACCTGAGGTCAGAAGTTTGAGACCAGCCTGACCAACATGGAGAAACCCCACCTCTACTGAAAATACAAAAAAAATTAGCCAGGCGAGGTGGCGCATGCCTGTAATCCCAGCTACTTGGGAGGCTGATGCAGGAGAATTGCTTGAACCTGGGAGGCGGAGGTTGCAGTGAGCTGAGATCGCAGCATTGCACTCCAGTCTAGGTGACAAGAGCAAAACTCCATCTCAAAAAAAAACAAAAAATGGTGTAAAGTCTATAGTATTTCCTAAGTAGAATTCCCCAGTAAAGCCATTTGAGCCTCGAGTTTCATCTGTGGGAAGATCTTTAACAAATTCAGGTTTTTCAATAGATACAGGATTATTCAGGTATGTTTCTTTATGAGTGACATTTGTTTCTATGTCTCTGAATGAATTTGTCCATTACATCCAAGTTATCAAATTTAGTGTCATAAGGTTGTTGATAATACAGTCTTTTTAATATTTTAATATCTGTAAAATCTGCAGCAATGTTACTCTTTTGAAGGGGTGAGGGGGGTGGACAAAGTCTCTGCTCTGTGGCCCAGGCTGGAGTGCAGTGGCACAATCTCAGCTCACTGCAACCTCTGTCTCCCAGGTTCAAGCGATTTTCCTTCCTCAGCCTCCTGAGTCTCTACGACTACAGGTGCACACCACTACACCCAGCCAATATTTGTATTTTTAGTAGAGATGAGATGGGGTTTTGCCTCATTGGCCAGGTCGGTCTTGAACTCCTGACTTCAGGTGATCCACTCACCTCAGCTTCCCAGAGTGCTGGAATTACAGGCATGAGCCACCATGCCTGGCCTTGTGTTACTTCTTTCATTTATGGTATTGGGATATTGGTGTCTTTTTTTTTCTGTCTCTGATTTGAAGTTTGTCAGTTTTATTGATCTCAAAAAACCAACTTTGTTTTCATTTTTTTCTTTTTTCTATTTTTAATTTCATTTATTTTCACTTGGAGCTTTGAGTGTAGATTTTCTAATAAGAATTTTTTTTCTTTAGAAATCTGATGGAAATATATTTATCAGTCTTGGTGTTGAGAAGTCCACTGATATTTTGATTCCCTTCTCTTTTTGTGTAGCATAGTGCCGAAGCTTTTAATAGCAGTATTGGCAGAGTTTGAATTGTTATAGTGATGCATGTTGGTATAAATTTTTTTTTAAGTCGTTAAGCTGGGCTTACATGGTCTCTTTAAATATGGATGCTCCATTTTGGTCTTGGAAATTGTTTTGTTGTGTGTGTGTGTGTGTGTTTTTAATGTAACTTTGTTCCCGTCTGTTTTCTCTTTCTTGAATATCTCTTAATTGGATTTTGGATCTTCTAGATTGAGCTCTTATTTTTTTCTTTCTTGTTGCCTTTTTTCTCATGTATACACACACACACATGCTTTTTGAAAGATTTCCATGACTTTATCATCCGTTTGTTGAATTTGTTTTGCCATTTTTGTTTTCAAATTCCAAGGTCTATCTTGTTCTCCGATAGTATCCTATTCTTGCGTCTCTGAAGAATTCATTATATTTTTTTGGAGTTTTCTTATGCTGTTTGCTTTTCTTCTGTTTCCTATAGATGCATCTTTCCTGGAGATTTGTTTTGTCCTTCATATTCTTAGAGGCCTTTCTCAAATGATCAGTGATCCTTGCCTGTCCACTCATATCAAATGGTTAGGTACTGAGCAACTGATTGGACTGTCTACCTGAGTAGAGCTTGTTGACTGCTGAGCTTCACTGTGGTGATTGGTTGCTTTTTAATATCTTTCCTTTGATGTTCTGCCGTTTTACTATGATCTGTTTAGATGTAGATATCTTTTTGTTGTGCTTAATTTACATTATAGTTTTATCTGTGAATTCATGTTCTGTCTCTCTCACTTTCTCTGTGTGTGTGTGTGTGTGTGTGTGTGTGTGTATGAAGGTTTCGCTCTGTCACCTAGGCTGGAGTGCAATGGCACAATCGCAGCTCACTGCAGACTGAACCTCCCAGACTCAAGTGATCCTCTCATCTCAGCCTCCTGAGTAGCTGGGACCACAAGCACATACCACCACAGCTGCCTAATATTTTTTATTTTATTTTTGTAGAGGCAGTGTCTCACTTTGTTACTCAGGCTGGTCTCAAACTCCTGGCCTCAAGCAGTCCTCCTGCCTTCATCTCCCACAGTTCTGGGATTATAGATATGAGCCACTGTGTCTGGCCTAATTCATGTCCTCATTTCTGCAGAATTCTTAGCCAGTATCTAATTCAACATTACCTTTCTCCATTCTCCATATTCACCCCTTTAAGAATTCTTATTAGACTTTTATTGGATCTTTACATTCTGTTCTCTTATTTTGACATCTTATTTTCCAGTTTTCTGTTTTTCTTTGCTGCATTTTGAGTGTTTTTCATGTATCTTCGATTTTTTAATTCTCTTTAGCAATGTCTGACAAGTTGGTGCTTGTTTTATATTGTTTATTTTTCAGTAATATTTTTATTTCTTATTAAACAACTCATAATGCTTATTTTATGTTCTATCTCTGTCAATTCCAATGCCCAAAGTATTGGGGATTCTTAATCAGTTTCTCCTGATGCTTGCTCATGCTGGATTATTTATTATGTATTTGCTATTTAATCATGCGCTCATAGTTGATAAAATTGGTGGGAATACTGAAAGGCCTGAATGGTAGGTGACTTATTTCCCGATCTAATTTAGGTTTGCTTCTACTAGGTGTCAAAGGGCACTGGTAGCATGGAACCACTTTAATTTCTTGGCCTGGGAATTCCCTGACCATAGAAAGGAGAGAAAATTTCAACCTCAGACTTACTCATGAGGTCAGGCCTGTGATTACAAAATCCCAGAGAAACCTCTTCACCCAGAGCATGTACCTGAAATGCTCCCTTGTAGGTCTTTTGCACGTAATCAGTTTCTTTCTCACTGACTCTTTCAGTGAAGTTGTAGACCCTTTCAGGGGTTTTGGTCTAATGTAGGAGTTTCCAGTTAAGTGCCCTCATAGTAAATAAAAGGTAAGTTTTACATAGGGTAAATCAGTTATAGTTTATATATTAATATTTCGTTCACTGGTATTCTATCCTAATGTATTTAAAAAAAAAAAAAAAAAAACTTAGATCACCATAGTATTTGCAAGGGGAAAAAAGTACCAAAAAAAAAAAAAAAACACTTTAGGAAACCACATTCCCTAAGAAGAATAAAGCTTACCAACGAGTGTTGCTCAGATTAGGAGTATGTCAAGATATTCATTCCTGCATACTTAGGACAGTCAGAGGTCTTAGGCTGGGTGCATCCAGGGGTTTATTCCCCTTGAGTTGTACAGATGATCATTTTCTGTGTGCTAGGATCATAGAAAAGATCAGAGAACATTTCTCTAAGACGGTCCTAAAAGATGCTCTAGAAAAGACTGCATACCGCATATTCCTCTTTAATCACTATAATGTTCATAAGCATACTAAAGTCTCCAGAAGACCTTGACTTGAGGAAAATTTCCCAAACATCTTTGACCATGGTACTTTTTAAAAAAATACTAATAGCCTGTAACTATTGAAAACAAAATATCTATAATCATTGACCTCCTGAAATTTTAAGGCTATATTCCCTGAAAATAGAGTCGGAATAAGATATTCTGGGTTGACATTTAAGTCAATAATCTTACATTAGCTGCTAACCAAGCTGGCTATATATTAATAGTAGACAAACCTATATGAAAACTATGCATATAAAAGGTCTGGCCGGACACAGTGTCTCACACCTGTAATCCCAGCACTTTGGGAGGACAAGGCGGGCAGATCACAAGGTCAGGAGTTTGAGACCAGCCTGACCTACATGGCGAAACCCCATCTCTACTAAAAATACAAAAATTATCCGGTTGTGGTGGCAGGCACCTGTAGTCCCAGCTACTCCAGAGGCTGACACTTGAACTCAGGTGGCAGAGGTTACAGTGAGCCAAGATCGTGCCATTGCACTCCAACCTGGGCAGCAGAGCAAGACTCCATCTCAAAAAAACAAGAAAGAAAACTATGAGTATAAAAGGTCACCTCCAAATGGAGGTGAGCTGTACGACTCTATTAGAACTTAGAATCTAGCCAGTGTTTGTTAAATGTGTAGAGCAGGCACTGTGATAAATAGTTCGTAATGTCTTCCCATTGCCGCCAGGAAAAAAAAATCCATTTCTTACCCTGGCCTACAAGGGCCCTCATAATCTGGCCACTACATCCTCTTCTGACCTCATCTGCCATACCTTTCACACTGGGTGCCAGCCACACTGGCCTCCGAGTGTGCTAAGTTTATTCTAGCTCGAAAGCCCTTGTCTTGCACTTTCCTTTGCCTAGAATATGCCAGCATCAGATGTTTAAATGGCTGCCTTTTTGTCCTCATGGTCTTACCTCACTGAGGTTGTTCTTCACTGCTGAATCTCAGCTAATCGCCCCTGCTTGAGTGACTCTACCCTCACACAGCCTTGTTTGGTTTCCTCCTGCCAGTAGCTTAGTCTTCCTGAAAACCATGGATCTTGTCTGCTTTGTATGCTCTTCTGTCTTTAGCCTTGGTTACGATGAGACTCACAAATACTTGATAAATAGACGTCAAATGACTAAGAGAAGAAACCCATAACTTGCAGAAGTTCACAGCTAACAAGTGTCAAAGTTGAGTCTGAACCCATGTTTGTCAGAATTCTGTGTTCATAACACCACACTATATCTAAATGTGTTTGTCCCATTCCCTTCCGCACTGTCAGTTCAAAGTGCTGTTAGAACTTTTCTTTTGTATTGCCTTCAAGGTCTCATTTCTTCTTTTAGATCTCCTGATTGTAGCAAATCTTGATTCTTTGACGATACCTTTGATTTATAGAAATACTGAAAAGTTACTCGGAACCAAGTCTGCTGAATCAGGTAGATGACCAAGCTAGGGAAGACTGATGCGGGGAACAGGAGGAGTAATTCCGAAGTGACCACAAACGATAGGTTTTTGTTTTTAAAATTGTATCTAAAAGGGAGTATTAAAAGAAGTATACTGGCTGGTCGCGGTGGCTCACACCTGTAATCCCAGCACTTTGGGAGGCCGAGGCCGGTGGATCATGAGGTTAGGAGATTGAGACCATCCTGGTTAACACGGTGAAATCCCGTCTCTACTAAAAATACAAAAAATTAGCTGGGCGTGGTGGTGGGCGCCTGTAATCCCAGCTACTCAGGAGGCTGAAGCAGGAGAATGGCGTGAACCCAGGAGGCGGAGGTTGCAGTGAGCCGAGATCTGGCCACTGCACTCCAGCCTGGGCAACAGAGCGAGACTCCGTCTCAAAAAAAAAGGTGTACTAAAAACAGCTGGGCTGTGGCAACATTATTAGAACATGTATATAACCTCCCAAGGGGACTTCTTTGGTAATGTAATATTTCCATTGTGTGAACTAAGAAGTCAGTTTTTGTAGCTTTCATAGTTACACCTGATACAACTGAAAATTAGTTTCCCGTCTCAATGCAGATGTTAAATACCTGACAATGACAGTCTCAGTTTATTCCATAAAACCGAGAGACACCTGGGGATGGTTTTATGTTGTCAAACTTTGGGCAACAGATTTCAGCCTTGTTATTGGTCATGTAATACTAGCTTTGTTTTCTGGTCATTTAATACCAAAAAGAAGGTAAGCTAGCCAGGAAAAAAATGTTAGCTTAAATGTAGTGCCAGAGGATAGAAAAAAACTATTTCTGTATAGCAAAAGAAAAAGAATAGGTGCCAAATCTCAAATATTCTTGAGTTGATAGTTTTCATCTCTCTGGTTATAACTCACTTAATATTTTATCATGGTTTGAGTTTATTTGTTTGTTTGGTAGAGATAGGGTCTCCATATGTTGCCCAGACTGGTCTTGAACTCCTGGGCTCGGGCAGTCCTCCAGTCTCAGCCTCCCAGAGTGCTGGGATTGCAGGCGTGAGACACTGCACCTGGCCCATTTGTTTTTTCTTTTTCTTTTTTTTTTTTTTTTTTCCTGCTCTTGTTTGTTTATTAGGTTTAGGGACATGAGCTGGGCCTCAGCCAGTGGCCCGTCGCCTGTTTTTATTTTGAATTTGAGATACCTTTCTCATCTTTGTTTCTTCCTTCCCCCCACCAAGAAGGACTCTTACTCTGTCACCCAGGCTGGAGTACAGTGGCACCATCTCAGCTCAGTGCAACCTCTGCCTCCCCGGTTCAAGCAATTCTGCCTGCCTCAGCCTCCTGAGTAACTGGGATTTACGGGCACCTACCACCAGGCACAGCTAATTTTTTTTGTATTTTCAGTAGAGATGGGGTTTCACCATATTGGCCAGGCTGGTCTCAAACTCCTGACCTCAGCCTCCCAAAGTGCTGGGATTACAGGCGTGACCCACCGTGCCCAGCCTCCCATATTTTTTTGTCCTTTTTATTGTCTCCTATTTTCTTTTCACTTCTCACAAAGCCTGTAGTTTCGGAATTTATTTTGGGAATGGTTAGAGTAGCAATATTCGTTTTTTGTTTTTTTGTTTTTTGTGGTTTGAATGAGGCAACATCTTGGAGGAGACATAAGACTAGCATTCACTAAAGATGATATAACTTCTTTGTATTTTTCTTTGAAAAGGAAATTTTTTTAAAACTTTTATTTTAAGTTCATGGGTACATGTACAGGTTTGCTACGCAGATAAATGTGTGTCAAGGGGGTTTGTCAAACAGATTATTTGATCACCTAGATACTAAGCCTAGTAGACTGGTACCCATTCGTTATTTTTCCTGGTCCGCTGCCTCCTCCCACCCTCCAATTGGCCCCAGTGTCTGCTGTTCCCCTCTATGTGTCCATTTGTTCTTATCATTTAGCTCCCACTTATAAGTGAGAACATGTGGTATTCGGTTTTCTGAGGAAATACTGTTTAACTTGAGAAAATTGGATTGGGTTTCAAACCATTGTTTATGTTTTTTAAAAAACTGAATAAGAATATATATGTAGAAATATTATCTCCTGCAATTTTTGAATTATTTGCTATCTTAAAATTGTAAAAGGTAAAATTTTCTCTTTTTTCTTTTTTTTCTTTTTTTGAGACGGAATCTTGCTCTGTCGCCCAGGCTGGAGTGCAGTGGCGCAGTCTCGGCTCACTGCAACCTCTGCCTCCTGGGTTCAAGCGATTCTTGTGCCTCAGCCTCCCGAGTAGCTGGGACTACAGGCATGCATCACCATGCCCAGCTAATTTTTGTATTTTTTTAGTAGAGACGGGATTTCCCCATGTGGACTAGTCTGGTCTCAAACTCCTGACCTCAGGCGATCTCCCTGCCTCAGCCTCCCAAAGTACTGGGATTACAGGCGTGAGCCACTGCGCCTAGCTGAAAGGCAAAATTTTCTGTTAGACCCTCCAGAGCTCTTAACAGTGATTTTTTTTTCTTTCCTCTTCTAACATGATAAAGTATCCAGCAAAGTGGTTCTTGGTTTTGGGTTTGAGACGGGGTCTCACTCAGTCGCCCAGGCTGAAGTGCAGGGGCACCATCATGGCTCACTGCAGCCTCGACCTCCTGAGGTCAAGCTATCCTCCTACTTCAGCCTCCCAAGTAGCTGGGACCACAGGTGCAAGCCACCACACCCGGCTAATTTTTGTGTTTTTTGTAGAGATGGAGTTTTGCCATATTGCTGAGGCTAGTCTTGAACTCCTGGGCTCAAGCAATCCACCGGCCTCGACCTCTCAAAGTGCTAGGATTACCGATGTGAGCCACCATGCTCAGCCAGCAAAGCGAATTTTTTTTTTTTTTTTTTTTGAGATGGAGTCTCGCTCTGTCGCCCAGGCTGGAGTGCAGTGGCCCAATCTCCGCTCACTGCAAGCTCCGCCTCCGAGGTTCACACCATTCTCCTGCCTCAGCCTCCCTAGTAGCTGGGACTACAGGCGCCTGCCACCACGCTCGGCTAACTTTTTGTATTTTTAGTAGAGATAGGGTTTCATCGTGTTAGCCAGGATGGTCTCGATCTCCTGACCTCATGATCCACCCACCTCGGCCTCTCAAAGTGCTGGGATTACAGGCGTGAGCCACCGCGCCCAGCCCAAAGCAATTTTTAAATTGCTTTGTATGTTGACTGGGCGCAGTGCCTCACGCCTGTAATCCCAGCACTTTGGGAAGCCAAGGCAGGCGATTACTTGAGGTCAGGAGTTCAAAACCATCCACGCCAATATAGCAAAACCCCGTCTCTACTAAAAGTACAAAAATCAGCTGGGCATGTTGGCACACACACCTGTAGTCCTAGCTACTCGGCAGGCTGAGGCACAAGAATCACATGAGCCTGGGAGATGGAGATTGCAGTGAGCTGAGATCATACCACTGTACTCCAGCCTGGGTGACAGAGCGAGACTCTGTCATCAAAAAAAAAAAAAAAAAAGAAAAAACTGTATTTTCTGGATACTCCAAATTGGTCTAGAAGTTTAGTTTTAGAGATGAAACGCAAATTTAAAAATCATGTTTGTTATGTATAATTCACCACAATTTTTATTTTATTTTATCTTATTTTTGAGACATAGTGTCTCTCTGTCATGCAGGCCAGAGTGCAGTGACATGATCTCAACTCTCTGCAGCCTCCACCTCCCAGGCTCAAGTGATCCTCCCACATAGCTAGGACCATAGATACGTGCCACCACACCCAGCTAATTTTTGTATTTTTTGTAGAGTCAGGGTTTCGCCATGTTGCCTAGGCTGGTCTCAAACTCCTCAACTCCTCAAACTCCTCTGACCAGCTTGGCCTCCCAAAGTGCTGGGATTACAGGAGTGAGCCACCACGCCTGGCCCACAATTATTTTTATATGATTTTTTTTTTTTCTTGGTAGATAAGGAGTCTCACCATGTTGCCCAGGCTGGTCTAAAACTCCTGATCTCAAGCTATCCTCCCACAGTGCTAGGATTAGGCTGGGCACGGTGGCTCACGCTTGTAATCCTAGCACTTTGGGAGGCTGAGGTGGGCGGATCACCTGAGTTCAGGACTTCGAGAACAGCCTGGCCAACATGGCAAAACCCTGTCTCTACTAAAAATACAAAAATTAGCTGGGTATGGTGGCATGCACCTGTAATCACAGCTACTTGGGAGGCTGAGGCAGGAGAATCACTTGAACCCAGGAGGCAGAGGTTGCAGTGAGCCGAGATTGCACCACTGCACTCCCGCCTGGGCAACAGAGTGAGACCCAGTCTAAAAAAAAAAAAGTGCTGGGATTATAGGCATGAGCCACCATGCTCATCCCATAATTAAAAAGAAAAAAGAAATCTGGGCGAGGCACAGTGGCTCACATCTATCATCCCAGTGCTTTGGGATGCAGAGGCAGGACATCCTTTGCGGCAGGGGAGGGGGCTCACATCCATAATCCGAGCATTTAGGAGGCTGGGGTAGGCAGATTGCTTGAGACGAAGCATAAAAGACCAGCCTGGGCAACAAGGCAAAACCCCATCTCTACAAAAAAAAAACACAAAAATGTTTCTGGCATCGTGGCACTTGCCTGTAGTCCTAGCTACTCAGGAGGCAAAGGTGGGAGGATCTTCTGAGTGCGGGAGGTTGAGGTTGCAGTGACCCAAGATTGTGCCAGTGCACTCCAGCCTGGGTGACAGAGTGAGACTCTGTCTCAAAACATTAAAAAAAAAAAAAAAAAGAAGAAAATGGTTATTTCTCAGGGCTATGTTTTCATTTATCAAATCTCATTTACCAGAATTTGTGCTAGGGTCTTTTAGCGGGTGTATGTGAGTGCTGTGTCATGTGTCACTGGTTTCTCTACTTCAAAGACTGAACATTCTTCACGATCTGAAAGGAAAAGAAGAGATTCTTTCGGGATGTTTGACGGTTATGATAGCTGCAGTGAGGACACAAGCAGCAGCTCCAGCTCCGAAGAGAGTGAGGAAGAAGTCGCTCCTTTACCTTCTAATCTCCCGATTATCAAAAACAATGGCCAAGTCTACACATACCCAGATGGTAAATCTGGCATGGGTGAGTATTTATAACCTTCACCTGTTCTACAGCTTTGTGTTTAAGGGTGTGTTTTTATTTGGTTTCTTCTGTCATTTCCCCTTCCTTAGAGTTGTTAAGGGGCAGTTTGAAGAGCTGACGTTTATAGTTCGAGATAAGATCACTGAGTTGGTGTTTAACTCTATTTTGCCTACCTCCCAGTAGAAAGCAAATAAAACAAAATAAAAAACGAAAGGCCAGTGAGAAACTTCATGTGGACATAAATTTAGTAGTTAGGTAAGAAATGCCTCTGTAACTGAAAGTAAAAGTGCATAGGATCATAGGCTTATATAGTTGAAAGAGACATTCAAGGTTGGGCTCCCTCTTCTGTATTAATTTCTTACAATTTCTGTTTTAACATAACTGGTGATTGGGTATTCTCTGACACAGTAAGGAATTTCTTTCTGCCTAAAGTCTGGCTTGAAAAAGAAAAAGGAAATGAAAAAGGAAGCAGTTTCATTTCTAAGTATCTCAAATTACTAGAATAGTCTCTTTATTGAACCAAAATTTCCTTCCTCCAACTTTTATCTTTTGGTCTTAGTTTCGCCTTTTTAACTTTGCTTCTGGGAGTCTGGAAAGTTTTGCTTTTTAAAGTTACACAGCATAATTCTAATCCTGGTTCTAATGACATCTCTTTTCTCCACAATGGAACCCTTCATTCTAGTTTATCTCTAAGGCATACCAAGGAGCCATAGTTGCTTCAACCATTTCTCTCATGGTGTATCCCAGTGATTTAGTTCTTGGATATCCTGGTCACTCTGTTCTGGGGATACTACCTCAGATTATGTGGTAGTAGGGTAACAAGTCACCCTGATTTGCCTGGAACTGTCCTGGTTTTACCATTGAAAGTCCCACATCCTGGAAATGTGGGAATGAAACAAATGGTCACCCTGTGTGAGGCCAGAAGATAGTTCAACCTTTATCTCCCCTTTTCAAGACACTGTTTCCATTCATGCCACCAAAATTGCTTTAGCTTTCTTGATAATGATAATGAACTTGTAAATAACTGATGTCCTTTGACCTTTACCACATAAACCCAATTTAAACCAGTCTTCTCACAGTTAACTTTTTAAACCCACGATGTAGGACTTTGGATCTCTCAATATAACGTTTTTCTTACTAACTTTCAGTCTTAGAAATTTTTGTTATTGTTGTTGTTGTTGTTGTTGTGACAGTCTCACTCTGTTGCCCAAGCTGGAGTGCAGTGGTGCAATCTCGGCTCACTGTAGCCTCCGCCTCCCGGGTTCAAGCAATTCTGCCTCAGCCTCCCAAGTAGCTGGGACTACAGGCCTGCGTCACCATGCCTGGCATATTTTCGTATTTTTAGTAAAGATAGAGTTTCACCATATTGGCCAGGCTGGTCTCAAACTCCTGACTTTAAGCGATCTGCCTGCCTTGGCCTCTCAAAGTGCTGGGATTACAGGGGTGAGCCACCACATCCAAGCTTTTTTGTTTTTTTTGTTTTTTTTGAGACAGTCTTGCTCTATTACCCAGGCTGGAATGCAGCAGCAAGATCTCGGCTCACTGCAATCTCTGCCTCCCGAGCTCAGGTGATCCTCTCACCTAATCCTCTCAAGTACTATAGGCACATGCTACCACACCTGGCTAACTTTTGTATTTTTCAGAGACGGGCAATTTTCACCATATTGCCCAGGCTGGTCTCAAACTCCTGAACTCAAGTGATCCATCTGCCTCAGCCTCCCAAAGTGCTGGAATTACAAGTGTGAGCCCCTGCACCCTGCCCAGTCTTAGAAATTTTTGATTGCTAATTCTGTCATCTAGTATTGAATGCTGTGTCATCTAATCTTCCAGTTTTATATCATTTACAGTTTTGATAATTCTGCCCTGTTGGTCCTATTCTAGTCTTTTGGTTAAAAAGTTGAATAGCATGGCCAGGTGCGGTGACTCATGCCTGTAATCCCAGCACTTTGGGAGGCCGAGGCAGGCAGATCATGAGGTCAGGAGATCAAGACCATCCTGGCTAACACGGTGAAGCCCCATCTCTACTAAAAATACCAAGAATTGGCCAGACATGGTGGCATGTGCCTGTAGTCCCAGCTACTCGGAAGGCTGAGACAGGAGAATTGCTTGTACCTGGGAGGCGGAGCTTGCAGTGAGCTGAGATCACACCACTGCACTTCAGCCTGGGCGACAGAGCGAGACTCCATCTCAAAAAAAAAGAAAAAAAAAAAACCCTACCTGGGTGTCTTCTACTCCAGCTGAAATTTCTCAGTCATGTTGTTGGAGCTACATGAGATTTTATCAAATGTGTTAGCTCCTGTTAGTGTATATTCTTGCCGTGGTTTTATTGTAACATACCAGCCTAGTAATCCTATCATAAAAGGAAATAGCGTTTGTTGAAGCTTTGTGTGTGCTAGCGTCTGTTTTAAATACCAGAGACAGCAGATGAACAACACAGAATAAGTTTCCTGTCCTGATGGAACTTGCATCCTACTTGTGAGAATTCTAGTTTGACATGTATAATTTCTGGCAAAGATTCGCTGTTTCTTTGGGATCACAACTTTTCTATCTAGGTGTTCAGAACGTTCTTTAACAATCTGTTCTAGAATTTTTGCAACAGAAAACCATTTAGTTTTTTCTCCCAGTAGATACCCTTTGTTCACCTGCAATCTTCTGGCACTTTTATCTTTTTTCCATGATTTCTTATAGATTTGTAAGTAAGTACAGTTGTCCCCTGGTATCCATGGGGGATTGGTTTCAAGACTTCCCTCAGATACCAAAATTCACAAATGCTCAAGTTCCTTATATAAAATGGTGTGGTATTCACATATAACTTATGCACATCTGTCCATATACTTTAAATCATGTCTAGATTACTTATAGCTAATACAGTGTAAATGCCATGCAAATAATTGTTAATACTATACTGTTTAGAGAACAATAAGAAAAAAAACAGTCTGTATATGTTCAGTACAGATGCAATTTTTTTTTCCTGAAATATTTTCAGTCCACTTTTAGTTGAATCCACAGATACAGAACCCATGGAAGCACAGAGCCAACTGTACCAGTTAAACTACAGGCCTCTCCAGTTTACCTGTTTGGGTGGAGGCTTTAACTCACTAAGGCAGTTATTTGCTATGTTACTTTTTGTTTATCTTTTTTAAACTTCAGTTCTTGTGAACCTTGTTCTAATTCTACATTTCAGATTATTGTCTATTATGCAATAGTAAGTAGCCAAGAGTTCTGCTGTCCCACTATCACTGGTTAATAATAGAGCACCTACGTCAAACTTTTTTTTTTTTTTTTTTTTTTTTGACTCAGGATCTCCTTCTGTTGTCCAGGCTAGAGTGCAGTGGTGCGATCATAGCTCACTTTAACCCTGAACTCCTGGACTTAAGCAACCCTCCTGCCTCAGCCTCCTGAATAGCTGAGACTACAGGTGTGTGCCACCATGCCCGGCTCTTTTTTATTTTTATTTTTTGAAGAGACTAGATCTTGCTCTCTTGCCCAGGCTGGTCCCATCCTCCTGGCCTTGAGCCAGTTATCCTGCCTCGGCCTCCCACAGTTCTGGGATTACCGGCATGAGTCACTGCACCTGGCCTCTACCTCAAATTTGAACCCATTCCTTTTTTCTTGTCCCCCAAACATAACTTGAAGGAATCTTCATATAGCTCTTAGCATTTTTCCAAGTATTACCTCTTTTTAAGTTTCAACCTTTGCAGTATTTTAAAGGCCTCTGTTATACTTTGTTATTAATCTTCAATTGTGTGGCACTTTTCATCTTTCATGTGTAATCATTTCAAAAGCTGGAATTTGTTGTATATGAAAATGCCTGGTACATGGTAAGCACTAAGGAAATGTCGGTTGAATCCAGCGTATCTGCCCTGTTTCTGTTGACCCTTTGCAAAGCCTTTCAGACCTCAAGCTACTATCAGACCTTCTAGAACCCATCACCATGGCACAATACCAGTGTTCTCTCTGACTTCTCTGTGCAGGCTTCTTTATCATTTGTATAGGAGATAGAAGAAATGTTCAAGGCAAATTTTTAAATTAAAACTTTCAGATGGCAGGATAAATTATTTAAACTGTTAGATGAAGATTGCTTTTATTATATCATAATGCCAGTGTTTTTATTTTGTTAATTAGCTACCTGTGAGATGTGTGGGATGGTTGGCGTCCGAGATGCTTTTTACTCTAAAACAAAGCGTTTCTGTAGCGTTTCATGTTCAAGAAGTTACTCGTCAAACTCCAAGAAGGCAAGCATTTTGGCCAGACTTCAGGTAACGGTACAGAAACCTTCTTACTTATATCTGTTATTTCTATGGCTTTCACCATTTATCTGTCATTTGACTGTGATTCGCTGCACTTCACCTCTGCCCACTCAGTTACTGTTTTATACCCACATCTTGAGGAAACATGTGAGCCCCAAACTTTGTTCAGCCTATAAAATTGGAAAACTATTTTAAATGGATAAGACATACTATCCAAAATAAATGATTATTTGCATAAGTTAATTAAAATATCCTTTTTCCAAATAAGTATAAACACTTTTTTATATACAGAAATCGAAGACATTTTCCTGTTTCCCTTTGTTTCCTTTTGTGTTAACATCAAGGTAGAATCTTTCATCATTTGGGGGGAAATAATTTAATCTCTGGTTTTATTTTCTCATCTCCTCGCTTTGTACTTTTTAGTACAATCCATTTGATACCTTGACCAAATGTATTTGGTTAATCCAACTAACCTTTTTGACAACGCTCATGGTATGGAAAGAAAATCGTCTTGCTTTAAATGTACATCAGTGCCTACAAAATGACTGGAGACTTGACCGTTTGACTAAGTTCTTACTATTGTATCATGTAAACAACTTTTTAAAGGCATTAACTTAACTGATTTTTGCAGTATTTTTATTGGATGATCACAGTGTTCTCATTTAATTTATTATTGTGATCATTATATAGCACTGAAAGGGTTATTTAAATCCTCCAAATTAAGGAAATACATCACTTAGATGTATTTCTATATTTCAGATAGACAGTACCTAAAGATCCTGAGCAGTGGTCTGTACCCAAATGGATGGCAGTTTGTCACACTGTGAATTTGGCCCATGATCATTTTGTCATTGATCTTTTGCGTTAGCACTAAAGGTATAAACCTCAGTCACTTGCTCTTTGAACATTAAATTATCTTCTCTTACCATATAAATAGCAATGCTTGGCAACCTGCATGAGTAAATAACCACTGGTTCTATCTACTATAAGAAGGAATCAAGTATCCACCACAGCCTATATTTTAACATCTTGTGGGATATAATTTTTTATTAACATATTAATTTGCGTATTGCTGTTGTAGTCTATGCCAGCTCTGCTACCCATATTAGATAACTACATTGTAGCAGAACTCCAGAAAAAAATTCTCATGTTAAAATTCTTGTATGTTTCCTCTGCTTTAATAATTTTCTAAACCCTCAATGTTTACTGAAGCAGAATGTGTAGTATGCAGTCCAGTTAAATTGTGGTGGTGGGGGGATGAAAAAGAATCCTATTTACTTAACTTTTCTTGTTTTAGGGTAAGCCTCCAACAAAGAAAGCAAAAGTTCTTCAGAAGCAACCTTTAGTTGCTAAGCTAGCCGCATATGCTCAGTATCAAGCTACCTTGCAAAATCAAGCAAAGACAAAAGCAGGTAATATTGGTGAATCTGACAGAGATGAAATATTTGATATTGATTCGTTTAGTGTTAATTAATTTTGTAATTAATTAAATTGTAATTTTGAATTCTGTTTAAGCTGTTTCTATGTCCTGTTTAGCACATTACGGCTCTAAGCTTCCTAATGGTTGTTTAGATTTCAGTAAATTACTCTAGAAGATTATAGTTGCATGCATAAGTTCAGGTGCTTTTGGCAATCTCCTTAATGTTTTTGTTTGGTTTATTATTTACGTTTCATGTACTGATTCTCTGAATTGCGAAGATATTAGGCAAAGAAATAGGACATTCAGCAGGCTTCAAAGGGATTGTGAGAAGAGGAGTAGTAAGAGGAAGAGATTAAGGAAAGGATCATTTCTAATAAGAGTTTTTTTTTGGTTTGTTTTTGTTTTTTTGTTTTTTTTTTCTTTTGGAGACAGAGTCTTGCTTTGTCACCCAGGCTAGAGTCCAGTGACGTGATCTCGGCTCACTATAACCTCTGCCTCATGGGTACAAACAGTTCTCATGTCTCAACCTCCCTAGTAGCTGAGACTACAGGTGCACGCAACCACACTCGGCTTATTTTTGTATTTTTAGTGAAAATGGGGTTTCACCATGTTGGCCAGGCTGGTCTAGAACTCCAGACCTCAAATGATCCACCCACCTCAGCCTGTCAAAGTGCTAGGAATACAGGTGTGAGCCACAGCGCCCAGCCAGAAGATTTTTAATAGAAGTAAATAGAAAGTGAGGCAGTAAGTGAGTAAATAGAAGGGCAATAAGTGAGTAATGAGGAGAGCAATAAGAGAGTAAATAGTGAGAAGGGCAACAAGTAAGTAAATAGAAGAGGCAATGAGTGAGTAAATAGAAGTAAATAGAAAGTGAGGTAATTAAAAGTGATATGGGGTAGGTATCTCACTGAGGTACATGGCAAGAACTGAATGGAAATAAAAACACAAAAGCAGCCACAGCAGTGTTTGTCATTCTGTACACTTCTCTCAACTTCTCTTTGCTCCCCTTAACTGAAGAGCTTGTACCTCACTTCCTCAGGAGCATGTGTCATGTATAGAACAGTTAAGAAACTCCTGGCCAGGCGTGGTGGCTCATACCTGTAATCCCAGCACGTTGGGAGGCCAAGGCAGGTGGATCAGGAGATCACGAGTTCAAGACCAGCCTGGCCAATATGGTGAAACCCCATCTCTACTAAAAATACAAAAATTAGCTGGGTGTGGTGGCACGCACCTGTAGTCCCAGATGTTCGGGAGGGTGAGGCAGGAGAATCACTTGAACCTGGGAATCAGAAGTTCCAGTGAACCAAGATTGCACCACTGCTCTCCAGCCTGGGTGACAGAGGGAGACTCAGTCTCAAAAAAAAAAAAAAAAAAAGAAACTCCTGTTTGTTTGCAAATATGATATAAGCCAAAGCTCATGCTATTTAGAGAAGTTATTTGATCTTAAAGAAGATGTTCTTTAAATGGGATAAATTAATTTTATGTCCTTTCACACATTTTAACCGTGATAACCTTCTTATAAATAAAAGATGTGAGAATTGTAATATACGTAAATTTGTTTGATTTTAGCAGTCTCCATGGAAGGTTTCAGCTGGGGTAACTACATCAATAGCAATAGCTTTATAGCTGCGCCAGTTACCTGTTTTAAACATGTAAGTACAGAATTTCTCACCTTATTTTGAAGTACTTAGTCATTGTTTAAATCTGAAGGTACAATAACACCTAAGCATCTTATCCTTAGAAGGTGTTTGTTTTTATGCCTTGTAATTGAAATCCTTCTTTTATTATTATACTTAATAATAGTTAAAAAGAACTTATGTAAGTTTTGTAAGTACAAGTTTCCTATAAAGAAATTGCAGTTTGAAGTTATTTTAAACAGGGAGAAGTACTAGTCTTCTAAGTACTAATTTTCTTTTATAATATATTTGTTTTTTAAATTTTTTGGTAAAGATACGGTCTCGCTATGTTGCCCAGGCTGGTGTCAAACTCCTGGCATCAAGCAGTCCTCCCACCTTTGCCTCCCAAAATGCTGGGATTACAAGTATGAGCCACCACACCCAGCCTCATCAGATGTTCATATTAAGTTGAACTGCTACTTTATCCGGGCACAGTGGCTCAACTGTATTCCTAGCAACTTGGAAGAATGAGGCAGGAGGATCACTTGAGGCCAGGAGTTCAAGACCATCCTGGGCTACATAGTGAGACTTCTTTTCTACAAAAAATAAAAGTAAGTGAAATTGCTAGTATTGTGTATCAAAAATATGCATATTGACAGTGTCATACGATTTGACCTAACGGAAACCATTCATTGTGTATGTTACTTAAATATGCAGTTTGACCTGATAATTCAGAAGAGGAAGGATCTTTTTTCTAATTTTTTTGTCTCCAAATGTTAAGTCACAAAACAAGGAACTATTAGGTAGTAACATAATATTGTGAGCTGAAATATGTGCTGTATATATATCGTGAGAAACCCTTTAAAAGGTTTTCTTTTCAGCAAGTGGATTGTTACAGAGCATTTAAAATAATTTAGAATTGTGTTTAAAATATATCTGATGGCAAGTTCTTTCCTTTTGATTTATTCCTTTAGATTTCATTAATTCTCTCCAATACTTTTTTAACCTGACTACAACTTTAATTAATACTTAAAGATCCTTTCTGCTGCTATCTGTGTTTAAGAAGAAAAGAGAATTTAGAAAATACATGAACTTTGGTTTGCGCTTAACATTTTATTAATTTAGGGCTTTAGGCCAGGCACGGTGGCTCCCAGAACTTTGGGAGGCCGAAGCGGGCGGATCACCTGAGGTCAGCAGTTCAACCAGCCTGGCCAACATGGCGAAACCCCGTTTCTACTAAAAATACAAAACTTAGCCAGGGGTGATGGTGGGCGCCTGTAATCCCAGCTACTCGAGAGGCTGAGGCACGAGAATCACTTGAACCCAGGAGGCAGAGGTTGCAGTGAGCCAAGATTGCGTCACTGCACTCCAGCCTGGGCAATAGAGCGAGACTCAGTCTAAAAAAAAAAAAGAAAAAAAAATTAAGGCTTTATTTTTAGATAACAGCATGTGAACAAAACTGAGCTTAGGTTCCTGTTGTAGAAATCTGAGTGAATTTTCACTCATTTATGGCCTTAGTAAAGGAGTTTGATCAAAGTCAAGTATATTAATTTGCTAATTCTCATTCTTGAAAATACGATATGAAGCCCTTAGTCAGTGACATCTTGCCTTAAATGGCATCTTATTTCTGTGTAAAGTAGGTGATTTATTTTGCTGTAATGTTGATAATAGTGTCATATTTGTGAGAAATATTCCATACACAGCAATGGCAGTTTTAAAGAGAGATCTTTAAAAAGAAAATCTTTAACTCTCTTCTCTTGGTATATTACTTTCCTGAAGGTCAGAAAGTTCTCAGTTACAGTAACTCTTTCATCTCAGATTCCTGAAACATTTGTCCGTTGTCTCCTTCTGAATGGCCTTTCTCTCTCTTTGTATCTATTTTTGTGTTATAAACCATATAAAACTGTTTTCTGTAAGTAGTCAGGGTATTAAAAAGAATAGCATTTCAACCCCAGAAGCATATTTTATTTTCTGTCCAAATCTTTGAATTGTTATACTGTTATATTAAAGTTATTTATGAGAAAATCTCTGTGGTAGTAATGAACTTGATTGACTTTGTTCAACTCTGCCTTTTTTGAGATTGAAATGTTCTATCATAGGGGATCGAGCAGCTAACCTCACCACACAATTAATGATAAGAATGTGGAGCCTCTGCTTTCTCACTCAGAAGTGAGGCATCTGTTTCTCAATTATGTAGACCCAGTGCCTTCCTGTTCCATTTACCTCTGTTTACTGCCTTCTCCTTATCAAACAGGAAAAATGTGTCTTAGTAATTCCTTGGTATGTTTTTGTACAAAAAGCTTGCTTTCTTACCTTAACCGGCATATTCATTTGAAGCCATTTGGTTAAGGGGGCCATACCTCATGCTGCACTTGATTTTGTCCTTTAGAGTTGACTCCTGCTGGTTGTCCCCTCCGAGACAGTTTTCTGGGTCTCTAAGGAGAGTTACTAGCTTTGTCTTTAGAAAACCTATAGTCAGGAGCTAAGAGTACAAGATCCTGCCTTGTATCATCAAAGTCTTCTAAGACTTGACACTTGCTCTGAAACTGGTTTATTAGACAGGAAAGCCTCTTTGTTCCAGACTCTACACCTGCCTTCTCTTCTACTTGAGTACAAGTTGGGAGCTTTTCCTGCTCCTAGGGGATTATTTTTCAAGCACAGTTTACGAAAGAACACCCAGCAAGTAACATGTAACACGGAAGCGGAGCTGTCGTGATTGCATCAGGAATTGGGATGGGGGTGCTGTCAGAGCCCTGGCTTCTTTAACTTAACCCAGCCTCTTCTAGAATAAGAATCCCAGATAAATACTTTCTATTTTGTAGCACTTAGATATTATTGTGATTAGTTCTAAAATCATAGAATTTCAAGAATATGATTCTTTCCATGGTCTGTCTATAAGCTTCTGAGAATGAACTTTCTACAGAGTAGATCATACGACTATATCCTTTTTGATAATTCCTGTAACTCTTCATAGTGTCTTATACTCAGTCACTCAATTACAACAGTATCGTACAATTTTTTTTTTTTATAATCAGCAATGGAAATCAAGTCCCAATTGTCATTTAGTATATCTACTTAGGCTGGGCACAATGGCTTACACCTGTAATCCCAACACTTTGGGAGGCCAAGGTAGGAAGATGGCTTGAGGCCAGGAATTTGAGGCCAGCCTGGTGGTCAACATAGCAAGACCCTATCTCTACAAAAGTGTATGTGTGTGTATATGTGCATATATACATGTGTGTGTATGTGTATATATGTGTGTATGTGTGTATAATATACACACACATATATTTTAGTATAATATACTAAAAAACTGTATATTATGATTGGCTGATATGTTTTTTATTGTATCTAGGGGTTAGTTTTTCAGACCTTTTATTTAAGCATCATAATTGCCCTTTTTTTGTTGTTGTTGTTGTTGTTTTTTGCTTGCCATATATTGGGTAAGAAGTCCCCTTTTCTCTAACAAAAATCTTAGACCTCAGAACACAGGATAAGAGGAAACTGCATTGATTGTTCTGGCAGAGATGGGGTGTTGCTACCAGAGCCTTGGCTCCTGACATTTGAACACCCCATCCTTGACAGTTCCTGAGGCTGGAAACCACTAAATTGGGTAATATCACTTTTAATTAATGCTAAATCATATGGTCACAAAGCTAGAAGGCATCTTTAAAATCATTTGGTTCAGCTAGTCCATGTCTTATAAATGAAGAATTCTTGCTACTTTTTTGAGTAGCTGGACTATAATTTTCAGCTTTGGGCTTTAACCCATTTTTCATAATGCAAGTCTTTTTTTTTTTTAATGTGTGTTTTATTTAAGCCCCTAAGAGCAGTATCCATATCTATCCTAATGGTGGAAAAATCTCCAAAATAATAATGCCAGTTAGGTGCAATGTATAGATCAAAGAAATTAACAGATTATTTTCTATTAGTAATTTAACTTTAACCCAGCGGAGCCTTCAATTGATGTATGTGTATTCAGAACATTTGGCTTTAAAGCACTGTAGCCAAGAGCAATGGCTCACACCTGTAATCCCAGCACTTTGGGAGGCCAAGGCAGGAGGGTCAGTTGAGCCCTGGAGTTTGAGACCAGTATGGGTAACATAGTGAGACCTCATTTCTACAAAAAAAATTAGCTGGGCATGGTGGCACATGCCTGTAGTCCCAGCTACTCAGGAGGCTGAGGGGAGGGATTGCTTGAGCCCAGAAGGTCAGGACTGCAGTTAGCCATGATCGTACCACTGCACTCCAGCCTAGGTGACAGAATGAGACACTGTCTCAAAAAATAAATAAAAATAAAGCACTCTTCAGGCCGGGCGCAGTGGCTCACGCCTGTAATCCTAGCACTTTGGGAGGCCGAGGCAGGTGGATCATGAGGTCAGTAGTTTGAGACCAGCCTGACCAACATGGTGAAACCCCGTCTCTACTAAAAATAGAAAAAAAAATTAGCTGGGCGTGGTGGCGGGCGCCACCGTGCAACTTGGGAGGCTGAGGCAGGAGAATTACTTGAAACCGGAAGGCGGAGGTTGCCGTGAACTGAGCTTGCGCCACTGCACTCTAGCCTGGGCAATAAGAGCAAAACTCCGTCTCAAAAATAAATAAATAAAGCACTCTTCATTATTTTTTAATTACTTAAAGACTTTAAATTGAAGCACTTCTATTTCCCATTATTTGCCATGTGAAATCAAGTAAAACTTTTTTTTCCCCTAGGTATTATAGCACGG
The DNA here is from genome assembly GCF_049350105.2 of Macaca mulatta. NCBI lineage: Eukaryota > Metazoa > Chordata > Mammalia > Primates > Cercopithecidae > Macaca > Macaca mulatta. The sequence continues at coordinate 58,792,604 of NC_133421.1, forward strand.
GCCAAAATGTATAAATGAACATAAAGTCGTCTTTTTTCAGTTATATATTTATAGACTTCAGATTTCTTCTGTTTGGTACCTAAACTAATAATCTCATATCTTACTGATGCTGTCTTTACTTAGATCAGAAATGTTAAAATCATCCCATTTTCTCTCTCATACAGTTGTAGTTTGTACCAAAAAAAAAAAAGTCCTTTGTACACATATATGCAGAAGCTTTTCAGCTGAGTTTATCATACTTTCTCTTTTCTTTTTTTTTTTTTTTTTTTTTTTGAGACAGAGTCTCGCTCTTTCACCCAGGCTGGAGTGCAATGATGTGATCTCAGCTCACTGAAAACTCTGCTTCCCGAGTTCAATCGATTCTCCTGCCTCAGCCTCCTGAGTAGCTGGGATTACAGGCCCGTGCCACCACACTCGGCTAATTTTTGTATTTTTAATAGAGAAGAGGTTTCACCATGTTGGTCAGGGTGGTCTCGAACTCCTGACCTCGTGATCTGCCCTCCTCAGCCTCCCAAAGTGCTGGGATTACAGGTGTGAGCCACTGTGCCCGGCCACATACTTTTTCATTCTGCCTCCACAGATACCCTCTTGTTACTTACGTGACATATTCTAATCCTCTTTCTTGTGCCTGACCTATATGTATGTCAGCTTTTTTGAAGGGATAAAGTTACCATGTTTTTTTTGTGGTGTGTATCATGTATACTTTCAGGTTTTAAGGAAAGAAAAGGCCCTTTTGTGTATGTACAGTAGCAATAGTTTAGAATAAAACTCATTATCTATTTCTCAGGTATGTGCTTGTTAGTAAAATCTTTTTCAAGTGAACTAATTTTTTTTTCCCTAGTCGTGACCCCACACACAGGACTGTATTAAAGGTTGGAAAAAAATCATATTACTTCATCTCCATTTTAACTAAAGTTAAAATCTTCAAGGTAGCATCCTAGATTGCAGAATTTTCCTTCTAATGGAAATAAAACTTTAAATTAGTTTCTGGTACTTATTAGTGCTCCATCTCAGTTAGCTAGTCTGAGTGTTGCCATGAAATAAATTCTCCACAGGAAAGCAGTGAAATAAACATTACCTGTCTTGTCTTTTTTTTTTTTTTTTTTAAACAGTCACATTCCTTCGCCCAGGCTAGAGTGCAATAGCACGATTACAGTTCACTGCAGCCTCGACTTCTTGGGCTCACGTGACTCTCCCACCTCAGCCTCCCAAGTAGCTGGGACTACAGGCACACACCACCATGCCCAGCTAATTTTTTGTATTAATTTTTTTCTATTTTTGGTAAAGATGGGATTTCACCATGTTGCCCAGGCTAGTTGCGAACTACTGGGTACAAGCAATCCTCCCACCTTGGCCTCCCAAAGTACTGGAATTACAGGCATGAGCCATCACACCTGGCCCTGTCTTTCCGTATGTTTTAAAGAAAGCCTAACTTAAAATTTTTTTTTTTCTTTTTTTTCTTTTTTTTTTCTGAGATGTAATATTGCTCTATCATCCCCCAGGCGGGAGTGCAGTGGCGCCATCTTGGCTCACTGCAAACTCCGCCTCCTGGGTTCAAGGGATTCTCATGCTTCAGCCTCCTGACTAGCTGGGACTACAGGTGCGTGCCACCACACCCAGCTAATTTTTGTATTTTGGGTAGAGACAGGGTTTCACCTTGTTAGTCAGGCTGGTCTTGAACTCCTGGCCTCAAGTGATCTGCCCACCTTGGCCTCCCAAAGTGCTTGGCATGAGCCACCACACTGTGCCAATTCTTTAGTGATACTGGTTTAATACGGTTTTTTCAAAAAAATTATGGACTGTTTTATGCGTTTTGTTGTTGTTGTTGTTGTTTTGAGATGGAGTCTTGCTCTGTTGCCCAGGCTGGAGTGCAATAGCACGATCTTGACTCACTGCAGCCTCCGCCTCCTGGGTTCAAGTGATTCTCCTGCCTTAGCCTCCCAAGTAACTAGAACTACAGGCATGTGCCACCATGCCCAGCTAATTTTTGGATTTTTAATAGAGACAGGGTTTCTCCATGTTGGCCAGGCTGCTCTTGAACTTCTAACCTCAGGTTATCCACCTGCCTCAGCCTCCCAAAGTGCTGAGATTACAGGCCTGAGCCACCACACCCGGCCGCCTTTCAAATTAGTAACCAGTGCTTCCTGTCTTTTTACATATGCATAGCATTATTTCAGCCTTAATCTTACTTCCACCCCAGGCATCCCATTTTCCTTTTTGTCCTCTCCTTGGACTCATCTACCTGCTACCACCACCCTAAAAGATAGATTCTGGTATCAAAAGGTGAGTGGAGGACAGGCACAGTGGCTCATACCTGTAATCCCAGCACTTTGGGAGGCTGAGGCAGGCAGATCATCTGAGGTCACCAGTTAAGAGACCAGCCTGGCCAACATGACAAAACTAAAACTACAAAAATTAGCCAGGCTTGGTGGCACCAGCCTGTAATCCCAGCTACTCAGGAGGCTGAGGCAAGAGAATGGCTTGAACCTAGGAGGCAGAGGTTGCAGTGAGCCGAGATTGCACCATTTCACTCCAGCCTGGGCGACGGAGTGAGACTCTGTCTCAAAAAAAAAAAAAAAAAAAAAAAAGGGTGAGTGGACTTTATGGAGAAGACAGGAACAGTTTTGTTTTTTTTTTCTTTTTCTCCTTTCTACCAGAAAATTCTAGTAAGTAGTACTTAGGAACTCTCATTTCTTTCTACTTAAATTTCTGTAATGTTTTCTCCCCTTTTTGGCCAAATAATATTTCATCATTCTCTGCTATATGTACTTTGCCTGTTAGTCTGAAGACATTTTAATGATGGCTTTTTGTACATTTGCCATCTGATTGGGATAAATTATTCCTTCTTGGTTACCTATATGCGACCTCAGGTCTTGTCTCTGCCCACTTACAGATTAATATTAAAGATTGTATGGTTATCTTTGGTTGGCAGCTCTGCAGAGGGAAGTCTCTATGTCTGCCATAAATCATCGTGTGTGCAGTGCATCAGCCCCCTGAGAGTCTGAATACTAGCCAGCTGAGCTGTTGGACCATCTGGGAATGATCTTGAAGTCCAGCAAATAAGACTTCCCACCCAGTTATTTTCTTACAGTCATGTGGAGGTTGTCATACATTTGTGTTGGGGACCCCTCAGCATTTGGATTTGGCCATGTCCTGCAGGACCTGATGACAGCTTACCTTGCAGGGAAGGAGAGTCGCTCCCAGATAGCCCTCACGAGTGGCCCTGGAGCAGGAAGTGGTGGAGCAGATCTTCCTTGTTTGGGAGGAGCCTGAGGTGGACCTCGCGTCCTGAGTCTGGAAGGTAAATTTGTTGTTACCTGTAAATTATGGTTCTGCTAGTTCATGCTATGCCAATCCAGACTTTCAGAGGTATCCCTCCTGCCAGCAAGCGAAGACAGATGACTTGGACGAAGATGGCTGTCAGGCCCTGGGTCATTTAGTCTTCCACAGTTAAGAATATTCATTTTAAACTAAAGGGCAGACATATCTATGAAATTACCATATTATTTCAACACATTGAGCACATACTATGCTATGACTGTGGTGCTCTTTCTTGTTGATGTTTTTGTTTCTTCATTTTTTTTTCTTAGAATGAACCATATGGATTGGTTTAAGAGGGCCTAGCAGAACCACAACCTTACAGGCAAGAACAAATGTCACTTTCTGCTACTTTCTCCTATACCAATCCAGACTGTAGGGACCAAAAGTATCCTCCACCAAAGTGAACATAATTTTTTAAGCAAGCATATTGACATTTTGTTTTCTTTAATAAAATAGTATTAAAAGTTTTCTTCCAACAAATGTTAAGGCTTTAAAAAAATAAAAGTCAATATGACAGATTGTCACATTTAGCTCAAAAGGGAATACTGTATGCCAAACTCACCAGTGACCCCCAGCTCATTAGCATAAGCACGCCTCTTTCTTCTCAGTGAAAAATAAACCCAATTCACAAATTTGGTAACCAGACAAAGAGGGATGGATGCTGCACTGCATTCATTTAACTGCATCTCTCTGCTCTAATTGGTACATCCTCACAAAAATGCATACATGATCTTTGTGTTAATATATGTTAGCTTAGTTTATGTTACCTGTCTTCCTTCTAGTTTCTCCTTTTTTGATCATATCTGCTGGCAATAGGGATGGCCCTACAGTCTAGAATGATATAGGGGAAAGATAGCAGAACCTGAAGAGTCCAGTCTTTCAGTTTAAAAAAGAAGAGGTAGTCACAATGAATATATTATTTTTTGCACAAGTCGAGGCGATAATTATATGTACCCTTCCAGAATCGCAAATAGTTGAGCTAGTCCATGTCTGCCAGTTACTGAGTTATACTCATTGCTTACTATTTAAACCATTAGCCATTAATTGATTCTCTTTGGTTTCTAGACGTATCCAACTTCGGTATTTGACATTCTCTTCCTCTCCTTCAGAAATTCCAGAAACTACTGAGAGAGTAGGGGTTGAATGTTGTTTTAGGCTAATCCTCCTGTTGGGTGAGCATCCACCAAAGTAGGAGGGGCCTTGCATGGAGGACATTTGCCTAATGTTCAAATTGGCTAGTTCATGTAACTCCTGGATATCTTTGCTCATCTTTGAGCTTTGAGGCTATTTTGGTTTTTCCTGATTTGTTCATACTATCAAGTCTTTTACAACCTCACATAATCCTTTTCTTTGTGATCAAGGTTCTAAATTTAATGAGAAGCTGATTATCCAGAGCAACACAAATTGTAGTATTATCAGCATTTATATTCTTAAATGTGCTTATTTGATTTAATTTACCATTGCATAAGTTCCAAGTAATTGTGAATTACCTTGAATTTTAAAAATTAAAATACAGTGGAAACTGTACTTCGGGAACATCTGTTAGATTTTGGAAAATCCCTTCATGGTGCTCATTTAATTGATTTTCCGAGTCCCCATCTTAACCATTTGCTGTGGGAGGCTAGTGATTACCAGTTCTCACATTGGAAGTTTTCTCTTTATAGTAATTTCTACATGAGAAATTTTGAAATAATTGAAATAGTTTACCATGGTACTCGTCTCCAAAACTCTTCAACTCCACCTTCTTAATAACTTTATTCAATGCTTTTCCCTCATGTCCATCTTTGTGGACTCAATTTATATTCTGTGAATTTAACTTAAATTGAAAATTTTCGTTTCTCTTATTCATATTGTTGGAAACCACATTGCTGATTGGAATTGTTTTTCTTTCTGCTCTTTGGCCAGATCTTTTTAAATTAGAAATTAGGATAAAGTATATTCATTCAGTACATATTAAAAATAATAAATTTCTTAAAACAATTTAATCCTATTAAATCTGCTATTGAGTTTGTAATTCCACTCTTAGAAAAATTGCTGCTTAAATCTTATATTAGGACAGTATCAAATTTTGAAGTCAGCATGAATCTAGTCTAACATATGTGAATTCTCTCTTCATCTTGTTTGTCACTGAAACTGACTTTTTCCAGATAGAATTCTATGAAACAAACGGAATTAAAATGGCATTTTTAGTTTAATATTCCTATTATTGATGGTAATGCTTAATTTTCATTGATATGTTTTAGACTTTATGTTAATAAGACAATAATTTAATGATTTTTATATGACAGGCACCTATGGGGACCTGCTGGGGTGATATCTCAGAAAATGTGAGATTAGAAGTTCCCAATACAGACTGCAGCCTACCTACCAAAGTCTTCTGGATTGCTGGAATTGTAAAATTAGCAGGTGAAAAGCATGAATAATAATTTAGAAGAAAATGCAGTGATCCTTGTAACCTTTTGTAAAAAAGCATGTTTATAAATTTTGCAAGTATTGCCAAATAAAAAATACGTTATGATAGAGGGCAGAGATTGGCAAATTGTTTTCCGTGAAAAAGCCAAACAAATATTTTCAACTTTGCAGGCCGTATGATCTCTATCACAGCTATTTGTCTCTATCATTATAGCATGAAAGCACCCTTAGCAATACATAAAAAAATGGACATGATTGCGTTCCAGCAGAAATTTGAATTTCATATAATCGTTATGTATCATGAAATATCCTTTTTTCTCTTCAACCATTAAAAATGTAAAAGTCATTCTTAGATCACAGTCATAAAAATAATCCAGCAATAGACCAGATATATAGGCCATAATGTGTATGTCACTTTGAAAAGTAACAGAGGTTGAGATACTAAAAAATTGATAAGAGCTGGCCACAGTGGCTCACACCTGTAATCCCAGCCCTTAGGGAGGCAGAGGCAGGAGGATAACTTGAGCCTAAGAGTTCAAGACCCACCTGGGCAATATAGTGAGACCCATTCTCCATTTAAAAAAAAAAAAAAAAAGTGATAAGAACCTTAATACCAAATTTATACAATTGTTGATAATTTTATGCATCTTGAGTTCTTCCTTTCTCTTTATTCCCACTGCCTCCACCATACCAAGCCCTTTACTGCTCATGAAATAAACATGTTAGGAATCTACTGTGCTAGACAATGTGGACAAAGGATGATATCCAGAAGTATAAGGCTTGTATTTTTTCCAGCATGTTCACATCTGCCAAATGTTGACTACTACCAGGCATTAATATGACAAGGTACTCAGTGAGCAGTGTAGTCGGGCAGTGTAGAGGAGAGGCAGGCAGCCACTCATAAGAAAAGTTATCTTTTACTACTGTGACAGATTTCTAACTCCTGCTACTCTCTAGTTTTATTTCCGGCATTCTCCTCAAAACACTGCAGACTGCTCTACTGTGTACTGCTAATTGACTTAATTTACCTAAAAATTATTTTAAATTTATTTTTATGTTCAAGCATCTTTTATGGCCTCTTTGTACTTAAAGGATCAAGATGGCCAGCGTTTATGGCATTCATGGCTATTGATGAGTTGCTCCATATACCACATGCCAGATGTGTTGTAGTTCTCCAGCATAAATGATCTGTTGTGATGAGGCCAATCTCCCTCCCTCCTTTATACAAGCATGTTTTTGTCACCTCTGTGCCTTGGGTTACTCTTGCAAGAGTGTCCCAACTCTGTACTTAACTGTACTGCTACCCAGGTCAATTCCCCATCTTTTTCTTGAAACATTTTCCCAGCTGTATAAGCATTCGCTAAATGCTTGTATTAATCTCTACACTGTAATTTAAAACAACAGCATATTATCTTTGCCCTGGGTGTTTAAGTTAGTTATATTTAAATAGCTCTTAAAATCAGTGCATTTACTATCCAAAAATTACTTCTTCCTTCCATCTCCGATTTTACATTTCTCTTTTATCTAACTGCATCATATATCTTCTTTAAGCCACTTTAATGCCATTGTAGAAGTGAGCCTAATGTTAACCAGAAGCTAGAGTCAGCAATAATTAGCAAACTCATAAATTGTTCTAAGAAATTATTGGATTTTAAAACTGAACATTTAATGCTATAAATTTTCACAGACATGAAAATGCTGACTGAACTTGTCTCCTAGCCTGAAATACACATATATTGGCGTTTTTCTGTTTCATTAAAGACCTTAAATTAAATCTTAATCTTTTGTCAACATAAAGTTGATAAAATTATAAATAGGATATATTACATATTTTTTGTACTTTCCAAGAATAAGGCTTCCTATTTGCCTAGGACATACAGTTTTTAACTCATTTTACATAATTTTCTTTGTGTTTATTGAACTTTTTACCTGGCATATTCAAATCTTATTTCTAAATACATACAACAGAAAAATTTAGATTCTTAAAGTAGCTACATTCAAATTACCCAGGAGTAATTGGCCACCTGAGCAGCTGGATAAAGCAGTTTCTTTGAAATATACTTCAAGGCCAGGCGCGGTGGCTCAAGCCTGTAATCCCAGCACTTTGGGAGGCCAAGGCGGGCAGATCACCTGAGGTCGGGAGTTCGAGACTAGCCTGGCCAACATGGTGAAACCCCATCTCTACAAAATACAAAAATTAGCTGGGCGTGGTGGCACACGGCCTGTAATCCCAGCTACTTGGGAGGCTGAGGCAAGTGAATCACTTGAACCCGGGAGGCAGAGGTTGCAGTGAGCCAAGATCACACCACTGCACTCCAGCCTGGGTGACAGAGCAAGACCCTGTCTTCATAAAATGTATATATATAATTATATAAATAAATATATAATATGTATTTTATATGCTTATACATAAATAAATGTCATATGTATAATTTTATGTTTTTATTTATATATATATATATATGCGCGCCTATAATCCCAGCTACTACTTAGGAGGCTGAGGTAGGAGAATCACTTGAACCCAGGAAGCCAAGGTTGTAGTAAGGCAAGATTGCGCCACTGCACTCCAGCCTAGGCAACAGAACAAGACTCCATCTCAAAAAAGAAAAGAAAAAGAAATTATGGGTACAATTGAAACACATGTAAGGAGGCCATGCGCTGAAAACAGTTGAACTGTTTGCACTGAACAAATGATTCTCAATGTTTGGTCAGTAGACCAGCAGCAACAGCATCACCTGAGGACTTGTTAAAAAGGCATATTCTCAGTTCTACCCAATATCTACAAAATCAGAATCTCTGGAGGGGGACCCAGCCATCTGTCTGTTAACAAACCCTGCAGGTGATTCTGTTGCAGATAGACACTAGTTTGACAACTGCTGTCAGATGCTGTATTGTTTTATTTAATTTTATTTTCTTACTATGCAGTGATTTATTTCTGGGTTTCAGGTTACAATGCCCTTTTAAGATATGAAGGATTTGAAAATGACTCTGGTCTGGACTTCTGGTGCAATATATGTGGTTCTGATATCCATCCAGTTGGTTGGTGTGCAGCCAGCGGAAAACCTCTTGTTCCTCCTAGAAGTAAGTAGCTTATTTACCCTTAACGTACTTTTTTATATGTGTACTTTAATGCTGTTTTACACATAGCAATGTTAAAGTATTATGGAAATTAAAGGCCAGGTATGGTCGCTCACACCTGCCTGTAAATCCCAGCACTTTGGGAGGCCGAGGCAGTTGGATCACTTGAGGTCAGGTGTTTGAGAGCAGCCTGACCAACATGGCGAAACCCCATCTCGACTAAAAATATAAAAATTAGCTGGGCATGGTGGTGTGTGCCTGTACTCAGGAGGCTGAGGCAGAAGAATCCTTGAACTGGGGAGATGGAGGTTGCAGTGAGCCAAGATCGCACCACTGCACTCCAGCCTGGGTGACAGAGCGAGACTCCATCTCAAAAAAAAAAAAAAAAAAAAGAAAGTAATTTTTTGGTGTCAAGCAGCTTTTTGCTGGCAAGGCATATACTTGCTTTCTCTATATTTGTTACCTTTCAGAATGTTAATAGTCTGACTTTGCAAGGAAATTTGTTACTTTTTTAACAAATAATTTATGAAGCAGTTCTTTTTTGCCAAAGTATGACTGGTTATTTCTTCTGTTTTAGCTATTCAGCATAAATATACAAACTGGAAAGCTTTTCTAGTGAAACGACTTACTGGTGCCAAAACACTTCCTCCTGATTTCTCACAAAAGGTAAAAACAGGATCTTATAAAGACTGAAGAGGCCGGGCGCGGTGGCTTAAGCCTGTAATCCCAGCAGTTTGGGAGGCCGAGATGGGTGGATCACGAGGTCAGGAGATTGAGACCATCCTGGCTAACACAGTGAAACCCCGTCTCTACTAAAAAATACAAAAAAAAAAAAAACTAGCTGGGCGAGGTGGTGGGCGCCTGTAGTTCCATCTACTTGGGAGGCTGAGGCAGGAGAATGGCATAAACCCTGGAGGCGGAGCTTGCAGCGAGCTGAGATCTGGCCACTGCACTCCAGCCTGGGCGACAGAGCGAGACTCCATCTCAAAAAAAAAAAAAAGACTGAAGAGCTCTAAAAAACAAGGGTAACAAAGAACATTTTTAAGGAATTGTTTTAATTTTGTGAACCAGATGATGTGTGTTACATTTCAAATGCATTCAGTATTTTTTACAGTATAATACGAAAATTTCTTGTAGACAAGAAATTCTTGTCATGAATTTCGAGCAGTTTTTTTTGTATGCTTTTAAGGTTTCAGAGAGTATGCAGTATCCTTTCAAACCTTGCATGAGAGTAGAAGTGGTTGACAAGAGGCATTTGTGTCGAACACGAGTAGCAGTGGTGGAAAGTGTAATTGGAGGAAGATTAAGACTAGTGTATGAAGAAAGCGAAGATAGAACAGATGACTTCTGGTGCCATATGCACAGCCCATTAATACATCATATCGGTTGGTCTCGAAGCATAGGTCATCGATTCAAAAGATCTGGTAAGCACCTGTCACAAGAACTCCTGTCAAAAGCATCATTGAGGCTGAATTATACTAGTTGGTTATTTTTCTCTGCAGAATTGCACAGATCAAAAATAGCATTCTAGTTTTTTGGGCTGCTTATTCTACCTTAATTAGTGAAGGTTCACACCATGTTAGTGTCCTAATAAATTTTTTTATATTCTTTCCACTTGTTCTCCAAAAGAATGAACTTTTGGTCACAACTACAGTTATTTCTTTCTTTTATTATTCAGCCTATTATTCAGCCCATTTGAAAGATCTAAAGATCCCTTTCCCTTTCCATTCAATTTTAATCAAAATAGCAAGATGAAATGTGGTTAGACTTAATACTAAGCACATGAAAACATGCTTCTAAAGTTGTAATTTTCTAACTAGGGAATTACATTAAAATTATGAGCATTAAAATTGGCTGAATATATTTAAAAGCATATATGCACATGTACCCTGAAGAGAGAAAAGACTATTAAAGAATATTCACCCCAAATGTAGAAGGCATGTCTTTTTGCCATGTTTTATAGTATGACATACCTTGTGAGTTTGAAGCCTTCAAAGAACGTGGTTTTTGGTCTTCTCACAAATGCTGACAGATTAGTGTGTAACTTTTCCTTGTAGATATTACAAAGAAACAGGATGGACATTTTGATACACCACCACATTTATTTGCTAAGGTAAGAAGTTTTTATAAGAACCCTCATTTGTAAATTAGGTTTGAAAGAGGGTTGTGGGTTTTTTCCTAAAATTACGGAAATCACAGTTACATGTGTTCACTTAAAAGAATTAAGACCTTGTAAATTCATAGGTGTCACAACTCTTTATTATAATTATTCTTAAATTCTATTTGTCTGAATTCTCTCTAAACTTTGATGGAAGTTTGAGTTATAATACTAGGTAGGTAGGAGAAGGCACCTGGTAAATCTTTTCACATTGGTAATATTTTAATTATTAAAATAACAACATTTGTAACAGTAGATGTGCTTTCATATAATTCTTTAGGTAAAAGAAGTAGACCAGAGTGGGGAATGGTTCAAGGAAGGAATGAAATTGGAAGCTATAGACCCATTAAATCTTTCTACAATATGTGTCGCAACCATTAGAAAGGTAAGATAATAGGTTTTAAAATATAGAAATGCAATTATAGGATTTGGGTGTAAGCTAATAGAAGGAGTCCCCAAGCATATTCATTTTGACATAAAATGTGTATGTGTGTGTATCTTCACTGGAGAGAAGGTTGCTAGGAATTTCAAAATAAGTTTGAATTCCTGATCTTTCTTATATAGTTTATTGTCAAGATTGTCATTTTGAGTCTGCTACATTTACTTGTGGAAGTATATCCTAATTTAGAGGGAAAATATTTATTTAAGTTACTTCTAGTCAAGGCTAGTCCAATTCAGAATTGTAACAAGGCCAAGTTTATCTTCAGTTTCCTGTGTTTCCTTTTTAGGCCCTTTTCTTCCTTTTGGTGGTAGTTTTTGCTTCTTTTCTCTTTTCCCCCTCATCTGAAACTGCTCGTACAAAAAGACCTAGAAGAGAGATTCTTGGGTTTTGTTTGTTTGTTCATTTTTTTGAGACACAATCTCTCTCTGTCACCTAGGCGGGAGTGCAGTAGTGTGATCACAGGCTCAAGTGACCTTCCCACCTCAGCCTTCAGAGTGGCTGGGATCACTGGTGTGTCCTTTCATGCCTGGCTAATTTTCTTATTTTTATTTTTGTAGGTACAGGGTCTCCCTAGGTTGCCCAGGCTGGTCTCAGACTCCTGGGCTCAGGCAATCCTCCTAAAGTTCTAGGATTATAGACATGAGCCACAGCGCCCAGCTTTTTTTTTTTTTTCTTTTTAAGACATGGTCTCACTCTGTCACCCAGGCTGGAGTGCAGTGGCATGATCTCAGCACACTGCAACCTCTGCCTCCCAGGCTCAAGTGATCCTCCTGCCTCAGCCCCCTGAGTAGCTGGGACTACAGGTGCTGGCTAATTTTTATATATTTTGTAGAGATGGGATTTCACCATATTGCCCAGGCTGGTCTCGAATTCCTGGACTCAAGTGACCCACCTGCCTCGGCCTCCCACAGTGCTGGGATTACAGGCATGAGCCACCACGCCTGGCCTTTCCTTTTTTTTTTTTTTTCCCTGAGATGGTGTCTCGCCCTGTCACCCAGGCTGTAGTGCAGTGGCGTGATCATAGCTCACCACAGCCTTGAGCTCAAGCAGTTCTCCCACTTCAGCTTCCTGAGCAGCTGGCACTACAGGCACAAGCCACCACACCCAGCCAGTTTTTTGTTGTTGTTGTTTTCTTTAGCAATAGGGTCTCACTGTATTGCCCAGGATAGTCTCAAACTCCGGAGCTCAAGCAGTTCTCCTGCCTCAGCTGAGTAGCTGGAATTACAGGCAGGGGCCACCTGCCTGGCTAACATTGGCGGTTTTTTAAGGCCCCAGGTGAATATCATGTACAGCCATGGTCTAGAACCACCTAAGGAAAATCTGCTTACATAAAGGTGTAACTTAAGTCATAATTTGCATTTCAACGGTTTAAAACCTTGAGCTAAAAGAAAAACAATTATGATGGCCTGGGCATGGTAGCTCACACCTGTAATCCCAGCACTTTGGGAGGCTGAGGCGAGCAGATCACAAGGTCAGGATATCAAGACCATCCTGTCTAATACGGTGAAACCCCATCTCTACTAAAAATACAAAAAATTAGCCAAGCGTGGTGGCGTGCGCCTGTAGTCCCAGCTACTTGGGAGGCTGAGGCAGGAGAATCACTTGAACCCAGGAGGTGGGGGTTGCAGTGAGCCGAGATGGCGCCACTGCACTCCAGCCTGGGCGACAGAGCGAGACTCCATCTCAGAAAAGGAAAAAGAAAAACAATTATGATGACTGCCATGTCACATGGTCAAACAGCTGGACAAGACTGGCTCCAAACCCTGTTCCTCCTCTTTTCCTGACTAGTGATCAGAATGACCCAGTAAGATTTAAAACAGGCCGAGGCAGGCAGATCACAAGGTCAGGAGTTCGAGACCAGCCTGGCCAATATGGTGAGACCCCATCTCTACTAAAAACACAAAAATTAGCTGGGCATGGTGGCAGGCGCCTGTAGTTCCAACTGCTCGGGAGGCTGAGGCAGAAGAATTGCTTGAACCCAGGAAGGGGAGGTTGCAGTGAGCTGAGATTGCACCACTGCATTCCATCCTAGGCAACAGAGCAAGACTGTCTCAAAAAAAAAAAAAAAAAATTTAAAACACTGATTCCTGAAACACCTTTATCATGTTAAAAAGGAAAAAAAAAAAAGGCCAGGCCAAGTGGCTCACACCTGTAATTCCAGCACTTTAGAAGGGTGGGTCACGAGGTCAGGAGTTCAAGACCAGCCTGGCCAACATGATGAAACTAAAAATACAAAAAAATTAGCCGGGCCTGGGGGCAGGCGCCTGTAATCCCAGTAACTTGGGAGGCTGAGGCAGGAGAATTGCTTGAACCTGGGACACAGAAGTTGTAGTGAGCTGAGATCGTGCCATTGCACTCCAGCCTGGGCAACAAGAGCAAAAACTCTGTCTCAAAAAAAAAAAGAAAAAATTAAAGGCTTGGTGCGATGCCTTACGCCTGTAATCCCAGCACTTTGGGAGGCCAAGGCGGGTGGATCACTTGAGGTCAGGAGTTCAAGACCAGCCTGGCAAACATGATGAAACCCCATCTCCATACAAAAATTAGCCAGGTGTGGTGGTGTGCGCTTGTAATCCCAGCTACTCGAAAGGCTGAGGCAAGAGAATCACTTGAACCCGGGAGGCGGAGGTTGCAGTGAGCTGAGATCTAGCCACTGCCCTTTGGCCTAGGCATAGAGTGAGACTCCATCTCAAATAACAACAACAACAAAAATCACATAGATTCCCACGATCTACTCCATGTCTACACGATCAGAATCACAGTCAAGGCCAGGCTTGGTGGCTCACGCCTGCAGTTCCAGCACTTTGGGAGGCTGAGGTGGGAGGATCCTTTCAGTTCTAGCTACCACCCATGTGACAGCAGTCTCTGTGTCTGTTGATTCTAATTACTGAGAAAGAGTCTGAATAGCTGAGCTAAGCCTTTGGTTTGGGTCCATATGTGATACATACAAGTCCCTAGTCCAGTCACCTGTATTTAGAAGAATGAAGAAAGGAATCCCATGTAAGTGGGATAGTTCTGTCCAGAGGTCGTAGGCAAAGCTGTCAAACTTGAGAGTAGTAAATTTAGTGTACATGTTTACCATATAGAAATAACCAGAGAAAGGAACTTGGGGGAAGAGACCAAAAGATAGTGTGGAACCAGTATTACAGGCTTTAAACACTTGGTCAAGTGATCCGAGAGTTTTTAGTAGACAGGATAACTTGGTGTAAAGGTTCTGGCCTGAACAGAGACTGGACTGAAGGAAATTTTTACTAAGAGGGGCAGCATCCATAGAGGATGGCTGAAAGCAATTATATCAAACAAGATAGCAAAGTCAAGACAGATTAATGGCAAGTTGAGGTAGAGTTGTGGAACATGGTGATTGATTACCTCTAAAGGAGTAAGAGGAGTTGTTGATTTGACACCCTGTACTAACTCAGAGAATACGTTCAGCATGCAGGTAAAATGCTGGACCGAGACACTGGAAGAGAGGCAAACTCATGATAAAACTTCAGGAATCACTGGTGTAAAAGTTGATCATTATAGCACTGGGGTGGATGAGGTCATCAAAACAGACAGAAAAAAGCTAAAATCAGAAACGTGAAGGTTGGAGGTGAAAGAGCAAGTACCAAAAGGAATGCAGAAGGAATGATCAGAGAGATGAGAAGATTGATTGGTAGACCAGAATGTGATAAGAGACTAGGAGAAAATGTTTCAGAAAGTTAAGAGTAGGTTGGGTGTGGTAGCTCAGACCTGTAATCCTAGTACTTTGGGAGGCTGAGGCGGGCAGATCGCTTGAGCCCACCTTGGCCCCCAGGAGTTCGCTACCAGCCTAAGCAATAGGGCAAAACCCTGTCTCTACAAAAATTAGCTGGGTGTGGTGGCACACCTATAGACCCAGCTACCCAGGAGGCTAAAGTGGGAGGATCACTTGAGCTCACGGAAGTTGGCTTCAGTGAGCCATGATTGTACCACTGCACCTCAGCCTGGGCAACCGTGTCTCAAAAAAAAAAAAAAAAAAAGTAGTGAGCAAGTAGCAGATACTCAGTGAGGCTGAAATTTGAGGAGGGTAGTGCTGGGGGAAAAGGCCACTGGGTTGGGCAAATTAGGAGTTTATTTGTGAATTTAGCAGTTTAGATAAAGGCAAAATACTGCAGGAAAAAGCCAAAAACAAAAATTAAACAAATAAATAAAAAATATAAAGGAATATTTGGGAGGCAGAGGCAGGAGGATCACTTGAGGCCAGGAATTCAACCCAGCCAACATGGCAAAACCCCATCTGTACTAAAAATACAAAAATTAGTCAGGTGTGGTGGTGAGCACCTGTAATCCCAGCTACTTGGGAGCCTGAGACAGAAGAATTACTTGAACACAGTAGGGGGAGGTTGCAGTGGGCTGAGAATGCATCACTGCACAACAAAGTGATGCATTGGACAACAAAGTTGCACTGGACAACAAAGTGAGACGCCATCTCAAAAAAAAAAAAAGTGTATATAATAATAGATAAAGACAAAAATCAACTGCAAGGAGTTGCGTATATGTAACTTGAATTGAGTCTTTGGGTGAATAGAATTTATTCTACTATTCTATAACTTTGAACCTATTTTAAAGTAAAAAAAAATTTTTTTTCCCCCTTTGAGACAGTCTCGCTCTGTCGCCCAGGCTGGAGTGCAGTGGCATGATCTCGGCTCATTGTAACCTCCGCCTCCCAGGTTCAAGCAATTCTCCCTGCCTCAGCCTCCCAAGTAGCTGGGATTACAGGCGCCTGCACCATGCCTGGCTAATTTTTGTATTTTTAGTAGAGACAGGGTTTCACCATGTTGGCCAGTCTGGTCTCGAACTCCTGACCTCAGGTGATCTGCCTACCTTGGCCTCCCAAAGTGCTGGGATTATAGGCATGAGCTACCGCGCCCGGCCAAAATATTTTTAATATAATGGAAATTGGGAACATTAGAATATAAGAGATGGTCTTTTGAAAGCAAAATTCCAATGGTAATAGGACAAGATGGGGAAGTTTATCTTAGTTTTAAAGAGTGGGGGCAGCCTGGCCAAGGTGGGTGGGTCACCTTAGGTCAGGAGTTCCAAGACCAGCCTGGCCAACGTGATGAAACCCCATCTCTACTAAAAATACAAAAATCAGCTGGGCATGCTAGCACATGCCTGTAATCCCAGCTACTTGGGAGGCTGAGGCAGGAGAATCACTTGAACCCGGGAGGCAGAGGTTGCAGTGAGCCAAGATCAACCCATTGCACTTCAGCCTAGGTGACAAGGGAAACTCCGTCTCAAAAAAAAAAAAAGGCGGAGTGGGGACAGCCGGGAGTGGTGGCTCATGCCTATAATCCCAACACTTTGGGAGGCCAAAGCAGAAGGATCACTTGAGCCTAGGAGTTTGAGACCAGCCTGAGCAACATGGTGAGACCCCATCTCTACAAAATAAAAATTAAAAAATTAGCCAAGTGTGATGGTGTGCACCTGTAGTCCTAGCTACTCAGGAGGCAGAGACAGAAGCTACTTGAGCCGGGGAGGTCAAGGCTGCAGTGGGCCATGTTTGCACCATTGCACTCCAGCCTGAATGACAGAGCAAGACCTTGTCTCAAAAAGGGGGAGTGGGTTACTTGTTACAACAGTCTCTGAGGCGTGAAGAAACAAACAAGAGGACCCTTAACGTGGACCAGCCTTAGCATCTGCCATAGAGGAGTATGGTTATCTGTAGCATAAAAGAGATGAAGTTGGAGGTTGAAGAAAGTGGAGACGGTTTGTAAAAACTCTATGTGATAAATCAGAAAGAAAGAAGTAAAAGTGATATCAAGTAGGATTTGGAGCCTAGCTGAAACTAGATAGGTAAATTATAAGAGCACTCAGCCCCAGTTTCATGATGCTGCGACAGCAGGCAGCTATAGCCATGGTCAAAGGCACTGCTTTTCCCAGACCTCTGAGGTCAGTTCTAGGTAATCCTGCTTTTATTTCTGGAACACACTAGAATTTACATAGGTTTTTTTCATTAGAACTTCTGTTATTTAACATAACTCAATAGAGAAGCATGTTTCACTTTGAAGAGACCTTTATATAATAGATTTTCCTTTCTTTTAGAATGTCAAAGTATTATTTTTGTAATAGTAGTATCTAATTTCAAGTACTTAGAATTCTCTTAATTTAAAAGGTGCTAGCTGATGGATTCCTGATGATTGGGATCGATGGCTCAGAAGCAGCAGACGGATCTGACTGGTTCTGTTACCATGCAACCTCTCCTTCTATTTTTCCTGTCGGTTTCTGTGAAATTAACATGATCGAACTTACTCCACCCAGAGGTACTTCATCCTAATATAAACACTGGAGTTTAATCTTTACTTTCTTCTTACATGGTTTCCATTTACAACATTTAACACAGCTCTAGATTTCCTGAGTATGTATATAATGTGTGTGGATATACATATACATACAGGAGCTGTAGGTTGCTCTAAAAATATAAAGTACTGTATTCTAGCTTACTTTAATAAATTACAGTAGTATATAATTTTTCCTGAGCATCTGTGTATTTTATAACATGAATTGGTATTCTCAAACTCTGTTGAGTCAGTAATACAGGCTCAACAGGCTATGGCATATATAATTTTTTTTTTCCCCCAGTAAAGACAGGGTCTTACTCTGTTGCCCAGGCTGAAGTGCAGTGGCACAATCATAGCTCACGGTAACTTCCAATTCCTGGGTCCAAGCAATCCTCCCACCTCAGCCTCCCTAGTAGCTGAAACTATAGCTGAAAGGCACAACCATGTCTGACTTTTTTTTTTTTTTTTTCTTTTTTCTTTGTATGTACAGACGGGACTCTCACTGTGTTACCCAGGCTGGTCTTGAAATCCTGGCCTCAAGTGATCCTCCCACTTCAGCCTCCCCAAAGCACTGGGATTAGGAGTGAACCACCACATTTAGCTATGTGGACTTTTTTTTTTTTTTTTTTGAGACAGTCTCGCTCTGTCACCCAGGCTGGAATGCAATGATGCTATCTCACCTCTTTACAGCCTCCACCTCCCAGGTTCAAGTGATTCTTGTGCCTCCCCTCCCAAGTAGCTGGAATTGCAGGTGTGCACCACCACGCCCAGCTGATTTTTCTATTTTTAATAGAGATGGGGTTTCACCATGTAGGCCAGGCTCATCACAAACTCCTGGTCTCAAATGATCTGCCCACCTTGGCCTCCCAACGTGCTGGGATTATAGGTGTGAGCCACTGCACCCAGCCCTATGTGGACTTATAAAAGGATGGCTGTTTTACTCATGGTTTAACCAGTCATTTTCCAAATTTTAATACTTGAGCATTAAGTTGTTCCTCTAAGAAAGGAGGAAAGCTATAACAGAGGTCTATAAACATGGCATTTGCTCAGCCAGTTTTCTTTCTTGCAAGGAAAGAAAAATATCACTCCATAGTATTAGGTGCTAGACTCTTCTAAAGCCTAGGATTGAAAGAGCAAGTGTACCCTTGTAGTAAACAGAAAAAGAGAGCCACTTTTGCGTTACACTAAGTGGGCGTACCAGTGTTTCTAGAAAGGGGAGGGAAATCTGTGTAACATGGAAGAATTATTGCACTAGCAGTATAAATCATATAGGCCAGGTGCAGTGGCTCACGCCTGTAATCCCAGCACTTTGAGAGACTGAGGCAGGAGGATTGCTTGAGACCAGAAGTTTGAGAACAACCTGAGCAACATAGGGAGACCTTGTCTCTACTAAAAACAACAAAAAATTAGCCTGTCACAGTGGCATGCACGTGTATTCGCAGCTACTAGAGAGGCTGAGGCAGGAGAATCACTTGAGCCCTGGAGGTTGAGGCTGCAGTAAGTCGTTGAGAGCACTACTGCACTCCAGCCTGGGTGACAGAGCAAGACCCTGTCTCAAAAAAAATAAAATTGATCATGTAACCTATGCTCTTAAGATTTTGTATACTGTTACTTTTTGTCTGCATTTTAATATTATGCTAATTTTAAATGAACTGCTAGTTAAACCAGTTGTGTTTTTTAGGTTACACAAAACTTCCTTTTAAATGGTTTGACTACCTCAGGGAAACTGGCTCCATTGCAGCACCAGTAAAACTATTTAATAAGGTAAATTTAAATGGCAGCATAATTATGTGAGGACTTATTAATGCCCCACAAATACAATTTATGTTCATAAAAATGTCTTTGCTTTATATTAGAATTTCTCATTGGAGATGTAATATAAACAGATATATAGCAATGAAACAATATGAATATTTTCTTTACCTAGGAATCAAAACTTGTTTCCAAACTATGTTTCATGTTTAATCCGAATGAAAATGAAATGAATACTTTTCCTAACTAGTTTTTCAATGCTTCACCTTCATATTATGTTTAAATAGTTAAAGAATTATTTGGAATTTTTGGTTTAAATTATGTTATTTACCTTGTCGCGTCTGTTTTTTGCTTTCTTAATGGTAGTAGGGTTGCGCATTCTTTCTTTATACCAATATTAATGTTTTCTTCTCTGTGTCAGGATGTTCCAAATCACGGATTTCGTGTAGGAATGAAATTAGAAGCAGTAGATCTCATGGAGCCACGTTTAATATGTGTAGCCACAGTAACTCGAATTATTCATCGTCTCTTGAGGATACATTTTGATGGATGGGAAGAAGAGTATGATCAGTGGGTAGACTGTGAGTCCCCTGACCTCTATCCTGTAGGGTGGTGTCAGTTAACTGGATATCAACTACAGCCTCCAGCATCACAGTGTAAGTTGGTATACAGAAAAGGTGTCCTTTTGTAAAAATCAGCAATTCTCCAGAGGACTATCTCACATAAGTCATCTTTTGAGCTCACAGGACAAGAATATACCTATGTCTGATTGGTTGCCAGGTAAGACATTAAGACTCAACAACAATATCACAGAATCAGACCATGTGTACCATGGCAGTGTGAATCCAATAGTCAGTTACATAATGACTATAGAAACACAACAGTCACCAAATTAAACTAGACTTACTATTTTAGTGAGTTAAAAATTACAGACTAAAAGTTTATTGGTATGTAATAAATGGTTTTGAGTAAATAGTGGAATCTGTCTCGTTTTGAGGCTGTGGTTTTGTAGGAACAAGTATCCTTATTTTCAGACCATGATGTACTTAAATAAGTCTTGGTAAAGATAGTTCATCTAAGTTGTATCTAGACAACTGTATCATCTAAATTGTAAACAATTATCTGGTACCAATTTTCCTTTTTATTTTTCAGCATCAAGAGAAAACCAATCAGCTTCATCAAAACAGAAGAAAAAGGCTAAGTCCCAGCAATACAAAGGACATAAGAAAAGTGGGTCACCACGTGGTGTTCACATACATTTTCTAATTGTTAACTAATTGGAGTCACAGTGTTCTTGGACAGAAAATGCTATCTCTTGTGAGAACTGATGATTGTGCGTTATGTATTGTGCTTAAAGGTGCAGTATGCCATAAAAGGCAAACCCTTGCAATAATGAGAAACACTGATGTTTTACTGACAGGAGAAATGATTACCACAGTATTTAAAGTATACATGGTAAAGAATAGAGCCTGTGAATGACTCTTGAAATAATATGTAAAACCTACTAAAATTTAATCCTTTTTAAAAACTTTATTTAAAAAGAAAAATTAGCAGCCGGGTGCAGTGGCTCACGCCTATAATCCCAGCACTTTAGGAGGCTGAGGCGGGCGGATCACGAGGTCAGGAGATTGAGACCATTCTGGCTAACACGGTGAAACCTGTCTCCACCAAAAATACAAAAAATATGCCAGGTGTGGTGGCGGGCGTCTGTAGTCCCAACTACTCAGGAGGCTGAGGCAGGAGAATCGCGTGAACCTGGGAGGCAGAGGTTGCAGTGAGCCAAGATTGCGCCACTACCTCCAGCTTGGGCAACACAGCAAGACTCTATCCCAAAAAAACAAACAAAAAAACATTAGCAGATGCTTGATGCTTACAGTAGATGTGAAGCCTAATAAACCCATTTTTCTTAGAAAGCAAAACTTTCTGGAGTGATACTGGTAAGAAATCCAAGTTGATGGCAAACAAGCTTTACCAAATCTTTCTAGAAATGCTTTCTATACTAAAAAATTAGCCAGGCGTGGTGACTCATGTCTGTAATCCCAGCTACTTGGGAGGCTGAGGCAGGAGAATCACTTGAACCCGGGAGGCTGAGGCAGGAGAATCACTTGAACCCAGGAGGCAGAGGTTGAGGTGAACCGAGATCGTGCCATTGCACTCTAGCCTAGGCAACAAGAGCGAAACTCCATCTCAAAAAAAAAATTTTTTTTCTATGCTATGTTTTACCTTACAGTGAATTGTTGGCATAAGCCAAAGTAATATAAAATATATTGTTAACTATATTTGATTTTTTTAAATCTAATTCCCCATCATAGAAAACCATAGCTTCTCTCTTCATAAAACTTGTCAGAGAATATTTCATTCTTTTGTGTAGGTGTGTGTGTGTGTGTGTGTGTGTGTGAGACAAGATCTTACCTTGTTGCCCAGGCTGGAATGGAGTGCAGTGGCACAATCTCCACTCACTACAGCCTTGACTTTCCCTGGCTCAAGCAGTCCTCCCACCCCAGCTTCCTGAGTAGCTTGAACCACAGGTATGTGTTGCCACACACTCAGCTAATTTTTGTTTTTTTTGTAGAGACAGAGCCTTGCCATGTTGCCCAGACTGGGCTCAAACTTCCAGGCTCAAGCGATCTGCCTGCCTCAGCCTCCCAAAGTCCTGGGATTACAGACATGAGCCACCACACCTGGCCATATTTCATTTCATTCTTAGATAAGGTTATATATATATCTATATAAATATATATATATATATATATTTTTTTTTTTTTTTGAGACAGAGTCTCAGTCTCTCACCCAGGCTGGAATGCAGTGGTATGATCTTGGCTCACTGCAGCCTCGACTTCCCGGGTACAAGCAATTCGCCCACCTCAGCCCCTGGAGTAGCTGGAACTACAGGAGTATACCACCATGTCCAGCTAGTTTTTATATTTTTACAAAAATGGTGGTCTCACCATGCACCATGTTGCCCAGGCTGGTCTCAAACTCCTGGGTTCAAGCAATCAATCCGCTGCCTCAGCCTCCCAAAGTGCTGGGATTACAGGTGTGATCCTCTGAGTCTGGCCAATTTTTATTTAAAGATACTTTTTAAGTTGGACTGGACGCCGTGACTCATGCCTGTAATCCCAGCAACTTTGGGAGGCCAAGGCGGGCGGATAGCTTTAGACCAGCCTGGACAACATGGCAAGATCCCATCTCTAAGAACAAAAAAAGAAAGAAAACAAGCTATTTAAAAAATGTAAAAGTACACTTGAGGATTAAAACTGAAACAGATTTTTCCAGCTGATTTGCCAAATGTGCTCAGGTACGTGCCGATCTGCCTCAGTTACAACCTAGAGACTGAAGTGGCAAGAAGAATCAAATACACTCTGTTCTAAACTTTCTGATGTTTGCTTGTTAAGTGGGAAACTAAAAAATTTCTACTGTCCACTCTAGTGGTACTTTGAAAAATAGGTTTTCTCCCAGCACAAAAGCCATGTCAGCCACACAGAAGTAGCAACCTACAGGCCTGTCTCTTGACCTCTTGTTTATAGGCACAAGCCTCCCACAGGCTCAGAATTATTTTGCCCACCAGCTGCTTGCCAGGTCTGATACTCACCTAAAAGAACTTTAGGGAGCATTACCAAACCAGCCTGATGAAAGGGAATTATCATATATGTAAGTGGGTAGCAAGAATTCCCATGGGAACTTCATTTATGTCAGTGGGCTGACAATAGCAGGTATGACCACTAAGCTTTCTGTGAAGTAAATAACAAGTCTGCTTTCACTTTCTGTTGGATAAGACTCTGGAATTTCAGAATTTTCTTTCCAAGATGTCAATTTAAAAATGGTTTTTACTACTCAGTGGCTATATGACATTGCTTTTTAGAACTAATCTGTGAGCTTTGTGTAGACAATTGGTTTGCCTCCTTCAGCGTGACTCTTGTAGGATTTGTTTCTGACTTGGGTTTAAACTGTTTTGAATTAATGGGCTGGGAACATGGAAAGAAATGTGTAATTAATGAAGAAGTATTAACACCCCAGTTTTTAGTGATATTTACCATTACTAGAGTTCTGGATTCACTGAAAAAATGAATTTTGGACTACATGTAACATATTCTCTAACTATAATGTTTTACTATTTCCTAATAGCATGACATCATCTCTAATACCTTTAAATTGTCCTTTGGACATAGAAAAGAAAAGAACTGTGGACCCACAGTACCTCATTAGATGCCCTTGGGACCAGATGTGCTTTGGAATTCAGAATTTTTTGGATTTTAGAAGAGAAATATAGTCTGTGTAACATACGTTATTTAACACTCCAGACTGAAGCACTTTCTAAAGCAAATATATATATAAATATTTACATTAAATGACCCAAAAAAAAATTATAAGTGGTGTCACCAACTGAGGTACGGCTTTGTTGCCAAAGTTTTTTTTAAAAAACTTCCTGAGGCCAGGCGCAGTGGCTCACGCCTGTAATCCCAGCCCTTTGGGAGGCCGAGGCGGGCGGATCACCTGAGGTCAGGAGTTCAAGACCAGCCTGACCAACATGGAGAAACCCTGTCTCTACTGAAAATACAAAAATAAAAAAAAAGCCAGGCGTGGTGGCGGACGCCTGTAGTCCCAGCTACTCGGGAGGCTGAGGCAGGAGAATGGCCTGAACCCGGGAGGCGGAGCTTGCAGTGAGCCGAGATTGCACCACTGCACTCCAGCCTGGGCGACAGAGCAAGACTCCATCTCAAAAAAAAAAAAAAAAACCTTTTTGAATGTTGGAATTGAGGATAAGGAAGTGTAGTGCCGCATCAAGCAGCAGCTTTCACTCATGGTGCCGCCTCCTCTTATTTTTTCCTATTAGTCAGCAAACAGTTTGTTAGAAAGTTTTCTCACTAAGCTTTAGTTACACAAATAAGTATTTGGGGTTTAGAAACCTGTCATCCATTGCAGGCAAACTGATATCAATATCAGATGGGCTATAAAACCTTTTGTTTGTTTTTACGTTTGCCTTGATAAATTATCATATTCTGGCTCTGTTGTTTCATCGTATAGCTTGTTGGTCTTTTTGAACTTAAGATCATCTGTTAGTGGTATATTCTTTGGTAGTGCTTATTGTGCAGAAACAGCTGATGAGCTTCATTCGTCTAGCTTGCTTTGTAGTAGGTTGTGTTCATGCCACGAAGGATGGATAATTACTAACACTTTTGAGAATAAGTATAAGGTTCTGCCACAAGGATCATACACACTCTCTAGTCTCAAAAGCCTCTTTTCCTTAAGATGTGGTAATTCTAGAGCGGGAAAAGCAGCACTGGTTTCTGCTTTAAATCTCACCATTTTCAGGGACTACTGTAAGTAGTAAGAGTTGGACATTACTCCTTGCGTTTTTATCTCTTGAGTATGTAGTATATTAGGAAAAAGTCTGAAGTTTTTGTTGCATGTGATTTTGGTTTGGCTCTTGAGAATTGAATCTACTCAATAACAGCTTAAATCCCACATCATTTTACATAGGAATACTGTGTGGCTTATTATCTTTTAGTTTTGATTTTGTGAAGCGTAATTTTTTATTGCTCTTACTTGGTTTATTCTATCATCTGGAAGAAAACAGACATAACTCAGTCACAAAGATAAGGATCCTTCCACTTTTTTTTTTTTTGAGACAGGATCTTGCTCTGTCTCCCAGGCTGGAGTGCAGTGGTGTAATGTTGGCTCGCCACAACCTCCGCCTCCCGAGTTCAAGTGATTCTCCTGCTTCAGCCTCCCAAGTAGTGGGATTACAGGCATGCACCACTACTCACTGCTAATTTTTATATTTTTAGTAGAGACAGAGTTTCGCCATGTTGGCCAGGCTGGTCTTGATCTCCTGACCTCAAGTGATCCACCTGCCTCAGCCTCCCAAAGTGCTGGGATTACAGGCATGAGCCACACTGTACCCTGCTGATCCTTCAACTTTCAATATGATTAATGTACTATACTTGATTCTTCAATATTTGCAGAGTTCAGAGTATTTTTTTTTGGTTGGCAAAAGCATTATATGTGTCTTGAAAGGATTATATTTGTATAGGAAACTATAGCTGAAGGGTGTGATACTTTTTTTTTTTTTTTTAAGATAAGGTCTCACTTTATTGCCCAGCCTGGAGCACTGTGGTGCAATCATAGCTCACTGCAGCCTTGAACCCCTGTGCTCAAGCAAATCTCCCACCTCAGACTCTGGCATTGCCCAGCTAATTTTTTTTATTTTTTGTAGAGATGGGTCTCACTCTGTTGCCCAGGCTGTTCTTAAACTCCTGGCCTGAAACCATCCTCATTCTTCTGCCTTGGCATCCCAAGGTGCTGGGATTACAGGCATAAGCCACCATGCCCAGCCTGATAAATTTGTTTCAGAAGAAATCAGATTGCTTAAGAATGTGCAGGCAGTAAGCTTTGAATTTGGAAGTACTTTTTAGAACAAGAATTGTGTTTTCTAAAAGAGTGAATTGTGAACTAAAAAGTTAGGGGAGCACATTTCATACCAATAACATCCTACACCCAGATAATACATTTAAACTGTTTTACTTTGATTTCTCCAACCAGTGTTTGGGCTTATATGAGCTATGAAATGCTACCCTAAAAGTAGTGTTTTAAGACGCTTTCTTTCTTCCTTTGGGTTTTTACCCCATCTCAAGCAGAGACGTTCTTGAAAGAAATTAGCCAGCTGTTCTTAAAGCTCTCTGTAATTCATTTTACTTTGTCTTGTTTTAAATTTGAGAGTCAGAACTAGTATTACCAGACTCTCAGAGAGTAGAAACAATCTCCCCCAACACACACACTCACTCTCTCTTCCTTGTTTTCAGAAATACAAACTTTGCATAATTGGTTCTCTTTTCAGAGTGTCCTGTGCAGCACAGCTTTCCTAGTTATATAATGCACTTTTCTTACCACACATGTAAGTGAAAGC
Source organism: Macaca mulatta (assembly GCF_049350105.2). Lineage (NCBI taxonomy): Eukaryota > Metazoa > Chordata > Mammalia > Primates > Cercopithecidae > Macaca > Macaca mulatta. The sequence continues at coordinate 58,818,976 of NC_133421.1, forward strand.
TTACTTTAGTCTGACTTGATATTTAGAGAGGAAGATGCCAATTGGGAAGAAGCCTGTCAGTTTGTCGAGCCTGCCCATGACAGGTGGGGTGCGGAGGAGCTTCTCTGGTGACGAAGAGTTGACTCCTCCTCCATATCGAACCCTTCCAGCACAGACAGCCCCGGAGGCCTTCCCACCTCCCAGCACTAGCCGAGAGTTCAGTCCCAGCCTCAAAACAGGTAATTAGTCACATCAGCATCTCAGGTACTTCAGAGGGTAAAAGTACTGGGTAGGGTGGTGGGAGACAAAGCATGGTCTGGCATGACAGATGCTGACTCATTGGATTTTTTTTCTTTTTCTTTCAACTAAAGAATTCATTTCACTAGTCCTTAGTAGTCACTTCACTAAGACCAAACGTCAGGGAAGGATTTTTACTTTGTTTTAAAATAGTTCCGAGCTTCAAATAAGGGTAGTTGGAATTGTGAGACAACTTGGAATATTTCATGGTTTTTTAACATTCCGCATTGCAGAATTGTATGTGACTTGACCTGGGAACAAAGTGTGTCATTAGGGATAAGTCCGATTAAAAAGACAGAAAAGGCTTTGTTCATAACATTTCATAGTGTCTCATTCATGGAAAGGATGTGTTTTCAGTTCCAGTTTAATTTTAGTTTTGGCAGTAACATTGATCACAATCTTAGTTGAATAACAAATTTGGAAATTGAATACCTGCGTAATTTTTTTATTTCCATAAGTTCATGATTATGTATGTATAGTGATTAAGTAGTCAGTGGCATTTGATTTGAGTTTAATTGGTTAGGCCAAGGTAGTAGATTATAAGGAAGACTACAGAAGGCTTTGCCCTTTTTAATTACTAAGAACAAGCATGGTATTATCATAGGGTATGAGGACTTCACTTAGGCATGATGAACTTCAGGCCTGAGTACAGATCAGATCATACAGCTTCAAAGCCAAAGTTATACCTGCTTTGGCATGTGTTCTGCTATATGCTAACTATTGCTTTTAGACTAAATTGTTTTCTCTAATCAGCATTCTTTAAAATGTCTTGTATGTTGAAAACCTAGGTGAGACTTTTGTTACCTAGCTCTGTTTTCTTCTTCTTCTTCTGTTTGCTAATATTTTTGCACCTATGGGGGTTTTCTTGTTTGTTTCCGTTGTTGGTTGTTTGGGGGTTTTCTTTGCCATTTTAGGATACGTTCTTTAGCTTTTCCCTCCTGCACAATGTATTAGGCCACCTTGCCCCCTTCCCACTCTGTTTCTCTGAAGATCACTGTGATATTCTTACATCCAGAGGAAATTACACTACTACTTTTGTATGAAAAACTAATGAGGATTGTAAATCCAATGTTACCTGCTCTTTAACGGAAAAATGTTCAAAGTCTAAAGAGCGTTCCAGTTTCTTTTCTTGTCTAAGTTTTTTTATTTTTGCACTTATTTATGAAATAGTCTTGCATTACTTAATTAAGTATGGATATTGTGAGTTCCAAATATATTTGAGCTTTTGTTGGATCTTGGATGTATTTTCTTTAAGCATGAGGCTGGTTTTGAAGATATATGTCACATTTTGTGATAGGTTACTGGTTCATTTAAAACAGAACATCTGGCACTGGCAAAACCCAAGAATTTAGAGTAGACCTACTAGATGGAAACTACCCGGCCTCCTACGTGACTTCCTTCTTCCACTGGTGTCTATAGTATCTTCTGAGCTAGGGCACAACTGGTGGGGCTTGGTGTGATTTTTCCCTGATGAAACTAAGTAGGGACTGCATTGGTACCTTAACTATCTGAAAGCTATGGTTTAATTAGCGGTTGAGAGAGTTTATTATTTACGAGCTTCGTAGCTGGAAAAATGTGATTTCGGTTAGCTTATCTCCTGAAATGTTAGTGATTAGTGTCAACAGAGTGACTTCCTTCTAAAAACAGAGCTAAGAAAAGGCATTTGTGTGGAAAGTGACTTTCAACCACAGGATTTGTTTTATTTCATCCATCATTTATTGAGAAGGGCTGGAAAGGAGAAATGATTTATGTGAAGATAACCAGACAGGCTTTGTTTTAGATTCCATGAAAACAATGAAACTTTGCATTAAAACATTGCGCATCTGAGTGAATGTTTCACCTTTATCTTGAGTTACTTTTTTTAGCACATCATTTTCATATTTTAACATGACTAGAAGCATAATCCAGAAATTTGTTGTTAGCAGTAATGCATATAGCTTCAGGATAGGCTTTAGAATCTCAACTTACCTTTCTTACTTTTTTTTGAAAAACATGCGTTTGAATGAGCTTGATCTTGAAGCACAGTAATTCTTTTCTCATTCATTTAGCCATCCAGTCATCATAGAACAAGATACTGTTTTAATCAACCTTTTATTGTGGGTACTGCACCTTTAATGAAACTTGGGTTTTGTTTTCCTTTCCATGTATGTATTTTCTCCGTATTGTTAAAATGGCCCTCATGCTGAATGACTGCACGCTGGCTAGATTTGAAGGATAACTGTCATACATTTGATGTCATTCCTCATAAAAGCATTTTTATTTATATTAAGTAATTTTTTTAATGAAAGGAAGAACTAACTGCACAGTCTCGTTTGCTGTACCTTTGAACAGTCTGATGGGTGTTTGCTATGATTATATGCATAACGTATTCACTTTTCTGTCTTTGGCCTGTTAAATTTTTGATCACCAGTGCCAAAACCAGTACCAAATAAAATAAATTGCCATCTCTCAAAAGATTATTCTTGGCCAGGCGCAGTGGCTCACGCCTGTAATCCCAGCACTTTGGGAGGCTGAGGCAGGTGGATCACCTGAGATCAGCCTAGCCAAATGAGGAAACCAAATTCGAAACCAGCCTGGCCAAAATGAGGAAACCTCATCTCTACTAAAAATACAAAAATTAGCCAGGTGTGGTGGTACACGCCTGTAATCCCAGCTACTTGGGAGGCTAAGGCAGGAGAATCACTTGAACCTGGGAGGGGGAGGTTGCAGTGAGCTGAAATTGTGCCACTGCATTCCAGCCTAGGCAACAGAGCGAGACTATCTTAAAAAAAAAAAAAAAAAAAAAAGATTATTCTTTAAATTAGCAAGTAAGATGTCAGCAGCCATTATTTTTAAACTAATTGCTTGTAACTAAAATCAAGACATGGGCGAGGCACATCTTTTACTTTGTCTTGTTTTAAATTTGAGAGTCAGAACTAGTATTACCAGCCTCTCGAAGAGTAGAAACAATCTCTACAAAGTATAATCCCAGCACTTTGGAAGGCTGAGGTGGGAGGATCACGAGGTCAGTAGTTCAAGACCAGCCTCACCAACATGGTGAAACCCCATCTCTACTAAAAAAATAAAGACATGAAGTATTTTTCTGACTGTACTATTTGACTTTAAAAGTTGTAACAAATTTAATATTGTTCCACATGACGACACTGCCATTCCTTCATGAAAAACTTAAATGGCATACTACCTATCCAGATACTCTGCTGAGTTCTCATTCTCCTCATCAATTGACTTTTTTCTCTGTATGAGCAGTTTCCAATTTACATCCCATATATATGTATCCTCTCACTTCATTTGTTAATGAAAAGATACATAATAGAGAAAAACGGAGAACTTTTACTCTTGATCTGGAGCCAGATGCCTGCAGGGGCTGGTGGTTACCTGTGTGAGTATTGTGGGCAACCTGGGCAGTGAGCTCTGTGGTGGACAGAGATCTCAGGCTGCCCAGATTAAGGGGGTAGTAAGTAGCCAGTCAGTTCCCAATGATCACAGCTCTTTAAGGATGCTGCACTCATGTTTCCAAGTCTATCTACTTTTCAGATTTTCATGTGAAATCTCTTGTATGGAAATACTCAGTCAAATATGTAAAGAACCATTCAAATGTATAAAGAGGCCAGGCGCGGTGGCTCACGCCTGTAATCCAAACACTTTGGGAGGCCAAGGTGGGTGGATCACATTTGGCTAGGAGTTCAAGACCAGCCTGGCCAACATGGCAAAACCCCATCTCTACTAAAAATACAAAAGAATTAGCCAGGCTTGGTGGCGCACACCTGTAATCCCAGCCACTCGGGAGGCTGAGGCATGAGAATCACTTGAACGCGGGAGGCAGAAGTTGCAGTAAGCTGAGATCACACCACTGCACTCCAGCCTGGGTGATGGAGTAAGACTGTGTCTCAAAAATAAAAAATAAAAAAGCACAGGGCCCAGGCAGGGGTGGAAAAAGCAGTTTCTGACTTCTGATTTAGCAGATCCATGTATGCTAAAGAAGTTGGGAAAGAAGGTAGCATTGCTCACCATGGGACTAGATTCCAGTGGATGTGTTAGCACAAAAGACCGCCTCATCTGTTCTTTAAATTATTTGAGCTCAACTTTGGTTAGACAGTAACTTTCTCGCTCTGTCGCCCAGGCTGGAGCGCAGTGGCACCATCTTGGCTCACTGCAATTTCCGCCTCCCGGGTTCACGCCATTCTCCTGCCTCAGCCTCCCAAGTAGCTGGGACTACAGGCACCCACCACCATACCTGGCTAATTTTTTTGTATTTTTTAGTAGAGATGGGGTTTCACCATGTTAGCCAGGGTGGTCTCAATCTCTTGACCTCGCGATCCGCCCGTCTCGGCCTCCCAAAGTGCTGGGATTACAGGCTTGAGCCACTGCGCCCAGCCAGACAGTAACTTTAAGAAACCCGAACACAGCCAGGCGTGGTGGCTCACGCCTGTAATCCCAGCACTTTGGGGATGTGAAACTGAAAAACTGTTTTCCATACTAAAGACCTACAGAAACATGGCTATACTGTTAATCTGTTTTCGTTAAAGAATAAGTCATCAGATAAGAACTCAGGCAGGCACTCAGCATTGAACTGGCCCCCTGCCTTGTCCTCCCACATAGCTGGGACTGTAAGCATTAGCCACCACACTCGGCTCAGGAGTTTAATATTCGTTTTTCTTCGTAGGAGAAGAGGTGTACGCAGGGTCTCACTCTGTCACTCAGGCTAGAGTGCAATGACACAATCATAGGTCACTGTAATCTCGATCTCCTGGGCTCCAGCAATCCTCCTGCCTCAGTCCTGAGTAGCTGGGACTACAGGCTTGCACAGCCATACCCAGCTTTTTTTGTTTGTGTTTTGTAGAGCTGGGGATTTGCTACATTGCCCAGGCTGCTACCACATCCAGCCCAGATTTACTTTTTTAAAATGTATGTTACATCCTTATATAATTTATAATTTTTTTAATGTTTTGATTTAACATCAGATTTATATCTTTTTCTTCAGATAATGTTTTTAATAAAAGTACTCCTTGGGGCCAGGCGCAGTGGCTCACACCTGTAATCCCAGCACTTTGGGAGGCTGAGGCGGGCGGATCACGAGGTCAAGAGATTGAGACCATCCTGGCCAACATGATGAAACCCTGTCTCTACTAAAAATACAAAAATTAGCTGGGCGTGGTGGTGGGCGCCTGTAGTCCCAGCTACTCGGGGCAGGGGGGAGGAGGAGGGGGCGAGGTGCTGAGGCAGGAGAATCGCTTGAACCCAGGAAGCAGAGGTTGCAGTGAGCCGAGATCACACCACTGCACTCCAGCCTGGCTACAGAGTGAGACTCCGTCTCAAAAAAAAAACTCCTTGGGATTAATAATATATTAAAGTCATATTTATTGTGTTGGTAATTAAGATTGTACTTAAGAGGCCGGGCGCAGTGGCTCACGCCTGTAATCCCCAGACTTTGGGAGGCCAAGGCGGGTAGATCACAAGGTCAGGAGATCGAGATCATCCTGGCCAATATGGTAAACCACATCTCTACTAAAATACAAAAAATTAGCCAGGTGTGGTGGTATGTGCCTGTAGTCCCAGCTACTTGGGAGGTTGAGGCAGGAGAATCGCTTGAACCGGGAAGCGGAGGTTGCAGTGAGCCGAGTTTGCTCCACTGCACTCCAGCCTGATGACAGAGCAAGACTCCATCTCAGAAAAAAAAGATTGTACTTAAGAACCATGAAAGAACTACATCATTGTTTGTACAAACATTGACATAAAAGTGAATACTTGATCACAAAATTCTCATCCCAGTCAGATTAGTGAGCACCATTACCCTGAACATTTCATTGAAGATGTCCATTGTGCAGTGTGCATTATGCAGTACTGTTCCTTTCCAGAATGTTTCTTAACTGCTAATGTACTTGAAAATTAAAATTAACTGAATGCTCGTACTTTAGGGACTTAACTTGAAGTTACTGAAGAAATGAAGAAGTCTTAATAACTGTGAAACTGATGGAACATGAAGATCATAGGCAATCTGAGTACTCTAGAGAGCCTTAATGCCCATATGTTTCTCTCTCCCATTCAGTGACGACACTGCAGCTGAAGGAGGAGTTGCTGGATGGAGAGGACTATAATTTCCTCCAAGGAGCGTCTGATCAGGAAAGCAATGGCTCTGCCAACTTCTACATCAAACAAGAGCCATGAGGTGGCTCAGAAACTGAGGGCGAGAGGGGAAGGATTTTACACAGGACTGATTTATAATCAATCCAGCTGTACAGGGGGCTATTCTACTGGGACATTTTGCTAAACATAGAAGATTTCAGTTCCACATTTTTCAGGTGGGTGGGGAAACTATTTTAGTCGGGGGGGTGGGGTGGGAAATTTTCAATTTATAAAGATGGACAATTTTTGTGTTGTATTTGAAGCTTTTGAAAGAATTTTGTAATATTTTCCAACTTTGGATTTATGTGCATTGTTAACAAGAACTGAAATTCTAACTTTTTTGGTAAGATTAAAGTTTAGGTAGCAGGATTGAAGGAAATGATTTAAGAAGGATATAGGTGTTAAATGCAAATGAACTGTCATTACAAATGAACCTTTTTGGTACCTGTTGGGAGATTTTGGGATTTTTTAGAAGTTAGGCCAGTCACATCTCCAGCTTCCTTTGCTGCAGAAATATGCAACTGAACTCCTCATGGAGGGGAGGGGTCATCACCACACAGGTCATGGAAGGGGTCATTATTTCTGCTTGTTGGCATTTTATTGCAGCCCATTTTAAATGTTTGTACAGAAATATTTTTCATTCTGTGAAAATTTATTTGGAGTTCTATACGAAACTGGAAGAACTCTGGATACTTTTATATGTTCTCTTTTAATTAAAAAAATGATTAGAATTATCCTAACACTAAAGTGTTAAACTGGAATGGTTGACAGGATATACAGGATCTCAGTCTACACATTGAGGGGTTGGGGAAAATGCAATGTTGTTCTGAGTTTATTTTCCTTTCTAAAAAAATACCCCACGAAAGGGATTCTGATCAGTTCTCTGCCATTTCCCTCTGTCTGTGAAATAACAACTTGGTATAACCACAACCAAAAACAGATGTTCTGTATTAGGAGAATCGAATCGAAAGTTACTCAAAGTCAAAATAAGTTTAGATTTCAAAATCATTCCAGCTCTGCTTTTATCTGTCCTGGATTTGGTAGAAAACTAATTTGAAAGAGAATTTAATTTTCTTAAAATTCCGTATATATATATATGATTGTCTTTAATTGTATTCAGGATTTATTTTAATAATAACTGATTTGGACCATGTTGAACATTCCCTGTTTTAAAATTCACATGACTTCCTTTTTAAAAAAAAAAGGATACAAGGGTAAATTGGTGAAAGGTTTGCTCTCTGCATTTTCTAACTTTCTACTGAGTTGTGACTGAATGAGAGCTCTCTAGCGTTTACCAGTGAGGTTCATAAACTAAACTCTCAGGAATTAATTGCATCTGTTCTAGAAGTGCTTCTGGGTCTTAGCCTGGCCTCTTCAGAGTGGTAATATTGACCATCTCCTCTGGAATATAGGTAGGGCTAATTAGAAATTAATCAAAATGATTAACCTCTACAGTCCTTCAGCCTATGGAATGCTTTAAAAAATGTTAATGGAAAGCCCCAGGAGACCATTTTAGGTAAGATTTTTGTTTGAATTTTAAAATGCATAGAACGTTTAAAAAAAAAACCAGCAATTTATTTTCTAAAATATTGCTCTACTTTTGGGAATAATAGCATTGGTAATACGCACAGGTTTACCTCATTCTATGCAAGAGGGGTTAATAACATAAGGTTTTATAATAGCTACTGGAAGTAAAATTTGTTACTTTATAGTGTAAGAATGTATGGAATCGCATGTCACCATTTCTTAATACTGACTCTTTAGGGGCATAAATGCAGATCACATCAACGCAAGTTGATTCTCATGTGTCAAATATATGTGAATTCAGCTGTTAAATTACTGGATATTTATCTTAACATTGCTGAGAGGGACCTACTGTAAATGTGACATCCTCACACTTCCCATATCTTTAACTTTGAAAAATCTTCTCGTAAACTTAAAAGCCTGGAAGTATTCCAAAGCAAGGGTTACAGCAGTCTTTATTCTCAGGCTCACTGAATTAAACCCAGGACTAATTCCACAGCACAGGCACAAGAATCCTGTTGTATGGTGTACTCTGCCAGTACCTTGGATTTAGGAGCTCCATGGGGAACTGAATAAACCAGGAGAGAGAGGATTTGGAGCTAGTCAGTCCTGGTAATCTATGAAATGCTCATTTATACCCCGGTTTCATAAGCTTCCAATTCTATAGCAAACCCAGGCTCTGAGTGTTCTAGAATTCCCTAATTCATGAAGTGTTTCTTGTCTTGATCCCTTGACCAACAGTTGAAGGTTGGTAAGGACTTTCCTACAGTCTAAACACAACCTAAAGCGCTCTTTCATTGTTCACACACTAACTCCTCCTGCTGACGAACCGAAAAATAATTAATGCAGAGGAGATTTATGTCTTAGCCATAACTCCAGTTGTACAACTCAATCGCCCCATTCTCTTTTACGGTTCAAAACTGCTGACCTTGGGTTTTTGTTTTTGTTTTGTTTTGTTTTTCCTGTTAGGATTTATTTGGGGACTTTTGGTAGTGTAAACTCTTTAACCTTTTCCTTGCTGTGTATGAGGAAAGCTAAAGCTGTTATCAACTTCTTATTCTACGATACTAACACGGGTTTTCAGTGTTTGTTTGTTTTGATTATTATTATTTTGCGTGATGTGAATACCCTCTCCCATCAATATTTGTATTATGGTGCTATATATTGGTAATGATCCTTTAATATTGGGAAGGGATTTTAAAAATACTGTGATTAAACTGGGTTTCTTCCTTTGATTTTCATATTTTAAATAAAGCCACAGTCATTTATACAAAAGAAAAGCATCTGTCCCTGGGCAAATCTTTTGAGGACAGAGGTCAAAGTAAACTGCATAAGGTTTTTACATCATTTCTCTATGTATTTGATATAGAAATCAATATCTGTACAAATTTAATCTTTTATTTTCTTGGTAACTCGTGATCATTGAGAAAGTGTTTGAAACTTTCTCATGAAGTGTATATATAATGGCGTGAAAAATTCCTTTGGAAAAATTTATGTTCCTTTCATTTTTACCAAATTGCAAATTTTCAGCATGGATGTGAAAAGCATTAAAATTATAACTTTGTGTACAAGATGAAAATAATTCACTAAATTTGCCCTTTTTTACACAAAATAAAATGTTAAAGTTAAGCTGGATTTGAGCAGTTCTTTAATATGCTTTGGTTTGGGGGGTTGCTTTTCTATTGCATGCCCTCTATAAGCAGTCAGAGACCCCTATGAAAGTTGGATCCGTCCCTTCCTCTAACAAGGGGTAGCAGGCACATGAGTGCTGTGAGGAAGAATTTACCACTTGCTGGTGAGGGAGCCAAGAGTAGTATGGTTAGACATAGGGACGAGGTTACATTGGAGGTGGGATTGCAGGGGCAGGGAGGGAAAGGGCAAAAACCACAGCAGGAGCCGAGGTGAACAGGGACCTTTATGGGGAAATTAAATCATCTGAGCTAGAACATCATGTTTCGGGGTTGGCATGCTTAGTAGGAGACTTTTTTTTTTTTTTTTTTTTTGAGATGGAGTCTCACTCTATCACCCAGGCTGGAATACAATGGTGCAATCTTGGCTCACTGCAACCTCCACCTCCCATGTTCACGCCATTCTCCTGCCTCAGCCTCCTGAGTAGGTGGGACTACAGGCGCTCACCACCACGCCCAGCTAATTTTTTCTATTTTTAGTAGAGACGAGGTTTCACCATGTTAGCCAGGATGGTCTCAGTCTCCTGACCTCGTGATCCACCCGCCTCAGCCTCCCAGAGTGCTGGGATTACAGGCATGAGCCACCACGCCCCGGCTAGTAGAAGCCTTTTTTTAACTCCGTTAACCTCAGCAGCAAAGTGAATCAGATGTAAATAAAGTATCCCAGCTAACTCCCTTAACATTACAAGGGAATGCCAAAAAGCCCTCCTTTTCCAACAGCTGGCTCTTTGGAAAATTATTCAACTTTTACTGCAGATGCAGTTGGTAGAGATTTTTATGAATTGGGAAAGGATATGTAAGACAGTAATGAGATGGACTGGGTCTCTTCAGGGATTAATGTCATTCTTTAGAAAAATATAACGCATTCCAAGAAAAAAGCCTAATTTCTGCCCTATTTTCTACCTTAATTGGTTTGAACAGTTGCCATAGTAAGCTGGAATTCCTAGGTTGGTGCTTATTTACTATCCCATGAGTTTTGACAAATACATACGTATATATTTATATATATGGGTTTTTTGCTTTTTTTTTTTTTTTTTTTTTTTTTTTTTGAGAAGGAGTCTCACTCTGTCACCAGGCTGGAGTGCAGTGGCATGATCTCGGCTCACTGTAGCCTCTGCCTCCTGGGTTCAAGTGATTCTCCTGCCTCACTTGAGTACAGGCACACACCACCACACCCAGCTAATTTTTATATTTTTAGTGGAGATGGGGTTTCACAATTGTTGGCCAGGAAGGCCTTGATCTCTTGACTTCATGATCCGCCTGCCTCAGCAGCCTCCCAAAGTGCTGGGAATACAGGCATGAGCCACTGCACCTAGCTTTTTTTTTTTTTTTTTTGAGATGGAGTCTCACACTGTCACCCAGTGCAATGGCACGATCTCAGCTCACTGCAACCTCCGTCTTCTAGGTTCCAGCAATTCTCCTGCCCCAGCCTCCTGAGTAGCTGGGACTACAGGCACATGCCACCACGCCCGGCTAATTTTTGTATTTTTTAGTAGAGCTGGAGTTTCACCATATTGGCCAGGTTGTCTTGAACTCATGACCTCGCGATCTGTCTGCCTCAGCCTCCCAAAGTGCTGGGATTACAGGCATGAGGCACCACACCTGGCCAGATATATTTCTTGAAACCATTACATGCCTCTTGGGAAACTAGTTATGCCCAGAAACAAGTGTCTCAAGAACTCAAGGGATGTTCCTGCCTTGGCCTCCCAAAGTGCTGGGATTACAAGGCATGAGCCACTGCATCCAGCCAAGATAATGCATTTTAAATAATAATGTACTTTCACTATTTTTTTTTTAAGTTTATTGAAAGCATGAGATGTTCTGAATGATATGTCATTTTCAGCCAGGCGCAGTGACTCATGCCTGTAATCCTAACACTTTGGGAGGCCAAGGTGGGCAGATTGCTTGAGACCAACCTGGCCAACATGGTGAAAGAGCATCTCTACGAAAACTATAAAACTTAGCCGCGCGGATTTGTACACACCTGTAGTCCCAGCTTCTTGGGTGACTGAAGCACGAGAATCACTTGAACCCAGGAGGCAGAGGCTGCAGTGAACTGAGTGAGACACTGCTCTCCAGCCTGGGCAACAGAGCCGAGACTCTGTCTCTCAAATAAATAAATGAGGTGATACTTTCACACACCTAGCTGGTGCAGGATTAGGACCTAAACCAAGCCTACTCCAGAGGCAGTACTTTTTTTTTTTTTTTTTTTTTTTGAGACGGAGTTTTGCTCTTGTTGCCCAGGCCGGAGTGCAGTGGCACGATCTCGGCTCACTGCAATGTCCACCTCGCGGGTTCAAGTGATTCCCCTGCCTCAGCCTCCCAAATAGCTAGGATTACAGGCATGCACCACCACGCCCTGCTAATTTTGTATTTTTAGTAGAGACAAGGTTTCACCATATTGGTCAGGCTGGTCTTGACTCCTGACTTCAGGTGATCTGCCTGGCTCGGCCTCCCAAAGTGCTGGGATTACAGTTGTGAGCCACTGCACCCAGCCCAGAGGCAGTAACTTTCAATCTCACCCTAGTCTACTCCGTATTTCTCATTTAGTTCTAACAAATTGAGTGCTAACATCCAAAGCCTTACTCATCTTTCACCACTACAGGTTGATGTCACTTACCCTCCAAACTCACTTCCTCACATCACTTGGGAAAGTATTTAAAGACAGATTTAAAAAAAAAAAAAAAAAAAAAAGGCCAGGCACGGTGGCTTACGCCTGTAATCCCAGCACTTTGGGAGGCCGAGTTGGGTGGATCACAAAGTCAGGAGTTCAAGACCAGCCTGGCCAACATAGTGAAACTCCGTCTTTACTAAAAATACAAAAAAAATTAGCCGGGCGTGGTAGCGGGTGCCTGTAATCCCTGCTACTCAGGAGGCTAAGGCGGTGAATAACTTGAATCTGGGAGGCAGAGGTTGCAGTGAGCCGAGGTCACACCACTGCACTCCAGCCCAGGCGACAGTGCAAGACTCCGTCTCCAAAAAAAAAAAAAAAAAGGCAGTAAAGCATAGTGGCCGTGGGCATGGAGTCTGAAGACAGCGCTCGGGTTGGAAACTGGCACCTCCTCCACTGGCTAGTTATGTAACTTGGCTCAGTTTCCTCCATTGTAAAATGGGGATACTGGTGCCAGCCTCCCAAGAGTCATGAAGATGCAATGAATGCATGTATATAAAGTTCTTTGAACAGCCCTGGCAGAGTAAACCCATGCTTTGCTGCTGCTCCTAACCCAGGTACCTCCACCAGCATGCATAAGTGTCACCAGGGAGCACAGTGAAATGCAGGTGCTCAGGCCCTGCCCCAGACTCTTAAGATGTTTATATTGGCCGGGCGCGGTGGCTCACGCCTGTAATCCCAGCACTTTGGGAGGCCGAGGCGGGCGGATCACAAGGTCAGGAGATCGAGACCACGGTGAAACCCCGTCTCTACTAAAAATACAAAAAATGAGCCAGGCGCAGTTGTGGGCGCCTGTAGTCCCAGCTACTCGGGAGGCTGAGGCAGGAGAATGGCGTGAACCCGGGAGGCGGAGCTTGCAGTGAGCCGAGATCGCGCCACTGCACTCCAGCCTGGGCGACAGAGCGAGACTCCGTCTCAAAAAAAAAAAAAAAAAAAAGATGTTTATATTAAACTTCTGCTTAACTGTGATGAGAATGTAGCATATATAAACATATATGAATTATATTTGAAATTGAGGAATGATTTTTAAAATGTTAAACTTATTACCAATTGTTGACTAGAAACTAGAATCTTTACACTTTCTTTTTTGTACTAAAGCATTAAAAGTATTTCTTACTTCATTCCAAAGGAAAATTGAGCTGTTTTCTCTCTACTCTGTCAGTGACCTCAACACTTCTGACACTAGATGTAAGGGGGCTGTTTCCCTTCACACTGAGCAGCTCTCCACCAGACACCAGCTGGGGGTCCTCTCCTACAATTCTGATGCTGTCTACCTGAAGTCAGATCCCACACGTTAAGGACTCCGGCCCCCAAGACTGCCCGTATTTCAAATGCCAGTTGCAAGCCCCAGCTTATGACTTTGTTCTTCTGACCAATTGGCTATAAACTAAGGGTTCCCATGACCCCCTTCTTAGATTGAGTTAATTTGCTAGAGGATCATAGAACTCAGGGAACCACTACTTACATGTATTGGTTTAATAAAGGATATAGCTGGGCACAGTGGTGTGCATCTGTGATCCCAGGTACTCACGAGGGTGAGTGGGGGGTACTGCTTGAGCCGGGAGTTCAAGGCTTAGCCTGGACAACATAGCGAAACCCCCATGTCTAAAAAATAAGGGATATAGATAGACCAGATGCATGGGGCAGGGTATATGGAAAATGGCATGGAGCTACACTCTCAGAGTGTCCCACCCTCCAAGCACCTCAGCAATCTGGAAGCTCCCCAAACCCTATTCTGGGGTTTTACGGAGGCTTCATTACATAGGCATGATTGATGGCATAATTGGCCACTGGTGAGCAATTGAACTTTAGCCCCTCTCCTCTTCTTGGAGGTTGTAGGGAGGCTATCCAGGAGCACCCACAGCCACTGGTCATCTCATTAGCATATAAGAAACCTAACATTTGAGATTACAAGGGTTTTAGGAGCTGCGTGCCAGGAACTAAGGGCAGAGACCAAATATGTACTTACGTCACAATGTCATTGTCTTATATTTACTATAGCAGTATACATAAAAAGCATAGAAGAATGGTCGGGCGCAGTGGCTCACGCCTGTAATCCCAACACTTTGGGAAGCCGAGGCAGGTGGATCACAAGGTCAGGAGTTGAAGACCAGCCTAGCCAAGATGGTGAAACCTGTCTCTACTAAAAACACAAAAATTAGGCCGGGCGCGGTGGCTCACACCTATATTCCCAGCACTTTGGGAGGCCAAGGCGGGTGGATCATGAGGTCAGGAGATCGAGACCATCCTGGCTAACACGGTGAAACCCCATCTCTACTAAAAATACAAAAAATTAGCCGGGCGTGGTGGCAGGCGCCTCTAGTCCCAGCAACTCAGGAGGCTGAGGCAGGAGAATGGCGTGAACCCAGGAGGCAGAGTTTGCAGTGAGCCAAGATCGTGCCACTGCACTCCAGCCTGGGCGACAGAGCGAGACTGTCTCAAAAAAATAATAATAATAATAATAATACAAAAATTAGCCAGGCGTGGTGGCAGGCACCTATAAACCCAGCTACTTGGGAGGCTGAGGCAGAGAATTGCTTGAACCAGGAAGGCAGAGGTTGCAGTGAGCCAAAATTGGGCCACTGCACTCTAGCCTGGGTAACAGAGTGAGACTCCATCTAAAAAAAAAAAAGCATAGGATTGTCATATATAGGAGTGACATTTAGCTTTTACCATTTTTTTATAGGAAATGTACATTTATAATTGATTCCAGGTGATAGTGCTACAAATGATTTGTATTGACAGGTGCTATTAACATTTTACAACTGTTTCAATCCAGCAAAATTAACCTCAAAAGCAGGGAATATGCCTGTAGTAACCACTCACTGCATCTGGCCCAGGAAACCAGCAGGAATAGATATCTCATCCCAGGGAAAAAAATAAAGGCGCAGGGTTGCTAGGGTTGCAGAAATATGTACCAACTATAGGCCAAGCACTAGGTTAGCTGCATATACATAATTTCATTAATCTTGCATTACAGTGGTAGGCATGCCCATTTCACAGATGTCTTTAGGCTTCCACTTCCTAATAAGTAACTTGCCCCATCTGTAATCAGCAGATATATAAATCTAGAGTATTTGCCTAGTCTGTATGTTTCACTCCAAGTTTCAAGAAATTTTCTTTCTTACAGGTGGCCAGGTGCAGTGGCTCACACTTGTAATCCCAGCTACTCAGGAGGCTGAGGCTCAAGAACCACTTGACCAACTAGGCTTCAGCCCAGGAGGTGAAGGTTGCAGTGAGCTGAGATCACACCACTGCACTCCAGCCTGGGTGACAAAGCGAGACTCTGTCTCAAATAAATAAATAAATAGGCCATGCGCGGTGGCTCACACCTGTAATCCCAGCACTTTAGGAGGCCAAGGTAGGCAGATCCCCTGAGATTGGGAGTTCAAGACCAGCCTGACCAACATGGAAAAATCCCGTCTCTACTAAAAATACAAAATTAGCAAGGTATGGTGGTGCATGCCTGTAATCCCAGCTACTCAGCAGGCGCAGACAGGAGAATCGCTTGAACCCAGGAGGTGGAGGTTGCGGTGAGCCAAGATCATGCCACTGTACTCCAGCCTGGGCAACAAGAGTGAAACTCCGTCAGGATCAGATAGATCATTCTTTGACAAGCAGGATTTAGATGTAGATAATGCTACTACAGCCAGGGAACCAAGTCACTTCTTTCAGCTCAGTATCAAATAAGCACAAGGAGACAGTATCCAGCTTCCAAAAACTTTATTGGCAAACATGCTCTATAAAAGAATGATCAATCCTGTTGCCTCTAAGTCAGTGGAATGAAGAGCTGTGTCCAGGGACACACCACGCCGTGCTGAAGGAGACTGCTGCTATGTCCACCTCTTATTCATAGACCCAGTCATGAGCACAAGACTTGTAGTCAACCAGTTCTTCAGGCTTAAACCATAGGCTGATTTCTTTTTCAGCACTTTTTACTGAGTCACTGCCATGAATGATGTTCCTAAGAAAGAAAACAATTACTAGTTGCCATGTTTTAAAGTGCAAAAGTCTGTTTAATGGGTACCGCAACGGATAGCCACTCCAGACTTTTTCAGCCATATTGCCACTTGAAGCAGCAGACCAATTTATACCCCCAAAGCACTTCCTTTTAAAAGCAGCTATACAACTGTAAAGGTGCTTGATTCAAAACATTCCTTGTTTCAACTGTATTACGCTTCCAAGTCTGGCCTCCCCATCAAAAGAGTGTTTGTACCCCAAGATTGCTGATGACATAAAACACTCCTCCTCAAATTTTGGAAAATACAGTAATATTCAAACCCACTCCAGATCAACATCCCAACTAGATATGATGTATGCGTTATCATAGGCCAGCTCTGCTGCATTTTCTTATAACACTGATTTGCAAAGCCCAACCATGACATAACACTGCTTATTAATAACAATCCCTTTATTCCACTTGAACCTCACAAGTTTGTAAAGGTTTTGAACAGATTGTGTAGAGGTGAGGGAAATCAAAAGGTTAAATGTCACACCTATGGACAAAGTACTCATGGATATGGCTAGAACGCTTCCCTTCTCCACACCTAGCATTTTCTGCTGTGCTACACAGGAACTACCACATACGGCCCCCTAAAATTAAGTAACCTAGGGAAGAAGCTATGTGTGAAAGCTGTTTTGTTTTGTTTTGTTTTTTGAGACAGAGTTTCGCTCTTGTTGCCCAGGCTGGAGTGCAGTGGCGAGATCTTAGCTCAATGCAGCTTCCAACTCCCGGGTTCAAGCAATTCTTCACCTCAGCCTCCTGAGTAGCTAGGATTACAAGCATGCACCACCATGCCTGCCTAATTTTTTATTTTTAGTAGAGACGGGGTTCATGTTAGCCAGGCTCCAGGCTGGTCTCAAACTCCTGATCTCAGGTCATACACCCACCTCGGCCTCCCAAAGTGCTGGGATTACAGGCATAAGTGTGGCCTGAAAGCTTTTATACAATGATAATCACCACCTAATTTATGAGTTTGGGCCAGGCATGGCCTGAGCTTTTATACAATGACATGCCCAGCCTGAAAGTTTTTATACAATGATAATCACCAACTAATTTAAAAAGTTCAGGCCAAGTGCGGTGGCTCATGTCTGTAATCCCAGCACCTTGGGAGGCCAAGACAGGCGGATCACCTGAGGTCAGGAGTTCGAAACTAGCCTGGCCAATGTGGTGAAACCCTGTCTCTACTAAAAATACAAAAATTAGCTGGGCGTGGTGGCATGCACCTGTAATCCCAGCTATTTGGGAGGTTAAGGCAGGAGGATCGCCTGAACCTGGGAGGTGGAGGTTGCAGTGAGCTGAGATGATACCACTGCACTCCAGCCTGGGTGACAGAGGGAGAGTCCGTCTCAAGAAAAAAATAATAATAATTCACAGATTCTTCTGAAAGTAGGATGCACCTGATGTCTGCTTTAAATGGTGTTGCATAAAAGTCATCCACCCTCCTGTCCCCGGACTTACCTGCCAACCTGAATGCAGAAGTCCCCACGAATGGTGCCTGGCTTAGAATCTGCTGGATTGGTCTCCCCAAGCATCACTCGGCCTGTCTTCACCACGTTCAGCCCCTCCCAGACCTCAGAAGTGTGAAAATGGATTTATAATCAGATCTGCCACTCAGGACAGGTAGTGTCTAACATTTACTCCTACCTGACAGGACACATCAATGAGACCAACCAGTGACATGATTATCAGCTAACCCCAGCAGAGAGTAGGGGCCTACCTAAAAACTCCATTCCAAATGTATTGCTAGGATTCAAAGACAGGTCTGCCCAACTTGGGGACTTCCCAGTTTAGCTGAGACAGAGATAAACAATGTTGAAGAATCCTTATACAGCCATCGACAAAGAAAAACTAGTTAAGAGAGGAGAAAATGGCCAGTCTGGAATAGGGTTAGTGGGAAGGGCATCCCAGAAGACTGCTAGAACAGGGAAAAGAAAGACTAACATGCAAGGGTCAGGATTCCAGGGAAGAGCAGAAGGAAGAAAAAGGGGAACAGGAAATAGGTCTACTTTCTCAACAATTTCACTGCCTCCCTATTTTACTCTCTCCTATTCTTTTCACTCCCAATTGGACATTAGCACCATCCAGAAGAAATTGCTTCTAGTATAGGATTTGAGAACTTCTTAAATACTTACATTTGAATTTTTCATGAGAAAATAGGAAAAAATTTTTAATCTAGGAAACATTAAGGTCTAGAACACTTGTCAAACAAGAAATTTAATACTTTTTTTTTTTTTTTTTTTTGAGATGGAGTCTTGCTGTCACCCAGGCTGGGGTGCAGTGGCGATCTCGGCTCACTGCAACCTCCGCCTCCCAGGTTCAAGTGATTCTCCTGTCTCAGCCTCCTGAGTAACTGGCCTCCTAACTGGGATTAACTCCTGGCCTCAGGTGATCCACCCACCTCAGCCTCCCAAAGTGCTGGGATTACAGGCATGAGCCACGGAGCCTGGCCCGGAAATTTACCATTCTTGTAGGCAGTGAGATTCTATTTAACTCTCGAAAAATTTACCTGAAAACATCCTTCCCTTATCTTTTTTTTTTTTTTTTCCTTTGTTGAGACAGAGTCTCGCTCTGTTGCCCAGGCTGGAGTGCAGTGGCACGATCTCAGCTCACTGCAACCTCCGCCTCCCCGGTTCAAGCAATTCTCCTGCCTCAGCCTCCCGAGTAGCTGGGACTACAGCCGTGCACCACCACACCCAGCTAACGTCCTTCCCATTTCTAAGGTCTGATTTGCTTTCTCCTCCCAAGCTCCTAGTTGCTCAGTTAACTAACTTCAGCAGGTTCCATTCATAAAATAATTTAGGTGAGGGAGATGTCTAAAAAAGAACACCGAGCACTTTTTCCCCATTTTCCCTCATTCCCCACAACCACTCACCATGGCCACAACCGGCCCCGAGTTCATGTACTTCACCAGCCCGGGGAAGAACGGGCGGTCTTTCAGGTCAACGTAGTGCTGCTTCAGGTGTTCCTCAGAGGCCTGGCATTGGAGAGGACGCGCCAGTTAGGAGCTAAGCTGGAAAGACTCCAATCCCATCCTCTGGACCTCCCATTAGCAAGTCCGGTTTTATGTTCTAGCCCACGTTCATAAGCGGTGTGTGGAAATATATACATACTCACACAAATATTTTTTAAATCCCATCCAAACCATGAAACTAATGTCATTTTAACAGAAAGACTGTTCTTTTTTGCTGCGTTGTTTTGGTTTGTTTTAGGAGACAGGGTCTCCCTCTCATCACCCCGGCAGCGATGCAGTGGCACATTCATGGCTCACTGCAGCCTCAACTTCCAGGGCTCAAGTGATTTTCCCACCTCAGCCTCCCAAACAGCTGGAACTACAGAGGCCCCCAACCATGCCCAGTTTTTTTTTCTTTTTTTTTCTTTTTTTGTAGAGACAGGGGCTTGCTATGTGGCTCAGGCTGATCTCCAACTCCTGGGCTCCACCCACCTCGGCCTCCTAAATTGCTGGGATTTTAGGCGTGAGCCCCGCGCCTGGCCAAGACTGTTCTAATCGTAAAGACACCCTCATTCTATCAATGACATTAGGGGTTGTGTAATCCTAAGAAGTAGGTGGTTTGAAGATCTAGATTTAGGGAATTAAATTTTAGCTGCAACTGAAGTACATATGTTAGGTCACATGCCAGGCAGAGGTCACATTAAACTCCCCTGGGCTACTCACAATGCCCTTTTAAATATTTCAGATGGTAACTGAGAACATTCTCTTCACCGATGAGCCTGCTTGAATTTCAGTACTTACTTATCCCTAAGTGTAGGGATTCAGATCTGTGCCCCAAATTTAATGTGGAAAATATAGTTCCTGCCCTATGCTAAAGGAGGAGCACCGCACTGGAAGTCGGAGTTTCAGACTAAAGCAAAGGACATTCTAAGTCTCCATTCCGTGCCTAGGTGGACCCGCGTGGGCAGGCGCAGGGGGTCTGGGGCACGGGGTTTCTCCGCTCCCTGCTGCCTCCCTGCGGCCGGTGGGCAGGTGGCGGCCCGCGGGAAGGAAGCCAGACCCGGAGGGCGAGTCACGCTACCCGCGCTTCACCTTCCCAAGGGCGTCTGTCCCCACCGCCCCGGCAAATGGTCGACCGGCCAGAGCCGCCCTGGGCGGGGGCAGCGGGGAAAGGGATTCTCGCGGCCGCGAAATGGACTCGGAAAGGAGACGCGGACAAACCGCCGCCAGGAGGGAAAAACACCCGCGAGCCGGCTGCAGCGGGGGAAGGGAAGACGGGGGCGAGTTACCCGGAGGAACTTCATGGCCACGAGGCGGAACCCCTTCTGCTCGAAGCGCTTGATGATCTCGCCCACCAGGCCGCGCTGCACGCCGTCCGGCTTGATGGCGATGAACGTGCGCTCGAGGTTGGCCATGGTCCTGCGAGGCGAGAGGTGCAGTCAGGGTCCGGACCGAGGCCCTGGCGTGGCCCGCGGAGGCCACGTGGGCGCCGCCAGGCCCGCCTCCCCCACCACGCGCGGCCGCGGGGACACGTGGCTTCCCGGGCGCTTCCGCCCCGCGCAGGGCCGGCGTCACTCTGCGGAGCCCGAAGGCCCGCGGGGCGCAAGCTGCAAAGGAATCTCCCGCTCCGACCCCGCGCGGGACCTGCGGGAAATCGGGGGACGCCCACAGACCGGGCCCACCTGCGGCCGTGCAAGCGGAAGAGGGAGCCGGAGGAGTCGCCAAGGGATGTGCCCCACCGCCTTACCGGGAAGCTGGAGGGGCCGGGTGGCGGCGCTGCGCTGCGAGAGCAGAGAGCTGGAGGGACCACCACACCCGGGAGCTGGCAGCGGAGGAGGGGCGCGGGGCGGAGCGCGACGTGGCCACACCCCGGAGGACCTAGCCTCTCAACCCGCAGGAACGCCCCACCCGCCCGGCCGGACGCGGCCCGAGAACCGTGTCCACGCCCAGCCGGGGCGCGCCCTCGCCGGGCAGTGATCAAAACGAATCCAGAGACAGGAAGTGATTCCTTCTCCACCTGGACGTCCTATGAGTTCAACTACGCACGTCCCAAATCCCACTCCTCACCTCTCAGTACTTCCCGTGAACCCAAAAGCTCCTAGACACACACACACAGAACCTGCTCCTGTGCTCGAGTTCTCTACCCCGGTCAAGGCCATCTGCTGCTTTCAGCACCGGCATTAACCTTGACTTGACTCTCCCTCCCCGTCGTGCACCCACAGTCCTTATCCTCCCTACCTCTGAAATCCAGCCTTCCCTCCCCTCTGCTTGAGCCCTGGTTAAGCCTCGGCCTCCCAACGGGCCTCGATCTCACCTCTCCCCGCAAACCGGGAGCCTCGCTCAGCACCTGAGACGGCCATCTGGTCCTGCCCCTGCCCTGCCTTTATGACTCCCCCTCCTACAGTATGGCGTTCAGACTCCTTAGCGAGATGCTCTTTTCACAGGATGCCCTGCTGCCTGGCTGCCGCCTCCCCACCTACATTTCCAGCCCCAGTCAGCTGCCCCACTCCCACCCTGAGATAGGGATCTCTGCCCACCTGGCACTAAAGTGCGGTCGAGCTTTCCAGTTCACCCTGAGGCGCGCCCCTGGACCCTGAGGAAAGTCTAGACCGTGTCATAGAGATCAGGCCTGTCATCGACCTGTACACACTTCCTATTTGCAGTGTGTAAACTGCAAACAAGCTCCCTTTGGTGATGCCCAACTTCCCTGGGGTGGTCACGAGCCCCTCTCAGCGCCTGCAGCACTGACTGACAGCCGCACAGCAGTGGTACTGCCCTGACATGGTGGGCGCCCGCTTGCTTCCCCTCAGGACTCTGAGCTGACCACAGCAATCATGCCATCACCCGAGTGCCCCTACCACTGCGCTGATTACCTGTCACTGGCCAGATAGATGACAACCTGGCCTCTGTCACACCTTATCTGCTTTCCAAACTTCTAGTTACAGAGCATTAGCCCACCAGACATTGACAATGACTGTCATGTGCCCTCATTTGGGGGCACTGTATTTTTTGGCTTCCATCTGAAGCACACTCTTATTTGGATTACCAAATGTCAACTGTGGAAACAGCTCTGGAAATTTCACGGACTTTTCTCTGTCCAGGGGAGAGCTATCTGCCCCTTGGTCAGGTCACTGATGGCTACTTAGGGTACAGTCAGGACCACCCCTCTGCTTTCACCTCTTCTTTCCTTCCTGGGAAGACTGTCCTTAACTGGGGAGGCTGTAACCCTCCAGCTTCACATGTTCATTCCCCAAGTCCTGGTATGCTCATCTCACGCCCCAAAACAAACAGGCCACACTTTGTGTAAAATATTAATAGAAATTCAGGCCAGGTGGAGTGGCTCACACCTGTAATCCCAGCACTTTGAGAGGCCGAGGCGGGTGGATCACGAGGTCAGGTGTTCGAGACAAGCCTGACTAACATGGTGAAACCCCATCTCCACTAAAAATACAAAAATCAGCCGGGCGTAGTGGCGCATGCCTGTAATCCCAGCTACTCAGGAGGCTGAGGCAGGAGAATCGCTTGAACCCAGGAGGCAAAGGTTGCAGTTAACTGAGATCGTGCCACTGCACTCCAGCCTGGGCAACAGAATGAGAGTCCATCTCAAAAATTAAAAAAAAAAAAAAATCATCTCGCCCTCATCTGTCCATAAAGGCAGCCCACCCCAACTATCCTCTTCTCCCCGCTCTTGAGAAGTCCCTTCCCCTCTATTGCCTCTACCGAAGCCAGATGAACAGGAAAGATAAGAAAACCCTCAGCAGGCAGGCGCAGTGGCTCACACCTGTAATCCCAGCACTTTGGGAGGCTGAGACAGGTGGATCATCTGAGGTCAAGACCAGCCTGACCAACATGGTGAAAACCCGTCTCTATTTTTTTTTTTTTTTTAGACGGAGTCTCGCTCTGCCGCCCAGGCTGGAGTGCAGTGGCCGGATCTCAGCTCACTGCAAGCTCCGCCTCCCGGGTTCACGCCATTCTCCTGCCTCAGCCTCCTGAGTAGCTGGGACTACAGGCGCCCGCCACCGCGCCCGGCTAGTTTTTTGTATTTTTTAGTAGAGACGGGGTTTCACCGTGTTAGCCAGGATGGTCTCGATCTCCTGACCTCGTGATCCGCCCATCTCGGCCTCCCAAAGTGCTGGGATTACAGGCTTGAGCCACCGCGCCCGGCCAAAACCCGTCTCTATTAAAAATACAAAAATTAGCCGGGAATGGTGGCACACGCCTGTAATCCCAGCTACTCTGGAGGCTGAGGCAGGAGAATCGCTTGAACCCAGGAGGCGGAGGTTGCAGTTAGCCAAGATCGCACCATTACACTCCAGCCTGGGCGACAAGAGCGAGACTTCATCTCAAAAAAAAAAAGAAAGAAAGAAAGAAAAACCCTCAGGCTGGGCACGATGGCCCACGCCTATAAGCCCAGAACTTTGGGAGGCCCAGGCAGGCAGATCCCTTGAGCCCAGCAGTTGGAGACCAGCCTGGGAAACATGACGAAACCCCATCTCTACAGAAAATACAAACATTAGCTGGGCGTGGTGGCACGTGCCTGTAGTCCCAATTACTCCAGAGGCTAAGGTAGGAGATCACTTGGGCCCAGAGAGGTCGAGGCTGCAGTGAGCTGCTGTGATCACACCACTGCACTGCATCCTAGGCGACAGAGTGAGACCCCGTCTCAAAAGAAAAAAAAATTTTCAGTTTCCCTTGCAGCTAGATGCAGCCATATGCCTAAGTTCTAGCCAATGGGATGTAAGAGGAAGTGGAGGTTGTAATTCAGAGATGTCTCTTTAAAAGGGATACTTCTTCCACTTCCTTTCCCAACTTGCAGGAACATGGGGGGGTAATCCAAGTAGGACTGATTAGAAGGAACCAGGTGTGTGTAGACCACCTTAAAGATCAGAGCCTTACCACTATGACCACCTCTACTGAGTAGTTAGGGCTTTTTTTTGAAGACAGGTCTCACTGTGTCACCCAGGCTGAAGGACAGAGGTGGGATCACAGCTCACTGCTCCAACCTCTGGGGCTCAAGCAATCCTCCTACCTCAGCCTCCTGAGTAGCTAGGACTATAGGAATGTGCCACCACACCCGACTAATTTTTAATGTTTGGAAGAGATGAGGTCTCACTCTGTTCCCCAGGCTAGTCTCAAACTCCTGGGCTCAAGCAATCCTCCTGCCTTGGCCTCCCAAAGTGCTGGGATTATAGGCATGAGCCACTGCACCCGACCACACTTGAACTTTCAAATGAAAGAGAAGTACATTTCTATCTTGTCTCCATTAAAGCAACCAAATCAATATCCTAACAAATCAAAGCTACTTACAAGACCTCCTGCTTCATTTGAGGCCATCCCAGGGACCCAGGCCTACTGTCTACCTAGCTTTTCTGATTTTCGGAGGAATTACAACTTCCCACACTCCCCCATTCACTGAATCCCCAAGAGCTTCTCAAGAACAGGATGGATATGTTTTTATTTAAGAGACTGGTCTCACTCTGTCACCCAGGCTGAAGTACAGTAGCATGATCATGGTTCACTGCAGCCTTGAACTCCCGGGCACAATCCTCCTGCCTATTATGCCTTCCCCATAGGTAGAACTAGAGGTGTACAGCACCAGAGCTAATTTTTCTTTTTTTTTGTAAAGTCAGTGTCTTGCTGTGTTGCCCACGCTGGACTTGTACTGGCCTCTAGCGATTCTTCCCCTCAGCCTCCTGAATAGCTGGAATTAAAGGCATGAGTCATTGTACCCAGCCTAATTTTTTTTTTTTTTTTTTTTTTTTTAGTGAGACAGGGTCTTGCTCTGTTACCCAGGCTAGTCTCCCACCTCAGCCTCCCAAGTAGCTGGTATCACAAGCACAAGCCAGCACACCCAGCCCTCATGTATTATTTCTGATGAATCCTCTGCACCTAGTCCAGTCTTGGCCATGTAGCAGATGCTCCATAGATGCCTGTTGAGTAGCTCCATGCCAAGAGTGGAAGGGACGCAGGGGTTAAGAAGGGCAGGCAAAGAATGCCTGTGTGTATGTGAGATCTCAATATAAATAATTTTTATAGTATTTACATTCTCTATTAGGTCAGGTTATTCAGTGTACATGAAAAGAAGAAAAAAAAATACAACAATACAAAGTAACCAACTCAATGAATCCTAAGTTGGGAGGAAGCATTTTAATCAGATGGTAGGGGATGGTAACACTGTACAGGGAGCACTCACAGCTCCAAGAGCTTCCTTCCAAATTATGACGAAGTTCCTTTAAATAACTAGATTTCCTAGAGCCTGGTCCTCTGCCCATGGGAAGGAGGAGAAATGGATGTGAAAGCATTGTAGCCTGCTCTCCTGTCATTCATAGATCCAGTTCTGAGCACAGCTCATGTAATCTACCAGTTCCTCAGGGTGAAACCACAAGCTGATCTCCTTCTCTGCACTCTCCACGGAATCACTGCCATGTATAATGTTCCTGGGTGGAGAAAGAGATAGTCACATGACCAAGACCAGAAGGATTAAAATGCGCCCATTGCCAGAAATCTACAGCCACGGCAGCATAAAAGCTGAAGCTCCATGGACATTAGACCATGTTAAAAGAAAAAGCCTACAATGGCCATTCATGTAAGGGTGAAAAATGCCCTCCCCACATTCAGCCCTCCCGGTCACACTGGTGCAAACAGTAAGAGCCTTCAGGAAAGACTGTGGCCAGCAAAGTGTGTTGTACCAGGTTCTACACTTCGTGTAACGGAGGTACAACTACAGTGATTTTAAAAACCAAAGCCAAACACCAACTTAAGGGGGAGGAAAACAATAAACTCCGATAAAATCAACCTGCATATGGTATCATGTCTACCTCCAGCCTCAAAAACCCAAATCCTTGTGGCAACTAAATCAGATTTTGGAAAAGGGGGAAAAAGAGCAAAATCTCACCTGCCAACTTGTATGCAGAAGTCGCCACGGATGGTCCCAGGCTTGGAGTCCGCAGGGTTGGTCTCCCCGAGCATGACTCGGCCTGTCTTCACCACATTCAGCCCCTCCCAGACCTCCAAGGACAGAAGAAGATATGGTCAAAGAAGAAAACCCATCTCAGCAGAAAATCTGGCAACTATTAATCCAAAAATAGGAAAAAATAAAAAGGCCCCTTAAGATGACATTCATTCACTGAACAAATATTTAGAGTATCCACTTATTCCGGCACTAGGGATCCTGGTCTCCCTGCCCTGATGCTTGCCTTTCTACAATGTACTCTCCATTCAGCAACCAGAGCAGCCTCCTTAAAATGCCAAGTGTGGGCAGGGCGCGGTGGCTCACACTTGTAATCCCAACACTTTGGGAGGCTGAGGCGGGTGGATCACGAGATCAGGAAATCATGACCATCCTGGCTAACACAGTGAAACCCCGTCTCTACTACAAATACAAAAAAATTAGCCGGGCGTGGTGGTGGGCACCTGTAGTCCCAGCTACTCAGGAGGCTGAGGCAGGAGAATGGTGTGAACCCGGGAGGCGGAGCTTGCAGTGAGCCGAGATTGTGCCACTGCACTCCAGCCTGGGTGACAAAGCGAGACTCCATCTCAAAAAAAAAAAAAAAAAGGCCAAGTGTGAAGTGTCCCATAGCTTCCCAGCACTCAGGAACTACATGGTCAACACACCCCTAAGAGAGGAGGCCCCTGCCCATGCCTCTGAACTCTTCACATCCCAACTTCTCTCCCACCCATCAGGCTTCGGGCATTTCAATTCTCCTCCCATACTTCAAAACGCCAAGCTCATTCCCACCCTGGGACCTTTGCACATGCTGTTTGCTTGGCTGGAAATGTTTTTCACTGTGATTCTGTACATAGCTGGCTGCTTCTTGTCATTCAGATCACAGCTTAAAATTTGCATTCTTTGATCATCCATTCTAAAGTGATCACTTGCTACTCCTATTCATTTCTGGGCCTATCACTAACCATTAGCTGATATATGAAAATAGATATCTATTTGGTCTCACTCATGACTGTATCCCCAGTGTCTAGAAGAGAGCCTAGCGCAGACGACAAGCAATGCATACTTGGAGTATCTCACACAGGCACACTCACCATGGCAACTACCGGCCCTGAGTGCATGTATTTCACCAGGCCGGCAAAGAACGGACGGTCCTTCAGGTCAATGTAGTGTTCCTTGAGAAGGTCTTCAGAGGCCTATTCAACAGGACGGAGAATGAGAATGGCCCCAAACCATCTAAGAACATACAATCCATGTAAATTCCCCTCATCCACCCTGCTATGTAAAACATGAGTGGTTGGGCTCACTGATTCTGTTATAACCCAATTCATTCTCCACACTGGAAGGGAGCAGTGACAGGACTAAAAGTACTTCTCCAATTTTATATCAATTGTCTCCCTATTGGCATTGACTGATAATAAAACCACAGAACATTAAAATTAAATTCAGCTATCTCATTTTTAAAAAACTCAAACTCCTGGGCTCAAGTGTTCCTCCTGCCTCAGACTCCCAAATAGGTAGGACTGTAGACACACACTACCAGACTTGGCTAATTTTTAAAATTTATTTATTTATTTTGAGACAGAGTCTCCCTCTGTCATCCAGGCTCGAGTGCAGTGGCGCGATCCTGATTACTGCAACCTCCACCTCCCAGGTTCAAGTGATTCTCCTGCCTCAGCCTCCCAAGTAGCTGGGATTACAGATGCCCGCCCACCATGCCCAGCCAATTTTTGTATTTTTAGTAGAAACAGGGTTGTTGGCCAGGCTGGTCTCAAACTCCTGACCTCAGGTGATCTGCCTGCCTCGGCCTCCCAAAATGCTGGGACTACAGGCGTAAGCCACCACGCCCAGCCATACCTGGCTAATTTTAAAAAATTATTTGTAGAGATAAGGTCTCACTATGTTGCCCAGGCTGGTCTCAAACTCCTGGACTCAAGTGATCCTCCAGCCTCGGCCTCCCAACGTGCTGGGCTTACAGACGTGACCCACCATGCCTGGCCCTCAACCATCTCATTTTAGGCAGGAAAATCAACAATACAATAAATTTCCATTCCCAGAGCAAACCCCAAATAAAATGTTAGAAGGACACCAGGGAGCAAGTCTTGGCATTTGATGAGCAGCAAACTAAACCAGGCCATTACCCAGGGATGCTTCACGTTTACTCAGAGGATAAAAGCCCAGCGTGATGACCGTGTGATTCCCAAAGGTATCTGCAAATCACCCAAAAGTAAATGACATCTAGCAATACATAATTCTGCTGAAAAATGGAAAATTAGCCGGGCGTGGTAGCGGGCGCCTGTAGTCCCAGCTACTCAGGAGGCTGAGGCAGGAGAATGGCATGAACCCAAGAGGCAGAGCTGGCAGTGAGCCGAGGTGACACCACTGCACTCTAGCCTGGGTGACAGAGCGAGACTCCATCTCAAAAAAAAAAAAAAAAATGAATTAGAAGTTCTCATACTGCAAGGCTAATATGTGGGAACAAATCACGTTAGCTAGAGAACAAACTATCTGCTTAACAGTTTCAACTCAATTTGGCTGTGTTCTCTCTTGTACTGCATATGTGCTTGTTCAAATCTAACAGGGTCCCATGGTTTTTCCAGCTCTGTGGTACTGCGCTGTATGACGCGTATCGCACACATTAGAGACACACACAAATGTGGAGACTGGCAGCCCAAAAGCCCCATCATTCAGCCACCAGTTATCACTTGCCAAAGTAAAATTATATGGCCACGTAATCATTCCGTGGTAGGGATCCAACCCTCGCCCTGTCCTTTCCTAGCCAAATGGAAGACTTTTGTCGTGAAGTCTCCTAACAGACACTGAGGTGACCCTCCCTTACCAGAATACTCTTTTAATTCTATTAATTGGTTCCAATTATCTTTTTGTTGGTTTTGTTGTGTGTGTGTTTTGAGACAGCGTCTCTCTGCCACCCAGGCTGTAGTGCAACGGCATGATCATAGCTCACTGCAGCCTCACACTCCCAGGATCAAGCAATCCTCTTGCCTCAGGTTCTCAGTAGCTAGGACTACAAGTGTGCACCACTACACCCGATTAACTGATTATCTTTTTTTGAGATGGGGTCTTGCTCTGTTACCCAGGATGGAGTGCAGTAGCTCGATCTCCATTCACTGCAACCTCCACCTCCCAAGTTCAAGCCATCCTCCCGCCTCAGCCTTCCTGGTAGCTGGGACTACAGGCATGGACCATCACACCCAGCTAAACTTTGTATTTTTAGTACAGATGGGGTTTCACCATGTTGGCAAGGCTGATCTCGAACTCCTGACCTCAGATGATCCGCCCACTTTGACCTCCCAAAATGCTGAGATTACAGGTGTGAGCCACCACACCAGGCCCTAACTGATGATCTTTAGTCTGCCAAGCAGATCATAGGCTTTTTTAAGGGCTTGGGGGTTGGGAACCTCAAGTTCTCCCTTGCTTCCTACCTCCACAGCAGATTTAAATAGCCCTTTAGAGTCATGGCCGCTATCCTTCCATCCATTCTTCACCAAACCCATATATCCTTAATAGGAAATTCAGGCCAGGCGCGGTGGCTCAAGCCTGTAATCCCAGCACTTTGGGAGGCCGAGACGGGCGGGATCACGAGGTCAGGAGATCGAGACCATCCTGGCTAACACGGTGAAACCCCGTCTCTACTTAAAAAATACAAAAAACTAGCCGGGCGAGGTGGTGGTCGCCTGTAGTCCCAGCTACTCGGGAGGCTGAGGCAGGAGAATGGCGTAAACCCGGGAGGCGGAGCTTGCAGTGAGCTGAGATCCGGCCACTGCACTCCAGCCTGGGTGACAGAGCCAGACTCCGTCTCAAAAAAAAAAAAAAAAAAAAAGGAAATTCAATGTAAAGGAGAAAATGTCTGCGCTCAGGGGTCAGAGAGACTCAAGTTAAAATCCCAGCGGCATCACTGTATGCTATCAGGCACATCACTGAACCTCTTCAAGCCTTAGGTTGCTCATCACTAACAACCACGAACACAGGAGGAAGTACTTCTCAAGGCTGGCATGAAGACTAAATCAGGAAACATATGTGCCCAGCATATGGTAAATGCCTGATCAACAACACATTCATTTCATGTTACCTTCTGCTGTGATCTATATGTGTCCCCAAAAGTTCCCATGTCGGAAATTTAATCCTTGATGCAACAATGTGGGGAGGTGGGGCCTAATGGGAGGTTTTAGGTCATGAGGGCTTCACCCTCATGAATAGATTAATGTCTTATCTCAGGAGTGGGTTTGTTATAAAATCAAGGTCAACCCCCTCTTGCTCTCTCTCTAGCTCTCTCTCACTCTTGCACTCTCTTGCCCTTCTATTCTGTTATGGCATGATGCAGCAAGAAAACCTACATTAGATGCCAGCTCCTAGAGCTTGGACACCACATTCTCCTCTCGGCATGAACATCAGTCTACCCTCTTTTACGTTAAAGCAGTTTTCTTTTATTTTTTTGGAGATGGAGCCTCCCAAAGTGCTGGGATTACAGGCGAGTCACCACACCAGCCCTAAAGCAATTTTTCTAAAACATCACATAGTAAGTAAATTGAAAGTCAAACTAAAATTTAAAATGTACTAGAAAGGTCCAAAATTGATGCCCTTTTAGGAAAACATACTATCCCCTATTTATTTGAGAATTGGAATTTTTTTTTTTTTTTTTTTTGAGACGGAGTCTCCCTGTTGCCCAGGCTGCGGTGTGGTGCAATCTCGGCTCACTGAAATCTCCGCCTCCTGGGTTCAAAAGCAATTCTTTTTTTTTTGGAGATGGGGTTTCGCTCTTGTTGCACAGGCTGGAGTGCAATGATGCGATCTCAGTCACTGCAACCTCCACCTCCCCAGTTCAAGCAATTCTCCTGTCTCAGTCTCCCGAGAAGCTGGGATTACAGGCGCATGCCACCAGGCCTGGCTAATTTTTGTATTTTTAGTAGAGACAGGGTTTCATCATATTAGTCAGGCTGGTCTCCAACTCCTGACCTCAGGTGATCCGCCCGCCTCGGCCTCCCAAAATGCTAGGATTACAGGCGTGAGCCACCGCACCTGGCCGGTTCAAGCAATTCTTTTTTTTTTTTTCCTTTTTTTTTTGAGACAGAGTCTCGCTCTGTCGCCCAGGCTGGAGTGCAGTGGCGCGATCTGGGCTTACTGCAAGCTCTGCCTCCCGGGTTCACACCATTCTCCTGCTTCAGCCTCCTGAGTAGCTGGGACTATAGGCGCCCGCCACCTCACCCGGCTAGTTTTTTGTATTCTTTTTAGTAGAGACGGGGTTTCACCGTGTTAGCCAGGATGGTCTTGATCTCCTGACCTCGTGATCCGCCCGTTTCGGCCTCCCAAAGTGCTGGGATTACAGGTTTGAGCCACTGCGCCCGGCCGGTTCAAGCAATTCTTATGTCTCAGCCTGCCGAGTAGCTGGGATTACAGGTGCCCGCCCTGACACCCAGCTAATTTTTGTATTTTTAGTAGAGATGGGGTTTCGTCACGTTGGCCAGGCTGGTCTTGAACTCCTGACCTCAAGTGACCAGCCCGCCTTGGCTTCCCAAAGTGCTGGGATTACAGGCATGAGCCACTGTGCCTCGCCCAGCCAAGAATTTGAATTCTTATCTCTAGAATGTGTTTAAAGAGGGGTTACTGGTCAATCAATCCCTTGCATTTATCAGAAGATTGCTTTGTAAGTAGCTTGCAGGTACATCTGCTCTCTGCTATTTCAGGAGAACCTCCCCAAAACCAAAACCATAGTTTTCCTCCACAAGCTCCTATGGTACCTAATAAATGCTAGACAATAAGCATTGATGAGTGTCTAGTAATTGCTGATGGAAGATTTTCTTGCTAAAAACACAACCTGTCTCAAAGGGGGAAAAAAATCTCTCTAAAATTATCTGCTTAGGAAGCTCAAGACCAAGAACTCAAACATGCTCAGCTGAGTCAAAAATTACAGAGATGCAGTCATATGTGGAACTCTGCACTGCTTTTCCCATAGCAATGCACCTCATATTACAGAGACTATTTTGGAAAATCCTAAACGTAGCCAAACGCTAAGGCACTGAGGTGTTTCCAGGTCTCTAGATACTTGTGTCCACTCTGTCCACTCTACCATGAAGAAGTTTAAATAAGAAAGCCGGGGAGAAACAGGTTAATCACAGTGTTCTCCCATACTATGAAGAAATCAAAATGGGAACAATGAAGTCCACTCACTTGCATGAATTTCAGACCAACAAGGCGGAATCCTTTCTGCTCAAAACGCTTGATAATCTCTCCGACAAGACCCCGCTGGACCCCATCTGGTTTGATGGCAATGAAGGTCCGCTCACAGTTGGCCATGGTCCTGGGGATAGGCAGGTAGAGGAATGAAACGGCGCTGAATCACTTGCCTACATCGTCATCCTCCTCAAGCGGATTATCCCATAAAGCTGGTTCAAATCTGTCAGGTCAGCTGCAGGTCTCCCTCTGCTAAAAACCCAGTTCCTCCCCAGTCCCCTCATCTATGAACAAATATGTCAATGTGGGAAAGGATCCAAAAGCAAGGACTATAATTTCTATCCCATTTGATTTATTTTATTTTTGTTTTGGTTTTTGTGGTTTTTTTAGAGATGGGGTTTCGCCATGTTGCCCAGGCTGGTCTCAAACTCCTGTCCTCAACTGATCCACCCACCTCAGCCTACCAAAGTGCTGGGATTATGGCCATAAGCCACCGCGCCCAGCCCCTTTTTTTTTTTTTGGTATGGGGTCTTGCTCTGTCGCCCAGGATGGAATGCAGTGGCGTGACCTTGGCTCACTGCAACCTCCACTTCCCAGGCAAGCTATTCTCCTACCTCAACCTCCTGAATAGCTGGGACTACAGGCGCGTGCCACCACGCCCAGCTAATTTTTGTATTTTTTTTTTTTTTTAGTAGAGATGGGGTTTCACTATGTTGGCCAGGCTGGTCTCCAACTCCTGACCTCAAGTAATCCACCGGCCTCAGCCCCCCAAAGTGCTGGGACTACAGGCATGAGCCCCGTGCCTGGCCACCATTTGATGTAATAAGCTTCTTTTAAGCATCTACTGTGTACCAAACACTGTGGTGGAACTAGGATACAGGAGGTAAAAACTATCTTTCTCAGTAATCAAGCTTGGGAGAAACTACACTGATACAAAGTTTTACTAATGTGAAAGTGATGTCTGGCACAAAGCAGTAAGAAATAATAGTTTGACTTAATGTCACATCCATAGCATTAGGGGTTTTAGAGAATATATCTTTACAACCCCCTTCGTTTTACAAATGAGGAAACAGGACCAGAGCACCAGAATGAAGGCCAAAACCCAGCATTCCCAACCCATTAATCCATTCTTGTAATGTATGCTACACTTTACAATGCAAAGAATATTTTGACTAGCCAATAAACGGTGGGGTGTGGGAGAGCTACAGACATTAGGAATACCTGATACGGGACATCATACTGAAAGGAAGCCTAGAGAGTACCTATTCTGTCCAGATCCCTCATTTTACAGAATACTGGCTCATGACGTACCCTGTATCACATCTTGAGATGGGAGGCCCCTCGCCTTGAAAGACAATCTCTGATGTACACAGCAGCTCCACCTATTGGCCCCACCTTCCTGTCCTTTAGTTAACCTCTTCTTACAGCATCTTAGCACCGTAGCCCAATTTTCTGTTTGTGTGTCTGCCTCCCCACCGGTCTCTGGCCTGCATACCAGGCTGATTTACTCCTGTGTAGGTCTATGGTACCTAGCCACAGGGCCTAGCAGTCAATAAGAGCAAAGAAAATCATTTATCATCACTCTGCAACTTCCAAAAAAAAAAGAGACAAAGCCCAAAGACTGCGGAGAATCGCCCGATGGGGTGCGGGGCAAGAATATTGTCCAGGAGAAAACAGGACTAAAGTGCCAGAAATAGATCCTAAAAATGTCCCTCCACATCGATCCCGGTGACACAACAGTAAGCACTCAGTCCTTGCTGAATGAATGACACACACGCCCGTCATTTATTCAGCAAGGCCTTATAGAACGCCAACTCCGTTCCCGGCACTGCTCTCGACAGAGGCAAATAAGGCACAGCCCTGTCGTCGCGGCCTGACGAGAAAGGCGGCCACCGACAAAGGAGAGTCCATGTGGCATGGGATGTGCGCCGACCGGTCTGCACTTGTCCACAGGCGCTCCCTGCCCCTCCTCCCATCCGATCCTCCTCGCCGCCTCTTAGAGCTGAACTGACCTCTTCACTAACTCCTCACCTAACTCTCTCCGGCGACTACACTCCTTTCCTTTCCCTCTCAGGATCCCGAACACCTCTTACCCTTCCAGCTGCTTAGGCTTGAACTCCGGCTGCAGCCGCCGGAACCCGAAACGCGCCGGGGACCCACGTGGTTCGCAGCACTCGCACGCACGGAACGCTTCGGCGCAGATCCGCTGCCGGAGAGCCCATTTTGCAGAACACCGCTCGCCCACGCTTCCTCTTGGGAGTAGGCAGTCATTCTAGGGAACAACTTTCTACTGTTTAACTTCCGGCGCTAGCTTTTTCAGACCTTTCCGGTTAGCTGCTTGCTTTTTTCCCTCCACCCCCGGGTTCTCTGACTCACTTCCTTTGTTCGCGAGCAAATTGGCTTCCCGAGAGGTGGCGCTCACACTTTGCATGACGTCCAAAAAGCGCCTGACCTAGAAGTAAACTTTTCGCTCCCGCTTTGTGTTTATTCACCTTTTCTAACCTGTCAAGCAAAAGATTTTATTGAATACCTACTATGTGGACGCATTATTCTAGGCCCTAGGGATACAACAGTATGCTTTCTTGGAGCTTCTGGGAGGGACAGGAGTATAGGAAAACAAGAAACAGATAAGCAAATTAATATGTAATAGATCTCATTATGTAAGTGCTGTGAAGAAAAGGCCAGAGAAATCTCTGAGGAAGTGATAATAGAATGGACCTGCATGAAGTGAGCGAGCCAGCCCAGTGATTCCCTGAGAGCCAAGTATTACAGTGGATATCGAGTGGTAGAAAATGCCGTTAGAATAGAGCCAAATCTTACGCTGTGAGATGCCAATACGGATTTTGCACAAGGCATCACATCATCACTGACATACTTTTTCAAAAAAACATTCCCACTGCTCTCAGGGGAGAGGTACAAAAATGGAATCAGGAGCCTTTTCAACAAATGATGCTGGGTAAATTGGACAAATATAGACCCAAAGAACCTCAACCTAAACCTCACACCTTATACAAAATTCACTCAAAATGAACCATAGATTTAAACATAAAACAATAAATCACTGATGGGGAAAAAAAAAGAGTTAAAAAAAATTCTCAGGACCTAGGGCCAGGCAAATAGTTTTTAGACGACACCAAAAGACCAATCTATAAAAGGAAAAAGTTGATAAATTGGAACGTACTGAAATTTAAAACTTTTTTGGCCTAGCACGGTGGCTCACGCCCATAATCCCAGCACATTGGGAAGCGGCGGCGGGAGGATCACTTGAGCTCAGGAATTCGAGACCAGCCTGGGCAACATGGTGAAACCTCGTCTCTACTAAAAACACAAAAATTAGCAGGGCGTGGTTGCAGGCGCCTGTAGTCCCAGCTACTCGGGAGGCTGAGGCAGGAGAATCGCTTGAACCCGGGAGGCAGAGGTTGCAGTGAGTCGAGATTGCGCCAGGGCACTCCAGCCTGGGTGACAGAGCGAGACTCGGTCTCTAAAAAATAAATAAAATAAAATAAAATAAGTAAAATTTCATTATTCTCCTGTTTTGTTTTGTTTTGTTTTTTTTCTTTTTGAGACCGAGTCTCGCTCTGTCGCCCAGGCTGGAGCGCAGTAGCACGATGTCGGTTCAGTGCAAACTCCGCCATCCGGGTTCAAGCGATTCTGGTGACTCAGTAGCTGGGACTACAGGTGCCTGCCACCACGCCCAGCTTTTTTTTTTTTTTTTTTTTTTTTTTTTTTTAAGACGGAGACTCGCCCTGTCGCCCAGGCTGGAGTGCAGTGGTGCGATCTCAGCTCACTGCAACCTCCGCCCCCCGGGTTCAAGCGAATCTGCTGCCCCAGACTCCCTAGCAGCTGGGATTACAGGCGCCCACCACCACACCCGGCTAATTTTTGTATTTTTAGTAGAGACGGGGTTTCACCATGTTGGCCGGGTTGGTCTCAAACTCTTGACCTCGTGATCCGCCCACCTCGGCCTCCCAAAGTGCTGAGATTACAGGCATGAGGCCCCACACCCTGCCCTAATTTTTGTATTTTTAGTAGAGACAGGGTTTCGCTATGTCGGCCAGGCTGGTCTCGATCTCGTGACCTCAAGCGATCCATCTGCCTCAGCCTCCCAAAGTGCAGGGATTACAAGCATGAGCCACCGTGCTCGGCCTTTTATTTATTTATTTATTTATTTATTTATTTATTTATTTATTATTTATTGAGACGCAGTCTTGCTCTGTGGCCCACGCTGGATTGCCTTGGCAGATCTCAGCTCACTGCAACCTCTGCCTCCCGGGTTCAAGCCATTCTCCTGCCTCAGGCATGCACCACCACACCCGGCTAATTTTTGTATTTTTAGTAGAGACGGGGTTTCACCATGTTGGCCAGGCTGGTCTCAAACTCCTGACCTCAGGTGATCCATCCACCTAGGCCTCGCAGAGTGCTGGGATTACAGGTGGGAGTCACTGTGCCCTGCAGAAAAGAAATTTAAAACCTTTGCCCTGTGAAAGACCTTTTGAAGAGGACAAAACAACAAGCTAGAGTGGAAGAAAATATTTCCAAACCACATATCAGATAAAGGCCTTCTCTTCATTTGATGATTTGAATATTTGAAGAACTCTGAACACTCAACAGGTTAAAAAAATCCAATTAGGAAATAGGAAAAAGACATGAATAGACATTTCATTGAACAGGATATACAGAGGCAAGAAAGCACATGAAAAGATGTTCAACATCATTAGCCACCAGGGAAATTCAAATTAAAACCAAAATCAGATACTACTACCTGCTTACCAGAATGCTATGATGAAAAGTAGTGATACACCAAACGCTTAGGAGGTATAGAAACTGGATCCATATTACTGGTAGGAATGTAAAATTGTACAGCCCCTCTGAAAAAGTTTGATAGTTTCTTATAAAACTAAACATGTGCTTACCATATGACCCAGCCATTGCACTCTTGGGCGTTTATCCAACAGAAATGAAAACTTGGCTGGGCGCGGTGGCTCACGCCTGTAATCCCAACACTTTGGGAGGCCGAGGTGGGCGGATCACAAGGTCCGGAGTTTGAGACCAGCCTCGTCAATATGGTGAAACCCTGTCTCTACTAAAAATACAAAAATTAGCCAGGTGTGGTCGTGGGCGCCTGTAGTCCCAGCTACTCGGGAGGCTGAGGCAGGAGAATGGCATGAACCCGGGAGGCGGAGGTCGCAGTGAGCCAAGATCGCACCACTGCACTCCAGCCTGGGCGACAGAGCGAGACTCCGTTTCAAAAAAAAAAAAAAAGAAATGAAAACTTATGCTCTCTGTTCATACAAAAACCTGTGCACAAATGTTCATTGTAGCTTTATTTGTTATAACTGAAAACTGGAAGCAACCCAAATGTCTTTCATCATGTGAATGGTTAAACAAACTATGCTACATCCATACCCTGGAATGCTACTCAACGAAAGAAAAAAATAACAAACTATTAATACATGCAATATACGTAATTCCCTTGGATAGATTTCAAGGGACTTATGCTGACTGAAGAAAAGCCAATCATAAAAAGTTACATATTGTATTATTGCATTTATTTAACATTTGTGAAATATTAATAACATAAGTATAGACATGGAGGATAGACTAGTTTAGTGGTTGCCAGAAATTAGAGATAAGGGAATGGGCCAGGTATGGTGACTCTCACCTGTAATCCCACCACTTTGGAAGGCTGAGGTAAGAGGATCCCTTGAAGACAGGAGCTCAAGACCAGCCTGCACAGTATAATAAGATACTATCAGAGGCTTTTAAACCAGAGCAACTCCATCTTAAATAGGGGCTGGGTAAAAAGAGGCTTAGACCTACTGGGCTGCATTTCCAGGAGGCTAGGCATTCTTAGTCACAGGATGAGATAGAAGATCGACACAAGGGCTGGGCACGGTGGCTCATGCCTGTAATCCCAGCACTTTGGGAGGCCGAGGTGGGGGATTACCTGAGGTCAGGAGTTTGAGACCAACCTGGCGAACATGGCGAAACTCCGTCTCTACTAAAACTACAAAAATTAGCCTGGCGTGGTGGTGCACGCCTGTAGTCCCAGGTACTCGGGAGGCTGAGGCAGAAGAATAGCTTGAACGTGGGTGGTAGGGGTTGCAGTGAGCTGAGATCGCACCACTGCACTCCAGCCTGAGCAACAGAACAAACCTCCGCCTCAAAAAAAAAAAAAAAAAAAAAAAAAAAAAAAAAGCGGCCAGGCGTGGTGGCTCAAGCCTGTAATCCCAGCACTTTGGGAGGCTGAGACGGGTGGATCACGAGGTCAGGAGATCGAGACCATCCTAGCTAACACGGTGAAACCCCGTCTCTACTAAAAAAATACAAAAAACTAGCCAGGCGAGGTGGCGGGCACCTGTAGTCCCAGCTACTCGGGAGGCTGAGGCAGGAGAATGGCGTGAACCTGGGAGGCGGAGCTTGCAGTGAGCTGAGATCCAGCCACTGCACTCCAGGCTGGGCGACAGAGCCAGACTCCGTCTCAAAAAAATAAAAAAGATCAACATGAGACACAGATTACAAAGACCTTGGTGATAAAACAGTGGTAAAGAAGCTGGTCAAATCCCACCAAAACCAAGATGGCAACAAAAGTGACCTCTGGTCACCCTCACTACTCATTATATGCTAATTATAATGGATTCACATGCTAAAAGACACTCCCATCAGCTCCATGACAGATACCGTGGAAACGACCAGAAGTTACCCTATATGGTCTAAAAAGGTGAGGAGCACTCAGCTGGGGGAGAGGGGAAATTGCCCATCCCTTTCCCAGAAAACTCACAATCCACCCCTTGTTTAGCATATAATCAAGAAATAACTGCTCTGCCTGTAGAGTAGCCATTGTTCTCTTATTCCTTTACTTTTTCTTTTTTTTTCATATGGAGTCTCCCTTTGTCTCCAGGCTGGAGTGCAGTGGCAGGATCTCGGCTCACTGCAAACTTCGCCTTCTGGGTTCAGGCAATTCTCTGCCTCAGCCTCCCGAGTAGCTGGGATTACAGGAACCCACCACCACGCCCAACTAATTTTTGTATTTTTAGTAGAGATGGGGGTTTCACCATGTTAGCCAGGATGGTCTCGATCTCCTGACCTCGTGATCCACCCATCTCAGCCTCCCAAAGTGCTGGGATTACAGGCATGAGCCACCGTGCCCGACCTAGTCCTTTACTTTCTTAATAAACTTGCTTCCACTTTATGGATTTGCCTTGAATTTTTTTTTTCCCACCTCAAATTCTTTCTTGTACGAGATCCAGGAACCCTCTCTTGGGATCTGGATCAGGACCCCTTTCTGGTAACAATACTGTCGCTCCAAAAAAAGGAAGAAAATGTTTTTAATTAGCTGGGCATGGTGGCACATGCCTGTAGGCCAAGCTACTCAGAGGAGGCTGACGCGTAAGGATCGATTGACCCCAGGATTTCGAGGCTACAGTGAGCCATGATCACGCCATCGCACTCCAGCCTGAGTGACAGAGCAAGACCCAACTCAAAAGAATATTAAAATGAGGCTGGGCCCGGTGGCTCACGCCTGTAATCCCAGCACTTTGGGAGGCCAAGGTGGGTGGATCACAAGGTCAGGAGATCAAGACCTAGCTAACATGGTGAAACCCCATCTCTACTAAAAAAAGTACGAAAAGTAGCCGGGCATGGTGGCGGGCGCCTGTAGTCCCAGCTACTCGGGAGGCTGAGGCAGGAGAATGGCGTGAACCCGGGAGGCAGAGCTTGCAGTGAGCCAAGATCATGCCACTGCACTCCAGCCTGGGCGACAGAGCAAGACTCCATCTCAAAAAAAATAAAATTAAATTAAGGAGACGGGGAAAAGGCATGGCCGTATCCATAAGGAGATCGCACAGGGAATCATAGAATCCTGTGGATCAGAAGGGGTAAAACCACCAGAGTGACAATCCTTGAATGCTAAGAAGTATAGACCTTGAACTGTGGTTAATAGGAAGCCATTAAAGTCTAGAAATAGGACAGTGACAGGAGAAACATCTTAACATTCTATGACTCAATAAAACTATTGAAGGCTGGGCGCAGTGGCTCACGCCTGTAATCCCAGTGCTTTGGGAGGCGGAGGTGGGCAGAGCATGAGATCAGGAGCTCAAGACCAGTCTGACCAACAAGGGGAAACCCCATCTCTACTAAAAATACAAAAATTAGCTCACTTTAGAGAGAAATAGACTAAAAGAAATGACCCATTTATTTAAGATTATACTGGGGCAGTGACTCATACCTGTAATCCCCAGCACTTTGGGAGGCCAAGGCGGGCAGATTGCCTGAGCTCCGGAGTTCCAAACCAGCCTGGGCAACACGGTTAAACCCCATGTCTACAAAAAATACAAAAAAAAAAAATTAATGCAAAAAAGAAAGAAAAAAGATTACAGTGGTCTATGGGGAGGCTATGTTTTCCATGGAGAATCTAGCTACAGTCTGGAGGATAAATTGGACCGGGAGAGGCTGGAAGCAAAGAGACCCAATAGGAAGTTATTGACATAATCAATAATTGGGGCTGGTCATGTTGGCTCATACCTGTAATCCCAGCGCTTAGGAGGCCAAGGCTGGGAGATCACTTGAGGTCAGGAGTTCGAGATCAGCCTGGCCAACATGGTGAAACTCGGTCTCTACTAAAAATACAAAAATTAGCTGGGCATGGTGGGCACCTATAGTCCCAGCTACTCGGGAGGCTGAGGCAGGAGAATTGCTTGAACCTGGGAGGCGGAGGTTGCAGTGAGCCGAGATCGCGCCACTGCACTCCAGCCTGGGCAACAGAGCAAGACACTGACTCAAAAAAACAAAAAAAAAAACAAAAACAAAAAACAAAAAAAACAAGCATACCATGATAGTGCTTAAGAGCATGGGTCTGTTTTCAAAACATGTGGGTGTAACTCGTGGCTGAGTCACTTATTATTAATAGCTACATGACCGTTGACAAGTCATTGAACCATCTCTAAGCATCAGTTTCTAGAGTTGCTAGAGTTGCTAAATGGAGTTAATAATGGCCCCTACATCAAAAAATTGTTGTGAGAATTATATATAAGTAATCCAATAAAGATTTAACATGGTGTCTGGCACACAGTAAATAATAAATGTCAGCTGTTTGTTCGGGCTTTTTAAAAAATAGTTTTGGGTGACAAAATTACCTCTAAAAAGCTATAAACAATAATAGTATTAACAGAAATAGGGAAGACCAAAGGAGCCAGCCAGAGGACTGAGTTTGATGTAATGTGAATGATGGAAGATGGTACAGAGAGAAAGTGTGCAGTCATCAACGGAAGACATTTATCTGGGGTTCAGAAGAGATGTTATCCCTGAGGAGAGAAGTGGGAATTTTCTGCATAAAGGTGATCTTAAAAGGTCTGAATTTTCTGCATAAAGGTCTAAAAAGATTTAGAAGGGGTGATAATTACCATTCATTTGTTACATAACAATTGATTATAGCCAATAGTGATTGAAAGATTGCTCTGTGCCAGGCACAAAGTACCTTGCCTGAGTTAATTTGTTTAAGTTGCACAGCTACTCTGTGAGTAAACACAACTGTTATCCTCATTTTTTCATGTGAGGAAGCAGGCTCATGGAGACAGAGTAACTTGCGCAAGAGCAGACAGCTCTAAGAGGTAGAACCAGGGTTTTGTGGGGGTTTTGTGTGTGTGTGTGTGTGTGTGTGTGTGTGTGTGTTTTGCAACAGTGTCTCTCTGTTGCTGACCTCGGAGTGCAGTGGCGCAATCTCAGCTCACTGGCGCAATCTCAGCTCACTACAGCCCTGACCTCCCAGACTCAAAAGATCCTCCCGCCTCAGTCTCTCTAGTAGCTGGGACTACAGGTACATACTACCAAGCCAGGCTGATTTGTGTGTGTGTGTGTGTGTGTGTGTGTGTGTGTGTGTGTGACAGTCTCACTGTGTCACCCAGGCTAGAGTCCAATGGCATGATTTTGGCTCACTGCAACCTCTGCCTCCCAGGTTCAAGCAATTCTCCTGCCTCAGCCTCCCGAGTAGCAGGGATTACAGGCGCACGCCACCAAGCCTGGCCAATTTTTGTATTTTTAGTAGAGACAAGGTTTCACCATGTTAGCCAGGCTGGTATTGAACTCCTGACCTCAAGTGATCCGTCCATCTCGGCCTCCCAAAGTGCTGGGATTATAGACGTGAGCCACCGTGCCCAGCCGATTTTTTTGTTTTGTTTTGTTTTGAGAGGGAGTCTTACTCTGTTGCTCCGGCTAGAGTGCAGTAGCGTGATCTCGGCTCACTGCAACCTCCACCTTCC
This sequence comes from Macaca mulatta, assembly GCF_049350105.2. NCBI lineage: Eukaryota > Metazoa > Chordata > Mammalia > Primates > Cercopithecidae > Macaca > Macaca mulatta. Next base: position 58,861,602 of record NC_133421.1, read on the forward strand.
GGGTTCAAGTGATTCTCCTGCCTCAGCCTCCTGAGTAGCTGGGATTACAGGCACCTACCACTATGCCCAGTCTAATTCTTTTGTATTTTTAATAGAGATGAGGTTTTACCATGTTGGCCAGGCTGGTCTCAAACTCCTGACCTTGTGATTCGCCCGCCTAAAGTGCTGGGATTACAGGCATGAGTCACCATGCCCAACCCAGTCTGTACAGTGCCAGAACCCAGGCCCTTAACCATGTGTGTGCTGCCTCATGATGCACAAGGCTTTATTCTTGGGTTTCACTGCCATGCAGTGAGATGGGGTGCAAATAAATCATAATGAGACAAGGAAATTACATAATTGGTTTTTATTTGTTTTTTATTATTATTATATAGAGACACTGTCTCCCTGTTGCCCAGGCTGGTCTCGAACTCCTGGGCTCAAGGGATCCTCCTGCCTCAGCCTGCCAAAGTGCTAGGATTACAACTGTGAGCCACCACGCCTGGCCAACATAATTGTTTTTAAATGCAACTTGAGACCAACAAGACACCTAGCTCTAATACTGTACAAAGAATGGAATTGATTCAGGACGTGACTCCCTGTTATTAATGATTTAAGGAATCAGAACAACTAATGCATTATGCCTGTGTGTGAGAAGAGAAAAACATCTTGGGATGCAGGGCAAAGAGAGAACATTCATAACACCAATTGAGAATGAGCGCCCAGGGAATCTTCACTGCTCATAATCAAGAATGAAGTATGAGCCCTCCCACCTCTGACTCCAGAGTCAACCAACAAATCAAACAGCAGGATCATTTGGTGAGGGTAATTGCCTGTGCTTTACAAAACCCACACATAGGTCATCTGTCTGCTTCTTGCTCTGGAATATGCATAGGTAAACGACCTCCTCAACGCTTCTGAGGCCCTGATTCCTGAGGGAGGGAGGAGGAGCGTTTTTTGGGAAATGTGCATTATTTGCTGATTGGGGAAGGTAGTCATGAGGGACTACTCACATAGTCTGGTGCTACAATCATATGAGGCAGGCACTATTCTTATTTCTATTTGACAGATGGGAAAACTGAGTGCAGGAAGGTTAAATAACCTGCCCAAGGCCACAAAACTAATAAATGGCAGAGCCTGGTTATGAACCCTTCTTACTCATGCTCCAGAGGTCACATTCCTTTTTGTTTTCTTTTTTTTTTTTAGATAGGATCTTGATCTGTCACCCCAGGCCGGAGTGCAATGGTGCAATTTTGGCTCACTGCTGCCTTGAGCTGCTGGGATCAAAGGATCCTCCCACCTCAGCCACTCAAGTACCTGGGACCACAGGTGTGTGCCACCATAACCAGCTAATGGTTTGGTTGGTTGGTTTGTAGAGATGGGGTCTCACTATGTTGCGTAGGCTGGTCTCAAACTCCTGGGCCAAAGCAATCCTCCTGCCTCAGCCTCCCAGTGTGTTGGGAATACAGGCATGAACCACCACACCCAGACCAGAGTTCACATTCTTTTTTTTTTTTTTTTTGACTGAGTTTCACTTTTGTTGCCCAGGCTGGAGTGCAATGGCATAATCTTGGCTCACCACAACTTCTGCCTCCCGAGTTCAAGTGATCTCCTGCCTCAGCCTCCCGAGTAGCAGGGATTACAGGTGCCCACCACCATGCCCGGCAAATGTTGTATTTTTAGTAGAGATGGGGTTTATCCATGTTAGTCAGGCTGGTCTCAAACTCCTGACCTCAGGTGATCTGCCTGCCTCAGCCTCCCAAAGTGCTGGGATTACAGGCATGAACCACCATGCCCAGCCCAGAGCTCACATTCTTAACCACCATACTGTGTACCATAGGCTATGATGTCCTCAGAAATCATAGACTTTCCTGGTATAATGAAACCTTAACGGTCACAATCCAAACCAAATTACATCAGTCATGTTTCTCCTTCTATTGAACTATACTACCTTGCTTTGAAAGCCTTTCTGCTCTTACTTATCAACAATGATTCTAATACCATCGACCTTTTCTCCTTAAGCTCCTTGACCATCTCTCCATTTATTGTTTTTGTTTGTTTGTTTTTTGCTTTTTGTTTTTTGTTTTTTTTTTTTGAGACAGAGTCTCGCTCTGTCGCCCAGGCTGGAGTGCAGTGGTGCGATCTCGGCTCACTGCAAGCTCGGCCTCCCAGGATCACGCCATTCTCCTGCCTCAGCCTCCCGAGTAGCTGGGACTACAGGCGCCACCACCATGCCCAGCTAATTTTTTGTATTTTTTTAGTAGAGACGGGGTTTCACTGTGTTAGCCAGGATGGTCTCGATCTCCTGACCTCGTGATCCGCCCGCCTCGGCCTCCCAAAGTGCTGGGATTACAGGCGTGAGCCACTGCACCCAGCCCATTTATTGTTATATTCTCCAATAACCTTCTTCTTGTTTCCATATTCTGAGATTAGGTACAGTAAAGCCTTTAGCAAAACCACAGGCTCTTTGCCTGTAACAGTCTCTCCACTTACTTTGACCTTGGTACAGTCTTTTAGGATAAACTTCTCTGGGGAAAAGGATTATGTAGATGAAGAGGCTCAACATTCAGCGTAGTGATTTAGCATTAATCTTCTTGCTTTGATGTGGTTTGACCCTAGACGCTATTGGGAGTCTTTGACATAGGCCTGATATATTTTGTCTTTACCAATGGTGATTCTTGACTGGCTCCAGCTCCTCTTTGTCCCTTCAGTCTCTCTAGTTTGGAGCTGAATATCATGTAATCTATAATTTCTAGAATACTATTTTTGTTTTTGCTTTCAGATGAGGTCTCGCTCTGTTGCCCAGGCTGGAGTGCGGTGCCGCAATCTCAGCTCAGTGCGTTCTACACCTCCCAGGTTCAAGTGTTTCTCATGCATTAGCCTCCTGAGTAGCTGGGATTACAGGCATGCGCCACCATGCCCGGCTAATTTTTTGTACTTTTAGTGGAGACAGGGTTACACCATGTTGCCCAGGCTGGTCTTGAACTCCTGGCCTTAAGCAATTCGCCCGCCTAAGCCTCCCAAAATGTCGGGATTATAGGTGTAAACGACTGCAAGCCCGGCTACAATACTATTGTTGAAGTGCCTTTTTGTATTTATCAGGATACGCTAGGTATCCTGAGACTTCCCTCATCTCAGTGGTTTAACAGAACCAAACTTTCTCATTCACCTAAAATCAAGGGCCAGCATCTCTTCCATTAGCTGACCCCGGCAGTGACTCTAAGAATCTTTCAAACATGTAGTTCTGCCATCTCAGAACAAGGCCTTAGTGTACCACTGTGGAGTAAAGAAAGCTGGAGGATCACACAATACCTATTAAATGGTTGGTTTGGCATCCAGGTGACACCCATCACTTCTCCTTCCAGCCCATTGACCAAACTAGTCAAATAGCTCTGCCTAAAGCTAAAGGATTTAGGAAATATGCGGGAATCCTTGGCGTTCTGTGAGACAGGGATGTCTTTGCCTTTTTCTCACTAATATATCACACACTGGCTGTGCGCAGTGGCTAGCGCCTGTAATCCCAGCTCTTTGGGAGGCCAAGGCAGGCAGATCACCTGAGGTCAGGAGTTTGAGACCAGCCTGACCAACATGGTGAAACCCTTTCTCTACTAAAAATACAAAAATTGGTTGGACACGGTGGCTCACACCTGTAATCCCAGCACTTTGGGAGGCCAAGGCGGGTGGATCACGAGGTGAGGAGTTTGAGACCAGCCTGGCCAACATAGCGAAACCCTGTCTCTACTAAAAATACAAAAATTAGCTGGGCATGGTGGCATGCTCCTGTAGTCCCAGCTCCTCAGGAGGCTGAAACAAGAGAATTGTTTGAACCCGGGAGGTGGAAGTTGCAGTGAGCCAAGATAGAGCCACTGCACTCCAGCCTGGGCAACAGAGCAAAACTCCATCTCAAAAAATAATAATAAAATAGGCCGGTGTGCTGACTCACGCCTGTAATCCCAGCACTTTGGGAGGCCGAGGTGGGCGGTTCACGAGGTCAGGAGATCTAGACCATCTTGGCCAACATGATAAAACCCCGTCTCTACTAAAGTACAAAAAATTAGCCAGGTATGGTGGCATGCGCCTGTAATCCCAGCTACTTGGGAGGCTGAGGCAGGGCAATCACTTGAACCTGGGAGGCAAAGGTTGCAGTAAGCTGAGATTGCGCCACTGCACTCCAGCCTTGCGACAGAGCAAGACTCCATCTCAAAAAATAATAATAATAAATAATAAATAAATAAAAATACAAAAATTGCTAGGCATGGTGGTGCACACCTGTAATCCCAGCACTTTGGGAGGCCAAGGTGGTGGATCACGAGGTGAGGAGTTCGAGACCAGCCTGGCCAACACAGCAAAACCCTGTCTCTACTAAAAATACAAAAATTAGCTGGGCATGGTGGCATGCTCCTGTGGTCCCAGCTACTCACGAGGCTGAAACAAGAGAATCGCTTGAACCCTGGAGGTGGAAGTTGCAGTGAGCTGAGATCATGCCAGCTACTCAGGAGGCTGAGGCAGGAGGATCACTTGAACCTGGGAGGTGGAGGTTGCAGCGAGCTGAGATCACGCCACTGTACTTCAACCTGGGCAACAGACCAAGACTCTGTCTCAAAAACAAAACAAAACAAAACAAACAAACAAAAAAACCACCAACAAAACAAATATGTCAGACACTGCAGTCTTTATTTATTTATTTATTTTTTGTTGTTGTTTTTTGAGATGGAGTCTCACTCTGTTGCCTATGCTGGAGTGCAGTGGCACCATCTCGGCTCACTGAAACCTCCGCCTCCCAGGTTCAAGTGATCCTCGCTCTGCCTCCCAGGTTCAATCGGTTCTCCTGCCTCAGCCCCGACTAGTAGCTGGGATTACAGGCAAGCGCCACCATGCCTGGGAGGATTTTTGTACTTTTGTATTTGTAGTAGAGACGGGGTTTTGCCATGTTGGCCAGGCTGGTCTCGAACTCCTGACCTCAGGTGATTCACCTGCCTCGGCTTCCTGAAGTGCTGGGATTACAGGTGTGAGCCACCGTGCCCAGACTTTTTTTTTTTTTTTTAGACAGAGTCTCACTCTGTCGCCCAGGCTGGAGTGCAGTGGCATGATCTCAGCTCACTACAACCTCTGTCTCCCAGGTTCAACCGATTCTCCTGCCTCAGCCTCCCTAGTGGCTGGGATTACAGGCATGCACCACCATGCCCAGCAATTTTTGTATTTTTAGTAGAGATGGGGTTTCACCATGTTGGCCTTACTGGTCTTAAACTCCTGGTCTCAAGTGATCCACCCTCCTTGGCCTCCCAAAGTGCTGGGATTACACCAGGGGAGCCATTGTGCCCCCCGCCAAACACACTGCAATCTTTTTATTTTCTAATTTTTTTTTTTCCTTTTCTCAGCTTTCTGATCTATTTCTGAAACACCATGATCTTATCTCTTCCTTTCCCAGTCTAGTCCCGGCCCATATACTTGTACTTTGGGCTTTAACCTTCTACCTCTAAATCCACTAATTATAGCTTAATCCAATTCTTGTTCTTTGGAGTGTTTTAACCTCCTGCCAGATGACTGCCGAAGCTCTTTAACTTACATGCCTTACAGTTGAGATATTTTCTCCCTCTTCCCCATGTCTAGCTTTGAATCTTGTCATTTATCAGGAGTTACCTAGCTGACAGTGGTCTGAAAAGACCCCTGAATTTTCTATAATTGGAGCTTTTGAAAAAAAAAATTTTTTTTTTTTTTTTTGAGATGGAGTTTCGTTCTTGTTGCCCAGGCTAGAGTGCAATGATGCGATCTCGGCTCACTGCAAACTCCGCCTCCCAGGTTCAAGCGATTCATGTGCCTCAGCCTTCCAAGCAGCTGGGATTACAGGCACCCACCACCACGCCTGGATAACTTTCGTATTTTTAGTAGAGATGGGGTTTTACCATGTTGGCCAGGCTGGTCTTGAACTCCTAACCTCAGGTGATCTGCCCACCTTAGCCTCCCAAAGTGCTGGGATTACAGGCATGAGCCACCTGGTCCAGCAAAAACAAAAACAAAAACAAAAAATGGTTTTATACAGAGATGGGATCTCACTATGTTGCCCAGGCTGATTTTGAACTCCTGGCCTGAAATGATCCTCCCACGTTGGCCTCCCAAAGTCCTGGGATTACAGGCATGAGTCATTGCTCCCAGCCAATTAGTTACTAAGAGCAAGAAACACTCTTTCTCTGAAGTAGGGTGAAGAAAGAGAGATGGAAGAAACACTGAAGGGATAAAAGCAGGTTGAACAAATCCTCTGGAAGCCAGGTCCAAGAGCCATTCCTGGTCCACTATCTCCCTAGGACAGTTTATTATTACTATTTTGTAACAGGATCTTGTACTGTCTCCCAGGCTGGAGTGCAGTGGTGCAATCACGGCTCACTGCAGCATTAACCTCCCAGGCTCAAGTGATCCTCCTGTCTCAGCCTCCCAAGTAGCTACGACTACAGGCGCAGGCCACCACACTTGACTTATTTTATTTTATTTTATTTTTTTAATTTTTAGTAGAGACAAGTTCTCACTCTGTCGCCCAGGTTGCCTTAGACAGTTTAATACAGGTCAGACATAAAGGGAAAAGGCCACATAAGTCTGGCAGAAAAGGGTCTTCCTCTTACAGTTTATACACTAGTCCAGTGATTATTAATGTTGTGCTTTTGTTTTAAACACACTATAAGATTAAACATACTTTAAGCAAGCTTGTCCAACCCACAGCCCAGGGCAACTTTGAATGCAGTCCAACAGAAATTCGTAAACTTTCTTAAAACATTGTGAGTTTGTTTGTGATTTTTTTTTTAAGCTCATCAGCTATCATTAGTGTTTTGTTTTGTTTTGTTTTTTTGAGATAGTCTTGCTGTGGCCCAGGCTGGAGTACAGTGATGCAATCTCGGTTCACTACAACTTCTACCTCCCAGGCTCAAGCAATTCTCATGCCTCAGCCTCCCCAGTAGCTAGGACTAGAGGCAGATACCATAGCACCCAGCAAATGTTTGTATTTTCTTTTTAGTAGAGACAGGGTTTTGCCATACTGGCCAGGCTGGCCTCAAACTCCTGACCTCAAGTGATCTGCCTTCCTCAGCCTCCCAAAGTGCTGGGATTACAGGTGTGAGCCACTGTGCCTGGCCAGTGTTAGTGTATTTGATGTGTGGCCCAAGACAATTCTTCTTTTAATGTAGCCCAGGGAAGCCAAAAGATTGGACACTCCTGATTTAAGGAAACTTTTTTTTTTTTTTTGGAGACAGAGTTTTGCTTTTGTTGCCCAGGCTGGAGTGCAATGGTGCAATCTCGCCTCACTGCAAACCTCCACCTCCCAGGTTCAAGCAATTCTCCTGCCTCAGCCTCCCGAGTAGCTGGGATTACAGACATGTGCCACCACACCCTGCTAATTTTGTATTTTTAGTAGAGACGGGGTTACTCCATGTTAGTCAGGCTGGTCTCAAACTCCCAACCTCAGGTGATCCACCCGCCTTGGCCTTCTAAAGTGCTGGGATTACAGCCATGAGCCAGTACGCCTGGCCAGGAAACTTAAAAGAAAGAAAAATTAATCCTCCCAACCTAAAAACTGTCATTGTTTGCATACTTCTTTCCAGTCTTGATTTTTATATGTTGGTAATTATACCAAACATACAACTAGCCAATAAGCAATTCCTTTAAATGGTATGTATCCCTGAGAAGAGAACACATAAAGTGTTAGTCATTTACGTAGTAGTAAGAATTAGCTAAGGTAGCTTTTTTTTTTTTTTTCTTTAACAACCGATTGGAATCTGTACACTAAAAGTTGGGTAAAGAAAAGCAGGGGAGGGGTAGCTGATAGGTTGGTGGGAAGTGCTGCATTTGTGACTTTGGGTAACTCATGGCAACAAGCAATCCTTAGGTCTTGGGGAATGGAGGCCATGGGGGTAGAATATCAGAATTAGAAAAAGGAGTAGAAGAGGGAAATAGTTGGCTTCAAAAGCAAATTTGGCCAACCTAACATTTTAAGATTTGGTGAACAGGATCTTAAAACACACCTATTCCAGCTGGGCATGGTGGCTCACGCTTGTAATCCCAGCACTTTGGGAGGCCGAGGTGGGCAGATCACTCGAGGTCAGGAGTTCAAGAGCAGTCTGGCCAACATGGTGAAACCCCATCTGTACTAAAAATACAAAATTAGTTGGGCATGGAGGTTCACACCTGTAATCCCCGCTACTCGGGAGACTGAGACAGGAAGATCGCTTGAACCCAGGGGGCAGAGTTTGCAGTGAACCGAGATTGCACCATTGCACTCCAGCCTGGGCAACAAGAGCAAAACTCCATCTCAACAACAACAACAACAACAAAACAAACAAAATCCTTACCTATTCCAACTCCCATGTTGCATTTCTCTTGACCACATCCCTGCCATATGCTGTCCAAGTCAGGTGTGAGAACTGCGGTGGTGGAGACTCCACTATTTCCCAAGATCCCCGTAACTAATTTTGGACAACTCCCACTGATATTTTTTAAGTTCTTTTATTTTTTATTTTATTTTTTTTGAGACAGAGTCTCGCTCTGTCACCCAGGCTGGAGTGCCAGTGACGTGATCTCGCTCACTGCAACCACCACTTCCCAGGTTCAAGCGATTCTCCTGCCTCAGCCTCCTGAGTAGCTGGGATTACAGATGTGCACCACCACGCCCGGCTAATTTTTGTATTTTTAGTAGTGATGGGGTTTCACCATGTTGCTCAGGCTGGTCTCAAACTCCTGACCTCATGATCAGCCCACCTTGACCTCCCAAAGTGCTGGGATTACCGGTGTGAGCCACCGCGCCCGGCCTTTTCTTTTTTTTTTGAGGCGAGTCTCACTCTGTCACCCAGACTGTAGTGTAGTGGTGGGATCTCGGCTCATTGCAACATCTGCCTCCCGGGTTCAAGCAATTCTTCTGCCTCAGCCGCCCAAGTAGCTGGGACGACAAGCCCGCGCCACCACGCCCAGCTACTTTTTGTATTTTTAGTAGAGATGAGGTTTCACCATGTTGGCCAAGTTGGTCTCAAATTCCTGACCTCAAGGGATCTGCCTGCCTCAGCCTCCCAACGTGCTGGGATTACAGGCATGAGCCACCGCGCCCAGCCTAAAGTTCTTATATTGAGAAAAAATGCACGTCTTGAAAGCTTTGGTTATCATCCTCCCTCTAGCCTTCTCTCTATATGACACGCTATTTGAAGACAGCTCACTAATGTCACAGGTTGCTCTTCAATAGCATAATCGTGTCCAGTGACTTCAAACTTTCTTCTCAAGACTTCAAGTCCCCTCTCCAACCAGGACACTTTCCTCAAAAATACCTGGCCACTGTAGTTTCCAAGGGATAAAAGTCAGTTGGCATTAACACTTAAAAAGCAAATAGGGCATCCTTCCAAGAGACTGGAAAGCCTGCTACAGATATGCTGGGTGTGCTTTTGAAACAGTAACATGCAGGCCGGGCATGGTGGCTCACACCTGTAATCCCAGCACTTTGGGATTACAGGCCAAGGCAGGAGGATCACTTGACGTCAGTCATTCCAGCCAGCCTGGGCAACATAATGAGATCCTGTCTCTACAGAAAAAATGAAAAAATTAGCTGGGCTTGATGGCATGCACCTGTAGTCTCAGCTACTCAAGAGGCTGAGGAGGGAGGCTTGCTTGAGCCCAGGAGTTCAAGACCAGCCTGGGAAGATCATAGCTTACATTTTGCATTAGTCTATTTTCACAATGCTGACACAGTTCCACGTGGCTGAGGAGGCCTCATAATCATGGCAGAAGGTGAAAAGCATGCCTCACATGGCAGAAAACAAGAGAAGAGAGAGCTTGGGCAGGCAAACTATGTTGTTTTTGTGTTTTTTTTTTTTTTGAGACTCAGTCTTGCTTTGTCACTCAGGCTGGAGTGCAAGTGGTTTGATCTTGGCTCACTGCAACCTCTGCCTCCTGAGTTCAAGCGATTCTCCTGCCTCAGCCTCCCAAGTAGCTGAGGACAACCTCAGGTGATCTGCCAGCCTCAGCCTCCCAAAGTGCTGGGATTACAGCCATGAGCCACCATGCCCCACTTCTTTTTTTCTGAGGTGGCATCTCGCTCTGTCACCCAGGCTGGAGTGCAGTGGCATGATCTCAGCTCACTGCGACCTCTGCTTGTGTTCAAGCGATTCTCCTGCCTCAGCCTCCCAAGCAGCTGGGACTACAGGTGTGTGCCACCACACCTAGCTAATTGTATTTTTAGTAGAGACAGGGTTTCACCAGGTTGGCCAGGCTGATCTCAAACTCCTGATCTCAGGTTATCCACCCACCTCAGCCTCCCAAAGTGCTGGGATTACAGGCGTGAGCCACTGCGTCTGGCTGAAAACTCCGTTTTATTGTTTTGAGATGAAGTCTCACTCTTGTTACCCAGGCTGGAGTGTAATTGCGCGATGTTGGCTCACTGCAACCTCCACCTCCCGGATTCTAGTGATTCTCCTGCCTCAGCCTCTCAAGTAGCTGGGATTATAGATGCCTGCAACCATGCCCAGCTAATTTTTGTATTTTTAGTAGAGACAGGGTTTCACCAGGTTGGCCAAGCTGGTCTCAAACTCCTGACCTCAGGAGATCCGCCTGCCTCGGCCTCCCAAAGTGCTGGGATTACAGACGTGAGCCACCGCACCCGACAAAAACTCCATTTTTAAAACCATTAGATCTCAAGAGATTTATTCACTATCATGAGAACAGCACGGGAAAGACCTGCCCCCATGATTCAATTATCTCCCACCAGGTTCCCCCTAAAACACGTGGGAATTATGGGAGCTACAAGATGAGATTTGGGTGGGGACACAGAGCCAAATCATATCACGTTTATTGAATATTTATATGCCGGGCACTAATCTAAGTGCTGTGTGTATATTATCTCATTTAACCTTCACAAAAACCCTATGAGATAGGTACTGTTTTTCTCAACCCATTTTATAGGTGAGAAAACAAGTAGAAAGAGTAACTTCACAGCTAGTAAGAGGCAGAAGCACAGTTCAGACTCCGCAGCTAACCCCAGATCCTTGCACTCTCAGTTGCTGTTGTTTGTTGCTGATGCTTGATGAAGATTTTGAATTTTAATGAAACAGTAAAGAATACATCCCTCTGGGGCTGGGCATGGTGGCTCACACCTGTAATCCCACCACTTTGGGAGGCCAAGGGTGGGGGGTGGATCACCTGAGGTCAGGAGTTCAAGACCAGCCTGGCCAACATGGTGAAACCCTGTCCCTACTAAAAATACAATTAGCTAGGTGTGGTGGCACACACCTGTAGTCCCAGCTGCTTGGGAGGCTGAGGCAGGAGAATCGCTTGAACACAAGCAGAGGTCGCAGTGAGCTGAGATCATGCCACTGCACTCCAGCCTGGGTGACAGAGCGAGATGCCACCTCAGAAAAAAAGAGGTGGGACATGGTAGCTCATGGCTGTAATCCCAGCACTTTGGGAGGCCGAGGCTGGCAGATCACCTGAGGTCAGGAGTTCAAGACCAGCCTAACATGGTGAAGCCCCATCTCTACTAAAAACACAAAGTTAGCTGAGTGTGGTGGTGGATGCCTATAATCCAGCTACTTGGGAGGCTGAAGCAGGAGAATTGCTTGAACCCGGGAGGTGGAGGTTGCAGTGAGCCGAGATCATTCCATTACACTCCAGCCTGGGCAACAAGAGCAAAACTCCGTCTTAAAACAAAGAAAAGAATATATCCCTATGGGTCTTGATGTCTACTCATTTCATAGTGAACAATAGAATGTTATCTCCTTACGTTCAACATTTAATTGACATTATAATGGGACATCAGCCCTGGATATTTCTTCTTCCGGAACTATGGTCTCATGTCAAACATGTGCTATTATTTAGCTTTTGACTTAGGAATGTGGAACAATGGAGGTACAATGAGGCACTGGGCTGACAGTCCAACATAGCCACAAACTTACATGTGACTGGATGATTCCTCAGTTGTAAAATGAGAGAAATGGACTCCACTCACTGTTGGCTAAGGGCCTCCTAATACTGAAATTTCAGGTCCAAAGGAATCATTCTCCCATTGGGAGGTTCCAATACCGTGGCAGAAAGAAAGAAAGAGCAAATATATATCTTGAAAGGCGCAGACTCTCTGGTGCCCCTTGAGTCACACATATTAGTTGAAATGAATAAATATTTGTTCCCTGCTTCTGACGTGTGAGGCTGTTGATGGGCAATAGTTACTATGCGTAGGTTCTCAACTGGCTCTGTTGCCCCTACTAAAAATAAACCACGGGGTGTTAGGGCTGAGTCATTTTCATACATGAATATGTGGAGGAAAAAAGTGACAAAGGTCACAGGGGATCTACGTGTTATTTCCCTTCTGATCAGACACCACCCCTTGTTCCCAACCAGTCCTCTTTTTCTGTTGTATTTCAGATAAGCTGTGGACCTTAAATAGAACATATATTCCACAGCATGTTATTGTGTTCCAGTTGTTCATATCCTGTTCTCTGCTTGTGGATTGAACTTGTCCTTAGACCTGGGATTTTTTCCTTTTGTTTTTGTTTTGTTTTCGTGTATCGTTTCTTTTTTTTTTTTTTTTTTTTCAGACGGAGTTTCACTCCATTGCATAGGCTGGAGTGCAGTGGCACGATCTCGGCTCACTGCAAACTCCGCCTCCCAGGTTCACACCACTCTCCTGCCTCAGCCTCCCAAGTAGCTGGGACTACAGGCGCCTGCCACCAAACCCGGCTAATGTTTTATATTTTTAGTAGAGACAGGGTTTCACCGTGTTAGCTGGGATGGTCTCCATCTCCTGACCTCGTGATCCACCCACCTCGGCCCGGCAAAGTGCTGGGATTACCCGCCCAGCCTTCATTTTTGTATTTTTAGCAGAGACAGGGCTTTGCCATGTTGGCCAGGCTGGTCTCAAACTCCTGACCTTGGGTGACCCACCCACCTCGCCCTCCCAAAGTGCTGGGATTACAGGCGTGAGCCACCACGCCCAGCCTAGACCTGGGTTTTTTAATGTTTTTGAGGAATAATGGTTGATGTTAGCTACACTGGTAACTGGACTTTGCAAAGTGATTTCATATACATGGTTTCTTTGGAACAGCTGGTCATCCCCCGGTGATGGGGCAACGCGAGGACAAGTTCCCGGTATTCACTTAAGGTAGTAAAGTCTTATTGGAACAGGACTCATCCTAGGGTTTTGTTGTAGGGTAGTTTTTCTATTCAGCTTTTGGGGATTATTTCTCACCTTCTCGAATCTCCTTTGTCCGCTCCCCTCTCCCCAGGGCCGGTGCTGTCTTTTTGCTTTCTGCTCAAAGCCTTGAACGCTTTAGGCCCTAATTTTCTCAGCAATAAAATGGGAGGAAAGGTTGGGAAGAAAAACACTAAAATTCTTTCTTTCTCTCCCTCCCTCTTTCTTTTCCTTTCCTTTTCCCTTCCGTTGGTCCTTCCTTCCTTCCTCCCTCCCTCCCTCCCTCCCTCCCTCCCTTCCTTCCCTCTCTCCTCTCTCTCTCTCCCCCTCTTTCTTTCTTTTCTTTCTGATGGAGTCTCATTCTGTCACCCAGCCTGGAGTACAATGGCATGGTCTCAACTCACCAGGTTCAAGCAATTCTCCCACCTCAGCCTCCTGAGTAGCTGGGACTACAGGCACGTGCCACCACGCCCGGCTAATTTTTGTATTTTTAGTAGAGACGGGGTTTCACTATGTTGGCCAGGCTGGTATCCAACTCCTGACCTCAGGCAATCCACCCACCTCGGCCTCCCAAAGTGCTGGGATTACAGGGGTGAGCCACTGAGCCCTGCCCCAAGTTCTTTCTTAATCTTCATTTTTTTCCCCCAAATTTGCTTTCCTAAGTAGTGACATGAATTCCAAAATTATCTCAGGTTTATTTCCCTTACCCAGCAAAATTCACATTCCCTTAGGGCAGCTGATTTCAAATAGCTATTTGGTAGAAACAGTTGACTAAAGAAAATGTAAAGGGTAGGCCAGGTGCAGTGGCTCACACCTGTAGTACCAGCAGGTGCGAGCCACTGTGCCCAGCCTATCTCCTTTGAGAGGCCAAGGCGTCTAGACAGATCACTTGAGCCCGGGAGTTCGAGACCAGCCTGGGCAACATGATGATACACCCGCCCCCGCACCATGTCTACAAAAAAATACAAAAAATATATATAATAGGTAAATATTGGGCCAGCTATGGTGGTTCACACCTGTAATTCCAGCACTTTGGGAGGCTAAGGCAGGAGGATCAATTGAGGCCAGGAGTTCAAAGTTGCAATGAGGGATGATAGTGTCACTGGGAGTGCACTGGAGTTAGCCTGGGTGACAGAGTGAGATCCTGTCTGAAAAAAATAAAAATAAAAAGGGTAAATGTTGGATGATGTGTTTCATAAAGTAATTCTTCCTAGGAGTATTATTTACAAATAAGACTTTACTACATTTATAAATTAATGACTTTAAAAGATCTGTACAGCGACCATCATTTTTTGAGATTTAATCTAGAAGTATCTCAAACCAAAGGAGTCCAAAATGAATTCATTGTTTTATTTTATTTTATTTTTTTTTTGAGACGGAGTCTCAGTTTGTCGCCCAGGCGGGAGTGCAGTGGCCGGATCTCAGCTTACTGCAAGCTCCGCCTCCCGGGTTTACGCCATTCTCCTGCCTCAGCCTCCCGAGTAGCTGGGACTACAGGCGCCCGCCACCTCGCCCGGCTAGTTTTTTGTATTTTTTAGTAAAGACGGGGTTTCACCGGGTTAGCCAGGATGGTCTCGATCTCCTGACCTCGTGATCCGCCCGTCTCGGCCTCCCAAAGTGCTGGGATTACAGGCTTGAGCCACCGCGCCCGGCCTCATTGTTTTATTTTCAAAAGCTGCTTTCCTTCCTGAATTAGCTCTTTTGATTGGTGGCACCACCATTTACCCATTTACTCAAACCAGAAATCTGTGAGTCCCCTTTCTATCCCCATCTAAAACTACCAAGGTCTGTTCAGTAGATCTCTCAAATGTTTCTCATACCCATACCATTGCCATTATATTAATATTAGCATAGATGGGCTGGGCATGGTGGCTCACGCCTGAAATCCCAGCACTTTGGGAGGCCGACGGTGGGGGGGGTGGGTGGATCACAAGTTCAGGAGATCGAGACCAGCCTAGCCAATATGGTGAAACCCTGTCTCTACTAAAAATACATAAATTAGCCGGGCGTGGTGGCAGGCGCCTGTGATCCTAGCTACTTGGGAGGCTGAGGTGAGATAATTGCTTGAACCTGGGAAGCGGACGTTGCGGTGAGCCGAGATTGCGCCAGTGTTCTCCAGCCTAGGTAACAGAGCAAGGCTCCATCTCGGAAAAAAAAAATACATATTAGCATAGAGGATGGGGAGGCATCTAGGAAGACTAGACAGACAGAGACTGAATGCAAAGAGAAAGATCTAAGTAAGATCAGCTTAAACATATGCACCAAGACTTCAGCACCAGCCACATCTTTGTTGTTGTTGTTTGTTTGTTTTTGAGAGAGGGTCTTGTTCTGTCACCCAGGATAAAGTGCAGTGGCACAATCATCGCTCACTGCAACCTCCAACGCCTGGCCTCAAGCAATCCTCCCACCTCAGCCTCCCAAATGCTGAAACTATAGGCATAAGCCACCATGCCCGGCCTCACTTTTTAGTCTGGGAGATTGGCAAGATGGAAGCAAAAAAACAGGAATGGGCTGGGTGTAGTGGCTCACGCCTGTAATCCCAGCACTTTGAGAGGCCAAGGTGGGTGAATCACGAGGCCAAGAGATCGAGAACATCCTGGCCAACATGGGGAAACCCCGTCTCTACCAAAAATATAACAAAATTAGCCGACGTGGTGGCGGGCACCTGTAGTCCCAGCTACTTGGGAGGCTAAGGCAGGAAAATCACTTGAACCTGGGAGGCAGAGGTTGCAGTGAGCCCAGATTGTGCCACTGCACTCCAGCCTGGCAACAGAGCGAGACTCTGACTCAAAAAAACAAAAACAAACAAACAAACAAAAAAACAATCAAAAAAAAAACAACAACAACAGCCATGAAGAGAATAAAACTGTCAGATATGTGCCCACATTTTTGGAAGTCCAGGTTTCATCCCAGAGAGTAGGAGATGGGCTGGATAATGGAAAGTAATCCTGAGGACCCTACCCTCTTCTCATCTGGGGCTCAGAAAGATGCTGCCCTGAAGGCTACCCGATACCAATCTAAAAAACAAGCGTACCAAACTGGCTGTGCTGTGGGATCAGGCCATGGAAGGCTCAGAGATTTATCTTTCCGCAGTCTAGCGTGGATGCTGGGGTGGGGTGGGTGGTAGACAGCAGGTGGCTCTGAGGAAAGGGCTGCAGTGAAGGCTACCATCACAGCCACACTTCAGAGATGTCTCGGGTAGCATTAGAGTCAAAAGTGGCCAAGTTAGACAGGAAACAATGCTGAAAGAATGGATTCTGAGTTCTGGTAGCTCACAGCTACAACTCTCAAGGCCAGTTGGATATTCAGAGACCAAGAAAACAAGGAACATTGTTTCGAGACCAGAAGACACAGAGCAAAGGTCACTATATGAATCAAAAGGCTCCATAAATCTTTATCTACCTTGATCAACTAACAGAAGCCATATTTCACCCCCCCCCCTTTTTTTTGAGGCAGAGTCTCACTCTGTTGCCCAGTCTGGAGTATAGTGGCACGATCTTGGCTCACTGCAACCTCTGCCTCCTGGGTTCAAGTGATTCCCCTGCCTCAGCCTCCTGAGTAGCTGAGATTACAGGTGTCTGCCACCACGCCCAGCTATTTTTTTGTACTTGTAGTAGATACTGGGTTTCACCATGCTGGTCAGGCTGGTCTCGAACTCCTGGCCTCAAATGATCCACGCACCTTGGCCTTCCAAAGTGCTGGGATTACAGGCATGAGCCACCACGGCCGGCCTATATTTAGCAAATTTTCTTCTTTTTTTTTTTTGTTTTTGAGACGGAGTCTTGCTCTGTTGCCGAGACTGGAGTGCAGTGGCGCAGTCTCCGCTCACTGCAACCTGTGCCTCCCGGGTTCAAGCAATTCCCCTGCCTCAGCCTCCCGAGTAGCAGGAATTACAGGTGCCTGCCACCATGCTTGGCTAATTTTTGTATTTTTAGTAGAGACAGGATTTCACCATGTTAGCCAGGCTGGTCTTGAACGCCTGACCTTGTGATCCGCCCTCCTCAGCCTGCCAAAATGCTGGGATTACAGGCGTGAGCCACCGTGCCTGGCCATATTTAGCAAATTTTCTTTTCTTTTTTTTTTTTTTTTGAGACGGAGTCTGGCTTTGTTGCCAGGCTGGAGTGCAGTGGTACGATCTTGGCTCACTGCAACCTCCGCCTCCCAGATTCAAGCAATTCTCCTGCCTCAGCCTCCCGAGTAGCTGGGACTACAGGCGTGTGCCACCATGCCCAGCCAATTTTTGTATTTTTAGTAGAGACGGGGTTTCACCATGTTGGCCTGGATGGTCTCGAGCTCTTGACCTCGTGATCCGCCCACCTTGGCCTCCTGAAGTGCTGGGATTACAGGCGTGAGCCACTGTGCCTGGTCCATATTTAGTAAATTTTCTATAGTGAATATGCATTCCTTCTATAATTGGGAGGACAAAACTGAGGCAACCCGAGGTAGGAGGCAGGGACTGGACTCCAGAGGCAGGGGTTGGACACTGGACCAAACCAAGGACTGGCTTTAAAAAGCCCTAGGGCGGAAGCAGTTTTCTTTTGTTTGTTTGTTTGTTTGTTTGAGACGGAGTCTCCTCTGCCGCCCAGGCTGGAGTGCAGTGGCCGGATCTCAGCTCACTGCAAGCTCCGCCTCCCGGGTTTACGCCATTCTTCTGCCTCAGCCTCCCGAGTAGCTGGGACTACAGGCGCCCGCCACCTCACCGGGCAAGTTTTTTGTATTTTTTAGTAGAGACGGAATTTCACCGTGTGAGCCAGGATGGTCTCGATCTCCTGACCTCGTGATCCGCCCGTCTCGGCCTCCCAAAGTGCTGGGATTACAGGCTTGAGCCAACGCGCCCAGCCAACGGAAGCAGCTTTCTATAAGACATACCTATCAGTGTGCCCTATCAGTTTACCATTGCCATGGCAACACCTGAAAGTTACCACCCATTTCCATGGCAATAACCCGACAACCCAGAAGTTACAACCCTTTTCCTAGAAATGTCTGCATAAACTGCCCCCTATTTTGCATATGATTATAAGTGGGTATAGATATGAGTGCAGAACTGCTTCTGAGATGCTATTCTGGGCACACTATGGGGTATCCCTGCTTGCTAGGAACAGTACCTCTGCTGCTGCTCTACACTGCCACTTCAATACAAGTTGCTGTTTAACACCACCAGCTTGCCCTTGAATTCTTTCCTGGGAGAAGCCAACGACCCTCCCTGGCTAAGCCCCAATTTGGGAGCTTGCCTGTCCTGTATCAAACCTACTGTTTTGAAAACATGTCCTTTATTCCCAGATGAATGCAGCTCTATGTGTACAAAGTATACTGAGAGGTGGTGGTGGGCCTCCTCTTCGTCCGCTCAGCCCAAGTCAGAAAAAGTGGAGACAGAAAATAGACCTGCACACAAATATGACCAATATTCCTTCGCCCCATCAAAAACAGCCTCAATACTGGGATTCCTGCTTCAACGCGTGTACAGACTCTTCTTAGAGGCAATTCCTGTGAATCCAAAGCTCTTGAGGAACAGGGAGTAAAACAGAATGGCTATTGTCTAGAGGCCTTCTAACTTCCACCTGGATACATTTACCCATCTTGTTTTGGCATATTAAAAAGGCTTTCAAGGACAGGCATAGTGGCTCACTCCTGTAATCCCAGCACTTTGGGAGGTTGAGGTGGGAGGATCACTTGAGCCCAGGAGTTTGAGACCAGCCAGGGCAACAGAGCCAGACCTTGTCTCCATAAAAAGTAAAAAAAAAAAAATTAGCCGGGGTTGTGGCGTATCTGTAGTTGGTAGGCTGAGGGGGAAGAATCCCTTGATCCTGGGAGGTCAAGGCTACAGTGAGCAGAGATCGTGCCACTGTACTCCAGCTTGGGTGACAGAGTGAGACCCTGCCTCTTAAAAAAAAAAAAAAAAAAAAGACTTTGGCCAGGCATGGTGGCTCACACCTATAATCCCAGCACTTTGGGAGGCTGAGGCCAGTGGATCACTTGAGGCTTGGAATTCGAGACCAGCCTGGCCAACATGACAGAAACCCCTGTCTACTAAAAATATAAAAATTAGCTGGGCGTGGTGGCACGCACCTGTAATCCCAGTTACTCAGGAGGCTGAGCCATGAGAATCGCCTGAATCTGGGAAGTGGAGCTTGCACTGAGCTAAGATCATGCCACTGCACTCCAGCCTGGGCAATAGAGGGAGACTCCCTGTCAAAACAAAAACAAAAACAAGGCCGGGCGCGGTGGCTCACGCCTGTAATCCCAGCACTTTGGGAGGCCGAGGCGGGCGGATCACAAGGTCAGGAGATCGAGACCACGGTGAAACCCCGTCTCTACTAAAAATACAAAAAATTAGCCGGGCGCGGTTGTGGGCGCCTGTAGTCCCAGCTACTCGGGAGGCTGAGGCAGGAGAATGGCGTGAACCCGGGAGGCGGAGCTTGCAGTGAGCCGAGATGGCGCCACTGCACTCCAGCCTGGGCGACAAAGCGAGACTCCGTCTCAAAAAAACAAAAACAAAAACAAAAGGCTGGGTGCAGTGGCTCACGCCTGTAATCCCAACACTTTGAGAGGCCAAGGCAGGCGGATTGCCTGAGGTCAGGAGTTTGTGTTGAGTCTGGCCAACATAGTGAAACCCCATCTCTAGTAAAAATACAAAAAAATTAGCTGGGCGTGGTGGCATGTGCCTGTAGTCCCAGCTACTTGGGAGGCTGGGACAGGGGAATTGCTTGAACGACAGAGGCAGAGGTTGAGTGAGCTGAGATCGCACCACTGCACTCCAGCCTGGGCGACATAGCGAGACTCCATCTCAAAAACAAAACAAAACAAAAAAAACAAGACTTTCAAAGGAAACACTGAGGCCTCAGAAATATACCCTTGTGTTTTTCATTCTGAGCCTGGAATTCCTTAGTTAGACTGCCTCACCAAACATGTTTTAGTTTGTATCCAGTGATGAATTACTTATCATTTCACACTGCCATGACCAGAGGGCCTTGTGCCTGGGGAACCCTGTCTTCTCTTCCTTTTTCAGTGACTCTCTCCTTGCAGGTGGGAATATGTCGTTTGTGAAACCAGAGAAATTGATTCACATAGAAATAACTGTATATGTTCCAGAAGGCTAGACAAACAACAGGACTAGTAATTTCAGCCTTCCAGTGATTATAGTTATTGTGCTTAGGAAGAAACTCCTCCCTTCCTGCCCTCATTAACTGCTCCCCTCTGCTGCCCCCGTGACTGTCTTCACTATTTTTGCAAGGCCAAGGAATCTCTTGAAATGGAATTTCCTTCCCTTTAGAAATCAAAAGTAAACACTTAAAGTCCACAAGATAACCGATTTTTCCTTAACAACTCTTACTTAATGATACTCTCTTTTTTTTTTTTTTTTTTTTTTTTGAGACGGAGTCTCGCTCTGTCGCCCAGGCTGGAGTGCAGTGGCCGGATCTCAGCTCACTGCAAGCTCCGCCTCCCGGGTTTACGCCATTCTCCTGCCTCAGCCTCCTGAGTAGCTGGGACTACAGGCGCCCACCACCTCGCCCGGCTAGTTTTTTGTATTTTTAGTAGAGACGGGGTCTCACCATGTTAGCCAGGATGGTCTCGATCTCCTGACCTTGTGATCCACCCGTCTCGGCCTCCCAAAGTGCTGGGATTACAGGCTTGAGCCACCGCGCCCGGCGACTACTTAATGATACTCTCATTGCGGTCAGGGGTGGAAGTTGGGAATCTATCCAGCCAATTGAATATAGGAAGTAGTAGTACTGCCTATATAAGTAGGAGTTCACTAACGGGATTCAATATCAAGACCCTGTCTCCTGTCTGTCATTACAACCTATTATACAAGATAATCATAGAGTTTTAGAACTGCAAAAACCCTTTACAGGTCAGGCACGGTGGCTCACGCCTGTAATTCTGGCACTTTGTGAGGTCAAGGCGGGCGGATCACGAGGTCAGTAGATTGAGACCATTCAGGATCCAGGCTAACATGGTGAAACCTCGTCTCTACTAAAAATACAAAAATTAGCAGGGCGTGGTGGCACATGTCTGCAATGCCAACTACTTGGGAGGCTGAGGCAGGAGAATTGTTTGAACCCAGGAGGCGGAGGTTGCAGTGAGCCGAGATCGCACCACCGCACTCCAGCCTGGCGACAGAGTGAGACTCCGTCTCAGAAAAAAAAAAAATGGGGGGGCTAGGTATGGTGGCTCACACCTGTAATCCCAGCACTCTGGGAGGCTGAGGCGAGCCGATCACCTGAGGTCAGGAATTTGAGATCAGCCTGGAAAACACGGTGAAACCCCATCTCTACTAAAAATACAAATATTAGCTGGGCGTGGTGGCAAGCGCCTGTAATCTCAGCTACTCAAGAGGCCGAGGCAGGAGAACCACTTGAACCCAGGAGGCAGAGGTTGCAGTGAGCCGAGATCGTGCCATTGCACTCCAGCCTGGAGGACAAGAACGAGACTTCCTCTCAAAAAACAAAACAAAACAAAACAAAAAAAAGCCTTTACAGATTTTTCTTTTCTTTCTTTCTCTTTCCCTCTTTCTTTCCCTTTTCGCTCTCTCTCTCTCTCTCCCTTTCTTTCTTTCTTTCTTTCTTTCTTGATGGAGTTGTGGTCTTGCTCTGTTGCCCAGACTGGAGTGCAGTTGTGCCATCACAGCTCACTGCAGCCTCCACCTCTTGGGCTCAAGTGATCCTTATGGCTTAGCCTCCCAAGTAGTAGCTGGGACTACAGGCCTGCACAAGCACAACCTGGGCTTTATTTTTTATTTTTATTTTCAGAAATGGTCTGGCTATGTTGTTCAGGCTTGTCTCAAACTCCTACCCTCAACTGATCCTCCCACCTCAGCCTCCCAAAGTGCTGGGACAGATTTTCTAATAAACCCCTTCATCATACAGATGAATAAGCTGAAGTTTACAGTCCTTATCCTTGTGACTGTCACTGAGTGGGTAATCAGCAACTACGAGCTCTTTTGTTTATGGCCTAAGTTGTTCAAAATGACCAGTCCATACTAGAATATAAGCTTCCTAATTTCAACACCAGTTTCTTTCACCTTAATCATACTGAGTGATGTGCTTTCATTGGGTCTACTATAAAAATCATTATAGCCATAAATTTTATTTATTTATTTACTTATTTATTTGAGATGGAGTCTCGGTCTATGGCCCAGCTGGGATCACAGGCGTGAGCCACCATGCCCGGCCAGCCATAACTTTTACTTCATTTAGTTTTTTAATAGCTTGAGATATAATTCACATACCATCTGATTCACTCTTTTAATGTGTAGAGTTGAATGTCTTTTAGCATATTTCCAGCGTTCTGTATTCATCATTATAACCAATTTTTAGAACATTTCCATTATCCCAAAAAGAAACCCCATATCTATTAGCAGGCACTCCCATTTCCCCTCATCTGACCCTGTCATGCCCCTCAGACCTAGCCAATCACTAAATTCACATTTCATATGAATGGAATTGTACAATATGTGGTCCTTTGTGACTGACTTCTTTCACTTAGCTTTTTCAAGATTCAGCTTTGTCGCTGGGTGCGGTGGCTCACGCCTGTAATCCCAACACTTTGGGAGGCCGAGGCAGGTGGATCACCTGAGGTCAGGAGTTTGAGATCAGCCTGGCTAACATAGTGAAACCCCGTTTTTACTAAAAATACAAAAAATTAGCCGGGTGTGGTGGCACACACCTGTAATCCCAGCTACTTGGGAGGTTAAGGCAGGAGAATCGCTTGAACTCGGGAGGCGGAGGTTCCAGTGAGCTAAGATTGTACCATTGCACTCCAGCTTAGGCAACAAGAGCGAAATTCTGTCTCAAAAAATTCAGCTATGTCATGGCATGTACTTTAAAATTCTTTTTTCTTTTCTTTTCTTTATTTCTTTATTTATTTATTGAGACAGAGTTTTGCTCTTTTTGCCCAGGCTGGAGTGCAATGGCGCGATCTTGGCTCACCGCAACCTCCACCTCCTGGGTTCAAGTGATTCTCCTGCCTCAGCCTCCCAAGTAGCTGGGATTACAGACATGCGCCACCACCCTGGCTAATTTTGTATTTTTAGTAGAGACAGAGTTTCTCCATGTTGGTCAGGCTGGTCTTGAACTCCCGACTTCAGGTGATCCACCCGCCTTGGCCTCCCAAAGTGCTGCGATTACAGGCGTGAGCCACTGTGCCCGGCATCTTTTTTCTTTTCTACTCTTTTTCTTTTTGAAATGGAGTTTTGCTCTTGTTGCCCAGGCTGGAGTGCAATGGCTCGATCTTGGCTCACTGCAACCTCTGCCTCCCAGGTTCAAGCGATTTTCCTGCCTCAGCCTCCTGAGTAGCTAAGAATACAGGCGCATGCCACCACGCCTGGCTAATTTTCTATTTTTGGTAGAGACAGAGTTTCTCCATGTTGGTCAGGCTGGTCTTGAATATCCGACCTCCGATCTCAGGTGATTGGCCCGCCTTGGCCTCCCAAAGTGCTGGGATTACAGGTATGAGCCACTGTGTCCTGCCAAAAAAAATTTTTTTTTTTCCAGAGATGAAGGTCTCACTATGTTGCCCAGGCTGATCTCCAACTCATGGCACAAGCCATCCTCTTGCCTTGAACCTCCCAAAGTGCTGAGATTACAGGCACGAGCCACCACGCCCACTCCCCTCCCCTCCAACGACTTTCTTTTTATTGCCAAATAATAGCCCATTGTATATATATGTCACATTTTATCCATTCATCAGTTGATGGTTATTTAGCTGAATTTTAACTAAATGTTATCTCATAACTGGCAGAAGCTTATAATCAAGACATAAGTGTATATCTTTCTATGTTGAATTTATACCTAAAGAAGTATACTTATTAGGAATGACAAAATCTCTTACTTGAAAAATCGATACTTTTTTCTTTTCTTTTCAAAAATGTTTTTTGAGATGGAGTCTCACTCTGTCGCCCAGGCTGGAGTGCAATGGCATGATCTCAGCTCATTGCAACCTCCGCCTTCCGGGTTAAAGCAATTATCCTGCTTCAACCTCCTGAGTAGCTGGGATTACAGGCACGCGCCACCATGCCCGGCTAATTTTTCTATTTTTTAGTAGAAATGGGGTTTCACCATGTTGTTCAGGGTGGTCTTGAACTCCTGACCTCGTGATCCGTCCACCTCGGCCTCCCAAAGTGCTGGGATTACAGGCATAAACCATCACGCCCGGCCGATACTTTTTTCTTTAAATTTTCTGATGCGTATGGTAATACTGTGGAAAGAAAAAGTAAAGCCTGCCCGTATGTTTTTCGGCTCTTCCTGATCCCCCAGGAAAAGAGAGGCATGTATGTAGGTAGATCAGGTGAGTGATAGCCCTCAGGAAGAGAAAATAAAAGGATTCACATCAAGACTTTTTTTGGTTTTCAAGTATGAAAGGTTAAGAAGAGAAAGGGCATTTGGGGCTCACAGCCAACCAGCTGGTCGGCATTCCTACTACCCAAACATCTAAATGACATAAGGGTGAATGTGAGGTGAGGGTGAGAATGGAGAAAACACAGGAAGCAAATTCAGTCCCATCCGGCACTTTAGACTTAGTATTTTCATCCTTGTCCTTCCAAATTTATAGGTTTGTTCTTGCCCAACCTTCATATTGTTTTTGTGGGTCTCCAGGTGGGTCATGCGTAGGAAACTTTAGGGAACTACTTCATACTTGGTGGGAAGTACTTGAACTTGTAAACCCCAAGCTAAGGGTAGTTATGATCCCGGTGGGTGGCCAGTTCTCCCCCTAAATCTGTTTATCCTGCCTTTCCTCCCCCTTTTCTTAAACGAGTCGGGACGGAGAAATGAGTCACCTAAGGCGGGGAGAAGGGACTTTTGAGAGTGTCTTCCGTCCCATTTGCGGACGTCAGGTGAGCACACCGGGAAGCGATCTTGACTCAGCCCGCTCTGGCGTGGGCGTTGTGCCATTCCCCACACGTGACGCTCTGCCAGGCGGCAGAAGTCTCACTTGTCATGGGACTTATTCACTCCAGTGACTCCACCCCTTTCCTCCTCTGCTCCCCAACCTCCCACTTACCCTTTCCGCCCCACTTCGAGACTTGAGGAAAGGAGGGTGGCTGGAGCCTGGAAATGTCCCCGTCCCAAGTTGGCCAGAAGTAGCAGACACACTATTTGGGAAAGTGCAACATGTAACTTTTCAGTTTCACCCTTCTCCAGAATGCTATCACCCTTCCTGTTTATTTTTTAATAACTTGAGATATAATTCACACGCCATATGATTCACTCGCTTAACGTGTAAAGTTGAATGTCTTTTAGCATATTTAGAGTTATGTATACATCACTATAATCAATTTTTAGAACACTTTCATTATCCCAAAAGGAAATCCCATACCTATTAGCAGTAACTCCAATTTCCCCTCATCTCACCCTTGCTCTTCCATAGCACAAAACAGCCCTATTCTAGTCGAGACCACCTTTCCACTTAGGTAGACCCTGGTTATGGTTTTTTCCCCTCCCTTTCTGTTTCCCATTTTTTTCGGAGCCCGGAATTCTCAATCTGGAGAACTGGTTTGAGTCCCGGCTCAGCTCGTTTCCCGTTCCAGGGGCGTGACCTTGAGAGCACCGCCACTTTTCCGGGCCTAGTTTCTTTGTCTGTGAAACGAGGTCCAAACATCTGCCGCTTTACGCCCGTTGTGGGGATGAAGTGAGAAGGTGCTTTGTGAGCTTTAAAAATCCATAGAAATGCCAGCTACGTTAACTCGTCACTCTTCCCGAACCCCTCCCTTTCCCCTGGGACCCGCCCCGCGAATCCCGCCGTGATGGACACTTTTCCCACCCTCCGACCGCAGTCTTTCCCATTGGCGCCCGCATCATCCTCGCGGCGCCGGGTGTTGACGCCACGGCTTCCTCCGCCGGCGCCCGAAGACGCATGGCCCCGCCCCCGGCCGCGCCTGGCCTCCCGCGGCGCCCCGCCCATCGGGCCGACGCGTCGCCAGCCCCGCCCCGCGGATGACGTGTGGCGCGCGCGGCCCGGCCGCCCCGGCAGTTGGTGCAGCGGCGGTTGGGGTGAGAGCGCACACGCCACCCCTCCCCTCCTCCGGCCCCGACCCCCACCCCGCCGGGCCCAGCCCCAGCCCCGGCCCGGGCTCCAGCCCTAGTCCCCGTCCCAGCCCAAGCCGGGCCAGTCCCGTGCGGGCCGGTGCCGCCCCTCAGCCGGCGACGCCCCGGGCCGCCCGCCCGCCCGCCCGCTTGCCACCATGGAGCTGGAGGACGGTGTGGTGTATCAGGAGGAACCCGGCGGCTCCGGGGCCGTGATGTCGGAGCGGGTGTCCGGCCTGGCCGGCTCCATCTACCGCGAGTTCGAGCGGCTCATCGGGCGTTACGACGAGGAGGTGGTCAAGGAGCTGATGCCGCTGGTGGTGGCTGTACTGGAGAACCTGGACTCGGTGTTCGCGCAGGACCAGGAGCACCAGGTGGAGCTGGAGCTGCTGCGGGACGACAACGAGCAGCTCATCACCCAGTACGAGCGGGAGAAGGCGCTGCGCAAGCACGCCGAGGAGGTGAGGCCGGCGGCAGGGCGGGGGCCGCGGGATCCGTCCCCGGGGGCGGTCGGGGCGGGGGTCGCGGCCCGGTCGGGGACTAGAGGCGCGACGGGCCTCCTGGAGAGCTGGCCTGAGGCCGATGCCCCCCCGGGACCGAGCCCGGCGGCCTCCAGGTACCCCGGGACCCAGGCCGGCGTTGGAAGCCGAGGCCGGCTACTGAGTGTCCTGGGAAGGGAGCGAGATGGAGGAGGCAGGGCCCGGGGAGGAAGCGACAGCCTGGCCTGAGGACACATGGGGTTAGCCAAGGGCGGAGATTGTTGGGTGTCTGGTTGCTTCTTGTTGTTGAGGGAAGTTTCCGACCACCGTGGGATAGTCAGATGGCGGTTCAAAGTTTTACCCCTGGGGAGGGGGACACTTCTGTCCTGGATATGTAACTTCCGCTAGTTCCAGTACCTTTCCAGGGGGTTGCCTTGCTTTGGGAAGTTAGAGATCTCCCTCTTTCGGTCAGTTTCTTCTTGGCGTTTTAATCTTGTTGAGAAAGAGGTCTTATTTTATATTCTATGTGCCTTGGTTGACACTTTGTCAACTTTTAGATGTTGTGTGGCAGTATTCAATGAATAGATAAACAATTTCATGGGTATCCCAAACCAGAGCATTCCACAGTATCAGGAGGTAACCTTGGACAGTTCCCTTCAGAAACCCTCCATTTATTTATAAAAAGGATTGGGGGGCGGGGTTGGGAAGATGTAGGTGACAGTTGACAACACTTTTTCCGTCTGAGTTTCCTTCTCAGACTGCTGTTTATACGTGCATTTAGTCGCCTGTTAACTCTAGCACCTGAGCAGTGACCTGGGCGCCCTCACCTCGACTCTCTGAACCTTTTGGAGTTCTAGGGTGCAAGTGATAGGTCCTTGGCTTTTGAGAGTGACAAGGATTTTAGCTTTCAGCCTGCATTGGCGTTATTTCTGTGGACCTTATCAAAGACAGGTGAAGTGTCCTATTTTTGTTTCTCAAGCACCTAGTACACCTAGTTAAATACATGGTGATCAAAGGAGGCGAAATAACTAATTATTGAAGGAATGACATGGTATTTTTCAGAAAGACTTGAAGAGTTTTTAGGATGTGAGATTTGTAGCTCATTTCCTAACACTGAATAGTAACACCATTAAAAATTTTTGTTTTGTTTTGTCATGTATACCTTTGCATCTGGTTAAGTAGTTCTTTTCCTTTTTTAAAAGCTTGACTGTAGTGATGATTTTTAGTTCTGATTGTGGGATCCAGTTTTCTCAAGGGAATGGTATTGAATTTGCCAAACAAAATTGATTCTTTTTTTTTTTGAGACATAGTCTCACTCTGTCACCCAGGCTGGAGTGCAGTGGAGTGATCTTGGCTCACTGCAACCTCTGCCTCCCGGTGAGCCTCTGCCTCCCCTGTTCAAGCGATTCTTGTGCCTCAGCTTCCTAAATAGCTGGGACAACACTCCCCGCTAATTTTTGTTTTTGGTAGAGAGGGGATTTCTCCATGGTGCCTAGGATGGTCTTGAACTCCTGACCTCAAGTGATCTGCCCACTTTGGCCTGGGGCTGACCATGCCAGTGCTGGGATTACAGGCGTGAGCCACTGCACCCCGCCAGAATGGACTATTTCAAGAGCTTTTCCTTTCATATAGGGAAGGATGGGATGAAAAACTAGATAATGATAGGATCACAATTTCCACTTGTTTGTTAGCACTCTTTGTAGAACAGAGGTCAAGTGCTACTTCTGAGAGGGCTTGCTGCTGCTTCATGCTCACTGGCCCTTGCCAGTGTGTGGATATACGTGGAAGTGACTGGGAATTAACCACAT
This sequence comes from Macaca mulatta, assembly GCF_049350105.2. Taxonomy (NCBI): domain Eukaryota; kingdom Metazoa; phylum Chordata; class Mammalia; order Primates; family Cercopithecidae; genus Macaca; species Macaca mulatta. The sequence continues at coordinate 58,890,034 of NC_133421.1, forward strand.
GTACACACAGGTTCAAGCAAGCCTGACATGACCTTTTACCTCACATAAAATAAATGCTCCTTCCAGCCTTAAACTCCTGTCAGTCTGTGTAAATATAGGCAAAATGCCAAGGTCACACGTGCCAAGAAAACCATATGCCACAGGTTGCAGAAGCAGAAAACAAAACTGACCGACTGCTAGACTCTGGGTTCCATATTAATTTCTTAAGTAAATGACTTTAAAAAAATAGGTTATCCAGTGAATTTATTTGTAGTTTATATTTTTTCAGTCACATCTATAAATTCTCCGCAGTGAAACCATTGGGCAAAGGGTCATGACCTGAGAACAGAGAACATTTATGAAAAGCTAAATAAGCCAACTCGCAGGCCACAAACATAAACACATCTTGTTATCAGACAGTCTCTCTCTGTCGCCAGGCTGGAGTGCAGTGGCACGATCTCGGCTCACTGCCTCCCGGGTTCAAGCAGTTCTCCTGCCTCAGCCTCCCGAGTAGCTGGGACTACAGGCACGTGCCTCCCCACCTGGCTAATATATATATATATTTTTGTATTTTAATAGAGATGGGATTTCACCATATTGCCCAGGCTGGTCTTGAACTCCTGAGCTTAGGCAATCTGCCCACCTCAGCTGTCCAAAGTGCTGGGCTTGCAGGTGTGAGCCACCGCGGGCCCATCCATCGGTTTTCGTGAAAGATCATAAATCGTGTGTTGCTCAGTATCCAGAAATTGTCTCCCTTTGGCCAATATGTAGAGTGAATTCTGTGTTTAGTTTTCTGTGAGTGCTTTGTGCCTTTTTTTTTTTTTTTTTTTTTTTTGAGACGGAGTCTCGCTGTGTCTCCCAGGCTGGAGTGCAGTGGCGTGATCTCGGCTCACTGCAAGCTCCGCCTCTTGGGTTCACGCCATTCTCCCGCCTCAGCCTCCCAAGTAGCTGAGACTACAGGCGCCCGCCACCACGCCCGGCTATTTTTTTTTTTTTTTTTTTTTTTTTGAGACGGAGTCTCACGCTGTTGCCCAGGCTGGAGTGCAGTGGCGCAATCTCGGCTCACTGCAAGCTCCGCCTCCCGGGTTCCCGCCATTCTCCTGCCTCAGCCTCCTGAGTAGCTGGGACTACAGGCGCCCGCCACCGCGCCCGGCTAATTTTTTGTATTTTTAGTAGAGACGGGGTTTCACTGTGGTCTCGATCTCCTGACCTTGTGATCCGCCCGCCTCGGCCTCCCAAAGTGCTGGGATTACAGGCTTTTTTTTTTTTTTTTTTTAAAGATGGAGTCTCGGCCGGGCGCGGTGGCTCAAGCCTGTAATCCCAGCACTTTGGGAGGCCGAGACAGGCGGATTACGAGGTCAGGAGATCGAGACCATCCTGGCTAATACTGTGAAACCCCATCTCTACTAAGAAATACAAAAAACTAGCCGGGTGAGGTGGCGGGTGCCTGTAGTCCCAGCTACTCCGGAGGCTGAGGCAGGAGAACGGCATAAACCCGGGAGGCGGAGCTTGCAGTGAGCTGAGATCCGGCCACTGCACTCCAGCCTGGGCGACAGAGCGAGACTCCGCCTCAAAAAAAAAAAAAAAAAAAAAAAAAAAAAGATGGAGTCTCGCTCTGTCGCCCAGGCTGGAGTGCAGTGGCACAATCTTGGCTCACTGCAACCTCCGCCTCCTAGGTTCAAGTGATTCTCCTGCCTCAGCCTCCCGAGTAGCTGGGATTACAGGCCTGTGCCACCATGCCCGGCTAATTTTTTTTGTATTTTTGGTAGAGACGGGGTTTCACCATTTTAGCCAGGATGGGCTCAGTCTCCTGACCTCATGATCTGCCTGCCTCGGCGTCCCAAAGTGCTAGGATAATAGGCATGAGCCACTGTGCTGGCCTGTTTGTGTATTTAATGTGGAGACCAAGAGTCTATTATAGCAAAAGTAAGTGCCTCAGCATATTTACAGCAAAAATGATTTGAAAACAAGGAAATTATCCATCACCAGAGAGAGTAAATTCTGAGCACCTTTGTGGAAACTTAGGTGGGTATGTAAATAGTGAGAATGTTTTAGGAGTGTGTGAGGTGCTATAATCTCTTGCTTGCAGGAATTCTCAGCAAGGCATCAGAAATTTAATCTTTATATTGATAGGACATATTTTGAATACCTTCTGACTTTTTTCTTTGCTTTTATTTGAATTTTTAGTGTGGAGCTAGTCTGCTGTTTTAGGGATTCTTTAAAAACGACCTAAAGAAGGGCTAATTTTAGATAGATTTGGACCTGTTTCAGATGCTAATCAAGAAATCTGTCATCTTATGCCCGTCACTCTCTCCTTTGGGCTGCCTGCGACACACCTCTCCGTTCTTTAACCAAGACCCGTCGGATGCCTTTGCCCATGCTCTAGAATGCTCTCCTTAGAGTTTTACATAGCTAGCTCCTCACTTTCTACTCTGTTTAAATTTGACTTTTTCAGCCAGAACATGCTGTTGACTGTCCAGAATAAGCCCTGTGAACCTATTGAATAATTTATTTTTAAATCAGTGACTTTTACATTTAAATTCTTTTTGGAGACAGAGTCTCACGCAATCACCTAGGCTAGGGTGTAGTGGCACAGTCACTGCTGACTGCAGCCTCAATCTCTTGGGCTCAAGTTATCCTCTGGCCTCAGCCTCCTGAGTAGCTAGGACCACAGGCATGCATCACCACACTGGGCTAATTAAATTTTTTATAGAGACAAGGTCTCACTATGTTGCCCAGTCTAGTCTGGAACTCTTGGGCTCAAGTGATCCTCCTGCCTTGTGGATCCTGCCAAAGTGTTGGGACTTACAGGGGTCAGCCACTGTGCCCAGCCCAGTGACTTTTTAAAATAAAAATCTGGATACAAAATGATCTGGAGAGAGAGATTATAACTGGGTATGTTAGGGGTTTTCTGCAACTTCTGATTCTTTTAAAACAGGCATGATTTGCTTTAATTTTAAAAAGAGGGCCAGGTGTGGTGGCTCACATCTATAATCCCAGCACTTTGGGAGGCCAAGGCAGACGGATCACTTGAGGTCAGGAGTGTGAGACCAGCCTCGCCAACATGGTGAAACCCTGTCTCTACTAGAAATACAAAAATTACCCGGGTGTGGCAGCAGATGCCTATAATCCCAGCTACTGGGGAGACTGAGGCAGAAGAATTGCTTGAACCTGGGAGGTGGAGGTTGCAGTGAGCTGGGATCGTGCCACTATACTCCAGCCTGGGCAATAGAGTGAGACTCCCTCTCAAAAAAAAAAAAAAAAAAAAGAAACTTCTGAAAAGTAGACATACAAGTTTAAAGAACCTTTTCCTTCGGAATTTAGTTCCTAGTGATTCTGTGGGTCTTTTATGTTATCACCGTTATTCTCAAAGTGAGAGCTCATTTAACATCATTTGGTAGAGGGAGACTGCACATAAAAACGAAGATGCACCATCTTCTTTCCTTTTCTTTTTTTTTTTTTTTTTTTGAGGTGGAGTTTCGCTCTTGTTGCCCAGGCTAGAGTGCAATGGTACGATCGTGGCTCACTGCAACCTCTGCCTTCTGGGTTCAAACGATTCTCCTGCCTCAGCCTCTCAAGTAGCTGGGATTATAGGCATGCGCCACCATGTCCGGCTAATTTTGTATTTTTAATGGAGATGGGGTTTCTCCATGTTGGTCAGGCTGGTCTCGAACTCCTGACCTCAGGTAATCTGCCTGCCTAAGCCTCCTAAAGTGCTGGGATTGCTGGTGTGAGCCACCATGCCTAGCTCCTTCCCCCCCACACTTTTTTTTTTTTTTTTTTTGAGAGGGAGTCTCCATCTGTCGCCCAGGCTGGAGTGCAGTGGCGCGATCTCGGCTTACTGCAAGCTCCGCCTCCCGGGCCGACGCCATTCTCCTGCCTCAGCCTCCCGAGTAGCTGGGACCACAGGCGCCCGCCTCCGCGCCCGGCTAATTTTTTGTATTTTTAGTAGAGATGGGGTTTCACCGTTTTAGCCAGGATGGTCTCGATCTCCTGACCTTGTGATCCACCTGCCTCAGCCTCCCAAAGTGCTGGGATTACAGACGTGAGCCACTGCGCCCGGCCCACTTTTTTTTTTTTTGAGGTGGAGTCTCGCTCTGTCGCCCAGGCTGGAGTGCTGTGGCGCCATCTCAGCTCACTGCAAGCTCCGCCTCCCAGGTTCGCACCATTCCGCTGCCTCAGCCTCCCGATTAGCTGGGACTACAGGCGCCCGCCACCACGCCCGGCTAATTTTTTGTATTTTTAGTAGAGACGGGGTTTCACCGTGTTAGCCAGGATGGTCTCGATCTCCTGACCTCGTGATCTGCCTGCCTCGGCCTCCCAAACTGCTGGGATTACAGGCGTGAGCCACCGCACCCGGCCATCTTCCCTCCTTTTTGAGATAGACTCATACATGGAGAGAATGGGCTAAAGAGAGAATGTCTTTACTGGGAATGGATTGTGTGATTTTGTGACTGCTTTTTTGTGGCCTTTTGCTTAAAAAAAAAAAAAAAAGGATGAGTTCAAGCCTGGGCAACGTAGTGAGACACCTTTCCCCCCAAAACCATAAAAAAAATAGCTGGGTGTGATGGTGCGAGCCTGCAGTCCTAGCTACTCAGGAGGCTAAGGCAGGAGGATCACTTGAGCCCAGGAGTTTGAGACTGCAGTGAGCTATCAGGGCCATGGCACTCCAGTCTTGACAACAGAGCAAGACCCTGTTTCTTACCAAAAACCAAAACAATAGGATGATTGAATGCAGAGGTGAGAGACACTGCTGAGAATTTTCTAACTTGTTCCCACGGAATTAGCACTTAAAGCAGTAACAAAATGATTTTTGTTTAAATGGAAACTTTTGACACTATTTTTTTTTTTTTGAGATGGAGTCTCAAAAAATTTTCTAACTTGAGAATTTTCTAACTTGTTCCCACGGAATCAGCACTTAAAGCAGTAACAAAATGATTTTTGTTTAAATGGAGACTTTTGACACTTCTTTTTTTTTTTTTGAGACAGAGTCTCACTCTGTCGCCCAGGCTGGAGTGCAGTGGCGTGATCTTGGCTCACTGCAAGCTCCGCCTCCTGGGTTCACGCCTTTCTCCTGCCTCAGCCTCCCGAGCAGCTGGGACTACAGGTGCCCCTCACCATGCCCGGCTAGTTTTTATTTTTTAGTAGAGACAGGGTTTCACCGTGTTAGCCAGGATGGTCTTGATCTCCTGACCTCGTGATCCGCCTGCCTCGGCCTCCCACAGTGCTGGGATTACAGGTGTGAGCCACCGCGCCCAGCCGACTTTTGACACTTCTTGTCTTTGGAAGTGTATGAACATGGAACCCATAAGACTCATGGGCAGGAAAATAGGTATTGACATTCATTGTTCTTGTTTTAGTGTTCTCATTCATTTTTTTTTTTTTTTTTTCCGAGACAGAGTCTCACTCTGTCGCCCAGACTAGAGGGCAGTGGCATGATCCCAGCTCATTGCAACCTCCACCTCCCAGGTTCAAGCAATTCTCCTGCCTCAGCTGCCTGAGTGGCTGGGATTACAGGTGTGCACCACTACACTCAGCTAATTTTTGTATTTTCAGTAGAGACAGGTTTCACCATGTTGGCCAGGGTGGTCTCAAACTCCTGACCTCAAGTGATCCATCTGCCTCAACCTCCCAAAGTGCTGGGATTACAGATGTGAGCCACCACACTTGGCCCACACTTGATATTTTAGTTTTTAATTTTATTTATTTTTGATACTGAGTCTCACGCTCTGTCGCCTAGGCTGGGGTGCAGAGGCACAATCTTGGCTTACTGCAACCTCTGCCTCCTGGGTTCAAGCAATTCTCCTGCCTCAGCCTCCTGAGTAGCTGGGATTATAGGCGTGCGTCATCATGCCCAGCTACTTTTTGTACTTTTAGTAGAAATGGGGTTTCACCATGTTAGCCAGGCTGGTCTTGAACTCCTGACCTTGTGATCCGCCCACCTTGGCCTCCCACAATGCTGAGATTACAGGCATGAGCCACAGTGCCCAGCCCATTTTTTAAAAAATTTATTTTTGAGACAGAGTCTTGTGCTGTCGCCCAGGCTGGAGTGCAGTGGCATGATCTCAGATCACTGTAACTTCCACTTCCCAGGTTCTAGCGATTCTCGTGCTTCAGCCTCCCGAGTATCTGGGATTATAGGCATGCGCCAGCATGCCCAGCTAATTTTTGTATTCTTAATAGAGACGGGGTTTCACCGTGTTGTCCAGGCTGATCTCAAACTCTTGACCTCAGGTGATCCCCCTGCCTCGGCCTCCCAAAGTGCTGGGATTATAAGCGTAAGCCCCCCCGCACCTGGCCTAAAAAACACATATTTTTATATTTTTATAGATTTTTTGATTGATTGATTGAGATGAGATCTCACTCTGTTGCCCAGGCCAGAGTGCAGTGGTGTGATCCCAGCTCACTGCACCCTCTGCCTCTGGGGCTCAATGATCCTCCCATCTCAACCTCCCGAGTAGCTGGGACTATAGAATCATGCTGCCATGCCTGGCTAATTTTTGTATTTTTTGAAAAAATGGGTTTCCCATGTTGCCCAGGCTGATCTTGAACATTTGGGCTCAGATGATCCTCACATCTCAGCCTCCCAAAGTGCTGGGATTACAGGCATGGGCCACCGCACCCGGCCATGCTGTGTTTTATTTTCTTAAGAATTACAGCGTTCAGTAGTTTGGCATAATAGGCACACCCAAAAATGTTTGAACTGAACCATGGGAATTTATATATTAATGTAATAGAGAAGTGCTGAGTTGAGGGTATAGAATTTTATGTTTTTTTTTTTAGACAAAGTCTGGCCCAGGTTGGAGTGCAGTGGTATGATCTTGGCTCACTGCAGCCATTGCCTCTTGGGCTCAAGCCATCGTTCCGTCTCAGCCTTCCAAGTAGATGGGACTACAGGTGTGCACCACCATGCCCAGCTAATTTTTGATATTTTGTAGAGATGGGGTTTCACCATGTTGCCCAGGCTGGTCTCGAATTTGTGAGCTCAAGTGATCTGCCTGCCTCTGCCTCCCAAAGTGCTGGGATTACAGGCGTGAGCCACCGCGTCCAGCTAGGGCTTTTTTAAAAAAAATTAGCATACTTTTTCAGTAATTCCGCCAACCCCCCAACTTTTTATTAGGAAAACTTTCAAACATATAGAAAAATGGAAAGTATATTTGTCATTTGTATACCCACTGTATAGATTCAGTAATTGTTTTATTTGTCTGTATATGTGGATGTGTGGGTGTAGATACACGTACACACATATACACATATTTAATTGCTGAACCATTTTAAATTGCAGACATTATGATTCTTTGCCCCTCAGTATTTAACTTATTTAAATTACAGACATTATGATACTTTGCCTTGGGACTTAACATATGTATCTCCTAAAAAATGAGAATATTCTGCCATATAACCACCATATTATTTATGTTTGAGAACATTTCCAGGACCAGGTGTGGTAACTAACGCCTGTAATCCCAGCACTTTGGGAGGCTGAGGTGGGCGGAACACTTGAGCTCATGAGTTGAAGATCTGCCTGGGTAACATGGCAAAACCTTGTCTCTACAAAAAATATAAAAATTAGCCTGGTGTGGTGGTGCGTGCCTATAGTCCCAGCTACTTGGGTGGCCAGGGCAGGAGGATCGCATGAGCCTAGGAAGTCAAGGCTGAGGTAAGATGTGTTCATGCCACTGTGCTCTAGCCTGGGCAACACAGTAAGACTCTGTCAAAAAAAAAAGAGAATCTTTGTAATATCATCTTATATTAATTTGAATTAATTTTTAAGAGCACGGTATATGTCAGTTATTATAGAGCTGACTAGCTTCTTAATATGTTTATAATGAATTAATGAAACTCATCTGAGAGGAAGTGATTACATTTTAGTTACTTTTCTATACGAAATTTAAATTTGAGGCTGGGCGCGGTGGCTCATGCCTGTAATCCTAGCACTTTGGGAGGCCGAGGTGGGCAGATCATGAGGTCAGGAGTTCGAGACCAGCCTGACCAACATGGTGAAACCCCATCTCTACTAAAAATACAAAAATTAGCCGGGCATGGTGGCATGTGCCTGTAATCCCAACTACTCCGGAGGCTGAGGCAGGAGAATCGCTTGAACCTGGGAGGTGGAGGTTGTGGTGAGCCGAGATTGTGCCACTGCACTCCAGCCTAGGCAACAGAGCGAGACTCCATCTAAAAAAAAAAAAAAAAAAAAAAAAAAAAAAAAGTCCAGGCGCGGTGGCTCAGGCCTATAATCCCAGCACTTTGGGAGGCCGAGACGGATCCCAAGGTCAGGAGATCGAGACCATCCTGGCTAACACGGTGAAACCCCGTCTCTACTAAAAAATACAAAAAAACTAGCCGGGTGAGGTGGCGCCTGTAGTCCCAGCTACTCGGGAGGCTGAGGCAGGAGAATGGCGTAAACCCGGGTGGCAGAGCTTGCAGTGAGCTGAGATCCGGCCACTGCACTCCAGCCTGGGAGACTGAGCGAGACTCTGTCTCAAAAAAAAAAAACAAAAAAAAAAAGAAAAGAAAAAAATTTAAAATCTATAAAACGGAGTTAAAATTGGCTAGTTTTGTTTTAAAATTATCACATTGGCCAGGTGTGGTGGCTCATGTCTGTAATCCCAGCACTTTGGGAGTCCGAGGCGGTCGGATCACCTGGGGTCAGGAGTTCGAGAGCAGCCTGACCAACATGGAGAAACCCTGTCTCTACTAAAAATGTAAAATTAGCCAGGCATGGTGGTGCATGCCTGTAATCCCAGCTACTCAGGGGACTGAGACAGGAGAATCGCTTGAACCCGGGAGGTGGAGGTTGCAGTGAGCCGAGATCGTGCCATTGCACTCCAGCCTGGGAAACAAGAGTGAAACTCTGTCTCAAGATAAATAAATAAATAAATAAAATTATTAGATAAAAACTGTTATGGACCAGGCACAGTGGCTCATGCTTATAATCTTAGCAGTTTAGGAGACCAAGGAAGGAGGATAGCTTGAGCCCCAGAGTTCCAGATCGGCCTGGGCAACATAGTGAGACCATATCTTTACAAAAAATAGAAAAATTAGCCAGGTGTGGTGGTATACACCTGTGGCTCCAGCTACTCCAGATGCTGAGGTGGGAGGATCCCTTGAGCCCAGGAGTTCGAGGTTGCAGTGAGCCCCGATTGTGCCACTGCACTCTGGCACACTGTACCACTTGCTCTGGATGACAGAGCAAGACCCTGTCTCAAAAAGAAAATAATTTTTTCCCCTTTTTGAAACTTTGAGATATAGAAATACGGAAACTGACCCTACATTTAATATTTTTGCTAGTAACTTTTTTTTTTTTTTTTGAGACAGAGTCTCACTTTGTCACCCAGGCTGGAGTGTAGTGGTGCAATTTCATCTCACCACATCCTCCACCTCCTGGGTTCAAGTGATTCTCGTGCCTCAGCCTCTGAGTAGCTGGGACTACAGGTGCCCGCCACCACACCCAACTAATTTTTGTATTTTTAGTAGAGACGGGGTTTCGCCATGTTGACCATGCTGGGCTTGAACTTACGACCTCAGGTGACCTGCTTGCCTCAGCCTCCCAAAATGCTGGGATAACCAGTGCCAGCCACTGCCCCACAGCCATCTTTTTTTTTTTTTTTTTTTTTTACTTTTATCATTTCCAGGATATCTTGTTTCTGACTTGTTTACCTGTTCTGCCAGGATTATAGAGCCTGAGAAATTCTTTTACCTGCTGATAAGATTTCCTTTGGGGTACAGGCCTAGAATTTTTGTGATTCTGGATTCTATTATTGCCCCCCCCCCCTTTTTTTTTTTTGAGACAGAGTCTCATGCTATTGCCCAGGCTGGAAGGCAGTGTTGCAATCACAGCTCACTGTAGCCTCAACCTCCTGGGCTCAAGCTATCCTCCTACCTCAGCCTCCCAAGTAACTGAGATTACAGGTGTGAGCCACCATGCCCTGTCTATTATTGCCTTTTTTTTTTTAAGCTTTTTTTTGAGATGGAGTCTTGCTCTGTTGCCCAGGCTGGAGTGCAGTGGCACGATCTCGGCTCACTGCAACCTCCACCTCCTGGGTTCAAGCAATTCTCCTGCTTCAGCCTCCTGAGTAGCTGGGAGTACAGGCGCGTGCCACTATGCCCAGCTAATTTTTGTAGTTTTAGTAGAGATGGGGTGTCACCATATTGGCCAAGCTGGTCTCGAACTCCTAACCTTGCAATCTGCCCACCTTGGCCTCCCAAAGTGCTGGGATTACAGGAGTGAGCCACTGTGTCCGGCTATTATTGCCCTTTAAAGTGTGTTTACTCTTGTTCTTCCTGCAGTTTTAATTTAATTAATTATTATTATTTTTTAGTAGAGATGGGGATCGAACTATGTTGCCCAGGCTGGTCTCGAACTCCTGGTCTCAAGTGATCTGCTGCCTTGGCCTCCCAAGGTTCTGGGATTGCAGGCGTGAGCCACTGCGAACGGCCTTCCTTCAGTTTCTTTTAAAGAGCTGGATGGGAACTTTATGATTTTCTAGTTCTATCTTACCCCATTTCCCCAAGTAGGTGGAAGGATAAAATAGTTAGATGGTTAGAAAGAACAAATATTTATTTATTTATTGAGCCAGGCTCTGTTCTTTTCCTTTTTTTTTTTTTCTGAGATGGAAAGAATCTCACTTTTGCCCAGGCTGGAGTGCAGTGGTGGGATCTTGGCTCACTGTAACCTCCGCCTCCCGGGTTCAAGCGATTCTTCTGCCTCAGCCTCCCAAGTATCTGGGACTACAGGTGCACACCACCATGCCTGGCTACTTTTTGTATTTTTAATAGAGACGGGGTTTCAGCATATCGGCTAGGCTGGTCTTGAACTCCTGACCTTGTGATCCGCCAGCCTCAGCCTCCCAAAGTGCTGGGATTACAGGCATGAATCACTGCACCCGGCCTTTTTTTTTTTTTTTTTTTTTAATTAAGATGAAGTCTTGCTCTGTTGCCCAGACTGGAGTGCAGTGGCTTGATCTCGGATCACTGCAACCTCCGCCTCCCAGTTTCAGGTGATTTTCCCACCTCAGCTTCCTGAGTAGCTGGGATTACAGGCACCCACCACCACACCTGGCTAATTTTTGTATTTTTGATAGAGACAAGGTTTCACCATGTTGGCAGGCTGGTCTCGAATTCCTGACCTCAGGTGATCCACCTGCCTTGGCCTCGCGAAGTGCTGGGATTACAGGCGTGAGCCACCGTGCCTGGCAGAGCAAGGCACTGTTCTAAGCCCTGGGGATGTAGCCACTAATGAAACAGACAGGGAAGGTAGCCCATGTTTTCTTGGAGTTCACATTGCAATAAACAATAAGCAAACCAGTTAATTACAGATGGTGATAGATGCCATGCAGGAAATAAACAGGGTGATGGGATAAAGACTAGAGTGGCAGGCACTTTATTTTACTTAAAATTTTTTTTAAATTTTATTTTTCTTATCTACTTATTTTGAGACACGGTCTTGCTCTGTCACCCAGGCTGGTGTGCAGTGGAGTGAGTGATCATAGCTCACTGCAGCCTCAAATTCCTGGGCTCTAATGATTCTCTCACCTCAACCTCCTAAGTAGCTGGGACTACAGGTGTATGCCATCATGCCCAGCTAGTGTGTGTGTGTGTGTGTGTGTGCGCGCGCGCGCACGCACCTTTGTAGAGTCGGGGGGATCTTGCTGTGTTGCCCAGGATGGCCTCGAACTCCTGGCCTCAAGTGATCCTCCTGCCTCTGCTTCCCAAAGTGCTGGTATTACAGACATGAACCACTGCGCCCCGGCCATAATTTTAGTTTTTTTAACCAAGCAAGCAGCAGTGAAGAGGTAGGCACTTTAGATGGAATAAACAAGTTAATAAAGGTTAAGCTTTAAGCGTTTTTTCAAGCTACTGGGGAATAAAAGGGAAGAAAAAAAGGTTAAGCTGCTCTTGCAGCAAATAATTCATTTCATCTTGTAATTATTTAGATCTGAAACTTTAGATACATATTCAGATTGTCTCCTACTCATTCTTTTTTTTTTTTAAATTTATTTATTATTATTATACTTTAACTCCTACTCATTCTTGAACATTCAGAAAAGTTCTCATAAATGCCTTTCTTGTTTTCTATCTTATTCCTTCTCATACTTGATGTCTCAGCAGTGTTTTTTGGCTACTTCTTCCTCTGAGAAACATTATATTTAGGTTTTTTGACTTTGAAATTCCTTGGCTTTCCTCTTACCTACTTGACCATTCTGTGGATTCCTCTTACTCAGATGAATGTTGTACTCCTGGGCATTTTTTCTAAGGTCCTCTATTCCCAGGGGTTCAATTTACCGTTTGTTGATTATTCCAAAATGTTTAACCCACTCATCTAACAGATACTATTTATTTACTTATTTATTTATTTTTGAGATGGGGTTTCACTCTTGTTGCCCAGGCTGAAGTGCAATGGCATGATCTCACCTCACCATCACCTCCACCTCCTGGGTTCAAGCGATTCTCCTGTCTCAGCTCTGAGTAGCTGGGATTACAGGCATGTGCCACCACACCTGGCTAATTTTGTATTTTTAGTGGAGATGGGGTTTCTCCATTTTGGTCAGGCTGGTCTTGAACTTGCTGACCTTGTGTGATCCATCCGCCTCAGACTCCCAAAGTGCTAGAATTACAGGTGTGAGCCACCACGCCTGGCCTTACAGATACTTTCATTGAGTGCCAACTATGTGCCTGATACTGTGCCCATTAGGCATACAGTGGTGAGTAAAACAGACAAGGTCCTTCTCTCATGGAACTGATAGCCTGCTAAGAACTTTAAGGCCAGATCTGTCTCTGGAGTTTCAGATTCGTCTTATGATTGTTTACTCATGGAACTGATAGCCTGCTAAGAACTTTAAGGCCAGATCTCTCTCTGGAGTTTCACATTCATCTTATGATGGTTTACCAGGCATGAATATCTCCCAACGTGTCCAAAACTGAACTTATCTCCCAAATCTGGTTCTCTTTTGTTCCCTGTCTTCTTGAATGATACTACCATCTACCTGGCCAGAAATCAGGTTACCATCCCTAACTCTTCCTCATTCCCATTGCTACTTTCTTTTGTTTTCAACTTTTAAATATTGCTGCAATCTCATTACTTTCTAAATCCATTTATACTACTCTGGTACAGGCCACCAATATCTCTCACCCTGAATGCAAACTCCATAGACCTGGAAGTTTGTCATTCACCACTATATACCAGTACCTAGCACATAGAAAGTGCCAGGGAAATTTTTCTGGATAGATGAATGGACAACTAAAACTAGTCCATAACTGATTTTTCTGCTTCCAGTATGGCCAACCTATAAACCGCCCATCTCTCCAAAATGGAAATCTGATCAGATCATTCCACAAGCCCTTAATGGCTTTTTCTCGAATTCCTGGGCTCAAGTGGTCCTCTCACTTCAGCTTCTCAAAATGCTGAGAATACAGATGTGAGGCACACGTGCCTAGCCAGTTGCTCTTTCTAAAGCTCTTGAAAATGACTTAAGTTCCTAACATACAAGACCTTGTGATCTGGCTGCCCCAATCTTGTCAGTTTCATCTGTTTCTTTTTGAGCCATACTGAACATTTTGAGTTTGGTTTGCAAAAAGTATTCTCTCTCCAGGCCTTCCTAAAAGCTGTCCCTTTGCTTTGCACTCACTTTCTCTTCTTTTCTGTTGCCTAATTTTATTTATCTTTCAGGTTTCAATTCTGGAAAGCCTTAACAATCGAGTGTGGATTGGGCACATTTTGTATCCTTCCACAGCTTACAGTCCTCTTGCCTTCTTATAGCACTTTCAATGCTATGTCAAAGTAACCTATTGCTTTTATTCTCCCACCAACTAGGATGCAGTAGATAATTAACAGAAATTTGTTGGTTGGATGGATGACTATGCTAAAGGTCAGATTGCTAAGACTAACCATTTCAAGTTCTCTTTGTGCATTCAAATTATTGTTCTTACTTCTGGTGCCAAGTTATGCTAAAACTTCCAAAAAGTTTTTCAATAAGTCCTTTCACTTTTGCATATACAGAAAAACTATGACTTCTCCTGGATATAATTATTTCAGACTTATTTCAGACACTTTACTTACATTGTTATACACATACTATTCTATAAATATTTATGCATTTAAAAAATCTAAATGTTAAGATCATTGGAATTACTTTCAGAAGTATTGTAGGAATTCAAGGCGGGTATAGCGACACACGCCTGAAGTCCCAGCTACTCAAAAGAGATTGAGCCCAGGAATTCAAGGCCAGCTGGGCAACATAGCAAGACCCCATCTCTAAAAATAATAGTGATAATATTAATAATGCCGGGTACAGTGGCTCATGCTTGTAATCCCAGCACTTTGGGAGGCCAAGACGGGCAGTACATCTGAGGTCAGGAGTTCGAGACCAGCCTGGCCAACGTGGTAAAACCCATCTGTACTAAAAATACAAAAAATTAGCCAGGTGTGGTGATGTACACCTGTAATCCCAGCTACTGGGGAGGCTGAGGCGTGAGAATCACTCGAACCTAGGCGGTGGAGGTTGCAGTGAACGAAGGTCATACCACTGCACTGCAGCCTGGGTGACAGAGTGAGACTCCACCTCAAAAAAAAAAAAATTTCCATACAAACGAAGATTGAGTGCCAAAACTTAATTTTAACTCTTTGTTTAGTCTCTTATGTTAGACATTTCTATTTTTTTTCTTTCTTTTTTTTTTTTTTGGCAGACAAAGTCTCACGCTGTCACCCAGGCTGGATAACAGGCTGGAAGTGTCGTGATCTCACCTCACTGTAACCTCTGGCCCTTAGGTTCAAGCGATTCTCGTGCCTCAGACTTCCAAGTAGCTGGGACTACCGACATGTGCCACCATGCCTGGCTAATTTTTTGTATTTTAGTATTTTGTATTTTTTGTGTTTTAGAGACAGGGTTTCACCATGTTACCCACTCTGGTATCAAATTCCTGAGCTCGGGCAGTTCGCCCACCTTGGCCTCTCAAGGTGCTAGGATTACAAATGTGAACCACCGTGCATGGCCCACGTTAGACCTTTCTAATCAGGATTCAGCAGTACCTTAGAGTAACAGATAAAATGGTTAGTAAAATAACATTTATTTCTGAAGAAAACATTTGTTCTAAAGAAAAATAAACAATTATTTTTTGGGGCATGGAAATCCATATTGGTTAAAAGCCTCTGCTAGACTATTATGGTATAGGCCAGGCGCAGTGGCTTATGCCTATAATCTCAGCACTTTGGGAGGCCAGGGATGGCGGATCACCTGAGGTCAGGAGTTTGAGACCAGCCTGGCCAACATGGTGAAACCCTATCTCTACTAAAAATACAAAAAATTAGCCAGGCATGGTGGTAGGCGCCTGTAATCCCAGCTACTCTGGAGGCTGAGACAGGAGAATCACTTGAACCTGGGAGGCGGAGGTTGCAGTGAGCTGAGGTTGAGCCATTGCACTCCAGCCTGGGCAGCAATATTGAAACTCCACCCCCCCCGCACCCCCCCCCAAAAAAAGACTATTATGGTATAAATCAAATTTCTGTTTTTAATTATGAGCTTCTCAATTTGAATTTTCTTTCAGTTACCTGTTCTAGCCTAGCCACGTTTTGTTACTGCTACCTGTCAGAAACACATACCTTTTTTGTTTGTTTTCTATTTTTATTTTTTGCCAGGCATCAGATAATGGCAAAACAAATACCTTTTTAAAGGTTAAGCGGGTTTTTCAAAGTGTAGGATCAAACCAGACTTTTGTAAAACCAGAAGGGTAATTTTTTTTTTTTTTTTTTGAGACAGAATTTTACTGTGTCGCTCAGGCTGAAGTGCAGTGGCGTGATCTCGGCTCACTGTAACCTCTGCCTCCCAGATTCAGCGATTCTTCTGCCTCAGCCTCCCGAGTAGCTGGTACTACAGTTGCGCGCCACTAAGCCCAGCTAATTTTTGTATTTTTAGTAGAGATGATGGTTCACCATGTTGGCCAGGATGGTCTCGATCTCTTGACCTCGTGATCTGCCTGCCTTGGCCTCCCAAAGTGCTGGGATTATAGGCATGAGCCATCGTGCCCAGCCCGTAAGGGTAACTTTTAAAAAAAATGATTGCCTATGGTTTCTGTATGAAAATAGTCTATTTGAACTTGTTTGATGTGATTTGGGACACATTTGGCAGAAATTATACACTCATTTTTGGCTTTGTTTAGTTTTAACTTTTTTTTTTTTAGATGGAGTTTGGCTCTTGTTACCCAGGCTGAAGTACAATGGCACGATCTCGGCTTACTGCAACCTCTGCCCCCCGGGTTCAAGTGATTCTCTTGCCTCAGCCTCCCAATTAGCTAGGATTACAGGAATGTGCCACCATGCCTGGCTAATTTTGTATTTTTAGTAGAGACAGGATTTCTCCATGTTGGTCATGCTGGTCTTGAACTCCTGACCTCAGGTGATCCTCCCCGCCTTGGCCTCCTAAAGTGCCCGATTATAGGTGTGAGCACTGCACCTAGCCTTTTTTTTTTTTTTTTTTTTTTGAAGACAGGGTCTCTCTGTCCTAGACTGGAGTACAGTGGCATGATTATGGCTCACTGCAGCCTTGACTTCCAGTCTCGTGTGATCCTTCCACCTCAGCCTCCCAAGTAGCAGGTACTACAGGCACTGTCACAAGTATTATAGGCATCAGGCCAGACACCACCATGTCCAGCTAATTTTTGTATTTTTTGTAGAGACAGAGTCTCACCATGTTGCCCAAGCTGGTCTGAAACTTTTGGGCTCAAGCGGTCTGCCCACCTTGGCCTCCCAAAGTGCTGGGATTATAGGCGTGAGCCACTGTGCCCGACCCTAGTTTTAACTCTTTAAAAAATACTTTTATCTTGAGTTAGGAATTCAGTCTGTAATTGGCTCAGTTTTAACCATCCTTAACCTAGCCAAGGGCCAGGAATTAAACAGACTTCTAAACAGCCAAATTAAATGTCTCAGGCATTAAAGTTTGTTATCTTGACATACTGAAGAAGCATTTAAGGGCGAAGTGCTTATTTACCCTTATTTTATTTAATTTTTTATTTTTCTTTTTGGAGACAGAGTCTTGCTCCGTTGCTCGGGCTGGAGTGCAGTGGCACAATCTCAGCTCATTGCAACTCCTGCCTCCCAGGTTCAAGTGATTCTCTTGCCTCAGGCTCCTGAGTAGCTGGAATTACAGGCACCTTCCACAATGCCTGGCTAATTTTTTTTATTTTTAGTAGAGACAGGGTTTTGCCTTTTTGCCCAGGCTGGTCTCAAACTCCTGACCTCAGGTGATCCACCTTCCTTGGCCTACCAAAGTGCTGGGATTACAGGCATGAGCCACCACACCCGGCCGGTTCTTTTTTAAGGTAACAATTTCTAGTGAATTTTTTTTTTATTATTAATAGAAGAATATTTTCATAACAGAGTCAAGTGTTGAAGCAAAAACCACAGTGTCAGGATTAAAGATCTGTAAATTAAAGTCAGAAATATAAGATGTTGGCCATATACCTACAGAAGCACAAAACTGCATAACAAAGTAAGGCATCACTTGACTGATGTAGCAAACATAGCACAGGTAGAGCATTCCTAATCTGAAAATCTGAAATCTGAAATGCTTCAAAATCTGAAACTTTTTGAGTGCTGAGATGATGTCACAAGTTACTTTGAACATACTACTTTTTCACTGTTTTTTTTTTTTTTCCTTTTTTTTTTTTATTTTTGAGACAAGAGTTTTGCTCTTATTGCCCAGGCTGGAGTGCAATGGCGCTATCTCTGCTCACCGCAACCTCCACCTCCTAGGTTCAAGCAATTCTCCTGCCTCAGCCTCCCAAGTAGCTGGGATTACAGGCTTGCGCCACCACGCCTGGCTGATTTTGTATTTTTAGTGGAGAGAGGGTTTCTCCATGTTGTTCAGGCTGGGCTCAAACTCCCAATTTCAGGTGATCTGCCTACCTTGGTCTCCCAAAGTGTTGGGATTACAGGCGTGAGCCACCACACCTGGCCACTTTTTCACTGTATTAATGGTACATCATATTCTTTTTTTTTTTGAAATGGAGTCTCACTGTCACCCAGCCTGGAGTGCAGTGGCGTGATCGCAGCTCACTGCAGCCTCCGCCTCCTGAGTTCAAGCAATTCTCCTGCCTCAGCCTCCCTAGTAGCTGGGACTACAGGCACACGCCACCACACTCGGGTAATTTTTGTATTTTTAGTGGAGACCAGGTTTCACCATTTTGGCCAGGATGGTCTTGATCTCCTGAGCTTGTGATCCGCCCGCCTTGGCTTCCCAAGTCGCTGGGATTACTGGTGTGAGCCACCGTGCCTGGCCCAAGGTAGCCAATTCTTTAAACCCATCTGGCCGGGCACAGTGGCTCATGACTGTAATCCCAGCACTTTGGGAGGCCGAGGTAGGAGGATCACCTGAGGTCAGAAGTTTGAGGCCAGCCTGGCCAACACAGAGAAACCCCGTCTCTACTAAAAATATAGAAAATTAGTCTGGCGTGGTGGTGGATGCCTGTAATCTCAGCTACTGGGGAGGCTGAGGCAAGAGAATTGGTTGAACCCTGGAGGCGGAGGTTGCAGTAAGCCGAGATCATACCACTGCACTCCAACCTGGGCAACAAGAGCAAAACTCCGTCTCAAAAAAAAAAAAAAATAAAGAAAACCCATCTACCCCCATAGGCTTGTGAGACTCTGGGTGGAAGAAGTGCTGCTAGACAGGGCCTGTGTGTTTGGAAAACAATCTCTCAGAGCGTTTGTGATTGTAACTGCCTCACTCTTCCCTCTAATTCAGAAACCATTGCTTAAGAGTGGAAAAAAAAAAAACCCATTAATTGTCTTTCTTCTGCTGTCACACCAAAAACAATCAGCTTGCTCTTTTTGTAGTTCATGAGCATGATGATTGGGTGTTCATGCAGGTGTGTGAGATACGCCACCCTTGAACCTTGTTACAACATTGGCACATTACCCATCAGACCTGAAAAAAAAAAACATAGAAGACTTGTGTGACCAAATGTGTGGGGGAGGGCAGGTGCGGTGGCTCATGCCTATAATCCCAACACTTTGGGAGGCTGAGGCAGGTGGATTGCTTGAGCCCAGGAGTTTGAAACCAGCCTGAGCAACATGATGAAATCCCATCTCTATAAAAAATACAAAAATTAACTGAGCGTGTTGGCATGTGCCTGTAGTCCCAGCTGCTTGGAAGGCTGAGGCAGGAGGATTGCTTGAGCCCTGAAGGTCAAGGTTGCGGTGAGCAGGGATTGTGTCACCTGCACTCCAGCCCAGGCAACAGAATGAGACCCTATCTTAAAAAGCAAACAAATAAAAAATATGGGAGTGGTTTTCCCTACCAGCAAGCAATCAGTTCTGCATCAGGTACCAGCTAGGTGTCATCTACCTTAATTCTGACACTGTCTACTTGGAGATAGTGTCACATCCCACAGTTTGAGGGCTCAGTCCCCAAGACCACTGCCAACACTTATGCCAATCTCAAGACTCAGGTTATTTTACCTGTGCTTCTGACCAACCTGCCATATATATATATATATATATATATATATATATATATATATATGTACATATATATGTGTGTGTGTGTATAATATAGATACTATAATATAGATACTATATTTGTTTTCTTCATGAGATGAGGGTCTTGCTGTGTTGCCCAGGCTGATCTTGAATTCCTGGGTGCAAGCTGTCTTCCTGCCTCAGCCTCTGAATCACTGGGATTACAGTTATGTACCACCTTGCCCAGCTACTGTCTTTTATTTCTGATGAATCTCTGTGTCCAGTACAGTCTCCAACTGGCTATAAATCGGGGTTCCCACAACCCCCCTCCTCAGGTTCAGTTGATTTACTGAGTGGTTCACAGAACCTGGGGAAACACTTATGTTTACTGTTACAAAGGATGTAGATGAAAAGATCCATAAAGCAAGGTATGGGGTTAGTGGTACTGAGCTTCCATGCCCTCCCTGTGCATGTCACCCTGCAGGAACCTCCATGTGTTCAGCTATTTGGAAGATCTCTCAACCTTGTTCTTTTGAGTTTTTATGGAGGCGTCACTACGTAGGTATGAAACCATTGGCCATTGGTGATCAACTTCACCTTCAGCCCCTTTCCCCTCAGCCCTTTTCCCCTCCCGGGAGGTTGTGTGGGGTGGGCTGAAAGTCCTAACCCTCTAATTATGCTTTTGGTCTTTCCAATGACCAGCTCCCATCCTTAAGCTACTACATAGGGGCTGCCAGCCATGTCTACTTATTAACATACAAAAAGACATCTCTCTGGAAATTCTAAGGATTTTAGGAATTATATGTTAGGAAACTGGGTCGGAGACCACATATGTATTTCACAATATGACACTGTTACATTCTTATATAATCTTGCATTTTATTTTTTTATCTGTTGATCTGTCCATGTTGATATACATATGCATCTAATTCTTTCCTTTTAACTGCTGTGTATTCTATCACATGACTATACCACTATCCATCTTCATTACCACATTATATATTACAAACGTTGTTGCAGTAACATTCAGTGCATGTGTAAGATCTTCTCAAAGGTATATATTTTAGAAATAGGATGCCAGGTTTTAGGTTATATATTTGTAAAATTAACTGGATATGGTAACATTGCTTGTCAAAGGAGTGCAGTGATTTATATTCCTATCAGTAGGAGAAAAGACTTCTTATTTTCCTATATCTTTGCCAACACTTTTCTTTTCTCTCTTCTCTTCTCTTCTCTTTTTTTGAGACAGAGTATCGCTCTGTCACCCAGACCGGAGTGCAGTGGAGCAATCTTGGCTCACTGCAACCTCTGCCTCCTGGGTTCAAGCAATTCTGCTGCCTCAGCCTCCCAAGTAGCTGGGATTACAAGCACACGCCTCCTCCATGTCTGGCTAGTTTTTGTGTTTTTAGTAGAGTCCGGATTTTACCATGTTCTCCAGGCTGGTCTTGAACTCCTGACCTCAAGTGATCCACCCACCTCAGCCTCCCAAAGTTCTGGGATTACAGATGTGAAACCACCTTATATATATGTATACACACACACACACACACACACACATAACTATACATGTGTATACATATATATCACTGCCTCCTGTGTTCATGCCATTCTCCTGCCTCAGCCTCCTGGTAGCTGTGAGTACAGGCGCCCGCCAACCACGCCTGGCTAATTTTTTTTTGTATTTTTTTTTTTTTTTGAGACGGAGTCTGGCTCCATCGCCCAGGCTGGAGTGCAGTGGCTGGATCTCAGCTCACTGCAAGCTCCGCCTCCCGGGTTTGCGCCATTCTCCTGCCTCAGCCTCCCGAGTAGCTGGGACTACAGGCGCCCGCCACCTCGCCCGGCTATTTTTTTGTATTTTTTAGTAGAGACGGGGTTTCACTGTGTTCGCCAGGATGGTCTCGATCTCCTGACCTCGTGATCCGCCCGTCTCGGCCTCCCAAAGTGCTGGGATTACAGGCTTGAGCCACCGCGCCCGGCCTTTTTTTGTATTTTTAATAGAGACGGGGTTTCACAGTGTTAGCCAGGATGGTCTCGATCTCCTGACCTCGTGATCTGCCCACCTCGGCCTCCCAAAGTGCTGGGATTACAGGTGTGAGCCACTGCGCCTCACCTGGCTGCCACTTCTTATTTTTATTTGCTTTTGTCAGATCACTAGTGTGCTTGAGCATGTTTTACATTTACTGGTGATTCTACTTCTCTGCGAATTGCCTATTCAGTTTTATTCACTGATAACTGGCAACAAACTATGTCTGGAAGTATATAGCTATATATTTTTAATGATTTTATAGTATTCCATTATAGGATCATCACTTAGGTGAAAAGGATCATTATTTGGGGATCTGGAGTTTAAAAGAGACTTAAGAGATATATTATCCAAATGTAATGTATGAACCTTGTTTGGATCATGAGTGTAAAAACACTTATGAGACATCCTGGAAAACTGGATATTCCTTATTATATCATTAGAGGTTGGGAAATGATGCTATTTCAATCCATTTATTCCTTCAACATTTATCAGCTACATTTTCTTGTAAAGGAAACTTCCCCTCATCAACTGTTTGGTTACCCTAAGGTATAGTTTGTATATAAGAAAGACA
This sequence comes from Macaca mulatta, assembly GCF_049350105.2. Classification (NCBI taxonomy): domain Eukaryota; kingdom Metazoa; phylum Chordata; class Mammalia; order Primates; family Cercopithecidae; genus Macaca; species Macaca mulatta. Next base: position 58,912,066 of record NC_133421.1, read on the forward strand.
AAAAGTGCTGGATTCATCAATTCATACTTTAATAATTTCCAAGTGTTCTTTCTTGTTTTGCTTCTCTCCTCACTACTTTTAAAAATAGCATACTATTCTGGTTTCATGGGAGCAATGACTTTTCTGTGGTCCCTGAGTATATTAATTATAGTTTTCATTTGTTTCCTGTTTTGTCTGTTTCTTCAGAGTCCCATTTTCATTTCTTATAGTTTTGGTTTCTCTCTTTCAGGCTAGAACTTAAAGTGCCTTATAATTCTTAATTATCTCTTCATGTTTTAAAAGTGAGGCACTAAAAAAGGAGGGTTGGAAGCTTTGTGTGCCTGGATACAGTTTACTGCCTCTTGGGAACCCAGATTTCAGTATCCCATGGTCCTTTCATAGAGACATTTGAGTTTTTCCAGAGAAGGATAATCTCTTTGAGGTGTGGCTGGTGGAGTGGTAGGTAAGCCTAGTTATCTACATTATTGCAACCTGGGTGAAGGCAGGAAGGAGGCCCTATTACTGTTTTTAGTATGTAGACTTCAGACTTTCATGTAGTTTCCACTTGTCATTTGGCACCTGCCTGGCTGTGCCTAGAATGTTCCTAGTCTAAAATCTCTGGTTCAGTTTATTCAGAAGACAAACCTCTTATTTCCTATGTAGTTGAGCAAGGAAGGCCACCTGGCCACTCTGCTATGGGAGTGTTTACTTACTAGAAATATTACTAACTAGTGATTTTAGACTTCCACTGAACTCTCTTGTTTTCATTCCCATCATCACATACCACACCAGTTTTCTATTACATATTTTCCATAGTATGAATCTATTATAATTTTCTTATCTACTGTCTGTTGATAGACATTTAAATTATCTTCCAGTTTTGAACTGTTACATATAGCCCTTCAGTGAATGTCTTTGTACATGCCCCTTTCTGCATATTTGCTTTTTAATGGCAGGACAAACTTTTCATATTAAACACCACTGATACTTTTATTCCAGTTTGTTTTAAACTTTTTTAAAATTTATTTTTATTTTTTGTTTTTTAAAAAGAAAAGGGGTTTTGCTGTTTTGCCCAGGCTGCTCTCAACTTCCTGAGCTCAAGCAGTCTGCCCACCTCAGCCTCCCAAAGTGCTGGGATTACAGGCATGAGCCACTTTGCCTGGCCAACTTTTTTTTTTTTACAGAAATATCCAAACATTGAAGATTAGAGAGAATAGTAGAATATATATGAACTCCCATATACCCATCATTCAACTTCAACAGTTACCAACAATATGCCAGTATTTTTTCTTTAGAAAAAAAAAAATTAAAGAGACATTTGCTCGCTCTGTAGCCCAGGCTGTCGTGCAGTGGTATGATCATAGCTCACTGCAGCTTAGAACTCCTGGGCTAAAGCAGTCCTCCCAGTTTAGCTTCCTGAGTAGCTAGAACTACAGGTGTCTGCCACCACGTCCAGCTAAATTTTTCTTTTTCTTTTTTGTGGAGACGAGGGTCTCTTTGTGTTCCTCAGGCTGTTCTCAAACTCTTGGCCTCAAGTGATCTTCCCACCTTGGCCTCCCATAGCACTGAGATTACAGGCATGAGCCACTGTGCCTGGCCAAGCCAATGTTTTTTTCACCTGTGCTTCCCTACCTCCCTTCAGCATTTTCACCATAATATTAAGGCAGACAAGACTATATCATTGTATCCTTAGGAGATAGGGCTGTTTAACAAATATAGAAACCACAACATCAGTATCACATCTAAAATTTATAAACAATTGCTCTTTAATAATATTTAATACTTAATAAGTGTTCACATTTCCCTAATTGTCTCACAAATGTAGTTTTGTAGTTGGTTGTTTTCAATCAGTATCTAAACAAGAGAGTCTACACATTTATACTGGATTCAATATGTCTCAAGTTTCTCTTTATATATAATGGTTCTTTTTTTCTTTTTTCCCCACTTGACGTTTATTGTAGAAGAAACCAAATTATTTGTGTTAAAATTTTTTCACATTTTGGACTTGGGAGGATTACATCCCTTGAGTGTTATTTAATATGGTCTTCAATCCTGTCTTATTTCTTAAAAGAAATTACATTTAAAAACAATTACATTTAACTAATATAATATCTTGATGGACACTTAATAAGTCAGCCTTTTATTTGATATTATTTTTTAGACAAGTTCTGTAGTCAAAAATATTTAAATGGGTATTCTTTTTCTTTTCTTTTTTCTTCTGCATCTTTATTCCAACAAGCAACAACCTCTAGGGAAATTTTTTTTTTTTTAACTTTGGGAGCTTGTCTTTTCAAAGTATTCATTTGTTTTTCTCCAGAACAGTGGGGCGAAACAGTCCCTATAAGCCATCTGGACTTGAAAGCATTTTGCTTCATCACAAAGCTTACTCTTTTTAGATCCTGACATAAGTCTGTATTGTCCACTGATTTTTTTTTTTTAAACAATGTCTAGTTGCTCCCAGGAGAGTTGTCTGAAGTCACTTCAATGTTGTTGCTGGCCTGTTAGTTATTGAAAGGGGAGAGGGGTATTTAGTGAAGATGTGTTATTATACATGCTGAAAAAGCTCATTCACAGGCCCTTAATGCCCCTAGCCTTTAAAAAGAAAAGTATTTATGTGTGTGAGAAGAACAGAGAAAAGGGGAAGAGTATGTGTATTTTATACCAACATACCTGAGTGATCTGACAAATTCTTTTTTTTTTTTTTTTTGAGACGGAGTCTCGCTGTGTCGCCCAGGCTGGAGTGCAGTGGCCGGATCTCAGCTCACTGCAAGCTCTGCCTCCCGGGTTTTTACGCCATTCTCCTGCCTCAGCCTCCCGAGTAGCCGGGACTACAGGCGCCCGCCACCTCGCCCGGCTAGTTTTTTGTATTTTTTAGTAGAGACGGGGTTTCACCGTGTTAGCCAGGATGGTCTCGAACTCCTGACCTCGTGATCCGCCCGTCTCGGCCTCCCAAAGTGCTGGGATTACAGGCTTGAGCCACCGCGCCCGGCCTGTGATCTGACAAATTCTTGTGCTGAGAAGGCTCGCTGGAATTTCCAGGAGTAATATGGTTTTATAATTTGCAAAAAAACAAAAACAAAAACAAAAAAACCCAAAAACAAACAAATAAAAAAAACCCTGCCCCTCTCCTGCCACGATTTTGCTGTTGGCCTAACTCTATCATGATTATTCTAAGGTTTGCCAAGTGTAGCAGAGGGTGACCAACTTTATAAAGTCATGCCGCTGGCAATCAATTAAGTCACATTAAATCAGTAATGAGTATCCTAGACTTTTTATGAGCATTCATTTCCTTTTTTCTTTTTTTGGATACCAGGTCTTGATCTGTCGCCCAGGCTCGAGTGCAGTGGCTCATTCTCAGCTCACTGCAATCTCTGCCTCCTGGGCTTGGTGATCCCTTCCCACCTCAGCCTCTGAGTAGCTGGGACTACAGGTGCACACCACTACACCAGGCTAATTTTCATGTTTTTCGTGGAGACAAGGTTTCATTATGTTGCTCCAGCTGGCATCGAACTCCTGAGCTTGAGTGATCAGCCCTCCTTGGCCTCCCAAAGTGCTGGGATTATACAAGCTTGAGCCACCATGCCTGGCCTGTGCTTTTTCTTGTTCACATATATAATTTCAATGTGGTTACATTATATACAGACTTGAACTATGTGATTGTTAAAAGTTTCATTTCATATTCAGAGTTTGAAATGTTACCTTTTCATTTCAGAAGGTCTTCAGAAATCCTGTTATATGCAAACCTGACTGAGCTGTAAACCAGTGTTGTGCTGTTATCCTATGTTGGTATTACCTAGGCAGTAACAGAAATATCAGTTGTCTCTTATCAGCCTTAACCTCAAATTAGGTGACTGTTGAATTATGCAAGATCTTTTGCAAATCCATCTTTTTTATAAAATGCAATTACCCATGATTAAGACCTTTCATCTTCTGTTAAATTTCAATCAATAGAACACAGGGCTCTCTTATAACCTATTACATTTCCCAGTACCATGGAATATTTAAAACAGGAGGGGCTCAAGTTGTGTTTTGAAAAGATGGATGGATGAATGTAATCTTTTTTTTTTTTTTTTTTTTTGAGATGGAGTCTTGCTCTGTTGCCCAGGCTGGAGTGTAGTGGCGGGATCTCGGCTCACTGCAATCTCCGCCTCCCAAGTTCAAGCAATTCTCCTGCTTCAGCCTCCCCAGTATCTGGGATTACAGGCACTTGCCACCATGCCTGGCTAATTTTTGTATTTTTAGTAGAGATGGGGTTTCACTGTGTTGGCCAGGCTGGTCTTGAACTCCTTACCTCATGATCTGCCCGCCTCTGCCTCCCAAAAGTGCTGGGATTACAGGCTTGAGCCACCACGGAACCTTATTTGTCTTTTTACTCCCTTTGTGAATCAGAGAGATTTTCAACTTATTCTTTGGTTTATAGTTTACCTTTACATCGACTCAAATTTTAATAGTGAATTGTAGTTACCTGGGCATGCCATGATCTTTAGACCTTTGCATGTGCTGTGTAACCTCTGCCTGGAATGTCTTTATCTCAGTAAAAGTTTTATACAAGCCATTCCTTTTAGAGTAAGCTAAAATTACTTCTCTCTTTTTAAAAAAATAGTATATATGGCCGGGCGCGGTGGCTCACACCTGTAATCCAGCACTTTGGGAGGCTGAAGCAGGTGGATCACCTGAGGTCAGGAGTTCGAGACCAGCCTGGCCAACATGGCGAAATCCTGTCTTCTACTAAAAATACAAAAAAACAGCTGGGTGTGGTGGTGGGCACCTGTAGTCCCAGCCACTCGGGAGGCTGAGGCAGGGAGAATTGCTTGAATCCGGTAGGCAGATTGCAGTGAGTTGAGATCATGCCACTACATTCCAGCCTGGGTCAGAGAGTGAGACTCCGTATCAAAAAAAAAAAAAGTGTGTGTGTATATATATATAATGAAAAAGTATATGTATACATATATACTTATATATATTGTAATTATGTATATAATTTTATTTTATTTCAATAGTTTTTGGGTAACAGGTAGTTTTTGGTTACATGGATAAGTTCTTTAGTGATGATTTCCAAGATTTAGGTGCACCTGTTGACTTCCTTTTTTTTTTTCTTTTTGTGAGACAGAGTTTCGCTCTTGTTGCCTAGGCTGGAGTGCAATGGCACAATCTCAGCTCACTGCAACCTCTACCTCTTGGGTTCAAGTGATTCTCTTGCCTCATTCTCCTGAGTAGCTGGAATTACAGGCGCCCACCACCAGGCCCAGCTAATTTTTGTATTTTTAGTAGAGACAGGGCTTCACCATGTTGGCTAGGCTGGTCTCGAACTCCTGACCTCAAGTAATCCGCCTGCCTCGGCCTCCCAAAGTGCTGGGATTATAGGTAGGAGCCACCGCGTCCCCGATTTCTCTCTCTCTCTCTCTCTCTCTCTCTCTCTCTCTGTGTGTGTGTGTGTGTGTTTTGTTGTTGTTTTTGAGACAGAATCTCCCTCTTGCTCACGCTGGAGTGCAGTGGCACGATCTCGGCTCACTGCAACCTCTGCCTCCCGGGTTCAAGCGATTTTCCTGCCTCAACCTCCTGAGTAGCTGGGACTACAGACACATGCCACCACACCTGGCTAATTTTAGTATTTTTAATAGATACAGGGTTGCACCATGTTGGTCAGAGTGGTCTCCATCTCTTAACCTTGTGACCCACCCGCCTCGGCCTCCCAAAGTGCTGGGATTACAAGTGTGAGCCACTGTGGCCCCTCCACCTTTTTTTTTCCTTTTTGAGACGGAGTCTCACTCTGTTGCCCAGGCTGGAGTGCAGTGGTGTGATCTCGGCTCACTGCAAGCTCCACTGACCAGGTTCACACCATTCTCCTGCCTCAGCCTCCCAAGTAGCTGGGACTACAGGCTCCCACCACCACGTCCGGATAATTTTTTTGTATTTTTAGTAGAAACAGGGTTTCACCGTGTTAGCCAGGATGGTCTTGACCTCCTGACGTCATGATCCGCCCTCGGCCTCCCAAAGTGCTGAGATTACAGGCATGAGCCACCGCACCTGGCCCCGACTTCCCTTTTTTAAAGTAGATTTAGTCACTTCTTCCTCTCTGCTTTCATTATAGCACTTAGCATGTTACATTGTCAATGTTTATGGTACGTCTTTGATGGCTCTCATACAGTGAGTACTCCTATTGGATGGGTGGACAAAGAGTTTTAGTTTTATATTTAACATGTTATTTTATCTAAGAATAAATCTTATGAATGACATGACCTAGTTTATAGTAAATGTCGTCATACTGCCTAACTGCCTAACATATGGAGAATAGGCATTGTGAATAGGTGTGTGGCTTAACTATTACAACAACTTTTTCCTAGTCTCTTAACTATGACAATTTTTTCTGTGACTACGACAATTTTTTCTTTGACTACAAAGTGACGGACTGGGATGTTTCTTATTTTTATGTTATCTCAGTTAGTTTGTGTGTTAAGTGAAAATTATAGAAGTAGAAAGCAGATATGTTTCTTTGAAGTAAATCAAGAAAGCTTTAAAAAGAGGATCAGGGCCGGGCATGGTTGCTCATGCCTATAATCCCAGCAATTTGGGAGGCTGAGGCAGGAGGATCGCTTGAGCTCAGGAGTTCGAGACCAGGCTGGGCAACATGGTGAGACCTTGTCTCTACTAAAAATAAGAGATAAAAAAAATTTAGCTGGGTATAGTGGCATGTGCCTGTAGTCCCAGCTACTCAGAAGGCTGAGGTGGGAGGATCACTTGAGCCCAGGAACTTGAGGCTGCAGTGAGCCATGATTGCACCACTTCACTTCCAGCCTGGATGACAGAACAACACTTCATCTCTAAAAAATAAATAAAAATTAAAAATTAAATTAAAAAATAAAGAAGGTCAGCAATGCTTGTACTATACAAATCGAGTAATGAGGTTCAGCAGAACTCACGTGCTACCAGCCCAACTAAGATCTCTGAATGTAGAAGGGAAGCAGAAAGCCCTGTTGGAGAACTTTCTTTTTAGTGTAACCCATGCCACTTATTGCCTAAGTATTTTATTGATAGTATGAAAAGGTTAGGTATAGAGAGAAAGAAACTATTCTCATTACTTCCCTTACGCTATATTTCCAACCCTCATCCAGGAAAAAAGAGGACTCTTATTAGGACCATGAATCCAAACCTTTTTCTGCCAAGAGCTGTGTTTTGGCATCTGTTTGAATTTCATGACACCGTCTCTGTTTCTATTCCAGTTTTCTCATTCTTAAATTCTTATATCAGTATTTCCCACTTTCACATGGTTGCTAATTGCTATATAGAGCTACGCCATTTCTGAAGTATTTTTGTAATTATGAGTGTTCCGCTTTCTGAGCTATTCCACCTTACAGCAACTTTTGTTCATGAGGTTACCTATATTGTCAGTGATATTTCTCAAAACAATGGCCCAAAACTAGACTATTTAATGGATATTTTTCTTGGATAGCAATTTAGCAACTTCCAGTGACTTGTTACTTTTTCTTGATTCTTGATTATTCTTTGAAAGTTAGCATTACATTTATCCTACTAGGCTTTCAATGCCCTGTGTAAGCTATTAAGGATGTCTTATCAGAACTGAGGAATATTTATTTTAGATGCATATTAATGATTAGCATTTTATTTTTTATTATTTTATTTATTTATTTTTTGAGATGGAGTCTCACTGTCACCCAGGCTGGAGTGCAGTGGCTCCATCTTGGCTCACTGCAACCTCTGCCACCCAGGTTCAAGCGATTCTCCTGTGTCAGCCTCCCGAGTAGCTGGGATTACACACACCTGCCACCATGCCCAGCTAATTTTTGTATTTTTAGTAGAGACTGAGTTTCATCTTGGCCAGGTTGGTCTTGAACTCCTGACCACCCACCTTGGCCTCCCAAAGTGCTGGGATTACAAGCGTGAGCCACCGTGCTGGCCATTTTATTTTATTTTATTTTTGGAGACAGAGTCTTGCTCCATCGCCCAGGCTGAAGTGAAGTGGTGGGATGTCGGCTCATTGCAGCCTCCACCTCCTGGGTTCAAGATATCCTTGTGCCTCAGCCTCCTGAGTAGCTAGGACTACAGGCACATGCCACCACGCCTAGCTATTTTTTTTTTTAATCATGTTTTTAGTAGAGATGGGGTTTCACCATGTTGCTCAGGCTGGTCTCAAACTCCTAAGCTCAGGCAATCTGTCCACCTCAGCGTCCCAAAGTGCTAGGAGTACAGGAATGAGCCACTGCACATGGCTGTGATTAGCATTTTAAATGAGGATGGCAGCTGTATGTTTCCAAACCAAAACTCAATACACATTTAAAATTGGGATTTTCAGCCGGGTGTGGTGGCTCACACCTGTAATCCCAGCACTTTGGGAGGCCGAGGCAAGCAGATCACCTGAGGTCAGGAGTTTGAGACCAGCCCGGCCAATATGGTGAAACCCTGTCTCTACCAAAAATAAAAAAATTAGCTGAGTGTGGTGGCACATGCCTGTAATTACAGCTACTCCAGAGCCTGAAGCACGAGAACTGCTTGAACCCAAGGGGTGGAGGTTGCAGTGAGCTGAGATTGCACCACTGCACTCCATCCTGGGCAACAGAGTGAGACTCTCTGTCTCAAAAAAAAATAATAATAATAAAATAAAATAAAATTGGGATTTTCAAGACAATAAAAAATTATTTCTACAAAATCAACATCAACAATGTTTATAAATGGGGAAAAATCCTGCTTGATTTCTTTTAGAATTTGAAGATGCACTGATGAATGTATATAGCTTTGAGTTTTAAATATTTATCTTTGTAGGTATAAGATCTGTTTTCACAATATACTCAGAAGAGTTTATGATTCCAAGAAGTTTAAGATCTGCTTGGAACAAGAAAGGAGAAAATGTACATACGTTTGTGAAAGACAGCATTCCATTTTGTAATCTCTAAGTTTATCTGTTTTAATTTGTTTGAAGGAAAGGACTCGAAGTATGTATTTGCTTTGGAATATTTTTATTATTGCTCGTACTTTCCTATGTAAGGAAACTAAAGAAACGAGATTTCTCTTTGGAGATAATAGCGTTGCCAATCCAAGACCTATCATATCACTTAAAGAAAATCTCTTTTCTCTCTGCCATATTTATTTAAAGTGATATAGATAAAAAGCCTCAGTAATCATAATAAAACGTGAAAAATTCTGAAGCTTGAATCATCTAGGTAGGTCTTTTTGGAATTGTCATATTCTGTGGTATCCATCTTCTGAAGCTGAACTTTGTCGCTAAGCAACAAAGCAGATGTGAAATTGTGTGTCCCTTATGAGGTGTCTCCTATTAGGCAGAAAGAAGTTGTAAATAAGCAAAATAGTGGTAAAATTGTTTGGTAGCAGTTTAGTAGCACAGCATCTTCATAATGCTGTATGCTTTTTAAAATAGCATTTTATCCATAGCACAAAAAGTGCCTAAGATAAGAATTTCTGGGCTGGGTGCGGTGGCTCATGCCTGTGATCCCAGCTCGGCCTCCCAAAGTGCTAGAATCACCTGAGGTCAAGGGTTCGAGACCAGTCTCACCAACTTGGTGAAACCACATCTCTACTAAAAATACCAAAATTAGCCAGGCATGGTGGCTTATGCCTGTAATCCCAGCTTCTTGGGAGGCTGAGGCACGAGAATTGCTTGAACCTGGGAGGTGGAGGCTGCAGTGAGCTGAGATCATGCCACTGTACTCCAGCCTGGACAACAGAGCCAGACTGCATCCCAAAGAAAACCAAACAAACAAGAAAGCAAAATAGTGGTAAAATTTTTTGTTAGCAGTTTAATAGCACAGCATCTGAAGTGTTTCTTGGTAAACATAATGCTGTATGTTCTTTAAAACAGCATTTTATCCATAACACAAGAGGTGCCTAATATAAGAATTTCTGGACTGGGTGCAGTGACTCGTGCCTGTAATCCCAGCACTTTGGGAGGCCAAGACAGGCAGATCACTTGATGTCAGGAGTTCGAGACCATCCTGGTCAACATGGTGAAACCCTGTCTTTACCAAAAATACAAAAAAAAAATTAGCCAGGCATGGTAGCCCATGTCTGTGATCCCAGCCACTCAGAGGCTGAGGCAGGAGTATTGCTTAAAGCCAGGAGATGAAAGTTGCAGTTAGCTGAGATGGCATCACTGCACTCCAACCTGGGTGACAGAGGAAGACTCCATCTAAAAAAAAAAATTGTTTCTTTTTTGTTACTTTCCCAGATATAGTAGTTAAGTTAGCCAAGGGAGCATCATTTTCAAAGCAGGCCAAAAAATAATAATTACGTTTTCCTATTAATTGTTAGTCTTTGCTTATATATCCAGGTAAAATGTTGAAATAACTTACTCAGACTTCATAGTTTCTGCTTTTCTGTTTAATGTAACCTTATATCATCTGCTTGCATTCAGTTGTAGCCAGTGAACACTTGGAAGGCAGGGCTAGTTGGATACTCATAGTCATGTTCCCTGTGCCTGGTACATAGTAAGTAGTCAGTAGATGTTTCTTGAATGAATGAATGAATGATTTATTAGTTTGCCCCTTTTCCTATATTTACTGTAACCTTTACTTTTCTTATATATGGTCATCTTGAATATTCTGAAAAATAAACAATAGCTTGATTTCCCCAGAAGTCCCACAAATATGAAATGTTTTCATAGAAATGTATAGCGTAGAGGTGCTAAACTTGGGGTTTGTGGAAGGAACTACAGTGTCTCTAAGCCCCCTGAGAAAAATAGGTGGCATTTGACATGGGTGGGGGCATTTTTTCTAGGGAAATATGGTGCATAGATGGATCAAATTTCCAAATTGGTCTTTGGACCCCCTAATGATTAAGAACCAACGTTACAGAGTTTGTGGGTTCCAAGCTTCAAAGATCAGGAAAGTTAAACATGGTGGCTCACACGTGTAGTCCCAGCTACTCTGGAGGCTGAGGCAGGAGGGTTGCTTAAGCCCAGGAGTCTGAGGCCAGCAGTTCAGCAGTTGTAGACCAGCCTGGCAACACAGTGAGACCTACGTCTTAAAAAAAAAAAAAAAGAGGCTGAGTGTGGTGGCTCATGCTTGTAATCCCAGCACTTTGGGAGGCCGAGGTGGGTGGATCACTGAGGTCAGGAGTTTGAGACTGGCACCTGGCCAACATGGTGAAACTCCGTCTCTACTAAAAATATACAAAAATTAACTGGGTCGGTGGTGGGCTCTTGTAGTCCCAGCTGTGCGGGAAGCTGAGGCAGGAGAATCACTTGAACCCGGGAGGCAGAGATTATAGTGAGCTGAGATGGTACCAGTGCATTCCGGCCTGGGGGACACAGTGAAACTCAGTCTCAAAAAAAAGAAAACCAACTCAAGCTTATGTAAAAAAGGAATTTATTGGATTTTGTAACTGAAAAAAACAAAAAATACTGGGAAAATTCTGGCTCCAGGAATCCTGGGTACAAATAGTATCTTGAATTAAAGTTTTTCTCCCCCTTGCTCTTTTTCTCTATATTGGCTTTAGTCTCAGGCCTGCTCTTCTCTATGCTGGAAAAAGATGTCAGTCTGCAGCCTAGGCCTGCTAGGTTTTTAGAGAGGACTCTGATCAGTCTGGTTCAAGTGCTGTGCCCACCTCTAGGGAGATGGAGTCATCACCAATCAAATTACATGGACTGAATATAATTAGTATGAAACTGGAGAGAGAAAGTTCCCCAAAGGAATGTAATGTGTGTAGACAAAAAAACAAAACAAAACAAAACAACAACAACCCAGTGTCCTCTGCAGTGATTGAAAAGTTTGAGGACAGTTAAAATAGGTAATAGACTGACAATTTCACATTAAAACTAGGATATATTGTAGTGATACCGAAGTTTTTGGTGAATTATAAATTTTTCTATAAGTGTTTCAGTTTTTTTAACTTGGAAAATTTTCTTCATTTACTCATTTGTTTAACAAATATTTGAGAACCCGCTATCATCATTCTTTGCACTGGGTATACAGCAGTGAACAAAACAAAAATTCCTGACTTCATGGAACCCACATTCTAGTGAGGACAGACAAGTAATAAGTAACATCAATTACTAAAATAGCATGTCGGATGAGGTTAAGTACTCTAAAGAAAATAAACAGGGAGGAGAGATAGGGAGTAGGTATCACAGTTTTTTTTTTTTTTTTTTTGAGACAGAGTCTCGCTCTGTTGCCCAGGCTAGAACGCAATGCAGTGGCACGATCTAGGCTCACTGCAACCTCCACCTCCTGGGTTCAAGCAATTCTCCTGTCTCAGCCTCCTGAGTAGCTGGAATTACAGGCGTGTACCACCATGCCTGGCTAATTTTTGTATTTTTAGTAGAAATGGGGTTTCAGTGTTGGTCAGGCTGGTCTCAAACTCCTGACCTTAAGTGATCCACCTGCCTTGGCCTCCCAAAGTGCTAGGATTACAGGCATGAGCCACTGTGCCTGGCCTGGTATCGCAGTTTTTTTTTTTTTTTTTTTTTTTTTTTTTGAGACGGAGTCTCGCTCTGTCGGGGCTGGAGCGCAGTGGCCGGATCTCAGCTCACTGCAAGCTCTGCCTCCCGGGTTTACGCCATTCTCCTGCCTCAGCCTCCTGTGTAGCTGGGACTACAGGCGCCCGCCACCTCGCCCGGCTAGTTTTTTGTATTTTTTTAGTAGAGACGGGGTTTCACCGTGTTCGCCAGGATGGTCTCGATCTCCTGACCTCGTGATCCGCCCGTCTCGGCCTCCCAAAGTGCTGGGATTACAGGCTTGAGCCACCGCGCCCGGCCGGTATCGCAGTTTTAAATAGGATGGCCAAGGAAGACTTCACCAAGAAGGTGACATTTGAACAAAGATGTGAAGGAAGTAAGTAAAGAGCAAGCCGTTTGGATATCTGGAAGAAGAAAATTCTAGGTAGTGGGAAGCAAGTGCTAAGGCTTGAAGTGTTGGAGGAACTGCATGGAGACTGGTATCAGAATGGGAAGGAGAGGAGGGTAGGAAGAGAAATAGGAGATGATGTCAAAGAAGTAAGAGAATGGTGGAAGCATATTGTGTAGATCCTTAGAAGCTATGGTAAAGAATGTAAACCACTAGAGCGTTTTGAGCAGAGGAGTAAATTGTTTTTACATTTTTTTTTTTTTTTTTTTGAGACAGAGTTTTGCTCTTTTTGCCCAGGCTGGAGTGCAATGGCATGATCTCGGCTCACCGCAACCTCCGCCTCCCGAGTTCAAGCAATTCTCCTGCCTCAGCCTCCCAAGTAGCTGGGATTACAGGCATGCACCACCAGGCCCGGCTAATTTTGTATTTTTAGTAGAGATGGGGTTTCTCCATGTTGTTCAGGCTGGTCTCGAACTCCTGACCTAGGTGATCAGCCTGCCTCGGCCTCCCAGAGTGCTGGGATTATAAGCTAAGCATGAGCCACCACTCCTGGCCTACTTTCTTTCCTTTTTTTTTTTTTTTTTTTTTTTTTTTTTGAGAGGGGGTCTTGTTCTGTCGCCCAGGCTGGAGTGCAGTGGCGCGATCTCAGCTTACTGTAACCTCTGTCTTCTGGGTTCGAGCGATTCTCCTGCCTCAGCCTCCCCAGTAACTGGGATTACAGGAGCCTGCCACCACGCCCAGCTAATTTTTATTATTTTATTTATTTTTATTGAGACGGAGTCTCGCTCTGTCACCCAGGCTGGAGTGCAGTGCAGATCTAGGCTCACTGCAAGCTCCGCCTCCGGGGTTCCTACCATTCTCCTGCCTCAGCCTCCTGAGTAGCTGGGACTGGGCACCTGCCACCACGCCTGGCTAATGTTTTTGTATTTTTAGTAGAGACGGGGATTTCACCATGTTAGCCAGGATGGTCTCGATCTCCTGACCTCTTGATCTGCCCACCTCGGCCTCCCAGAGTGCTGGGATTACAGGCGTGAGCCACCACGCCCGGCCTCACCTAGCTAATTTTTCTATTTTTAGTAGAGACCGAATTTCACCATGTTGGCCAGGCTGGCTGACTTTCTTTTTAGAGAATCTTCCTGGCCGGGCGCGGTGGCTCAAGCCTGTAATCCCAGCACTTTGGGAGGCCGAGACGGGCGGATCATGAGGGCAGGAGATCGAGGCCATCCTGGCGAACACGGTGAAACCCCGTCTCTACTAAAAAATACAAAAAACTAGCCGGGCGAGGTGGCGGGCGCCTGTAGTCCCAGCTACTCGGGAGGCTGAGGCAGCAGAATGGCGTAAACCCGGGAGGCGGAGCTTGCAGTGAGCCAAGATCGCGCCACTGCACTCCAGCCTGGGCGACAGAGCGAGACTCCGTCTCAAAAAAAAAAAAAAAAAAAAAAAAAGAATCTTCCTAGATCCTCTAGAATATATTGTAGAGGGTAGGGTGGAAGTAAGGAGACTAATTAGGAGACTTTCACTGTTGCAGTAATCCAGGTATTAGATGATGGTGGCACACACCAGGATGGTGGTGGAAATGATGAAAAGCGGTCAGATCTGTAGGTAGATTTGCTGATGGATTGGGTATGTGAGGTACTAGAGAAACAGAAGAGTCAAAGCTGACTCCAGTGTTTTGGTCCTGAGCAACTGACAACAATAATTTATTGACCACAATAATTTAATGAGCTAGAGAAGACCAGGAGAGGAGCAAGTTTTCACATGCTCAATTTAAGATACTTTTTTTTTTTTGAGATAGAGTCTTGCTCTGTAGCCCAGGCTGGAGTGCAGTGGCACAATCTCAACTCACTGCAACCTCTACCTCCCGGGTCTCGGTTCAAGCAGTTCTCCTGCCTCAGCCTCCCAAGTAGCTGGGATTACAGGAACACACCACCATGCTCAGCTAATTTTTGTATTTTTAGTGGAGACAGTGTTTCAGCATGTTGGCCAGACTGGTCTTGAACTCCTGACCTCGTGATCTGCTCACCTTGGCCTCCCAAAGTGCTAGGATTACAGGCGTGAGCCACCATGCCCAGCCTTAAGATGCTTTTTAGACATCCAATTGAAGTTGTCTAGTAGGCAGTTGGACATACAAATCTGGAATTCAGGTCTGGGCTAGAGATAGAAAAAAAGTTTTAAGGAGCGAGCAATCACTTACTTGTCAGATGTTGCTGATACAACAATCAAGATGAAGACGGAGATTTAATGATTGCACTTAGTGTTACTGTAGTTGATGAGAACAGGTTTGGTAAGTTAGATTTGAGTGGTGGAGTTATTCCTAGAACACGTCCTTTTCTTAGGAATTTAAACTCCATGGTTCAGGTGAACCTATGACTGTTAATCACACAACCATTTAACAAATATTTATTGAGTATTCCATCATTCTTTTGTTCTCTGTTGTACATGTTATAGATTTTTAAATTGTCTGCAAATCAAGATGCATATGCAAGTATACGAAAGAGTTTATATATTTGTAGGAAGATATGTATATCATATGAATGCCTATAATATGAAGTGGAAACACCTTAATTTATTTTTTTCTTCTATATTTGGGAGCTTTTTAAAACTTAATTTTTATAGAAAAACTAAAAATCAACCCAAGTTCATAATTCTGAGATCTAAGTAGTTAATACCTAATTGTGATTATTGATTCCAAGAAATACAGGAGTTGAAAATGTAACATTTAATTTCTCTGATGAAATTTATATTGTTCTTCTTTATTAGAAATTCATTGAATTTGAAGACTCTCAAGAACAGGAAAAAAAGGACTTACAGACCCGAGTGGAATCTTTAGAATCTCAAACAAGACAACTTGAGCTCAAAGCAAAAAACTATGCTGACCAGAGTAAGTAAAACATTTCTTCTCATAAGTACACTAAAGACTGGGCTCGGCCAGGCGTGGTGGCTCATGCCTGTAATCCCAGCGCTTTGGGAGGCCAAGGTGGGAGGATCACTTGAGGTCAGGAGTTCAAGACCAGCCTGGTCAACATGGTGAAACCCCGTCTCTACTAAAAATACAAAAATTAGCTGGGCATGGTTGTGCGCACCTGTAATCCCAGCTACTTGGGAGGCTGAGGCATGAGAACCATTTGAACCTGGGAGGCAGAGGCTGCAGTGAGCCAAGATGGTGCCACTGGACTCCAGCCTGAGCAACAGAATGAAACTGTGTTCCCCCTCCCCACCCCCGCCAAAAAAAAAGCGTGGGCTCTAATGGTGCAATGACTCATCCTGAAATTTGACTAAGATTCTAAATACAAACTTGGAATTGTCATCCCAGACTGGAGTGAGACCTAGGAACTAGGGTTAGTTCTTCTTTATTCACATTTTCACATGGTGCCCATGTATGCAGAAGTGACTAAACCTATCAGACTCAACTTCTTCAGTTTAGCTCTCAGCCTTTGTTTGCAGGTAACGTTATGCTGTAACCATTATGCAAGTGTGTGCGTGTGGATCATTTCCTCTTATTTTGAGCAAGTACACGAAGTTCCATTTTTTCTGTTTTGCTTTGAAATGTAAAAATGTAAGATAAACTTACAGCTTTGAAGTATGTATTTAAAAATGACCTAAGCATGTAATTAGATACTAGAGAAAAAGTACTGAATCCTCTGTTTTGCTCCTTTTTAATGGAAAAGTGGGGCCATTTGGGGGAACAGAACTTCATTTTTCAGAATCATTTTATTTTTAATATAATTTCATGTTTTCTTGGTTTTTAAAATTATTGTTTCAAACCTCAAGGATGATTTTCCCCTTTTGGCTAATAAAAACAGACCTAATTAAGTCAAAATTAGAAAAAAAAAAAGGTGAGAAACTTTATGGCCTATTTTCATGTCTGATGTAGGTAAGCAGACAGTTCTCTGCCTTTCTCTCCCAGCACTGTAAACTTTCAGAATCCTAGGGAGCAAAGGATGGCCAGGTAGCTACTCTATCCACATTACTCATTAAGACTACATAGTGACACCAGCTATAAAGGTACAGCCATTCATGATTGAAAGCCTTTGCCAGCAGTCTTGGAGCATGTGTGAGAACTGACTGTTCTCTCTCTAGTACTCTGGAAAGACGGAATAGAGCTAAATTAAAACCACTAGAAATCTGGAGTTCAGGCCGGGCGCGGTGGCTCAAGCCTGTAATCCCAGCACTTTGGGAGGCCGAGATGGGCGGATCACGAGGTCAGGAGATCGAGACCATCCTGGCTAACACAGTGAAACCCCGTCTCTACTAAAAATACAAAAACTTAGCCGGGCGAGGTGGCAGGCGCCTGTAGTCCCAGCTACTTGGGAGGCTGAGGCAGGAGAATGGCGTAAACCCGGGAGGCGGAGCTTGCAGTGAGCTGAGATCCGGCCACTGCACTCCAGCCTGGGTGACAGAGCGAGACTCCGTCTCAAAAAAAAAAAAAAAAAAAAAGAAAACTGGAGTTCAAGTTTTCTAGAATTCAAGGAGAGCTCAAGTGGCTATTAAGCAGATGCCCTAGAAGAGGGCCAATGGATGTTTGGTAACAGAAGCCAACTTTAGCGAGACAAAATGAGCCATGTGTCATGCTTTGTGTTTTTAGACTTGTGGATACCCAGAGTTGTTGGATACCTTTGTTAACATTGAATACATTGAGTGACTTCTGTGATTTCTTCCACAGAAATTTGAGGTTGCCTGGGTGTGGTGGCTCACAGCTGTAATCCCAACACTTTGGGAGGTGAAGGTGGGAGGATTGCTTGAGCCTTGGAGTTTGAGACCAGCCTGAGCAGGATAGCGAGATCGTGTCTTTATGATAAAAAAAAAAATTAAAACGAGGCCAGGCGCGATGATTCACACTTGTAATCCCAGCACTTTGGGAGGCTGAGGCGTGCAGATTGCTTGAGCTCAGGGGTTCGAGACCAGCCTGGGCAACATGGTGAAACCCCATCTCTACCAAAAATACAAAAATTAGCTGGGTGTGGTGGTGCACACTTGTAGTCCCAGCTATTTGAGAGGCTGAGGTGGGAGGATTGCTTGAGCTTGGGAGGTGGAGGTTGCAGTGAGCTGAGATTGCGCCACTACACTCCAGGCTGAGTGAGACCCTGTCTCAAAAGAAGAAAAAAATTTGAAGTCTTAGAGCACTGCATGATGTGACTCCACAGGGCATCCACTAATAGATATAGCACTGGAGTCGCATTACTATAAGTACCACTCATCTGGAGAAATGGTCTTGTGGCAATTGCAAGCTTTTGGTACATTTCAAGAGTTGAGCCTTTTCTGTTCAAGAAAGAAAATTTAACTATTGAATGTAATATTTAAATCCTAATTTGATCGTACTTTTTTAAAGATAGAGACAAGGCCAGGCATGGTGGCTCACGCCTATAATCTCAGCACTTTGGGAGGCCGAGGCGGGCGAATCACCTGAGGTTAGGAGTTTGAGACCAGCCTTACCAACGTGGAGAAACCCTGTCTCTACTGAAAATACAAAATTAGCTGGGCATGGTGGCACATGCCTGTAATCCCGGCTACTCCGGAGGCTGAGGCTGGAGAATCACTTGACCCCGGGAGGAGGAGGTTGCGGTGAGCCGAGATCACACCATTGCACTCGGCCTGGGCGACAAGAGCGAAGCTCTGTCTTAGACAGACAGACAGACAGACAGACAGATAGATAGATAGATAGATAGACAGACAGACAGACAGACAGACAGAGACAAGATCTCATTATGTTGCCCAGGCTGGTCTTACACTTCTGGGCTCCAAGGTGCTGGGATTTCAGACATGAACCACTATGCCTGGCCTGAAGGGATTAGATAATATTTTAGAACCAAACACTAAAGGCACAGTTGACAGACTCAGCCTACCTTTCATTGTTTTACGTATTAAGTTTTCTTGTTGATATGTGTAGGGTACCAAGTTTTCTTTCTGTTTTTTTTTTTTGTTTTTTTTGAGACGGAGTCTTGTTCTATCACCCAGGCTGGAGTGCAGTGGTGTGATCTTGGCTCACTGCAACCTCCACCCCCCGGGGTCAAGCGATTCTCCTGCCTCAGCCTCCCAAGTAGCTGGGACTACAGGCATGCGCCACTATGCCTGGCTAATTTTTGTATTTTTAGTAGCGATGGCATTTCACCATGTTGGCCAGGCTTGTCTCAAACTCCCAACCTCAGGTGATCCACCTGCCTCAGCCTCCCAAAGTACTGGGATTACAGGCATGAGCCACCGTGCCCAGCCTGGGTACCAAGTTTTCAATAAGAAATTATTATTATTTATTGAAACTGGATCTCAGTCTGTCAATCTGTCTAACATGTGCAGTGGCAGGATCTCCGCTCACTGTGACTTATGCTTCCTGGGCTCAGTCGATCCTCTAGCCTCAGCCTCCTGAGTAGCTGGGACTACGGTCATAAGCCACCATGCCTGGCTCATTTTTGTATTTTTTGTAGAGATAGGGTTTCACTATGTTGCCCAGGCTGGTCTTGAACTCCTGAGCTCAAAGCAGTCCACCAGCCTCAGCCTCCCAAAGTGCTGGCATTATAGGCATAAGCCACCTTGCCCAGCCCGAAAAAAAATTTTTTTTTCTTTTTCTTTTTCTTTTTTCCTTTTCGAAATGGAGTCTTGCTCTGTCGCCCAGGCTGGAGTGCAGTGGTGCGATCTCGGCTCACTGCAACCTCTGCCTTCCAGGTTCAAGTGATTCTCCTGCCTCAGCCTCCCGAGTAGCTGGGATTACAGCTACTTGGCCCCCCAAAGTGCTGGGATTACAGGTGTAAGCTACTGTGCTCGACCAGAATTGCTTTTTTGACTTAGAAAGGAATTCCTTGTCTAAAATCCTTTTATGCGTTAAGTACTTGTCTTCTGTGATCAGAGGAAGAATTACCTTGTACTTGAAATTGCATTTTTGATATCAAAGTACCTTTAAAATGTCTCACACTCAAAAAAGCAGAAGATAGTGCTTTTTTTCACAAAAGTATCTAAGTGGAGTGAATGACTATTTCACATATATTAGCCCTTTTATTACTCAATTAAAAAAATCTGTTTCCTGATCCTTTCTAGTAAATGTAAACAAAATATAGTGGTTTCTTTTCTTTTCTTTTTCTTTTTTTTTTTTTGAGATGGAGTCTGGCTTTTTTGCCCAGGCTGGAGTGCAATGGCATGATCTTGACTCACTGCAACCTCCACCTCCCAGGTTCAAGCGATTTTCCTGCCTCAGCCTCCCGAGTATCTGGAATTACAGGCACCTGTCATTATGCCTGGCTAATTTTTGTGTATTTGTAGAGACAGGGTTTCACCATGTTGGCCAGGCTGGTCTTGAACTCCTGACCTCAGTTGATCCACCTGCCCTGGACACCCAAAGTGCTGGGATTATAGGCATGAACCACTGTGACCGGCCTAGTGGTTTCTTAATTAAGGGAGGTAATCAATTTAGGAGACTATTTGAGTATGTCAGTTTTTTTTTTTTTCATTGCCCCAGATTTGTTATCCAGTCCAAAGAGTCATACCTTTTTTGGAATTGTCATATTCTGTGGTATCCGTCTTCTCATTCCTCTCTCCAAAAGCATTAATTATGTTTTCCATTTTAATTCGAAGACTTTATAAAAATTAGATCATTTAAAAATAATTGACAATACTCTAGGGAAGGGAGGAAGAAATTCTTTATCAAGTATTAGATGTGGTCTTGAGCTTAATTTGATCTAAAAACTTTATTTTTGTTATGAATATATTATCCTCCAAAGAATTTCTCCTCCTGGGAGTCTGCTGTTCCATTCCGAAATAAAGCTTACTGTATAAAGAACAATTAAGGAACTTACAAACTGTGGTTAATCAAAATTGACCATTCAGATGCACAAAGTTGATAACACAAAATCTTTTTCCATGAACTGAGTCATTTTTTGAGCTAGACTCTTGTTCTGTTGCCCAGACTGGAGCGCAATGGCACCATCTCGGCTCACTGCAACCTCTGCCTCCCGGGTTCAAGCAATTCTCCTGCCTCAGCCTCCTGAGTAGCTGGGATTACAGGCATGTACTACCACACTCTGCTAATTTTTGTATTTTTAGTAGAGATGGGGTTTCACCATATTGGCCAGGCTGGTCTCGAGCTCCTGACCTTGTGATCCGCCCACCTTGGCCTCCCAAAGTGTTGGGATTTCATGCGTGAGCCACCGCGCCTGGCCGGAGTCATCTTTTATTAATTAATGCTTTGGAACTTACTCACTTCTCCTGTTTTTGAGATCTTGCAGTCTTTTTCTCTTTTCTAGCAAATTGTTTTCCTTTCTCTTCTTCTGTTTTTTTTTTTTTCTAAGCCTTAACTGGTGTAATATGAATTCTAAGTATATCTTAAATTTTCTTCGTAGTTTTTATTTTACCACACTTAAACATTCCCCCAGTTTTTCTGGGGGGAAATTATTTGACTGTTTTAAATTATTTGACTGTGTTTTCACTTTACCACCATAGCGTTTTTTTTTTTTTTTTTTAATCTCCAATATGAATCAAAACTTCTTATTTTTAATTTAAAAAATTACTTATTTCTTAATTCTTTTGAGACATTCCAGCTCTATTGCCCAGGCTAGCATGCAGTGGTAGGATCATGGCTCACTGTAGCCTCAGCCACCTCCCAGGCTCAAGCAGTACTCTCACCTCATCCCTGAGTAGCTGTGACTACAAGCACATGCCACCACACGTGGCCAAATTTTTTTTTTTTTTTTTGAGACGGAGTCTTGCTCTGTCGTGCTGGCTGGAGTGCAGTGGTGCTATCTTGGCTCACTGCAAGCTCCGCCTCCCGGGTTCACGCCATTCTCCTGCTTCAGTCTCCCGAGTAGCTGGAACTACAGGCGCCCGCCACCACGCCTGGCTAATTTTTGCATTTTTTTAAAGTAGAGATGGGGTTTCACCATGTTAGCCAGGCTGGTCTCGAACTCCTGACCTCAGGTGATCTGCCCACCTTGGCCTCCCAAAGTGCTGGGATTATATGCATGAGCCACTGTGCCCGGCCGAATTTTTGTATTTTTTGGAGAGCCAAGGTTTTGCCATGTTGCCCAGGCTGGTCTCAAACTCATAGACTCAACAATCTGCCCACTTTGATCTCCCACATGTTGGGATTATAGGCTTTAACCACTGCGCATAGTCTAAAAACTTCTTAGTTTTTAAAAAGGTGATGTAGGAAGTCATCTTTAAGTGTCATTAGTTCCCTATACTATTGGAAAACCAAGATTGGGAATGAGTGCTTTTTATTTTTATTTTTATTTATTTATTTTTTTGAGACGGAGTCTCGCTCTGTCGCCCAGGCTGGAGTGCAGTGGCGCGATCTCGGCTCACTGCAAGCTCCGCCTCCCGGGTTCACACCATTCTCCTGCCTCAGCCTCCCGAGTAGCTGGGACTACAGGCGCCCACAACCGCGCCCGGCTAATTTTTTGTATTTTTAGTAGAGACGGGGTTTCACCGTGGTCTCGATCTCCTGACCTTGTGATCTGCCCGCCTCGGCCTCCCAAAGTGCTGGGATTACAGGCGTGAGCCACCGCGCCCGGCCATGAGTGCTTTTTAAAAGACGAAAACAAATTTAAATAAATGTTATGTCAGGAATTCATTAATTCTTGTTTGGTATAATAGAAAACAGATGATCTGGGCTATCTAATCTTAATATAACTGAATTTTTTTTTTTTTTTTTTTTGAGACAGAGTCTTGCTCTGTCACCCAGGCTGGAGTGCAGTGGCGCAATCTCAGCTCGCTGCAACTTCTGCCTCCCAGGTTCAAGCGATTCTTTCTGCCTCAGCCTGTTGAGTAGCTGGGACTTCAGGTGTGTGCCACCACACCTGGCTAATTTTTGTATTTTAGTAGAGATGGGGTTTCACCCCTATTGACCAGGCTGGTCTTGAACTCCTGACCTCAGGTGATACGCCCGCCTTGGCCTCCCAAAGTGCTGGGATTACAGGCGTGAAGCAGCACACCCGGCCTGATTTTTTGTTTTTTAAATAAAATATGAGACTAGGCCCAGTGGCTCACAGCTGTAATCCCAACACTTTGGGAGGCCGAGGTGGGTGGATCACTTGAGGTCAGGAGTTCAAGATCTGTCTGGCCAACATGGGGAAACCCATCTCTACTAAAAATACAAAAATTAGCTGGGCATGGTGGCGCTTGCCTGTAATACCAGCTACTTGGAAGACTGAGGCAGGAAAATGCTTGAACCTGGGAGGCGGAGGTTGCAGTGAGCCAAAATTGAGCCACTGCCCTCCAGCCTGGGCAACAAAGCAAGACTCCATCTAAAACAAAAAAAGAAAATATGAATTTTGTGATAAAGTAAATGGAACCCAACATTTATTTTAAAATAAACATTTATTTAGGGCCACTGAGATGACTGTTGGCAGTATCTGTAGTGGGAGGAGAGGTGGATACAGTTTTTTTGCAGAGTGCCATTTGTTTGAGTGCTGGATGATAACTAACTGTACCTTTTCTAGTTTTTGTGTTTATATTTGTACAGTGTGTTAGTGTCTTTAATTTTAAAAGACTGAGTTTGTCAATTCTCATGAACGTATTTTAGGGCACATATCCCTTTTAAAAAATAGCCACAATGAAAATTCAAGTTCTGCTCTAAAGACTACTTCCTTTGTTAAAAGGGGAAATTTTGGTTAAAGTTATTTGCTATTTGAGAAGCAAGAAAAGGTAAAGAAATAGGAATTGAATTAAAAGATACACTTTACAGCTTTTGATAGTGTGGAATCTATCATGTTGCATGATTTAACAATGTTGAGAAGTTGAGTCTATAATACATTTTTAAACAATTTTTGATCATGTTTGATTTTGGAGATTTCTGATTACTTTTCAAAATCTAAACCAATATAAGAAATATTTTTTACTTTTTCCAACATGAATAAAGGATTTTTTAAAATGCTGTATATTATTCCTTATCTAGGAGTAGCAATAATACTTTCTGTTAATTAATATGAACCTTAAGGAAGAGTCTGTAATCGATATTGTGTGGAATAAGGAAGTTGTGAATTGAGAAAGCCTTGTTTGCGCTTTTCAAGTGTGTAAGGAGTGTAATCAACTTTGCCGTTCGGCCGGGCGCGGTGGCTCAAGCCTGTAATCCCAGCACTTTGGGAGGCCGAGACGGGCGAATCACGAGGTCAGGAGATCGAGACCATCCTGGCTAACATGGTGAAACCCCGTCTCTACTAAAAAAATACAAAAAACTAGCCGGGCGAGTTTTTTGGTGGTGGTGGTCGCCTGTAGTCCCAGCTACTCGGGAGGCTGAGGCAGGAGAATGGCGTAAACCCGGGAGGCGGAGCTTGCAGTGAGCTGAAATCCGGCCACTGCACTCCCGCCTGGATGACAGAGCCAGACTCCGTCTCAAAAAAAAAAAAAAAAAAAAACAAAAAAACTTTGCCGTTCATAGTGTGACAGTAATAGGTCTTTGTCAGAAAGTACTTTTTATATTCATTGTCTCTGTTGTGTGTTGTGTATTTCTATCTTGTATGCCAAATATTATCTAAAATTTGAGTCAAGCAAGTATAGATATTTTAATACAGTTGAAAATATTAAACTAGTCCAGTATGCCTAGCATTCTGCCTAGGTATGGTTGTGGTACACAAGAGTATAATATGGTCCTTGTGGTCAAAGAAATCGTAGTTTGGTGTGGGGAGGAAGGGGAAGATTATGTATATGGCCTACTAGTCTTTTTTCCCTATATATTATGTTTTTATATCATTGCAGTTAGAATGTATATTTAATTCGTATCTTTTCTTTAACATTATCATATTTTTCCTTGTTGTATAATCTTTATTATTATTTTTTATGTCCACATAAATTCACCATCCAGAAGCTATGCCATCTATTAACAATTTTTGTTTTCCCTGAGGACTATGCTTTAGTTTTTCCTCTAATGAGAATTATTTAATGGCCACTGCATTTTTTACCATGGCAACCTAGAAACAGAACAAACGTTGAAATGCAACCATAACAACTAGTTTGAACCTTACCTGGTTGGCATATTTAAATTGTTTTTTTTTCTTGATCCACGTTTTATACATGTATAATGAATATATTATGCTCTATTGTAAGCTATCTCAAATCCTTTGTGGAATGAAGAGGTGACTCAGGGTAAAATAAATGTAAGAAACTTAAAATACAAAAACCAAAAACTTCTGTTGGTTGGTTGGTCATTTTTCCTGGTATACTGAATCATATTGCAGTAAATATTTTTTTACATCTATAAGTTTTCCCTTCTGTTGGTAGTTTTCTTAGAATATATTTAAGGAAGTAGGTCAAGGAACTTGAGTGGTTCTTGGCATATAATAGTTTGGCCATTTCTATTATGAATAGAATTGGAGAAGTAAGGGTTAGTAGCAAATTCCATTTTGCTTGTCGTAACGTATGAATTTGAACCATTATTTACAACATATTAGCACACACAGCTGATAATAGAATCATCTATTATTTGATTCTCTCTTAGGAAGCTTGTGTTACCCTCAGGCTTCTTGAATTTACAAGTTATTTTTCCCTGAGTATAGAGCCATTGCCTTTTGTGGAGAAGATGAAAAGATTTAGATGACAGTAATTTTTTTTTTTTTTTTTTTTTTTTGAGTGGGTACTTCTTAATTTGGTGGCTATGTTTTTGGGGGGAGTACAGTGTTTTTTTTTTTTTTTTTTTTTTTAAGAGATGGGGGTCTAATTCCTGTGTTTAAGCGATCCTCCCACCTCAGCCCTCCTGAGTAGCTGAGATTACAGGCGCATGCCACTACACCCATGGCTATTATATTTAGACTCTTCTTTAATTCTGCCCTTCCTTCTTTTAAATGAAAATTCATTTTTTTGAATTAAATGGAAAAATGTTGTTGGCACTGAAGTCAAATGTATTAGATCCTTATACTCTGATGTTTCTACCCTTTTCGTCCCCCATGTAAGATTCCTTTGCTTTTTACATCTTGTATCAAGATCTTAGTCTAATAAAATACCTTCAGGCCTTCACTTTGAAACATTAGTATGGGAAGGAAAACACTTCTTATTTCTTGGTCATAAGAATAAACACTCCACTAGGTAGAAAGTTGGGGGAGATATTAACATAAACAATAATGTAATTTTTATTTTAAAGGAATAAATGGCTTAAAACAGACCTTCAACACAAGGTGGTTGACAGATTAAGAGTTTTCACAGCACATAAACCATTTTAAAGTTGCCAGGTGTCATTTCATGTCAAAGTTAATATTTGAGAGAGCCTAAATATTTTCTGTCACTGTTTTTCAAATCACCTAAAAAAATACGTTCAGGCTTGTACAAAACTTTATCAGATCCTTTACTGTGCTTCATGATTAGCAATGAATGTTAGTATTTTGGAAAAATTGAATAATACTGTAATGGGACACTTTTTCCACTTTAGTTCTATCTCAATAGGCAATTCCTTCTACATAATTTTAAGAAGGATAAAAGTAGATTACAATGATTATATATATATATATATTTTAATGATCATATGTATTTTTGTTGAAAGTATTTTTTTAATGAGGCAGCTTTAGGAGTTTGAATTATATCTTTTGGTTTTATTTTTATTTTTTTTGTTTTGTTTTGTTTTTTGAGACGGAGTCTCGCTCTGTCGCCCAGGCTGGAGTGCAGTCGCGCGATCTCGGCTCACTGCAAGCTCCGCCTCCTGGGTTTACGCCATTCTCCTGCCTCAGCCTCCTGAGTAGCTGGGACTACAGGCGCCCGCCACCGCGCCCGGCTAATTTTTTGTATTTTTAGTAGAGACGGGGTTTCACTGTGGTCTCGATCTCCTGACCTTGTGATCCGCCCGCCTCGGCCTCCCAAAGTGTTGGGATTACAGGCGTGAGCCACCGCGCCCGGCCTATCTTTTGGTTTTAAAAGAATGACTAGGGGCCGGGCGCGGTGGCTCAAGCCTGTAATCCCAGCACTTTGGGAGGCCGAGACGGGCGGATCACAAGGTCAGGAGATCGAGACCATCCTGGCTAACACGGCGAAACCCCGTCTCTACTAAAAACACAAAAAATTAGCCGGGCGAGGTGGCGGCGCCTGTGGTCCCAGCTACTCGGGAGGCTGAGGCAGGAGAATGGCGGGAACCCGGGAGGCGGAGCTTGCAGTGAGCTGAGATCTGGCCACTGCACTCCAGCCTGGGCGACCGAGCCAGACTCCGTCTCAAAAAAAAAAAAAAAAAAAAAAAAAAAAGAATGACTAGGAAGTTAATTACTTAGAAAGCTACTTTTAGTCTGTTTAATCAGAATCTAGTTTTTTGCAATATTAAGAATATATGTTTAATAAACAATATATAGCAGCTCTTTCTTATTTAGAGTCTCCATATGAGTGGGAAATTAGAAAATTAGGCACAAGATAGTTTTTGCAAACACTAACATTACTTCTGCTTCATTAGGTAATACTTGTGGTCTTTAGCTGTTTTATGTTTTATTATCTGTATTTGGGCTCTTTGATTTTTGTAGTCTAGTGTTGTCTATTGAGAACCTTAAAGTTGTAATTTATAATTAATATCTAGAACTAAAGGTATCAGAAAATTAAGTTTATGAGTAAGAGTTAAACGATGTTTGGTGATTTGCTTAGAGAACAGGGAAAATAAGAATAATTTGATTATTCCTTCAAACATATAAAGAGATGGGTAAGGAGTATAGCAAGCTGTTTGTCTGTTATTTTGGAAGATAAAGTGAGAGAAAATGAATTTTTTGGCTTTGGTTGGTCATGAGGAAGTATTTCTTGGCCATGAGGGTGATACACAGGAATATGTGCAGAGGTAAAGCGTGGACTGTCCCTACATAGAGACTTCAGGTAGGAAGTCTTCACGGAGGAGAAGCATCAACTTTGTTGTGGATGGCTTAGATAACATCTTCAAGACAGGGATCTGTCGGATCACTAGAAGTTTCTACCGCTGGAATTCTTTGAAGTTATCCTACTCTGTTTTGAGAATATAATCATTGATTCATGGTAGTTTTAAAATATGTATTATTTCACATTGTGTCATTGATTAATAACATATAATACCTGAAAATGTTTCGAAGTTGAGAGACATGGTAAAGGACTTAGTTGGTGAGGAGAGGTTATTACTGTTTTGATGTGGTTGTCTGAGATTTCTTTGCTCTTAAGTCGGCCTTGCTTACCTGGTGGGACTTCCGATGCTAAATTGTTCAAGGAGAAGTTTCTGAAAGACCACATGTCAGTCTTCTGAGGCCCAGCAACAGTTGGACTATCTGCCTTCCAGGAACAGTAAAAACTGATGATTCCTTTTGAGAAGGCAAATAATGAGTTGGATATGGCATTCTAGCAGGTTTGTTTCTCTTTCTTCCCCCCGTAGGCCTATCAGCAGTCTGATGGGGCAGAAGACAACAGAGATGGAAGGTGTTCCAAACTTGGCAAAGGCCATCAATCTCAGGAGGTAAGCTCTGATTTTGAGCCGGCAGAGCAGGTGGCTCTTCCTGCCTTAATCTTATCCTCTTGCTTTTTGGAAAGATGGATAGAAAGAGCGCTCAAAATGAGGCTGAAGTATCTCCATTCATTATTATAAAGGGGAAATTTAGGATTTGTCTTTTGATAGTTCTTTTTTCTTGCCCCCTCACCTTTTTTTCTTTTTAGGTAACATGATTTGCCTTTTTTTTTTTTTTTAACTCCCCAGAAAATTAGCAATTTTTAAAATGACAGTTACTTGTCAGTTGTTTTGGGATAGGTAGGATGAACAGAATCTTGTTTATTTCCAGTTAATCTTGGCTTGGAGCTAGTTTTGATGAGTAACATGACAAGGATTTAGAATTTTCCCTGAGATCGTTTTGAAGTTTAGGTTTACGTGGAACTATTAAACATGAAATGATCTTTTAATATACTTCAAATGGAATGCAACAATATAGGTATAGGTTAACTTCATGGTACTTGAGGCTTTTGAGGATGTCTATAGTCCTTGCCCAGGTGGACTTTTCTTTCCTGCTTTCTCCTTCCCTTCTGCTTCCTTTACTTTTCCCTTTATCTGATTCCTTAGTGACATTCGGGACTTTAAAGAAATGGCTCTTCCACGTGTTAAAATGACTTCTCAAAAATGTTTATACTACCTTATGGGACTTAGGCCTTGAGTAAGCTGAGTTCATTGGATATGTTGTTGTACTGAGTTATTGTAAGTATTTTCAGAAAAGAGAGGTTCTGAATTTGTATTATTTGATCTCGGTGTATGTGTGTATATTTTCTATGTATTATATGATCAATTATATATGATCTTTGTATTATATGATTTATATTATAAGTACCTACAAAGATAATACTAAAATTTAGAATCGCAGTATAGGTAAAGAAAACATGAAATACAGAAAGTCATAAAACAGGTTCTTGCTATAGGTGTTAGGCAGGAGAGAATATACCACCAGAATAGCATTCAGAAAATCATTTATAATAACAGACGTAAACTATCCTTTTTTTTTTTTTTTTTTTTTGAGACGGACTCTTGCTGTGTCACCAGGCTGGAGTGCAGTGGCGCAATCTTGGCTCACTGAAGCCCCCACATCCCGGGTTCTAGCGATTCCCCTGCCTCAGCCTCCCTAGTAGCTAGAACTACAGGCGTGTGCCACCATGCCCGGCTAATTTTTTGTATTTTAGTAGGGAGGGGGTTTCACCGTGTTGGCCAGGATGATCTTAATCTCGGGGTTTCACCATGTTGACTAGGATGGTCTTGATCTCCTGACCTCATGATCCGCCTGCCTTGGCCTCCCAAAGTGCTGGGATTACAGGCTTGAGCCATGGCACCTGGTCTTTTTTTTTTTTTTAAGATAGAGTCTCACTCCATCACCCAGCCTGGAGTGCAATGGCATGCTCTCGGCTCACTGCAGCCTCTGCTTCCTGGGTTCAAGCAATTCTCCTGTCTCAGCCTCCTGAGGAGCCAAAGTAAACTATTCTTAAAACATAATGGGGACTGGAGGCAATGGCTCACGCCTATAATCTCAGTACTTTGGAAAGCCGAGGAGGGAGGAGTGCTTGAGACCAGGATTTCAAGACCAGCCTGGGCAACATAGTGAGACCTTGTCTCTACAGAAAATAAAAAAATTATCTTGGCCTGGTGGCACACGCCTATAGTGCCAACTTCTTGGAAGGATCACTTGAGCCTGGAGGATTGCTTCAGCCCAGGAAGTGAAGGCTGCAGTGAGCTGTGATTGTGCCATTGCACTCCAGCCTGGGAAACAGAACGAGACCCTGTCTTGAGGGGAAAAAAAAAAAAGCATAATGGGGTAGCATACCTTTGAGAATTTGGATTGCTAACTTTTAAGAGGATTTCAGTACATGTTTATAAGCTGATATATGTTAAGCTAACTGTAGTTGCTATAGCGAACTAGCCACAAAAATTATATATAATGACTCAAATGTTATTTCTTGCTTATGTAAAGTTTAAAAAGTGGATGTTTCAGATAAGTGGGTGGCTTTTGTGGAGACATGGGCATTTTCCACTTTATAGCTTCTAAGTTTGTCTTACCTGCATTAAGTTGGAGGAAGGGTAAAGGGCATAGAGCATGGTGTGTGGAGGGTTTTTACTGGACCAGGTCTAGGAGTAGCACACATCACTTTTACTACTACTTGATAGGCTATAACTCAGTCAGAGGCTACCTGCAGGGGCTGGGATGGATAGCCTAGCTATTTGTCCAAGCAAAAGAAGAAAACTGTTTTGGTTAACGTCTGGCCAGTCTTTGCCTCAGCTTAACAGCCTTAGTAGGGGCCATTAGTGTGTTATTTTGCCCAAGTGTTGAGGCAAAGGAATGATTGTACCTAAGGCTTAGCAACCATCTGCCTATTCTTTCTCCTGTGAATTATCTGAGGAAGATACTTATTTCATTAAATGTCCTTCTCTTATAGCATAAATGTTGAGATTTTCTTTTTGATCCCTTACCATTTGACTTTTTTCTTTAAAAAATAGGTTATTAAATTAAGTAATTTCCTCATGCTTGCGTTAAGGGATAGGTTTCAAATGACCCTTTTAAAAATTGAAATCCAGGCTGGGCATGGTGGTTCGTGCCTGTAATTCTAGCACTTTGGGAGCCAGGAGGATCGCTTGAGCCCAGGAGTTCATAACCAGGCTGGGCAAAAATAGCAAGACACTCTCTCTTTTTAAAAATAAAATTGAAAATTGAAATCTAATTCACATATCATAAAATCCACCATTTTATTTTATTTATTTATATATATATATTTTTTGAGATGGAATTTTGTTCTAGTTGCCCAGGCTGGAGTACAATGGTGTGAACTTGGCTCACTGCAACCTCCGCCTCCCAGATTCAAGCAATTCTCCTGCCTCAGCCTCCTGAGTAGCTGGGATTACAGGTGCCTGCCACCATGCCCAGCAAATTTTTTTGTGTTTTTAGTAGAGATGGAGTTTCAGCATGTTGGCCAGGCTGGTCTCGAACTCCTGATCTCAGGTGATCCGTCCGCCTCGGCCTCCCAAAGTGTTGGGATTACAGGTGTGAACCACCGCACCCGGCCAAAATTCACCATTTTGAAGTGTACAATTCAGCAGTTTTTAGTACAATTTTCAAGGTTGTACAACCACCACCACTAATTCCAGAACATTTCTATGACCCCAAAAAGAACCACCCCCTCATACCTGTTACACTTACTCCTGCTTTTCTGCTTCCCCCTAGTCCCTGAAAACCACTAATCTAATTTTTGTCTCTATAGATTTGCCTGTTCTGGACATTTCTTTCTTTTTTTTTTTTTTTTTGAGCCGGAGTCTTGCTCTGTCACCCAGACTGGAGTGCAGTGGCGCAATCCTTGGCTCACTGCAAGCTCCCCCTCCCGGGTTCAAGGGATTCCTTGTGCTTCAGCCTCCTAAGTAGCTGGGACTACAGGCACCCGCCACAACGCCCAGCTAATTTTTTTTTTTGTATTTTTAGTAGAGATGAGGTTTCACTGTGTTAGCCAGGATGATCTCAATCTCCTGACCTCGTGATCCGCCCGCCTTGGTCTTCCAAAGTCCTGAGATTACAGGCGTGAGCCACTGTGCCCAGCTGGGACATTTCATAATAATAGACTCATACAATATATGGTCTTTTGTGACTGGCTTCTTTCACCTAGCATAAAGGTTCATTAATGTTGTAGCATGTGTCAAGTACTTCCTTCCTTTTCATAACTGAGTAATATTCTTTTATGGGATACCCTCCACTCCTGTTTCAATTGCCTGTATATCCTACCAGAGCTAGAAACAATCAAAACTCTAACTTTGCTATCTGAAAGTCTGTAGTAATATAGTTTTGAAGAGTTGAGTATAATGAACAACCACTTTGGGAAGATATTCCTTGGGTTTCCTCTTGGCATGTTGACTTGTTTAGTTCCTAGTTCATAAATGGGTAAGTAGATAACTTAATGTTTGAACCATCTTTACAGTGCTGTGGTTGCCTACTAGGAGTCAATAGTATATTAGTCATCTTGTTTTATTTGTATAATTAGCTATCAGTGACACATCTGAATATAACTAAGCAGAATGATAAACCTGTTTGATTTTAATGGGAAAGATAAATGAATTAGTTAAGGGCCTTGAGTAAGTAGACTGAGATGAACAGGCTCTAATTTACTCATCTACTGGAGTGGAGAGAAAGATGGAAGTGGATAATACTTATGCTAGAGGATAATATTTACGTCTAATTTATGTAGATATTTTTACCCTGAGATAATTTGTCTGCTTTTATTTTTTAAAATTCCATTTTATTATTATTATTTTATTTATTTGTTTGTTTGTTTGTTTATTTTTGAGATGGAGTCCGGCTCTGTCACCCAGGCTGGAGTGCAATGGCACAATCTTGGCTCACTGCAACCTCCGCCTCCCAGGTTTAAGCAGTTCTCATGTCTCAGCCTCCCAAGTAGCTGGGATTACAGGCATGTGCCACCACGTCCGGTTGATTTTTGTTTTTAGTAGAGACAGGATTTCCCCATGTTGGCCAGGCTGGTCTCAAACTCCTGACCTCAGGTGATCCACCCACCTTGGCCTCCCAAAGTGCTGGGATTACAGTTGTGAGCCACCATGCCTGGCCTACTTTTATTTTAGATGTTGCAAAATTCAGTATTTTGCCTGTTATGTAACAGGTTACAGACAAAATACATTTATATAAAAAGCTGAGACAGAGGTTAATTTAAGTATACTTTGTGATTTATTTTGTATAAAAAACTTAGCGAAAAGATAGACGTCATCAGTACACCATTTTTTTTTTTTTTTTTTTTTTTTGAGATGGAGTCTCATCCTGTGGCCCAGGCTGGAGTGCAGTGGCACAGTCTTGGCTCACTGCAGCCTCCACCTCCCAGGTTCAAACGATCCTCCTGCCTCAGCCTCCCAAGTAGCTGAGATTACAGGCATGCACCACCATGCCCAGCTAAATTTTTCTGTATTTTTAGTAGAGATGGGGTTTCGCCATTTTGGCCAGGCTGGTCTTGAACTCCTGACCTCAGGAGATACGCCCTCCTCGGCTTCCCAAAGTGCTGGGATTACAGGCATGAGCCACTGCGCCCGACCAGCATACAAGTTTCTAGTATGCAACAGTAGGTTGAAAATATCTTAACATACCACTTTTTGTGCATTAAAAACATGAAATTTTGTGTGTGAGAGAGATGGTAAATGTTTAAGGCCTGTACTTTTAAGACCTTTAGCTCTTATGAAAATAACAGGCATAAACTATGGTAATCTAGACAATGGAATATTAGTCAGTGCTAAAAAGAATTAAACTATTAGTCCAGGAAAAGACGTGGAGTAGGTTGTGTGTAGTGGCTCACGCCTGTAATCCCAGCACTTCGAGAGGCGGAGGCGGGTGGATCTCCTGAGGTCAGGAGTTCGAGACTAGCCTGGCAAACATGGCAAAACCCTGTGTCTACTAAAATACAAAAATTAGTCGGACATGGTGGTGGGTGCCTGTAGTCCCAGCTACTCGGAAGGCTGAGGCACAAGAATTGCTTGAACCTGGCAGGCGGAGGTTGCAGTGAGCTGAGATCATGCCACTACACTCCAGCCTGGGAGAAAGAGCAAGACTGTGTCTCAAAAACAAAAACAAAAAGATATGGAGGAACCTCAAATGCATATTACTAAGTGAAAGAAGCCAATCTGAAAAGGCTAGGTACTATATGATTCCAACTATATGACATTCTGGAAAAGGCAAAACTATGGAGATAGTGAAAAGATAATTGATTGTCAAGGTTTGGGAGATGGTAGGGAGGATGAATAGGTGGAGCACAGAGGATTTTTAAGGCAGTGAACCTATTTTGTTTGATACTGTAATGGTGGTTACATGTCATATTTTCATCAAAAGCTATAGAGTATACAACACCAAGAGTGTACCCTAATGTAACTGATATACTTTGGGTGATAAGCATGTGTCAGTGTAGGGTCATCGATTGTAACAAGTATACCACTCTGATTCTAGATGTTGATGGTAGGGGAGGTTGCCTGTGTGGGGGGTCTGCAAATATGTGGAAATTTTCTGTACTTTCATTCAATTTTGCTGTGACCCTAAAACTGCTCTAAACATGAAGTCTATTAAAAAAAATTAACAGAAGGGACAAGTCATCTGTAACTCCAGGTAGTTTGCATGTGCTTAATGCCCTTTTTCTGTGATAAATGGTTGCTATTAAATAAAAAAATACAGATATGTATGTATATTATTTATATGAGGTTAGTAAATATAACCATTTCACCTTTTGAAAGAGATGGTTAGAGAATGGATTGATAGTTTATCAAATATTATTTTGAGGCAAAAGTAAGACTGTGATGCCAAATGGAAGTAAATTTAACAAAAAGTAACCCTGATGGGTTAGAAAGCTGTGAATGGAGGCTGAAGGAATTAATGATAGAAATAATTCAAAATGCTTAAGGAGAACAAAATGATTACTAGAACTTTAAGGAATTTTTATGGATGAACCTAAGCTAATGTGAACAATGGTCATATTCTTTAGCTAAATATTGGAAATCTCCCAAAATTAGTGGTATATTGTGGTATGTGTCTCCGTCCCACAAGCCTTTTTTTTTTTGGAGACAGAGTTTTGCTCTTGTTGCCCAGGCTGGAGTGCAGTGTTGCCATCTCGGCTCACTGCAACCTCCACCTCCCAGGTTCAAGTGATTCTCCTGCCTCAGGCTTCCGAGTAGCTAGGATTACAGGCTTGCACCACCATGCCCAGCTAATTTTTGTATTATTAGTAGAGACGGAGTTTCACCACATTGGCCAGGCTGGTCTCGAACTTCTGACCTCAGGTGATCTGCCTGCCTTGGCCTCCCAAAGTGCTGGGATTACAGGTTTGAGCCACTGCTCCTGGCCTAATCTCACTATTAAGTGGTGTACATTTGACGACAAAGCAATGCAAACAGACATTGATTAGGAAGCTGGCATAGAATCAGTCAGGACCTGATTTTGTTTTGTGGCATTATAATGTTTTGTTCTGTAAGGTATACACCCAGCTTTCTGACCAAGTCAGTTGACAAACGCCTTGTATAAAAACTTCTCTCAGCTGGGCGCGGTGGCTCACGCCTGTAATCCCAGCACTTTGGGAGGCCGAGGTGGGCGAATCATGAGGTCAGGAGATTGAGACCATCCTGACCAACATGGTAAAACCCCATCTCTACTAAAAATACAAAAATTAGCTGGGTGTGGTGGTGCGCACCTATAGTCCGAGCTACTCAGGGAGGCTGAGGCAGGAGAATCGCTTCAACCAGGGAGGCAGAGGTTGCAGTGAGCCGAGATCGCGCCATTGCACTCCAGCCTGGGACAGAGCGAGACTCTGTCTCAAGGAGAAAAAAAAAAGCTTCTCTCTGAGGTTTACTTAATGGTATTAGTCAGCTAGGGCTGCCATAACAAAATATTACAGACTGGGTGGCTTCAATAGCAGAAATTTATTTCTCACAGTCTGGAGGCTGGAAATCTGAGATCCATGGTACAAGCAGATTTGGTTTCTCCTGAGGCCTTTCTCCTTAGCTTGCAGGTGGCTGCCTTATCTCTGTGTCCTAACATGGCCTTTTCCCTATCTCTTGCTGTTATAAGGATACCAGCCCTGTTGGATCAGGGCCCACCCTAATGACCTCATTCAACCTTAATTACCTACCTTCTTCTGCCTTAAAAAAAAAAAAAAAAAAGGACAGAGTCCCACTCTGTCGCTCAGGCTGGAGTGCATTGGTGCAATCTCAGCTCACAGCAACCTCTGTCTCCCAGATTCAAGCGATCCTCCTGCCTCAACCTCCCGAGTAGCTGGGATTACTGCTATTTGCCATGATGCCTGGCTAATTTTTGTATTTTTAGTAGAGATGGGGTTTCACCATGTTGGCCAGGCTGGTCTCGAACTCCTGCTCTGGTAATCCACCTGCCTCAGCCTCCCAAAGTGCTGGGATTACAGGTGTGAGCCACCGCGCCCGGCCCTTAATTATCTTCTTAAAGGCTCTATTCCCCAGATGCAGTCATATTGGGAGCTAGAGCTTCAACCTATGAATTTGGGGGGTGAGGGAGGACAATTCAGTCCGTAACAGTTAGGTCAGGAAATAAGAGTTCTCCGTGGGGATGGGGAGCAAAGAGTGTTGTGACTTGACAGTCAGATCCAGAAAAGTCTTATAGACCATTGTAAGAATTTTTTTTTTCCTTTTTAGAATGAGATCAGAAGCATTGAAGTTTTGAGTGGTTGGTCACTATTTGATTCCATCTCTATTTTGAGAATATAGGAAACAAAGACTAAGTAGAGAAACTAGTCAGGAAACCAGGATTATTATTGTAATAACCTAAGCAAGAGATGATGTCTTGGGTCAAGGTGAGAGTGATGAAGGTGGTAAAAAGTGGTGAGATTCTGTTTGTTTGTTTGTGTTTTGAGACGGAGTCTCACTCTGTCACCAGGCTGGAGTTGCAGTGGCACAGTCTTGGCTCACTGCAACCTCTGCCTCCTGGGTTCAAGCAATTCTCCTGCTTCAGCCTCCCAAGCAGCTGGGATTACAGGCGTGCGCCACCACGCCCAGCTCGTTTTTGTGTTTTTAGTAGAGATAGAGTTTCACCATGGTGGCCAGGATAGTCTCGATCTCTTGACCTCGCGATCCGCTCGCCTTGGCCTCCTAAAGTGCTGGGATTACAGGCGTGAGCCACCGTGCCTGGCGATTCTGACTTATTTTGAAACATAGAATAAACAGAATTTGCTGATAGACTGGATAAGTGATACGAGGGAAAGAGAAAAGCAAAAGGATGACTGCAAGATTTTTGCCTGATTAAGAAGACTGTGTGAAAGAGCAGCTTTGGGGGAGACAGTCCAGTTTTGTGGCTTTGTAGACATCTTATTGTTTTGTGGCATCATATTGTTTTGTATTTTTTACTTTCAGCAATATATATTCAACATCCTTCCAATTCAGTTCTAGGCACTGTTTTGTGTCAGTACGTACAGATATATACTGCATTTCTTTTGACAGGTATCTCTAATTAATGTTTTTTACTTGAAAAACACAGTTTTGGCCGGGCGCTGTGGCTCACGCCTGTAATCCCAGCACTTTGGGAAGCTGAGGCGGGTGGGTCACCTGAGGTCAGGAGTTTGAGACTAGCCTGGCCAACATGGTGAAACCCCATCTCTACTAAAAATACAAAAATTAGTCAGGCATGGTGGCACGTGCCTGGAATCCCAGCTACTTGGGAGGCTGAGGTATGAGAATCACTTGAACCCAGGAGGCAGAGGTTGCAGTGAGCCAAGATCATGCCACTGCATCCCAGCCTGAGTGACAGAGCAAGACTCCATCTCAAACAAACAAAAAAACACATGTTTGTAAGACATGACTTTACAGTGTCATGTTTACAAACACTGTAAAGGAAATACTTTACAAATATTAACTCGCTTAATCCTAATAATCAACTTTGATGTACTGTTACTATTCCTTATTTACAAGTAAGGACACTTAGGCCCAGAGAAGTTAACTTTCCCAAAGTTGCATAACAAAGAAGTAGCAAAGCCACTGCATTGTACTCTATCACTGTTTTCTTGTCACAGTTCGCTTATCCAATCTCCTAATCACAAATTTGAGAGTGGTTCCAATTTGGAGGTTATAAGATATGTTGCATAGGACACCCATTTTAATATCTTCAGGCATTGGTGCAAGTGTCTGTTGAACAAATAAGAATAGTTATTCTGGGCTGGGCATGGTGGCTCACACCTGTAATCCTAGCACTTTGGGAGGCTGAGGTGGGTGGATCACTTGAGGTCAGGAGTTCGAGACCGGCCTGGACAACATAGTGAAACCCCATCTCTATTAAAAATAGAAAAAATTAGCTGAGCGTGGTGGTGTGTGCTTGTCTGTAGTCCCAGGTACTTGAGAGGCTGAGGCACGAGAATTGCTTGATCCCAGGAGGCAGAGGTTGCAGTGAGCTGGGTACTCCAGCCTGGGCCATGGAGTGAGACTTTGTCTTTTTATAAAAAAAAAAAATACTGTATCAAAGCTTCAAGGACATTATCTCGTTCTTTTTTCCTTTGAGACAGTGTTTCCCCTCTGTCGCCCATGCTGGAGTGCTGTGATGATGCAATCATGGCTCACTACAACCCCTGCCTCCCGGGCTCAAGCGATTCTCATGCCTCAGCCTCCTGAGTAGCTGGGATTACAGGTGCATGCCATCACGCCTGGCTAATTTTTGTATTTTTGGTAGAGATGGGGTTTTGCCACATTTGCCAGACTAGTCTCAAACTCCTGGCCTCAAGTGATATGCCCACCTCGGCCTCCCAAAGTGCTGGGATTACAGACCATGAGCCACTGTACCCAGCCTTGTTCTTCTCTTTTTTTTTTCTTTCTTTTCAAGATGGAGTCTGGCTCTGTTACCCAGGCTGGAGTGCAGCGGTGCAATCTCAGCTCACTGCAATCTCCGCCTCCCAGGTTCAAGCAGTTCTCCTACCTCAGCGTCCTGAGTGGTTGGGATTACAGGTGCATCCCCCCCGCATGCCCAGCTAAGTTTTGTATTTTTAGTAGAGATGGGGTTTCACCATGTTGACCAGGCTGTTCTCGAACTTCTGACCTTGTGATCCGCCCACCTCGGCCTCCCAAAGTGCTGGGATTACAGGCGTGAGCCACCACATTTTCTTTATCCAGTCTGTTCGATAACATTTTTGTTCTCTCTCTGAGAATGCTAAAGTCAGAGCAACAAAGGTTGTTTGTTATGGTTCCGAATAGTTTGTTTAAATCCCATTCTACTTGAATTCATACCCGTTGTTGGATAACATAAGAAAGAATGAGTATTCAAGCAGAGGAAAGTGCCTGTGTGAATGGATGCCCATTGTGTTTGAACCGAGGTGGGCTGGGGCTGTACAGACATAAATACATCAGATCACTAACTCCTCCCCAGAGGTAACTACTATCCTGACTTCTAACATTTCAGATTAGTTTTGTGTTATGTCTTTGAATTTTGTATTCGTTTGTTTCTGCTTCTTTCCTTCAACATCATATTTGTGCTATTGGTCTGTGATGTTGTGTGTGGCAATAATTTGTTTATTCACATTATACAGTATTCCAGTACAAGAATATTTATCCATTCTACTCTTGATGGACAGTTGGGTTGTTTTCAGACTGTGCTTCTTTGAACATTGTTTTAAATGCCTTTCGGTGAACAAATATATAGGCTTTCTAGCAATGACATTGTTTTATCATAGGGTTGGCAAACATTCAACTTAATTAAATCTTGTCAAACAGTTTTCAAATTGGGCATACCAAGTTCCGGCGTATGAAACCATATACCACAGTTTATGAAAGTTCCAGGAGTTCCACATCCGTACTAGCACTTGGTGTATTGGGTTTTTCATTGTAGCCATTCAGAAGCATGGTGGTGTTGCATGTTGGTTTTAATGTGCATCTCCCTGACTTGGGTACACATTTTGCTTGGCAGTTTGATGCCTTTGTGTCAAAGTATCTGTGAATGGGTTGTTTCCGTAAGAACAGAGGAAGTTTTTGTTTGAAGCATACTCCCCTCTGCCCAAAGTGAAATCTTAAAGTAAACTCCAATATACAAAACAGATTAAAAGGCGTATTTGCTGAGAAGCAGTATAGCATGGGAATTGAGAACACAGATTCTGGAGCCAGATTCTGATAGGAATCCTTGCTTTGCCATTTCCTATCTGTGTGACTTTGGGCAAGTTACTTAGCTCCTATTTGCTTCGGTTTCCTCATCTCTACCATGGATGTAATAATAATACTTTTTATCATAAGGTTAATGTTAGGCTCAAATAAATTAGTTTATATGCAGTTCTTAGGACTGTATGGTACATAATAAGCACTTGATATTGTTGGCTGCTGTTAATAGTGGCGGTGTTGGTAATATAAATTTATTTATGAATTTATATCATTAGCTGACAAGAATAATAAGTCTCTACTATTGAGCACAAATTTGAAATTGAGGGTTATGAATGATAGTTGGATTTTATTTTAGCCTCAGCATCCAATTTTTGTTTTTGTTGCACATTATCAATAAAAGAATGATTCAAAAAGATGAACAGTTGAAAATAGGTATGGTTTGTCCAGTAGTCTCAGAATTCCTTTAAGCTTTTAATCAGCTTAAATGACAAGAAGTAATAGAAAGTGTTTATTTTGAAATTATTAAATATCCATAATTTGCTTGGATTTCCTGTTGTTAAATAAAAATCGTAGAATTAAATTTATTTTAAAAATTAATTTATGGTTTTGTCATCTATTATTTTATCACAACACATCTGCATAATAAATTTGCTTATTATCGCTTTCAGCCAAAGGACAAGATGAGCAGCAGATGTACTCAACATTTGCGTGGCATGATAAAATGTGCTCCGTGGGTACTGTAGTGTGTGTTTACTCTATGGTGCAAATGTAATAAGCCAACGACACATAGGCTTGAATTAGAAACAAATCAAAACAAAGAGAGCTACAGTTTTCCTAATCACATATTTTCAAGATATTTAAACAAATTATGGTAAGTAAAGGTACACAAACCCAAAATGAATTTTCTGGGCAGCACAAGCTATGTTTTGTTTGGTGTCTGGTGTGTTAATATTAGGAGGCATATAGAACATTCATATATCTGCCGTCGGAGTATTAGTTCATACTAGTTCCTTCTACAGCTGTCCTCCACAGTCACCAGTTGTAGATTACACACAGCCTTGCCTCTTTGCAGCCAGCTGACCCTTAAACCCAGGGGACATTTTCAACTATGCTAAGGCTTTCCAACAGACATATATGAGTACCTTGACAAACTCCTCTAGCACTAGCTTTATTTCTCCCCAGACTGTCTCCCACTGCTCCTTAGCCAAGTATGGGCTCCTCCAGACTGGCCAGTATCCCCTCTGCCTCACCACCACCCTCTGCCTCACCACTGGCATGGTTTTGTGTTCTCTTCTCTGTAGTAACAGTGTCAGGAATGCTCTCATTACCTTCTGTCTTGAGTACTGTAATTTCATCCTTTGTGGTTCTGTGTGGATACCACCTCCTCCCTGAATCATTCCTCTTTGCTATCAGTTATTCTTTCCTGTGGAATCCTGTCCTGACATTCTGTACCTCAGGATCTATTAATAAAACTTTTTTTTTTTTTTTAAATATCCTAAAGTTGTACTCTGTGAGCACTACCTCAAGTCAGTGCCACTCACAAAACCCATCAGCAGAGGGAGCTAAATAAAAGAAGATGAGTCCCTGAAATTGAGAAGACCTGAAGCCAAAAAAGTACTTATAAACAATCAACTTTCACAAACTGCCAGTGCTAAAAAAAAGAGCTTGAGTAGTGTAGGAAATAAATGATTTGGGCCCTAATCCCAGTTTAAAACTTTGATGAGGTGATTTGTGTTTTTGAAAGAGTTAATTCTGTATCATGTTAAAAAAAAAAACTGTTTAGGGGGACGACCTGATAAATATAGGAATATTAGAGAACCAATCTAATGTATTCCCCTCGTCTGAAAGTTTTAATTATTAAGGATGATGAAATGAGGTCACTACTTTGTGAAGACTTGCATATGGAACACTGAGTCTGAAAGTTGCTAAGGATTATGGATAGCCCATTCTAAGTTTAAACATGTACTATTTCAAGTAAATTTCTTATTTTGTTTTGATCAAGTGTATGTATTTAATTTCAGTTAGCAGACTTGAAGAAAGAGAAGCAGAACTGAAGAAGGAATATAATGCATTACATCAAAGACACACTGAGGTGGGTTCCTAGGTTTTTCATTACAATGCTATTATTGAGACAAAGAAATGAACCTTAGAAAACATGTCTTAATTTTTCTTTGAAAATCAGAATTTTTAAAAAAAGAATAATTCTTGGGGATTCTTTCAAGCAAACATTAAGTTTCATGTGACATTTACCTAGTTACCAAATGTCAACTTTTCTTGTTTTTTTCTGGAATTAGCTTTTCATGTGGTGAATTAGTATGCTGCGGAATAATTTAGTTATTTGAGGCAGCTATAGTACTTGTTTCCTTGGCTGGCTAAGCAAAAACCTATGTGTACATAATGAAGTTTCTGTGATGCTAAGATGAGAGAACTGATTTGTTTTGTTACCAGCTTGGAAATTATGGATTGGTAAGTTATTGGTAAAGGGTCTCTACGTTTGTTTTCCAGTGTAAAGGACTTATTTGCATTAAGCTCATAACAAATAATATAAGCACAAATTATAATGTGTTAAATCAAAATAACTCAAAAGTAGGTTTTTTGCATGAGTTTTCAGTATTTTAAATTAACGGTTTCAGCACACACTCTCCTCAAAGGAAATTAGAAAATGTACTTGAGGAGTGAACAGGCAACCTACAGAATGGGAGAAAATTTTTGCAATCTAGTCATCTGACAAAGGGC
Organism: Macaca mulatta; assembly: GCF_049350105.2. NCBI lineage: Eukaryota > Metazoa > Chordata > Mammalia > Primates > Cercopithecidae > Macaca > Macaca mulatta. The sequence goes on from NC_133421.1 coordinate 58,954,573, forward strand.
TAATATCCAGAACCTACAAAGAACTCAAACAAATTTACAAGAAAAAAATGAACAACCCCATCAAAAAGTGGGCAAAGGATATGAACAGACACTTCTCAAAAGAAGACATTTATGCAGCCAACAGACACATGAAAAATGCTCATCATCACTGGCCATCAGAGAAATGCAAATCAAAACCACAATGAGATACCATCTCATACCAGTTAGAATGGCGATCATTAAAAAGTCAGGAGACAGCAGGTGCTAGAGAGGATGTGGAAAAGTAGGAACACTTTTACACTGTTGGTGGGACTGTAAACTAGTTCAACCATTGTGGAAGGCAGTGTGGTGATTCCTCAAGGATCTAGAACTAGAAATACCATATGACCCAGCCATCGCATTACTGGGTATATACCCAAAGGATTTTAAATCATGCTGCTATAAGGACACATGCACACATATGTTTATTGTGGCACTATTCACAATAGCAAAGACTTGGAACCAACCCAAATGTCCATCAATGACAGACTGGATTAAGAAAATGTGGCACATATACACTATGGAATACTATGCAGCCATAAAAAGATGAGTTCATGTCCTTTGTAGGCACATGGATGCAGCTGGAAACCATCATTCTCAGCAAGCTATCGCAAGAACAGAAAACCAAACACCACATGTTCTCACTCATAGGTGAATGAACAATGAGAACACTTGGACACAGGAAAGGGAACATCACACACTGGGGCCTGTTGGGGGTTGGGGGGTGGGTGTTGGAAGGAGGGATAGCATTAGTAGATATACCTAATGTAAATGATGAGTTAATGGGTCTAGCACACCAACATGGCACATGTATGCATATGTAACAAACCTGCACGTTGTGCACACATACCCTAAAACATAAAGTATAATAATAAAACAAATAAATAAATAAAAGAAAATGTACTTGAGGGTTTTTAAACCTTTTCATGATTCCCTGTCAGCCTCTCATGTTGCTTTTGTTTCTATTATCTTAATGTGAAAATTATTTTTGTATATCATGGTCAGTCTGGGGTTCACATACCCAAATAAGTAGAATTTTTATAGTTTTATGCAATATTTGTTACATGAAAAAAAAATTCCTCTTTTTTTTCCCCTCACTAGTCCTGTATTTCTTATAATACATATGGTTCCAGTCTTAGCCCGTTTTTTTTTTTTTTTCTTTTCCCTAGTTTGTGTGATCTCTTAACTCTGCGTCTGGTAGAAACTATGTTGTTGTTTTTCTTTAGAAGAGCATAAAAACCTTCATAATCATAAAACAATTTAAAATCATGTTTTGGAGAATATCCACACAGATTGTATTTTGTGTACAGTAAGCATATTAATGCTACAAAGATTGTATTTACATTATTGTATTGTAGCTATATTCTGTTGCTTGTGTGTGTGTGTGTGTGTGTGTGTGTGTGTGTGTGTGAGTGTGTCAGAGTCTTGCTCTGTTGTCCAAGCTGGAGTGCAGTGGCACGATCTCATCTCACTGCAACCATCACCTCCTGGGTTCCAGCGATTCTTGTCCCTCAGCCTCTCGAGTAGCTGGGATTACAGGTGTGTGCCACCATACCTGGCTAACTTTTGTATTTTTAATGCAGTAGAGATGAGGTTTCTCCATGTTGGCCAGGCTGGTCTTGAGCTCCTGACCTCAGGCAATCCACCTGCCTCAGCCTCCCAAAGTGCTGGCATTACAGGTGTGAGCCGGTGTGCCCAGATGTTGCTGTTTGTTTGTTTGTTTATTTATTTTAAAAAATGTTTTAATACTGGCCATTGCTTTTAAGGAACAGAAAACCCCACCACACTCAGTTGCGTTTGCGTTTGAATAATGTAGTTAGCACTTGCTTGGGGTATGGTGTAGAATTTTTCCCTGTTAGCCTTGACACGTGAGATTTGATTATTACAATCCTCGCTTAATAACCATACCCAAAGCATGAAATGTCACAGAATTGATATCCAGTAGTAGATGGAAAGGATGGTCCGTGAAGGGCTGGAACCATAGAACTCAGGGAAGACAAGAGCAGGTTATACAGCAGCTGTTTCAGTGTGTAAAAAATACCCACATTTTGGCTTGGAGCAGTGGCTCATCCTGTAATCCCAGCACTTTGGGAGGCCAAGGTGAGCGGATCACTTGAGCCCAGGAGTTTGAGACCAGCCTGGGCAGCATGGTGAAACCCCGACTCTACCAAAAAAAATATATACAAAAATTAGTCAGGCATGGTGGCCTGCGCCTGTAGTCCCAGCTGTTCAGGGGGCTGAAGTGGGAGGATCACTTCAGCACAGGAGGTAGGGGCTACAGTGAGCCAATATTGTGCCATTGCACTCCAGCCTGGGCAACAGACCCTGTTTCAAAAAAAAAAAAAAAAGCCCTCACAGATGAATGACATTTGTTAGATATTAAGGTTTAATTTTGGTGGATATTAAAATTTAATGACATTTGGTGGATATTAAGGTTGCTAAGCCTATCATTGATTTTTACACCATTCATTTCAATGCCTAAACAATGTGCTCTGTGTACTGTTCACTTAAGTAGTACTTATTAAAGCTGATAATAATAAATACATATATGTTTTTTATATATATATATAGAGAGAGTCTTTTTTTCTTTAATTAGACAGGGCCTCACTCTGTTCCCCAGGCTGGAGTGCATTGGCCCAGTCATAGCACACTGCAGCCTCAACCTCCCAGGCTCAAGCAATCCTCCCACCTCAGCTTCCTAAGTAGCTGGGACCACAATATGCATGCCTTTTTTTTTTTTTTTTTTTGAGATGGAGTCTCGTTCTGTCGCCCAGGCTGGAGTGTAGTGGTGTGATCTCAGCTTGCTGCAACCTCTGCCTCCTGGGTTCAAGCAATTCTCCTGCCTCAGCCTCCTGAGTAGCTAGGATTATAGGAGCGTGCCACCACGCCTGGCTAATTCTCGTATTTGTAGTAGAGGTGGGGTTTTCCCATGTTAGTCAGGCTGGTCTTGAACTTCTGACCTCATGATTGTTAAATTATGATGTATTGAAGTATAAAATATAAAATATATACTTTTTTTTTTTCTTTTTTGAGGCTGGGTCTTGCTCTGTCATCCAGGCTGGAGTGATCTTGGCTCACTGAAGCCTCCGCCCTCTGAGTTCAAGTAATTCTCCCACCTCAACCTCCCAAGTAGCTGGGATTACAGGAGTGCACCACCACCACGCCCGGCTAATTTTTGCATTTTTTGTAGAGATGGGATTTCACCATGTTGGCCAGCCCGATCTCAAACTCCTGACCTCAGGTCATCCACCCACCTTGGCCTCCCAAAGTGCTGGGATTATAGGCGTGAGCCACCATGCCTGGGCTGAAATATATACATTCTTGAAAAATAACTGTAAAGTGAAATTTCATATTTTTTCCATATATTTAATAAAGGTGAAGATAATGCATCTATAAAAAAGCCTGACATACTAATTTTAAATGAAAACATATAATTTTTTTTTGGTCTATTTCTATTCCTTGAGGAAAAGATAGTCTAGGAAGAAAACAAGATCTCAGGAAAAATTTTAATTACCAAGTCAGAGAGCTAGGTCTGTCCAGCAACCAAGGCAGGTTTCCCATGCTGCCCAAAAGCTCTTTACATAGATCTCTTCCCTCAGTTATGAGCAGCTTCTATCCTCTGACCTGATAGGCTCCTCCCTATATTTTGTTTTGCCTCAAGGAAGGAAGGTTTATGTAACATGGATAGGGCTGCTTTGAAATGTGGATCTATTCTGCTCTAACCCACAATTTTTTCTGTTTATACATCTGTTCTAGAGATGTCATTCAATTAGCAATTATAAATAGCTATCTAAAACCAAAGAACTAGGCGCCCTTAAAACATAAACTCTGAAAACATTCAGGGAAAGGAAGCCTGAAGGGGTTTAACCTTAACCTTTTCACTATTACTTCCAAAGAAGGTAATGTCTTTTAATAGTTGTTTAGCACTTTTATGAAACACATTCGTTGTTGCTTAAGGGAAACCTGCCGTGGCTTTTTCTGATTTGATTTAAGAATAACTATTCTTAAATTTAAGAATAAGTAGTCAACTATTTTTAAATCAAAGTTTTGTATACATTACTGAATTTGCTTAAAAGAAGACATGCCTTAAAGAGGGCAGTGGAAGAAATATAAAGGACAATTTTGAAGCACTCGGGCCCACGTGTGTATGCTAATCACCAAAAACTTTAGCCCTTTGGAATCTTGGGAGAGCCTCAAATCAGGGAGTGTTTGAATGCATTCTCATTTTATCCTCTGACCAAATTCTCATCCATTCCTATTTTACAGATTGAGGTTTAGAAAGAGTCTATGAAATGATTTGCCCCAAATTGTACTGGTGATTAGATTTGAAGCCAGGTTTGTCAGATTCCATTGCCTGAGGTTTTTTTTAAGACGAAGTCTCGTTCTGTTGCCCAGGCTGGAGTGCAGTGTCCTGATCTCGGCCCACTGCAACCTCCGCCTCCTGGGTTCGTGTGATTCTCCCAACTCAGCTCCCAAATACCTGGGACTATAGGCGCATACCACCACACTCGGCTACTTTTTGCACTTTTAGTAGAGACTGGGTTTCACCATGTTGTCCAGGCTGGTCTTAAACTCCTGGCCTCAAGTGATCTGTCCGTCCTGGCCTCCCAAAGTGCTGGGATTACATGCGTGAGCCACAGCACCCAGTCTACCTGAACTTTTAATAACACTAACACCTTGGCCGGGTGCGGTGGCTCACGCCTGTTTTCCCAGCACTTTGGGAGGCCGAGGCAGGTGGATTATCTGAGGTCAGGAGTTTGAGACCAGCCTGGTCAACATGGTGAAACCCCATCTCTACTAAAAATACAAAAATTAGCTGGGCATGGTGGCAGGCACCTGTAATCCCAGCTACTTGGGAGGCTGAGTCAGGAGAATCGCTTGAACCCAGGAGGCGGAGTTTGCAGTGAGCTGAGATCTTGCCACTGCACTCCAGCCTGGGTGACACAGCAAAACTCCATCTCAAAACAAAAACAAAAACACACTAACACCTTTAGGTTCCACTAGACATTTTCCTTTTCCCTCCCTCCCTCCCCCCCCTTTCTTTTTCTTTTTCTTTTTTTTAAAATTTTTAAATTCTCTTTCTTCCTTTTCTTTCTTTCTTTCCTTCCCTTTCTATTCCTTTCCTTTCCTCCCTCCCTTCCTTTCTTCTTTCCTTCCTTCCTCTCTTTTTCTTATTTTCTCTTATTCTTTCTTTCTTTGGAGGTGGGGTCTTACCATCTTGCCCAGGCTGATCTCAAACTCGTGGGCTCAAGAGATCCTCCTGCCTCAGCCTCCCAGAGTACTGGGATTAGAGGTATCAGCCATCATGTCAGCCTGACATTTTTCTTTTTTCTTTTTTTTTTTTGAGACCAAGTCTTGCTCTGTTGCCAGGCTGGAGTGCAGTGGCACGGCCTTGGCTCACTACAACCTCTGCCTCTTGGGTTCAAGCGATTCTCCTGCCTCAGCCTTCCAAGTAGCTGGGATTACAGGCACACACCACCACGCTTGGCTTATTTTGTTTGTCCTTTTAGTAGTGACGAGGTTTCCCCACTTTGGCTAGGTTGGTCTTGAACTCCTGACCTCAAGTGATCCTCCTGCCTCGGCCTCCCAACGTGCTGGGATTACAGGCGTGAACCACCACACCCAGCCTCAACCTGACATTTTTCTATGACTCTTTGCTTTATGACGTCTCTCCACAACTTTAAGATTAGTGGCTTTGTTTATTGCTGAATTGACTCCTGAATGTGTGAATTAATATGCATACCTGAGAAAATTGAGAATTGCAGTTCTGAGACCAGAAGCAATGGGCCTGGTGGACCCAGGAATAGATTATCTGAAGCATGTCCTATTTTATTTTGTCACTTCACTTTTCTATCTAACAACACTGGTGCTCCCTCCCACTCACTTTTTTTTTTTTTTTTAACCTGAGTGGATACTGTGAGGCCTTATTAATATTTAAATTTTTATGTATTTTTTTTAAATACTTTTTTTTGTGTTTATAGACTATAGTGCATAACAGTTTATTCTAGACATCAGGAAATGCTTTAGTGTATGAGATTTTCTTGTGGGTAAGAGGAAGAAAGGACAGTGGACTCATTGCCTGCTCAGAGAATTAAGTACAAAGGCAGATAAGGCCTGACTCCTGCAATTCTTAATAGCTCAAATGACTGAGTCAGGCAGGCCAGAGTTCTGGCCCCAAAGCTAGTGACAACTTGAAAAGTTAGTCATTGACCAGACAATTAACTTGGATAGAGTTTACCTATGAAATCATGATACGGTGAGGATTAAATGGAGAAAAAATGGCTGTAAATGCACTGACTGACATAGAATTAGTGCTCAATAAATAATAGCTGCCATTTTGTTGTTATTGTTCTCTCTTTTCTTTTCCCCCTCAGTCATTTTTGATTGTCAGTTCTTTCCTTTAAGTGCTAGTTTGGTTGAGTTAGAATCGATTTCATTATATAGATGATTTTGGAATGTCAGAAAAGCCAAAACTGACAAACGGGATCTAATTAAACTAAAGAGCTTCTGCACAGCGAAAGAAACTACCATCAGAGTGAACAGACAACCCACACAATGGGAGAATATTTTTGCAATCTACTCATCTGACAAAGGACTAATATCTAGAACCTACAAAGAACTCAAACAAATTTACAAGAAAAAAACAACCCCATCAAAAAGTGGGCAAAGGATATGAACAGACACTTCTCAAAAGAAGACATTTATGCAGCCAACAGACACATGAAAAATGCTCATCATCACTGGCCATCAGAGAAATGCAAATCAAAACCACAGTGAGATACCATCTCACATCAGTTAGAATGGCGATCATTAAAAAGTCAGGAAACAACAGGTGCTGGAGAGGATGTGGAGAAATAGGAACACTTTTACACTGTTGGTGGGACTGTAAACTAGTTCAACCATTGTAGAAGGCAGTGTGGCGATTCCTCAAGGATCTAGAACTAGAAATACTGTATGACCCAGCCATCGCATTACTGGGTATATACCCAAAGGATTATAAATCATGCTGCTATAAAGACATATGCACACATATGTTTATTGTGGCACTATTCACAATAGCAAAGACTTGGAACCAACCCAGATGTCCATCAGTGACAGACTGGATTAAGAAAATGTGGCACATATACACTATGGAATACTATGCAGCCATAAAAAAGGATGAGTTCATGTCCTTTGTAGGCACATGGATGCAGCTGGAAACCATCATTCTCAGCAGGCTATCGCAAGAACAGAAAACCAAACACCGCATGTTCTTGCTCATAGGTGGGAATTGAACAGTGAGAACACTTGGATGCAGGAACGGGAACATCACACACTGGGGCCTGTTGGGGGGTGGGGGGAGCGAGGAGGGATAGCATTAGTAGATATACCTAATGTAAATGATGAGTTAATGGGTCTAGCACACCAACATGGCACTTGTATACATATGTAACAAACGTGCACATTGTGCACATGTACCCTAGAACTTGAAGTGTAATAAAAAAGCAGAAAAAAAAATGCTGCACTGAACAGCTTTATACAAATAGCATCTTTTTTTTTTTTTTTTTTTTTTTGAGATGGAGTCTCGCTCTGTCGCCCAAGCTGGAGTGCAGTGGCGCGATCCTGGCTCACTGCAAGCTCCGCCTCCTGGGTTCACGCCATTCTCCTGCCTCAGCCTCCCGAGTAGCTGGAACTACAGGCGCCCGCCACCGCGCCCGGCTCATTTTTTGTATTTTTAGTAGAGACGGGGTTTCACCATGGTCTCGATCTCCTGACCTTGTGATCCGCCCGCCTCGGCCTCCCAAAGTGCTGGGATTACAGGCGTGAGCCACCGCGCCCGGCCACAAATAGCATCTTAATGAAAGCAAGTCTATTAATAAAAACAACAAAAAAGTAATAGCTGATATCTGTAGGATTTGTAGACATGGATCATAAAACTAAATAAATATCGATTAAATAAAATCTTGATTTCTGAGGAAAAAAGAATACTATATCTGTTATTACATTGAACTAGTCATTAAAAGAAAGTTTAGAATAAGGTAATAGAGAATCAATCTGTAGAATGGCTGTTTGGGGGAGAACTATCTTTGCATTTTGCTTGTCATTCTTTTTCTATATTGAGTTCATAGAATACTATAAAGCAATCTGGGGTAAGTTTGTTTTCTTCATCTGAATGCTTAAAGAAATTTAGGTCCTCCATTTGAACAAATCAATTCCTTACATACAATTACTTTACTATCCAGTATATATAAGAATTCATAGCTGGGTGCTGTGGCTCACACCTGTAATCCCAACACTTTGGGAGGCCAAGGCGGGTGGATCACTTGGGGTCAGGAGTTCGAGACCAGCCTGGCCAACATGGTGAAACCCCGTCTCTACTAAAAATACAGAAATTAGCTGGGCTTGGTGGCAGGCACCTATAGTACCCAGCTACCCTGGAGGCTGAGGCAGGAGAATCGCTTGAATGTGGGAGGCAGAGATTGCAATAAGCCGAGATTGCGCCACTGCACTCCAGCCAGTCTCACTCTTGTTGCCCAGGCTGGAGTGCAGTGGCATGATCATGGCTCACTGCAGCTTTGACCTCCCTGGCTCAAATGATCCTCCCGCCTCAGCCTCCCAAGTAGCTGATACTACAGGCGCATCCCACAATACCCAGCTAATTTTTTAAAAAAAACTTTGTAGAGACAGGGTGTCCCTATGCTGCTCAGGTTGGTCTCAAACTCCTGGGCTCACCTCAGCCTCCCAAAGTGCTGGGATTATAGGCATTAGCCTTTGTACCTGACCTCTTTTATTTGTAAGGTTTTTTTTTTTTTTTTTTTTTAAAGGGGTCTCATTCTGTTGCCCAGGCTGGAGTCCAGTGGCATGATCATAGCCCACTGCAGCCTTGAACTCCTGGGTCCAAGCAGTTCTCCCACTTCTACCTCCTGAGCAGTAGGGACTACAGGCGAGTGCCTGCTAGTTGTTGTATTTTTTTTCTAGAGCAGGTGTCTTGCTATAGCCCAGGCTGATCTCAAATTCCTGGCCTCAAGCAATCCTCCTACGTCCCAAAGTGCTGGGATTACAGGCATGAGCCACTGCAAAGCCTTAATTTAGGCGTTCTAAAACCTTTTGAAAGTTTAAATTGAGATTGATTAAACCTGACAGTCACTTTGTTATATTAGTTTCAGTTTGATTTTTGTTCCTGAAAATTCTTCCTGACACAAGGAAGTTCATTATTTCTGACTTGCTGATGGATGAAAAGTGTATTTCTTCAAAACTGTTTTGTAAATGGTGGTAAAATCTATAAATTTAAAATAAAAAGTATGTCAATTAAAAAATCTTAAGATACTATATTCATGTGATTCTGTTTTCATTCTTTGTGGCTAACATTAGTTGTTTGGACTAGTCTTCATTGGAGAACAGTCTGGTTAATTTGTTTTATTTCATGCATCAGAGTTCAGCTTTTTGTTTATTTGATGATAAATAACATCTTAAAATTAACTTATATTTTGTAATTTTTGTACACGCCAAATAAAATTTCTACAAGAAAAGCATGCTTTGTAAAGTGAATTTAAACTTTTAAAAAAAATTATTTTGTTACTTAATATGCTACAGTGCGTATTTTAAGTTATAGAGAGATTGAAATACATCTTAATACAGCTAAAGTTTAGTGACTTCCAAAGCTATTCTATCTACAGTGTTAAGAATTCAAGTAATACTCCTTAGGAATGGTGAGAAGGGACATTAAAAAAAAAAAAGAGAATTCAAGTAATATTCCCAAGAAAGATACCAACCTTTGCTTGCCTCTTAATATTTACACCCTTTAAATACTAACACACTATTTCTTGTTTTTTAAAATTCATTGTTTTCTTATTCATGTCATGTTAGTATCTCTAGCAAAGGCCTTTTGATTTTATGTCTTAAATCGAAATTTAGGCTTTTTAAAAGTGAAACTATATATTATCAAGAATCAAATAGGACATTAGAAGTGCTTGGCAGTTTATGCACTTTATATTCTTGAAGTTTTTACTTTCATATTCAGCTTGTCTATCATATGATTCCTTATCTAAGACTCAAAAAGTGTTCTAATTTTTTTCATTTGTATTAATTTGCTGCTGTTATAATAGATGATTATACTAAGTCATGATACCAGTAACAGTCAAAGGAGAAAGTATTTTAACATTCTTTCAACTAAATGTACAGAAAGAAGAAACCTTTCTTGGTATTAAATTAATTAAATTGAAAGTGATCTTTATTCTGTTAATTTCTTTTAAAATGGAAAAGATCAGCACATAAGGATATGGTTTCTTCAGAAGTTTCACATTAATTTCTTTGTTGTGTCTCATCTTAGTGAATGGGTTTTTCAAATGCCATCTATTATTTTTAACCCATGGTCTTTTATCACTTCTTTCCCAGTGTCTGTTTACTAATTTGTGTTCTTTATGTCAATATTATTTTAATAGCATCACATATTGTAAAAAAAAGTGGGGTTTTTTTTTCCATGCTAAGCAAGATATTAGCTACTTTTGTGGACACCAGCATCCTTAAATGAAAGTATTTGCATATTACTTTCCATTAAAATTTTTTTCATTCCTTAATATTCTCTTACATGGAATTGAGTAGTCTGATAAATAAGAAAATTGTACAAAAATGTTTTCCTTGTTTTAACACTATGATTTTATTCCAGGTATTAGCCTTAAATGTTGTGTATTTTTTTCTTTCTTTAAAATAGATGATCCATAATTATATGGAACACTTAGAAAGAACAAAACTTCATCAGCTCTCAGGGAGTGATCAACTAGAATCCACAGCTCATAGCAGAATTAGGTAAGCTTTGTTATATATTTTGCCTTGAGAAAAAGTAAAATAAATAATATGTTTGTTTCTGTTTTTCTCTATTCTTTAATCCTGGAACAATAGTTAGGCTGATTCAAAAAGCTCTCCACTGTGATTGGAATGCTACAGGAGAGAATAGCACAGAAAAGTAGAAACCGTTTTTACCATTAAAAAAATAAATTATGAGCCATCCATATAAGCAGCACATTTGAGTATTTAGATTGTTTTCTGATACTTAATGGAGATTATACTAGGTTTAAAATTTTGTAATTTGTGGGAATGCTGAAATTTTTTATTTCTCCTGTGTAATTGGTTTGAAGTCCTTTTTGTTACAGAGAGGCATGTTTGAAAGGGTTAGCTAGCCATCTGTTTGATGTAGGAGTGTGAATAAATTATGTAGATCTTCAGGCATTGTAGCCAATGAGCTAAGCCAGGACTCTTAGTGGAGGGGAAAATAGTTAATAGGCTGGCTGTCGCTCGGGGTTGCAGCATAAATGCTAGGAGCAGCAGCTCTATGGTTATGAGGTGGGGAGAACGGAATGACGTCATCGCTTGAGAGCTGCTGCAGGATGGAGTGGAAAGCTGCTGCTGATGGCATTGTTTTTGTGGCAGCAAGCTGAATGACAGATCCTCACTACAAAGATACCCGTTTGGCCCCCGTGTAGGCCTCCTGGTTCGGGTGTTTCACCATGCCAGCACAGCGCCATGAGTCCTGGATGCATGCTGCTGTTTGTGTTTGGCTTTGTTGGCGGGGCGGTGGTCATTAATTCTGCTATCTTAGTATCTCTCTCTGTTTTGCTGCTTGTGCACTTTTCTATTTCTACCGGTGTGCCAGCTCTGACGCAGAACCTACCAAGGATACTCAGGTACTCCCGTCTCTTTTAGAAGCCCCTGCTTAGCTGGTTTTTCTTAAATTTTTAGCTCCACGGGTCTGCTTTGTAACCATTTCCGTTGCAGATTGAAACAATGGAAAATGGCCTGAAGCTAGGATTTTGATTGTTATTTATAGTAATTTATAGACCATCAGTTAGGATTATAGCTTTATGTTTGGAAACCACCGACTAAAGAAAAGGATTTTCATATTGTACTTACACACAGTACAAGGTCAGTGTGGTCTTGTTTTAAGCAGAATGTTCAAAGTAAAGGAGAGCAAGAGTAGAGCACCGGGTCCAAGTTTATACAACCTCTGCATTTAGCTTCTGAGCATTTAGGGACAAATATCTTTTATGCTTGAACTTGCAGTCAGTTAGATACAGGCCATAGTTTATTTTGTTTTAATTATCCTTTGAATGATAGAGGTTCAGGTATCATTTTTGTAATTTTTGATAATAGCTCATGGGAACTGACAGTTTATAAATATTTTCCTCCTAAAACAAAATATGTTTTAAAGTGAAAAAATTTAAGACTTTTAGGTTAAGGAATGCATTTTTCCCCATTATTTACACATCAAAGTTGTGAAAGCTTTACAAAGCCTATTCACTATTGTTTTGTCAGATGTTGCCCTTTCTTTTCTTTGTAGTCTTGGGTGACAAATATCCATGCCTGCTTGTGGGGGTAGTCATTAATCTCTGTAGCTTTACTGTTGCTCACTCTACTTACACCCTTTAAGAGCCATCTTCTGTATTTTAGAGACTTAAGGTTGTGGTTTCTTTTGTTTTCTAAACCATCAGACTAACACTGTCTGATTTGTTCAGATTTCTGCTTTGTGCATGGTTTTAAATGAAAATTGATAGTATATAATTTTTATTTATTATTTAAATGTTTATAAAATATTTAAGCCCTAATTGTAGATTTAGATAAATTAAGAAGAATTAAAGTAGTAAATTCCCTCAATGTGTTTCTTTTTTTTATAGGTTAGTTCAAGTTTAATATTAGTTGAAAGCCCAGAAATTAAATTTCATCTGTGATTTAAAACTAGATACTTGGTCTTTTATTTTCTTTCCTGATTTATAAAAATTGGGAATAATCTTACTACTTGTATATATGTTAGTACATAAAATATTTGTATATGTGTATCTGTATATTTAAGCTTTGAAGAAATTAAAAGCAAACTTAATATGTAGAATATTAAAATAAGACTAATGTTAAGGGGCTGTCTTGGGTTTAGACTTCATTTGAGAGGGCAGTGCCATGAGCTGCTGTGTGGCGCCTGCAAGTGGGTACGACAAAGCTTTTGAGTTGAAGTGCCTGGGTGCAAATGCTCTATTGCACGTGGCCGTAGGAGCTTTGGCAAGTTGCTTAATCTCTCTGCCTGAGTTTTCTCTTCTGACGGGAGATACCCCTTTGGGTCGTTTTAAAAAATCAAATGATTTTATTATTTTGTATTTAATTATAGTTGTAAGATATATGGTAAATTACTCAAATAATTTTCATAGTTACTTGTATGTGCCCATTTTTAGCGGAAATAGTTTTAACTACAGCTTTTATTGATAAAATACCTTATAATTAAATTACTTTACCACAAAAATTGCTACTGATCTGATTAAATAAAGATATCAAAGTCTTCGATATTAAGATTAAATTGTCAAAAAGTTGGTAGTTCCAAGTAGGAAGTTCCAAGGAAAGCAAAGGGCTTGGAGTTGAACAGTACTGGCTTTGAATCCAAACTCTGCCAGTTACTAGTTCCTAAAATCTCTGAGCATCACTTTTTCTACTCTGAAAATTGGGAAAATAATCCCCATTTCTTGATAAGGATTAAATGAGATAATGTAAATAAACCATCTAGCTCAGTACCCACCATGTGGTGAGTGTTCAACAAATGTATTTTTTCTTTTATCTGCCTTCATATATAAAGTAGATTTTACTAATTAGTTGTATCAAATGTGAATATAGCCAAAAAGCTGTTTCAAAAATGTAGTTGTAAAATTATTTATACACATAAGCTAACATTTAATAACCAGCTCAAAAATGGATATATGGAAGTAGGGCAATTAAGAAAAAAGAATTCTGATACTTGGTGATAGCTTTGTTTTCTAGACAAGTAATAGCAGATGTTTCAGTCTGCGGGTGTCAGTCTGCCACTTGATAGTTTTCCATGCGTATCTCATTTTATTTCTTCTTCTGTGAGTTTAACTGAAGCGTTGAATATATACCAACCTAGTACCGGACTAATGTTTACCTTTCAGGGTTTCTTTTCAAAAGTAGGATTCTCGTGAACTTGGCCTAATTATGCACCCTTCTCTCCCTTAGCCCAACTATATGTAATTTGTAAGTAAAGTAAGGGGAGGAGTATGTAGTGATTATTTTTTCAGAGTTGGAACATTGTAACCTAGAGCATCATTGACCCACTTGACAGATAGCTGTCAGTCTCTGAAGATGTCCCCTCCCTGTAGAGTAGTGTCTGAATGTTTGATACAAGCAAACTAAAAAGGTGGGAATTCTGCTTATAATTTGGGTTGTAGATTTTGTTGAGTGTGGATTGTAGATTTTGTTGACTGATTTTGTTTACTTTTTGGAAAGTAAAATTTGGATTCATAGAAGACTTCTTCGCCCAATAGTTTTAAACTTTTTCAACATTTGATATGTGTGAAAATGAATGTGTTGTCATTCATATAGGAAATAATTCTAACGACTGGTTTATATTTTGATTTCTGTTAGTGTGATGGCATCTTATGAAGTCTATATATCATCTTCCTGGTTGTCTTTGCATTTTGAGTTAGAGAGCTTTCCATTGTATTCAGTCATTAAATTCCCAGTCACCTTTTGCTTAACTTACTAAGGTGTGTTAGAAAATAAATAAAAGTCAGCTAGTAGCTCTTAGTAGAGAGCTACTACTGTCTACTAAGAAAATCCTTGGATTTTCAGTTCACAAAATATGGGGGGAAAACATCAGATTGACAACTTTTTATTTTGTCCAGAATGGATATGAAAAGGAAATCTAGCTACTTATCACTGTCACTATCATTTTAATGAAGGAAAGGGCATTTTAAACTCAAAGAAGAAAATATGTAATTTAAAATAAGGGTCAGTCATCTTCAAGAAAGAACAGGGTTCTATAGTATATGGGAATGTATATGTGTACAATATGTACTACATTATCTATGCACTAAGGAAATAATAATGCCTCTTTTTTCATGGACTTATTATAAAAACTTTGTTGCTGAACAGCATTTGGGAATAACTGGTGTAAACATGATAGCTGACTAGTCACTTTAATTTTTGTCATTTGGTTGTCCTGGCAGCTCATAGTCACAAACTTAGATTTGGTATTAAAATTTACCCTCTTGGCCAGGTGCGGTGGCTCACACCTGTAATCCCAGTACTTTGGGAGGCTGAAGCAGGTGGATCACATGAGGTCAGGAGTTCAAGACCAGCCTGGCCAACATGGTGAAACCTCGTCTCTACTAAAAATATAAAAATTAGCCAGACGTGGTGTTACATGCCTGTAGTCCCAGCTACGCGGGAGGCTGAGGCAGGAGAATTGCTTGAACCCAGGAGGCAGAGGTTGCAGTGAGCCGCGATCGTCCCACTGCACTCCAGTCTGGGCGACACAGCAAGACTCTGTCTCAAAGAAACAAACAAAAAACTACCCTCTTTTTGTACTGCCTTCCTGCTTTTGAATTTTCCCCCTAAATCAAAGTTCTGTTTTTAAATTTTATTTCCTTGTGCATACAAGTTTGATTAAATGTAATCTCTCAAACCCTTTGCTTCACCTCATTTTTAAGAAGGCATTGAGACAGTTTTACTAGTCCTTTTAGATTGTTAGGAATGGAAGAACACACCCTTTGTATTAAGTGAAGGCACATTTCAAAAGTGGCTGAAGTTTCTTGGAATAAAAATGAACTACAGAATAAAAGACTTACTTAACAAAACGGAAAATTTCCCACTTTTATTAATAACCTCATTGTTTCTATTCTAACTTACATTCTTACCAGTAGAGGTATGAATTCCAGGAGGCAACAATCCTTTAATGTCTCATTTCTTTCTAGCTTCTACACTTTTGAGTTAATGACCCAGGATGACCGGTTAGTAGGCTTGTTTCCACCCTCTAAAAGCTCTTCGATTTGGAATCTTCTGTGCATCAACAAACGATGTGTTTCTCATTGAAATTCTGTTAGTATTAAAATTGTAACTCTTGTTCATTGAAACTTCCCACAAAGCACTGGAAATTCAGTAATCTTTTATAGAATTATTTGGCCTTCTTATTTGGAAAAAACTGACAGTGGTTTTCTCATATGTACTATGCTTGGAAGGAACTCATATAATGGTTCTGTAGAAAAACAGAGCTTTCCTACCTGGGTGGTGGGGAGAAAGATATTTTGAGTTCTTTTCATCATTTAATAGGTAACCCTGATTTAGATAATATATTGATTTTCCTCTAGGCAGGAAAGGCATACCCTGAAGAGGCTTCAGTAAACATCCAGGGATTAGCGAGAGGACTTGGGAAGTCTAGAAATGAGTTGGGCTCACTTCCAAAGAAGGAGGTTGCAAGTTCCCCTAGGGCTAAGCTACGTATGATGAAAAACTCAGCAGCAGCTCTTCTCCAGTCCACACTAGACCACTGACTGCTTCTTGGGCAAGGAACTCATCAGTAACTTACAAACTTTCCTTAACCCTTCTTACCACTTTTCTTAGTTGATTTCTTGAGGCTAAACTAAACTGAGACTGTCCTTCCTCTTTGGTAAGTCTGTTTTATTCAGATGGGCAGACAGTGTCATTTTCGAGTGATGGTTGTAAAACAGTGACAGTCCAGGCTTACTTACAGTCATGGCAAATAAAAAAAGTCAAAATAAATGAATGCCGAATTTTTTCTCCCCTCTTCAAATAGAAAAGAACGTCCTATATCATTAGGAATTTTCCCATTACCTGCTGGAGATGGATTGCTTACACCTGATGCTCAGAAAGGAGGAGAGACCCCTGGATCTGAGCAATGGAAATTTCAGGAATTAAGTCAACCACGTTCTCATACCAGCCTGAAGGTAAGCTTTAAGCTGCTGAAATTGTCAGTTTACATTTCATAAACTTTCTTATCCTAATTGAAGTGCTAGACAACCACAGTATAATAAAATGTAATTGTTTGTATACATTTAGTTTGTAAAATTGATTTTTAAAATTGAAAACGAGCTCTTCCCAAAGAGTGTATTTTTTACTATTTTATTTCAAATTATATAGGAAAAAAAGTGAAGCATTATATCATCTTGATTTAGTATACTAATGACAAAAATTAATTTCTATTTGATTTAGGCTATATGAGTTTAGGGTAGGGTGACTAGTGAGCCTAATTATATTAGAACTGAAAATCGCTGTTACCAGAAAGTCTTGGTTCATGTTAGAGGCTTTCCAGTTTAGCAGGGTTTCACTTACAGAAAAACAAAACAGAACAAATACACTGTTCCTTCTTTAAAACCACTTCATAGAACAATCTACAAAAATGCATTCTGTTTAGCTAAAAAGGCCTGATGTAAATTAATTATAGATATGTTCTTGACCAAGAACTTGTCATCAAATAAGTGATAAATATAAACAATAATATATGCTAAGAGTGGATATGAACTAATAATTAACTTTTAAGAATATTTCAAGTTATGTTGTATATCTTTTAAAATGAAATATTCACAAAGATAATACTGATTATTAAAGATTTTTTGTTACCTTATAAAATCTACTCATCATGAAACAGGCCACCTGCAATGAATAGAAATGAATTACATGTATCTTATTTCCTTTTCCTGCTTTGTTTTTCTCCATAATACTTGTCATGGTCTAAGCATGTAAAGATAGTTCTTAACAATGCTTCTAAAATACTGTCATTTACTGTATTTATTTGTCTCTAGACTCCTCCCTAAGAACATGAATTCCATGAGGTTTATTTACTGCTGTATCCCCCTAGCACTTGGAAAAGTGCCTGGCACATTATAGGTACTCAGAACATGTTTGTTGAGTGAATGATTTGTTTTAGATGTTAGAAAGAATCTTTGAGGACAATATAAGTGGTCTTTTTCTCAACTCTAGAATGTAGAGGCATTCAGAATCATTCTATTGACCTTTGAAATGTGCTCAAAACAGTAAGCAGTTGGTAAATATTTGATAGCTTTTCTCCCACTGAAAAGCATTTTTAACAATAAGGGTTACCTTTTCCCCCTTCTTGCTCAATTTGTTAGAAGCTAATAGTGCTCAGTATTAGCCCACAGTGATGTTACTGGGTAACTCTCTCTCTTTTGTTTTGAAACGGAATCTTGCTGTGTCGCTCACGCTGGAGTGCAGTGGTGCGATCTCCACTCACTGCAACCTTGGCTCACTGCAGCCTCCTCCTCCCGGGTTCAAGCAATTCTTCTGTCTTAGCCTCCCAAGTAGCTGGAATTACAGCACCCACCACCACGCCTGGCTAATTTTTGTATTTTTAATACAGATGGAGTTTCACCATGTTGGTCAGGCTGGCCTCGAACTCCTGACCTCAGGTGATCCCCCCGCCTCAGCCTCCCAAAGTGCTGGAATTACAGGCGTGAGCCACCATGCCTGGCTGCAACTCTCTCCTTCTTTACTCCTGTACCACAGTGGGTCTTTTAGCCTTCTTGTAGGTTTAATAGATTTTCCAAAACACTCATGTCTCAATCGCCTACTTGCCATGTCCACTTTCCCAAAACAAAAGTAGGTAGGAGGGATACTTTTAGTACAAAAAAATCCCATATGGTAACTATATTTTAATTACTACCCAAAAGTGTGCCTTAAGAGATTATTATAATTCTCTTTATTTTTTAATCCACTGATAGGCTGTGCCAGAACTTTACTGACAAGTTATAAACCAATTAACAAATTATTAACAAATTATTAGTATAGACTTAAGCAGAGGAGTTTCTTGTGTCCTTCCCAGAGAGTTTCTAAAACGAAACCCTATCTCTCGCTACTTGGTCTGGACATGGAGTCACTAAATGGGATAAAGACTCAATGAATAAGGATTTCCATGAATGGGGTGGTGCTTACAAAATGGCAAAGTCTAGTTTGTAAATCATGTTACTAGTTGGGATGTACAGTATTTTATTTTTCACCTAAGCCCTTGTCGTTCACTAGATAACTTTCTACTTCACCAGGGCTGGAAGTCAGGGGTTTAGGATTCACTTGTGGGCTATGCCACAGGTATGTCACATGCCCTGTCATTTTGGTTTCTGTGTATAACAGGAATTGGACTAGACTCTAAAATATCATTTCCCCTGAGATTGGGGATGACCTAGCCATCTTAGGGCATGTTTTGACTTCATTATGAAAAAATTGAAGGTGTAAATTATGATTAACACTAGTTTTACTACCACAGTTTTTCTGTGAAGTAAGGTTAAGGTGAAAATGTCCTGTGAGAGAATGACAGAAAACTTTGTGACAGAAGAGGAGCAGATAAGGGGATTTGCCAGTGATTGTAAAGTTATGGCCCTTCTTTGTTGGTGTGTTACACATTTCTCACTGTGAGAGACCTGTGGTGAGTGAGGTTATAAATAATCTAATGGATTTTCTAGGAATGATGCACCTAGAAAAATGTACAAGTTCTTAAAAAGAAATATTTGTACATATTCTTGATTTATCACAATCTCATGGAGATCGACAAATAAATGAAATAATAGAACTTCAAGTATTGTTAAAGCAAGGAAAGCTAAAGAGTAATTAGTAAGGAAGGGCACTTATTTTAGGGTGTGAGAGAAAGCCTCTGGAAGATGACTTGCATCCTGGCATGGGGATGTGCAGGTGCATGGGAAGGTCTGGAGGAGTACGTGTTGAGGAAGATGAGATGGCAAATGCGAAGGCCCTGACGTGGGGAAGAACTTCATTATGTTTATATGGTGGTTTTCTCTTCATTGCACTCAGACTTTCAGTCCTACTTACTGCCCCAACGTGCCTTCTGTCAAGGGTGCCAAAAGAATCCATCTTTCCAAATCTAATGGAAAATTCTCAGTCCTCATCTTACCTTTTAGCAGCATTTATATATTTGAATATATTCAGCTTCTTGAAATACTTCCTTCAGTTTGCTTCCAGGATTCCCCCTGGCAAACACACACAGATTTTCTTCACCATTCCTTCTCCATTGCTGGTTTCTCTTCTGCTTTTGGACCTCTAAATGTTGAGGTACTCCTCAGCCCTTCTCTACTTAATCTGGGTAGATCAGATTCCATGTCTGTAAATGTCATCTGTGCATCAGTGTTCACAGATTTGAATCTCCAACTCATATCCCTTCCATGGACTCTAGACCTCTGCATCTAATCGCTTTTCTTTATAGTTTCCTCACATATATATGCTTTACCTTGCCTAGATTACCACCAGTAGAAATACCCTCATTCAAGGCCAGTCCAAATATCACAGTTTACATGTAGTCTCACTAACACACTAGAGACTAACACCCTATTGATTGTCCTCAAATCGAATTTAGAGATCAGTTGAAGAAGAAAGCAGAGAAGTTATGTATTGCTTTATTAACAGGAATTTCATACCTGGAGACTTCTAGTGAAATTGATAAAAAGAAACTCCTTATGTTAAATGATCAAAGCTGTTCTGTTAAAAAGCGTATTATAAAAGTGCTACAGGCTGGACATGGTGACTCATGCCTGTAGTCTGAGTACTTTGGGAGGCCAAGGCAGGAGGATCACTTGAGTCCAGGAGTACAAAACCAGCCTGGGCAACATAGTGGGACTCCATCTCTTTTCCTTTTTTTAAAAAAAATGTTTATATATACACACACACACACTATATATATCTATAGTTTGTTTGTTTGTTTTGAGATGGAGTCTAGCTTCATCCCCCAGGCTGGAGTGCAGTGGTGCAATCTTGGCTTATGCAACCTCTGCCTCCTGGGTTCAAGTGATTCTCCTGCTTCAGCCTCCCAAGTAGCTGGGATTACAGATGGGCACCACCATGCCTGGCTAATTTTTGTATTTTTAGTAGACGTGGGGTTTTGCCATGTTGGCCAGGCTGGTCTCGAACTCTTGACCTCAAGTGATCTGCCTGCCTTAGCCTCCCAAAGTCCTGGGATTACAGGTGTGAGCCTCCGCGCCCGGCCTGTGTTTTATGTATTTTAAACATTTATTCCTCCGGTGTCAAGTGACTCTGTCTCTACAAAATATTTAAAAATTAGCTAGGCATGGTGGTGTGCACCTTTAGTCCCTGCTACTCAGGAGGAACAGGCAGGAAGATCAACTTGAACCTGGGAGGCTGAGGCTATAGAGAGCCATGATCATGCTACTGCACTCCAGCCTGGGTGACAGAGTAAGTCCTTGTCTCAAGAAAAATAATTAATAATAATAATGATGGGCTAAGGCTGAGAGTGGACAAAATGTTAAGGTGAGACAGTTAATCTTACTGAATTATGTTCACAAAGAAGCTACAAATAAAGAAGGAATTGGAGAAGAAAAGGCCAAGTATAACCAAGACAATCCTGAAGAACGATAAGTACAAGAACTTGAGCTACCGGGTATTAAGATTTACTATAAAGCTTAATTATTAAGGTGGTATAGTATTGCTTCATCTTCCCTTTCTCTTTCCTTTCTGCACAATTCAGTTCTAAAGCCACCAGGCAGGGCAGAGGAAGGTAAGGCTTTCCATGGTGCTTAGGAGCAGGGGTGGGGTTGTTATAACCTAAGCAAAGTTAGGAGGGTAATCCATATGGGGTAGCCTGCTGTAAAGAGTCAGGGCCCCAGCAGCATTAAGGACATCCCTGCAGGATGGCAGCCAGGCTTGGGGGTACAAGACCCTAAGCAGGATGATGAGAGCCTCCCCAAGGAGAAGTGCCAGGTATAGGGTGTCAGACCCTGAGCAGGTGAGGAAGGCAGCATCTGTGTGTGGTAGGGGGAGACGGGGCTGGAGTGGAGAAGAAAGAAGATGCATGGGGAAAGAAGGGCATTAGTGGAGGGCTGTAGTGGCAGAGAAGAGAGACCGTAAGAGACATGAGCCCTGAAAGACAAGGCACAAGGGAGTTTTAGAATGGAAGAAGATGTCAGCAGGGTCAGCGGGTGTGGGGAAGTCACATAGAATGAGGACTGAATTTGTAAATGTATAGGTGTAGATTTGAGCAGTTTAAGTTGTAGGGCCAGTAACAGGAGTAACTGTAAATCATAAAAAGAGGAAATAACATGTATAGACTACCAAAATGGTGATTGTGGTGGGAGGAGAGAAAAAGGATAACTTGAGGTAGAGATTAGCAGAGCAGAGGGAAAAGTATAGAATGGGAGAGACTGGGTTGTTGGTATGCTTACAAGAAGGGTTCAACAGAAAGAAAAGTGAAAGACAAGGGAGTGAAGAAAGATAATTGATACATCAGAATCCTAGAAGGGCAGAGGGGAAGGGATCACATATCCCAGCTACAACTCAGATCTCCCTCGTTGCTGGGACAGCTTCAGTTTTTCCTAGACTTTTGCTGTATTATTTGCAGTTACAAATCATAGTGTGGTAAATAACCAACCAAGGCCTACAAAGCAGCATGAAAATTATATGGCTGGCATACAGCATGCACACACACATATGCATGTGTATACATATGTGCTCCAAAAAAGTATTTTTTTCTTTGAAGAGCATCCTTGGTTGTTGATTATTAGTAGAATGTGACCTTTAGATCTGAGAAAAGCAATTTTAACTAACTAAACCAATTGGATGGACACCTACTTGTGAAAATTTCAGAGAGTTCTCATAAAATCACATGACTTGTAATACTTTAGTAAACTGCTGTGAGAAGCTCTTGTTAGCAGAGTTTGGTATGTAAAGCCAGTCAATGTGTGCTGCATTCTTCAGGGGATGTGCTTAGCATGCAGAACAGGAAATGTCTAAACAGAGCCAGCATTCTTGTTGAGAGAATTTTCCATCCTCCTCCATTTGTGGTTAAGTTCTGAAATTATTCCTATTTGTTTAGTTTCCACAAGCTTTAATCTCTATAGTAGTTAAATCATATCTATTGTTATTTACAATTCCTATTATAAAATGCATGTGTAATTTAAAAAGTTAAAGCTCACAGTTTTAAGTAACTTCTTTGAAGTAGTTTTAGACTTACAGAAAAGTTGCAAAAATAGTACAGCGTTCCATATACCCTTCACCCAGCATCCCCTGACATTAACCATAATACAGTCATTGAAGCTATGAAATTAACATTGGTACAATACTGTTAGGTAAACCTGTATTCGAGTTTTACCAGTTTTTCCACTAATATCCTTTTTCCCTTCCAGAATCCAGCCCAGGATCCTACATTGCTTTTTTTAAAGAAAATTTTTATTACAGACAGTGCCTCACTAGGTTGCCCAGATTGGTCTCGAACTCCTGGCCTGAGGTGATCCTGCTGTCTCAGCCTGCCAAAGTGCAGGGCTTATAGGCATAAGCTACCACACCTGGCTTCCACATTGCGTTTACACATTATGTCTCCCCAGTCTTCCCAGCGTGTAACAGTTCCTCAGTCTTGTCTTGTCTTTCAGGACCTTGAGATTTTTGAAGAGTACTGGTTAGTTGTTTTGTAGAGTGTCTCTCCATTTGGGCTTCTCTGATTTCTCATTATTAGATTGAGGTTATGTATTTTTGGTGAGAATACAACAGAATCTAGCGTCTTGGTGTAGATATACTTTGAGACTATGTAGATATCCTGTTTCTGTTCAAACTTTCATTCACTGATTTTAGCATCCACAGTGGATTTTGCCTACAACAATTATTAGTAAAATATTGCTAATAGTTATTTTCTGTTTTCTTCATTCTACATTTATTAATTGGAATTCTTCTATCAGGGAGAGTTGTCTTCTTCCCCCCTTCCCTCCATTCCAGTTTGGATTCAATGGAGATTGTATATATGTGTGTATATACACACACACACACATACATACATATACACACATATATGTATATATTTTATTCTGTGAGCTATGCAAACCTATCATTTCTTTGGGTTCTCAAATTATTCTAGCTTTGGACATTGAGAGCTCTTGCAGGATGGCTTCTGTGCTCTTTTGGCATACCCCATCCTTTTTGAGTGTTTTCTTCCTTATTGGCACCATAAGATGTTCCAAGCTGTTTTATTTTCCCTGCCCCACTCTTAAAAATTAGACTACTTCTCAGAGGAACTCTGGCACATTTTTTGGGAGAAAGGTATTTAGGAACCAAGATCTAGGCACTATTCATTCTTTTATTTCTGGTTTGGGCTTTTCCATTAGTTTATACCTCCTTTATAGAATTTTGTATTAGTGTACATACTAGGGTAAAATAAAAGTAGAGTTTTAAGAAAAAATGGATTATGTGTTATAATATTTCATATTGTTTTTGCTTTTGACAGTGGATAAGGAATTTGTTCTATAAACTCAATTTTTGCTTATAAGCTTTTTTCCCTCACATATATCTTCACGTGATAACTTTAGGAACCACCCATAGGTGACTGTTAGGATTCGAAGGAAAAGAAGGGTAAAGATTTTATTGTGTTGTTTGTTGACCAAGATGCCTATTATGTATGTTGAGACTGGAAACTGGTAAAAATGTAAATAAGCAGTGCTTTCAAAATGATGGTGTTTAAATATTGTATTTTAAATGTGACTTCATCTGAGGTAATTGGCACTTAGGTATTTATTAATACTTATGTTTAGGCTGGGTGTGGTGGCTCACGCCTGTAATCCCAGCACTCTGGGAGGCCAAGGCAGGTGGATCATCTGAGGTCAGGAGTTCGAGACCAGCCTGGCCAACATGGCGAAACCCTGTCTCTAATAAAAATACAAAAATTAGCTGGGCATGGTGGCACACGCCTCTAGTCCCAGCTACTCAGGAGGCTGAGGAAGAAGAATCACTTGAACCCAGGAGGCAGAGGTTGCAGTGAGCCAAGATCGTGCCACTGCACTCCAGCCTGGGTGACAGAGCGAGATTCCATCTCCAAAAAAAAAAAAAAAAAAAAACTTATGTTTACTGTTTAAACAAACTTTTAGAATAGAAGAAGTTGTTTAACATATTTTCTACTGAAAAAATTACCTTTTTCACTTAAAAAAATTTATTGATGCTCACTGCATTAGGCACAATGCCATGTACTAGAAATGTTGTTAAGGTGCTCAGAGGTCCAAATATTTTCTAAAACAGGCCTTTATATTTCTTTTAAAAAGTTATTTTAGGCCAGGCGCGGTGGCTCACGCCTGTAGTCCCTGCACTTTGGGAGGCCGAGGCGTGCGGATCATGAGGTCAGGAGATTGAGACCATCCTGGCTAACATGGTGAAACCCCGTCTCCACTAAAAATACAAAAATTAGCCGGGCATGGCCGCGGGCGCCTGTAGTCCCAGCTACTCAGGAGGCTGAGGCAGGAGAATGGTGTGAACCCGGGAGGTGGAAGTTGCAGTAGGCCGAGATTATCCAGCCTGGGCGACAGAGCGAGACTCTGTCTCAACAAAAGAGAAAAAAAGAAAATAGTTATTTTACTACTCAGGAGGCTGAGGTGAGAAAACTGCTTGAAGCCAGGAGTTCCAGGTTGCAGTGCACTATAATGGTGCCTGTGAATAGCCATGGCATTCCAGCCTGGGCAATATAGCAAGATCCTGTGTCTAAAAAATTTATATTAATTCAGTTTCACAATTTTTAGTAATACTGAATAATATAGAGTAGGAATGGGAAATTTCTTCAACCCTAAATTTCATTTTTCCCCCATCATTGTAAATAGTTGATGAATCCTTGGCCTTTTCCTTTACAGGTGCACATAGATATAATGTCTTTTTAAGATAAGTGGGTTTATAAGTATTTTCCTGCTGCTTGATTTTTTTTTTTTCATTTAATGACATATCTTGATGATCTTTCTATTTTATATAGAGAGAGCTACCCAAGTTTTTACCTGGTTTTTGATGAAGGGAATGATTAAAGATTATGAGAATCCAGAATCAGAGATCATATAAATAAACATTAAGTGCTCTTACCACCAAAAACAAGTATGACGTGCTAGATGTGTTTATTGGCTTGAATGTGGTGATTGTTTCACAATATGTATTTTAAAAATCACCTTAACTGCATACTGTATTTGTCAGTTATATCTTAATAAAGCTAGGGGGAATAAAACCACGTCTATTAAAGAAGAGGCAGTCTGGTTTCCTATAAAGTGAATCATGCCTTGCTAATCTGTGTATTTTTTATTTTTTATCTTGTTGAGATGGAGTTTTGCTCTTGTTGCCCAGGCTGTAGTGCAACGGTGTGATCTTGGCTCACTGCAACCTCCACCTCCTGGGTTCAAGCGATTCTCCTGCCTCAGCCTCCAGAGCAGCTGGGATTACAGGCGCCCACTACCACGCCTGGCTAGTTTTGTATTTTTAGTAGAGACGAGTTTTCTCCATGCTGGTCAGGCTGGTCTCGGACTCCCGACCTCAGGTGATCCACCTGCCTTGGCTTTCCAAAGTGCTGGGATTACAGGTGTGAGCCACTGCGGCCAGCCTAGTCTGTGTATTTTTAAGGGCATAACTGAGAGCTAGCAGCATTTCAAGAAGACTTTGATGAATTTCCAGACCAAGAGTATTTAAAACTGTTGCTTTGTATTTAAGAGAAACACATCCATCTCATAGAGGGAAAATGTATAGACGGAAATAAAGAATATGAATAAATAGATTTTTATGAAAAAGGATTTGGGACTGGGCACGTGGCTCATGCCTGTAATCCTAGCACTTTGGGAGGCCAAGGAAGGTGGATCACTTGAGCTCAGGATTTCGAGACCGGCCTGGGCAACAAGGCGTGACCAAATCTCTACTAAAAATACAACAATTTATCTAGGCATGGTGGGGTACACCTGTAGTCCCAGCTACTTGGGAGGCTGAGGTGGGAGAATCACCTGAACCCTGCGAAGTTGAGGCTGCAGTGAGCCGTGATCGTGTCCCTGCACTCCAGCCTGGACGACAGGAGTGAGACCCTATCTCAAAAAAAAAGAAAAAGGATTTGGATTTTGGTGATC
This sequence comes from Macaca mulatta, assembly GCF_049350105.2. NCBI lineage: Eukaryota > Metazoa > Chordata > Mammalia > Primates > Cercopithecidae > Macaca > Macaca mulatta. The sequence goes on from NC_133421.1 coordinate 58,981,227, forward strand.
TTTTGATCATTAGTGTTATCTAACTAATTCAGAAATGATCGAAGGAGGTGTGATAAACATTTCTGAGTATGCTGCACTGGAATATTGGTATGTTAAATAGTCAAAGGGACTGGACTGGAATAAACATCAAGAAGATTTCATAAGGTAGTGGAAGTAGAAAAAAAAGGTTAAATAATGAGCTGCATGTCGATAAGACATTGATCCAAGTGGTGGCTTCTGAACCATGATATTACTTCAACTAGAGTGTTAAAGTCAGCTTAAGTCAAAAGAAAACAAAGCCTCCAAGCCCTCATTTTAAACACAGTAGATAATAGATGAATCTTGTATCCTGGGAGATAGTACAAGCCAAAGATACAGCTATGTTAAAACCTAGTAAACACGTAATTTTTTTCTCTTTTATAATCTTCCCTCTTCCTAGGTCAGCAATAGTCCTGAACCTCAGAAGGCTGTAGAACAGGAGGTGAGAATGGTGCTTCTTAACATTTTGCAAAAAGTACACTAAAGTGATTAACTATTGATTACTTCCTCAACTGCTATTCTCAATACATCAGATGCTCAGTTTGGAAGACTATTGTTGTAATTCACTGAAGTATAAAACTATTTCCACTATAGTGGTTGTCAGGGCTTTACTGTAATCTGTAATTTATTCCTTCCCCAAAGTAAGCATTTTTAAATAAAGGAAAGAAAATATAAGTAAATTCTGTGAAATTCAACCTGTTTCCATTTATCCAGCTCTATGTAATGGTATACTTTCCAGAAATACCTTCCTCAGGGCATAATGTTTATAACTTGTATGTGTCCTGGATGTGGCCTAGTGTGTCATCTTACCGTGGACTGCTTCCTTAGTTTGATAGAGTTCTTCATCTCCAGTCAGGGCACCATCCAGCTTTATTCATCAAACATCTGTTAAGGAGCCTACTACAGACCAGGCGCGGTGGCTCATGCCTGAAATCCCAAACACTCTGGGAGACCGAGGCAGGTGGATCACTTGATCAGGAGTTCAAGACCAGCCTGGCCAATATGATGAAACCTTGTCTCTACTAAAAATACAAAAATTAGCCGAGCGTGGTGGCAGACACCTGTAATCCCAGCTACTCAGGAGGCTGAGGCAAGAGAATTGCTTGAACCAAGGAGGTGGAGGTTGCAGTGAGCTAAGGTGGTGCCACTGCCCTCCAGCCTGGGCAACACAGCGAGACTCCATCTCAAAAAAAAAAAAGAAAGAAAAATAGCCTGCTACGTGTCAGGCTTGATATGCTGGGCACTGGGGATAACAAGATATCTGTGACTTTCTCTTACGTGCTAGGTCAGGGGTTGACCTGGGTTCATGGAAGCCCTCTAGCATCAACAGTGCAAAAGTATCCTGTTACTTCGAAATATACTCAGTGTTAGGACATTCATACCTTTCCTTTAATAATTTGAATTCTCTTGAAGCTACCATTCTATTTACACTTAGATGGATTTGACCGAAATGTGAGTATCTAGAGTTAAGGTTTTTAGTGTTTCCTTTGGGTCACAGACTCTTAGGAACCAAATTATTTGAAACTCTCCAGAAGAATGCATGTACGCACCATTTTGTAACTTTTTTATGTCACATAGCTGTAAATAAAAAGAATTTTAAGAACCAATGCTTTAGAGACTTACTTTTACTTGGGGAGAAAGAAATGTAGGTCTAAAATTATAATTGTGTTGATAGTGAGGGATCCTATGTGGGGCTAGTTGCTTGTTTGTAATTTTGTCTTTATTTTCATTTTGCTTAAAATCCTCAAATATAAGAGACAGACTTACATAGCAGAGTTGCTTGCCTTTATATAGCTTATTTCAGAAGTTAGGCTACTCAGGAAAACACTACATTGGCATGTAGTGTCTATAAGTTGAACCGAATGGGATAATTTGTTTTTTCTAGTTGTAAACATCATTTATAGTCTGTTAGAAAATAGTTATGCTGCAAAGCCAGATAATACATGATATATATATTCTATATAGCACTAAACACATGGTGCATTTGGTAAATGGAACAAATGAAAATATTTTGAAGAGCTTATAGATTTTTAGCCTTATATCTAAAACCCATAAGAAAAGGGCACAAAGACTAGATTACTTTTACTGCAGTATCTCAAGTAAAACTAAAAGTAATGACATTTATTTTGTGTGTGTGGTAAAAACACGTAAAAATTACCATCTTATGAGCTCTGATGTGGTCTCTACAGGGAGAAAAAAAAATGACCATTTTAACCATTTTTAAGTATATAGTTCGATAGTGTAAGTATACAGTTCAATAGTGTTATGTATATTCATATTATTGTAAAACAGCACCAGAGCTTTTTCATCTTGCAAATCTAAAACTCTACACTTATTAAATAATAACTTCCTTTCCAACTCCTCTGGCCCCTGGAAACTACCATTTTACTTTCTGTTTCTATTAATTCTATGTCACATATTAAATACTGCACATAATAGAATCATGTAGTATTTGTCTTTTTGAGGCTGGCTTATTTCATTTAGCGTAATGTCCTCAAGGTTCATTCATGTTATAGCATGTGACAGAATTCCCTTCCTTTTTAAGGCTGAGTAGTATTTGATTGTATGTGTACACCACGTTTTGTTTGTTTATTTGTTAATAGACATTTGGGTTGGTTTCACCTTATGGCTGTTATGAATAATTCTTTTATGAATATATACCCGGAAGTGAGATTGCTGGACAATATGGTAGTTCTATTTTTAATGTTTTTAGCTACTTTCTTACTGTTTTCCAGAGTGGTTGCATCATTTTACAATCCTACCCACTATGCACAAATGTCTAATGTATTCATATCCTCTTTTTCTTGATAGTAGTCATCCTGATGGGGGCCAGGTGATGATAACTTATTGTGGTTTTGATTTGCATTTCTCCAATAATTAGTGGTGTTGATCATCATTGTATATGCTTCTTGGCCATTTGTGTTACATCTTTTGTTTTTCAAAGCACAATTTAAATATGCACGGACATGCCATTGTTTTATATGTACTTCCAAATCTTGTACTAGCTTTTTGTGAACATTCTCTAGTGACATGTACACCTACGATGTGGCAGTTCCCTAAAGGCTCTAAAGGGGGAAATGGGGCTATAAAATAAGTATGTTAGAAAGAGACTTGACAACTGTGTAAGTCTCCATGTTTGACACCACTCATGCCATTGAAAAAGATATCTTAATGATGTCAGACAATAGGATTTGATAGGCCAGTGGTCATATGCAGTCAAGAGTATTAGCCAAAACAGCACAACCTGGCATGTGACCTGTAAAGTCTAATGTAAAATAGGAATTTGCAGTCTCAAGAAGCCAGATTGAGTGTGAAATAATAGCATGCAACTCCCCTGGAACTTTATGTTGAATGATTCGTAATAAATGCTTTTCAGTTAGGACCTCTTAAGAATTTTCCCTTGTTTGCATGCATAGTCATGTGTCACTTAACAACAGAGATACATTCTGAGAAATGTGTAGTTAGGTGATTTTGTTGTAGGAACATCACAGAGTGAATTTACACAAACCTAGACGGTATAGCTTACTACACACCTAAACTATATTGTATGGCCTGTTGCTCTTAGGCTGCAACCTGTACAGCACGTACTGAATACTGTAGGCAGTTGTAACACAATGGTAAGTATTTTGTGTACCTAAACATAGAAAACATACAATAAAAAAAAATATGAAATATTTAAAATGGTTTACCTCTATAGGGCACTTACTATGGATGGAGTTTGCAGGACTGCAAATTGCTCTTGGTGAGTCAGTGAGTGAGCAGTGAGTGAATATGAAAGCCTAGAGCATTACTGGACATTATTGCAGACTTTATAAAATGCTGTCCACTTAAACTATACTACATTAATTTTTTTCTTCAATAATAAATTAACCTTAGCTTACTATAACTTATTTACTTTATAAACTTTAAAAATTCTTTTTACCATTTTGACTTTTTTGTAATAATGTTTAGCTTAAAACACAAACACATTGTATAGCTCTATGAAAATATTTTATTTATGTCTTTATTCTGTAAGCTTTTGTCTATTTATTTATTTTTTGCTTTTTAAACTTTTCTGTCAAAAACCAAAACACACACATATTATTAGCCTTGGCCTACACGAGGTCAGGATCATCAATGTCAGTATCTTCCACCTCCACATCTTGTCCCACTGGAAAATTTTCAGGGGCAGTGACACACACGGAGCTGTCACCTCCTGTGATGACGATGCCTTCTTCTAGGTTACTTCTGCAGCACCCACCTGAGGCTGTTTTATAGTTAACTTTATTATTATTTTTAAGTAGAAGGAGAAGTATACTTTAAAATAACAATGAAAATTGTAGTACATACATAAACCAGTAACATAATTGTTTATCAAGTATTATGTATGGTATAGAATTGTATATACTATACTTTTATACACCTGGCAGTGTAGTAGTTTTGTTAACACCCTGGGATATTATGGCAGTTGCAACATCACTGGGCAACATGAATTTTTCAGCTTCATTTTAATCTCATGGGACCACCACCATATATGCTGTATGCTGTCTATTATTGACCAAAACGTCATTATGCAGATATGGTACATGATTGCATTATCTTGTGAGCGTACTGTTGACCAAAAGTATATTTTAATTTTTAACACGTTGATGATTTTTTTTTTTTTTTTTGGAAAAAAGGTTTTGCTCTGTTGCCCAGGCTGGGTGCAGTGGTATGATCTTGGCTCACTGCAACCTCCACCCCCTTCTGGATTCAAGTGATTCTCGTGCCTCAGCTGCCCAGGTAGCTGGGACTATGGGCATATGCCACTATGCCCAGCTAATTTTTGTATTTTTAGTAGAGACGAGGATTCACCATGTTGGCCAGGCTGATCTCGAACCTCTGGCCTCAAGTGATCCCTTGGCCTACCAAAGGGCTGTGATTACACACATGAGCCACTGTGCTTAGCCTCATTCTATCTTTAGTTGGAGGCAGTTAGTGAGGTATAATACAAGAATATTGTACCACTGGCCAAATGCTGTGTCCGATTTCCCATCTAAGTGCTTTTCTGCTAATCTTAGAAAGTTGATGTCACCACTGCCTGGGATACCAAGAAGAAAGGCCTCTTTCAAAAATGGTTTCCCGGCTGGGCACAGTGGCTCACATCTGTAAACCCAGCACTTTGGGAGGCTGAGGCAGGTGGATCACCTGAGGTCGGGAGTTCGAGACCAGCCTGACCAACATGGAGAAACCCTGTCTCTATTAAAAATACAAAATTAGCTGGGCGTGGTGGTGCGTGCCTGTAATCCCAGCTACTCGGGAGGCTGAAGCTCACTTGAACCCAGAAGGCAGAGGTTGTGGTGAGTCGAGATTGCGCCATTGCACTACAGCCTGGGCAACGAGCGAAACTCCATCTCAAAAAAAAAAAGAAAAGAAAAGAAAAAGAAAATGGCTCACCCCCTAAAATCAGAGCTTTTCCCTTCTCAGCTCTCATGCTGTATCTCTGGGATCTAGTTGTCAGAAGTATGGCCCACACAGTGAGCTATTTTAAAGAGTGTAAAATATTTTTATATGGTAAATATAAAAGGGAAGTAAGTTACGTAGAAGCAAATTTCATGTTATTTGGATAGCCTAGGATAAATTTAAAACATAATTTTCTTCTAAGTAGATCCTGATTAACCACTTCCTTGTAGCCTGAAACCTTGGGATTGCTGAGGTATCAGGTCCGTTTCCTGTTTTAGGTTCAGCTCTCTCCTGGTTATTTTCTTTCTTTTTGTTTTTTTCTTTTCACCCCATGATATCTAGACTGTCTCCTGGTTATTTTATTGCATGACCCCAGATCCACAAGTGAATTTGGAAAGTGGGCCTTTGCTATACTTTTTATGTTGTGAACTTTTAAGTTACTAAGTACAATTTTTTCTAAGGTGAAAATAACCTGCCTTTTGTGGGGAGTGGGAGACTGCAATAATAAGGAGGAAGAAGAAATAATTTCTCTGTATTTAAGAGGTAAATGACAATTCCAAGATTGACCTCAAATTATTTATTTTTGACATAGTTTCAAAGGCATATCACTTGCTCGTATAGATGAACTCAGTATTCTCTAGGGCTTTCTGAATCCGTGGTCTTAATCGGTTTTAAGTGTTTTCATCAACACTGTTTATCAGAAATACAAACTGTTTATTTTATATTTTTAAATGTGTGTTACGTTTGAAACCTTTAAAGAATGGGAATTCATGTACATGATAACATGGGCTCAATCTCAGTTCACTGCAGCCTCTGTCTCCTGGATTCAAGCAATTCTTATGCCTTAGCCTTCCTCGTAGCTGGGACTACAGGCGTGCACCACCATGCTGGGCTGATTTTTGGCATTTTTAGTAGAGACAGTGTTTCACCAGGTTTCCCAGGCTGTTCTCAAACTCGTGGGCTCAGGTGATATGCCCACCTCAATCTCTCAAAGTGCTGGGATTACGGGCATGAGCCGACCATGCACAGCCAAATACTACTTATGTTTTAATAGAGTATATATCAAAGCAAAGACAATGCAAATGGTGCTCAGAGGGACTTGTAGTTGTTTGCACTATCAGCCTCTTTGGCTCCAGAGGTATTAAATACTGTCAGGTTTTTTTTGTTTTTTTTTTTAATACTGTCAGTCTTTTTGACTCAACTGCAAACAAATGAATTTGCTGGAATTAGTAGGTTTCTATCAGATACTTTTATATTGGGTGCCAGTTACCAGTTAAAGAAAATAGTTAGCAATTTTTTTTTTTTTTTTTTTTTTTTGAGACGGAGTCTTGCCCTTTCATCAGGCTGGAGTACAGTGGCGCAATCTTGACTCACTGCAACCTCCGCCTCCTGGGTTCAAGTGATTCTTCTGCCTCTCAGCCTCCCGAGTACCTGGGATTACTGGCATGTGTCACCATGCCTGGCTAATTTTTTTATTTTTAGTAGAGACAGGGCTTCCACGTGTTGGCCAAGCTGGTCTGGAACTCCTGACCTCAACTAATCCACCCGTCTTGGCCTCCCAAAGTGCTGGGATTACAGGCGTGAGCCACTGCACCTGGCTAATTTTTTTTTTTTTTTTTGAGATGAAGTCTCGCTCTGTCGCCCAAACCGGAGTTCAGTGGTGCAATCTCAGCTCACTGAAACCTCTGCCTCACGGGTTCAAGCGATTCTCCTGCCTCAGCCCTTTTTATTGTGTTGTAGTAAGAACATTTAATATGAGATCTACCTTCTAAAAATTTTAAATGTACAATACATTATTACTGTTTTATGTGGTGGGATCTTGCTGTGTTGCCCAGGCCATTCAAGCACTTCTTGTGCCTCAGCCTCCAAAGTAGCTGGGATTACAGGCATGCCTGAAGTATGCAAGTAAGAAGTACTCTTTTTTTTTTTTTTTTTTTTTTTGAGACGGAGTCTTACTCTTGTCACCCAGGCTGGAGTGCAATGGTGCAATCTTGGCTCACTGCGATCTCTGCCTCCTGGGTTCAAGTGATTCTCCTGCCTCAGCCTCCCCAATAGCTGGGATTACAGACGTGTGCCACCAGGCCCAGCTAATTTTTGTATGTTTAGTAGAGAAGGGGTTTCTCCATGTTGGCCAGGCTGGTCTCGAACTGCTGACCTCAGGTGATCTGCCTGCCTGGGCCTCCCAAAGTGTTGGGATTTTAGGCATGAGCCACCAAGCCTGGCTGCTAATGCCTTTCATATCTTATTTTCAAATTTGCCATTTAGAAAAATCGGCCGGGCACAATGGCTCACGCCTGTAATCCAAGCACTTTGGGAGGCCGAGACCAGTGGATCACTTGAGGCCAGGTGTTTGAGACCAGCCTAGGCAGTGTGGCAAAACCCCATCTCTACCAAAAATACAAAAAATTAGTGGGGCATGGTGACACACGCCTATAATCATAGGTGCTCAGGGGACTGAGGCATGAGAATGGCTTGAGCCTGGGAGGTGGAGGTTGCAGTGAGCTGAGATTATGCCACTGCACTCCAGCCTGGGTGACAGAGTGAGGCTCTGTCTTAGAAAAAAAGAGAAAAATCTCTTGTATGTCTGGAAAAATACGATTTACTTAAATATTTCCCAGTTATTTGCAGAGGAGCTAGAGAGATTATTTATTGATAATCGGTGACTCTTTATTACCTTTTAAAAAAAATTATAACTTTCTCCAGACAAGTTTATTTCTTAACCCATTTTTAAAGTACTTTAGAATAAATTATTCAATTAAAATTTCTTCTAAATTGCTTTTATTTGTAGGTTGAACTTTCTGATGTTAGCCAGGGTGGATCTAAAGCTACCACTTCAGCATCAATAGCTAAATTGATGTGGCAATAATTCCTACTGATACTCCCTTAAGGGAATTATATATATATAATATATAATTTATAATTAAAATATTATAAATATAAATTATAAAAAATATAATTAGGCCAGGCGCGGTGGCTCAAGCCTGTAATCCCAGCACTTTGGGAGGCCGAGACGGGCGGATCACGAGGTCAATAGATCGAGACCATCCTGGCTAACACGGTGAAACCCCGTCTCTACTAAGAAATACAAAAAACTAGCCGGGCGAGGTGGCAGGCGCCTGTAGTCGCAGCTACTCGGGAGGCTGAGGCCGGAGAATGGCGTGAACCCGGGAGGCGGAGCTTGCAGTGAGCTGAGATCCGGCCACTGCACTCCAGCCTGGGCTACAGAGCGAGACTCCATCTCAAAAAAAAAAAAATATATATATATATATATATATATAATTATGTATTTATAATTGTACGAATAGTTACTATTATAATAGTTAATATTTTAAATTCTTAGTATGTGTGAAATACATTGCTAAGCCATAATGTAGAATAACTTAATAAGAATCTTAAGAAGTAGATACTATTATCTCTATTGTACAGATTATAAAACAAAGGTTTAGAAAGGATACATAACTTACCGAAGGTCATACATTTAGTGAATGATAAATTCACTTAATTTACCCTAATCATTATTATTATTATCATTTTTTTTTTTTTTTTGAGACAGAGTTTTGCTCTTGTTGCCCAGGCTGGAGTGCAATGGTGCGATCTGGGCTCACCACAACCTCTACCTCCTGGGTTCAGGCAGTTCTCCCACCTCAGTCTCCCGAGTAGCTGAAATTGCAGGCCTGTGCTGCCACGCCTGACTAATTTTTTGTATTTTTAGTAGAGACAGGGTTTCTCCATGTTGGTGAGGCTGGTCTTGAACTCCTGACCTCAGGAGATCCGCCTGCCTCGGCCTTCCAAAGTGCTGGGATTACAGATATGAGCCACTGCACCCAGCCTATTATTATTATTATTATTATCATAATTAGTGGTGGTGGCTGTAAACTTTTTGTCAGTTTCTCTTTTCTTAAAACCTGGGTGCTCCAAAAGAACTGCTTCATTCTTGATAGCCACTGGACAGTTGTTTATAATTATTTTGGAGCTGCAAACCCCTTTGAATATCTGATAAAAGCTATAATTCTTTTCCCAGAAAAATACATTGTACACAAATTTTTGCATACAATTTCAATTTGCATATACCTCTTGAAACCTATCTGTAGATCCTATAATAGTAATCAAATTTCAGTGAGTATGTAACTCACCTGGATTGCTTGTTAAAATATAGATGACCTATTCTCACTGCCCAAAGTTTGGTGCATTAAGTCTGGAGTTGGACTTAGACTCTGTCTACTCCTCTCTACTCCCTCCTCTTTTCTTTTTTTTCAAAAAGATAGGGTCTTGTTGGGCTTAAGGCAACCTCCCACCTCAGCTGGAATTACAGGCATGTGCATGGCTGGAATCTGCCCCCTCTCCCTGCTTTTTTTTTTTTTTTTTTTTTTGAGATGGAGTCTAGCTCTGTCACTGAGACAGGAGTGCAGTGGCGTGATCTTGGCTCACTGCAACCTCTGCCTCCCGGATTCAAGCGATTCTCCTGCCTCAGCCTCCCAAGTAGCTGGGATTACAGGTGCCTGCCACCACGCCCGGCTAATTTTTGTATTTTTAGTAGAGACGGGGTTTCACCTGTGTTGGCCAGGCTGTCTCAAACTCCTGACCTCGTGATCCGCCCCCCTCAGCCTCCCGCAGTGCTGGTATTACAGGTGTGAGCCACTGCATTTTAACAGGCACTTTAAGCACTTCACATGCTTTAGATGCAGGATATTTTAATACCACACTTTACAAAGATACCCTGAGATTAGGAATTTGCTTATTCTACTTCTGTTTTAGAGCAGCTATTACAGACCATATGTTCTAAATGTTCTAAAGTAGGTCTTTATTACCAAGTGATTGTACAATATTGCAATTGCCATTAAGAATGATGTTGACATTAATGTATAGTTTTATTGCTAATAATTCTTCTATTTTCAAATTTTCTGTTTAGAAAAATCTCATCTGAAAAAAATACAATTTACTTAAATATTTCCCAATTATTTGCGGAGGGTCTAGAGAGAGTACTTATTGGTAATCAGTGGCTCTTTATTGCCTTTATTTTGGAAGAAAAAAAACACAAAACAATAGAACTTTCTTTGGTAGATTTATTTCTTAACCCATTTAATGTGGTTTAGAGTAAATTCATCATTTAAAATTTTATTTTAAATTATTTTTATTTGTAGGATGAGCTTTCTGATGTTAGCCAAGGCGGATCTAAAGCTACCACTCCAGCATCAACAGCTAATTCAGATGTGGCAACAATTCCTACTGATACTCCCTTAAAGGAAGAAAATGAAGGATTTGTGAAGGTTACAGATGCGCCAAATAAATCAGAGATAAGCAAACACATTGAAGTACAGGTAGCCCAAGAAACTAGAAATGTATCTACTGGTGAGTGACCCTAGTTCTTTACTTACTAGGAAAGTATTCAGTAAACCCAGATAATGTGGGTATGAGAAAATATATCTTTGCGGGTGTTGCCTGCTTTGTATTTATAAAATAGGCGGATATAGTTGGCCCTCTGTATCTGTGATTCTGCGTCTGTAGATTGAAAATATTTGGAAAAAAAAAAATGATAGCTGTGCCTGTACTAAACATGTACATACTTTCTTCTTACTATCACCTAAACAGTACAGTATGACAATTATTTACATAGCATTTACATTGTATTAGGTATTGTAAGTAATCTAGAGATGATTTAAAGTATATGGGAGGATATTGATAAGTTATATGCAAATAAATGCCATTTTATATAAGGGACCTGAACATCCATAGATTTTGGTATTGTGGTGGGTTCTGGAACCAATCCCCCATGGATACTGAGATAAGACTGTACTTAATTGTATTCAGTGCTTAAAAGAGGTAATGTTTGATTAGTCTTGGAGAGAAACTATTGGGGCCAGGAGTTGGGGGCCAGGAGGTCACAGAGCCTAAAAGACAGGAGGACAGTTCTTTTCTGTCCCCTGTCTTAGTTTAGTCTTTGTCTTTAGTTTCTTTAACTTCCATCTTTTAAATAAGAATGAAAGCAGGGCCTTAGATACCTTGCACTCTGTGTTCCACAATACACAAAGGAAAACTGTCTCTGGTTGCTTATTAGTTTTTTATATGAACTGTTAACTGAATATATGATATATTGTATAATGCTGTATTTCCTAAAACCTAGTCTTGTACTTTTTTTTTTTTTTTTTTTTTTGAGACGGAGTCTCGCTGTGTCTCCCAGGCTGGAGTGCAGTGGCGTGATCTCGGCTCACTGCAAGCTCCGCCTCCTGGGTTCACGCCATTCTCCGGCCTCAGCCTCCCAAGTAGCTGAGACTATAGGCGCCCGCCACCACGCCCGGCTAGTTTTTTGTATTTTTAGTAGAGACGGGGTTTCACCATGTTAGCCAGGATAGTCTCGATCTCCTGACCTCGTGATCCACCTGCCTCAGCCTCCCAAAGTGCTGGGATTACAGGCTTGAGCCACCGCACCCGGCCTGTACATTTTTTAAAAATGTTCAAATGATACCTTTACAACTGTAAAAACAACAGGATTTTTATATTGGGGTACTATGTAATATATGTATTGTTTATTTCATCATGTCCTTTTTTAAGGCTCTGCTGAAAATGAAGAGAAGTCAGAAGTTCAAGCAATCATTGAATCTACTCCTGAGCTGGATATGGACAAAGATCTCAGTGGATATAAAGGTTCAAGGTAACATAAATGTCAGATGAAGACATATTCCACCTCCCCACCCCCAACTCCCATGAACGCTGTTCTCCAGTCTCTGACTGGACAAAATGGATTCAGATATTTTGTTGAATAAATGTTAGTGTTATATTCTAATTCCTATTCTTGAAACTGGACACTGTACATGGTTTAAATTTTTTGTTAAATGTTATCTTTGTAGGATCACGAATTAGGTATATGAGCAGGAAGGATGGTGTCTTAGTCTGTTTTGTACTACTATAGCAAAATACCAGAGTGGGTAATTTATATATTTATTTATTTGTTTGTTTGTTTGTTTATTTTGAGCCTGTTGCCCAGGCTGGAGTGCAATGGCGTGATCTCAGCTCACTGCAACCTCCGCCTCTCAGGTTCAAGTGATTCTCCTGCCTCAGCCTCTCTAGTAGCTGGGATTACAGGCATGTGCCACCACGCCTGGCTTATTTTGTATTTTTAGTAGAGATGGGGTTTCTCCATGTTGGTCAGGCTGGTCTCGAACTCCCGACCTCAGGTGATCTGCCCGCCTCGGCCTTCCAAAGTGCTGGGATTACAGGCGTGAGCTACCATGCCCATCCTTGTTTATTTTTTTTGAGACGGAGGCTTGTTCTGTTGCCCAGGCTGGAATGCAGTGGTGTGATCTCAGCTCACTGCAACCTCTGTCTCCCAGGTTCAAGGGATTCTTCTGCCTCAGTCTCCCAAGTAGCTGGGATTATAGGCACCCACCACCACGCCCAGCTAATTTTTTTTTTTTTTTTTGTATTTTTAGTAGAAACGGGGTTTTGTCATGTTGCCCAGGCTGGTCTCGAACTCCTGAGGTGATCAGCCTGCCTCAGCCTCCCAAAGTGCTGGGATTACAGACGTGAGCCACTGCACCTGGACAATTTATAAAGAACAGAAATTAATTTTCTCACAGTTCTGGAGGCTAGGAAGGCCAAGATCAAGGTGCTGGCAGGGTCAGGTGTCTGGTGAGGGCTGCTCTTTGCTTTCAAGTTGGTGCCTTGTTGCTGCATCCTCTGGAGGGGAGGACCTCTATGTCCTCACATAGCAGGAGGACAAGTGAGCCCTGAACACTGGATAAAGCCTCATTATTTTATAAGGACCCCAATCCTATTTATAAGGGAGAAGCCCTTATGGCCTAATCACCTCTTGAAGGCCCCATCTTAATACTATCACATTGGCAACAGCTGAATTTTATAGGGGACGCATTCAAACTAGGGGAAAAAAGACAGCCAAGACATATCCCATACTTTCTGTAACTTGAGGAAACCAAGAAGCAGGAGTGAAGGAAGTAACAGAGTGGACATGGCAGGGCTGGCAGCAGTGCTACTTGGAGGGCATGAAACAGACCTTTGGCTATGGAGCATGCTTATTTTAGGGCCAGCAGCAGGGGACTCCAGCCTGCCGGACACTTCAGTCCAGCCCCCTCCTGACTGGGGCTTACTCACAGGATTGCATTGTCCCAGCCACTAACTTGGGGCCAGGGCCCCTCCCCCTAGCACTTACTTTGAGTTTGTGCACGTTTCCTGCTGGGTGGGTTCAGAAGATGATTTCTTTTTTATGTGTACATATGCTAAATAAATGTAATTTAAAAAATCAAACAAAAATGTTTGAATAAACTTTTGTACCTTCCCCCAGATCAGGAAGAGAGAATGTACTTCCATCTTGAGAACTGTAATGATCTCATTATTGGAAGAAATTAGTCTCATTTTAGTATCATTTTACATGGGAAGGCTGTTTAGTGGTAGGAAGAAAATGGTTAGATATCATCTTTTTTGTTTGTTTGTTTTTGAGATGGAATCTCGCTCTGTCACTTAGGCTGGATGCAATGGTGCTATCTTGGCTCACTGCAACTTTCACTGCCCTCCCCCCACCCCCTCCCCAGAGTTCAAGCAACTCTCCCATCTCAGCCTCCCAGGTAGCTGAGACCACAGGCGTGCAACACCCCACTGGGCTACTTTTTGTATTTTTAGTAGAGACAGGGTTTTACCACGTTGGCCAGGCTGGTCTTGAACTCCTGAGCACAAGTGATCTGCCTGCCTCAGCCTCCCAAAGCTGGGAGATTAGATGTCATCTTAATCAGGATTATCCAAAATTCATTGATGCTCAAGAATGTCAGACAGGAGCTACTGCCTTTCTTTTCATTTCTTCCATAAAGTTTATCCTTTAATTAATTAATGTCTATAAAAATAAAGCCATTTATTGATCTCTGTTAAGCATTGTGCAGTACGCTATAGTGGTTAAAAGCACAGACTCTAGAGTAAAATTGTGTGGGTTCAAATCCTGTCTTGGATTTGAATCCTAGGTATGTTTTCTCATCTATAAAACGGTGTTGTGTTAATGCCTCAGATGGTTGTGAAGATTAAATGAATCAATTATGATAAATCATTGCAAAATGCCCCATTCAGTAAATGTTAACTAGTACTGTTTTCATCATGATTTTATATAATTTGATCCTAATTACAACCTTATGAGGTAGACTTTTTATGCTTATTTTATAAATAAAGAGACTTAGAACTTGTTCAAGTAGCTTGTCCCAGATTACCAGAGGTGCTAGCAAGAGGTGGACCTGGGATTCAAAACCAGAACCCTCTGTCTCTCTCTCTCTCTCTCTCTCTCTCTCTCTCTCTCTCTCTCTCTCTCAGACAGGTTCTCATTCTGTCGCCACTCTTTTTCCTGGATCCTGCATCACCCTGCTTCTTGATTTATGCCTTTGTTTTGACAGAGCTTATCCTTACTAGCTTTCTCGGTAAAGGGTGCATGACTCTATCACTTCATAGCTCTCTCTTATGCTGTTTGTCTTCAGGTATCTAAAATGACATGCTCATCCTGCCCCTCCTTCATCCCTCCCTTTTTCAGCTGAGATTCTGTGAGAAAATGCAGTCCTAATGTCCTAAGGCATCTCTTGTATATAATGAATTAGCTATGCTCCTGTGCGTCTAGAATAGGACTCTAGGCATGTACTTTCCTTGGGAGAATAGAGAAAATACTTAAATCGTTTTCTGTATTCTGTAGATCAAATAAGGAACCCTGATTGAAAAAGGCTGTGATGTTAACTATTGGCTTTCTATAGTAGATGAGGATATAATGCCTAAAGCACCATATTTTCATCCTCCTAATATTATTATATTTCAAATTCCGTTAATGTTCATTATTTATATCAGTATGACTACATAAAATTAATCTGTAATTCTACTTAGCCACAGAATATAGTATAATTACATTTCATTTCTTTTTTTTCTCCCTCCTCCGAGATGGCGTCTTGCTCTGTTGCCCAGGCTGAAGTGCAGTGGTGCGATCTCGGCTCCCTGCAACCTCTGCCTGTCAGGTTCAAGCAATTCTCCTGCCTCAGCCCCCTAACTGGGATTACAGGCAGGCGCCACCACACCCGGCTAATTTTTGTATTTTGAGTAGAGATGGGGTTTCACCATGTTGGTAAGGCTGGTCTCGAACTCCGGACCTCATGATCTACCAGCCTTGGCCTCCCAGTGCTGGGATTACAGGCGTGAGCCACCGCACCCGGCCCATATAATTTCCTTTACAACTTTTTGTTCTTCTGAAATTAATAAAGCCTTGGGTTATTTTGTTTCTTTTCCTTATGTTTCTGTGTTCCTGTTACTAAATCATTGGCAGACACTATGAAATTCATAAATGTAAAAGTCCCTAATATGACCAAACACAAAATCTGTCTGTTTTTTAGGGCTCACTCTCCTGCAGTCTTCTATTCCCATTCTCCAATTGAGACTACTGTCATAGTTGCTCTGGTTCTGGAATATGCCCTCACTATCATCCCTGGAATTCTTTTCACCTTTTTCTTCTGTTGTATCTTTTGTTTCCTGGATGCCACATCATCCTGCTTGTTGATTTATGCCTTTGTTTTGACAGAACGTATCCTTACTAGGTTTCCAGGCAAAGGGTGCATGACAAGTAAATTTTTTTTTTTGAGCACTATGAACTTGAATTACAAATTTCATAAGAAGACATACTTGATAGTTTGGCTAGATAAAGAACTATAGGTTGGGAGTTTTTTTTCCATCAGAATTGCAAAGACATTACTTCATTTTCATGTTGAGTTCAGGGTGTTGTTATTTGAGTTCTTGCTCATTTTTATATACTCTCTGAAATCTTTTAAGAATGTTACTTTCTTGATTTTTAAAAAATTAATGATGCTGTGCTTGGTGTAGGGGTCTTTTTTGTATCTTCTTATATGAATTAACTGTTTTCATCTGAACATTCCTATCTTCCAGTTCTGAGAAATTCTCTTTCTTCTTACTGTTTCTTCTGCTCTCATTCTGGAACACCTGTTAGCTATGTTTTGAACATCCTGGAATGACTGTCATAATTTATTTTCTCCCCTCTTTCCTGTCTCTTTTATTTTGTACTAATTGCTGGCAGATTTTCTTTTAAACCCTCTTTCTTTTTTTTTCTAAGTTTTTTTTCTGGGTTGGTACTTCTTACACCATCTTGCTATTTTACGAATGCAACATTTATTCTGAAGAAAATTAAGTGCTTTGTTTTTTTGTTGTCGCTGCTGCCTGCATTGTCTTTTTTTGCTCTTAGTGTCTCTGTCACATCCTCTTTGTTTTGGGCCCTTTCTTTTATAATAGAGGCCTTCTTTAAACATCTGGTACTCTGTGGCTGTTTTATTCATACTTAAGTAAATAATGCTGATTCTTCACTTTCCTGCCTATAACATTTAAACTTGGCTTCCATTGTTACTGAGCTGTGCCAAGAGAAGGGAGGTCTCACTGTTCTGGAGGATTGTATCTAGGTCCAGTACTGCCTCTGTACAGTTTTTTTTATCCTGTCCTTCTGTTTCATGTTCCTCCCTACATGCCCTCCCTGTGGTTGCTGGTACCTTCAAGTCCTAGGCCTTTCAGGGGTTCTGGCAGCATATTGACCTCCTCCCTAAACCCCAGTGGCTTAGGTTTCAGCCTTCTCGGGTCTAGTGAATCACTTTCTACTGTTTGCCCATCTGTTTTCCATCTTACAGAATTTTGTTCACATTTCATCTGCTATAGTTTCTTTTTCTATTCTCTTTGTCCTTTTGGGTGTATACCTTTTTAATTTCTTAACTTTCATTTTGGTTGAGTTTCTGAGTTATTAGATGATAAATGACTGTGTTCTCTCTACCATGTTTAACTGGAAATGGTCTACAGAGTTTTTTCTATTAATAATAGTATTCAGGCACAAACATATACACTTCCCTATTCCCCTATATACCCCTGCAAAATAGGGCATATAGTATATACACTGTTTTGCAACTTGATTAAAAAAGAAAACCTTTGTATAATGGGTTTCTTTAGTTTATAAAGCTCTATTTATGTTTTTAACCTTAAAGGTAAAAATTTTAACTTTATATGTGTATAACTTACCTCGTCTGTCCCCTGTTAACGGTCATTTAGCTCATTTCAATTTTTGCCACTATGAGAAATGCTACTCTAACCATCTTTTACACACATAATTGCCTTCTTGTGACATAGGTAATCTTTGGGAAGCACTTAGACCAGAACTTGGTATAGAGCAGAGGAGCTGCCATTACTGCTTGTGTTTGCTGGGATCATACAAGAAAAACATTCTATAATTTCTTCACCAGCTTATTTCCATGGAGCTTAGTGAGAATTTCTTAGGAAGCCTTTGAGAAATCTTTTTAAATTATATTTTCTAGTAAACATAAATTATAGGTAAGAAAGTCCTATGTAGCTTAGCCTATTGTATTCATTTTACAGCGTCTAAAAAGTCTTTGTCATTTGTTGATTTGGTTTTGTTGTTCTTGTTGCATAGCACTCCCACCAAAGGCATAGAGAACAAAGCTTTTGATCGCAATACAGAATCTCTCTTTGAAGAACTGTCTTCAGCTGGCTCAGGCCTAATAGGAGATGTGGATGAAGGAGCAGATTTACTAGGTATGATAGCTCATCTGAAGAAGTATCATACTGTTTTTAAAATTGATTTTTTAAATGATTTAATTGAAAAGTCCTTTAAAATGTCCCCAACTGCTCAGTGGCACAGGGTTATTGCCCTTTTAGGTAGTTATTGGGAACATATTCTTTGTGATCATGAAAGTTTTAAATGAAAGCACCTTTGCTTATGGATATGCTTAAAACTGAATTGCATTTAAACTCATATTTTGAATTCATACAACACAATTTATTGAACTCCTGCTACACATAAGAAACATGGTGTGTATGCGTGTGTGTGTGTGTGTGTGTGTTTGCGTGCGTGTGTGTGTGTGTATGTATGGATTGATGGCTAGTTATTTCCTGGCTTACCTAAATTTCATTATATGCTGTTGACTTTAATTAAATAAGAAATTATAACACTTGATTTTTCTAAGCTTTCACAGAGTATATTATGTTGTAGCTCTATGGTAAATATAATCATTTTAAAGTTTGTGTTCTAGAAGAATACATGGTTTGAAAAGAATATTGCATTTGGCTCTTAGACTATTTGCCTGCTGACCTTTGCCAAGTGGCTTAACCTTTTTGGACCTTAATTTCCTTGTGTGTAAAATGAAGGAGCTGGACCCTAGTTCAGGAGTCTGGCAAACTGCAGCTTACCTCCAACCAAATCCAGCTGATCTCTTGTGTGCGTGTTTAAATGAAGTTTTATTGGAACACAGCCACCACCATTTACTTATTGTCTGTGGTTGCCTTTGCCTACCAACAGCAGTGTTGAGTAGGCAACCGAAACCTAAAGCCTAAAATATTTACTGTCTGGCCCTTTATAGAAAGAGTTTGCCAACCCCTGCCCTGGATGATCTCTAAAGTTCCTTTCAGTGCAGGATTCTGGCTCATATGAATCAGTTTTGGTGTACCTTCCTTATAACTTAAGACCCTATAGAAATTTAAAACTATATGGAATTAAAAATATATGCCTTTGGAGATACTAAGCTAAAAAAAATTTGTATCTATTGGTATAATTATAGTGCAGACTACACTGTTCTCAAAAGGTTTCGTTTGTTAATTGTTATGACTTTGGAGTGGAGTGACATTGCTTGCATTATTTTATGTTAAATTTATTGATTCCCAGTTATGTCCTTGACATTGTAAAGTGTTTTTGAAGGAAAACACAAGTTCTATCTAAATGTCTATCTAGGCCGGTTGCAGTGGCTCATGCCTGTAATCCCAACACTTTGGGAGGCCAAGGCAAGTGGATCGCTTGAGCTCAGGAGTTCGAGACCAGCCTGGGCAACATGGCAAAAAATACCAAAATTAGCCAGACATGGTGGAGTATGCCAGTAGTTCCAGCTACCTGGGAAGCTGAGGTGTGAGGATGACTTGAACCCGGGAGGCAGAGGTTGCAGTGAACATGGGTTGCACCACTGCGTTCCAGCGTGGGTGACAGAGCCAGACCCTGTCTCATAAAAATAAATATCTAGTAAGAGAGATTGAAAGTATTTTAAGTACATACAGTTAGACAGAAAGGGACTGTCACCATTAAAGTTTAAGTAAAACTTTGGGAGAAATTGAAGGAATTGCGTTTCTTATGGAGGGCTAAGAAAGTTTTAATTCTTTTTTTTTTTTAAAGACAGACTCTCATTCTGTTGTGCAGGCTGGAGTGCAGTGGCGCGATCTTGGCTCAACACCACCATGCCTGACTAATTTTTGTCTTTTTAGTAGAGACGGGGTTTCACTGTATTGGCCAGGCTGGTCTCAAACTCCTGACCTCGTGATTCGCCTGTCTCGGCCTCCCAAAGTGCTGGGATTACAGGCATGAACCACCGTGTCCAGCTTGAAAGTTTAATTCTTAAGGAATACTCCATTTTTATATTTACTTTTATGTTTTAATTTTAGTTAACATCAAATTATACCTGAAAAGTTTCTTTTAAGACATAATTGGTTTAAAAAACTAACTCCCTGGCAAAATTGAGAAGCAGATGAAAAAAATGTTAGAAGAACTTAAAAATGTATATTCAGTGCAGTAAAATTCACCAGAATCGATATACATCACCCCACAAAATTCCTTTATGCTGCCTGTTTGTATTAACAAGAATGAAGTACTTCTGAATATAATTTGTACACTGTGTTACCTCATAATGCAGTAATGAGTGACAAAATTTTTAAGGTTGGTGGCCCCAAACTTTCTTTTCTTATGAAGCATTTAGAAGCCCCATAATGCTTAGAAATATCTGTGGTCTTTTAAATCAAATAAAAGTAATATCCTGATGCTTTGGTTTCTTTGCCACTTTAAAGATAAGAAACAGACTACCAACTATCTTTTCCATTTTGTAGATGTTGATACATTTACCTCTAGAATAGTCCAGATTAGAATATTTTAATATATTACTGTAAGTTTAGTTACTTATGAATACTTTTGGTCAAAGATGGTAAATAAAAATGTTCCTGGCTGGGCACAGTGGCTCATGCCTATAATCCCAGCTCTTTGGGAGACTGAGGTGGGCAGATCACCTGAGGTCAGGAGTTCGAGACCAGCCTGGCCAACATGGTGAAACCCCAGCTCTACTAAAACTACAAAAATTAGCCGGGCATCGTGGTGTGCACCTGTAATCCCAGCTACTTGGGAGGCTGAGGCAGGAGAATTGCTTGAACCTGGGAGGTGGAGGTTGCGGAGAACTGAGATTGTACCACTGCACTCCAGCCTGAGTGACAGAGCAAAACTCTGTCTCAAAAAAAAAAAAAAAAAAAAAAAAAAGTCCTTGGCTTCTCTTCTGTGTAATTCAGTGATAACAAATTTCAATCATTATATATGGACTCAGTACTTAAGATTACCCTTTTTTTTTGAGGCGAGATCTCACTATGTTGTATAGACTGTCCTGGAACTCCTAGGCTCAAGGAATCCTCTTGCCTTTAGCCTCCCAAGTAGCTGGGACTACAGGCATGCACCATCATGCCAGCATAACCTTTTTCTAATTTTACTAATTTAAAAGAATCTCAACAATTTGTCCTTTATCTTGATTGGTGTCTCATCCCTCAACTTTCTTATTTAAAACTCTCTTTGCTGGGTTTCTGTGATATCAGCTTGCCCATGTCCTTTCCAGTCTCTGACTCTACCTTTTCAGTCATCTTAACAGGATCTGCTTCCTTTCCTCATCTTTCAGATATCAGCGCTCCTGTCCTAGGTCTGATACTTTGAGAAATCATATTTGCTCTCATTGTTTCTTGGTTTTCATGGCTAATTATTCCCAAGTTTTTATCTCCATCCCAAATCTTTTTCTAGAGCCCAAGACTATTATTTCCTAATTGCATACTAGACACCCCTAAGATGACCTGGAGGGCTTTACATTTGACATGTATAAAGCTCAGTTTGTCATCTTTATTGTTCTGTCCCCCAAGGCTGTTCTTGGACCAACAGGCACTGTTTCAGTGAATGAATAGCTCTCTATCCTGCACCTCTCAGTTTCCCTCACAGCGCATCACCAAGGCTTGTTTGTTCCCTCTCCTAAATGTGTGTGTGTATACATACATACATACATATATATATGTGTATATATATATTTTTTTTTCTTGCCTTGCTTAAGTGATACATCCTCCAGAAATTCTGCCTTGATCCCCTTAGTTTTCCCTGAAATGTATTCCCATGGCACTGCATTTTATTATACCACTTTTCATACTTTACTGTTATTTTTTAGTTACCTGTCTCCCTGGACAGACTATGAGTTCAATGTGGCTGAGACAACTGTGTTTTTGTTCACGGTTGCGTCTTTAGCACATAGCAACTGAGTGAATGGATTGCTAAATAGTTCTGACGGTTTTGTTTCACCTCAAAATCGGTGATTCTTCTCCTTTTGGGATTAAAAATTCTTTACAGGAGAATTTGTAAGAGAGCAATGCACCTTTGGAAAAATACATGTATAGAACTAGGTAAAATTGTGCATTTTCTCAAGGAATTACCATATAACTCTGAAGCTCATCTGTGGACCTAGCTTGAGAATCAGTGTTAAAATCCAAATAAAACTTCTATGATTTTAAAAACGGCCAGGCAGTTTGGTTTTTTTTGCTTGTTTTTAATAAGTAAAGTTATCAAATTTATTGGACCTAAATTTGTGCTTCATTTAAGTCTTGAATAGAAATGAGGCCACTTTAAGTTACGTTTTTCTTATAAAGAATTTTTATTGATCATTTCAAAATGAAATTTTAGCTAATCCTATTGGTTATATATTCAATTTATACACCATATATTAAGGTAACTCTTCATTGGGAATGTGTACATTTAATGTAAACTTTATTTATTTTTGCCATCTCAGAAAGGCTTTATTTCTACTTCATCCGGGTCTCATACATACTCAGAGGCACCATCATGTGTTTCCATTTGGTATCCTCGTGACTTTTTGTAGTCTTTTCCCTTAAGACTAGACTCTGTACATTGCCAGTTAATCTTTTAACTATAATTTTAAAATGTTGTTGCTGTTGTGTCATTGATGCAAGAAGACCAATAAAAGTACAGTACAGGGAAATTCACAACATATTATAGTGGAACAGCCTGAGTCACATTTAGGTGATGGCGAGGACCCAGTAGCAGTATATTCATGCACCTGAAGACATGCAAGCCGAGTAGGATAATATATGGATTATACAGTGAATTTTCTAAGCCCACTGAGGACTTTGTGTCTTTTCAAAAATGTCCTGTATACCCTCCAGTTTGCAGAATATCTGTCTTGTCTACTGGCTTCATGGCTAATGTAAACTTTAGAAACTATATTATAGGATTTGTTTTTCCTGTAGAACACATTTCAATTTTTTTCCTTTTTATAAATATTTACACTTCATTGTGTTTAGTTAATGGTTTCTCTACATCTTGTCAATTTCTTTGTTTCCTCTCTTTCAAAGTAAATGAGTTTAGTTCTTGCTTTCTGAAAACAATCTAATTGAGATTCTCACTCATTTTTTTCTTGGGCTGCTTACCTAGGGGAATATTCTGGTGTGTATGATTTTTGAATATTTTAATATTACTGCTTTTTAAGCTAGGTGTTCTTGGCTGCTGTTCTCATCTAATGCTTTCTCATCATTTTTTTCTGCTCAACTATTTTTTTGCCTTTCATATATTTTCAGCTTTCATGCTTATCTAAGTGCTTGAGAGTTTATAGCAAACATAGTTACTATATAAACTTTTTTCAACCAGTCTACACTCTTATTTCTTCTGTCTCTATAACTTTATTAAAAAGTTAACTTTCCCAGCCATTGTATCTACAAAGGAAGAAAAAGTTAGCATTAGTGTTTTAAGCAAATATCTTGCCGAAGATTGTTTTGGAGTTAAGAATTTGGAAACATTTTTGGGATTTTTATTTTGTTTGCTTTGGTTTCAGTTTGTGGATAATACATAGGTAGATGATTAAGTAATCTATTTCTGATATTTAATTCATTCTGGTGTAAGTACCTTGATCTTTGAGAAAATTAGAATATAGACAAAATATGAGTCCAGGTGCACAGAATATGTAGCATTCCTAGGTTGGCTGTATTTGTTTTAAGTAATTTTAAAATCATTTGGAAAATTACCTTTTTTAAAATAAAGGAACATGTTAACTCCTTTGTCTTGTGTAGTTTTCTTTAGAAAGATTTCTTTCCTGTTTACTTGGGTTATGATTATTACTTCTTCCATTGTATGTGATTTTCCAACATTATTAGCTCACAATTCCTTGAGATGAGTGACTGGTGGGTTTTTTTGTTTTTTTGGGTTTTTTTTGTTTTGCTTTGACTTTTTGTTTTTTGAGTGATATTCCCTAGTGTGTTGTTTCATTTCTTCAGTTTCTCAGGAGAATCAAATTACTAGCTTTCTTCTCCCTAAAGACCAGTCCGTTGGATCTTGCATTGGATGCTGTATGTGCCTGTCTCACAGTAGTCATTAAAATGCCAAACACTGTCAAAGATAGCCACTCAAGTGATAACTGAACATTATTATTTTATAGGTGGCACTTTGAAGGAAAGTTTGTATTGTTGATTGAAGATTTTCAATCTAATTATAGTCATTTTTATTGTGAGAAAGAATTGGTAAAGCATTTTTTAGCTATATCAGCATCCTTATGAATGAAGGAAATCATCTTTATTTCTGTCTTTTACACATCATTATGCATTAAATCATAACATTGTGATTCCAGATGTTTTCATATCATGTATAAAACTTTATAGATTAATAATCTGTTTTCATGCTGTTTCTTACGTAAAACATTTCTTGTTCTTTGTTTTTGCTTTACATGGAATGCATGGGCTTTAAGACCATAATTTCTTTGGTAAGGTTTCATCTGCCTTGGGGTTCTGTCTTTCTTTGGCCTTGGTTTTGCCTGTTCTCTATTAATAAGGTCTAATTTTTAGGCAAAAGCCTCCAAGGTCGGATGTGATTTAGAAACAATTTAGATCCATATTAAAGCTGTTCTTTTTTCCCCTAAATAATGTTGGAATATTAGAATATTTGGCAGAAACGTCTTGATCCTTTTGAAATACTATCTATGAGAAATAAAATATAGACTAACAGATATTGAAAATTGGCCTTATTCCCTAGCAAGCCAATCCAGATTTAAGAAAGAAATTGGCCAACAAAATCTTTAGCCTTGTTTGTAATGAATAATTATTTATAATTTTATAATCTATTAAAGTAGATCCATCAAATGAAATAGACAAAATAAGATTAATAAAGGACAGATAACATTTCTAAAATAAAACTTGTGACTGTAGCTTATATTTTAAATGTATATGATTATTGATGTATTTATTTTCAAAGTCTTTATCTTTTTTCTTTTGATAGGAATGGGTCGGGAAGTTGAGAATCTTATATTAGAAAATACACAACTGTTGGAAACCAAGTAAGTATATGTGAAATTTTAACAACAGAAGATAAATAATTTTATTCTTGTCCAAGTCAATGACACTTCATCATTTTAACGTAATACTAATGGAATCTCCCTGTCCCATCTCGTTCCCCTCCTCTGAGTGTACACACACACACACACACGCGCGCGCGCGCGTGCGTAATGTTGGGACCTACATTGCCCTGATGGATATGTTTCCTTGCCCTGTTTTTTTGTAGAAACAAATTGTCATCTCCTTTTCACTCTATAAGTATCCATGCCTTTTTCTTAATCTTCTGGATTTGTCCTGGTTTTACAGTTTTTTTATTCCCTCCCCTGACATTTGTCTGTTTTCTTATCTCTTCTCCTGGGGTTTCTTTTATTTCCAGACAAATATTTTGAAGTATACTCAGCCTTCCTCTTCAGAGCTGCCTTCCTTAGCTGTGCATCCTTGGGTGCAATTTGTGGAGTCTTAAGCCCTCAGACACATTTAGTGGGACAGATCCCCAGTCATGTGGAAAAGCTGACTGGGTTCCTTTATCAGTTTGCTGTATCAGAGCAACTTTGGAACATCTGTGTATATCCAAGACAGACTACAGTTATAATGAGGTCCTATGCCCACTATGCCCAAAGGAACTGGATCTCCATTTTTTTTCTTCAGCTTAGACTGTCTTAACTTTCCAGTTTAGACTTTTCTCGTTATTTATTAAAGGTAACATCAAGGAATAATTTTACTTTATTGATTGGGTAATATATTCTCAGGAATTATTAACAATAGTAACCTCATGAATGCTATTTTTAAAATTTAATATTCTCACTTTTTAGTAATTGATGGTCTGTCTTGTTTTATTCATTTGATAAATGAGTAAAACCTTAGACTGTTGCTTTGTGTTCTTTTTGCATTTATCTACAAACAACATCAGGTAGAATGTCTTAAAGTATTAAATTATTCATCTTTATGGTTGTACAGTTACTTTAGTCTACAAAGGAATAGCTGAAAGATGGAAAGAATATTTATTTGTAATGATGCACTTGAAATATGTGTTTCTTAGAAATGCTTTGAACATAGTGAAGAATGATTTGATAGCAAAAGTGGATGAACTGACCTGTGAGAAAGATGTGCTGCAAGGGGAATTGGAGGCTGTGAAGCAAGCCAAACTGAAGCTAGAGGAAAAGAACAAAGAATTGGAGGAAGAGCTTAGGAAGTAAGTTTTAACTGTGTTGTTCTAAACCAAACTCTTTGCCAGTTATGCCACAAAGGGTTACAGGTGTAACCCTGAGACTGAGACCTTCTGTCCACTTAAGCCTGGAAGGCCAAGAGCTGCCTGGGAGAGGGCAAAGTGCCCCAGCCCATTGCCTCTGCTGTGAGCAGGCCTCTCCAGTTGCTAGCCTATTATCTAAATATTGACTCCTGTCACCCAGGCTGGGGTGAAGTGGCAAGGCTGTGGCTCACTGCAACCTCTGCCTCCTGAGTTCAAGCGATTCTCTTGCCTCAGCCTTCTGAGTAGCTGGGATTACGGGCACCTGCCACCACACACGGCTAATTTTTGTACTTTTATTGGAGACAGGGTTTCGCCATGTTGGCCAGGCTGGTCTTGAACTCCTGACCTCAGGTGATCCACCTGCCTTGGCCTCCCAAAGTGCTGGGATTACAGGCATAAGCCACTGCGCCCAGCCTAAATACTGTCATTTTTTATGTCTATAATGATGCAAAAAAAGTTGGAGACTGTTCAAACATCTTTGTTTTGATAATAAGGAAATTTAAAACATTATTTTTTTAAATCCCGCTTTCTTTAATACCTGTTTATTTCTGAAAACAATGCTATGATATGATGATACTCCACCAAATGAAGGTGGCTAAATACCCTGTTTGGGAAAAGAAAAATAATCCTTTAGTGGTAGTTAAAATTGTTGACCTACTCTCTCTCTTTTTTTTTTTTTTTTTTGAAAAGATGAGCTCAATTCAAATAACATGTTTTGTTTTGTTTTTTCCCCACTAGAGCTCGAGCAGAAGCTGAAGATGCAAGGCAAAAAGCAAAAGATGATGATGATGTAGGTTTACAGTTCTGGACTTTTTTTCTTACCTTACCATGTTTTGGTATTTTGGGAAGCTCTTTCTAAGTAAGCTTTGGATATAATACTATAAAGATTTTTAAAAGTCAGGAAGCATGTTAATGGTCATGAATAGGATAGCTCATGCTTTTACATGGTATCCAGATGCTGAGCTTTCTGGCTCCATGCAGTGTGTTCATTTTCCCTCTGTGCCTCTGTGCACCTGTATTTGCATGTTCAAGTTCAAGGACCAACTGGGACATTTTGGGGTTTTTGGTTGTTGTTATTGTTGTTTGGTTTCAATTTTTGATTTAGAAATATGAAAGCTTAACAATAATAATTATTTAATAGCATTAAACAAAAGATGAAGTCTAGAACTTTAGTACTAGCCAATTAGTTCATATTGTTGTGAACATAAGTACAAAAGAATAAACATGAGCTTCTTGCTAATATGCTTAGCATACTTCTAGTCTTCTTTTTTTTTTTTTGAGGCAGAGTCTCAGTCTGTCACCGACGAGGCTGGAGTGCAGTGGTGCGATCTCAGCTCACTACAACTTCCACCTTCCAGGTTCAAGCCATTCTTGTGCCTCAGCCTCCCGAGGAGCTGGGACTACAGGTCTAATTTGGCTAATTTTTTGTATTTTTGGTAGAGGTGGGATTTTGCCATGTTGGCCAGGCTGGTCTCTTAACTCCTGGCTTTAGGTAATCCACCCCAGTCAGCCTCCCACAGTGCTGGGATTACAGGTGTGAGCCACCCAGCCCAGCGTCATAATCATTCTTGTAACAGATATTTGCAGGTCAAAGGTCAGACCAAAGATATATGGTTGTTTTGGACAGAATGATCACTTGGTGCCCCTTCAGTCTCTGTTTTTTAATATCTTATTTAATGATACACACAAAAACATGTAAGGCCTGCAGGTTATGAATCATAATAAATTAACATTTTGAACTTACCACCCAATCTGATCATTAGAACATTGCTAAACATTGAACTATTCTGCGTTCCTCCCCTGCAGAGAAAGCTGCTATCCTATATTTATCATTTGCTTAACTTTAAAAAGTAATTTTATCATATCACATATGTATATATGTTTTAATTTTTACTTTTTTGTGTTTCACACTATATTTAGTCTTGGGGACCAGCTTCTTTTCCTCAGTGGCATGTTTTTGAGATTCATCCACGTTTTAATATAGTGCTGTAGTTATCATTCATGTTTACTACTTTATGATACCCCATTGAATGAATAGTCTACAATTTATGTTTTTATTTTTCTGTTAAGGAATATTTAGTTTGTCTCAGCTTTTTACAATGCTGTTGTTACAAACATTACAGTACAAGTCTCCAGGTGGGCAGGAGCAGTAAGTAGCCTTTCCAGAGTACATACCTACTAGTGGGCTTGCTGTGTTATAAACTTAAGATCTTTATCACTTGTTGTTTAACTTTATTGAAAGGAGAGGCCCAGGTTCTGTAACAGAACAACAAAGGAGGAGGACTGCTAAGGGCTAAGCTTAGCGTCTTTCTTACTGTCCCAAACCTTTCAGCTTTGATGCAAAATGTGGATAATGAAAGCCTATAGGACATTGACTTGAGCCGTGCTCCTTTGAGGTCTTACCCCTATGCTTACTCTATATTCACATTACTCTCTAAGAGTAATTCTGACTAATACAATTGTCTCCATCTGTTTGCATTTATGTTGGTATTTTAGCGACTCTTATAGTTGAATACCTTGGTAACTAGGCAGTAAGTTTACCCTTCATGCTGGTCTCAGGTGAGTATGTGGTTTGGTAATTTGAGATAAATGGAACTAACTTATAACTATTTTCTGAGTGACAGTTGTTACAGAGCATGAATTAAAATAATGTTAGAGCAACATTTTTAGGTGAAACTTACAATAGCATATTAAATCTATGTAGATAACAATTTTGGTTTTAGTTTAAAATCTGCACTATTCTTTATTTTTATTTTAGTATTATTACTATTTTTTAAAGACAGAGTCTCGCTCTGTTACCCAGGCTGGAGGAGTACAGTGACAATCAGCTCACTACAGCCTTGAACTCCTGGGCTCAAGTGATCCTCCTACCTCAACCTCCCAAGTAGCTGGGACTACAGGTGCATGCCACCCCACCTGGCTATTTAATTTAATTTTTTGTAGAGCCAGGGTCTCACTGTGTTGCCTAGGCTGGTCTTGAACTCTTGGCCTCGAGCAATTCTATGCAATTTTTATTTTTTTAACCTCAGCCTCCTGAGTAGCTGCGACCAAAGTTGTGTGCCACCCCATACCTGGCTAATTTTTTATTTTCTGTAGAGATGGGATCTCACACCACATTGCCAAGGCTGGTCTCAAATTCCTGGGCTCAGGTGATACTCCCAAAGTGCTAGGATTATAGGCATGGACCATCGTGCCAGGCCCTACTGGTTTTTTTTGTTGTTGTTGTAGTTTTGTTTTTTAAAGACAGGATTGCACTCTCTTGCCCAAGTTGAACTGCAGTGGTATGATCATGGCTCACTGCAGCCTCGATCTCCCAGCTCAAGCCATCCTCCTACCTCAGCTTCCCAAGTAGCTGGAACTACAGATGTGTGCCACCACTCCTGGCTACAGGGTTTTACTATGTTGCCTAGGCTGGTCTCAAACTAAGCTTGAGCAATCTACCTGCCTCAGACTCCCAAAGTGCCACTACTACAGGCGTGAGCCAATGTGTCCTGCCCCCTACTATTCTATTTTTTAGCCTTATTTTTTATATATTTTTAAGAACTACGAGAATAGACCCCCAGTACTCTTTATGATTTCTTTGTAATGTGTTCAAATATGTATGTATATATTCAGAAATTAAATTGCCACCTTTTATCTTTGTAGTCATGAGTGATTATTTAAATCTCTTTGTTGGCTGGACACAGTGGCTTACACCTATAGTCCCAACACTTTGGGAAGCTGAGGCAGGAGGACCACTGGAGTCCAGTATTTCAAGACCAGCCTGGGCAACATAACGAGACCCTGTCTCTACAAAAAAATTTAAAAATTAATCGGGCATGTTAGCATGTACCTGTAGTCCAAGCTACTCAGGAGGCTGAGGTGGGCAGATTGCTTTAACGCAGAAGTTTGAGGCTGCAGTGAGCTGTGATTTCACCACTGTGCTTCAGGGTGGGCAACAGATCAAGACCCTGTCTCAAAAAATATATTTAAAAAAATAATTTTAAAAAATCTCTGTTGATTTTGTTATAAGGCCATTTTTCTTTAAATGATCTACTAGATTAGAAATTAAGGAATGCTTAAAAACTGGAAGATTTTGCATAACTCTGAGATGAACACCAAGACATATATAAGCTTCCAGAATGATCTCTCATTTTCTTGTCATTATAGAGTGATATTCCCACAGCCCAGAGGAAACGGTTTACTAGAGTAGAAATGGCCCGTGTTCTCATGGAGAGAAACCAGTATAAAGAGAGATTGATGGAGCTTCAAGAAGCTGTTCGATGGACAGAGATGATTCGGTGTGTATAACAAGCATTCCATTATTTTCCTACTATTATTTTGTAGGTTTGAATATTCCTTCATTTGGAACTAAAGTCCTGCCCTGTGAGATCCAAGTCCCTTTCTCTGTTTACTAGGAGAGACTTTCTAAAGTAACACTCAGAATTAGCAACAGAATGTGATCAAAGGAGGTGCTTTTTGGGCCAGTAAGCGATCTTGGAGGATGTTACGATGACCTCTAAAAGGCAATTATTATTACTTAGGAATGATGGTCATTTTTCATGTGTAGAAATCAATACTACTTTCCCGGTAATGTCCGGAAAAGATCACAATTTCATATGCAACACAGGAAAATCAATTATTTTGACTCAGTGTCTTTCTGTCAAATACTCTTGCTTGATTTCTTTCCCTCTTTTCTTTTTTTTAATTTTTTTATTTTATTTATTTATTTATTTATTTATTATTATACTTTAAGTTTTAGGGTACATGTGCATAACGTGCAGGTTTGTTACATATGTATACTTGTGCCATGTTGGTGTGCTGCACCCATCAACTCGTCAGCACCCATCAACTCGTCATTTACATCAGGTATAACTCCCAATGCAGTCCCTCCCCATGAGATACCATCTCACACCAGTTAGAATGGCGATCATTAAAAAGTCAGGAAACAACAGGTGCTGGAGAGGATGTGGAGAAATAGGAACACTTTTACACTGTTGGTGGGATTGTAAACTAGTTCAACCATTATGGAAAACAGTATGGCAATTCCTCAAGGATCTAGAACTAGATGTACCATATGACCCAGCCATCCCATTACTGGGGATATACCCAAAAGATTATAAATCATGCTGCTATAAAGACACATGCACACGTATGTTTACTGCGGCACTATCCACAATAGCAAAGACTTGGAATCAACCCAAATGTCCATCAGTGACAGACTGGATTAAGAAAATGTGGCACATATACACCATGGAATACTATGCCGCCATAAAAAAGGATGAGTTTGTGTCCTTTGTAGGGACATGGATGCAGTTGGAAACCATCATTCTTAGCAAACTATCACAAGAACAGAAAACCAAACACCGCATGTTCTCACTCATAGGTGGGAACTGAACAATGAGATCTTTCCCTCTTTTCTAACTGTTTGTGCCAAGTACACCCTTCCATTGGTATCTTTCAGTCAGGTGGCTCTTAAATCTCACCCAATGCTGCCATCTAATGGTCATGGTCTCAGTAACAGTGTTTCTTTAATTTAGAAAGAGCTCCCGAAAAGTTTATAAATGAGCTGCCCCCATCAGATTTACCAATAATAGTATACATTCACATGTTGTTTTTAAGTTTATGAGCATATTCCTTAATTGCCAACTTTTACTTCCTTAGTATTACATCATTTATTTCAGTTTATGTACCCTTTACCAATGTTATACTAGAATCAAGTGTTTTAACACATCATTTTACAATTTGCTGTAATTGTAATTGCTTATAACTGCCCATAAGGAAGATCAGTATTCTAATCTATATTTACTAGACAATGAAACTAACCCACTAAGAAGTGTGTTCTTAACTGCAGTATTTAGTGGATATCGAATAAATAGTAAGTAAATATTCAAAAAACTGAAAGTGGACTTTATTTATTTATTGAGATGGAGTCTTGCTCTGTTGCCCATACTGGAGTGCAGAGGTGCAATCTCAGCTCACTGCATCCTCCACTCACTGGGTTCAAGCAATTCTCCTGCCTTGGCTCCCTGGTAGCTGGGTTTCCAGGTGTGCACTACCATGCCCAGCTACTTTTTGTATTTTTTTAGTAGAGACAGGGTTTTGTCATGTTGGTCAGGCTGGTCTCGAACTTTTGATCTCAAGTGATCCACCCGCTTCGGCTTCTCAAAGTGCTGGGATTACAGGCGTGAGCCACTGTGCCCAGCCGGACTTCACTTTCCATTGCTGTTTTTAACTCTAGCAGCCAAGTGGTAGTCAACAGATTAAAGGAAATGGTAGCTTACTTTTAACTTATTCACTGAATTAAAGAATGCTTTTAATTTAGTTCGTAACAAAAAAGTAATGAAAAGGGAGCTCTGATTATGATGGCAGAATCTCTACCACCTTATAAATCAATTTGGAATATCCTATTTTCTGAAATTTTGTTGAATTACCTGTCAATCCAGTTTATCCTCTTCCCTGCTGTGGTCATCTTTCCAGTGACGGAGAAGTTTTAGTCTTATGAAAAATGACCCCTCAGAACGCCAAAGTTTCAAGCTATTTTGTGAGAGCTGCAAATACAGGTGATAGAGACTTTCATGTAAAGATGGGAATTTACAAGGCAATATTTTAATAAAAGGGAAAGTTAGAGGGTATCTTTTCAATAAAAAATGTTAAATACCATTCAGGCATGTTGGCTATCTGTCTAGCACGTATTATAATCCTCTGTCGGTAGACTAAGCTCTTTGAGGGAGGGATGATAATTTTATTTTTCTTGGTAGAATTAGCTTTAGCAGATTGACTGACACATGGTAGGTCAAAGTAACTACTGTATTTATTGAATTTAATTGTTGACTCTTCTCTGAGTATCCCATGAACTTCTTGGGTCTCTTGTTCTTCAGAAAGAAAGGTAGACTACCTCACTGATAACATATTTATTTTCTTTTCTTTTTGAATGTAGGGCATCACGAGAAAATCCAGCCATGCAGGAAAAAAAAAGGTCAAGCATTTGGCAGTTGTAAGTATTGAAAAACAAATAAAGATGTTAGACAGCACATGAGACAAGAAAATTGCAGTCAAAATTTATTTCCAAGAATGATTTTATGTCCATTTTCTTTCCTTCATTTTTTTTTTTTAAACTAGGGTAATGGGTAAGTAGCTAAACTGACCTTTTTTTTTTTTTTTTTAATCTATAGTATGCCAACTCGGTAAGGCTGTTCTCAAGGACAAAAAAAATGATATTGTAAGCTGCATCGTGTTGATTGTGCATTTGTTGCAATCCTCTGCCAAATTTAAATAATGGGAATTATTTATAGACTTGAAAGTGACCTGGATCCCCATTAAATAGGCTTCTGATTGGCTGGTTTTGTAATTGTAAGAAACCTTACAAAGTGAAGATGAGGAATTTAGTGCTTGTAGGGTTTGAGTAGTATTGTGTATGTATTGGGCTTGGGTTATGTTTGTGCTAGAAGTACTCTGTGTTTACTGTGATTAAAACTTACCCATTTTTGGTGAATCTGCTATTTAATGGAAGTGTCAGTTTAAAAAAAAATAGACCTGAAAGTAGTTATTTAAATTGAGCTTAATCAGAAAATGTATAAGATGTGTGTTAACACGGTAATATGTGTGCTAGTACTTGATTATAATAAGCTATTTTTAGAACTGGCATACTAAGCTTCTATTCACATCACACAGCCATAACCTTGCTGTTTAACAATCGCTCTTACCTTGCACCAAGTAGGAGCTAGCAAAAAAACCAAAAAAGTATATATTTATTTAGTAGGAGAAGTTTCCTCTACTTAAGAGCTTCTTGCTTTCATTATGGAAATTGCTGGTTAAAGAACAGGCACCCGCCAATCTAAGCAATAGTTTCTCTTCGCTGAATGTCTGAGTTTGGCTATGAGTTATTGCTAAGGCTGCAGCGTGTAACTACAGAAACTGTTTTTGCCAATTTCTAATTCATTGCCTTGTAAAAGTGCTCTGAAATTTTCTTCAGCATAAAAGTTTGTGGAAAATCAAGGGTTGTTTCTCACAGTACATGTGACATGCAGACATACTTTCTTCTTTTAGTTTCAGCCGACTTTTCAGCTCCTCAAGTAACACGACTAAGAAGCCTGAACCACCTGTTAATCTGAAGTACAATGCACCCACATCTCATGTTACTCCCTCTGTCAAGAAAAGAAGCAGCACCTTATCTCAGCTCCCTGGGGATAAGTCCAAAGCCTTTGATTTCCTTAGTGAAGAGTAAGTCTCTTCAAATTAATCGTTATACTCTAAATTAAGTTAATGGTTCAGAATATTCTTGGCCTTTTATCAGCTATAAGGATTCAGGTAAATCTATAAAAAAATCATTTCTGGGCTGGGCGCAGTGGCTCACGCCTGTAATCCCAGCACTTTGGGAGGCCAAGGTGGGCGGATCATGAGGTCAGGAGTTGGAGACAAGCTTAGCCAATACGGTGAAACCCTGTCTCTACTAAAAATACAAAAATTAGCTGGGCATGGTGGTGTGTGGCTGTAATCCCAGCTACTTGGGAGGCTGAGGCAGAAGAATCGCTTGAACCCAGGAGGTGGGGTTGCAGCGAGCTGAGATCATGCCACTGCTCTAGCCTGGGCGACAGAGTGAGACTCCGTCTCAAAAAATAAATAAATAAATAAAAAATAAATAAATAAAATCATTTCTGTAACTTGGCTATCTTTAAGTAAATTACTTATAGTCAACAGTTTTTATGAAAATTGCATTTTAGTTTTTATAAAAGAGAAGGATTTTTTAAAAATGCCTCATTTTTGCTGGTATGATAACATTGATAAATACCTATTAATAGAAATGTTAATGGTTTTCAGAGATAAATGAGCCTTTATCCTAAATGTCTGAACATTTCTGTTGGTGTCAAAGGACCTGGTTTTCTGTCCTGATTTGACTACCCATTAGGTACAAATGCTTGGGCAAATTAACCTTTCAGAGCCCTCAGTTTCTCTGTCTGTAAAATTAATCTGATACCCTATCTCAAAGGTGATTGGATCCAATTATTATCTGTAAAGTATCTGACATATAGGTAGATACGTTAACTGTGGTATATATACATAGCAACTCATCTTATGAAAATTTAAATGGCCAAAAGAATGGCAAATTATTTTCAAAATCATTTTAATAATATTTTACCTTATAAGTACAAAGTTTACCAAATCAGTTTGCATTTTTATCTTCTGAAACAAGTTAATGGGATCTAAAATCTAACCTATATCAATCTTCCTAAGCAGATATTGATTTATTCAATTTTTAAATCACTTCCAGCACATTTTCTGGCATTAGGATATTCTCAGTAAATATTTGTTTAATGAACGACAACAACAAAAAAGCCAAAAATACTTAAGAATTTTCCCGTTTCATATGGCCAGCATCTGAAACCTGATAGAAAATTGGTGGCTGGGGCCGAACACAGTGGCTCAGGCCTGTAATCCCAGCACTTTGGGAGGCCAAGGCGGGCAGATCACAAAGTCAGGAATTGAGACCATCCTAGCTAACATGGTGAAACCCCGTCTCTACTAAAAATACAAAAAAATCAGCCGGGTGTGGTCGTGGGCGCCTGTAGTCCCAGCTACTCGGGAGGCTGAGGCAGGAGAATGGTGTGAACCTGGGAGGCGGAGCTTGCAGTGAGCCGAGATCGCGCCATTGCACTCCAGCCTAGGTTTCAGAGGGAGACTCTGTCTCAAAAAAATAAATAAAATAAATAAATTTGGTGGCTGATGATTCAATTTAATGTAACAAAGCTGCTTGCTAACCTGTTAAAGCTTAGGCACTGAATTAACTACACAAACTTAAAAAGACCAGCTTTAGTATAACACTTTTTTTTTTTTTTTGAGATGGTGTTTTGTTCTTGTCCCCTAGGCTGGAGTGCAGTGGTGCCATCTTGGCTCACTACAACCTCCACCACCCAGGTTCAAATGATTTTCCTGCCTCAGCCTCC
This sequence comes from Macaca mulatta, assembly GCF_049350105.2. Taxonomy (NCBI): domain Eukaryota; kingdom Metazoa; phylum Chordata; class Mammalia; order Primates; family Cercopithecidae; genus Macaca; species Macaca mulatta. The sequence continues at coordinate 59,017,251 of NC_133421.1, forward strand.
CGAGTAGCTGGAATTATAGGTCCGCACCACCATGCCTGGCTAATTTTTGTATTTTTAGCAGAGACGGGGTTTTACCATGTTGGCCAGGCTGCTCTTGAATTCCTGACGTCAGGCTATCTGCCCTCCTTGGCCTCCCAAAGTGCTGGGATTACTGGCATAAGCCAACGCGCCCAGCCTGTTACAACACTTTTTAAGGAGCTGTTACAGTTGGAATAAACTAATTTGAAATCATGTAAATTTTTGTTGTTTTTGCTGTTTTAGTGACAGAGGAGAGATAAAACTGGGGATAAACGTAATTAAATGTATTCACATAATTAAAAAGGAAAATCTTTTTTCCTTTTAGAACTGAAGCTAGTTTAGCCTCACGCAGAGAACAAAAGAGAGAGCAGTATCGTCAGGTAAAAGCACATGTTCAGAAGGAAGATGGTAGAGTGCAGGCTTTTGGCTGGAGTCTGCCTCAGAAGTACAAACAGGTAATATGCACATGTGGTAAGAGCATCCAGCAGGAAAGAAGAGGGCGAGTTGAGTGTGCCTGGGCATGAAGGATTCACCATCCTCATCCCAGCCCTGCTCATCTCAGCCCTGCTCATCTCAGCCACATGGACTGGGCACACATTTAAGCATGGAGGGTGGTGGCTTTCAGGCTGTTTTCTGGAGCTGTAGAACTCAAATGAAATGCTCTGAGTGTGTGAGGAGGGGAGGAGTCAGTGAAGGGTGGCTAAGTGCGCGGAGTTTGAGGTACCCGCTCTGCTGTCGCCAGAGCAATTCTGGTTTAATATTTGAAGATTTCGTTTTTTGAAAAACCAGTGTCATTATTGAAAAAAATCATTGGCATGGAACTTTTCAAACTGTTCATTTAAAATTAAGTTCAGGTCTTCAGGAACTTTATCTGTCTACTCCGTAATTCCTACCCCAAAAGACTCACATGTTCATGTACAAACACATATGCGTGTGCATGTGTGCGCATATGTGTGAATTAGAGCCTCTTTTTGAGCTCCCATTGTATCATGTTTATTGAATTGCTCAAATAAGAATGGCAAAATTGGCTGATGCCTGTCATTGGCTCATGATGCCTGTTATTGGCTCATGCCTATAATCCTAACACTTTGGGAGGCCAAGGTGGAGAATGGCTTGAGCTCAGGGAGTTTGAGACCAGCCTAGGCAACACAGCATGACCTCATCTCTACAAAAAATTTAAAAAATTAGCTGGGTGTGGTGGCCTGTGCCTGTAGTCCCAGCTACCTGGGAGACTGAGGTGGGAGGGGACCGCGTAAGCCCGGCAGATTGAGGCTGCAGTGAGCCGTGATCGAGCCACTGTACTCTAGCCTGGGCAGCAGAACAACCCTGTCTCAAAAAAAACAAAAACAAAAACAAAAACAAAAAAACCTGAGCTTGATTTCAAGGAGTAAATAACAGCAGTGCTTGCTCATGTCTCAGTGGATCTATAAGAATTTCACTTTTGATGTGCCTTTTTCGCTCCTCCTTCCACGATTATTAGGTAACCAATGGTCAAGGTGAAAATAAGATGAAAAATTTACCTGTGCCTGTCTATCTCAGACCTCTAGATGAAAAAGATACATCAATGAAAGTAAGTTCATTGTGAATTTAAAGGAGATATTTTCTAAACTCTGGGTAGTTTTTTTTCTAAAACCAAAAAAGCATAAGTATTACTTCTATGGTGAGGTTATTGTTCATTTTATAATTTTAGGTTATATTAAAGACCTGTATTTACAACCATTAGTTATTTTAAGAAAAAAGGAAAATTCTAAACATTTCTAGACTTAATATTGTTTTCTTTTTCACCTGAGAAGCTGTGGTGTGCTGTTGGAGTCAATTTATCTGGTGGGAAGACCAGAGATGGTGGTTCTGTTGTTGGAGCAAGTGTATTTTACAAGGATGTTGCTGGTTTGGATACAGAAGGCAGTAAACAGCGAAGTGCCTCTCAGAGTAGTTTAGATAAGTTAGATCAGGAACTTAAGGTAAGTGTGTAACATTTGACCTGGTTTATGAGACTATGAGTTTAACTCTTTCATCCAAAATTCACCTCTGGGTCCAGCTTCTAACTGGAATTATTATGCCCTGGCTTACTGTCCCTCAGCACCCTTTTAAAATAAATTTTATCGAGGTATAATTTACATGCAATAAAGTGTGCACTTGAAATGGGTATAGGGCAGAGTTTTGACACATGTGTACACCTATGTAATCACTACAGTGATCAAGATAATAGAACGTTTTATCATTGTTCTGCTTTACCTGTTAGTTTTGTTGTTGCTATTTATAGACAGAGTCTCGCTCTATCACATAGACTGGAGTGCAGTGGCATGATCATGGCTCACTGCAGTGTTAACCTCCTGGACTCAAGTGATCCGTCCACCTCAGCCACCCGAGTAACTGGGACTACACACCCACACCACCACACCTGGCTAATTCTTTTATTTTTTTTGTAGAGATGAGGGTTTCACTGTGTTGACCAGGCGAGTCTCAAACTCCTGGTCTCAAGCAATCCTCCCACCTCAGCCTCCCAAAGTGCTGGGATTACAGACGTGAGCCACTGTGCCAGCCTAACTGCTAGTTTTTCATCTACTAATTAATATTGATGGGTGGTTGTATTAGTCTGTATTCACACTGCTGATAAACACATACCCGAGACTGGGAAGGAAAAAGAAGTTTAGTTGGGATTACATAGGTAACCTCTGGGGAGGCCTCAGAATCATGGCAGGAGATGAAAGGCACTTCTTACATGGTGGCAGCAAGAGAAAATGAGGAAGAGTGAAAACGAGCAAAAGTGGAAATGAGCAAGAGTGAAAACCTCTAATAAACCCATCAGATCTCGTGAGACTTATTCACTGTCACGAGAATAGCACAGGAAAGACTGGCCCTGTGATTCAGTTACCTCCCGCTGGGTCCCTCTCACAACACGTGGGAATTCGGGGAGATACGATTCAAGTTGAGATTTGGGTAGGGATGCAGCCAAACCACATCAGTGGTTGTATTTTTATCCTTCCAAATAATCTGGAGATAAATTTGAAATAGTATTGCCTTTTACTGTAACAGCACCACCTTATGAATATTTGCACATACTTATTGTTTGAAACATTTTTCGTCCTTTGTCTATACAGGAACAGCAGAAGGAGTTAAAAAATCAAGAAGAATTATCCAGTCTAGTCTGGATCTGTACCAGCACTCATTCGGCTACAAAAGTTCTTATTATTGATGCTATTCAACCTGGCAACATCCTAGACAGTTTCACTGTTTGCAACTCTCATGTTCTGTGCATTGCAAGTGTACCAGGTAAGAGTGAGTCATGCGTTTCTCTGCCCTCCCCTCCATCCACACCACCTACCTGCTGGACATTGATGTGGCAGCTGAAGATGCAGTTCTTTACCTTGCTGTCATGAAGCTTATGTTCTTTCTAGTTGGGGAGGATTAAAAAACAAACTGGAAACCATTGAATAAAGAAGATATTTTCAGGTAGTGAAAATAACTGTGAAGAAAATAAAACAATGCAAATATGAGAAGATAACTGGGAGCCGGAGGACTGTTTGGATTAATTAATAAGGAAAGGTCTTCTAAAGTTTTGGATTAAACATTATGTGATGTTAAAACATTAGTTTAAAAATTAAAGATGTGTATGTGATATATCCATATGTTGGAATATTATTCAGTCATGAAAAGGAATGAAGTTCTTTTCTATATTTTATATTTTATTGTGGAACACTTAATATGAGATACTTGTTTTTTTTTTTTTTTTTTGAGACAGAGTCTTACTCTGTTACCCAGGCTGGAGTGCAATGGCACAATCTTGGCTCACTGCAACCTCCACCTCCCGGGTTCAAGTGATTCTCCTGCCTCAGCCTCCCGAGTAGCTGGAATTACAGGCGCCTGCCACCACGCCTGGCTGCTTTTTTGCATTTTCACTAGAGACGGGGTTTTGCCGTGTTGGTCAGGCTAGTCTTTTTATTTTATTTTAATTTTTTTTTGAGATGGAGTCTCACTCTGTTACCCATGCTGGAGTGCAGTGGCACCATCTCAGCTCACTTCAACTCTACCTCCTGGGTTCAAGCAGTTCTTCTGCCTTAGCCTCCCAAGTAGCTGGGACTACAGGCACGAGCCACTACACCCAGCTAATTTTTGTATTTTTGGTAGAGACAGGGTGTCACCATATTGGCCAGGCTGGTCTCAAACCCCTAGACCTCATGATCCACCCGCCTCGGCCTCCCAAAGTGCTGAGATTACAGGCGTGACCCACCACGCCTGGCAGTCAGGTTAGTCTTGAACTTTTGACCTCAAGTGATCCACCCACTTCGGCCTCCCAAAGTGCTGGGATTACAGGCATGAGCCACTGAACCCAGCCTGAGATCTACCCTCTTAACAAATTTTTATTTTTGTTTTTTGAGACAGGGTCTCACTTTGTTGCCCAGGCCAGATTGCAGTGGTGCATTCACAACTCAATTGCAGCCGTGACTCCCGGGCTCAAATGATCCTCCCAACTCAGCCTCCTGAGTAGCTGGGACCACAGGCGCACACCACCACACCTGGCTAAGTTTTTTGTACTTTCTGTAGACAGGGTTTTACCATGTTGCCCAGGCTGGTCTGGAACTCCTGGGCTCAAGTGATCTGCCTGCCTTGGCCTCCCAAAGTACTGGGATGCCCAGCCCTCTTAACAGATGTTTAAGAGTACAATGCATTATCCTCTAGGTAGAAGTTCTGACACATGCTCTAACACAGATGAACCTTGGAAACACTATGCCAAAGGAAATAAGCGAGACACAAAAGGACAAATATATGATTCCACTTATATGAGATACCTAGAAGAGGTAAATTCATAAAAACATAGAGTTTCTGTGTGAGGTGATGGAAAAGCTTTAGAAATAGGCCGGGCATGGAGGTTCACCTCATAATCCCAGCACTTTCAGAGGCAGAGGTGGGATGATCACTTGAGCCCAGAAGTTCGAGACCAGTTTGGGCAATATAGTGAGACCTCATTTCCACAAAAAATCAAAAAATGAGGTGGGAGGATAACTTGAGCCTGGGAGGTCGAGGCTGCAATGAGCTGTGATTGCACCACTATACTCCCTGCTGGGCAACGGGAGTAAGACCCTGTGTTTTTTTTTTTTTTTTAAAAAAAAAAAAAAAAAGGCCTGGCATTGTGGCTTACGCCTGTAATCTCAATACTTTGGGAGGCTGAGGTTGGCGGATCACCTGAGGTCAGGAGTTCGAGACCAGCCTGGCCAACATGGTAAAACCCCATCTCTACTAAAAATACAAAAATTAGCCAGGTGCAGTGGCAGGCACCTGTAATCGCAGCTACTTGGGAGGCTGAGGCAAGAGAATCGCTTGATCCTGGGAGGCGGAGGTTACAGTGAGCTGAGACTGAACCATTGCACACCAGCCTGGGCAACAAGAGCAAAACTCTGTCTCCAAAAAAAAATAGTGATGATGGCTACACAGTGTTGTAAATATTAATGCCAATATTGTAAATATTAATGCCACTGAATTGTATACTTTTAATGGTTAAAGTGGCAAATTTTGTTTATATATTTTTTTACTGCAATAAAAGTTTTTAGTGTGATATAAATAAAACAATTTTCTAAATTAAAAAATGAGATTTATTTTTATATTGTAAATATTTTTTATATTATAAATGCCTAGTTTTTAATGTTTTACTAATAACTAAGTCACCCTATATACTTGGGGTATTTAATTTTTAACAGTAATGGATAGAAGCTTATACTTCAAGTAGCAGTAGTATTCGTCTTGATGATTTAAAAGAAATTTTTTTTTGACTGACGTTGTCATGTATAATAGATTGTTTTTAACCTGTGGCTGCTGAGGAGCTCACTAAGAACAGAAGTTGGCTAGGCATGGTGGCTCGTGCTTGTAATCCCAGGACTTGGCTGAGATTGGTGGATCCCTTGAGGCCAAGAGTTCAAGACCAGCCTGACCAACATACTGAAACCTTGTCTCTTCCAAAAATACAAAAATTAGCTGGGCGTGGTGGCTTACACCAGTAGTCCCAGCTACTCAGGAGGCTGAGGCAGGAGAATCACTTAAGCCCCGGAGGCGGAGGTTGCGGTGAGCTGAAATCATGCCACTGTACTCCAGACTGGGCGACAGAGTAAGACTGTGTCTCAAAAAAAAAAAGAAAAAGAAAAAGAACAAAAGTTTCTTTTCTGACATTTTTATGTTTATTCGCACTTGTGTTAATAGAAGTATTATCTTAATTTTTTAAAGTTGCCTTCCCATATTTTGAAGATTTGTTTATGTAAATTTAATGTTACCTGTATTCAACTAGCTGTACACCTCACATTACAAACCTGTAATTGTTTTAGTGAAAAAAATGTTATTTATAGAAGTTTACTTTGCTGTTACAAGAAGATTTATTTTTCAGGTGCACGAGAAACAGACTACCCTGCAGGAGAAGATCTTTCAGAATCTGGTCAGGTAGACAAAGCATCTTTATGTGGAAGCATGACAAGCAACAGCTCAGCAGAGACAGACAGCCTGTTAGGAGGCATCACGGTGGTTGGTTGTTCTGCAGAAGGTGTGACAGGAGCTGCAACTTCACCTAGTACCAATGGTGCTTCTCCAGTGATGGATAAACCACCAGGTATATCCATTCTCTTTACCTGCCATCTGTATAGAGTCTAAGGCTACCCTCAGATGCCTCATTATGGACTTAATTTAGATCTTAAGTAACAAGGTTGAAAGAACTTGCTGTAGGCCGGGCGCGGTCACTCATGCCTGTAATCCCAGCACTTTGGGAGGCCAAGGCAGGCGGATCACAAGGTCAGGAGATCAAGACCATCCTAGCTAACACAGTGAAACCTGATCTCTACTAAAAAAGACAAAAAATTAGCCGGGCATGGTGGCGGGTGCCTGTAGTCCCAGCTACTGGGGAGGCTGAGGAAGGAGAATGGCGTGAACACGGGAGGTGGAGCTTGCAGTGAGCTGAGATTGCGCCACTGCACTCCAGCCTGGGTGACAGAGCAAGACTCCATCTCAAAAAAAAAAAGAAAGATGCTGTAATGACTGTTAAATGGAATCAAGAATTCTTAATTTAATGATACAGTGTGAAGGAGTGGGTAGATGGAATGGAATTCTATAACAGGGGTTTGTGTGGGGAAATAATTGGAGGAGAAAAGCCCAGACTCGGAATAGTGTTTTATTTACTTTGTAGAAATGGAAGCAGAAAATAGTGAGGTTGATGAAAATGTTCCAACAGCAGAAGAAGCAACTGAAGCTACAGAAGGGAATGCGGGATCAGCTGAAGACACAGTGGACATCTCCCAAACTGGCGTCTACACAGAGCATGTCTTTACAGATCCTTTGGGAGTTCAAATCCCAGAAGACCTCTCCCCAGTGTATCAGTCGAGGTATAATAATAGGTCATCAACTTAGGAAACTGGGTGAAGTGCACAGATAAAAGGAACCAAAATAATCTCAAACAGTCAAAAGATTTCCACTAATTAGTGTCACTGTGGTGGACTAAAAGATACCTATTCTTATGATATCTTCATGTATTCCCTCTCCATCATTCTCGCTGGATATTCCCTCCCATTTCTTCCATACACCTTCCAACTTAAAAAAAAAATGGTATCTATAAAAATATAATCATGCATCACTCAACAATGGGGATATGTTCTAAGAAATGCGTCAGGTGATTTCATCATTGTGTGAACATCATAGAGTGCATTTACACAAATCTAGATGGTATGGCCTATCACACACCTAGGCGATATGGTGTAGCCCATTGCTCCTAGGCTAGAAACCTGTACAGCATGTTACTGTACTGAATACTGTAGATACATAATGATAAGTATTTGTGTATGTAAACATGCACAAGGTACTGTAAAAATATAGTAGTATAATCTTGTGTAACCACCACCATATATGCTGTACATCATTTTCCAAAATGGTTTTACCAGGTGTATGACTATATATTAGTCAAAATCTTCCTGTTCATTTTCTCCTCTGGTCTGTTTTGTTTTTTTTTTTCTTTCTTTCTTTTTTTTTGTACTTACTGTCTTCCATTCTATTAGTAATTCTTTGTCATTTTAATCCCATCCCTACTCTAATTTTTACTCCAGTTATCAGCAAAATTGTCCATTGTTTAAATCTGCCATTGTTCAAGTTTCCCACATGGGTGTGAATGACCTTTTTGAATTTAGTTTTTGTGCAAATATTTTATTAAAAACAATTCAGATGGTTCCAGTGGCTCATGCCTATAATCCCAGCATTTTGGGAGGCCAGAGCAGGAGGATTGCTTGAGTCCAGGAATTCAAGACCATCCTGAACAACATAGTGAGACCCTCATCTCTACAAAAAACTTAATGATTAGCTGGGCGTGGTAGCACGTACCTGTGGTCCCAGTTACTCAGGAGGCTGAGGCGGGAGGATTGCTTGAGCCCTGGGAGCTGGGGGCTACAGAGAGCCATGATCTCACCACTGCACTGCCGCCTGGGAAGCAGAACAAGACTCTGTCTCAGAAAACAAACAAACAAAACAATTTGTTTTAGACTCTTCCTTTAAAGGGTTGGTTAATCTAGGCCCATTTAGTGAATTATTTCATTTTCTTTCCTGCCTTTTCTAGATCCCCTCTAGATGAGAGTCTCTTTAAACTAGATCCTTTTTAAAGTTTAATATTCTTCCTCATAGTGTATAAAGTAAGTAAGATTAATTAATAACCCATTTATGCCTAGTGGTCCATTATTGGAATGCTAAGATTGTGGGAGTTACTCATATCCTACTGCTCAAGGTCATTGCTAAGGCCTGATTTTTTACAAAAAAAAATTGCAATCTCTGGCATAAATGGGTTAACATTTAATTCTTTTTTTTTTTTTTTTTTTTTTTTTTTTGAGATGGCATCTCACCCTGTCACCCAAGCTGGAGTGCAGTGGTGCAATCTTAGCTCACTGCAACCTCCGCCTTCCGGGTTCAAGCAATTCTCCTGCCTCAGCCTCCCAAGCAGCTGAGATTACAGGCATGTGCTGCCACGCCCAGCTAATTTTTGTATTTTTAGTAGAGATGGGGGTTTCACCATGTTGGCCAGGCTGGTCTTGAACTCCTGGCCTCAAGAAATCTGCCCACCTTGCCCTCCCAAAGTGCCGGGATTACAGGCATGAACCACCACACCTGGCCTGAATTACTAATTTAAGAATAAGTCATGTTTGAATTTGATAGCCTGGCTATTATGCCCTGACAATTCAAAAGAAAAGTTTTGTGATAGAACATTAAACATATTTCAGTTTATTAATTTATTTTGGTTAACTCTTTATATATCTCCCTTCTTTTTGCATGTGTGTATCCCTCCCTTCTCTCTCACCTGAGAAGAAACTATGACAAAACCCAAAATAAGAGACAGTCATAATAATAGTCTGAATATTAACTGCTGTATTTCATTACAATGTCTTACTATGTTATCTGCTCCTTGGGCTTCCTAGTTTGTTAATGTTATTTCTGATACAATTGTTGAAATATGTGATGTAAGCTTTTGACTTTGGCTTCTCTGGAATTTTGGTGGTTTCTTTTTTTTTTAACTAGAAGTTTCAGCCAGGTGTGATAGTGTGTGTGCCTCTAGTCCCTGTTATTCAGGAGGCTGAGGTGGAAAGATCACTTGAGCCTGGGAGGTTAAGGCTGCAGTGAGCCCTGTTTGTGCCAGTGTACTCCAGCCTGGGTGACAGAGTGATACTCTATCTCTAAAAAAATAAATAAATAATAAACAAATGAACAAACTTAAATATAGAAGTATTCAGTCCCTGAAAACTATAGTTAAGTATCCTCAGATTTCTTGCCTTTTGCCCTACCTTTCCAGCAATGACTCAGATGCATATAAAGATCAAATATCAGTACTGCCAAATGAACAAGACCTGGTGAGAGAAGAAGCCCAGAAAATGAGTAGTCTTTTACCAACTATGTGGCTTGGAGCTCAAAATGGCTGGTAGGTGCCAACACTTTTAACATTAGAATATGTTTATTGTTTTACTTTTGCTTTTGAAATTGGAAGATAAGTAAAATATGCTAAACACAAATACAAAAAGTGTGGATTAATGGAAAGAATTTTATATATACACACAATTTGATGTTATGTTGTAACTACCACATAAACTGGACTTGCACTGGTTCTGAATGGTAAGCCATATGTTTCTTTGTCACAGAATGTTCCCTTTCTATAATATTCTTGGAAGAAGAGGTACGTAAAATTTTAAAATCGAGCTGATACAGAAATAGAAGATCCTGAACAGCACAAAGACAGAGAATATTTAATTTATGTAGGCTAGAATGTGGGCAGGAAAACTGGGATTAAACCAACATTTTGGCTGTAGGAAGGCCCAATCCCAACTTTTAATAAATTTTTTACTAAGATAGGCAAAACAAATCACAATCTGAAAAGTCAGATGATGATAACTAATATTATATGGTTTGTTCACTTTTCAGTCATGTGGAGAGTTTTACAAAATTGTGCATTTCCAAAGGTTAGGCAGGATTACTGTTGAGCATCTCTAATCCAAAATTTGAAACTTTTTGACCACTGATATGACGCCGGAAGGTAATGCTCATTGGAGCATTTTGGATTTTTGAATTGGGAATACTCAACTGTTATGTATAATGTAAACATTCTAAAATCTGAAAAAGTCAGAAATCCGAACACCTCTGGTCCCAAGCATTTCAAATAAAGGTTACTCAACCTGTAGTACGTCTTTTTCATATGAGTCCAATACTGTAAAGTGAGGAGTTGGCAAACTTAGCGTAACTGTCTTCCAGTAGAGCATTATGGGCACTGAAATTTGAATTTCATATAAATCTCCCCTGTCACAAAATACCCCTGATTTCCCCCCACACACACACACCTTTAAAAATATAAAAACTATTCTTAGCTTGCAGGCTGGATTAAAACAGGTGGCAGACTGGATCTGGCCTGTAGGCAATAGTTTGCCACTCCCTATGTGGGCCACTCTGTCATCCAAAAGTTATAGGTCAGTCTAGTAGAGAGGTAAGGTAATTCAAAAAAAAGAGTTTTGCCCAAGGACTAAGTGTGTGAAACTGACTGTGCATTGCACTAGTTCCTGCTTTTCAGTCTTCATATGTTTCTCTTTGCTCAGCAGCCTATTTCTCTACCTTAGGCCTACCCTCACTCTCATTTTTCTTTTCTGACCATTGCACAAAAGCAGCAGCACCTTTTCCTAAAATGTATGTTACTCTTCTTTCCTTCTGAATGAACTTCGCAATCATTATTAGATATATGCAATGTCTTGATGTTCTCTATGCCTTACCAGTGTTGACTTTGTTCTTGCAGTTTGTATGTCCATTCATCTGTAGCCCAGTGGAGGAAATGTCTCCATTCCATTAAACTTAAAGATTCGATTCTCAGTATTGTGTAAGTTTTATTTTGGAAATTCTTCTTGTTAAAACTATGCATTTTGGTATAAACTAGAATTTAAGACTTTGAAAGCTAATACATGTTTCACGACTAAATTAGTATCCAGATTTGTTTGTTTTTTTTCACCCTTTTTATGGAATTAGAGAAGTTAAGTGAGAATGAAACTGTATAATAGAAAACCAAGTAGAAAGGAAAACTTGCTTGATTGAGTCCTCACCATACTGGGAGTTCTTTAGTACTACAGGAAAGAACCAATACCTATTAATTTATGTTTATTTTAGAATGTTCTTTATGGCTTGTGAATATGTTGATTGGGGCATTGATTTACTAGTTCTTTTCTATGTGTTCCCTATCAAAAATCAGACAGTTTATCTCTGAGCCCACAGAGCTGACTCTGTTGGTTCCACTCAAGGTGCGTGTCTCTGGTCTTTGGAGTTTGTGTTGATTGTCTGTGATGAGAGGAGAAGCTTGGGCCAGAAAGTGAAACAACTGAGATACCACTCATGCTGTTTATTTAGTTCAGCTGACATTTTTCACAGCAGTACATGCACAATGAAGAAAGCGGTGTGTTCATTGATGTTCTGGTGTCAGCTCCTTAACTCATCACAGATTGGTCCTTTGTGAGGCCCTGAACTAGTTCAGTACCATGTGGTCCCCTCTGTATTCCTGAATGGAGAGTTCTGAACTCCCCTTTCCTGTTTGCAGACACGTGAAGGGAATCGTGTTAGTAGCCCTGGCTGATGGCACCCTTGCAATCTTTCACAGAGGAGTGGGTGAGTGGTGATGTGTATATAACATGGACGCTAATTTGTTGCTTTGCAAAGCATTTTTAAGTAGATTGGCTTATGTTTTAAAGAAATGATACTCAGTAGGATAAAGAATAAATAACAATACACAACATCAGTAAATATATTAGTGCCTGCATGGAGGTATACATTAACAGATGCCTTAGGGAAAATATGTTTACTACAATGGGCATTTTATGGTACTTTTAAATAAATGTGATAGGGAGGCATTTGTTTTTTATTCATATGCTTATGCAATTCAGAGAAACTTGGTATTATTTTAATGTCCTATGTTTTAAAAATAATTTGTGTCCACTTAACATTTGGACTTTGTTTTAAAGAATTTTAATTGGGTAAGGTTTAATCATTTTCATGTCACCTTATTTATATTTTCCCCCTTTAAAACCATTGTTTCATCTATAGAGGGGTGGTGGTATCAGAAACCCTACCTTGTATGAATTAAGTTGAGGGAATTTAGTATGTGTTCCTCCATAACTCCTTGGTACTTGTGTCAACCAAAAATGACACATCATTTTCTACCCACTTGATTGGTATATCTGGGAAGTGTTATGAAACATAGATACCTTGAATTTGGATTTTAGAAAAACTTTTCCCAAAATCTCCTATCTTTCTGGGCTTGGGGAAATGTGGAGTAGATGACAGGTGCTTTTGTAATTGATTGGTACCTGAAAATTGCTGATTAATGACTCCGTATCATCAAAGAGCGAGAGGGATGCATTTTACCTTTTTCAACCCTTTATCTATATTTAATCTTTACGTTAAATTATTAAGAAAGTTCCATGGCCATCCTCATTTTATAGATGAGGAAACTGAAACACAGAGCATTTTGGTCACTTTTTCATGGCCACTCAGCTAATAAGTGGGAAAGCCTAGAAAAAAAGTGAAACAATGAATGTTTTGGCAAATTGAATTCAAAATAATATTGACAGAATAAGACAAGTAAAATACATTTAGTAAGTGTCAATGTAAAGTCCTGCATTTGAGTTCAGAAGAGCAAGATGGGGAGACATGTCTAAAGAGTGAGAATTACCTAAAGGTTGACTTTAGGTAATATGAGTTTAATGCCTTTAAGCCTCAAAGAAAAAAAAGTATTCAGGACAAGGCTGGTGATAATCTTGCTCTACTAGGCTAGATAAAGACAGCATATTCAATGGATATCAACAAAACAGAGTTAGGACGAAGGGTCTATAAAACTGTGGTAGGTACAGAGCATGTGCCAAAGATACTTGGTTTTGAAAAGAGAAGACATAGGGCTGTAAAGAAGAAGTTTGGACTGGATTTATTCTTTTGTTTCCACTCTGCAAAACTGCAGACGAATGGGTGATTACATGCAAAAAGACAGACTTTAGCTAGGTGTGGGTAGTATTTTTCAATTAAAGCTGTCTGAAAATGGAATGGCTGCTTTGTGAGGCAGTGTGCTCACAAAAGCTAACAACACAAAGCAAGGTTCTGGTGACTGGTTCTCCTTCATATTTCTATTATCACTGAAAATGTAGTATGCATAATTCCTAAAGTGTTAGCGATGAGTTGCCCTCAACTTCTACCCAAGAAAATATATCAAAATGTACGTGAGAGACATTATTCCCAAAATAACCTTAAGTCCATTCTAATTCTAAATATATTATGATAAACAGATAACTTGTAACTGATTTATCATCACATCCCTGCTTTTGTGAGCATGTTTTAAAGGGGGTCTGAGTACTGGGTGGCAGTTTGAAGCAGATGATCTTTGAGGGTCTCTTCCAACTTTGCAGCTTATGGAATAAAAGAACCCAGGCTGCAAATAAAAGGTATACTTAGTACATGGGACTTTGGGTGTTTCTTCAATAACTTTAATTATACAACAAATACAATGTTTCTTGTGTTGAAATTGAGTAACAGTTGGTATGCATTTACTATAACCTTTTATTTCTTTTAAAGATGGGCAGTGGGATTTGTCAAACTATCACCTCTTAGACCTTGGACGGCCTCATCATTCCATCCGTTGCATGACTGTGGTACATGACAAAGTCTGGTGTGGCTATAGGAACAAAATCTATGTGGTGCAGCCAAAGGCCATGAAAATAGAGGCAAGTTATTAGCCTATGTTTTCTATATTTATTGAATCTGTATTATCCGAAGACTATTAGACTATAATTATTTTCAGCTTCTTTAGAAATTGTTTCTGGATCTGTGTGTTTTAGGGCACTTGAGTAATGTATTTGAATATTTTAAGCTTTCTGTGTTACTTAACTCTCTTGCCACTTTTGACTGTGAGGGTAGGAAGTGGCTTTTTTAAAAAGGAAAGAGGATTTATACATGAATGTTTAAATGTGTGTCAGTGTATGTATCCAGAGATATGTATGTGTTTTTGTTTGAATACATGATTCTTGATATGTTTAGTTATATGAGGATTGTTTGAGAAGAGGATTCCTCCCTGTCTTCCCCATGTGTAATCCAGGCACATCCATATATGTGTCCCAGGCAGAAATAACATTGCACTGGGAATTTGTTGTAAAAATGAAAACCTCCTAACCTCCTAGCATTGATTTCTTTTTTAGTTTTTTTTTTTTTTTCCCCTGAGACAGAGTCTTGCTCTGTCACCCAGGCTGGAGTGCAGTGGCACGTTCTTGGCTCACTGCAATCCCCACTTCCCAGGTTCAAGCAATTCTCCTGCCTCAGCCTCCAAAGTAGCTGGGATTACAGGTGCCCACCACCACACCCGGCTAATTTTTAAAATATTTTTAGTAGAGATGGGGTTTCACCATGTTGGCCAGGCTGGTCTCGAACTCCCAGCCTCGTGATCGGCCTGCCTTCGCCTCCCAAAGTGTTGGGATTACAGGCGTGAGCCACCGCATCCAGCCTAGCATTGTTTTCTTACAGTTTTGTGGGTTTTTTTGCCACAATACATAAATGCATTCTAATTGTTTAGGGAAAAAAAAAAAAAGCATACAGGAAATTGTAAGGTGAAAGCTCTCCTTCACCCTCCCCCAAATCACATTTCTTTCCCTGGAAGTCTCAAAGTTAACCATTTGGTGTTTGTTTTTTTAATATCAATTCTCTCTATATTTATCTATCTATATATCTGTTTATATATATCTAGTTAGCTAGCTATCTGGCTGTCTATCCATCTGTCCATTCATCCATCCATCCATCCATCCATCCATCCATCCATCCATCCATCCACACACAAGTTAAGTATCCCTTATTCAAAATGCTTGAGACCAAAAGTGTTTCACATTTTGGATTATTTTCAGATTTTGGAATATTTGCATATACATAAATAATGAAATATCTTGGGCATGGAACCCGAAGTCTAAACATAAAATTTATTTATGTTTCCTGTATACTTTATAACAGTGAAAAATATGATATACCATTAGTGCAGTAGAAAAAATACTGTGTTCAGGGTGGCTTATGTATCATATCAGCACTTAAACACTTCGAAAGCATTTCAGATTTCAGATTTTTGGATTGGGAATGCTCAGCCTGTTCCTCACACACATATACAGCAGTGTGGGTTCCTTTCAGTTTGATTATATTTTGGTATTTTTGTTTGTTTGTTTTGAAACAAGGTCTCACTCTGTCACCCAGGATGGAGTACAGGGGTGCAATCATAACTCGCTGCAGCCTCAAACTCCTGGGCTCTAGCAAGCCTCCTGCCTCAGCCTCCCAGGTAGCCGAGATCACAGGCACACCATTACACCTGGCTAATTTTTCTTTAATTTTTTTGTAGAGACGGGGTCTTGCTATGTTGCCCAGACTGACCTCAAACTACTGGGCTCAAGCAGTCCTCCCACCTCAGCCTCCCAAGTAGCCGGGAATACAGGTGTGCACCACTATGCCCAGCTAATTTTTGTATTTATAGTAGAGTTGGGGTGTCACCATGTTGCCCAGACTGATCTCAAACTCCTGGACTCAAAAGATCCTCCCACCTCGGCCTCCCAAAGTGCTGGGATTACGGGTGTGAGCCACCAGCACCCAGCCCGATTAATTATAATTGTCATCTTACTTCAACACAGGGGCTCTGCAACAACACAAAATCTGGAGATAAAATCTTTCTGTTAGGCCAGGTGCGGTGGCTCATGCTTGTAATCCCAGGACTTTGGAAGGCTGAGGCGGGCAGATCAGTTAAGGTCAGGAGTTTGAGACCAGCCTGGCCAATATAGTGAAAGCCTGCTCTACTAAAAATGTAAAAGTCAGCCCGGCATGGTGGTGTGTGCCTGTAATCCCACTACTCAGGAGGCTGAGGAAGGAGAATTGCCTGAACCCAGGAAGGGGAGGTTGCAGTGAGCCGAGATTGCGCCATTGCACTCCAGCCTGGGCGACAAGAGCAAAGACTCTGTCTCAAAATTTAAAAAATTAAGAAAATCTTTCTGTTGAACACTGTTACATAGTGTGGATATGCTAGTATTGCTGTGTGATATCCTATATAGTGCTCAAGTCCAATATCCTGTTCTTAGTTCTTTATTTTGTTTTGCATTCTAGGATGAAAACAATTGTGTATATGAGTAATCATGTTTAATATATAGTATTTGGACTTCTCTTTCAATAGTCTGCTAACTTGTGCAAATTAGCACAGTTTTAAATATGAAATCCTATGTAGCAAAAGTAACTTTGTGATTGGACAATCTCTCCTAGAAATCTTTTGATGCACATCCCAGGAAGGAGAGCCAAGTACGACAGCTTGCGTGGGTGGGGGATGGCGTGTGGGTCTCCATTCGCTTGGATTCTACGCTTCGTCTCTATCATGCACACACTTATCAACATCTACAGGATGTGGACATTGAGCCTTATGTAAGCAAAATGTTAGGTAAGCTTCCAACATGTTTTATCTTTACCAAAGAGGGTGTTTTATTTTATCTGTCTATTTATCTATCTATCTATCTATCTATCTATCTATCTATCTATCTAATCTCTTTATTGAAATGGGGTCTTGCGTTGTTGCCCAGGATGGAGTGCAGTGGCTATGCACAGGTGCAGTCATAGCACACTATAGCCTTGGACTCCTGGACTCAAGTGACCCTCTCACCTCAGCCTCCGTAGTAGCTGGGACTGTAGGTAGGCACATGCCACCTGACCCAGTCCTTGTTTTTATTTTTAAATAGTCTAAAATGCTGGGTAGAACCAATGAATTAAGTTACGTCAGGAATAGTGAACTTTTATCACTGAAAGTATCAGACAGATGTTTCAGTCTGCCTTGTTTTTTTGTTTTCTGTTTTTTGTTTTTTTCTTTTCTTTTTTTCAAGACGGGATCTCACTCTGTCGCCTAGTCTGGAGTGCAGTGGCACCATCACGGCTCGCTGCAGCCTTGGCTTCCTGGGCTCAAGTGATCCTCCCACCTCAGCCTCCCCAGTAGCTGGACAGGCCTGCACCATCATGCCAGGCTACTTTTTTTTTTTTTTTCCTGTAGAAATGAGGTTTCACTATGTTGCCCAGGCTGGCCTTAAACTCCAGGGCTCAAGTAATTGGCCCACCTCAGCCTCCCAAAGTGCGTTACAGGCATGAGCCAGTGCACCTGGCCGCTTTTTGTTCTTGACGGAAAGTTGGGATCATTTTGGACTCCTCCTCTCTTATTTCCCACATCTAAATCTGTCACTGGGAACTCTCAAGTCTGCCTCTAAAACTATGTTAGATCGGTTACTTCTTTGTCTCTACCACTATCCTTTTACCCCCAGCCTCCTAACTGGGCTCCCTGTTGCCACTCCAGTCTGTTCTCTGCCTAGTAACCAAGGTGCAGATATTACCTTGACACACCTCCACTGTTGCCTTGAGATGAAGTGACACGACCAGGAGACCTTACATGTTCTCAAACACTCTCCTTGCTCACACCGAACCACAGCTCAACAAGCTCCTTCCCATTTCAGGGTCCTCACATGTGCTGCTGTATCATCTACCTGGGAAGTTCTTCTTGGTCCCTTTTTACTTGCTTAGCTTTCAGGTCATAGCCTACCTGTCATACTTTGTCTTCATGGGCTTGTCATTATTATGATTGCACCTGTGTTATGTGATTCTTGTTTATAATCTCTCCCCTATAGACCCTAAGCCCCATGAAGATCAGGGGCCATCATTGTCTTGTTCCCTGCTCTATCTTGAGCACCGGACCCAGTGCTATAATGATTATTAGGAATGTCATAAAGGATTCCTTTCATGAAAAATGATTGAACTGGACCAGCGGTTTTCAACCATTAGTTACTGCCCTCAGAAACCTTATTTCTAGCTATGTACCTTCTCCCTAAAATGTATACACATATGCAAACACCAGCTAATTTCAGGGACATACTTTGACTGGAGGTTAAAGGTTCCTAGGTTAGGCTGAATGGTAATTAAGCCTCCTTCTAATTCTGTAGTTCAGCGATCATGCCCTCAGTTCTTGTAAGTAGAACTTATGAGTACTAATGTTGTCTTTCTTAAATGTATTACCTGTTCAGTAAATTTACCTTTTAAGTCACTGAAAATAAGATCCTAAGATCAGCTGTAAAAATTAACTTGAAATACAAAAATGCATTTGTTCTCCCTAAATTATTTGTGTATAATACTTAAAATTTTTTAACTGCTTTAGAGCCTAAATATATAAATGAGGGGAAAAGTGTAGATTTTGTTTACAAAGATTTTTATCTATGCAAATAAACTTAAGGGAAACCAGAACTTTTTCAGTTTATAAGATCAAAGGACACTTTATTTCTCTGGGTTTGTTTGTTTTTAGAGACAAAGTCTTGCTCTGTTGCACAGGCTGGAGTGCAGTGGTGGGATCACAGTTCACAGAGCCTCAAATGCCTGGGCTTCAGTGACCCTCCCACCTCAGCCTCCCACATAGCTGGGACTACAGGCATGTGCCACCATGCCTGGCTAATTTTTGTACTTTTTGTAGAGTTTAGGTCTCAGTATGTTGCTCAGGTTGGTTTCAAACTCCTGGGATCAAGCAGTCATCCCACCTTGACCTCTGAAATGCTAGGATTTACAGACGTGAGCCACCATGGCCTGCCAGTTTCACTGTTTTCTGTTGGGGTTTTTTGTTCTATGTGTCGGTTTGCTTTTACAGTTCCCTGAGGAAATCCTGTGTCACAGTTCCTGATGTACCCTATTTCCTATGTACTTTTCTTCTAACTAATAATGTTACATTACCCACTTTTACGCTTTTCTTTTTCCATTAACCCTGAATTGTCAGACAATAAGCCCCAATAAGAGCTTACTTTGATACGAGCCTTCAGGAAACATCCATCTCACTCTAGTCACATTTCCTCTGTGTTGTGTCATCCTGCTACTACTTCTTCCTTTTTTTTTTTTTTGTAATCCTGCTACTTCTAAGGAACTTGGAATGTAACACGCTGTCTGCTTTAGTTTCTCAATAAAGTGTTCTCTCCTTTCTTTACAGGTACTGGAAAACTGGGCTTCTCTTTTGTGAGAATCACAGCTCTTATGGTGTCTTGTAATCGTTTGTGGGTGGGGACAGGAAATGGTGTCATTATCTCCATCCCATTGACAGAAAGTAAGTATATTTTTAGATAACTGCCATGGGTCAAATAGGAGAATTATAGGAAATAGTTATGTCTGGAATTCAAATCTGTGTTAGCTCAGAAAATCAGTGATGGCAAAGATCTAGCTATTGTTACTTCACTCAATGAAACTTATAAATTCTAGGAAAATAAGTTTTCATGTATCAAGACTAGTAGTCATAATTAAAGGTTTTTCCTTGTGAAAACGTTTTCACAGTTCAGGAATCACGGTCCTATTTCATCTTTGAAATAGAAGTTAAAGTCCGTTTCTCTTAAGCCTTATTATACCATTGTCCAAAAATACTACCTAGCATCCATTCTAGTTTTTCATATCTCCTTAGCAGGTAGTTTAGTATATTCCATTTGAAGTTTAAAAAAAGTTGTGGAAGAAGTTTCTCAGGAGTTCAACAAGCCTTTCCATCTACTATTTTAAAAGAATGTGATTTATTGTTTTTATGAGTAAAATATACCTTGTGTGTTTCTCATACAATGTTCCATTACATTAATCATCCATTAAGTAAATGTTTTTGTGTTGCAAAATTCATGGCAGGGAATGGTTTAAAAGCAAATACTGTAAGTCTATAAAATACATTAATAAATATACACTTCAGAGTCACCCTTTTTTCAGGCCAGAGGAGGGAGAAAGACTAGAAGGTATTTCAGAAGTCTTTAAAAGAACCCAAGGTTTCAATCCCAGCTGTCTTTTCTGCAGTTACTTATAAATCATATTTAGACTTCTCCTTATATCCTAAGAGATTCCAGGATCCCCTAGAGTTCATTTCAGTTCTTTGTAAGAGTTTCATTTTAGCATAGTTACTGGAACAGGATTTCTTTTTAAAAACAGAGAGAGAGAGGAATAAAGGAGAAATTTTAGCATTTAGGAAATGCTGCACATTGAGTTCTTAGTGTTTTGATTTAGATTCGCTAAAGTTGCTTTATTATTTAAAAAAAAAAAAAAAAAAAAAACTACCATAAATCAGAATTTCCTTTTTGAGCAGAGATTCTATAGAAGGCTTGGGAAGAACTTTATGTATTACTTGGTATTATGCCAAGTGGGATCTTGTTATTTTCGTTAGAGGCTTTGAGTGCCAGTTTTGCCAGATAGAAGACGCTGAGAGTGGTGGCTCACAGTAATTCTCTCCTCCCTGTCGTGCACCTCTCCATGTCCCCTTTCCTCCTTTCTCACTTTAGCTGTAATCCTCCACCAGGGACGTTTACTGGGGCTGAGGGGTAAGTGCAGATCCTGAACCAAGCTCTTCTTCCTGGCTTCTAATAGCCACTGTAAGGCTGTTACCACTCCTCTAGAATACCCTCTTGAATGTTCCTAAATGTCATCCACTTGCAGTCACTGCATTGCAGCAGGTGTCTTTTTTTTTTTTTTTTAATGTTTGTTACATGGCCACCAAACTGCTCAGCAGCTTAGTCTATTTATCATCTTTTGTTGCAGCTGAACTTTCTTTCAGACTTTGTTTTCCTTCCAGTATAAACATGAAACATCTCTTAAAGCTGTCATTAATTTACATCGTTTACTCTTGTTACCGATCATATTTCTTTCATTTACTTACTCGCCCATGGAATGGGGATGTTTTGTGAGTCTGGTCTTTTACAGTAACGCAGCACACCATCAGTCTGATATCAATAAAAGCTGCTCTATTGTAGTGGCTGGAATCTTGTAAGCACAGCTTTTTACCACCCCCCTCAAGGGAAATATTCTTACTGCGAGGGAGAAAAATCAGAACATAAACTATAAAGAAAGACTTTATTTGAAAATATACCCATTTACTTTAAACTGTATAATGTTTAGTTTTCTAACATGGGCATTAAAAACAAAACAAGAAACAACTAAGATTCAAATTTGTTTTCTTGTTTTTAACTAAAATTACCTTTTAAATGAATAGATGTGTTTAAAAAATAAGCTTACTTACTGCTAGACTGGCAAAATCCCCTACTCCATTTACTGAGGTACTTAAAAATAACTAGCATGCTGTATCTCTTTTTTTCCCAGCTTTGTCTTGAATTGGCATTGCCATCCTTGTTTTATCTCAACTGGCTGTAGTTTTTAGATAATATCATAAGGATTAACCAGTAACCTCTTACATCCATTACTATTTTCTAGGGGAAAATATTTGGTATTTGGTTTTTCTGTTGCAGCAAATAAAACCTCAGGTGTACCGGGAAATCGTCCTGGAAGTGTAATCCGCGTATATGGTGATGAAAACAGTGATAAAGTGACTCCAGGGACATTTATACCCTATTGTTCAATGGCACATGCTCAGCTTTGCTTCCATGGGCACCGGGATGCTGTGAAATTCTTTGTGGCAGTCCCAGGTATGTTAGATTATTCTGTTGAGATGTTCCATGTAATTGTCTCTCTTCTGTCATCTCTTGGTTCCACTACCTAATAGTCTAAGGCTAAGTACTCGAATTGCAGGTAATTTCAATATATACGAAGGAAGTTCTGCAATGGAGGTGTGAGTAAGGTGGTATAGGGATACTTGAATGAAGTTATTCTGGAATATCTCTCCCACCCCTAAAGACAAATTTGTTGATTTTTCTTTAGGAGACTTGCTTACTTTTGAAAAGCAGTAGTATTATTTTATCATCGTGGATTGCCAAAAATGGTCTTGACCTAATAAGAGAAATCACTAGAAAGAAGCTTCTATCATCAAGGCTGCATGGAGGAAGAGAGAATGCACTCTGGTACCTTTAGCAGCTTAACAGTAAAAAGCAGTGGACTAGGAGGCCTGGGGGTCTGGGCCTTGTGTCTCTGTCACTAACCTCGAGCAAGTCACTTAACCTCAGAGACTAATTTCCTCACTCCTAGGTGGATGTGATTAATATCTGCTCTGCCTACTTCATTTGTTATGTAAATTAATGAAAATGCTACTGGGAGCTACAAAGCACCACCCAGACAAAAGGTGGTAGTGATGATGTCCAGTGAAAAATGAAAAATTATCCATTGACAATACTAAAGTGATGTTACTGACCATCTCTAAGCAGGACCCATGTTTTGAATTCTTTTTTTTTCCCATAAGAGGCAAGTTTAGGAGCTAGGCAAAGTTCAAATCTGACTTTGCCCCACCAACTAACTGTGTGATGTAGAAATAGCAGTGTCTTAGTATATTAGTCAGGGTTCTCCAGAGAAGCAGAACCAGTAGGATGCGTGCGTATGTGCGTGTGAGGAGAGAGACATCCTAAGAAACTGGATCACACAATTGTGGGGACTCGCAGGTCTGAAATCTGCAGGGCAGACTGGTAGGCTGGAGACCCCGGGAAGAGTGGATATTGCAGTCCAAATCTGAAAGCAGTCTGGAGGCAACATTTCTCTTTCCTTGGGATTCCTCAGTCTTTTTCTCCTAAGGCTTTCAGCTGGTTAGATGAGGCCCACCCACACTGTGGTGCATAATCAGCTTTACTCAAAGTCTATTGTTTTAAATGTTAATCATATCTAAAGAAGACTCACAATGATATCTAGACTGGTGTTTGACCAAATATCTGGGTACCGAGCTAACAAGTCAAATTACTCATCATACTTATTTTCCCAAGGGTCTTCCAAAGAGTAAATGATTATATGTACATGGGGCAAGGGCTACCCTAAGCAATTATTCAGTTATTCTTAACAACAGTGATAATGAGCTTTCTGAAACCTCATTTGTACATTTTATATATTTGTGTAGTCATTTGCTTCCTAGAAATGGGATTGCTGGTAACAGTGTTTCTCTTGCTTAAAAAAAAAAAAGAAATATCACAGAGTCCCCTTTAAATCTCCTTTGTATCCCACTCTAATCCCATTCTCCTCTCCTTTTCCTCTCCATTGGTAACCACTATCTTGAAGTTGATGCATATCCTCTTGCCCATGTTTTTGTATTTTTATTATGTTTGAATGTATTTGTAAACAAAGTATGATTGTTTTGTGGTTTTGGACTTTACATGTTAAATGTTGTGCTTCATATGTATGCTTCTACAACTTTCTTCTCATTTTTTGAGATTTATCAATGTTCATACATAGAAGTCTAGTTTATTCATTTAACTGATATTCTTATATCTGCATAAAAGTGCTACATTTTATTCATTCTTCTGTTGGTGGACCTCTAGGCTTCTTCCCTTTCTTTTTTCACTATTAAAAACAGTACTGAAGCGGACCTTCTTGTGTGCATGTGCAAGAATTTTCTGTTGGATATAAATCCAAAAGTGGAATTAGCAACATGGTTGTTGTGAGGCCAGTTGGCCCTAAAAATTAAACCATTCTGGTTGGCCTTATCAGTAATACCACTGTGCTCTTGCTTCTGTGGCAGAGCTAACTCGTCTACCAACAGAAGTCATTTCTGTAGTGCTTGATTTCTTCCAAAGTATAATTGAGTAATGCATGAATGAATCCCTGTGGGGATACATCAGACTATCCTATCCACTTTCAACATACATTAATTTTGTTACAGTGTGTCGCATTAATGACTGTCCACCTAGCTCCTGGAGGCACTGTCTGTGTAGTTTGACCAAAGGACAGCAGATTCTGACAAGGAAAAAAATCCCACAATTAAATCTTGCTAAGAGGAATGGCTTAGAGATTGCTCATTTGTTCATAGTGTGAATAGTAAAGGTTTCTCTCCTTCTACTATTTCACACTCAAGGATTCTACCTTAGAACTTAAACTTTAAAAGAAACAGCACATTTACTAGTAATTGTGTTTGCATAATCTAAATTAAAAATAACCTGTACTTTCCTTAAATATGAGAGGAAAGCCATAGATTTGAAATAAATTTAAATGTTAATGATGACAATGCAAACTCATAGGGCTTAAGTTGAAGACTTTTCTCAGTCTCTTACACAAATAAGCACATTCCTTTTCAAGGGAGAGACTTTTTCCACTGTCTTTCAGATCAAAAGATATAGACTATAATAGTTTGTTTGCAGCAGGTAGGCTGCGTGTGGTGGCTCACACCTGTAATTCCACAACTTGGAAGTCAAGGCAAGAGGATCACTTGAGCCCAGGAGTTTGAGACCAGCCTGGGCAAACATAGCAAGACTTCATTAAAAATTTTTAAGAGACCAGGCATGGTAACTCATGCCTGTAATCCCAGTACTTTGGGAGGCCTAGGTGGGTGGATCACTTGAGGTCACGATTTCGAGACCAGCCTGACCAACATGGTGAAACCCCATCTCTACTAAAATACAAAAATTAACCAGGTGTGGTGGCAGGCACCTGTAATCGCAACTAATCGCTTGAACCCCAGAGGCACAGGTTGCAGTGAGGCGAGATTGCGCCGTTGCACTCCAACCTGGGCAACAAGAGCAAAACTCTGTCTCAAAAAAATAATAATAATAGAATAGTTTGGGCTGGTGCGGTGGCTCACGTCTGTAATTCCAGCACTTTGGGAGGCCGAGGCAGGCAGATCATGAGGTCCGGAGGTCTAGACCATCCTGGCTAACACAGTGAAACTCTGTCTTTACTGAAAATACAAAAAATTAGCCAGGTGTGGTGGCACGCGCTTGTAGTCCCAGCCACTCAGGATTTGAGGCAGGAGAATCACTTGAACCCGGGAGGCAGAGGTTGCAGTGAGCCAAGATCATGCCACCGCACTCCAGCCTGAGCAACAAAGCGAGACTCCATCTCAAAAAAAAAAAAAAAGTAGTTTGAAGCAGGCAGCTAAGACCCACCTTGCCATGCATATATCTCATACTGGTTTTGGGGCCTATTCCTGCTTTGTTACAAAATTGCTTTACTTAGATTTTCAAATTGGTTTTTTGTTTGTTTGTTTGTTTATTTTTTAGAGACAAGGGTCTTGCTCTGTCGCCCAGGCTGGAGTACAGTGGCGCGTCACAGCTCACTGCAACATTGAACTCCTGGGCTCAAGTGATCTTTCTGCCTTAACCTCCCAAGAAGCCAGGACTACAGGCGCACACCACCATACCTGGCTAACTCTTTTTGTAGAGATGAGGCCTTACTATATTTGCCAGGCTGGTCCCAATCTCCTGGCCTGAAGTGATTCTCCCACTTTGGCCTCTCAAAGGCATGAGCCACCATGCCCAGCCTCAAATTGGGTTCTTAAAATCTTCATATAAATGTTTTCTGATCATGGATAGCCTTCTAGCTTCCCCAGTATTTGGTTATTAGAATATATTTACCTTTTTGTTTAACTCTAAAAATATTAAAAAGAAAAAAAACCAGCCTCCCTTCTGTGATAAGTAATATTCACTTTTGTTTCTGTATAAAACAGGTCAAGTCATCAGCCCACAAAGTAGCAGTAGTGGCACGGATCTGACAGGTGACAAAGCAGGGCCATCTGCACAGGAGCCTGGTAGTCAGACGCCCTTGAAGTCTATGCTTGTCATCAGTGGAGGAGAGGGCTACATCGACTTCCGAATGGGTACGTCATTGGTTCTGGGAGCTCAGTGTGCGCTGTGTGCTATGACTTGGGTTTACTCCCAAAGTAAATAAGAAACCACTCTGATAATAATTCATAAAAGGTTCTCTTCTGGGCGGCAGAGCGAGACTCCGTCTCAAAAAAAAAAAAAAAAAAAAAAGGTTCTCTTCTAGCTCTTTACATATGAAAGAATTTTGCGTTTTTTGTTTTTTTCTTTTTGGTATTTCTTCTTTTTTTTTTTTTTTTTTTGAGATGAAGTCTCACGCTTTCACCCAGGCTGGAGTGCAGTGGCGTGATCTCAGCTCACTGCAATCGCTGCCTCGAGGTTCAAGTGATTCTCCTGCCTCAGCTTCCCAGGTAGCCGGAATTACAGACGTGCACCACCACACCCGGATAGTTTTTGTATTTTTAGTAGAGATGAGGTTTCACCATGTTGGCCAGGCCAGTCTCAAACTCCTGACTTCAAGTAATCCACCCTCCTTGGCCTCCCAGCTGGGATTACAAGCCTAAGCCACCGCACCCGGCCCTTGGTATTTCTTTTCATACCAAAATGTATTGTTTGAAAGGAGCATTAGAAATAGCAGGATGTGGTCAATGTTAAGTTTTATGTGAAAAGCGTAAGATTTAGGGTCAGAAGGCCTTGGACAAGTCATTCAACCTCCTAGAGCCTCGGTTTTCTAACTGGCAAAATGGAGAAATAAAAATATTTCTTAAAGTGTTGTTTGTGTCAGAACAATTTAATTTGTTCATTTTCTTAACAACAAATATGTTATTATATTATTATATATTATATTAAACACATAGTGCTCAATTGAGCACCTACTGTGTACCTGTCAGTCTTAAACTGGAGATGCAGAAACAAATCAGACAAAGCCTTCATCTAATAGATTATAGAACAGTGCAGAGATAGAGACATGTTAATAAATGAAAATGTTACTGATGCTCTGGTGGTGAGTAGTCAGTTCTTTCCAAGGGGAGGGAGAGAAGGAAGTCAAGAAATGATGCTTGAAGTGACTCAGTGCTGCACAGTCTTAGCCCAGAGGGTCAGGTTGGGGAATGGGGTGGGGAGGACCAGGGATTGGCACTCCGAGGTAGGAGAGTAGCTTGGCCAAAGGTTTAGAGATATGAAACCATCTTAATGGAAGAAAAACTATTTTAAAATGACAAGAGCGTGGAGTAGAAGAAAGTATGAATTTCTTGTCAAAAGGGAGGGAGGGACCGGAGTATGGGAGGCCTTTACATACCAGATTAAGAAGATTGTACTTTATCTTTCAAGCAAAAGAGAACTATAGGAGTAATGTGATTAGAGTTGTGTGAAGGAGGTTTAAGACTAGACATTGGGAAATGAGTTGGGAACAAGTGAATATCCAAGAAAGGTAGTAACAGTGGGAACCGATAAGAAGCATGATGGGAATGTGGGGAAACAGGGAATGGGCCATAGAGCTCAGGACTGTCAACAGGAGAAGCAGGTCTGGAGGGACGGAAAGAGGAGTCCAGTGCTAGTCATGTTGATCTTGAAGAGCGTAGTGGTGATTTAGGTGGGAAATTTCCACTGGGCTTCTGAATATACAGGTCCTCTATCTTAGGAGGGAGGGATTTGGGAGCTGTCCATGTGTAGTGGTACTAAAAGCCATGAGGGTTGGTGAGTTCACCCAGGGAGTTAAAGAAAAGTTTCCAGTGGCGAAACCCAGTCTCTAATAAAAATACAAAAATTAGCCGAGCGTGATGCCGTGTACCTGTAATCCCAGCTATTCAGGAGGCTAAGACAGGAGAATCGCTTGAACCTGGGAGGTGGAGGTTGCAGTAAGCCGAGATGTGGTGTCACTGCACTCCAGCCTGGGTGACAGAGTGAGACTCCATCTCAAAAAAAGATAAGAAAGAAAAGGAAAGGTTCCAGGATAGAACCCTGAATTCATACTCCATTTAAAGATTATTAGAGCTTATGGAGGGATCTGAGAAGGAATGGCCAGAGATATACAAAGAAAACATGGAGAATTGATGCTCATGAAAGAGTAGTGCTTTGTAAATTGTAAGACACTGTACCAATATGTTTATTTATTTGCTATAATTTTTCTTTTTTGAGACAGAGTCTCACACTCTGTCACCCAGGCTGGAGTGCAGTGGCAAGATCTTGGCTCACTGCAACCTCCACCTTCCGGGTTCAAGCAATTCTCGTACCTCAGCCTCCCAAGTAGCTGGGATTTCAGGCATGTGCCACCATGCCTGGTTAATTTTTGTATTTTTAGTAGAGATAGAGTTTCACCATGTTGGCCAAGCTGGTCTCAAACTCCTGGCCTCAAACAGTCCACCTGCCTCAGCCTCCCAAAGTGCTGGGATTACATGCGTGAGCCACCATACCCAGCTTATTTGCTATACGTAAACTGATCCCTTGGACTCACCTAGAATCTCAGTGCTTCAAAAAGTTCCCAGACATAAGGCACTAGGTGGTTTGAGAGAAGATAATAATGTTGTAGATCAGTAACAAATACTTTAGATATGAATTCTGTAAAGGAATACAAAAAATTAGGGTCATTTAAATGACAGTGTGACAAATGTGATTAGTGTCACTAATATCTGATGCAAAAAGTTTGTTGACACTTTTAAGGGGGGAAGTCTGTTAGTGTTAACTTTAGAAATTGATTCCAGGGATGTCATCAAGAATGGAGTCATTTCAAAGTGTTTTGAGTAATTGACTATTGTTGAATTCCCTTTTATGAGAGGAATTGTTAGGGACTCCACTTGGCTGGGGTGATTTTTGTAACTTTGTCTTGGAGTGCAGTATGGCAGTTGGAACCATACTGAGGAGTTTGTTAATAAAAACCTCTATGTGGTTTTTCCATTTCCACTAAAAATTCCTTCCATTTGTGGATCCTGAAAATAGAACAAAAATTGCTTAACCAGGTTTGGCAATATCTCTAGTTATTTCCAGCCCGAAAAACAGAACTTGTCTTTAGCATAGGCTAATTTTAATAGTGAATATACTGTTTTAAAAAAAATTGAATTTGATCTTTTTGGGGGGTCCATTTCCTTTTCCATTTCCTGTAATATTTTAACAGTGAGAAATTGATTCTAACAGTCCCATATTTTTCATGATTTAAATTTAAAACTTAAGCTGTAGAGACCCTAGCAGACAGGATAATTTTCTTTTTCTTTTTTTTTTTTTTTTGTTTTTGAGACGGAGTCTCGCTCTGTCACCCAGGCTGGAGTGCGGTGGCCGGATCTCAGCTCACTGCAAGCTCCGCCTCCCGGGTTCACGCCATTCTCCTGCCTCAGCCTCCCGAGTAGCTGGGACTATAGGCGCCCGCCACCTCGCCCGGCTAGTTTTTTGTATTTTTTAGTAGAGACGGGGTTTCACCGTGTTAGCCAGGATGGTCTCGATCTCCTGACCTCGTGATCCGCCCATCTCGGCCTCCCAAAGTGCTGGGATTACAGGCGTGAGCCACCGCGCCCGGCGATAATTTTCTTACAAGTAAAATCTTCAAAACAACTCAGAAAAGAAATGCCAACAGCCTTTTGTCTCAGCCAGTTAATTTGTTATCATTGAAATTTTTTAAAATTTAAGAGCCAAACTTAATTTTTTTACCTTCTAACCACCTGGTTATGTTTCAATTCAGAGATGAGATTTTGTCCTGAGTGTTCTCCTCTCTCTAGTTTGATATTGCTTTGAAAAGGCCATTACAGAACTGGGTAAGGGAAAGTTTGGCCCGCAGAGAAAAATGCAGATATTTAGTGTTTTTTCTCTTCTGCTGTTTCTAGTCAACGCTATCAATATTTTCTTTTATCCAGCTGAAATTCACATGGGGCACATTACAAAATTGTTAGATCAGTGGAATATATCTTTAGATCGTGTGGTGTACATGTTTTTAGGATTCTGCTGAAGAATCCATTCCACTAGACAACTTTTCACTGGGTTGTGCCAAAATAACCCTGCTCTGTGACAACAGATACAATTGATGCAAGCTTGTATCGAGAAGTATCGTATGCCCTGCACTGGGTCTTGTGGAGAGGAGTGTGGTGTACCCCACACTGGGCCTTGGAAGCCAGTGTCTGATCAGGACACCATGGATCACATTCATTCAACTGCCATGCGGAAGAACCCGTATCTTGGCTGCTACTCCAACCTCTGTTTCTTCTTTTCCATTATGCACTGTTAATTCATAACCTATCCTAAACTTGAAAATCATTGGAAGAAAAACCCAGTAGCTGATGAATCTGCCATCTGCAGTGCTGCAGGCTGATTATTTTAATTTCCATATGCTTGTATCAATTATCTTCAATTGGAGAATGTTACACCTGTCATTGATAATAAGTGTGAGTTATTTGGGTTTAGTTAGTTTGCTCTGTACCTGTGCTCACGCATTTTATAACACTATTTATTCTCAGTTCTTAGTTTGAAATAAATGAGAGTAGACTCTTCATTTTGGACGAACACAGAATTGCCTTCTTAGCTTCCCATATCTGGTACCATCAGTATGCAGACATATTGGGATGGCTTTTCAACATAGTATAGTGAACTCGATTTTATAAATACAGTCTGAAAAATGAATTAACCTTTTCTGAAGTCAAGCAGTGGCTTGGGTGAATAAGGGTGAGGATTCTGACTCATAGTATTTCTTTTACTGTTCACTCTCCTGTGAAAGCCAGACAAGTTTTGGGCATCTTGTTCATGGACTAACCACGAGCATTACATCTGACTCACATCGTTCTGTATTTTCTATGCTCAGCCTAACTTGAGTCTTCTTATCATTCACCAGGTGATGAAGGTGGAGAATCAGAACTTCTTGGAGAGGATCTTCCACTTGAACCTTCTGTCACCAAAGCAGAAAGGAGTCACTTGATAGTGTGGCAAGTGATGTATGGCAGTGAGTGAGCCCACAGGAAACAGGTGGAGATGGGGAAGCCGTGTCTTCTGCATGGTTTATTTTCCCTCTATCCTTTTATTTAATGCTCTTTTGTGAGATAAGTTTCGCCACATAATGTGTGAGCATTTTTTCCTGTTAACTTTATATTACAAAATCCGTTCTACCATAACAATACAGAGGAGCTAGCTGTTTACTGCACCAGTGTTATAGGGAACTTCAGTGTATTATGAACAAATCAAAGAATGTTTACTTCTTGCAAACTGGTGAATTATAGAAAGCAATCTAGATGTGGTTTACTCTGCCACAGTCTAATATCATTCACTTCATTTGATAGGGTCACTTGTTAGCTGTCACTAATAATGGAATTAATGGGAAACACTTGATAAATGAAACTGTGCCATTAAATACAATAGCCGAGTTTTCCCCAGTATATTGTAAAATTGACACACACTAATAGAAGATGGATTATCAGGATTTATCTAAATGTTCCAAGAGGGTTAAAAGCTAACTGTAAATTACTTTAACTTTCACTTTCAAATCTGACAAATCTTGTTTATATGGTATATAAAACTTTGTTTTCATCAGATTTGGGGGGGTTTTATATTAAAGAAATTAAGACTACACTATTTAAATAAACGTTTCCTGTTTCTGACTTATTAGAGCTCTAAAGTTTATGAGGCCTACTACTCTGAATATTCTGATGGGTTTTTTTTGAGACCAGTCTCATTTTCATACTGACATGTCTGAAAGGTGTATTACTTATAAAGCTTAAAACATACTCTGGGAAGCTTAGAAGATACTTCATCATGGGAGGATTTTTTAAAGGAAATGTGTTTTGTATTTCTTGTACCAGAGAATGGTGATGTTGATTGAGTTTTTTCCATGTGAAAAATGTACCTGTTTGCCAAATGTTCCTAGACTGCTCTTAGCCTGTTAATACAAGTAAAACTTTAGTGGGATGGAGTCTGGCCTAAGTACAGAATGAGAGATTTAATTAGAAAAGTTATTTTCTTTTGTTCTGTATCAAACTGCAGAACAGCTATATGCTTGGTATTTTGTACATGAATAACATTTTAGCTTTTGTGCCCTTTTGAGCTTAAAGGGTTACCTTCAAAACTATGAAGGGGAAGAAGACAAAGCTAAGATACCACATAAAGTAAAAGTTGACATTACTTATTTTCATTCACAATGCCCATTAAAAAAAAATAGGTTGGGCATGGTGGCTCATGCCTGTAATCCCAACACTTTAGGAGGCTGAGGCGAGTGGATTGCTTGAGCCCAGGAGTTCAAGACCAGCCTGGGCAACATGGCAAAACCCTGTCTCTACCAAAAAAACAAAACAAAACAAAACAAAATAAATTAGCTGGGTGTAGTGGTACATGCCTGTAGTCCCAGCTACTTGGGAGGCTAAGGTGGGAGGATCACCTGGGTCCAGGAGGTGGAGGTTGCAGTGAGCCTTGATAGCACCATTGCACTCCAGCCTGGGTGATGGAGCAAGACCCTGTCTCAAAACAGACAAACAAGCAAAAAATAGATTAAAGTCTGGATTTCACTGATTTTCTTGCTTAATAAGTTTTTTAAAACCACAATGCTGCAATTTTTTCTCTCTCAAGCTTCTTGAAAATGTGTGATTTACCCTTTTTTATCTATTACTCTAAGCAAAGCTAAATATAATTTTTTTTTTTTTTGAGACGGAGTCTGGCTGTGTTGCCCAGGCTGGAGTGCAGTGGCGTGATCTTAGCTCACTGCAACCTCCACCTCCCGGGTTCAAGTGGTTCTCCTGCCTCAGTCTCCCAAGTAGCTGGGATTACAGGTGTGTGCCACCATGTCCAGCGAATTTTTGTATTTTTAGTAGAGACAGGGTTTCACCACATTGGCCAGGCTGGTCTCAAACTCCTGCCTTCAGATGATCCACTCGCCTTGGCCTCCCAAAGTGCTTGGATTACAGGTGTGAGCCCCCACGCCCAGCCGAAACAAAGCTAAATGTAATTTTATGTACTGTTTTAACAGTATAAACCTATGGAATAAAGGCCCCCTAATCATCAGAAGGACTACTGAAAAGAAAAAGCAAACGTAGATGTCAAATTGTCTAATTATTCTTAAGTACCACTGATTTTTTTTTTCTGAACTGTTATACAAAGATGTCTGTAAAAAGTATACCAGTGGCTTTTATGCATATACATGATTAGATGATGAAATATATGGGATTTCATGAGCCAGAGGAGGCATTTGGATCCATTGGGCCACATGTGACTATAAGCACATTGTGTATACAATAAAATTGTAGCCACTCATGTATTAGAACTGTTTGGTAAAAGCTGTATTAAAAGAATAATCTTTTGCTTGAGCTACTTAGTCACTTTTTTTCAGGGCACCAGAACGTAGGCTACTTTTCCATAGCTTGTTTGCTATGTTTTTATTTCATCTTAAATCTGAGCCATTTTTGGCAATATCTTTTTAAAAATCATTATTAAACATTTATTGGAAATGTTGTATAGATTCACAAGAAAGAGACACCAAAGTGTTTGGGGATTTTAATCCCAAGAAGTAAACATCCCAGAGTCAGATCCCATTTGCTGTTGTTCAGCCATGTTTGTATGACTGAATGTAATTTAGGAAATCAGGAGTTAAAGATGAAAAATACAAACATGTAAAATGGTTGTAATTGCTTTTTTTGAACTTACTGGCTTTAACTTAAGTAATATAACTGTGTAGTTATTTTATCTAAAGATGTCAGATTATCTGTGGCCCTGTTAATTAACTGCAGGGACCAGAGAGAGGACAATAATGCCTGTATAATTTGCTTTAAAGGCTTGTCCTTATGTTTGTAATTTTGGTTAAATATTTTCTACAGATTGCTTCACTTCCCCTTTCCCCCAATAACAAGTTCATATTCTTGTAATGTTTACTTTGGTCAACGTGGTAACTTTTGGAAGAAAATGCCAAAATGTAAGCTTCTCACAAGCAGCAAAGGAATGTAACTAACTGCCTGTAGCTACCACATCAAGGGAAAGAAGAGGCTTCCGTACTTTGGGTTGGTCTCACCGTACAAAAAAAGAGTGTACCCCTATTGGAAGAAATAAGGGATACTTGAAGGTTTCTCATTTTGTTACACTTGGTTCATGTGCAAGGTTGAACCATATGAAACTGCCAGTGTTCAACCATTGCTGATCTGCAAAAGCGACAATATCATATGCCTCAACCTAATACTTACTTTTAAATGTGGGTTAAAATCTCTGTGAGGCAAAGGGATAATGTTCTCTAGGAACTCACTTTTGAGAGTATTTTTCTCTAACTCATGTGGATCTAAATTTTAAAAATAGGAATGAATCTCTTAATTGCAGCTTGTGGAGAGTGTAAAACATTTTGAGCACAACATGCAGCACATAACTTTTCAGATTGTGTTTGCATAGAAAAGGCTAAAATCAATTCTTTCAGTTACTGTATTGTTCATTTATTGTAAAGGTCTTCCTACATTTGAGACTAGACCCTTTAACATAGGCTGCCTTAGTAACAAAATAAAACAGATGTCTCATAAGATTAACTGTCCTAAAGAACATGTGTCTTGCAAATGCCATGGAACTGAATATTTATTTCCTTGTGAGTATTACGACCGTTACCAAAGGACTCAACCAGATTTGGGGCTCTTCTTAATTGATCATGTTCAGAAAGGGACTCATTTGGTCCCACTTTGTAACATGGGAAGAGTAGAAGAGAAAATTAAATGTGGAAATCATAAATGCTTTTCTAACAGGGTTATGCTATTCTGTAACACTAAATGTCTGTCTTTTCTCTTAAAAGATTAGGTTTTATTAATTTGTCATACATTTCTCAATATTTGAATATATCTTAACCATTTTATGTTCCAAATTCATTTTTTTGTCCAAGACATTCTATCAGAATTTTACTTGCCTCTATAATCTGAAAAATGGGTTCTAGAATGTCCCACTTGCTGTCTCTTAGAGGCTGAGCTTCATTTCTATGAGCAAAAAGCTCATTTAGCAATGTAGTTATTTCAGTATTTATTTCTATTATGGAATCCCTGGGGTTCGGAATGTAACTTTGTACATGAAATATATATAAATATGTATATGAACATGTATGAGGTCTAGTGTGTTTTGTTTTGTTTTGTTTTTACCGTTCCTGGGGATCTGAACTTGGTTTTTATTTGCAAGTCCAATAATCTTCCCCATCACACATGTCATTCCTGAGGTCCAGGACTGTTGCCATTTGGCACCAGCTGAAGGTGAGCAGTGGGGAACACTCATGCTGGTCGGCTTGGCTCACGTGTTCAGATGAGATTCAAGAATAGACAAGAGGGCTTTGGAGAAATGTGGGATCCCTGAGTAACAGCCCACACATGATACTAAGGCATACTATTTGCCAGATTATTCAAGAATAAGTGGCAGGTTGTAATGTAATTTTAACAACGCAGTGTGCTTATTTGTGATCCACTTGCTTGGGCAAGACTCGGGAAGGAAGAATGATTATAAAACTGATCATGCGGCAGCACAATGTGAATCCAGATTCAGTGCGGTGAGATTTAGTCTCATCCAGTGTTTTGTTTGTGCCTTCGAGAAACGTGGGGCTCTAACGTGATAGTAGAAGTTGCCCCAGTTGGCATGTTAATAGGACCGTTCACTAGATGAAGGCATAGTCATCTGTTCAGTGAGGTTGGATGCCCTAGAATATAATAACTAGCTCAGCTCATTCCTGGTCTTTATAGGACCTTACCCTGCCTGCCCTTTAGTCCCTGGGGAACAGGGCAGGCGCAGCAGCCTCATCACTGGAACAGTAGTCTGCAGTGTCACCCTTGCGGAAGAACGATCCTTCAGACTAGTGGAGAGAGGCTGCTTCAGCCCTCGGGCTCTTCCTTAACCAGCACCTGATCCCTCAGACTCGGTGCAGGCATGAAAGCCTGGAGATCACAAGGGGCCTGGACTTAATCTTCAGCAGCAGCCGATGTATTAGGAAAGGATTTATAGTTAGGGGACTTCTCAGAATGCCTTACATATTATAGGGTAATTGATACAGTTTTGCTTTAAACTCGTTTTCTTTAGAAAGACACAGTGGTATGGTGTGAAAGAAGGCTGTATAAGCCAGGCTGTGACCCTAGCAAATCACTTTAACATAGTATCCCGGAGTCCCCCACACAGGGCTGTGGAATCGG
The DNA here is from genome assembly GCF_049350105.2 of Macaca mulatta. Taxonomy (NCBI): domain Eukaryota; kingdom Metazoa; phylum Chordata; class Mammalia; order Primates; family Cercopithecidae; genus Macaca; species Macaca mulatta. The sequence goes on from NC_133421.1 coordinate 59,053,306, forward strand.
ACCCTCCTGTGGGGTCTGGGCCCACACATCTGTAAAGTGTCATAGGTAAGTGTGATATGTAGCTGAGATTGAAGGATGCTACTCTAATGTATTTGGACCTTTGTTTTCTTATGTGTTAAAAGGTAGGGTGGCTTAGTCAGGTAATCTAAAAGAATCCTAGCTCTGACCCTCCCTAGTTCTGTGGCTCTTGCTCTGATTTGCCTGGTTGTTGTCTATACAGGTAAGGACCACTCCTGCTTGCGAGTCCATGGTTGCCTAGTTCCTCATGAGGCGCAGAGAGCTGGTGGGTGGGATCAGATTAATTAGAATTTCCAATTTATCAGAATGACACTGTACAAAAGAAGCCAGATAGTTTAGCTCCTTGCTTGTAACCACAGAACGTTCACTCCCACCCACAGACATAAAGGAGTTGTGGAGCCAGGCGCAGTGGCTCACACCTGTAATTTCAGCACTTTGGGAGGCTGACACAGGCAGATCACTTGAGGCCAGGAGTTCAAGACCAGCCTGGGCAACATGGGGAGACCCCATCTCTACAAAAAATTTTTTAAAAATTAGCTGAGTATAGTGGTGTGCACCTGCAGTCCTAGCTACTTGGGAGGCCGAAGTGGGAAGATCCCCTGAGCCCAGGGGAGATTGAGCCAGTCTCCAAAAAAATTTTAAAAAGTTATAATTTGATTTGAGGCACCAAAGGAGAAGTGGAACAAATAAGCCCTGACTCCGTGGGAACAGCGACTTAACTTAGAAGCTGTAGTTCTCAGCTAAGCCAGGAGAGAGAGGCATGGCCAGAATCCCCCTGGGAGCTTTTCACAGAATAAACATTTTTTTTCTTTTTCTCTCCTCTGAAGAATATCAGACTCTATCAGGGAACATGGGGAGAAAATTACCAGGTGATTCTGATCCTTCCATTTGGGAGGAACATCTGCCCAAGAGGAACTCAGGCTGGGCACGCTGGCTCATGCCTGTCATCCCAGTGCTTTGGGAAAGGAGGTGGGAAGATCACTTGAGTCCAGAAGTTTAAGAGCAGCCTGGGCAACATAGCAAGACCCTGTCCGTACAAAAGTGAGAAATAAAAAATTAGCCATGCAGGTGGCATGGACCTGTAGTCCTAGCAGCTACTTGGGAGGCTGATGTGGGAGGATCACCTGAGCCCAGGGGGTCGAGGCTGCACTGAGTTGTGATTGCACAACTGCGCTCCATCCTGGGTGACAGAGTGAGACCCGGTCTCAAAAAACCTCACAACAGCCCTGGTGGCTTCACAAACATCTGTTTTCCAGGAGCACAGAGCTTCCTTTGTTCTTAGCCAGTTGTAATAAACCTGCACATCACAGCCTGCCAGCATGGCTCACCCCAGTAGTCTTTCCTTCCTGATTCATGTGCAATTGAAGTATAGGGTATTTTGAACTTAATTGCTACATTAAAAGCTTAAAGGAAACAATTTTATCTCCCATTAGTCTGTATTCATGTGGCAGGGCTATTTCCTGATTTTTTTTTTCTAGAAAAATTCATAACCATTTAGTTGTTATCATGCCTAGCTTGCATTTGCATAACATCTGATAGTGTTTTCCAAGTATTTAGCCCATAAATTCAGTTGATCTTCATAGAAACCCCCTTTTTAGAGTGTTACGGCTTTTAGATGATCCAGAGGCCTAACCACAGGTGTGGCCTTGCCCATTGGTAAAGAGGTCCAACTGAGACAAGTAAAGGCTCAGGTGCCTCATCCGGCGGTACAATAACAACTGAACACTGGAGGCTACTGCAGGTGTGTTGGGGCAAGTGCTACATCTCAAATCAGGAGATGGGTTTGAACCTGGGTCTCCTGTTTCCCAGTTTTGTGACCCTTCACTCATAGTTTCCTTACTGTCAGAAGAGTGACACCCCCAAGGGTTCTTGCCACCTGGCCCTGCTAGGCTCTCAGTAGCAGACTTTTGAGGTTCCTAGATGCCAGGTGTCTGAAGATGACCATGACACTCTCAAGGAGACTGGGCTAGTCAAGGAAAGCAGACGCAGAAGTGATGACATGGTCAAGTATTGTGGCTGCGTATTAGAAGCAGTAGGTGAACGAATGATGTAGGTGTGGTATCTACTTTGTAATGCGATAAAAAGAAAAACTGCCTGCAAGTCCTGTTGAATGCAGAATATTCTTATCTCTATTCTATTTACCGGTGTTCCAGGCCATGTCTCTCCTAACAGAACTGTGTTAGGAAGCAGGGGTCGCTTGGGCCTATTGGACCTTTTGGGGGAATACTGTTCTCTGTTGCCCCACCCCACCCCATTTTAAGGAAAAGGAGTATTCCATGCAAATTAAACACAAGATAATTCATATTCTCTTTTACATCTAAGAGGACATTTCATTCCTATGCGGGCACATTGAGGGGCATATTGAAGCATGAAAGAGTGGTGAATTTCACATTGTCAGATGCCATCAAAGCATTTATTCAGTATCTGTTGCTCATAATGCTTTATGACAATAATTAAACTCACAGTCACTGCATATAAGTGGGTGGAGCAGATAAAAAGGACCAAATAAGATATCAGCGTCATCAGATGGACAACAGTGTGGAACAGTGGCAAGGATGGTCGTATGCTTTTCTACATGATTAAAAAGCTTGGCATCGCTCCTCCTAAGCAAGCATGCAAAATTCTGGCTCACATATCACACCAGAGGGGTCTTTGGGAGAAAGGGCTGTCACCTTGGGATTCCTGAAACATGGCTTTAATATGAAGTGGGATTAAGATTTTTTGCAGCACGTCTCAGGTACAGAGATACCCAAAGAGAGTGGAATGGTGTTTCAGAAGCTTGAATTTCCGCATCAGTTCTGTTGTCATGATGGTCTCTCATTCACAGGATTGTTGGAAAGAACCAATGAGATCATGTAAAGAAGTATTACTCAACAGTTAACAGATACTTGTATCCTTCCCCCACAGAGGCCTCCATTTATTTTCCTGCTGTTCTTTCTCATCAAGCTGACTTTCCCCTGCCTTTGGCCAGCCCCAGACCAGTGACAGTGGGTTTGAGTTCCAAATCCAGGAGAGCATTTTCAGCTGTTTGCCTGTTGGTGCGTTTTGGCCTGGTATGCTTCTGAGCAAGCAGGCTTTTACTGTGTAGGCCGTCTACATTTCTGTCTTGGAGAGTTTACCTGAGGCTGTTTGTAAGGAACTAGGAGCAGAAATGTGGCATGTGATTCTTACAGACATCTCAAACATTGATCCTTCCTAAAGAAGCCTAGCTGGAGAAGAGCAGAAACTGGGCAGATGCCTCTAGGCAGGCCTTGGCTGATTTAAAGACCCAGTCCTGGGCTTCACTCAATTGAGGATTTATCAGACCTTCCCACCCATATTAAAGCCATGTTTCTGGGACCACAGGGTGACAGCTGTTTCTTCCCAGAGACCCCTCTGGTGTGTTAAGATGTGAGCTGGAAGTTAGCATCTCAAAAACCAAGTCACAGTAAAGATCACTGTAGGTTTTGGGGCCAGGCTTAGTGGCTGACTCATGCTTATAATCCCAGCACTTTGGGAGGCTGAGGCAGGAGGATCGCCTGAGCTCAGGAGTTCAAGACCAACCTGGGCAACAAAGTGAGACCCCCATCTCTACAAAAAATAAATTAAAAAATGTGCCGGGCGTAGTGTCACACACCTGTAATTTCAGCTACTCAGGAGGCTGAGGTGGGAGGATTGTTTGAGCCCAGGAGGTTGAGGCTGCAGTGAACCAAAATCATGCCATTGTACTCCAGCCTGGGTGACAGAGCAAGATCCCATCTCGAAAAAATAAAATAATAAAATAAGTAAAAAGTAAGGCCAGGCATGGTGCCTCACGCCTGTAATCCCAGCACTTTGGGAGGCCAAGGCAGGAAGATTGTTTAAACCCAGGAGTTTGAGACCTGCCTGGGCGACATAGCAAAACCTATTTTAAAAAGAAGAAAAAGAACTGTAGATTCGAGTCCCTCCCTACCACTGCTCTATCAAAAGTCATCTCATCTCTCTGGGTCCCCAGTTGTCCTTGGGGACAAGCACAGACTTGGATGCCTGTAAGGCTATGTTGAAGGTGACATCCTTTGAGGGTGGGCCGTCTCTTCCAGTGCAACTTAGGTTGTGTGGACTAGCAGCCTTCATGCCCAGCCAGATCCCAATATTCACAAACGTGCCCAGATCCTTAATGGAGGGAATCATGTAGCCTGCACCACTTGGTACAAGCTGCTTTGTTTGACACACCCGTTCATCCCGAGGCATCGGGATGAACCCTTCCATGAATGGGAGGTATCTGTCTTAATTAGGAAGAGAGACACTGTTGAGTCATCTGGGTCCTGGGCTTACTTTGGGTCTTTTCTTTCTTGAACCTTTTGGAAGTCTCCAAAAGTCTACTTTAGGATGGCATTAGAGCCTTCAGGGAGCTTCTCCCAAGGGCCCCTTTGGCAACTAAGGTAAATGGCTGAGAGGTGAAGATGAATTAGGAGCATCCTCGGCTTTCCACCACCACCCACTCCCAGAGCAGGAAAGGGGTTGGAGAGAGGAAAGCCGCCTTGCTGGGGAGAGACCCAGCTCTGCTCCCTTTTGAACACACGGTGGCGCCATGTTGGTGTTAACCTTCCTCTCTTCCACTTGCCAGCACCCAGAGCCTACCAGCCCCTCGGCCCTCCTCTTCATCCTCACTGGGCTGGCGACCCCTGCATGACAGCAAGCCAGACCAAGGAGGGTGCTGCACTACAGAGGGTCAAGCTGTAGAGCTGAGGGAAGCAGTTCACTTTACTGATAATCAACCTGAGCCCCAGAGTGGTTGGACTAGAATCTTGACTTCATTCTGTGCATTTTCCACTGGCTGCTCCAGATTCTCATTGCCCTGGGTTCTTCTCAACCCCTTTCCTTTGCCAGGGGCAGGGAAAACAGCTTCTCTCAGCCCCCACCATGCAGCCCATAGCCCAGGGACCCAAAGACCTAAAGCCTGGCACCATTGCTGAGGTGAACAGGGTTGATATGAATGAGACAAACATTGACCCAAATGAAAGAAGAACAGGGTTGATATGAATGAGACAAACATTGACCCGAATGAAAGAAGGGGCTGGGCGCAGTGGCTCATGCCTGTAATCCTAGCACTTTGGGACTCCGAGGCAGGCGGATCACCTGAGGTCAGCAGTTCGAGACCAGCCTGGCCAACATTGTGAAACCCCATCTCTACTAAAAATACAAAAATCGGCGTGGTGGTGCACCCTGTAATCCCAGCTATTCTAGGAGGTTGAGGCAGGAGAATCACTTGAACCTGGAAGGCAGAGCTTGCAGTGAGCCGAGATCACGCCACCACACTCCAGCCTGGGTGACAGAGCGAGACTCCATCTCAAAAAAAAAAAAGAAAAAGAAGAAAAAGGATGAAAGAAGGGAATCTTTAAAAGCAACCACGCCACCAATTTCTAGTCTTTGAAGTTTCAGAAGAATTTCTGCGGCTGCTGCTTCTGAACAAGGCTAAAAGAAATGTCACGGAATCAGCTTAGTGAGTTGCTTCAATGGAAACTTCATCCAAGGCCAATAATAAATAGCAGTTACATAACTCAGCAGGTCACAGCGCTAACTAAGCCCTTTGTAGGCCATCAATCCACATTTATTTCCTGGATTTTATAACTGCTGCTGAAAGGGAGAAAAGGAGGGGCTGAGGATTAGGGGGAGAGAATCTGTGTGCCTGGACGAAACCTCCAAGCCTATTCTCTAGCCTCCTTTCCCACATGCCACCTCTGCAGCTAACTCTCAGGGGGACATGCCGAGTTCCAGCACATCCAGACACTGTGGGCTCCATGCCAGGAAACCAGACCCCTGTCCCAGCTGCCCTGAGTAGCCATGAGCTTTAGGCTGGTCATTTTCTCTCTGTCTTGTTTTTCGTAAAATGACAGTTGGGCTAGATGAGTTCTAGGATGATTTTCTGCCCCATGATTCTAAACATTAGGGCAGAAGAGTGTGTACCATGTTTGTTTCCCTCACTCCCACGCCCCAGTGTTAGCTGCAAGATGCTGTTGGATCCTCTTGATGGAGAAAGGAGAAGAGCATGATCCCAGCCACCTGACACATGGCACAGCGAGCGGGCAGGAGGGTCGAGGCTGCCCTGGCCGGGATGGGGAGCTGGGAGTGCACAGAGTAAAGGGCCCTTGCTGCCTCCGCCTCACTCGGTCAGGACACCCACATGAGTCAGAGCCAGCATGGACTACACGGCTTCCGTGGGCACAGGGGAGTGGGCATAGGCCTAGAGGAAGGGGCGCCTAATAGTAGTGCTCGCCATTCTCAAGCTTGGAGTTTGATGTCCAGATTCAGGGCTGCTCCAGGACGTTCACGTGGGTATGAATGCCCCAAACTGCAGCCGACAGGTCCCAGATGCAGCTTCCGTCTCTCGCCCCTACGGGGGTCATGCAGACAGCTCCCCCAGCCTTCTCCACCCTTGCTCAGCCTCCTGTGCAGAGCCACAGGCAGATCCTACCAGCTGGGGATGTCCAGTGTGAAGCCAGTTGAGGAAGGGAAGAGCCTGGAGAAGAAATTCAGTGGGGAAGAGGGAGGAAGTCAGAAGGTTTGTGGCATCGGGAGATGACAGGAAAGCCGGAGAGGAGCTGGAGTGGCGGGAGAGGTGAGAGGAGTCTCTGGGTGGAGCCTCTGGTGAGCAGGAGCCTTTGGGTCCAGGGCCCCTTTCCTTCAGGGTCCGGCCCGGAACGTGCGTGATGGGATAATGCCTTAGGAGCCCCAGCCCAGACTGCCCCTCTTGGGGTTTGGAGCCCCTGCAAGGGCTGAGTGGCAGAAAGCAAGGCTGGCTGCAGCCACTGAGCATCCCTGGGAAGGGATGGGACTGTGTAGAAGGGGCACCTGGGGACAGGTGGGCAGTCGCAGTGTCTCAGCCCGCTGGGATTAGCAGAGCTCATCTGTAGAAGAGAAGGTAGAGGTCGGATGTCACATGGGAGGAAATTTCCAATAAAGACAAAAATGCTTCCCCAGAGAAGGGAGCTGGAGATTGGGACTCTGCTCATACTCGCTTCGCTGCACACAGTCACTCTGGTGTCCTTCGGTCCCTCTCCCCCTCCCTCAGCGCTCTGCCCTTCCCCCGTTCCTGCTGCTTCCTCTGCAGGAACAGCTGCATGTCTGGGCTTGTCAGGGAGTCAGCTGCGTCTCCAGACACAGACGCAAGAGCCCCAGCGCTACCCGCAGCCTGACACCGTCACTGAGGTTTGGAAGGTGGTGGTCTCCTCCCTGTTAAACTGAGACCCAGAGAGGGACAGTGTGTTTTAATCCCCCAGACCCAACAAGTGAGTAGTGCCAGAAAGGGCCCTCAGGGTCCCATCTCTCCCGGCGGCTTCAGGTCAGTTCCCTCCCGCTGTGGTAGCCTCGTCAGCTCTTGCGCCTGTGATGGATAAGCCAGCAAGGCGATGCTCAAGGGGGCCGGGTGGTGACTTCGATTTGGGTGCACCCGCCAGTCCCAGGAGTGAAGGCAGTGACTTATATGGGAATTATTTTTGTAGAGGAGACACTTGACCCCACGGCTGTTGAGGCTGAAGCTACCCAAGTGACCGCTGAGCTGAGTGGCAGGGAGGGCTGACAGCTCCTAGACTCAGCTTCACACCACCTCCCAAGGTGTTCTCAGCCATGCCCCTGCCTCTGCACAGGGCCGCTCCTAAACAAATCCTCCTGCCTCTCTGGAGCTTGAAGGAGGTGCTTTGCCTCCCATCCTCTCCGCAGTCTCCTCTCCCCTCGGGGACGGGTCACATGGAACCCTGTTGGAGCCTGAGGGGTGAGAGGGTGAGTGCCCAGAGGGCAACGGTGGCTGGCTCCTTCCAGAGCCCGCTTTTTCCTTTTTTTTTTTTTTTTCTTGAGACAGGGTCTGCCCTCTGTCACCCAGGCTGGAGTGCAGCGACACAATCCTAGTTCACTGCAGCCTCAACCTCCCAGGCTCGAGCTATCCACCCACATCAGGCCCCCAGGCAGCTGGGACTACAGGCACGCACCAGCACACCCAGCTAGTTTTTTTTAGTTTTTGCAGAATCAGTGTTTCGCCATGTTGCCCAGGCTGGTCTCAAACTCCTGAGCTCAAGCGATCCTCCAATCTCAGCTTCCCAAAGTGCTGGGATTACAGGTGTGAGCTACCATGCCCAGGTTTTCCTTGTTGATAAATGAGCATGGGACTGTTCTAGAGAAACTCTGCCATGAGCTGGGTGAGGCAGGAGCATCAAGATCATTTCAGAAAGTTCTCTCGTGAAAGCCAAAATATGTGCCTACTCCACCTCTGCCCACTAGCTACCATGTCCCAGGCCAAAAAGTCCTTAGGAGAGGAAGATCCCTTGCAACTGTGGAGCGTGTGCTGGGCCCAGTCCTGGATTCCTCATCCATTCCCTCCTTTAGTCCCCAGGGTGGCTGTGGGGCACAGATTTCCTCATTTGACAGGACACCTCAACCAGCAGTTCTCAACCTCATCAGTACTGACATGTGAGGCTGGGTGATTCTTTGCGGTGTGGTCTGCCCTGTGCATTACAGGATACATATAGCAGCATCCTTGGCCTCTGCCCACTAAATGCCAGTAGCATACCCAGTGTCTTCAGACATGTTCCTAGGAGGCAAAATCATCCCTACTTGAGAACCATTGTCGTAGACAATAGGTGCCAACTCTAGGATGGGCCCTTGTTTGAACCTGGATCATCTGATTCTAAAGCCTGTCCACTTGCTTTTCTTTTCTTTTTTCTTTTTGAGACAGAGTCTCACTCTGTTGCCCAGGCTGGTGTTCAGTGGCACGCGATCTCGGCTCACTGCAACCTCTGCCTCCCAGGTTCAAGTGATTCTCCTGCCTCAGCCTCCCAAACAGTTGGGATTACAGGCTCGTGCCACCATGCTTGGCTAATTTTTGTATTTTTAGTAGAGGTGGGGTTTCACCATGTTGGCCAGGCTGGTGTCGAACTCCTGACCTCGGGTGATCCACCCGCCTAGGCCTCCTAAGGTGCTGGGATTACAGGCGTGAGCCACCACGCCCAGCCCACTTGCTTTTCTTCCTATTGCCTTTTTGGGAGTAAAACCCCAAATCTGATGACAGCTATGACCCTCATCCTGGAACAAGGCTCCTGCCTTCAATTTCAAGGGGTTTGTGGGTGCCGGGTGCTCATTCATGGATAGAATATTGAGGACACCTGCCCACAGGGAAGCAGACCCAGATGGGAAGAGGCTGAATCAGCCTGCCCTCCTTCCTCTGACCCCGGTGTGATCACCCTGGGACTGGGGTGCGGTGTGTGTGGGGAGAGGGAGGTGAGGGCAGGATTGCCAAAGGCAGAGACGTCTGCCCTTTTTGGACAGCTGCCATGTGAGCACGCCTCTGTGTGCCCTGAGGCGGGCAGCTGTGCCAGCCCACGTGCTGAGCCTCACTCATCACCTTGCAGATGGGTGGCCCTGACTCAGCCGGCTGGATACCAGCTGTGGTTGTCCCATTCCAGAACATACTTCGTGTGACTGGGTGACTACCACACTTACCCAAGCATACCTGCCCCTGAGAGCAGAGGAAGGGGCCCACAGGACTCAAGAGCTGGCCTTTTGTTCTGGGTTCTAGAATGCCATGATGGTGGAAGAGGGGAGTGGAAGAGCTTCAAGATTTCAGGAACTTCCAAGTCCCTGGCTATGGAGCATGTTGTAAAGACTACCTGGGCCTCAGTTTCCCTGCTTATAAAATGGGAGCATTGGACTGGATGATTTCTAATAATCCACACCCATTGTGCATTTCTTACATGATAGGGTCTTCATGTCCATTCTATCATTTAATTCTTTTTCTTTAAATTTATTTTTTGTTTTGTTTTGTTTTTTTTAATTTTTTGAGATGGAGTCTGGCTCTGTCGCCCAGGCTGGAGTGCAGTGGCACGATCTCAGCTCGCTGCAACCTCTGCCTCCTGGGTTCAAGAGATTCTCATGCCTTAGTCTCCGGAGTAGCTGGGACTATAGGCATGGCTAATTTTTGTATTTTTAGTAGAGACAGGGTTTCACTATGTTGGCCAGGCTGGTCTGGAACTCTTGACCTCAGGTGATCCTCCCATCCGGGCCTCCCAAAGTGCTGGGATTACAGGTGTGAACCACCACACCCGGCCTATCATTTAATTCATGCAATGCCCTGTGAGAGAGGGACTGTGATTGTTAGCCTCACATTACAGCTGAGGAAGCTGAGACTCAGAGAGTTTAAGTAACTTGCCCGGGGTCGCGAAGCCAGTAAGTGGAGGAGGGGTGGGTCCCCTGCCCACGTCTGAGCCAGCAGCATCGTTGAGGATGGCAGTGACACAGGTGAGAGGCCACGAGCGTCCAGGAGAGGGATGCAAGGGTGACCTGCGGAGGGAGGAGGGGCAGGATCAGGCACCCCGCCCAGTGTGGGGAGTGGCTGAAGATGACTCGGAGGTTTGGAGGGTGGCAGTGCTATTAATAGAAATAGGGAAGTCAGGAGGAGGAGCTGGTTTAGGGCTAGATGATGAATTCATTCTTAGGCATGTGGACACGGATTTGCTGACAGTAGGACCTTTAGGCCCAGATCCAGCCACCGTTCAATTAGGAAAAATCAGCACCTACGAAGTACCTCTAAACGCCAGCAATAGCTTTACCAAGATCAAATCCCCAAACCACTCGCACGGCAGGGCTTCCCAAGTCACTGGCTGTGGGCTGAGGCTGCAGTGATGAGTCTGCAGCAGCCATGCCCACGGCTCAGGTTCAAGTCCTGCACTGACCACTGGGGGTCACCGCTGGTGCGCAGACCTCGTGCAGCCGCCCAGGGTGTGCCTGCGGCAAGGCCGACCTAGGGGAAGGGACGCAGCGGGTTTCAGGGAGCCAGGCTCCCCCTGCCTCTGACAGGGAGGCAGAGATCTCTTCCTCCTCTTATAGGGGTGGGAGGGAGAGAGGCTGGGAACTGCTTCTTCCAGGCTGTCATCTGGCAACAGTTTTCAGGGCAGCCTGATCAACCTGGAGTCAAGCTGTGGTGACGTAGCGCCAGGGGAAGCGTGAGGGAGCAGAGCCCCCTTCCCTGAGTTGGGAATGCAGCTCTAGGGGCCCACCTGGGGGACACCGTGTCCAAGGCGACTGTGGCCTGCGACCTGGGGCAGCGGAGCCTGGGAGCTGAGTCCCAGCTGTTCCAAACCTCATGTCTCCCCTGACATCTGCGTCAGCAGCTCTGCCCTTTGACTTTTAATTCCCAGGAGAGGAGGGTGGAGGCAACCTTGGCCATCAGGACTAATTATTTGTGATTCGATTCAACCAGCAGTTTATTGGGGTTTGGCCTGGCTTCCTGCCCTCCTCTCAGCCTCCCACACCCCAGCTTTATGGCCCTGTTCTCCTTCGGAAGCTGAGAACAGAGAGCGGGAGTGGCTCTGCAACAGACACCCTGGTTCCGCTTGGTCTCCTGATCTCGGGGTGTCCTGTGGGAAGTTAAGCTTATAAAATGCTTTGAGTCCCCAGAGAGAGGTGTCCCCACGCTCATACCCAGCCCAGGCCCTGGGCCCTCCTAGGCCGGCCTCCTGTTCTGCCTGGGCTTGTTAGGACCTGTCCCCAGGTGGGCTGGGCTGGGCCAGGAGAGGGGCGCCAGCCTCCCAGCTGTCCAGGCTCAGAAGGGATGGGGGTGGAGCAGGCACCGTGGAGCCTGCGAGCCTCCCCAGGCCGCAGGGTCCATGTCAGTGTCTACTGTCCCTCTATATTCGGCCACAGCGTTATTGCCATGTCCTCTCAGGGGACAGGCAGCCAGCTCAACCCATGATGTCTCTTCCAAGGGCCTGGACTATTTTGGAACCGGCCTTGGGGGCGCTGGGGGAGGCCAGGGTGGGGTTTAAGGGAACATTTCCTCCTGGCTCCCGGTCAGGGATGAGCAGAGGGTGTGTGGCATGGGGAACTGGCTCCTAGGCCCTTCTCAGAATTCCCAGTACAGTTACGTGAATGTTCCTTCTGCTCAGGTTTCCTGGGGATGCCTAGGCTGGGGCCTCAGGGGCCAAGTCTGGGCAATAACCCAGCCCCTCCTCCAACCTGGGAGAAGCTTCCAGCTGTTCAGATTCATCCCTCATTTAAAAAACATCGCCCCCCCCCCCGCCCCGTGCCAGCTTTCACCGAGAGCCATGTACGAGCTAGCTCAGTGGGTCCCAGCCTTTCGGATCTCTCAGATCACTAACATTTCAAAAAAATAAAAAAGTTTAGGATCTGACATAGTCCCCAGTTTTGTTTGTTTTTGAGACAGAGCCTGTCACCCAGGCTGGAGTGCAGTGGCGCCATCTCAGCTCACTGCAACCCCCACCCCTTAGCCTCTCGAGTAGCTGGAATTACAGGCATCCACCACCATACCCAGCTAATTTCTGTATTTTTAGTAGAGATGGGGTTTCACCATGTTGACCAGGCTGGTCTCAGACTCCTGGCCTCAAGCGATCTGTCCACCTTGGCCTCCCAAAGTGCTGGGATTGCAGGCGTGAGCCACCGCACCCGCTAGTCACCAGTTTTTTTTTTTTTTTATTTTGCTGAGTTTGGGGTCATTAAAAGGAAATGTCAAAGGAAAGGTCCTTTTGCGCTCACACACACACACACACACAGAGAGACATACACACGGACACACACGCAGACACACACAGACACACACACGATTGAAAATACAAAGCTCAGATAAAAGGACAGTCTTTTGGATTGAGTAAACCTAGCTTTAGTAAAACCTTACTATATCGTCCTTGTTTTTCTCATTTTGCTGCGGGCAGATAAGAACATGGCAATGGCTGGCACTGGTCACCTGTTGATGGACTTGTGCTCCAGGAACTGTTGGTCCTGCCACTCCTCCGCTTGGGCCCAGTGCCAAGGGCAGCCAGCTCTGCTCCGGGGGACCCCCTCCCCAGCACGTATCTCCCAATCTCTCATGCACCCGTCACTGCCACTTTTGCTTCTATCTTCCGCTCCTCCGTGCCCCTCCCCCAATATTTGCAGGAGGGGAAGGTGGGGAGCAGGCTTTACACGGCTCCCAGACTAAAGATGGCACCGCTAGCCGACGCTGCAGCCCAGAGTTCACCCATGGGGGAAGTCACACGTCGCCTGCTCCCCGGAGGGGGTCTCTGCTGTGAAAGGTGCTGGTCTGGGCAGGGTCAGGAATGCCAGTGGCCGCCGCTTCCTGGCCATGGGATCTGAGACGAGTCCCAGAACCTCCTTCCTTGAGCTTCAGCTTCTTGTTCTATAAAATGGGCATATTAACTCCTCATCACAGGGCTGGTGCAAGGATGGTGTGAGTGACAGAATGTTTGTGAAAGTCCTTGCTGAGCTATAAAGCTTAGATAGGGGTAGTTATTATTACGATGGGAAACTAGTAAATGGCTGAAGAAAGAGCAGCCCAAAAGCTGACCTCAGCTTCTGCGTACGAAAGCCGTGCTCACACCCACCCCCAGGTCTGTGATCTGGGGCCCCTCCAGCCCCACAGAGGAGCAACGCCAGCCTGACCCCGTGAGTCAGCAATGCTGGGGCTGGAGCACGGCGTTCTGAAAGTAGGAACCAGGCCTAGTCTGTGTTGGAGACAGGGTCTCCTGTGTTTTTGGAGAGAGTGTCTGCTGGGTGATATAAAGGCTTCTGTTGACTTGTAGTGGCCCCACTATGTGGTTATTGAGGCCGACGGTCCCCCGAATTGTAGAGAAGTGTGTGGAGGGCCTCCCCAAGATGGAGCCTCTTTTGGATGGATTGAGGTTTGAGGACTCAAGGTGTTCAGAGGATTGGATTTTAAGGCCTGTCCCTGCCCCTGCTGTGTCACTGTGGGACAGCATGGGAAACGCGCCCACCCCTGTTCCTAGTCCAGTTCACCATTCACTCCAGCTGTGTGGCTGCCTCTCCCAGCCTCAGTTTCCTCATCTGTCAAATAGGGACAAGAGGCCTTGCCTTCCAGAGCTGTTGTTAGCTTATTGGGACCCCATGTAACAGCCCCTGGAGGGCTCTCAGTCCAAGGGAGCCCCCTGCCGACCCTCCAGGAGGTTCTCCCCACAAAGGGAATCCAGGGGTCCTGAGGAACATGAGCCTGGGCTGCCTCCCCACCCAGAATGGATCCCCCACCTAGCCGGCCTCCGGCGCCCTGCCCCCTCTCCCCAGCTGCTCAGCAGTCTGGTCATGAAGTCATTGCCACCTTCCCCAGCCCGCACCCCCACCACCCCTGCCCCCATGCTGACATCCCATTTGGCAAAGAGGTTGGAAAAGCCGCTGACTCTTCCAGACCCTGAGTTCATTGACTGGTCAGGGCACACCAGCCACAGGCTGACCATGTGGCCAGAGGGGGGTTTGCAGAGTGAGGGAGGGGCCCCTCCAGGCCTTCCTACCCTGCCTCAAGCCTCCCCCTGACCACTAAGACATTCCTCCGATATCTGCCCACACCCCCACTATACATATCTGACCTATACGTGTGAGGCCCACCCCCTACACACTTGCTGCAGACACTCCTTACACCCCCACATAAACACACGCCAAGCACACACGCCCCTGCGCAGCCACCTACCCACTGAGGCACACCCAGCACACCAGACTCCCACACGTATGTGCATGTGCCACTCCCTCATATGCTGAAGTTCAAGGAAGGAGGTTCTGGGACTCGTCTTAGATCCCATGGCCAGGAAGCGGCGGCCACTCTGGCACCACCAGCTACCCACGGCCACAGCTACTCCTGGTCCACCCGGCCCAGCCTCTTGGGCTTCATCAGACAGATGCACCCGGCCTGAGCCAGGCTCCGGTGGGAGAGTCTCTGGCCTAGCGGATGTCCCTAGACCAGAAGCGCAGGCGACCAGAGTTGAAATGCCTCATCTCAGCTGACCCCTTCACTGCTCATTTGTGGAAACTGAGGCCCAGAGAGGGCAAGGAGTGGTCAAGGGCTGGTCACGTCACACAGGCAAACTCCTCCCAAGTGCCCCCAAGTGCCTGAGAGCATGGCAGAAAGGCGGGCAGCCCAGGCTCCCTCTGCCCTCAATGTGCTCCTCAAATGTCCTGACTCAGTGGGTCCTCTTCCATGAGTTCTTCCAGGATGACTCCCAAGACTGGGTGAGATTTTCACCCTCTGCCCTGGGTGCAAGGTCATTTAAGCTAGGCAGGGGGTACACACGCTGTTGGGCCTACGCCTTCACAGGCCCAGGATGTTAGTGTCTCACATAGCCTTGGCCTTGCTCAGCAAATACCCAGCGCAGGCTGCAGTTCTACAATGCATCATCAGCCCAGCCCTCCCACTCCCTGCCTCAGTCTCCCTCCCCAGGACTCACACATCAAGGCCCTCAGCAACTGCCTCCATCACAGAGCCCCAGGCTCCAGGGAAGGACTTTTTCTCTTGGACTGTCAACTCCACAGGATAAGGATTTTTGCCTGGCAAGGTGCCTGGCACCTAGCAGGTACCTTTAAAAAGAGGTGTTGAGGCTGGGCACAGTGGCTCACGCCTGTAATCCCAGCACTTTGGGAGGCCAAGGCGGGCGGATCACAAGGTCAGGAGTTCGAGACCAGCCTGGCCAATATGGTGAAACCCCATCTCTACTAAAAATACAAAAATTAGCCAGGCGTGGTGGCAGGCACCTGTAGTCCCAGCTACTCAGGAGACTGAGGCAGGGGAATTGCTTGAACTCAGGAGGTAGAGGTTGCTGTGAGCTGAGATCATACGACTGCACTCCAGCCTGGGCGACGGAGTGAGACTCCGACTCAAAAAAAAAAAAAAGTTTTGAATGGTCCAGGCGCTCAGTGGCTCATGCCTGTAATCCCAACATTTTGGGAGGCCAAAGCAGGAGGATCACTTGAGGCCAGAAGTTCGAGACCAGCTTGGGGAACATAGCAAAACCTTCTCTACAAAAAATTTTACAATTAGCTGGGCATGGTGGCGCATACCTGTAGTCAGCTACTCAGAGACTGAGGCAAGAGGCTCACTTGAGCCTGGGAGTTTGAGGCTGCAGTGAGCTTTGATCCCACCACTGCACTCCAGCCTGGGTTGACAGAGCAAGACCCTGTCTCAAAAATAAATACATATCATAAAAATGTGTTGAATGAATGGGCCAATCTTCCAACCCCAGCCTCCTTTCACGAGGCTTCTCCAGACCAGAATCAGGAGTTCTGGGAGCCAACGGGGAAAACCAGGCAGGAGTCGGGGTCCGCCGTGGATGGCTGTGGGACCCCGATGCAGCCACCTTTCCCGCTGGCCTTTAGCTACCATCGAGCAACGACGGCCTGGCTGATGGAGGATGCCGTCTGCAGCCTGTGATTCTGGGACCACCTGTGCAGGTGCTGCCGCAACCAGGGTTGGCTGGTCCCCACTGGCTTAGGAGACGGCACCCCTTTGGGCAGACCCGGGCTGGGGAGCCCTATATTGTAAATAAGGGAGTCACTCAGAATAGACCAGGACATTGGTCACTCGGGAAGCTCCTGCTCCCCCTCTCCCCACCACCCGCACTCCACCGCCCGCCACTCACACGTGGCGGGGCCGCCGCAGGAGCGCAGGGAGGCTCCGGGTCAACATCCTGCTTCCTGCAGGGCCTCCCGCGGGGCGGGCCGGGGAGGGCGCACAGAGGGGTGTTTGTTCGCAGCGGGCGGCGGGGAGGAGATAGATGCTAATCGCTGCAGATCGCCGGCCCCAGCTTAAGGTCAGGAGGTAACGCGACCCGCGGTTATAAATAACCGCTCCGGGCGGCGGCGGAGGGCAGCGCGCTGGACCCGCGCCCCTCGCCGGCCGCCGGGCCGGCTTAATTACCGCCCTCCCCTGCCCGACCGCGGGCACCTGAACCCCGACAGCAGAGCGCGGCGACCTCTGGGGCTGGCGCGCAAGGTCAGACTAGGTCCAGGGCTTCCCTGCCCTCTGCGGAGGGTGGGGAGAGGCTGGGGACCCTGGAGCACCGGCAGCCCCACTGCCACCCCCGACCAGGGGCAAGAAGGTGGAGGGAGGCCAACGGTCACAACCCGGGGACCCAGGCGGCTTGCGCCCCTGCACTCTCGCCTCCGCACCAAGCCTGTGGTGGCCAATGGCAAGGGAGGCCCGGAGTAACTCAGCCAGTGAGGGCCAGGCTGCAGCTAACACTGGTCCTGCTTCTGGGGCCCACACAGGCCTGGTCTGTGATGGTGGGACTTACCAGAGCTCAGTGAAAAGAAAATCCCTGAGTCTGGGGCTTCAGGAGTCTCAAGCTGGGGAGGGACTCTGGTAGCACCCACGAGGGGACACGTGGTTGTGCCCCAGGGAGGCCAGCCACCTGCTCTCCACCTGCCCTTGGACAGAAAAGGGAGGTGGATTTAACCTGCTCCAAGAGACATGACTTTTATTTTAAACACTTTTTAAAATGGAAGTTAAGCACACACACAGAACATTGCACAAATCAAAGTGTACCACTGAAAGAATTTGCACATGCTTTGCATACCCATACAACCAGCACCCAAATTGAAAAACAGCACCTCACCGGCACCCAAGACCCCTTCCGCCTACTATCCCCGAGTCCAGCCTCTCTCCTTACTCAGCCCACAGGCACTCTGGCCTGCTTCTGAACTGTGTGTAGATGGAGCACAGTAGTGCTCTGTGAACTGTATGAGGATACAGTGGGTGCCGTTTTGTGTCTGGTTTCTTTTGTTCAGTATTATGTTTGTGAGGTTTGTCCGTACTCTCACAGGCAGTCAAGGGCTGTTCGTCCCCATTGCTGGTAGCTTGCCATTGTGTGACTCTGTTAAAATGTATTCACCCATGTTACTGCTGATGGACATTTGGGGAGGTTCCAGTTCCTGGCTATGGTGAATAGTGCCACTATGAACATTCTAGTTCCTGTGTTTTGTGAACATATGAATGCGTTTCTGTTGGGTGAATACCTAGGGCAGGGATGGCAGGGCCCGGGTGTGTGTCTGGTCAGCTTTGGAAGATACAGGAAGTGTTACTTTTTAATCAACATTTCAGTAAAAATGATTTTCCAAGGTAAGTTTTTGTTTCCCATTCTATTAAAAAAAAAAAAAAAAGATAGGCAGTGGCTCATGCCTATAATCCCAGCACTTTGGGAGGCCGAAGTGGGTGGATCACTTGAAGCCAGAAGTTCGAGACCAGCCTGGCCAACATGGTGAAACCCTGTCTCTACAAAAATACAAAAATTGGCCGGATGTGGTGGGCACCTGTAATCCCAGCTACTTGGGAGGCTGAGGCATGAGAATCACTTGAACCCAGGAGGTAGAGGTTGCAGTAAGCCAAGATCATACCATTGCACTCCAGCCTGGGGGATAGAGCGAGACTCTGTTTCAAAAAAGAAAGAGAAAGAAAAGACAGAAGAAAGAGAGAAAGAGAGAGAGGGAGGGAGGGAGGGAGGGAGGGAGGGAGGGAGGAAGGAAGGAAGGAAGGAAGGAAGGAAGGAAGGAAGGAAGGAAGGAAGGAAGGAAGGAGAGAAAAATTAGTCAGGTGTGGTGATGCACACCTGTGGTCTCAGCTACTTTCAGGCTGAGTCGGGAGGATCACTTGAACCTGGGAGGTTGAGGCTGAAGTCAGCCATAATTGCACCACTGCCCTCCGGTCTGGGTGACAAAGTGAGCCCCCTGTCTCAAAAAAGAAAAAAGATGGACATTATTTATTTATGGAAAATACAGTGATGTATAAAACAAAAATCACCTATAGTTACTATTTAGAGTGATCCATTCAACCATTCAACAGATGAGAGCCTAAGAGCCTCTTCCCTGGCAGGTCCTGGACAAGAGAGAGACCCAGTTCTTCCAGAGCCTGGGGACAAGTGGCGTCAGCAGTGGTATCCTTGAGGGAAGGACCAGGGAGCCTCACACACCCCATGATCCTCATCAGCCACCCTTTACCCACCGCAGCTGCTCCCCACCCACAAACATCCAAGCTGAGGCCAGAGAACTTCCCATGCAACCAGGACTCAGGGCAGAGGCTAAGGCCTCCATCCAGGCAGGCTGCACGCAGGAACTCAAAATGGGCCGTCTGGATGGCAGTAACACAATGAATCGCAACCAAGCAAGAAGAGGGCTGAGAGAGGAGGAGCAGGTGCTGTGGGCACGAGGGGCTGGCGGCAGGTATGCGGCTGAGTCAGACAGGAGCTTCAGCAGGAAGAGCCCAGGAGGGAGCAGGAGCGTGGAGACAGGGCAGGGGCAGATGGCTCTGGACTCTGGACCTAATCCTGAGGGCCAGTGAAGGGGGTTAAGCCTGGGAGTGAGCAGATCAGACGTGCTTTTTTAGCAAGATCATTCTGGATCTCCGTGGAAACTGCCTTGTGGTGATGAAAGCAAACCCTGGAGACCACTGGGGTCCCTGAGCTGATACGCACTGAGGCAGTGGGCCGGAGAGAGAAGGGGTACTATAGAGATGTTTAAGAGGTGTCCTGGGTTGGGAGCGGTGGCTCACGCCTGTAATCCCAGCACTTAGGGAGGCTGAGGCAGGTGGATCGTTTGAGGCCAGGAGTTCGAGACCAGCCTGGCCAATATGGCAAAACCTTGTCTCTACTAAAATACAAAAATTAGCTGAGTGTGGTGGTGGGCACCTGTAATCCCAGCTACTTGGGAGGCTGAGGCATGAGAATCGCTTGAACCAGGGAGATGAAGGTTGCAGTGAGCTGAGATCACACCATTGCACTCCAGCCTGGCAACAGAACAACACTCTGTCTCAAAAAATAAAAATAAATAAAAATAAAAGAGGTGTCCTGGAAAGACCTGGGGCATAGTAGGCTTTGTGGAATGGGGGAAGAGGAGGCATCAGGAAGGTGTGAGGAATGGATTGGGGAAGACATGGTGGAATTACAGATTTGGGAGAAAGGAGTCATTCGCTTGCAGAGGTTTTGGTGAATTTCCTTCCCATGTTTCTTTTTTTCTTTTTTCTTTTTCTTTTTTTTTTTTTTTTTTTCTTTTTTTTGAGACAGAGTCTCACTCCGTCACCAAGGCTGGAGTGCAATGGTGTGATCTCGGCTCACTGCTACCTCTGCCTTCCAGGTTCAAGTGATTCTCCCGCCTCAGCCTCCCAAGTAGCTGGGATTGCAGGTGTGCATCACCACGCTTAGCTAATTTTTTGTATTTTAAGTATGGACAGGGTTTCATCATGTTGGCCAGACTGGTCTCGAACTCCTGGCCTCAAGTGATCAGCCCACCTTGGCCTCCCAAAGTGCTGAGATTACAGGCGTGAGCTACCGCGCCCAGTGTCCTTCCCATCTTTTGTGTGATAGGTTCCACTTTGGTCTAAGAACTTCTGAGAGCCAAATTGATTGGGCCTGAGGAGGACAGCCAGGCCCAACCAACTTCCCTGAGCCAGCCCTAGGGAACCATAGAAGGTGAGGCATGGCCATGCATTCATTCAACAGGTATCCATGGAGCCCACACCTGCTGGAGCTTGTTCCAGGTGCCGGGATGCGTTGGTGGACAAAACAAATGTCTGGTCCTCAGGGAGCTTCTACTCCAGTGGGGAAGTGTTAATACTTATATAAGCCTGGCCGACATGGCAAAGCCCCATCTGTACTAAAAATACAAAAATTAGCCAGGCGTGGTGGCAAACACCTGTAATCCCAGCTACTCAGGAGGCTGAGGCATGAGAATCGCTTGAACCTGGGAGGTGGAAGTTGCAGTGAGCTGAGATCGTGCCACTGCACTCCAGCCTGGGCAACAGAGGGAGACCTTGTCTAAAAAAAAAAAAAAAAAAAAAATATATATATATATATATATATATATATATATATACACACTTTATATATATATATTCTTATATATATATAAAGTATATATATTTTTTCTTATATATATAAAGTGTATATATATATAAAAACTGTGTATATATATATACACTTTATATATATATATATAAAGTGGTGTAAGTCTTAAGAAAAGTAAGCTGGGGAAGGGAACAGTGGTGGTGGTGGGAGGGGTCTATTTCAGACTGGGTGGGCAGGGCGGCCTCTCTGAGGAGGAGACTTCGGTGCTGACCTGAAGGAAGTGAAGGAGCAAGGCACCTGCTGGGCAGAGCAGGCCGGTTGGAGGGCACAGCAAGTGCAGAGGTCCTGCGGCAGCTGTGAGCCTGCTTGGGCTGCTGGAGGAGCGGCAGGGAGGCTGCTGTGGGAGGACTGGAGGGGGAACTGCAGACCAGAGGGCAGACTCGGCGGCCTGAGAGGGGCCTTTCACTCTGGGAGAGGGAGAGGGTTTCTGAAGCGATGGCCTCATCTCGGTTTTGTTTGAGAAGGGTCATTCTGGCTGCTCTGAGAACAGACTGTAGAGGACAGAAGTGGGAGGAGGCTCTTCCAGAGCCATAGGTCAGAGAGAGGGGTGGCCTGGACCAGGGTGGAGGCATCATCGAGGGAAGAGAGGGAGCCCACGGCACAGCTGGTGGACACAGCATGGACTGGTGGACTAGACGTAGCATGTGAGAGACGGGCAGGTGGCAAGAAGGACCCCTGATGTCAGCTGCCCCTTCACCAGGCTGTGGGGCCAGGACACAGCCCGGGACACCAGCCTCTTCCTACCTCCCCTCGCCTCTGGACCCTCCCCTCCTCCTCCCTCTCCTTCTCTCCTGTCCTGTCCCCTGACCTCTCCTCCCTCGCTCCCTTCTCCTGTCCATTCCTCCTGTTTCGGGAGTCCAGTGACCTGGTGCTGTCACCTCCCAAAGGTCAGAGAGGCTGCCCTCTGGATATGGCCTTGTGCCTTTTTCCACTCAGCAGTTCTGATGACTGTGGCAAGGAGCCAGAGGCTGGGAGCTGAGGAAAAAGTAGATGTGGCCCCCAAGTTCTGCCCTGGGGAGCAGCTCAGATGGAGAGAAAGCCCAGTCCTCATCCTGGGGCCTCTCCACGCCCTAAGCCCTGGGTGCTTGCAGTGCACCCCCATGCAGAGCAAGGCGGGGGGTCCTTGGGAAGCTGACCAAGAGCCGCATGTAGCATCTGCTCCACCTGCCGGGACTTGGGGCCAGGTTTTTTCAAAGCTGCCTCCCTCCCCGTGTGGTTATGGGCTGGCTCCTTGGTCCAGGTCCTGTGTGGGATTCAGCCTAAGCCAACGGGTATAAATCCGTTGCCTAGAGACCACCTGGTGGGCTGGGCTGGGAGCCCGTTCTCATGTCATCCCTCCAGCCACCCTCTCCCCTGAACTCCAGACTTAAACACAAACTCAGCATCTCTGTTTGGATGGATGATGGGAGTCTCAAACTTAATGTGTCCAACATGTGAGCTCCTCCAGTCTTCCCCCAGTGTGACTAATCACAACTGCCTCCTTCCAGATGATCAGGCACAACCTTAGCACCATCCCTCTCTCTCTCTCACCCAGCATCCAATCTGTCAGAAAATGTTGTTGGCTCTGCCTTCAGAAACAGCCCCTCACCCAACCTCCATTGCTACCATCCAATCCAAGCCAATATCATCACTCACTGGATTCTTAAAATAGCATCGGCCCTTGCCCCTTCATGCTATCCCCAGCATGGTAGCCAGAGTGGTTTTGTTAAAAAGTGAGTTGATGGTGTCACTTGTCTGCTTCCCCTGCAGTCTAAGGAAACGCTGCAGTTCTGTCGGGCGGCCCCTCTATCATCTGCTCCTGCCCCACCTCTCCAACACCATCTCTTTCCACGGCCCATTTGGCTCCAGCCTCACTGGCCTGTGTTCCTTGACTACGCAATGCACATGTCGGCCCCGGGGCCTTTGCACCTGCTGCCCTGCTGGCTATTTTTCTGGTGGGAAGCAGGTGGCCTGGGCAGGCCTCTGGGGGACCCAGTATGTTGTGGGAGGGAAGGCTGTGGGGTGGCAGGGGAGGGAGCAAGGGGTATCTCCTCTTCCTGAAGTCCCCTGCTTAAAGCTCCCATGGTTTGCCCCTCAACTTCTTTACATCTTAATTCACGTGTCATCTTCTCAGAGGAGCCTTCACTAACCACCATGTTAAAAAGTAAAGATCAGGCTGGGTACAGTGGCTCACGCTTGTAATCCCGGCACTTTGGGAGGCCAAGGTGGGCAGATCACCTGATGTCAGGAGTTCGAGACCAGCCTGGCCAACATGGCAAAACCCTGTCTCTACTAAAAATACAAAATGCAAAAAAATTAGCCGGGCGTGGGGGCAGGTGCCTATAATCCCAGTTACTCAGGAGGCTGAGGTAGGAGAATCACTTGAACCCCGGAGGCTGAAATTGCAGAGAGCTGAGATCACACCCAGCTGAGATCGCACCATTGGACTCCAGCCTGGGCGACAAGAGAAAAACTCTGTCTCAAAACAATAACAACAAAAAGATCACACCTAGTACCTTGGTTTTCTAATACCCTTCTTCAATGAAAGGATCTGGGGCTCCTGGGAGAGATGGCTGATTCCAGGACTGGGACAGAAAATGCACAAGATGAACCTGGAGCATCGTGTAGTGCCAGAGAGTAAGGCAGGGCTCAAAAAGAAAAGAACCGCATTGGTGCTGGGAATGGGGGTAACAAAGGGATGAAGGAGCCGACTGAAAGAGCTCCCAACAGCCAAACCCTGGAACAATTGGGCAGCAAAATGAAGTAGTATTATAACCCAAGTGGGTTATAATAAATAAATATCCATGAGTCCATTATAAATAAGCGATTGGATTAATTAATAAATGGGGAAGAAGATACACAGAAAAAACCCATGCAGAAGAATTTCAAATAATTTATGTCGATTTTTTTTTTTTTTTTTTTTGAGATGGAGTCTCACTCTGTTGCCCAGGCTGGAGCGCATTGGTGTGATCTCAGCTCACTGCAACCTCCATCTCCCGGGTTCAAGCGATTCTTCTGCCTCAGTCTCCCAAGTAGCTGGGACTACAGGCGTGCGCCACCACGCCCAGCTAATTTTTGTATTTTTAGTAGAGACGAGGTTTCACCATGTTGGCCAGGAGAGTCTCCATCTCTTGACCTCAGGAGATCCGCTCGCCTCGGCCTCCCAAAGTGCTGGGATTACAGGCATGAGCCATCGCGCCTGGCCAATTTATGTCGCTATTTCACCCTAAATGAGTTGGGGCTGAAAGCATACATCCCAGGCCTTACGTGTGGCTGCACACAGTGACTTCCTTCCAAAGAGTACAGTGTGGAAAGGGAGAAAGGGGGTCATTCTGCGGTGCGGAAACCCGACAGATACCTGCGATAAAGTCAGCATCTACGTGACTCCAGTTCATAGGACCTCTGATAGGATACATGAGGAAAATGGCACCTCGGCTATGTGATCAGACGCCCAAAAATCCATAATCCCTGTCTAAACATGAGAAAAATGCGACACAAATTCCAATATAGCAGCATCCTCCAAGACACCAAACCAGGACTTCCCAAAACTGTCAGGGTCATCAAAAATAAAGTCCGAGAAATGGTCACAGCCAAGAGGAGCCTCAGGAGGCAAGGCAATGACATAGAATGTGAGATCCTGGATGGGATCCTGGAACAGAAAAAGGACATTAGGTAAACCCAGAAAATCTAAATAAACTATAGAGTTTGGTGAATAGTGTATCAAGGCCTGGTGCAGTGGCTCATGTCTATAATCCCAGCACTCTGGGAGGCCAAGGCGAGAGGATTGCTTGAGCCCAGGAATTCTAGGCCAGGCTGGGCAACGTGCAAAACCCTATCTCTACAAAAAAGACAAAAATTAGCCAGATGTGGTGGTGCATACCTGTGGTCCCAGCTACTCTGGAGGCTGAGGAAGGAGGATGGCTTGAGCCCAGGAGGTCGAGGCTGCAGTGAGCCATTACCGCACCACCACACTCCAGTCTGGGTGACAGAGCAAGACTCTGTCTCTAATAATAATAATAATGATAATAATAATAATAATAATGTATCAATATTGGTTCATTCATTGCAACAAATGTACCATACTAATGTAAGTTGTCACTGACGGGAGAAACTGGGTGCAGCAAGAGGGAGGGTTTGGGGGTAACACTCTATATTGTCTTCTTAATTTTTCTGTAAAACTGGAACTGATCTTAAAAAATTGAATCTATTAAAAATTACAGTCCCCAACCCACAATTCCCAAACCCACCAGCCTTTTCCCATTGTACTTAACACCATTTACACGATTTAACTTACTTTTTTTTTTTTTGAGACAAGGTCTCACTCTGTCACCCAGGCTGGAGTGCAGTGGCTCCATCTCAGCTCACGGCAGCCTTGAGCTCCCAGGATCAAGTAACTGTCTCACCTCAGCCCCCCAAGTAGCTGGGACTACAAGCATGAGCCACCATACCCGGCTAGTTTTTGTATTTTTAGTAGAAATGGCATTTCATCATGTTGCCCAGGCTGGTCTCCAACTCCTGGACTCAAGCAATCTGCCCATCTCGGCCTCTCAAAGTGCTGGGATTACAGGTCTGAGCCACTGAGCCTGGGCAGTTGACTATATATTGAACTTGTATATTTTGTTTATTGCCTGTTAACTCTCTAGAATATAAGCTTCTTAAAGGGTTTTGTCTCTTCACTACTATATTCCCAGGACCTAAAACAGTCTGACTAACAGCAGGTACTCCGTAAATATTTGTTGAATGGTAAATTTCTAAAGATAGTCCCTGTTGGTTTTTCCAGTTTTTTCCCTCTGCCTAAATATTACTGTTCTCAAATAAACACGATTATAATGTTTTGCTTATCTGCTCTTTTCACTTAATAGCACCTGATTATTTTTCCTTGTTATTGTTTTACCTCATTTTCTAGGCCATGCTGATGTTTGCAGGCCTAACAAATGGTTGTGATTCAAGAGGCGAAGGCTCTGGGCGCCTCTTGCTCCCTGCTGGCTCCACCACGCTGCCATGTGGGCAGGGGGATGGAGTCATGCCAAAGCCTGGCCAAGGCCACTCCCGCCCTCTGACATCAGATTGTGGGCACTAGATCCCGCTTGGTGGTGAACCGGGTGCGTCAGAACCCAGGGATTAAATAGCTTTGGAAATCCATCAGCTTGTCCTTGAGCAAAACAGAGGGCCAAGGCACATGCCCAGACCTCCTGCCAGCTCAGGGATAGTGGAAAACACCACCCATGTACACATTCGAGGGAGTTGCAGAGAGCCCCCCACAGTGGGTCACAGCCCAGACCCAAGACCGATGGTCCTGGCCCAAAGTGCTCTGGAGATCTGAGCTCCCAAGACAGGGGGTAGGTTAGGGGCTGCGGGCTGTCGGAACCTCTCTTCAGGCACCCAGGTAGGGGCTGGGGAGTCTGCTCTGCCAGCTGTTTTCCTGGTGGGAAGCAGGTGGCCTGCACAGGCCTTTGGGGGACCCCATATGTTGGGGTAGGAAACGCCGTGGTGTGGCGGGGGAGGGAGCAAGGGGTGTCCTTCCTCTGCACCCAGGGGCCATCTGCTTTCAAATCCAGCCACTTGTCCTCCTTCCTGGTAGCAATATGGAGCCACCCAGACTCTGCTAGACATATGAGTGCTAAAGATAAAAATACTCAAAGGACATATGCCTTCTGTGAACTGCTTTACTCAACGTGCTTGGGAGTCCTTCAGCTTCCCTCTAAAACACAGTGTCACTCCCACCCCCACTGGCCCCACTTCCACAAAGAGGCAGGGAAGCTGTTGTGGCCTTAGACACGCTGTGCTTGTGAGGGCGTAGTGTGTGGATGCAGGTGTGTGCTCTGAGCATGCGCCTGCACCTGTCTTCCGCACGCACACCCCAGTGCGTGTACGCGAGTGTCCCTGTGTAGTGTGCTGCGTGCATGTCTGTGCGTGCTCCGGCTCATGTGTGCGGATGTGCGTGCCTCCATCTGTGTTTCCGTGAGTTTTGTATGGGTTTGCCTGGGCAGGTGGGTCTGCGTGGGCACACCCCTGGGGGTGTGCATGGGTGTGTGCTTTGCTGTATGCGAGAGTGCCCATGAGGAGATGTATGTTCTTCCCTGTGTGTTTGTGTGTGTTTCATGTGAGCACATGCTTGTATGTGAGCTTTGTGTGTGTGTACCTTTGGGTATGTGCCTCGGTAGGTGCACGGATGTGCATGAGCCCAGGCGTCAAACTCTGAGAAAAGAGATGAATGTTAGTCCCACACCTGCTCAGTTGGGCTTCCTCCCACCCACCCACCTGCATTCTATTGACAGGAGTGATTTTTAAACCAATCTCACCACGTAACGCTTCAGTCAACTACAGACTGCAGCTAAAGCAGTGGGCCCATACGATGATTCTTCTTCTTCTTCTTCTTTATTATTATTATTATTGAAACAGAATCTTGCTCTTGTTGCCCAGGCTGGAGTGCCGGGCACAACCTCGGCTTACTGCAACCTCTGCCTCCCAGGTTCAAGCAATTCTCCTGCCTCAGCCTTCTGAGTAGCTGGGATTACAGGCACCCGCAACCATGCCCAGCTTTTTTTTTTTTTTTTTTTTTTTTTTGTATTTTTAGTAGAGACGGGGTTTCACCATGTTATCCAGGCTGGTCTTGAACTCCTGACCTCAAGTGATCCACCTGCCTCAGCCTCCCAAAGTGCTGGCATTACAGTCATGAGCCACTGGGCCCCGCCTCATAAGATTATAATACTGTGTTTTTACTCTACCTTTTCTATGTATGGATATGTTTAGATACACAAATACTATTTTGTGCCACAATTGCCTATAGTATTCAGTAGAGTAACAAGCTCTCTGAGGGTGTAGCCTAGGCGCAGTAGCCTGGGTGTGTGGTAGGCCATACCACCATCTGGGTTTGCGTAAGTGCACTCTATGATGTTCATACAATGATGAAATTGCCTGAGGATGCATTTCTCAGGACGTATCCCCCTTGTTGAGTGATGCAGGACAGTGCTTACTCATCCTTATCTTTTTTTTTTCTTTTTTTCTTTTTTTTTTCGAGATGGAGTCTTGCTCTGTCTCCCAGGCTAGACTGCAGTGGTGCAATCTCCGCTCACTGCCACCTCTGCCTCCCGGGTTCAAGTGATTCTCCTGCCTCAACCTCCCGAGTAGCTAGGATTACAGGTGCCCCCCACCACATCCGGCTAATTTTTGTATTTTTAGTAGAGACGGGGTTTCACCATCTTGGCCATGCTGGTCTTGAACTTCTGACCTCGCGATCCTCCCACCTCGGCCTCCCAAAGTGCTGGGATTACAGGTGTGAGCCACTGTGCCAGGCCTTATCCTCCTCTTAAGTTTTCCCAAACTCTATCTGCAATAGTCCTGCACCCTCCGTGCCTTTTCCCCGCCTTCACTGGCTCAGTGTTCTGGAGCCCTGTAGCCCTGTGAGATGCTCTGGAAGAAAAGGGCTCCTGAGTCCGTGGCTTTCTAGTAACAGTTGCACTCATTACACCTTCATGGAGAGTCATCATGTACCCAAGCGTAGGTAAGGTCCTGAGAAGTCCCAAAGTAAAGAAACCTGCTTAAGTTAGTTCATCACGGGTTCCTGCAATTCTTGGCTATTAGAACCTGATTTGAAGGTATCACGCCTTGTCGGAATCCATGCTCCTCGGCGTCCACCTGCAGAAGTCTGGTGTGCTGTGGGAGATGGCTCCCTGTATTCAAGCGGCCTCTTTGCTGCTTCTCCAGCAACCGTGCGGATGTTTCCAAGCATCTGGTTGATGAGTGCCACGCACACAGGCTGGGCCCATCTCAGGGGTGGGGGGTACCTCGTGGCTTGGGAAACATATTCTGGCTCTCTGCGTCTGGGGCCCACAGGGAGCCTGGCCTCACTCAGAGAAGCCAAGTTAAGGGGCACGTCTCCAGAACTGGCTGAGGTGAGGCCTCAGACCCAGCCCCGCAGCCTCGGAGCCGGCCAGGTCCATTGGCTCCTCCTCGCCCTGGCCCTGGCCTGGCTGTCAGGGCAGAGGATGCCACCGGTCTCAAGACCCAGAGTGGCCGCAGGAACAAGGGAGAATCTGCCATTTGAGCCAATGCTCTAGGGACTAGAAGCCAGGGTTCTGACTCCAGGGCCCTTGCTCTGCCCTCAGCAAGGGCCCGCCTCGGGCCTCCCAGGCTGGGTACCCATGCCTCCCTCAGCCGTAAGACTTCCAGTGGCCTCCTGATGGTCAGAGGCCCTCAGAACACTGTGGTCAGACGTCCTGAAGCCCCAGCCAGGGGTCGGGGGTTGGGGGAGAAACCTTGCAGCCAGTCTCACTCCTGATCTGACCACTGCTTCCAGAGAATTATAGGATCAGGAAGGCCCCTGCTCCCCCGTTCCTCATATCATTAAAATCAGATACTTAAAATTATGCAAGAAATACATGAACGGTGTCTCTTCAGATGATTCAGACAATACAGAAGTGGGGTAAAAACACTGAAGTCTGTTTTGCTTCTCCCCACCCCATGGATTTTAAAAAACTCAAGTTGAACCATATTCTGTATTTTTCTATTTTGCTATGACTTTATTTCTGAAAGAAAGTTAACAATCTGATACATGTTAATACATCTTGATCTACCCTGTTTTTTAAAAAATTATCTACACAATATTCCAGGGTGGTTAATGTCTCCCTCATTTCTCTCTCTCTCTCTCTCTCTCTCTCTCTCTCTCTCTCTCTCTCTCTCCAAGATCTTCCCTTTGCCACCCAGGCTGGAATGCAGTGGTGCGATCACAGCTCACTACAGCCTCGATTCAGCACACAGGGATCGGAGTCGAATCAAAAACAAGGAGGAGGCTGAGGTTCCAAGAGGTCACCCAGGCAGCTGCGACCAGAACTGCCCCCGCGTCTCCGGACGCCCCACGCCGGCCTTTGTTCGCTCAGCCCCTGCCTCCCGGCTCTGGGGCCTGAGCTCCCCGGGGCCATCCCGGACCCTCCCGAGCTCCGGGCGGGTCCAGCCCCCACCTCCTGCGGCCCCCGCGGCGGCAGAGCTGCCCGCGCCTCGGAGGAACCAAAAAAAGCCGGCGCGTGGTGCACGCGCGAGCGACGCTGGGCCCTGGCGCTGCCGTTTTTAGTGTGCCTGTAGCCCAGAATATAGACTTCATCACCCCCAGGAAACGCGGCCATAATATTTTTGGTTGCATAAGCAAACGAAATTAGAAATCTGGAACGCGTTCAAGACCTTTAGATGCGAGCTCTCAGCAGCGCGGGGGACCAGAGGAGAGACAGATGGGGATTAGGCGAGTTGAGCATCAGGACAATAATTTCCTCTTTTAATTTGGGTTCCATCGACAAGTAAAACAGCATTAGCCGCCCGGTTACGTAACCGGCGCCAGAGCCGGCTCTGATAAGCGGCCGCAGCGAGCCAGCCGGGCCCTGCTGCCCCTGCACCCCCTGCCCCCCTGCCCGAACCGTGGAGGGAGGGCGGGCTGGGGCGGGCCTGCCGGCCTCACCATGTCAGTCGCCGCGGGGCTGCTAAGCAGGGCTATTGTTAGCTCGGCTCGTCACAGAGGTTCTCAGAGAGCTCCAGTGAGTTGGCCCAGGCCACACAGCCCGCAATCTGCAGGCAGGAGGATTTGCACTCCTTGCTTGCTTGAAAGAGCTTGCTTGAAAGAGGCTCTCTAGGACGCAAGAATGGAGTGTCCCCCAGCCCTGCAATTCCGGGGAGTGCTGAACACG
This sequence comes from Macaca mulatta, assembly GCF_049350105.2. NCBI lineage: Eukaryota > Metazoa > Chordata > Mammalia > Primates > Cercopithecidae > Macaca > Macaca mulatta. Next base: position 59,083,607 of record NC_133421.1, read on the forward strand.
GCCTGAGGATGCCCTTTGCAAGACTGTGTAAAATAATTAAAACTGGAAGTTACCAAAATATTTGACAATGTGGAGAATGGTCACATGAACTTTGCAGCATCCATACCATCTCAAATTATAGAGCATCTTTTTAAAAAGGCTGGGCGCGGTGGCTCACGCCTGTAATCCCAGCACGTCGGGAGGCCGAGGCAGGCAGATCACCTGAGCTCAGGAGTTCGAGACCAGCCTGGCCAATATGGCAAAACCCCGTCTCTACTAAAAATACAAAAATTAGCCGGGCATGGTGGCGGACGCCTGTAATCGCAGCTATTCTGGAAGCTGAGGCAGGAGAATCACTTGAACCCGGGAGGCAGAGGTTGCAGTGAGCTGCGATTGTGACCCTGCACTCCAGCCTGGGGGACAGAGTGAGACTCTATCTCAAAAAAAAAAAGAAAAAAAAAAAAAGCCTGGGTATGTGGTGGAAAGATGTCCTAGACACATAATTACATGAAAAAGAGAAAGTTGCAGAAATATGGACAGTATGATTTTATGTGTTAAAAGAGAAAACGAACCACATACCCCAAGCAAAGCTTTCTCCTTCTGAGAAAGCTTCAAGTTGCCGGACAGTAGGTGTATAAAAGGCTGCCGGGGCAATCGCTGAACTGTGGAGGCAGCCACCTTTGGAGGGAGGCAGGGCGTAAAGGAAGGTCGTGGGGGAATTTCACGTTTTACTCTGCATACTTCCGTAGTATTTGAGTTTCTCACACCAGAATGTACTGTGTGTGCTTGTCATTAAGATGCTAACTCCCAAAGACATGACGCGGGGAGGGCAGCTTTGCAGAATGGAGCTGGCCTGTGCTTCCAGCTGCCTTTTCAGAAAAGCAAGCAGGAATTATGGAGATGCCTAAAGTTAGAGTAGAAGGTGGGAGGTGGGGAGGATGTTAGAGAATATCTGGCCCAGCACTTTGTTCTCTGGGTAGGGAAACTGAAGCCTAGGACAGGAGAGGGACTTGTCTAAGCATCTCACACCAGCTGGCAGCAGGCACATGAAGGCAGAAGCTATAGGTTGCTAGCCTGTGTTCTTCTACCACCAGGCCACTCTGCCTACCCTCAAATGTGCTGGTGTCACAGTGGTGCAGGAGAAAGAGGCAGGAAGAAAAGAACTAAGTACTAGCTGGGTGCAGTGGCTCACATCTGTAATCGCAGCAATTTGGTAGGCCAAGGTGGGAGAATTGCTTGAGCCCAGGAGTTCCAGACCAGCCTAGGCAATATAATGAGACCTCGTCTTGAGCCTGGGAGGTGGAGATTGCAGTGAGCCAAGAAGGCGCCACTGCACTCCAGCCTGGGCAATAGAGCGAAACTCTGTCTCAAAAAAAAAAAAAGAAAAGAAGAGAAAAGAAAACTAGGTATTCATGGGGCAGGATAGGGATAGATGGAAAGCGATTTGGCATCCATCTCTTCAACCATCCATGCAACAAACATGTGTTGAGGGTTCTGGTGGTTTTAAAGCATGTCTGCAAATTTTTTCAACACTCTTCCCATTGAAAGGCAGGGCTTCTGTCCCCTCTTCTTGAATCTGGGCTAACCTTAGCCACTCACTTGTAACACATAGAATGTGATGGAAGCGATACTGCTTGACTTTCAAGGTTAGATTAGATAAGCCTATGCATCTTCCTTCTGGTTTTCTTGGCACACCGGTTCCAGGGGAAGTCTGACTACCCTGAGACTACTGTACTCGAGAGGCCACATGTAACACCTCAGTGGAAAGCCTGGCAAAATCCCAGCCAATCGCCAGCATCCAATGCAGCCCTGGTAGAACCCAAGCCCATTTTCATGCACCCCCTTGAGACTTTGGGTAACTCCAGCCCATGGCAGGACTCAAGTGAGAACTGCCTGGCTAAGACCTTCCCAAATTCTAGACCCACAAAACCATGAGCAAAATTAAATAGCACTTTTAAGCCACTAAATTATGGGGTGATTTGTTACCGAGCAACAGTATCTGCAAAGGGGGTTACTCGCACTGTGCACAGAGGGGTAGAACAATGAATAAGCCTGCAAAAGCCAGACACATAAGCAGATAATTATGAAATAATGTGGTAACTACAACGATGGAGTCAGGCATGGGTCAGATGGGAGCAGAGCTGAAGAGTCTATAATCTAGGCTGGGTGCGGTCTGAAAAGTTTTCTCGGAGCAGGTGACATTGAACTGGCTTTGAAAGGTGAGTAAGGGTTGGCCAAACAAAGGGGTGAACTGAGGAAAGAAAGGCATTCCAGGCAGAAGGAGTAAGCCCTGGAGGTGACACAGAATGATACTGGTCAGGGGACTCTTTATGACATACGAGACAGAGCAGGAGATGAGGCTAAGCAGGTCACAGGGCCCCCAGACTGTGGGAGGCTTCAGGACAGGCCAACAGGTTGGACAGAAAGCAATTGGGAGGCTTGAAGGTGGGGCCAGGAAATGAAGCCTCCTGGGAGCAGCATTGAGAGGATAGATAGGAGGGAGAGAGAAAGGGGGATAGAGCAGTGAGGAGAGAGAAACTCAGGAAAAAAGCTTGGAGATCCCCAGGCTAATGGGGCAGAAAATTTGGGAGGGATAATATCTGAGAAGAACATAGGAAATAAATAGTCAGGCCTGGGTGCCCATCTGGGGGTATCATGGGTAACTCTTGGGCTCCCCTTTTGGGTGACCAGGCTGGCAGTGGCACCATCAGCTTAGAGAGCCCTGGAGGAAACGTGAGTATGAGAAAAGGAGGGTCTGGTTTGGCCTTTTACAACATCATGGCAGGCCCAGGTGGAACTATCCAGTAACCCATGATGTGTAGGAATCCATAGTTTGTGGGGGAGCCTGGGGAGGAAGTATTGAGATAGTAGACACTCCTTAAAATGTGTTGAATGAATGAATGAGTGAATGGACGGATGGATGGATGGATGGATGGATGGATGGATGGATGGATGGATGGATACACACACATGTGGTTGTTGAGTTCGTTAGGATAGATAAGGTGGGCCAGGGTTGTGGAGCAGGCCCTGGGGATGGCTCTGTTGCTGAAATTGAGAGGTATTGGTAGGGGCCAAGTGTGATGACCAAGGTCTTAATGATCCATGGTCCAAGTTCCTGGAATGTATCCCAACATGTAGGCCACAAGAAAGCACAAAGGAAAATACAGACTTTCAGGGAGTCAGATAGGTTCAGTTCCAAGAAACATTAATTTAGGGGCTACTGTGTGCCTGGCACTGTGCTTCACATATATTATTCAATTTAGTCCTTAGGTCACCCATTCATTGATCCAACAAATACTTTTGGAGTACCTACTATGTGCCAGGCACTGGACTAGATGCTGGGTATACACTGGTGGATAAAGCAAACGCCATCCCTTCCCTCGAGGAGCTTAGGATCTAGTGGAAGTTATTATTCCCCTTTTACAAAAGCACAGAGAGATTAAGTAACCTGCCCAAGGTCACACAGCTAGGGGAGATTATACTGTCTGACTCCATGTCCAGGATGCTTCAGGGCACCTGAGTATGGCAGGTGGCAGAGGAAACTAGGGCAGGGGCAGAGGGAGACCTGATTGCAAGAGCTCAGGTCTGTAGGGAGTCTGACAGCCATTCGGTGAACTTGGGCTGGGCCAGACCCCCATTTCGGGGAAGCTGGGCTCAATCATAGGAATTAAGGAGGGCAGTGGGATCCCTATTATCAAGACACACATCTTGGGGCTGGGTGCAGTGGCTCACGCCTGTAATCCTACCACTTTGGGAGGGCGAGGCTGGTGGATCACCTGAGGTCAGAAGTTCGAGACCAGCCTGGCCAACATGTTGAAACCCTGTCTCCACTAAAAATACAAAAATTAGCCAGGAGTGGTGGCACACACCTGTAATCCCAGCTACTTGGGAGGCTGAGACAGGAGAATTCTGTGAACCCAGAAGGTGGAGGTTACAGTGAGATCATGCCACTGCACTTCAGCCTGGGCAACAGAGCCAGACTCTGTCTCAAAAAAAAAAAAAAAAAAGAGAGAGAGAGAGAGAGAGAGACACATCTTGGGGTTGGGGCTGAGATTTTTGGGGCATAAACGAGGCCCCAGGTACAACTTGAGTGCCTCCTCTTAATGCTGGTGATTGTGACCCCTGAGCATCTGCCACACACAGAGCTAAATGCTTTCCAGGTGCAGCTCATTTGATTCCCACAGCAACCCATTACTAGCCCATGCTACATGTGAGATGTTGAGACTCCAGGGGGGTTGGTAACCTGCCTGAGACCACACAGCCAGGAAGTGGCAGAGCCACAGGACTGGGCCCCATTGGCTCCAGAGTCCAGGGTTCAGCCACGACCCACAGCACCTCGCATCAGAGTCGGTATAAGAATTAGGCTTCACCTGCACACATGGATGCAGGGAGCAGAGTCCAGCTTTGAGGAGCTGGGGATGGCACGGGCCTGCGGTTAAACTGGATACGAGCCGTGCCTCCTTCCCAGCCCACATCCTGGGGCCCAGCTGTCTCCCTCCCTAGGCTTCAGGGTCCCCCTCCTCCCAACTCTTAGTTATAAGACTTGGACTCTTTTCTCTCCAACTCCTAGAATAGGAAGGACACGGATGCTCAGCATGTCTTACCCTCAATCACTTTGCAGATGAGGAAACTGAGGCATAGAGAGATGGTGTTAGTGACCTAAAGTCACTCTGCAAATTAGCGACACAACTGGGGTGAGATTACAGGTCTCTTGGGTTTCAGTCTAACATCCCCCACCACTTCTAGGCTAAGAGCAGGGCCTGAGCTCACCATCATCCTCAAAGCACCCACAGGGTCCTTTCCCCGTGTCTCCTGTCTTTCTTTGAAAGTACTGATCTGAGTTCCCATTCCTAAAGCACCTGTCCATTCACACCCAACCACAAACAGGAAGATGGACAATCAGTGGTGCCAGGTAGCTCAAATCAGTGAGTCTCAGGCCAAGGAGGGTAACACACGAGGGGGTGATGGGGACTGTGGCAAGCTGGCAAGTGTGTGCCATCTAAGGGAGCACTGGCAACAGCCATGTGGTCCAGAAGCTTGGCCAGAGAAGCCAGAAATCTTAGTAATCAGTTCACACGGTTTTCCCCGCTAGCGTTAGCAAACAGTTGACTTGGTATGGAAGACACAGGGGTGGAAGTACGGCTCGCATAGGACAGCTTCCCTCCATCCCTCAGAGACTCTCTGCCTGGCAGGCCTTGATCTGGGAAGACTGAGGAGGTTGTCCCTGAAATCCAAGGAATCTCAGAGGCTCAGGAAACGCTCATCATGTCTACTGGCTTCTTTTGGTAAACCCAGTGGCCCTTAGGCTGGGCAGCACGTAAGAATCACCTGTGGAGCCATGGCACGCCTCACGCCAGGCTGCACCCAGGCCAACGAAATCAGATCCTGGGGGTGGGAGCTGGGCACCAGCCTTTTTTCAAAAGCTCCTCGGGTGATCCGAAACTGCACCAGTGGCGTCGGCATCACTGGGAGCTTGTTAGAAATGCGGAATCTCAGGCCCCGCCTTAGGCCTGCTGAATCAGAATCTCTAGGGGTGGGCCCGCCAGCCGCAGCTTAACAAGCCCACCAGGTGATTCTGGGGGTGGGGCCTGCCAGCCGCAGCTTAACAAGCCCACCAGGTGATTCTGACTCAGCACAATTTGAGGGGCACCATCTCAGACCCAGGCGCTGTGAGGCGAAGCTGGTGCCTACGGGAACAGGGCACATCTGAAAATCACCAGCTTTACAAGAGATAGTTTAAAGACACTTTTTGAAAAGAAAACCTTACTTTGGGCCGGGCATGGTGGCTCATGCCTGTAATCCCAGCACTTTGGGAGGCCAAGGCGGGCGGATCATGAGGTCAGGAGATTGAGACCGTCCTGACTAACACTGTGAAACCCCATCTCTACTAAGGATACAAAAAAATTAGCCGGGTGTGGTGGCGGGCGCCTGTAGTCCCAGCTACCGGGAGGCTGAGGCAGGAGAATGGCGTGAACCCGGGAGGCGGAGCTTGCAGTGAACCGAGATCGCACCACTGCACTCCAGCCTGGGGGACAGAGCGAGACTCCGTCTCAAAAAAGAAAAAAAAGAAAAAAGAAAACCTTACTTTGATTAATTACCAAGGGCCAGGGCTCTTCTGTCTTAATTCAGTTGGAAACGTTTCTCCCTCCGACTTCAGAATTGTGAAACATCCTCTCCTTTACAATCTGGAGACAGAAGCCCTCCTCACTCCTCCAATGCCACCACACAAGGCTGGCACATAGCAGATGCTCATTAAACATTAGTTTCTCTCCTTCCCATTTCCCCTTGGAATTTCTAGAGCAGAGGCTTATACACACCCTCTTGCTGTTTTGATTTATATTAAAGTTAGCTCCAGTGCCCAAGTGCCTGGTGTGGGGGTGGCCAGGTGGCCAGCTGGCCAGGGATTAGGAAATACTGAATTGTCTTTATTTTAAAACCTTGGCCAGTGCCAGGGGATATAAAGGGAAGTGAATGAAGTGGGAAGCAAATCATATTGATGATTTTCTTACTTCTCCACAAAATGACCTATCCTATTTCCTTAATTATATGACACATAATTGATTTACAAAGACAGGTTTTTTTTTGGTGGAAAGAAAATGCACACACATTTGCAGGCACATTGTGTGTATACATCAACTATGAGACATGTTTGTGCTGGGTGCAGTGGCTCATGCTTGTAATCCCAGCAATTTGGGAGGCCTGGGTTGGAGGATCACTTGAATCCAGGAGTCTGAGATCAGCTGGGCAACATAGTGAGACCCCCGTCTCTTCCCCGCAAAAACAGGTTTTTTATTTTTTTATTTTTTTTTATTTTTTATTTATTTTTTTTTTTTGAGACGGAGTCTTGCTCTGTAGCCCGGGCTGGAGTGCAGTGGCCGGATCTCAGCTCACTGCAAGCTCCGCCTCCCGGGTTTGCGCCATTCTCCTGCCTCAGCCTCCTGAGTAGCTGGGACTACAGGCGCCCGCCACCTCGCCCGGCTAGTTTTTTGTATTTTTAGTAGAGACGGGGTTTCACCGTGTTAGCCAGGATGGTCTCGATCTCCTGACCTCGTGATCCGCCCGTCTCGGCCTCCCAAAGTGCTGGGATTACAGGCTTGAGCCACCGCGCCCGGCCAAAAACAGGTTTTTTAAATGCCAGACATGGTGGTGCGTGCCTGTAGTCCCAGCTACTCGGGAGGCTGAGTGGGAGGATCGCTTCAACGCAGAGGGTTGAGGCTTCAGTGAACCATGGTGGTGCCATTGAACTCCAGCCTGGGCTACGGAGTGAGACCCTGTCTCAAAACAAACAAATGCACATTTGTAGTTTAGAAATTTGAAAACTGTGCATCTCAGAGGCAAAGAAAAGGATTTTCCTCTGAACGATGATTGGAGGGTAGAATGTGAAAATACAATATAATGACATTCATGGGTTATGGATTATCTTTTGGTCTTTGGGGGTTCTTGTAATAGATATTAACATGAAGTTTGCGTAATGATTGAGAAATAAAATTTACAAAGAGAAAGAAATTTCATTAGCCACAAGAGCCACAAAGTCTCCTGGGGGAGAATATCATAAGATACCTGTGGCCTTTGGGAGATCTGCTATAAAACGGTCCTCATTCTTAGGGCTTGAACTTAGTCTCCATACAACCTCGGGTAAGTCACTTGCTGAGCCTCAGTTTCTTCATTTGCAAAATGGAAATCATGATCATCTCTCCCTGGCCTGGTTCCTGTTTGGTTGGAGAATCAAATGCAGGGATTATTGAAGGGAAGAACAGGTGGAAACCTTAATCTGCTTAGCCTGGGGAGGGGATGTTTCTGGGACTCCACCTGCCCCAGAATCCCAAACCCACAGCCTTGCAGCACATGATCTCTGCAAACACAGGGCATAGCTGACACCCTCTGCTTCCAGAGAGGCCTCTACCTTATTTTCTGGCAAAACCTCAATGCCTTGGGCTGTTGCCAAAATCTCAAATCCACTGGTGCCTGCGGATGGATTCTGGGGAGCACGGCTGGCCAGTCAGCACAGGACACACAGATGCTTAGTGCCACCTGGGCACGGCCAAAGGGCCTGAGATTCCCACCACTGGGGTCTCTCTCTTTGGAGGAAATCATTCCCCAGAAAGGCCTCGATAAAAATGCAAAGGTGTTGTTTTAGTAAGATCAATGCTAAAATTTAGAACAGAGATTGCAGCCCACAGGTGGACTTCTTTTGGCCTTCACAGGTTTTTTATTTTTTATTCTTTTTAATGTTTGAGTTTCCCACAAAGCTATCACCCTTTTCATTTCTGTGGCCACAGCTTGGGCTCTGGTAGGACTGGACGTGGCAGTTCCAACAGGGGCTGCCTGGGCCCCAGGGCACTGAGAGACCTTCAGGAGCCAGATATCAAGAGTGGCTCTGGCTGCCTCAGCCATGGGCATCCTGCTGCAGCCTGTGTGGGAGAATTCAGGAGCAGGGAGTGCTTCCCACCGAGATCATAAAGGAGAGGATATTTTACAACTCGGCAGTGTGGAGAGGATTTCCAGCCCCATAAGGGAGCACGGCCAACTTGTGCATTTATCCACGTGCCCAGCAATGTTGACTGAGTGCCTCCTCCTCTGTGGCCTGTGGGCCAGCCATCACATTTAATTCCCCCAACGGCCTGTGCAAGAGGCATTATGGCTCCACACTGGTGTCCCTCTCCTTGAGACAACCACCACCCCCATCTCTTCTCCTCTGCTTCCCAGCCTGGCTGGGCCAGGGAGGAGGTTATAAGGCCCATCTTGGATGTTGCCCATTCATTGCCTTCTGGTCCTTTGGTTGTTATGAACTCTGGCTGGGGTCAGAGTCTCCAGGAGCTGCCTGGGCCCGGGCTCTCCACCCAGGTAGCCTCACCCAGCCTGCACAAGTGGGGCCGGGGAACTTATCAACTGGTCTGGGTGTGCCCCTGTAGGGAGGAGAAGGCATGGACCAGCTGATCTCTGCCCCATCCTCCAGACCCAGAGGTTGTAGACGACGAGCTTTCCTTAAGAGGCTCTCAACAAATACTCAGGCTTGCTGGGGCTCCTCTGCTTATAAAAATTTCATCTTACAGCAAAGAAAGTTTGGAAAGCACGGCAAATGTATATAAAAGTCACCCAAAATGCCACCAGCTAGGGATGACCATTGTCAGCATTCGGGAGTATGCCTCCTCTTCATCCCAAAGTCAAATATGAACTATGACTAGGTTGTATTCTTCTATGATGGGGACACAGGGGTCACAGTTATTCAGTTGTTTGGCTTTTATTAATTCTCCATCATTGGCTTATTTGGGGACTTTAAAAAAATGCTTCCTAATACATAGCACAGACTTCAGGAAATACTGGTTTAATGAAGGGACAGGCAGGGCCGGTCATGATTGGGACTGGAACCCTGGCTGGCTTTAGCTGTGCCCAGCACAAGCTGAACCCCAACACCATTCACCATCCAACCATTCCTGGCATCCCTGGTATGAGGTCAGTTCTCACCAGCTCTCAATGGAGGTCACTAGTGTTTGCTGGCCTTTAATAAGGGAGATTCACAGCTAGGCATGGTGCCTGCAACCCCAACACTCTGGGAGAGCAAGGCAGGAGGATCACTCAAGCCTAAGGGTTGGAGACCAGCCTGGACAACAGAGGGAGACCCTCTCTCTACAAAAAAAATTTACAAATTAGCTGGACCTGGTGATGGGCGCTTATGGTCCCAGCTGCTTGGGAGGCTGAGGCAGGAGGATTGCTTGAGCACAGGAGGTTGAGGCTGCAATGAGCTGTGATGGTGCCACAGCACTCCAGCCCAAATGACTGAACAAGACCCTGTCTCAAAAAAAAAAAATGAATAAATAAATGAGAAATAAAGGAGATGCAGGTGGAGAGGGAGGGGCCTGGATCCTGGGGCTGTGGCATCAGGCAGAGTCTCAGCTTCAGAGTCAGCAGGCAAAATAGGGCCCCGGGGCTGAAGGGCAGGGTTCCTTCCCCTTGATCCCTCAGAGAGGTTGTTAAGAAAGAGAGAGGCTGGGCACAGTGGCTCACACCTGTAATCCCAGCACATTGGGAGGCTGAGGTGGGCAGATCACCTGAGGTCAGGAATTTGAGACCAGCCTGGCCAACATGGTGAAACCCCATCGCTACTAAAAATACAAAAATTATCTGGGTGTGGTGGTGCACGCCTGTAACTCCAACTACCAGGGAGGCCGAGGCAGGAGAATCACTTGAACCTGGGAGGCAGAAGTTGCAGTGAGCAGAGATCGTGCCACTGCACTCCAGCCTGGGCGACAGAGCAAGACTCCATCTCAAAAAAAAAAAAGAAAAGAAAAGAAAGAAGAAAGAGAGAGAGAGAGAGAGAGAGAGAAAGAAAGAAAGAGAGAAAGAAGAAAAAGAAAGATAAAGAAAAAAAGGAAAGAAGAAAGAGAGAGAGAAAGAGAAAGAAAAAAGAAAGGAATAAAAAGAAAAAGAAAGAAAGAGAGAAAGAAGAAAAAGAAAGATAAAGAAAGAAGGAAAGAAGAGAAAGAGAGAGAAAGAAAGAGAGAAATAGAGAAAGAAAGAAAGAAAGAAGGAAAGAAAGAAAGAAAGAAAGGAAAGAAAGAAAGAAAAGGAAGAGTTCTTAAGGAACCAGGTTTCAGAGAAAGTAGAAGTGTGGAGGGTGGACACAGGAAGGCTGTCGGTTGTAAATGGAGGCTCTGCAACATCGCCAGCAAAGGTCACTGAATTTCTCTTCCTGGAAAATTCCAAGAAGGGGGCATCTCCATGGACTGGGTCAGAGGCCACCTATCCCTGGGCGGGGGGGAGGAAGCAGAGGCTTCAGGAGCCCTTTCAAGGAGTACGGAGGCCGGGGCAGCCTGCAGGACAGAGGAGGGTGTGACTGGAGGGCCGAGGTGGCTGGAGGACAGCAGAGACTCTGGCCAGGGCACTGGTTTTCCTTACTAGGTTGGGCAGGCTTTCTAAGCCTCTGCAGGCAGCCAATGCGGGGAGGGGCCTGGGCTTGGAGATTCTCACTTGGCTCAATCCCCTCTTAGATCCGGGAGCTTGTGGGAGGCTTCGGACAGAGCTGGCCCACTCTCCAAAGGTACTTTAGGATTCTTCCTGGAAAACCAGCAGTAGGAGGAAGCGAACACTGCCAGGCCGCAGGCCCAGCTTGGATGGCAAGGAGGCTACAGCGTTAGAATCCGGACTCCGCCACGTCTAAGCCAAGTGACCGTGGGCAAGCAGAGATTTAACCTCTCTGAGTTTCAGCGTCTTCCTCTGGAAAAGAGGATTTTTTTAAAAAACCACACAAAAATTTTTTCTTCTGTCCCCTTCTGCCACTCAGGGTTGCTGTGAGGATTATAATGCAAGAGAAAATAAGCAGAAGGGGACTGAGCGTGGTGGCTCATGCCTGTAATCCCAGCACTTTGGGAGGCTGAGGCAGGCGGATCATTTGAGGTCAGGAGTTAGAGACCAGTCTGGATAACATGGTGAAACCCCATCTCTACTGAAAATACAAAAATTAGCCGGGCGTGGTGGCAGGCGCCTGTAGTCCCAGCTACTCAGGAGGCTGAGGTAGGAGAATTGCTTGAACCCAGGAGGTGGTTGCAGTGAGCTAAGATTGCACCTCTGCACTCCAACCTGGGGAACAGAGTGAGACTCTGTCTAAAAAAAAAAAAAAAGAAAAAAGAAAGAAAGAAAGAAAATAGGCAGAAGGGACTGCCTGGCATAGCTAGGTGCTCAGTAAATGTCATTCTTCCCCGAAGGTATCCTCGGAATTGGTGGCATATCCAAATTGCCTTGGGGATTTGTTTACACTACTGACTCCTCTCCACCCCAGCCCAGCAGGTCTGCCTTTTTCACAACACCCAGGCCCAGGTGCAGCAGGACCCCAAAAGAGCACTAAAGACGCCAAAAGGCTGTTGCCAGACTGGGGTCCTGAGCAGGGGTGTGGGCCCCCCCCACCGCCCACTGACGCTCACGCCTTAGGCCACCAGCCTGCGGCCCCTCCCTCCCACAAGCACCGTGGGCCCTGTTGTGAGCTGCCAGTTGCTGGGATGCAGTGTGGGTTTTTGTCTGCCTTCCCCACCCCATGCCAACCCGCCCAGCAGGCCCCACTGCCTTGGCAACGCATTGCAAAGTCCACACAAAGGGAAACTGCGCTGGGGAGGCTGGTCCTGCCTGACGCCCGGGGAAGGGTTTCCATGGCAACGCTGACATCACCAGGCTCTGGCGGCTGCAGAGTCAGGCCCTGAATGAAAGCGCCTGGCTGTTCACACCACAACGACATTGGAGGAGGGCGACCCAGGGCTCTGCACCGATGCGGGGGGTGCAGAGAGAGCCTGCCCCTGGGTTCGAAACCCAGTCCTGCCCCTGACTGGCCAGGTGACTTTGAGCAAGATTCAGGGTCTGTCTGAGACTAAGTCTCCTCACCTATAAAAGAGAACTAACGATCTTTACCTTGCAGTGAGGAGGAAATGAAATCATAGCTACTGTGCAGGGATGGGTAAACTGTAAAGGCTGGGGAGCACCCTGAGCCCCATGACTGCCGGGTCCCTGGGTGTGGGATCCAGAAGGAGAGGCTGGGATTCGGGGAGGAGAAGGCACAGTTATCCAAAAACCTCCTCTGCCCACCCCGGACTGCACCTCCTCTCACTGGGAAGGAGAGGTATTTGGGGAGACGTGTTATTTGGGGAAGAGAGTCATGGGATGGGGAGACATTTGGGGCTGGCTTGGATTTTCTGGTCTCACACCCTCAGCTCAAGGATGAGGATTTGGAGGCCCAGGAAGCAGCTGTGACACAGGCCCAAGCTTATATCCCAGGATTAGGATGGAGCTAGGGTGCGGGGGGTACAGGCAAGGGTCCCCTGTGCCCTGCGGGCAGGCCCTCTCGGTGAGCCATCTCTGTTCTCAGTGGCAGTAACGCCGACTCCTCTGCAGGAAATAAACAGTCAGAAGCACAAGGAGGGAGAGGGTGGGGCCTTCTGAGATCAGTGAAGCCGTAGGTTGGAGTCCACCCACGGTGTGCTGGGCAGGAGGGAAGCCAGGCAGCGGGGAGCTCAGAAAGGCCTCAAGGGCTTCCTCTCTGCTGCGGTCCTCAGGAGGCTCTCTGCAGGCCCCGCCCTTTCCCAACTTTGGCTAGGGGCCCCCACCCCACATGGTGAGGGTCTCCCTAGGCCTTAGCCACACGGCTTGGGGCAATTCCAGGAGGAGGCCTCAGGTGTCCACAGAGCTTTCTGCCTAGCCAGCTCACCGCCACCACCAGCTTGTCCCCTCTTGTCTGTCTCCTGTCAGGGTCTGGGACCTGCCACAGGCTCTTTATCTCCAAGGGAATTGCTGGGGATTGTCCCCACTCAGTGTCCCAGCCAGGGTCTTCCTGTGCCCTCATGCCCCATTCCGCCAGACTTTGTCCAACTTCCACCCAGACGCCTGTGTCCCGCCCTCCCTGGGCCCCAGGGACCCCTCTGGGCTCTTGGCTCCCTTTATGGGAAGGTGGACCTCCTGCCACAACAGCGGTCATTTATCAATCCAGAGGGAGGCTTCCATGAGGTTGAGACGGCCATTCTGACCTGAAGTGCCCCTCCTGCGGCAGGAAGGCTGCAGGCCATCATTCTGCTTCCTCTCCCTGGGGAAGTCACCCTGCTTCACCTCTGGGCCAGGGAAGGGGCCTGCTGCTTGGGAGGGGAGGGCAAGTGCTGTCCTCAAAGCTGCGGTCAGGTCATGGGGAAGAGAGGAAGCCATGGGGCCGCCATGCTAGGCAGTAGGGGCTTGCTGGCACTCGCGCCTTGCCTGCCTCTGAGTCCCTGGCACCTATGCCCCTCTTGGCCACAGCCTCACTTGTGATCACCCTGCTGAGGCCTCTGGCTCAGCTGGGCTGCGATGTGCCATTGTTTGGCTTCAAACCGGTTCTGAAAGGGTGGCCCCAGTCCAGTGTCCTGGGGTGGCAGAGCCACCCATCGGGGTGCCCTGGAGAAGCCAGGCATCTGGAGCAGGAGGTCTGGAAGGTGAGGGGAGGAGGAATGTCCCTGCTGAGATAGAGGTCCAAGGACCCCCTCCAGGAGTCCACACTTTGTGCCCACACGAGGAGCACAAGGAGCCTCAGTGGCTTCTCGAAGCTGCCTGGCTCCATGAAAGGCTGGTGGCTGGCCTTGGCTCTGGGTGGATCAGCCACATCCTTTCCCTTTGCCTCCAAGACGGAGGAATTTGGGTCAAAGGTTGGAACCATCTGGGAGGACCCCTCCCTACTCACCAGGTACTGGGCTTTGCTAGGCTGCATCCTCTGCCCCCTCCCCTCAGGGCTGTGGACCCCAGGTCTTAGGCCTAGGGTCCCTCCCTGAAAGCATTTGGGGAAGAGCCCAGCTGGCTTGGCCACCTGCTGTGGTTGAATAATGAGCATGCTGGCCTAGGCCTTCAGACACCCTGAATGGGGGGTGGAGGACCCAGTTCTTGACTCTGACTTGAGTGTGCTCAACCCAGCACTGATTTACATAACATGGTTTTGCATGAAAAACAAGCCAGCCTGCAGTGTGGAGAGGGCCCCAGCTGTGGCCTGCTGTGGGCAGCTGTCCTTGGCCGGCCTTCCCTGTGGCCCTGGCTCCTGCTTCCCCCTGACCTCTGCAGATTCCTCAGTGAAGAATCTCCCACCCCAGCACAGAGCTGAGTGGCCTCGACGGGTTAGCACAGGGGCCAACCACGATGGCGAGGATGCCAGACTCCCTCCTGGGGAAATCCTGGGGTCTCCCGCTCCTCTGCGGCTGAAATCATAGCACAGGGGCACAGGAAGCCGTGGCTGGGGGCTGGGGAGGGGAGCTGTTGAGCACCTACTGTGCACCAGGCCCTGCTCAAGCCTTTTTCACACACATTGTGTCACTGCACCTTCACAAGACCTGCTGAGGAAGGTAGGGTCATTTGGGGGGTACCAAGAGAGAAAGTGAGTCACTCTATGGGGCTTGGAGTGCCCCGGGTCTGTCTAATGAACACCTCACTTGCATTGCATACCCTCTCTGCCTGGGAAGCATTGCCCACCCTGGGTGCCTGAGGGCTCACACACACTGTCCAGGAGTGGGGGAGCGAGGCTTCCTCCTCCCCAGGGCCTCCAAAAGCTGGAGAGAACTCCCTGTGTCCACCTGGGATTGTGGGCTGGGGGGTGGACGTCTGCCAAACCAGCCCCAGATGAAATAAAGAAAGGGTTGGTCGGAAGCCTCACTCTCGAAGCAGCTGTTAATTTCAGGAAAGGTCCTCCCAAGTCCTTAGCCCTTGATCTATGTAACACTCAGCTCAGAAACATTGTGTCCTGGGGTTCTTTTGCTGGAAACAGAGTCAGGCCTGGTATAAGCTTGAAAATCGCAGCCTGCATCTTGAGCTGGTGTCCAGAGGCCTGGTCTCCCTGGGCCTGACCAGCTGTGGAACTGGACAAGGCTCCTAATCTTGCTGACTCTGTTTCCTTGTCTGTAACACAGGGCAAGTAAAACCTGCTGTGCCTATTTTAGATGGTGGTTGTGGGAGCAGACGAGATCCTATATGTCCAGCTCTAATCAGGCAGGCACTGAATAAAGGGAAGGAGTGGGCCCCTATCCCCATCTCACACTTGAGATGGTCAACTCTCTTTGGAGTTGTCAACTCAAGGACAGACAACTCTCTTTGAAGAACCAGAGTTTCTTTCCATCCCCACCCCCAGCCAGCTCTGTCTCTTTGGCTCAGCCATATTGAGCCAAGTCTGAATTAGGCCAGAAAGGCCAGTGACTCATAGTGACCTCACTCCTCTCTGTGTCAGTTGTTCCTCCTATAAAATGGGCACAGCTGCTCTTGATTAAGAAATCTGCCTCAATGGCTGTGTCACTCTGTTATTAACATCACCACTCCTTGCTCTTACTCATCTGGCTAGGAAGACATGTGAAAGGGGAAGATTCTGGAATCTTTTTAGAATAAAAAATAAGGAAAATAAGTATTGCTTAGCCTGGGCAGCATAGCCAGACCCAGTCTCAAAAAAAAAAAAAAAATTAGCCAGGCATGGCATGTGTCTATAGTCCTGGTAATTCTAGTACTTGGGAGGCTGAGGCTGAGGCTGGAGGATCACTTGAGCCTGGGAGTTCAAGGTTATAGTGAGCCATAATCATGCCATTGTACTCCAGCCTCAGCAACAGGGTGAGACCTTGGGGAAGAAAAGGAAGAAAGAAAAGAAAAAGAAAGAAAGAAAAGAGCCAGGCGCGGTGGCTCATGCCTATAATCTCAACACTTTGGGAGGCAGAGGCAGGTGGATCACTTGAGGTCAGGAGTTTGAGACCAGCCTGGCCAACACAGAAAATCCCTGTTTCTACTAAAACTACAAAATTAGCTGGGCGTGGTGGCGGGTGCCTATAATCCCAGCTACTCGGGAGGCTGAGGCAGGAGAATCGCTTGAACCTGTGAGGCAGAAGTTGTGGTGAGCCAAGATCGTGCCACTGCACTCCAGCCTAGGTGACAGAGTGAGACTCTGTCTCGAAAGAGAAGAGAGGAGAAGAAGGGAAGGAAGGGGAAGGTAAGGTAAGGGAAGGGAAGGGGCAAAGCAAAGCGTGGCTTGCAGTCCAATGCCCAGAGCTAGCTGGGCCTCGCACGGCTTTTCTGGCCTAGCTGGTGGCCTGTGCCCTGTCACATTTCCACAAAAAACTGAAGACAAGTTACCATTTAACCAGCCCATGGGAATTGGGGCCAAACTCTCTCCAAATGGCAAACCAGCAGGACTTGTTTGTTGGGGTGAAATAACCTCACTGGACTTGGTACACGGCTGCCCTCCCACAACCCTCCCCCTGCCATGCCCAGCCCAGAAGGGTGACCCTGGCAGGTCTCCTAAACTTTCTGAGCTTGGGGCCTCATCAGTGGATGTGGGGGAAAGGGTGACTGGGAGGAACCAGAGATGGGGCCCAGGGGAGAACACACACACATTCAGAGGGGTGAGCTGAGCCCCTCAAAACTCGGCCAGAGGGGTCCAAGGCCATCCGCAGTGCATTGGAGAGTCAAGCTGCGAAGGGATAGGGAAGAGCAGTGAGCGATGGAGAGGAGGGGCCTCCGTCCACCCAGAGACCGCAGGCTGGGGACATGGGAGCTAGAGAGGGGCAGTTCCCTCCTCCTCCCTCGGCCCATCACAGCCATCCCTGAGGCCAGGTTATCCATGAAAGGTCTCACCGCTCTCAGGCTCCTCTTGAATCAGGGTTGGGTCTCAATTCCCTGGGCCCCCCACATACCTGATACCCCAAAGGTAGAGTCAATACTTACTGAATAACTGCTCAGCTTCTGTCCGCTTCCTCAGAACTCCCGACCCTTGGTCAACTGAGCACCTACATTCCTGAACTACCAGAGCAGAAAGTGGGGGGTGGGGCGGGGGGGCGGTCTTAGGGATTACCAAGTGTGTTGTGGGGAGGGAAAGTTACATTTTACTTGATCATTTAAAAATATTCTATGCCTGGCCGGGTGCGGTGGTTCACGCCTGTAATCCCAGCACTTTGGGAGGCCGAGGCGGGCAGATCACAAGGTCAAGAGTTTGAGACCAGCCTGACCAACATGGTGAAGCCTCATCTCTACTAAAAATACAAAAATTAGCCGGGCATTGGCCGGGCGCGGTGGCTCAAGCCTGTAATCCCAGCACTTTGGGAGGCTGAGGTGGGCGGATCACGGGGTCAGGAGATCGAGACCATAGTGAAACCCTGTCTCTACTAAAAATACAAAAAAAAATTAGCCGGGCGCGGTGGCGGGCGCCTGTAGTCCCACCTGCTCGGGAGGCTGAGGCAGGAGAATGGCGTGAACCCAGGAGGCGGAGCTTGCAGTGAGCTGAGATCCGGCCACTGCACTCCAGCCTGGGCGACAGAGCGAGACTCCTTCTCAAAAAAAAAAAAAAAAAAAAAAAAAAAAAAAAAAAGCCAGGCATGGTGGCACATGCCTGTAGTCCCAGCTACTTGGGTGACTGAAGCGTGGAGGTTGCGGTAAGCCGAGATCACGCCACTGCACTCCAGCCTGGGAGACAGAGCGAGACTCTGTCTCAAAAAAAAAAAAAAAAAAAAAAAAATTCTATGCCTAAGGTGAGATCAGATTATATTTATTTGTCCTTCTTAAAGTTTCAAATTAAAGTTGTAAAAGATTTCAAATATACAGAAAAGTACAGATTAATATCTCAGCCACTAACCCACCACTAAGTTTGAACACATGTTAGTGTTTCACTATATTCTCTTCAGGTCTCTTTCAATCAAAAAATTGAATTTTGGCAACAGAACTGAAGTGCCCATCCTCCTTCCTCCCTCATCAGAGGAGACCATTGACTTGAAACCAGCGCACTTCCTATGCATGTTTTCATACTTTTACTATGTACACGGGCCCTTAAGCAACCTACAGTGTCATTTGCAGGTTTAGAAAAGTAGGTGTGAGGCCGGGCACGGTGGCTCACGCTTGTAATCCCAGCACGTTGGGAGGCAGAGGCGGGTGGATCACCTGAGGTCAGGAGTTTGAGACCAGCCTGGCCAACATGGCGAAACCCTGTCTCTACTAAAAATACAAAAACTAGTCAACATGGTGGTGGGCGCCTGTAATCCCGGCTACTCAGGAGACTGAGGCAGGAGAATTGCTTGAACCTGAGGGGGTGGAGGCTGCAGTGAGCTGAGACTGCATTCCAGCCTGGGCGACACAGTGAGACTCTGTCTGAAAGAAGGAAAGAAGGAAGGAAGGAAGGAAGGAAGGAAGGAAGGAAGGAAGGAAGGAAGGAAGGAAGGAAGGAAGGAAGGAAGGAGGGAGGGAGGGAGGGAGGGAGGGAGGCAGGGAGGGAAGAAAGAAAGAAAAGAGAACAGGAAAGAAAAAGAATTAGGTCTGAAAATGTGAGTTGCAGACTGATAGTGCTGGGTTTTCACCCTCTGTGCTCCAGGGCCTGGCCACTGGGTGATCTCCAGGCTGGGAGCTGGAAGCAGCAGCTCACAGTGCCTTGAGCAGCTCCACTCTCCTGTGATTTATACATGGGGGTTCGGCATGAGATTGCCTTGGAAAAACAGGTTCCACTGTTTGAATATTATATTCGAATAATACTTTTTTTTGAGACAGAGTCTTGCTCCGTTGGCTAAGCTAGAGTGCAGTGGCATGATCTTGGCTCACTGCAACCTCCACCTTCTGGGTTCAAGCGATTCTCCTGGCTCAGCCTCCTGAGTAGCTGGGATTATAGGTGCTGCCACCATGACTGGCTCATTTTTGTATTTTTAGTAGAGACAGGGTTTCACTGTGTTGGCCAAGCTGGTCTTGAACTCCTGGCTTCATGTGATCCATCTGTCTCAGTCTCCTAAAGTGCAGGGATTACAGGCATGAGGAACAGCACCCAGCCCAAGCCCAAGCGCAGCCCCCAAAGTCTTGAAAATATGGATACATAATTCATCTTTCATCACTGGCCTTAGCAAATCCAAAGGTGAAAGCTAATAGGAAGCTCTGAGCCCTTCCCCCCACCCTGGGTGCTTTGGGACTCCAGATAACTAAATTTCAAAAAAACACCCAGAAACATGCCTTCTAATTTAGAAAAAGTTGCCAACAGAAGACTATGCTTCAGAAACCACAAACTATGAAGAATGAGCCTACGTGTTGTGAGTTCACTGTTTTAATCAAATAAAACCTGCAACAAAGTTAATCTGACACATAGTTAATGAGATAATCATTGTTGCGCTTTGTGGGAATTAGACATTAATGGGAGGCAGTTTTTACAAATGATGGTAATTATATTGTTGCCTTTGCTCAGCCAAAATGTAAAAGTTTTTTCTTCTCGTTTTGTTACGTCCCTTGAATGTGCCATCCATCTACCATCTAGGTGATGAAGTTTCCTGTGGGTTTCTGTGTCATTTCTTCACCGTCATAGCCCCACCCTGCCCCCACCCAAACCAAGGCAGACAACAAACTTTTCTTGAGCACCTACCCTGTGCCACTATGCAAAGCACTTGGCTTGGACTTTATCTCATTTAATCCTCACGAGAGTCTCCAGAAACAGGAATAGGTGATAAAAGAGAAAACTGAGGTTTAGGCTGGTCACGTTGCCCACGATGACAGACCCAAGCATACGCCAACCCAGGCGGCCTGACCGCACCTCTAGAGCAGAACCATTGTGCTGGGCAGCCCCCTTGCCTTCACCCCAGCTGCCCTCTGTGCCCAGTCCCTGTGCTCCCCTCGCCCTATGGGACACCACGGGGCCAGGCAGCTGAGGGCAGCTAGGTTGTCAGACTTGCCCAGAGGGACATGGGGTGCAGCAAGTGGAAAGAGAATCGTAGCAGCATGGGCTTTGCAGCCAAATGGACCAAAGTTCAAATCCCAGCAACTCACGCTCCAGGGAGTTGTGTTGAGGTTCTCGTAGTGATCAGCGAGCTGATGTCTGTGCAGGCCTAGCACAGGGGCTGGCACACAGGTGGGGGTGAGCCCCGAGATCCCAGACCCCTTCCCTGGAGGACACAGGAGTGGTGGAAGGGACAGGAGGTTTTCCAGCCCCCGTATCCAGGAACCTTGGCACAGGGACTCTGATCGGGGAGGGAAAGCAGTGAGAGCACTGCTTCCCAGAGAGCTCTGAAAGGGTGGGAGGACCAAAGGGGAAAGAAAATCACAAGCTCTCTTTGGGACTACCTGTAGGGTGAGCCAGGTTTCATGAGCAAGGAAAACCTCCACTTCATTTCCGGTCTCTCCATAAAGCCTGATGTTCCTCCTTTTGTGTTCCTCTGGGTTATAACAGGGTTAAACCCTATATTCCAGCCTGCAGCACAGGAAGGGGTCAGCCAGCAGGAGGTAACCCCTGGTGGAAAAGGAACAGAGAAGCTGCAAACACTGTCCAAAACAAACTTCTGTCACCTTACCACGTTGCCCTGGGCCTGCCCTATTTGCCGTCACCAGCAGGGGACAAAGAAAGGTTATGTGCAAAGGTACTTTGTGTTCCTGTGGCAGGCGGCCAGCGGGGAACTCTCATCACCTGGCTATGCTAGGGATTCCAGGGCATGCTCTAAACCATAGAGGAGGGCGGCCTCTGAATGCGGCAGGGTCCATGACAAAACAGGCCTGGGCGAACCTGCTATTCGTCTGCTATGAGACCTGGAGGGCACTCAGTCCTCCGGCCTTGGATCACAGGACTCCCCAAGGCTACAAGGGCCATTGGGGGTGGCAGAGTCCCAGCCAGCTTCCCAGCCAGCCTCCAGGATCACTGTCATCCGTGCTGCAGAGAGAACACAGAGATTAACAGTTACAGGCTTGGCCGGGCCGGGCGCTATGGCTCACACCTGTAATCCCAGTACTTTGGGAGGCAGAGGCAGGCAGATCACCTGAGGTCAGGAGTTCGAGACCAGCCTGGCTAACACAGTGACACCCCGTCTCTACTAAAATTACAAAAATTAGCCGGGCATGGTGGTGCGTGCCTGTAATCCAGCTGCTTGGGAGGCTGAGGCAGGAGAATCGCTTGAACTCAGGAGGCAGAGGTTGAAGTGAACAGAGATTGTGCCACTGCACTCCAGCCTGGGCAACACAGCAAGACTCCATCTTTAAAAAAAATAAAAGAGAGAGTCACAGGCTTTAGAATCAGCTGCACTCAGGGTCAACTTTCAACTCTGCCTCCTTCCTGCAGTGAGACCCAGGGCAAGCAATCAATTTCCTTTGAGCCTCAGTTTCCTCATCTGTGAAATGGGGCTAATCGTTGGGCCTGTTTTGAAGACGCCTGTGTTCTGACTCGTACACTGAGCGCAGTGGCTGACTCAACTGTCAATGCCAGACATGCATAGCGACAATATAAATGTAATGATAATTCCTTCCAGAAATACCTGTTGAGCACCTGTGACAGGCCAGGCACTATGCAGGGTGCTCTTGGAGATATGAAGGTGAGTAAGGCAAGTCCCACCCCTCCTGGAGGACATGCCCAGGAATGATTCTGAACAAACCTGAGAATGCTGAGTGATGGGAGGGGAGGCACGCAGAGGAGGTCAGCACAGGCATTCAGAGAACCCTTCCTGGAGGAGGCAGCACTTGAGCTGGGCCTGGGCGGGTGGCTAGGACTGTGGATGTGGGGAGGGGAGGAAGGACATGCCTACATGAAGGAAGTAGGGTGAAAGAGGTGTAAGTTTAGGGCACACAGAAGTTCCATGTGGCTGGAGTGCAGTGCCCAGTGAGGACATGGGGGATGGACAGCATGCCAGGTGGGACAGAGCATCACTGTCCCCCAAATACACCGTCTGCCTCTGCCTTGCTAGGTGACCTTGAGCTGGGTACTCTGTGTCTCTGAGTCTCAGATTTCTCATTTGTGAAATTAAAGGTCTGGAGTGATCAATGGTTCACCACCTTTCCCCCAACAACTTCAGTTACTCCCTGCTTTTCTCCCCATTGTCTCGCACACATGCTGTGTCTTTGCATGAAGTCACTGAAGGTTTTGACAAAGGCTATGGATGATCAATCACAAGTCATGTGAACAAGCCCCCCTGGCTTCAGTGTGGTGCTGGGTGGGAAGACAGGAGACCCCCATCATGAGCCAGGAGGGCCCTAGTGAGGCCTGGGCTGAGGGAGGTGAAGGAGAAAACACCATTAGGAACTGGAGCTTTGGCCTAGAGGTCCTGACAGGGGCTGAGGGGAGTTAAGGGTCAGAAGGCAGAGCCTGGGTGATTGATGGTCAGTTGTAAAGGTGGGGGGGTCCAGCCAGAGGGGCATCTCTTCCATCCCCAGAGGGAGAATAATGGGGTGGTTTAAACAGATTGAATTTGGCACCTCTAAGACATCATGGTGGAGTGTCCAGTTGGGAATGGATTTTTTTTTTCTTTTTTGAGACGGAGTCTCACCCCAGGCTAGAGTGCAGTGGTGCGATCTCAGCTCACTGCAACCTCCGCCTCCTGGGTTCAAGTGATTCTCCTGCCTCAACCTCCTGAGTAGTTGGGACTACAGGTGCGTGCCACCACGCCCGGCTAACTTTTTTGTATTTTGTTTTTGTTTCTGTTTTAGTAGAGATGGGATTTCACCAGGTTGGCCAGGATGGTCTTGATCTCTTGACCTCATGGTCTCTCAAAGTGCTGGGATAATAGGTGTGAGCCACTGTGCCTGGCCCTTTTTTTTTTTTTTTTTTTTGAGACAGAGTCTCACTCTCTTGTTCAGGTTGGAGTGCAGTGGCATGATCTTGGCTCACTGCAGCCTCTGCCTCCCAGGTTTAAGCGATTCTCCTGCCTGAGCCTCCCCAGTAGCTGGGGTTACAGGTGCCCATCACCTTCCCCAGCTAATTTTTTGTATTTTTAGTAGAGATGGGGTTTCACCATGTTGGCCAGGCTGATCTCGAACTCCTGGCCTCAGGTGATCCTCCTGCCTCAGCCTCCCAAAGTGCTGGAATTACAGGTGTGAGCCACCGTGCCCCCCTGGACTCTTAACCAGTCTTTCTCATCCATTGGAGAAATCCTAAGGTGCCTACAGCAGTGGTCCCTTCCCATTTCCACTGACAGTAGCTCTGAATTCCGGTGTTCATTGCGGGCTGGGCCGGCAGAGGCAGAAGGGTTTGTGATGGGAGCAGGGTTTTCCACCCTGGTCCTACTGGCCCTTTTCTATTCTGTACTGGTCTCTGATGGGGGCCAGGCATTGGTAGGTTGGACTGATGATGGGCCTAATGATTGACTAGTGTAGTCACCAATGGGACACACGTGGGCCTCCTAACCCAGCAATACAAGGGGTCTGGAAGATCACCTGTTCCTGGCTCCCCACGCCCCACCCCAGATCAGAAAAGAGCAGGGAGAAAGAGACCTGTTGCTGTTTTTTATCTTTCTAAAACCCTAACAGAAAATAGAACATTTATCTGTGAGAAGGGTTCATGGGCTTAACTAAAATGTCAAGTTTCATTGCTGGAATTATAATGAGGAACATGATAAATGTATATTTATTCAGTAATTACCAATTCAGGATTCTGTTTTGTATGAAACAAAACCAGGACATGCTGCTCAGAAGCTCTGATTAGTTTTGTTTCATACAAAATCAGCTCCTGGCCGGGCACGGTGGCTCATGCCTGTAATCCCAGCACTTTGGGAGGCCGAGGTAGGCAGATCATGAGGTCAGGAGTTTGAGACCAGCCTGGCTAACATGGGGAAACCCCATCTCTACTAACAATACAAAAATTAGCCGGGCGTGGTGGCAGGCACCTGTAATCCCAGCTACTTGGGAGGCTGAGGCAGGAGAATAGCTTGAACCTGGGAGGCAGATGTTGCAGTGAGCCGAGATCGCACCATTGCACTCCAGCCTGGGGGACAAGAGCGAGACTCCATCTAAAAAAAAAAATCAGCTCCTGAATTAGTAATTATTGGATAGGTGCTATTTGATGGCCCTACATTTTAAAAACAGAGAGACAGAGAGAGAGAAAGAAAGAGTGTGTGAGTGTGTGTGTGGCAGGGGAAGAGGTGCAGAGCTGGGGTAATAAAAACATAAAATGCTCTCATTTTACCAATGAGAAAACAGAAGTGCAGGGGGTAAGTGACCAGTTCAAGATCACACAATGAGGCAAGGTCACACAGCAGGGAGGGCCAGACCACAGACTGCCTAAGCCCCCAACCCTGGACTCTCCCTGGTGCTCTTTGCTGCTATGGTTTTTGGGGGTGGAGTGTGTGAGGGAAGCTGAAGAGTTAACAATGAATTCTGTACCTTCAGGCCATGGCCAGCAGCTGCCTGGGAGATAAGGGGAGGCGACCCCTGGGAACAAACAGCCTGTGGATTGGAGAGATTGAGCAAGGCCAGAAAAACAGGCGCAGGTGGCAACAGGGAAGGGGGTGGGGCGGGAGACAGAGCCAGAGCCAGAGGGAGCAGAGGAGGTTCCAGGGCTCCTGGGACCCGGAGGATCCCTGCTGCCAGAAGGTACTGGCTGGCCAGAACCCAGGGTGAGCAGAATCGGGTCCCAGGCTCCACCCTCTGCAAGCTTCTCTATGACCCCACAGGGGGTTACCTGGACCTTGAATTGCAGAACCAGAAGGGTCTGAAGGGAGCACCCAGGCCTCAGCTGGTTCTGGTCTGAGACTCAGGTCAGAGGCAGAGGCGATGCCCACACCTGGGAGGCTGGGTTGCCCTTGGACAAGGCACCGGCTGCAGCTGTTTAGGTTCCGCCACCCTCTCCCCTCCACTGTCCCCAAAGGCTGCCCAGCCCCCGCAGCAGTCAGTCCTTGGGTTTCACAGGCCCTGCCCTAGAGAGCTTTTCTTCAGAACCAGCCCCATTAGAAATCCCTCCCCCAGCGAATCACTGGGAGCTTGGGCTGGTGTGGGGAAAAGGGCACTGGGCTGAGAGGTGAAAGTCCGGGACTCAGACCCTGTCCTGTCACAGATGCCCTGACTCTCTCTAGGGGCTGTTAAAACCATCCCCATTCAGGGTAAAGGTCACTGGTGACACTCTGGGTTGGGGGAGCTGGGTGGGTACCTGGGCGCTGCTCCCATCCCCACACTCTGAGAGCTTGCTGTGTAGGCAGAGGCCCTGCCAGCCACAGGCTGCCGGGGCCGAGGCTGGGCTGGCTACGGGCTGGTCTCCTCCTCTTCCCCCAGTGGGGCTGTGGGGGCCTGCCCAGGCCCCTTGGTCCTGTGTTTGGGCAGCAAGCCAGCACCTGTGTGAGGGGTGGCCGGGCACCCTGCCCAGGACTGAGGAGAAGCTGCCCCCTGGGGACTGGGCCCAGGCCTTCTTGTTCAGCCAGAAATTCCAGCCTTTTAAGGATCAAGAGCCAGAGAAGGGCCTTTTCCAGGCTGCCAGCGAGCCGTTTTTCCAGCTTGGCAATCTCACCAGCGCCTTGAGGGAGGCCCCTCTGTTTGCCCGCACCTCGTAGGCCAGGCTCTCGGGAAGGAATTATTTCTTAAGTCAACTTTGTTGAGGTCTAACTTACGCACAATAAAATGTGCCCATTGTAGGTGCACTGTTGTATGTTTGCAAACCTACCACAATAACCAAGGTGGAGAACATTTCCGTCACCCTGAAAGGTTCCCTGTGGCCCCCTGTGAGTCAGTCACGCCCCTTCCCTGGCCCCAGGCAAGCACCAATCTGCTTTCTGTCCTGACAGATCAGATTTGCATGTTTCACATACATTACCATATAGTTTCTACTCTACTCTTACATCTGACTTTTCCTCTTCAGCCTAATGATTTCCAGATTCGTTCATATTGTTGTGTCTATCATAGTTCTTTCCTTGTTATTGCAGAGTAACACATTCCATTATATGGACATGTTACAGTTTGTGTGTCCATTCACCTGTGTTTGGACATCTGGGTTATTTCCAGTTGGCAGCTATTATGAATAAAGCAGCTATGAACATTAGTATCTAAATCATCATGTGGATGCATGTGTTCATTTCTCTCGCATTAGTAACTAGAAGAGGGATTGTTGGGTCACATGGTAAGCGTATGTTTCACTTTTAAAGAAACCACCCAAGTGTTTCCTAAAGTGGTTGTACCATTTTACAATGTATGGGTAGGACGGGATTTTGAATGCAGCCCTTCCCTCCCTGTTCCATATCCTGGCCTTTTCTCTTCCCCAGGGACTGAGCAAGGTTTTTTTTTTTTTTTTTTTTTTTTTTTTTGGTAAGTTTGTATGGTGCTTTGGTTGTTGGGGGTGGTTCTTTGCTTCACCAGAAAACATTCTCCTGCCCCCTCAAAGTCCCTGCTCATGGATGAGGTTAAAGCGGCTATGCTGAGTAGGGAAGGGCTTAAGGATCTATTTATATGTGAATTTAAGCAGATACAGTGTTGGCTAAAATGCTATAATTATTTTCCTTTTGCTAGCTCTTCCCATCCTGTGAGAGTGTTTTTGTTTTATTTTTTAGATGGAGTCTCACTCTGTGGCTTAGGCTGGAGTGCAGTGGTGCGATCTCTGCTCACTGCAACTTCTGCCTCCTGGGTTCAAGCAATTCTCCTGCCTCAGCCTCCTGAGTAGCTGGGACTACAGGTGCGCACCACCACACCCAGGTAATTCTTCTATTTTTAGTAGAGACGGGGTTTCACCACATTGGTCAGGCCAGTCTCGAACTCCTCAGGTGATCCACACACCTCAGCCTCCCCAAGTGCTGGGATTACAGACGTGAGCCACGCGCCTGGCCAAGTGTGTTTTTAAACAGAGTTACTGCCATGCTGGCAGCCTCATCCTATTCCCCTGCCTGCTGCTCCCCCAGCCCCCATCAAAACTGTTTCTTCCAGAGGCCAAGGCAGCTGAGTTTCTTTTCCTGAGTCTTCGCTTTTCATTAGCACAGGCTGATAACTGGGGTAGGCACTGGAGCGGGAGAACTTCATATTTTTGCTGTCAGTGTCCCACCCCTGCTCTCACCTCCCTGTCTGACCCATTGTTCCACCTTGCCATTAGTCACCAGTGAGCTCCGGGCTTCACTAACTCAAGGGATGTAGCTGCCCAAAGACAAGGATTAAGCTTTCTTTTTATATTCAGACACATTGCAAGAAAGTACAGGCAGTAGAAAGGATCTACCCTTGGAGCAAGAGTTAAGGAAACCTAACAGGCTGGCACTGCACATCTGCTGAGCTAGTCCTTTTTCTACCAGTTTTAAAGTTTTTAGAGTGGGGCCAATAAATAACCTTTGTAGGATAAATTCAGATCTTCATTGTAAGACTCTCGGGATATAATTTCTCTAACACTTCAGGATACCTAAGAAACCATTCTCCCCTGCTTGGGGAATACCACTGCTCATGCCTGGAGTAGCAGTAGCTCACTTAGCTGGGTTCATCATGCTCCACCTTCTTCTTCCTCCTTCCTTCTTCCTCCTTCCTTCTTCCTTCTTTCTTCTTTCTTCTTCTTCTTTTTTTGAGACAAGGCCTCGCTCTATCGCCCAGGCTGGGGTGCAGTGGTGCTATCTCAGTGCACTGCAACCACTGGCTCCCGGGTTCAAGTGATTCTCCCGGCTCAGCCTCCCGAGTAGCTGGGACTACAGGCATGTACCACCATACCCAGGTAATTTTTGTATTTTTAGTAAAGATGGGGTTTCACCATGTTGGCCAGGCTAGTCTCAAACTCCTGACCTCAAGTGATCCATCTTCCTCAGCCTCCCAAAGTGCTAGGATTACAGGCATGTGTCACCGCACCCGGTCATGTTCCACCTTCTTTAGAAGGCACTTGCTGGCAAGATCCTACCAGTCTCAGCATGTTTTAAACAGATGAAATTGCCCTGGACTATCAAAAGTTTGCCTGGGATGATAAACCTCTGACATTGCCCCAGTCTGAGCTATCAAAACAGTATTTAATCCCTGATTAAATATTGTTATTACTGCTATTTATTTTATTCAAAGACTGAAAAATAGCTGTGAGGTACTGAATTTGATACAGGTAGGAAGTCTTGTTAACTAACCCTTATTCCAAGTTGGCTTGAGCCAAACCTGTGCTGTCCAATATGGTAGCCACTAGCTACATGTGGCTATTTGAATTTAAATTACTTAAGTTAAAATTCAATACAATTAATTTAGTTCCTTCATTGCAATAGTCACATTTGAAATGTTCAATCGCGGCCGGGCGCAGTGGCTCAAGCCTGTAATCCCAGCACTTTGGGAGGCCGAGACGGGTGGATCACGAGGTCAGGAGATCGAGACCATCCTGGCTAACACGGTGAAACCCCGTCTCTACTAAAAAATACAAAAAAAACTAGCCAGACGAGGTGGCGGGCGCCTGTAGTCCCAGCTACTCAGGAGGCTGAGGCAGGAGAATGGCAGGACCCGGGAGACGGAGCTTGCAGTGAGCTAAGATCCGGCCACTGCACTCCAGTCTGGGATTCAGAGCGCGACTCCGTCTCAAAAAAAAAAAGGAAAAGAAATGTTCAATCGCTACATGTTGTTAGTAGCTACCATACTGCACATGGCAGACATAAGATATTTCCATCACCACAGAAAGTTGTATTGGACAGTGCTGGTTTCAATACTTAGCCACATATATAGCAGCAGCTTTATCATGTAGAACATTTAGAACCTTATCACCTAGGACATCTATATATGGGCCTTATCTGGGCTAGACCTTAGAGAAAAAAAATTCAGAGATACGATCCCTGTCCAAGATGCATCTGCAAATCCAGAATGACACTGACACACAGGATTTAAGACAGTAAGGACCAATTTCAGACCCAGCAATGACGGACGTGTAAGGGCAAGAGAGAGACACAGATTCAAAGAGAAGGAAATTGCATGTGCAAAGGCAAGAGATGTGAGGGGCTGGCTGTTTAGGGTTGTCCTGGAGTGCTAAAACAAGGAGATATTTGTACTTTAGGATGGTTATTTTGGAGACAGTGAGAGGGCCATGGGGAGACCAGGAGGACCAAGGAATAATCCAGAGGGAAACTGAGTGGTTCTTGAACTAAAGCTTGGGCAGTAGGGGTGGAGAGAAGCAGTCAGATCTGAGGGACGTTGGGTCCAGCCTGGACGAGGTAGGTGGAGAGGAACATGCACTATACCTGGAGGGTGCCAATGAAAAGCTGGGACATCTGGGATGAATTAAATGCTGTGGGATCTAAATTAAAAAATCTCCACCAGGAAATACCCCCAAATGGCTGGTTTCTAGAAGATCAAGGTTGCCAAAGCTGACTCCTTCCAAATTGTGAAGTATGAGGTTCTGTGCAACTTCAGTCTTCCCTTTGAGTCAATGAGGTGACAAACCTATTGTTGGAAAATGGCGTCCTCCAGGGAGGGTGTTGTGGGGGGCCCCAGGCTCATTGTGGCACAGAATACACAGCCCTTGGTTGTCCAAACTCTCCACTTGGCTTTATTTATAACCCTAATTATACCCTCCAGGAAGAACAGTTGCTGATCAACCCAGTTACAAATTAAAGTTAATAAAATGAAAAGACAGCAATGAATGGCTGCTGCCCAAGCTGCCAAAGGCTCCGATCAACCCCAAAAGGAGACTGCAGAACTCCCAGGACTCCAGCCACCAGTGTCCTCAACCACATGCTTGCCATAGCATCCCTTCCCTTCCTACGTTGCCTCCCTCTCTTCAGTGGCTCAGTCCACCTGTTGTCATCTCCCATCAGGGAGCATCAGGCTTCAGGTACTCCAGGTTCAGAAACTCATGACACACCCAGCTGGTCCCCAACCCAGCCTTCTCCTGCCACTACTGCCTCCCCAAGGGGCCACATCAGCTGTGGTGCCACTGTGTGAAATGAAGCTGCTGTGAGCAGAGCAGTAAGAATCCAGGGACAGGAAACAGGACCTTCACCTCTTTCCTCCTCTCCAGCTCTCTTTTTTCTCTTTGCAGCTCCCTTTCTTGCTCACTTCCTGTTATCTTTTTCTCTACCCACCTCCCTCACCCTGCGGCTGACCTTGTCCACATGCCCTGAATGTTCTGAGAGGGGCCCTGAATTCCACAGGTGTCCCAGATGGTCGAGTGGCACCGGCTGCTTCGTTCAGAAGCACAGGCAGCTTCAACGCAGCCTCCAGATTCTGCTGACTCTGTCCATTCCTTTTTCTTTCTAAAGAGAGGAAACTGGAGAGGGAGAGTGGGCGACAATCCTCTCCTCACAGACCCTGCTCTCTGTGTACTTGGCCTCTCGCTCTACCTCCCTCTGTCTCCTGCAGCTTGCCTCCTGCAGAAACAATTACAGATAGTCGATCTTCATGCCTTGCAATCCACAGCACACCTGGATGAACTGATGCGGGTTATCTGGGAGGATGGAAAAGGATGTGATGACTGGGCCACTTCTCTGCAGCATGTAGAAACCAGCGCACTGGTTCTACTTCTGATCCTCTTTGCCAGCCCCTAGAACCCGAGTACTATGTGCATACCAGCTGTGAGGGAAAACAGCGAGTTCCCCGGGGTTTAGGGCAATCATCCCTAGACGTTCTGGCTTGTTCTTGTCTCATATCTGCCCAGCTTTAAACTCTTGGTTCTTGGCTGAGCACAGTGGCTCACGCCTCTAATCCCAGCACTCTGGGAAGCCGAGCTGGGAAGATCGCTTGAGCCCAGGAGTTCAAGACCAGCCTGGGCAACATAGGGAGACCCCGTTTCTACAAAAAAATTTAAAAACTAGCTGAGTGTGGTGGTGCACACCTGTAGTCCCAACTACTTAGGAGGCTGAGGTGGGAAGATTGCTTGAGCCTGGGAATTTAAGGCTGCAGTGAGCTGCGACTGCACCACTTAAACCTGGGCAACAGGGTGAGACCCTGTCTCTAAAAAAAATAAATTAATTAAAAATAAACTCTTGGCTCTGTTCCCCCCAGAGCCTTGATTAGGTGTTTCTATACAGTTCTACCAGCATTTGGCTCTTGGATTTCCCAGATGGGCACTGATGTGGCTCACCCACTGGAAGGCCGAGTTTCTGCCCTGCCTTCAGAGCAGCTGTGCCCTGGCTCCAGCTCTGCCATCACCAAATGTCCACATCAGGCTCTTCCCCTGTGCCCTAAGGAAGCCAGGGTGGACCTCTTCAGTGAGGGGGTGGCAGAGTGACCAGAGGAACCAGTGCCGCCTCTAGGGCTGGCCATGCCAGCAAGGGCAAGATGTCAAGATGTCACCATCAGACTGTGACTCAGGGGGTGGCCCACACACTACTTTGCCTTGTAATCAGTGTGTTTACTTGTCTGCCTTGCCCATGAGGCTACGAGCTCTGCAAGAGCAGGCCTGTGTCTGAATTGCCGCTGTAGCCCCAGTACCTGAGGCAGGTTCTTGTGCTCTGACCAAGTGTCTGTTGAACAAATAAATAGACAAACAAATGAGCTCCTCCTCCTTTATTCCCTGCCAAGGTTAATGTCCTCCCCATTCACACAGGCCCAGGTGAGAAGCTTTGGGGTCATTGAGTTTTATTGATTCTGCTTCTTAAAATACTTTGCCAACCAATTCCTTCCTTGGGGGATTATGTGTTTCTTAGCTAATTCTAACTGTCAGTTATTTATTTATTTATTTATTTATTTATTTATTTATTTATTTGATAGGCTCTTGCTCTGTTGCCCAGGCTGGAATTCATTGGCGTGATCATGGCTCACTGTAGCCTCAACCTTCCAGGCACAAGCAATCCTCCCGTCTCAGCCTCCTGAGTAGCTGGGACCACAGGCATGCACCACCATACCAGGCTAACTTTTTTTTTTTTAAGAGATGGGATCTCACTATGTTGCCCAGTCTGGTCTCAAATTCCTGCACCCCAGCAATCCTCCTGCCTTGGCCTTTCCAAATGTTGGGATTACAGGTGTGATCCTCCAACTGCCTTTTGATGGATTTTCTGGTTTCCTTTTTAAACTCTCGCCTCCCTGTCCATCTGCCCCACTGCTCATAAGTATAACACAAATGTAATCATGCTGCTCCTCTGTTTAAATATCTCCAGTAACTCTTCCTTTCTCACCAACTAACGTACAGTTCCTTTAGTCCCTCCATGATTTGGCCCAACCTACTTTTCCAGCCTTCTTCCTGCTGCTTCCCCTGTGGACCCTGGGAGCCAGTCACTCAGAAATTCTTGCTGTTCTTCAACAAGTTCTTCTTCTTCCACCTCCACATTTTACATGTTTTATCCTCTTTGCAAAGGTTACTCTCTGCAACAAACCCCACCCTTGTCAACCTACTGAACTCCTACTTATCCTTCAGGATCCAGCTAAAATGTCACCTCCTCTGATTCCTCTAAAGTCATCAGCTAGCAGTCCAGCAGTCCAACGTTTTTTTTTTGTTTGTTTGTTTTTGAGATGGAGTCTCGCTCTGTTGCCCAGGCTGGAGTGCAGTGATGCAATCTCCGGCTCACTGCAACTTCTGCCTCCCAAGGTTCAAGCGATTCTCCTGCCTCAGTCTCCTGAATAGCTAGGACTACAGGTGTGTGCCACCACACCCAGCTAATTTTTTGTATTTTTAGTAGAGATGGGGGTTTCACCATGTTGGCCAGGCTGGTCTTGAACTCATGACCTCAAGCAATCTGCCCTCCTCAGCCTCCCAAAGTGCTGGGATTACAGGTGTGAGCCACCATACCCGGCCCAACATTTCTTTCTTATACCTCTTATCACCTTGCATGTGTCCCCAGAACCAAGTACCGAAGTTCCTTGTTCCATGTCTCTCTTGCACGAGCACATAAGTTCCATGAGGGCAGGACCTGTGTCATCTACCCTAAGCTGGCTGAGAGCCTTGTGCTTGGGGGGAGAGGCAGCATACTATAGGCTCCGTGGCCTTGGGCAAGTTACTTGCCCTCTCTGTCTCAGTTTGCTCATCTATAGACTGTCTTAACAATAGTTCCTGCCTGAGGGTTGTTGAGGATTAAATGAGTTACTATTCATAAAGCAGGCAGAGCAGTGCCTCTCACATCCTAAGCCCTCAATAAACATTAGCTACTGTTATTATCTGTGATTGTTAAGTCCTCTGTAAATGTTTTTGAGTGAATGAGAGCTTTAAGTCGAACAAGGCCCTTTTCTACACATAAAGAACATCCAGTATCACAGTCCCTCTGTTAAGATCTTCAAAACGTCAATGCGCCCGATATACTACCTGGACGAGCAGTCCCTTGTTTGTGGTAACAATCTACCAGTTTTCCAAGTTATGCAGAAAATGTTCGGTTGAGGAAAGATGACGGGAGAAAGTTTATCATAGTTGAGACGAAGGACGGGAAAAGATTTCGTCATAAGTCCCTTAGTTACATTTTTTTTAAAGAGCCAGGGTCTTACTGTGCTGCCCAGCTGGACACAAACTCCTGGGCTCAAGCAATCATCCCACCTCAGCCTCCTGAGTAGCTGAGGTTATAGGAATGTGCCACCACACCCAGTAACCTTTGAGAAGGATGTGAACCCGTGATTATTCAGCTGCTAAATTATGAGGAACCAGGTGACCAAGGGGTCCAGTTTAGGGATATTCCTTTTTGGAAACAAATTTCTGCATCCAAAAATATTTATTTATTAATTTATTTATGTATTTATGTATTTATGTATTTATTTATTTTTGAGACAGAGCCTCACTCCGTCACCCAGGCTGGAGTACAGTGGCTCAATCTCAGCTCACGCAGCCTCCCCGACTCAAAGTGATCCTCCCACCTCAGACCACCGAGTAGCTGAGACTACAGGTCTGTGCCATCCCACCTGGCCAATTTTTGTGTATTTTTGTAGAGACAGGGTCTCTCTATGTTGCTCAGGCTGGTCTCGAACTCCTGAGCTCAAGGGATCCGCCAACCTCGGCCTCCCAGGGTGAGCCACTGTGCCTGGCCCCAGAAAACTTTAAAGACAATTGAATCCTAATCATTTTGATTTAGAGAACGATCATAATTTTGACCTTGGTTCAAATTCTGGTCCTGTTATTTACCATTTGTAAGATCCTGATATATCCCTGAGTCTGGCTAATCTATAACTTAAAATTACTCCCATCTCATGTGGCTGTTGTGAGGTTGAGATAGGATTAAATTAAGTAATTCACATGAGGTAATTTACATAATGTAAAGCATTAAGATCATAGGTGTGTAAAACTTGTTGTCCGAGTCAGTTGT
Organism: Macaca mulatta; assembly: GCF_049350105.2. Taxonomy (NCBI): domain Eukaryota; kingdom Metazoa; phylum Chordata; class Mammalia; order Primates; family Cercopithecidae; genus Macaca; species Macaca mulatta. The sequence goes on from NC_133421.1 coordinate 59,117,887, forward strand.
GAAATTTATTCTGTACCTGGATCTAATAAAAATGCTCACCTCTTAAGCAACAATAACATTGAGCAGCTATAGGTATAGTTTTTATTCTTTTATTCTAGTCAGTTAAAAAAAATTCTTCTTGAACTCAATATGTATTGTAGGCCAGATTTTTTTGTGACTGGCTGAAGGAAAACAAAAGAGTTAAAAAATACAATCCCTAGTGGTGGCTCACACCTGTAATCCTAGCACTTTGAGAGGCTGAGGCAGGTGAATTGCTTGAGCCCAGGAGTTCAAGACCAGCCTGGTAAGATGGTGAGACCCTGTCTCTACAAAAAATGCAAAAATTAGCTAGGGATGGTGGCTCATGCCTATAACCCCAGCACTTTGGGAGGTCAAGATGGGTGAATCGCTTGAGCCCATGAGTTTGAGGCCAGCCTGGGCAACATGATGAAATCCTGTCTCTACAAAAAATAAAAAAAATTATCTGGGTGCAATAGTGTATGACTATAATCCCAGCTACTTGGGAAGCTGAGGTGGGAGGATCACTTGAGCCCAGGAGGTTAAGGCTGCAGTGAGCCATGATTGCGCCACTGCACTCCAGCCTGGGTGACAGAGCGAGACCCTGTCTAAAAAAAGAAAAACTACAATATCTGCCCTCAGGTAGCTCATAGTCTGGTGAGGGAGACAGATGACAGATTTTTAATGAGGCAAAGTCTAATAGTGGCCTGTTATGTCTCCACAGAGGAGACGCACGTAAGTGACAGGAGACAAGATGGGGCAGGGTAGTTAGGGGAGATGATATTCGGACTAAGCCTTGAAGGAAGAGTAGGAATACTAGTCAGACAAGAAATGGGGAAGGGAAACTGACTCCAGGCAGCGGGAGCAGCCCGTACAACAATCCTTGGGTGCAAAGAACCATCCCATTCCAGGAAGAGCAAATTGTCTGATGAGGCTACAGCGTGAACACCCTTGGTAAGGAGGCAAGTAAAGAAACTGGAAAGGCAAGCAAAGCCTCGCACCCTGAAGAGACACAGGTGGCAGGTGAGGGTCCCAAGCCTGTCCCAAATCAGGATGCAAAGCCACGGAAGGCTGCAATCAGAGGAGTGATCCTATGCATTAGCGTCTTTGTTCTGCTCACTCTGGAGGCCACATAACTAGAAGGAGGCTATTCCAAAAATGCAGGCAAGACATTCTCACTTGGAGATGTGTGGAGGCCACAAGGAAGGTGATTCCACAATTTAGATCCACATGCAAGCTGGCAAATACATCTTATCCTGCAATACATGCTCACTAAGAAGTGGCATTTGCCGGGTCCCTATCTTACTGACTTTAAAAGAAAAAAACTAGCTGACGTGGCATTTGAATACATCCAGTAGACCATGGGGACACCTATCAGAAGTATCCCAGCAAATATGGGCACAGAGGTGAATTCTGGAATGAGGGGAGGTCCAAGAGATTATACCCTAAAAACGTGCGTTTGTTGTTGTTGTTGTTTGAGAGCAGGTCTTGCTCTGTTACCCAAGCTGGAATGCAGTGGCGCGATTACGGCTCACTGCAGCCTTGACCTCCTAGGCTTAAGCAATCCTCCCACTTCAGCCTCCTGAGTAGCTGGGACCACAGGTGCACACCACCACGCCTGGCTTATTTTTTATTTTATTTTTTTGAAGAGCTGGAGTCTCATTTTGTTGCCCAGGCTGGTCTTGAAGTCCTGGGCTCAAGCAATCCTCCCACCTTGGCCTCCCAAAATGCTGGGATTACAGGCATGAGTCACCATGCCCCACCCCAAAAACGTTAACAGAGATTATTTCTGAGTGGCAAGATTATAATTGATTTCTTTTTTCTATAATAAACATGACTTATTTATATATAGTTTTAAAGAATAAAATAATTTCTTTTTAAAAAGGATCAACCCAAGAATTTTGGATTACAGGGGAACTGGCAGAGCCAGGCCAGGCACTAGGATGGACCATTCAGAGGTCTAGATCCAGTGTGGGGTCAGCGAGGGTGAGAAGACTTCAGCGCGGAGGGAGAGGGAAAGAACCAAATCTGCCAGCATGAGGGCTCAAGAAGGAGAGTAAGTCCCTCCATGTTAGAGGAAGCCAGCGCGAGGGAAGTGGATGTACCCATTAGAGCCAGGGATGACGCGCCAGCCAGGCATTTGGTAGAGGGATGGGGAGCGCGTGCACAGCGCACAGACAGATTTTCAGTAGGTGGCTGAAAGACGCGAGGGGAAAGATTGTGTAACTGAGTTGTGCGGAAGGAGAATAGTGGCCTATTGTTGGAGACGCGATAAACAAATTGAGAGCGTTCATCTTGCGGGAGTGGGCCTGAAATAAGTTCCAAGACAGCTTAATGATCCATCACAGGTTCTTTCCTGGGAGTGAGTCACCAGCACATTATATTAACCCAGTTCACCCTTCGTTGCCCCAGCGCCTGCAACAAAGCAACCGAGATACCGCAGCTGAGCTGCTCCCGTCATGAAGCCTCTGGCCTATACAATGGGGAAGATAAAACCAGCCAGCCTCATCAATCGTCCCTGGGTAGGCCAGTCTCCTCTTCAGTCCAATGTTCAGGGTTTGCATAATTAGGCGCCTGATGGAGGCGAATGTCTGGCCCACCAAAGGTCATCATTGTGCAGCACTCTGTCGGGGAGCAGTGAGGTACAGCAGCCCGGGCCTGCTCCGCACAGCAGCAGAGCCTGTGAGGAGGAGCCTAGCTTTTGCAGGAGCGCATTAATCAGGTTGGAAACCCGTGGCTTGGGAATTAGAGCCAATTGCAGTCATGTCAGAAATGGAAATAAGAAACTCCTGGATGAAATGGAGGAGCCAGCAACCCTGTAACCAGAGGTTCTGAATTTCAATTTGGGGTCCACTCTGCAAAAGCGGAGGGATATTGAGCAAATCCTTCAACCCCTCAGTGTCTTTGTTTCCCGGACTGCAAAATGGTGGTGACATACCAGTTCCCCTTATCTCAGAGACCAATCAGTTTACACTTTGAAGAGCTTACTCCGTGTTCGGGGCACTATTCTAAGGCTGTTACACGTCTATTAACTCTATAATCAGCAACAACCCTCTGCAAGGTAGTGCTATTATTATTATTCTCCCTCCGTTAAAGATGAGATAACTAAGCTATAGGGAATTTAAGAAACTTGCCCAGGCTGGGCATGGTGGCTCATGCCTATAATCCCAGCACTTTGGGAGGCCAAGCTGTGAAGATCACTTGAGCCCAGGAGTTCAAGACCAACCCTGGCAACATAGCAAGACCTCTATCTCTGGAAAAAAAAAAAAAAATTAGCCAGCTGTGGTGGTGCACGCCTGTAGTCCCACCTACTTGGGAGGCTAAGGTGGGAGGATCTCTTGAACCCGGGAAGTCAAGGCTGCAGTGAGTCACGATTGTGCCACTGCACTCCAGCCTGGGAGACAGAGCAAGACTCCATCTCAAAAAAAAAAAAAAAAAAAAAAAAAAAGGGGGGGGGGAAGGAATTAAAATGAGAAAGAAACTTGCCCAAAGTCACACACAATTGTGGAATCCAGGCTTCAGCTTCGGTAGCCAGCCTTTAGAGTTCATGCCTCAAACCTTCAAATGCAGCATGCACTTCACTTCCTCCATCGGCAGTAAAATGCTTTACAAATAGAGCTGGCTTTATTTTTTTCAGCTGTTACTGACATTTCCAGAGTGTGGAATTAAGTGCCTTAGGCCCTGCTCACAGCATGTTTGTGGTTGCTAGGGTTTTCATGCAGGAAAGGTTGGGGGTGATGGTTGTGTCTACTGTGTACTGAGGGTCTAATGTCACTTCTTACAAAGCCATGCAAGATGAGGGAGCTGAGACCAGGAGAACTAAAGTGACACCCCACAGCCACGGAGCTCATAAACTGAACATCTGGGATTTGAATTTGAGCCTCATCTGATTCCGCACTTTCCATGCAGGGCTTCTTAGACTGTAAAGAGAAGCTGGGTAACTTGATAGTTAAGAGTTGGGCTCTAGAAACTGAGTTCATAGCCCATTTCTGCCACTTCTTAGCTGTGTGACCTTGGGCAGATAACTTTGCCTCTCTGGGCTTTGGTTTGCTCATTTGTAAAGTGGAGATGACAATAGTATCTACTCATAGGGTTATGATGAGGTGCCTGTGTGTTAACACAAGGACAGCACGGGTCAGTGGCACATGGTATGCTCTCAGTGGTTATTAACGTAACAATCCCAGGCCTGGGACAAGAGCGCAGTACTTGACTCAAGGTTTGCATTGCTTAGGGGAGGCATGAGACCCAGAAACCAGAAAGATTCACACACAGGTGGGGAATTTTTTCAGGGAAGACCTGACCAGGAGGCAAGCAGTAAAGGAAGAACTTCTGGGAGGGTGGAGTGAAGCCCAGGACACTCAGACGCGATAAATGGGAAAGAGTCCAGTTGGGCCGGGGAGTTAGTGTCGGGGACCCAGAGTTAGGTGGCACCTAGTGCTCCTTCCTAGGGTTGTGCACAGTGTTCAGAGGGTCTGACAGTGTCGGTGGGAGGCCCAACCAGGCAGTCAGTATAAGGGTCTGGAAAGGGTTTGGCAGTGAAGAGTACAGACATGGCCACTGGCTAAGAACTTTGAGGCAGGACTCTACTTTCTGGATAAACAAGGGCCAGGGAAGCAATGATGTGAGCTGATGGGGCTGGTATCAACTAGCTAATCTAATGAGCTAAGTATGTTTATTAGAGTAGGAGCTTGGTAACAGGTAAATCTTATTAGCCTTTGTAGACATCACTGTGCCAAGACTGTGACAAGGAGAGTGAGGCCCTCACCTTAGGCACAAAATTTAAGGGAGTGCCTAAAAAACCCAATACTCCAGATAAATAATATTTTAATGCAATATTTTCAACATCCAAATTAGGGCAAAAAATCCATGAGAAGCAAAATATCAAAATAATCAATGAAGACAGAACCTGTATTATTGATTTTTCTTTTTCCCCAGGCTTCAGTAGGTCCAGCCAGGCACTGCAGACAATGCCTCGAACACACACCTTTTGGTGAGTCAGATCGTGGACCTTTTGGCTTTTATTTCTTAGAGATGAGGTCTCGCTATATTGCCGGGGCTATTTACAGGCGTAATCATTGTGCACTGCAGCCTTGAACTCCTGGGTGCGAGGGATTCTTCTGCCTCAGTCTCCTGAGTAGCTGGGACCACAGGCATGGACCAGCATGCCTGGCTTAATCGTGGGCTATTTATGTATTTATTATTTATTGAGACGGAGTCTCACTCTGTCACCTAGGCTCGATCTCGGCTTACTGCAACCTCTGCCTCCCGGGTTCAAGGGATTTTTGAGCCTCAGCCACCTGAGTAGCTGGGAGTACAGGCACGAGCCACCACACCCAGCTGATTTTTGTATTTTTAGTAGAGACAGGGTTTCATCGTGTTGGCCAGGCTGGTCTTGAACTCCTGGCCTCAAGTGATCTGCCTGCCTCAGCCTGCCAAAGAGCTGGGATTACAGGCATGAGCCACCGCGCCTGGCCAATTATGAGCTTTTTAGACGTCAAGGCTCAGGCAGACCTTGGTGCCTTGTTGGCAGGAAATCGAAAGCTTGTAGGTACTAGATGGTGGAGGCTTTGATCAGTTCTGCCACAGTGGATTCTTCTCAAGCCAGCTCCCAGGATAGGGGCCTTTCTTTCCTTATGAATGACCAAGACCATACTGGCTATTTCAACCGACTAGCGTTTTCTTCTTATTTATAATCAATAGCCTCGTTTTCAGCATCCTGGTTCTTCTTTTTTATGTAACATAAAATAAATAGGGTCCCACAAACTTTCTTTTTTTAAAATCACACCTTCTTTACATCTCATACACCATCTATATGCAGGACTCAGAGATCATCCTCCTTAACCTCAGGCAGCTTGACTGTCATTTGGATAAAGCTAGGAAAGAATGAAGGATGTGACTGGGTGTTAGTAGGTACCAGATCTCCGAAGGAGAGGGGCCTGCAAACTTCTAGGCAAAGTCAGCCTCCAAGTAGGCAGCCAGAGTCCAGGGAACACATATTTGCTGAAGGTCCACAGAAGTCAGTGGGTCAGATTCCTAGCAGCATTGGGAAAAAGGGACATTTTGCAGCAGTGACAAAGAGAGTTCGAAATGGAGGTTCCTTCTGCCTTAGTGGAGAAGCACTTTCGTTTGCTTCCATTTAAGACAGCAACTAATCTCAGGATATGACCTGCAGAAACCTGTAGTAAGGGAGCCATTGGAACTGGCTTTCAGGTGACAGTGGGATCTGTGAGAGCCCAGAGCAGAGAGAGCTGAATCAAGATATCTGGCAGACAGTAAGTTGGCAAGAGGTCAAAACAGGGGAGGAGTTCATTAGTGTATGCAAAAGCTTAGGCTGAGCTTGGCCCAAAGTGCATGCCATATAAGTGTCCTTGTGATTGCTGATGGCAAGGATAATGGTGTTATTTTGGCAGCCAGGATCTGGGTTTCAGGGACAGGATTTCTTAGTTTCTTATAGCAGAGGTAACCAGACTGGGATTTGATGCTTCATCAAAATTTTTCGGGCTGGATGCGGTGGCTCACGCCTGTAATCCCAGCACTTTGGGAGGTCGAGGCAGGCGGATCACCTGAGGTCGGGAGTTTGAAACCAGCCTGACAGACATGGAGAAACACTGTCTCTACTAAAAATACAAAAATTAGCCAGGCGTGGTGGCGCAGGCCTGTAATCCCAGCTACTCAGGAGTCTGAGGTCAGAGAATTTCTTGAACCTGGGAGACTGAGGTTGCAGTGAACTGAGATTGTGCTACTGCACTCCAGGCTGGGTGACAGAGCGAGACTCTGTCTCAGAAAAAAAAAAAATTTCCTCAAGTCGGGGAAGCAATATTGTCAACTTTAAATTTAGCCAAGTGAGGCAATTCCTTTTTTTTCTTTTCTTTTCTTTTTTTTCTTGAGACACCATCTCTGTCACCCAGGCTGGAGTGCAATGGCATTATCTCAGCTCACTGCAATCTCCGCCTCCTGGGTTCAAGCAATTCTTCTACCTTAGCCTCCCAAGTAGCTGGGATTACAGGTACGTGCCACCATGCCTGGCTAATTTTTGTGTTTTAGTAGAGATGGGGTTTCACTATGTTGGCCAGGCTGGTCTCGAACGCCTGACCTCAGGTGATCCACCCATCTTGGCTTCCCAAAAGTGCTAGGATTACAGGCGTGAGCCACCGCTCCCGGCCTAGTGAGGCAATTCAAACAACCAGAAAAAGCCCTATCACCTCCCGTCAGCATGCCTTCATAAAAGAAAAGCCATCTTATCACCAAAAGTAAAACAGCCATCATATCAGAATTTAAACTAGAAACAAAAATTAACATTACTAAACACTCATTTATGGTTTTTTTTGTTTTGTTTTGTTTTGTTTTGTTTTTTCCAGTTTGTAGCTGATGAACAAAAACTTTGTCATGGATCAGGGCTGATGGGCAGAGTTCAGGATGCATTCACGCCCAGGGCTCCTCTGCCTAGGCTCGGGGCTAGCTTGTGGGGCTTGGTTGTGAGGACCATGGCCAAGGCTGGGTGGCCAGGGATGAAGTGTCTGTCCTGGCCTGAGCACCTGTGCTGACGTAGCCCATCCACGCCATCACAGTGGGCACCTGTGCAGTCCTTCTGGGAATGCTCCCGGTCACTCGTGGGGGTGATGGTTTTCCTACTTCCAGCCCAACCTGCTCCCACTCCATTCTAGGGCCCCCTGGGTCCTCTCCCTCTGGCCTTTGGGACCTGACACCTGAACTCGCTTTCTGCAGTTTGCCCTTTGGCATTCTTCAAGGGCTTTGGCTGATCCTGCCTTCTGACTGCTTCTACTCCTGCCCAATCCCCACCTCTGGACCCCAGCCTGGGCTTTGTCCCAACTGTCTGGAAACTGCTCAGAATGTTAGATCTTAAATCACCTCTTGCAGCTACTGCAGTGTGGACTCAATCTTTTTTCCATTCATGTTCTGCTGTTCTGCAACTGGGCTGAAATGACTGCACAGGGGGGTGAGGGAGAGAAGAAGACTGAGTCTCAAGTGAGGACGCAATCTGGAAAACTAGGCCCCAGGGCAGGGAGCAATATGGGCAATTAGCCCAGATCTGTGTTGAAGTCTGTCTCTTGGACTCACCTGGAAGCTGTCTAAGGCAGGATGTATTCAAATCATCTTTCCATTTTTTAAATTTCCTTCCTCCTTCCAACTCTCCATGTTCACCCCTCTGCAAGAAAACTAGTAAAGCTCATTTACAGTATATTCGTTGCTTTGAATTTTTTTTATTATTTAGTATTTTGAGACAGAGTCTCTCTGTCACCCAGATCGACAGGGAGCCCGATCTTCGGTTCACTGCCATTTCCGCCCCCCGGACACCTCCCTCAAGGAGGCTTCAGTGTGACAAGGAAGAGGTCACACACACCCAGGGAGTTAGAAAGAACTCAGAAAATACAGCGTGCTTCCAGAAAAGTCTGAAGGCTGGGCTAAACTGGTTTCACCTCCAAGCGATTGGGTGATGGCCCCTGTGGGTCAGTCCAGCCTGGAAAAGAAATCTCCCCACCGGGACTCCAGCTTGTCCCATTCAGCCCTTAACACAGCTCTGAGCTGGGGGAGGAGTCAGCATCGCCAGCACCTTTTGTTTTCATAGGGTTTTTTTGCCTTCAATTCTCCTTTTGTCTTGGTCTGCAGGTGCTCTTCTCCCTGACCCTCCTTCCATATTCATCCTAAATGACAAGACCTTTCCTTAAAAACAAGCATCTTCTTAATTTGTTGATGCTTGTTTTCATGCTGCATTTTATTGGGCTTGTACTTAATTTGCTGAAGCACAAAGGTTGTTTAAGCAGAAGGGCACAAGAAAGTGGAAAACTCCTGACCTCAAGGGATCCGCCCACCTCGGCCTCCCAAAGTGCTGAGATTACAGGCGTGAGCCACCACGCCCGGCCACAGGTCTTCCTGCCTCTATGATCGCCTTCTCATAACCTTGAGACCACTGCACCTTGATGAAGTTCAGTTAATCTACAATGACTGTAGCCATCGGAGTGACTCCAGGTGAGACCAATAGAACTGTTGAAATAGCCAACACACAGCATTGTGAGAAACAATAAATCATTGTTTTAAGCCATTACGTTTTGTGGTGGTTTGTTAGACAGCGGATAACTAAAACAGCCTCAAAATCTGGATAACATGTTAGGGCCTGCCTGGAAAGCTGGCTGCCTCCCTGCTCTTCCTCGGCCCATGGTGGGAACCCTTGGCTATAAACAAATCTTTACAGAGTTGATAAGTGGTCAGGATTTAAGGCGGTATTCTTCCCAGGTGCTTGTACAACTTCAAAAAAATAAAATTCTAAGAGTGGGATTTCAGGCCCTTATCAAGGACATATTTATGGCCAGGAACCCTCCTGTCCACTCTTCAGAAACCACATCTTGGCTTTTTCCTTCAATGGCTTCCAGCCACCTGTTAAAGATCTGCCTTTCCCAGATGAGAAGGCAGGTCTAATTCAGAGGAGATTGAGCTGGTTGATAATGCAGAAGAAATTTCAAGGAGACTCTGAAGCACATCTAGCCTTCCTTGTAGCCAAACCAAAGGAAATAATCTCAAACCCCAAAATATTACAGAAAAAAATAAAATCAAGAAGGATTGCAAAGATGACAAAATGTTGGGTCATGCATTATAGATCACGCATTATATATAGCAGTTACCTATAGATAGTAAAAAGTCACACCTGTAATCCCAGCACTTTGGGAGGCCGAGGCGGGTAGATCACTTGAGGTCAGGAGTTTGAGGCCTGCCTGGCCAATGTGGTAAATACCCATCTCTACTAAAAATACAAAAATTTGCTGGGCATGGTGGCACGCGCCTGTAGTCCCAGCTACTCAGGAGGCTGCGGCAGGAGAATCACTTGAATCTGGAGGTGGAGGTTGAAGTGAGCCGAGATAGTGCCACTGCACTTCAGCCTGGGCAACAGAGTGAGACTCCATCTCAAAAAAAAAAAAAAAAGGCATATGGGTTCTCCTAGAATTTGACCTCTTCTGAGGTCTTTACATTGTTCTGAAAGGGTCTGTTTGTGTTGATTTCCCTAACTAGACTGTAAGACTCTTGAAAACATCATAAAGTATTCCTTGGCTGGGCAAGGTGCCTCACGCCTATAATCTCAGTATCTGGGAGGCCAATGTGGGAGGATCAGTTGAGGCCAGGAGTTCGAGACCAGCCTGGGCAACAAAGACTGACTGTTCTCTATTTTAATAAAAGAAAAATTTTTCATCTTTATGACTCTAGAGCCTAGCACATTAGCACAGGGCTTTGCACAGAGCTGGCACTCAATGAATGCTGTTGAGAGAAAGCACAATTTAAACCCGAAGAGCAGGATGGGGAGCTTAGAAGCCAATAGGTCCCATGGTTTTGAAATTCTGAAAGATTTGAAACGTCAGCAGAGGAGGGAGGAGAGCAGGGGTCTAAGCCCATGGGAAGTGCTGGCCTAGCCTGGTGGACTCTTGTCTCCCTCAGCCTCGCCTCAGGCTAGGAGTTTGTACTGTCACCTGGGACACTGGTGATGTCAAGGCAGCTGCGAATGCTGAGTGCAGTGCCACCCTGAGCTCCTGTGACCCAGCGACCTCTGCTCAGAGAGAGGAGCCTTTGCCTGGCTTTGAGCAAAGTGGAACCTGTCTGTGCCCCAAACCTGGAGCTCTGAAGACTGAAGACTTCCAACCCCTCAAGAGTACCAAGGCAAAGCAAACAGCTCAGAAGAAGCACAGGGAGGTGGCACACCCCCAGACACTTGTCAGCCGTGCCGTCAACTCGTCATTCTCACTGATGGGTGCCTGCTCCCTCAACTCCTCCCTCCAACATCCACCTTTGAGGCTGGGGTCCTGGGTGCTTCAGGGGCTCCCAGACCCCTGCTGGGTGAGTGTGGTGGCCCTGAGGAGCGTGTCTCCCTTTTTCTACGACTCTAGCTCTACTTTACACATCTGGGGACAGGGCCAAGAAAGGGGTCCGCTGAGTCAAATGAACCCAACAAGTCCTGGTCATGGCCTTTCCAACCAGAAGCACCTGCCTGGCCCCTGGAGACCTTGCTCCCTATCTCCAGGAGGAAGGAAAGCAGGGGGAGAGACGGAAAGAGGGAGGGAGTGGTGAAAGATTGCCTAACACCTTCCCAGGCTCCCCCACTACCTACACAAGGTTCAGTCCTTATTTTGGTATGCAGAGCTCCTCCCAGGCTGAGCTCACCCACAATCGCAGCCTTATCTCTGCCTCTCCCTACGCTGACCTGACAACCATGGGAGTCTGCCTCACACTTGTATAGGGGCTGAGTCTGGAATGTCATTTTCCCTTCCCTGCCCATGAAGCAACACTCTCCCTTCAAGGCTTCTTTAGGCTCTGTCCTGCCTTCCCTACCTCCCAGGCAAAGACAGCCTCCCACACCCCCACAGCACCTGTTGCCCCTACCACAATCTGTCTGGTAATACAGCCAGATCACTCACTCATTCATTCACTCACTCATTCATTAAGTCCTGTATGAGCCAGGCTCTGTGCTGTGGTCCCAGGATACTGCAAGGAACAAAGCAGACACAGATCCTATCCGTTTGGACTTCAATGCTCCGTGGTGGAGACAGCTACTGAATAAATAACTGCATAGGAAAAATGGGAGCAAATAGCTGGGGGTTTGCTGTCATAGGACTGGGGCAGCTTCCCCTGAAGAAGGGAAATAAAAGCCAAATGCTAAGCTCCGTAGGGATGATTGAGGTGAGAGGAGTAAGTGAGAGGCTGCAGGCAGGACTAGCAGAAGGCCCTGAAGTGGGAGGGAACATGGTGTATTTGAGGAAGTAAGAGAGGGTGGAGGAAGGTTGGGCAAGCTCTGGCCTGCTGCTGGGTAGGCAGGCAGGGAGCAGATCCTCAAGGGTCTGTAGACGGCAGTGAGGGCTTTGGTCCTCACCCTAAGAGTCATGGGAGACACTGATGGGTTCAACCCAATGGGGGCAGGGCGAAGGGAACATGACTGATTTGCAATTTTTTTTTTTTTTTTTTTGAGAAGGAGTCTTGCTCTATTGCCTAGACTGCAGTGCAGTGGCACCATCTCAGCTCACTGCAACCTCTGCCTCCTGGGTTCAAGCAATTCTCATGCCTCAGCCTCCTGAATAGCTGGGACTACAGGCGTGCACCACCACACCCAGCTAATTTTGGTATTTTTAGTAGAGACAGGGTTTCACCATGTTGGCCAGGCTGGTCTCAAACTCCTGACCTCAAGTGATCCGGCCACCTCAGCCTCCCAAAGTGCTGGGATTACAGGTGTGAGCCACCACGCCTGGACTGCATTTTTTTTTTTTTTCTAATACAGTCTTGCTCTGTCTCCCAAGCTGGAGTGCGGTGGTGCGATCATAGCTCACTGCAGCCTCAAACCCCCGGGCTTAAGCGGTCCTCCTGCCTCAGCCTTTCGTATACCTGGAACTACAGGTGCATGCCACCATGCCTGGCTAATGTTTTTTTATATTTTATTTTTTGTAGAGACAGGATCCTGCTATGTTGCCTAGGCTTGACTTGCATTTTTAAAAGATCCATCCCTCGGCTGTGGGGTGGAGAAGGTGTTAGCAATGGGGGCAGGAGTGAAGGCAGGGAAACCAGTAGGCGGCTGGTGCGGTGGTCCCGGGAGGAGGTGCTCATGGCCTGCAGGGTGGCGAAGGGACGAGATCAATAGGTAGGAGATCAGGCGGATGGGTCCAGCTTGAGATTAGGGACAGAGTGAGCAAAAGGGGGTGTCCCAGAAGACTCCTGGGTTTCTGGCTTGGGAAGTGTCTGTTCCACTAGCCTGGGGCTTACTCAGCCTCCTATTCTCCTGCACCCAGCAAGCAGAGTAGTCCTGTGAGCGATGCTTATGGAATGGGAATCCAGATCCTGGGAAACAGGACAAAAGGTCTAACTCTCTATTAAGGAGTATATTAGGATTGAATTAAAGCCATGTTAGCCAACCATTTACAGAGTTCTTATAATAAATAGGTATTTCAGAATGCACAAAAATCGATCTCTGTTCACAGAAGAGACCTAGAGAAAAAAACAAAACATCTCTTCCAATGTGATAAATTAATGGTTTTGGAATGTGGGGCAGATAGGTGTGGTGTGTGCATTCTGTTCTCATTTTTGTGAGAGATAATAAAGGAAGCTTTTGGAAACAAACACTACATAAACAAAGAAGTCAGCCCCAAATATAAAGATGATATATGTATATATTCAAATTATACAAAAAGTATATATAATACATAAATATAATAAATGTTACAATGTATTTAATATTTGATTTTAGGCCAGGTATGGTGGCTCACACCTATAATCTCAGCACTTTAGGAGACCAAGGCGGGAGGATTGCTTGAGCCCAAGGGTTCAAACCAGCCTGGGCAACATAGAAAAAAAAAAAATTAGCCAGGCATGGAAGACTAGACATACCTCTAGTCCCAGTTACTCAGGAGGCTGAGGCAGGAGGATCACTTGAGCCCAGGAGGCTGAGGCTGCACTGAGCCATGATCATGCCACTGCACTCCAGCCTGGGTGACAGAGTGAGACCTTGTCTCAAAAACAAAAAACAAACAAAACAAAACAAAATTTTCTTTTTAATTGCAAAGGTAACTGACCACTGTGGAAAATCCAAGCAACATATAAAGAGAGGAGTCAAAAGTGAAGTGTCCCTTCACTCACTCGCAGAGCTACCCCTCACCAAATGTAACTACTTTCTTCTATGCACCAAAACATGTTTTCTACTTTTTTCTTTTTTTTTTTTTTTTTTTTTTTTGAGACAGTCTCACTCTGTCGCCCAGGCTGGAGTGCAGTGGTGCGATCTCGGCTCACTGCAAGCTCCCGCTTCCGGGTTCACGCCATTCTCCCGCCCCAGTCTCCCGACTAGCTGGGACTACAGGTGCCCGCCACCACACCTGGCTAATTTTGTTTCTGTATTTTTAGTACAGACAGGGTTTCACCATGTTAGCCAGGATGGTCTCGATATCCTGACCTTGTGATCCGCCTGCCTCAGCCTCCCAAAGTGTTGGGATTACAGGCGTGAGCCACTGTGCCCGGCCTACTTTTTTTCTTTTTAGAGACAGGGTCTTGCTCTGTCACCTAGGTTGGAGTACAGTGGTGCAATCATACTTCGCTGTAACATTGAATTCCTAGGCTCAGTAGATCCTCCTACCTCAGCCACCCAAGTAGCTGTGACTACAAGTGGACGCCACCATACCTGTTTTTTGTTTGCTTGTTTTTATTCTTACCATCTGTCTAACCAGATGGATTAAAAAAATATATTTGTAGAGACACGGCTTCATTGTGTTGCCCAGGCTGGTCTCGAACTCCTGACCTCAAGCGATTCTCCCTCTCATCCTCCCCAAGGGCTGGATTGCAAGTATGAGCCACTGCACTCAGCCTACTTTTAATAAAGGTGAGATTACTCTTTTTCTGTGACTTTCTTATCTTCCAAGGAGATCATATCATGTGACTAAGCCATAGGCTCTACAGCAAAATGGTTGAGGTTCAAATCTCAGCTCTGCCACTTACCAGCTGTGTGCTTTTATATGCAGCCCAGTGCATACCCCACTGTGCCTCAGTTCCCTCATCTATAAAATAGCATTAATTATGGTATCTTCTTCATAGGGTTTTTGTGAAAATTTAAAGGTAAGGCAGGAAGAACAATGCCTGGTACATAGTATTTTCTCCATCTATGTGAATCCAACTCACCAACAGCCACGAAGTACAAGATGCATCAAAATTATTCAACCATATTAAAAAGTATTATTCTTCTAGGCCAAGGGCAGTGGCTCACGCCTGTAATCTCACCACTTTGGGAGGCTGAGGTGGGTAGATAACCTGAAGTCAGGAGCTCGAGACCAGCCTGGCCAACATGGTGAAACCCCGTCTCTACTAAAAATACAAAAATTAGGTGGGCGTGGTGGTACGTGCCTGTAATCCCAGCTACTTGGGAGGCTAAGGCAGAAGAACTGCTTGAACCCAGGAGATGGAGGTTGCAGTGAGCCGAGATTGTGTTGTGCCACTGCATTCCAGCCTGGCAACAAAGCAAGACTCTGTTTAAAAAATATATATATATACACACACACACACACACACACACACACACACACATATATATATTCTTATTCTTATTCTTTTGAGACAGGGTCTCATTCTGTCACCCAGGCTGAGGGAACTGGCACAATCACAGCTCACTGTAGTCTTGACCTCTTGGGCTCAAGTGATCCTCCCACCTCAGCCTCTTATGATGTATACCTCTTATTTCCTTTTCTTGTGTTATTAAAATGGCTAGGTACTCTAGGCTTGTTTAATAATGGCAATGGTACCAACCCTGTTTGTCTCAATACTGACTAATGGCAAAGGTATCAACCCTGCTTGTCTCAGTATTTTAAATATGTTTAAAATGTTTCTAGGCCGGGCACAGTGGCTCACGCCTGTAATCCCAGCACTTTGGGAGGCAGAGGTGGGCAGATTACTTGAGGTTAGGAGTTCGAGACCAGCCTGGCCAACATGGTGAAACCCCATCTCTACTAAAATACAAAAATTAGCCAGCCGTGGTGGCAGGCACCTGTAATCCCAGCTACTTGGGAGGCTGAAGCAAGAGAATTGCCTGAACCTGGGAGGCAGAGGCTGCAGTGAGCCGAGATCACACCACTGCACTCCAGCCTGGGCGATAGAGTGAGACTCAGTCTCAAAAAAAAAAAAAAAGTTTCTAACACTCCCCCATTAGTACAACCTTTGCTGTAGGTTTCTAATGGATACTTTATCAAGTTAAAGACATGTCGGCCGGGCGCGGTGGCTCAAGCCTGTAATCCCAGCACTTTGGGAGGCCGAGGCGGGTGGATCACGAGGTCAGGAGATCAAGACCATCCTGGCTAACATGGTGAAACCCCGTCTCTACTAAAAATACAAAAAACTAGCCGGGCGTGGTGGCGGGCGCCTGTAGTCCCAGCTACTTGGAGGCTGAGGCAGGAGAATGGCGTGAACCTGGGAGGCGGAGCTTGCAGTGAGCCGAGATCGCACCACTGCACTCCAGCCTGGGTGACACAGCGTGAGACTCCGACTCAAAAAAAAAAAAAAAAAAAAAAAAAGGCATGTAATTCTCTATTTCAAAACAAAAAAAGAGTTTTGTTTTGTTTTTAATCATGAAAGAGGATTAGATTTCATTAAATGCTTTTTTGGTTGCATCAGTTGAAAAGGTCATTCCTCCCTTTTGGTTTATTAATATAGTGAATTGCATTAACAGACATCCTAATGTTCAGCCATCCTTGCATTATACTTTTAGTACACGGATCCAATTTGCTAATATTTCATTTAGGATTTTAAAATCTGTATTCATAAACAAATTTAGCCTTTGGTTATTTATTTATTTATTTATTTATTGAGAAAGGGTCTTACTTTGTTACCCAGGCTGAAGTGCAGTGGTGTGATCTTGGCTCACTGCAGCCTTGACCTCCCAGGTTCAAGTGATCCTCCTGCCTCAGCCGCCCAAGTAGCTGGTACTACAGGTGCACACCAGCACACCTGACCGATTTTTGTATTTTATTTTTATAGAGACAAGGTTTTGCTCTGTTGCCTAGGCTGGTCTCAAACTCCTGAGCTCAAGCCATCTGCCTCTCTCGGCCTCCCAAAGTGCTAGGATTATAGGCATGAGCCACCGCGCCTGGTTTTATCTTCTGTTGTTGTTGCTCAAATCATTGTTCACTTTGATATCAGTGTTATACCAACTCATAGAGTGAGTTTGTAAGACCTTCATGCTTCCCTAAGCTCTGAAAGTTCAAACACAGGAATTTTTTTGGCAGAGCTTACCATAGAACCACCTTGGCTTTGTGTCTTTTTCGGAGGTAGATGTTAAACCAGTTTTTTTCCATTATTGGTGGTCTATTTAGGTTTGATACTATTTCTTAAATCAATTTAGATGATTTACATTTTCCCTAAGCATTGTAAATTTAATGTAGTTGTACACAGTATGCTCTTAATCATTTAATAAGCTCTGTTTCTATTTTTTATTTTTGTAATTTTTAAAAATTTTTGTAAAGGTGGGGTCACACCATGTTGCCCAGGCTGGTCTCGAAATCCTGGGCCCAAGCGATCCTCCTGCCTTAATCTTCCAAAGTGTTGTGATCACACCATTGTACTCCAGTCTGGGCATAGGGTGAGACCCTGTCTGAAAAAACAAATGCAAGTAAAGAGATGTTTTGCTATATTTGTTGTTAATTTCTAGCTTTGATGATCTATGAACAGTATGGGTCATAAGGTTTTTATTTGGGGGAATTTACGTAGATTTTCTTGGTTACATATTACACAGGCAATTTTAAAACTAGTTCATGGGTTGTTGAAAAGAATGTCTATATGTGGAAAGTCCTATAAGAACACCGATATCTACTAAGTCAAGCTTATTAATTATGTTAGCCGAAACTTTGTTACTTAACTGATATATCAATTTTTTCTCCTCTGAGTTCTTTAGTTATTTCCTTCCCCTTGGTCTCTCTATTCTTAGTTTCTGGAATCCCTGTGTTGGTCAACGTCAAATCTCTTGGAGCTAGTTTACATGTCATTTAACATTTTTTCGTTTTAACCATATCGAGAATAGAAGGATAATGATTTGGCTTTAGAATCCAAATGCCACTGAGCATGTGAAATCAGCTGGCAATTGATTGTATAAGTACTACTCAAATGATAACATTTAACAGGTTAATAAAACAGCACAAATTGGGGAAAGCACATTGGGATGCAAATGATCAAATAGCAGAATGCTGAACTTTATGAAGTCAGTTCAGTCAAATATTTACTAAGCATTCTGTGGATGGTGTAGGCACAGGGCAGTAGAAGCTACTGGCCTGCTCTCATGACAATGCAGGCCTCTTGGAGAGACGGGACACACACCCATGCAATAAATACAGTTATGCAACATGGCATAAATTCTTTGACCAGCAGGAGATGGGAACCAATGGATGAATTCTCCCCTTTCTTTTCTCACATATGAAGGGATACAGTTTATAGGGCTTCTTGGAGGACTAATCCATGGAATCAAACAATTGTAGTTAACAGCAGTTGGTTTAATAATGCAACCTGGAATAAGTTCTCCTCCTCTGCTGTTTTACTCTCTTTGCCCCTCTCTCCTGCTTCTTGGGATTTCACTCCCTATTAAAGTGGTAGCAAACTGATGTCAGGAGTTTGAGACCAACCTGGCCAATATGGTGAAACCCTGTCTCTTCTAAAAGTACAAAAATTATCTGGGTGTGGTGGTGGGCATCTGTAATCCCAGCCACTAGGGAGGCTGAGGCAGGAGAATCCCTTGAACCTGGGAGGCGGAGGTTGCAGTGAGCTGAGATCACACCACGGCACTCCAGCCTGGTTGAGGACAGAGTAAGTCTCCGTCTCAAAAATAAAATAAAATAAGGCCAGGCACGGTGGCACTCGCATGTAATCCCAGCACTTTGGGAGGCCAAGGCAGGTGGATCGCATTGAGGTCAGGAGTTCAAGACCAGCCTGACCAACATGGCGAAACTCTGTCTCTACTGAAAATACAGAATTAGCTGGGAGTGGGGGTGCGCAACTGTAATCCCAGCTACTCAGGAGGCTGAGGCAGGAGAATCACTTGAACCCAGGAGGCAGAGGTTGCAGTGAGCCGAGATAGCACCATTACACTCCAGCCTGGGTGACAGAGTGAAAATAAATAAATAAATAAAAATAAAAAATGAAGTGGTAGCACAAAACCCTTTGCCTCAGGCTCTGCTTATTTAGGAGCCAATGCTAAGACAGCCTGTAGCTGAAAGTTCAGGTAAAGTTGATTCAGGGGCTGCTCAAAAGGCTGTTTCTAGGACTTGGTGTTTCTTGGTTTTAACTGGGTTAGCTGCATTCTCTGACAGGCACTCTCCTGGTAGTACTAAGATGGCCCTGGGAACCTCAACAACGAAGACCTCCAGGTTCATATTTCATGGGAAAGAGTCCTTATCCCAATACCTCAGACAGAAGTCCCAGAATTGAGTTATTGGCTCTGACCAGCCATCCCTAAACCCATCACAGTACTTAGGAGAATGCCATGCTTTCCCTGGCTTTTGCCTTGGCAAGAGTCCCAATGGAAGCTCATGGATGAAGAGTGGGAGAGGTATAGGTTCTCAAACAAAAACCGCAGCTGTTGCTGGACGAAAGGGGAATAGATGTTGTCTAGGCTAATAACAAGGAAAGGTAGAAGAAACCAACCCTCCTGGTACCACAGTAGAATTTTCTACAGAAAGGTTTTAGTTTTTTCAGAAACCAAAAACTTTTTTGACTTATACCTTGCCACATAATTTTTTCTTTTTTCTTTTCTTTCCTTTTTTTTTTTTTTTTTTTTTTTTGAGACAGAGTCTCGTTCTGTCACCCAGGCTGTAGTGCAGTGGCATGATCTCGGCTCACTGCAACCTCCACCTCCTGGGTTCAAGCAATTCTCATGTCTCAGTCTCCAGAGTAGCTGGAACTACAGGTACGCACCATAGCAGCTGGCTAATTTTTGCATTTTTAGTAGAGATGGGGTTTTACCATGTTGGCCAGGCTAGTCTCAAACTCCTGGCCTCGAGTGATTCATCTGCCTCAGCCTCCCAAAGTGTTGGGATGACAGGTGTGAGCCACCGCGCCCAGCCAAAACTTTTCCTTTTGTTCCCAAGTGGATAGAAGTATTGGTCTTCAGGTGGGGTCTATGTCTTCCTTAAAAGACAGTAAGTATTTGTTCTTCAGAACAAGCAAACAATTGAAGAATATTCCATTGGGTGATAAAACTACGTCTAGCAATTGAACACACATTGGCAGGGCAATTCCTGAGTATCAAGTACTGTACTAGGCTCTGGGGCATTTAGGGATAAATAAAATGTGCTCCAAACAGAATTCCAGTAATGTCATTTCCCAACTGAAAAATCACCCAACATCTTCCCATCTGTTAAAGGCAAAATTCCAGATTTCCTAATACAAGACCCTTGGTAATCTGGCCTCTGCCTACCAACCAGCCTCCTCTCTAGATTCTCACCTCGGAACCATCCACAGCAGCCACTCTGAGCCGCTTACCCTTCCTCAAATATTCTGTGTTCTTTCACTGGATTAAGCAGTGACCTAGCAAAGCCATCAGTCAATACTGATTGACTGCAAGGCACTATAAAGCTCGTGTAAAGGTACATGCTTTCTGCTCTTAAAAAGCTTAGAATCCGGCCGGGTGCGGTGGCTCATGCCTGTAATCACAGCACTTTGGGAGGTGGAGGTGGGCAGATCACGAGATCAGGAGATCGAGACCATCCTGGCTAACAAGGTGAAACCCTGTCTCTACTAAAAATACAAAAAATTAGCCGGGCGTGGTGGCAGGTGCCTGTAGTCCCAGCTACTCGGGAGGCTGAGGCAGGAGAATGGCGTGAACCTGGGAGGCGGAGCTTGCAATGAGCTGCGATTGTGCCACTGCACTCCAGCCTGGGTGACAGAGCGAGACTCCGTCTCAAAAAAAAAAAAAAAAAAAAAAATGTTCCTTCTCTTCCACCGGCTAACTTTGCTTATGGAATCTAGCCCAGGGAAATAATTAGAGCGGTAGTTAAAGATTTACATATAAAAATGTCTGTTAAATATGTTTGTTTTTAATACAGAAACAGTTTCAACCACTTACATGCCCAGCAATGGTTAAATAAATCATTCTAAATCCATAGAGTGGAATATAATATGCAGTCATTAAAAATGATGATTGTGACAAATGCTTAATGTCAGGAGAAAATAGGAAAAATGCAATGTTAAGTGAACTGCAGGATAGAAAATTGCATATTTGATAGAAACTCATTCAGAAAGAAATGGAGCAAGATGGTTAGCACTGCGTGGAGAGATTAAAGATGATTGCTATTTTCTTCTTTATTTCTATGTGTTCCAAATTTGCTATAATGAGCATTTCCAGGTTTTATAATGAGAAAGAAGCCCTGATAATTTAGACTAGAGGAAAAAAATTTATTTTGGCTTTTTTGAAAAGTTCAGTTTTCCTTAAAAGATGTAAAATTAGTGTTTTTGCTGAAAATACTTCAGCTGCAAGTCATGGAACACTTAATGTTGGTTAAAAAGCAGACCAGACCTAGGCAGTGACTAGCATTGGTGAGAACCCCTATCCCTGTGATTAACTTGCATTTTATTCATGGTTTATTCAGCAGGAGCTGCTGCAGCTCCTGCCATGAGATCCATGTTCAAGGCAGGAAGAAGGGAGAAGTGACCCAGTGGTGATTTTTTTAAATGGTCTCAAATTCTTTGGCACTCCTCCTTGAGAGGTGGTGGTTGTGTCCCCTCCCCTTGAATCTGGCTGGTGGTAACTTTGACCATTAGGGTATAATGGAAGTGATGCATTGTTACTTATGAGACTGGGTCATAAAAGGCCATGCAGCTTCCATGGGGGCAGCTTCCATGGTGGCCAGGCAGGGTAGCTCGTGCCTATTATCCCACTGCTTTTTGGGAGGCCAAGGCAGGAGGATTGTTTGAGGCCAGGAGTTTGAGACCAGCCTGGGCAACACAGGAAGACCATATCTCTACAAAAAACTTAAAAAAAAAATTGTTCTAATTTGTAAAAAGTTCACTCTCCAGAAACTCCTCTGCTTCCTCTCAGCTGCCACGCTGTAAGAAGCCCAAACCACAGGGGAAATTCAGAGGCCATGTGGAAATGCTCCAAACAACAGTGCCAACTAAGCCCAGCCCTTGAGTCACTGCAACCCAGGTGCTAGACATGTGCTTTGAAAAAGCCTCCAGATCCGTGCTGTCCAATTCAGAAGCTGCTGTCCACATGTGGTTATTTAAATCTAAATTTCATTAAAACTAAATTAAAGTAAAAATTCAGTTCCTCAGTCACACTGGCCACATTTCAAGTGCTCAAGAGCCACATGTGGCTATTATATTCGACAGCATGGATACAGCATATTCCCATCACTGGAGGAAGTTCTGTTAGACCTGCTTCAGATGATACTTGAGCATTTGAGTCTTTCCAGCTGAGGTTCCAGACATTGTGGAGCAGAGATAAGCCATCCATCCCCTTGTGCCCTGTCTGAATTTATTTTTTCTAGACGGAGTCTCTCTCTGTCACCCAGGCTGGAGTGCTGTGATACTATCTTGGCTCACTGCAACCTTTGCCTCCTGGATTCAAGTGATTCTCCTGCCTCAGCTTCCTGAGTAGCTAGGACTACAGGCACAAACCACCATGCCTGGCTAATTTTGTTGTATTTTTAGTAGAGATGGGGTTTTGCTGTGTTGGCCAGGCTGGTCTTGAACTCCTAACCTCAAGTGATCTGCCCTCCTTGGCCTCCCAAAGTGCTGGGATTACAGGCATGAGCCGCCAGACCAAGCCTGAATTTCTTACCTACAGGATCCAAGGGTTTAATAAAATGGACCTTTTGTGCCACAATAAATGGGTATTTTGGATAGTTTTTCATGCAGCAGCAGTAACTAGAACAAACCCCTCTGATAAGAAAAGCATTAGCACTCTCAGAAACCATCCCAGCTGACTTCTGTTTACGTCTTATCTGCAGAACAGTGTCACAATGCCACCTCTCCTGCAATGAAGCCTGGGAAAACATGCATTTAGCTCTTCTAGCCTCTTAGGAAGACAGGGGAATGAGGATGGGACATGGGAAACGGGTGAGCTGGCAACAGTGTCTGCCACAATTGGTTATATATATAAAATTACATTCTATTTTAGTTAGCAGAGCTGCATAATAACATATGCAACCCATGCTTTAAATGTATTTAAAGTACTCTAATAACATTTGCTCTCAGATTACTTTATATAAATGTTCTTTGTACTTAGAATGTCATGAACACTGTATCACTCCTAGAATCTGCACTATAATCTCTTTACTGAAATCAAAATCTTCCTCCTTGGCTAATGGAAAGAAATTGCAATATTTGGTTTGGATTTTGTTCATCAAGATAGTAGAAAGTGAGCAAATTATAAGGAGACATTCTCCTATCAGACCACGTTGCTTTAGTAGGCTTGTTCAATGTTATCTAGTTATCTTTTAATTACAAATGTCTGTGTGCCAGTGTCTTCTGGAGACTACATAGCCCTCCACTACAAACCCATGTGAAAAGCCACAGGAAACCACACTGAGGTTTCCTCAGACGTAACTGGATTGCCTTTTTTTGAGAAATGTTTAGAAAAGAACTGGTTTACTTGGTTTTCAATAACTCAATGATTAGCGCATGATTTAAAAAGTTAATGTTAGGCCAGACACGGTGGCTCACATCTGTCATCCCAGCAGTTCAAGACCAGCCTGGCCAACATGGTGAAACCCCGTCTCTACAAAAATACAAAAATTAGCCAGGCACGATGGCAGATGCCTGTAATTCCAGCTACTCAGGAGGCTGAGGCAGGAGAATCGCTTGAACCCGGGAGGCTGCAGTGAGCTGCACTCCAGTCGGGGCGCAGAGTGAGACTCCATCTCAAAAAAAAAAAAATAATTTTAAAATGTGTGTGCTATGATTTATGTTGCATGACCGTCTAAAAAGAAAGAAATAAAAATCACGATAAGAACATTATGGGTTTTTGTTTGTTGTTTGTTT
The DNA here is from genome assembly GCF_049350105.2 of Macaca mulatta. Taxonomy (NCBI): domain Eukaryota; kingdom Metazoa; phylum Chordata; class Mammalia; order Primates; family Cercopithecidae; genus Macaca; species Macaca mulatta. The sequence continues at coordinate 59,141,368 of NC_133421.1, forward strand.
GAGACAAGGTCTCCTTCTGTTGCTCAGGCTGGAGTGCAGTGGTGCTGCTCACTGCAGCCTCGACCTCCTGGTCTCAAGAGATCCTCCCGCCTCAGCCTTCCAAGTAGCTGGGACTACAGGTGTGCACCACCACGCCCAGCTAATTTAAAAAATAAAAATAAAATAAAATAGAGACAGGGTCTCACTATGCTGCATAGGCTGGTCTCGACTTCCTGGTCTCAAGAGATCCTCCCACCTCAGCCTTCTAAAATGCTGGCATTATGAGCATGTGAGCCACCTCACCCTGCCTGTCTAATTTTCAAATAAAGGTAAAAGGTTGATTCCTTAGAAGTGAAATGAGTCGGCTGGGCGCGGTGGCTCACGCCTGTAATCCCAACATTTTGGGAGGCCGAGGTGGGCAGATCACGAGGTCAAGAGATTGAGACTATCCTGGCCAACATGGTGAAATCCCATCTCTTCTAAAAGTATAAAAATTAGCTGGGAGTGATGGCACACGCCTGTAATCCCAGCTACTTGGGAGGCTGAGGCAGGAGAATCACTTGAACCCAGGAGGCGGAGGTTGCAGTGAGCCGAGATTGTGCCACTGCACTCCAGCCTGGTGACAGAGCGAGACTCCATCACAAAAAACAAAAAACAAACAAACAAAAAATGAGTCTTAATAATTACACACCATGTGATAGCTATTCTCCTGTAACCCTGTCTCAATTTACAGGGAAACATAAGAATTAGAAAGCTTAGGATGTCTCTATCTCAGAAGTCAAGGTGTGTGTGTGTGTGTCCTTGCGTGGATTAGGTAATAATTCAAGGCATTTTCAAGAACTGTATTTTACAAAGATATTGGAAGTTATTTTTTATCAAACGATTACCTTTGTTGTAAGGGCCCACTGGGAATTGTGTAGAATGTAGGGATGTGAAAGGCAAAGGCTGTAGTTTCTAGTGACTATCATTTGCTGAGAGAGAGGAATACCTCTTGACTGTGATACACTTGGAGCCTAATATCAAATTCTTTCTTCCTCCATAAGTCTAATTCCCTGCACAACTAGCAGTTAGCCCTCCACTCCCCTGCACAATTCCAAAGTAAATGTTAGATAGTAATAAGCCATATGCAAACTTGGATAAAGAACATTTTATACCTCGTGACTGGCTGGCATTGTTCAGAGATGTGAATCGGTTTTCCCTTGTATTTGCAGTCCATATATATATATTTATTTTTATTTATTTTTATTTTTTTGAAACAAAGTTTTGCTCTTGTTGCCTAGGCTGGAGTGCAAAGGCGTGATCTCGGCTCACTGCAATCTCTGCCTCCCAGGTTCAAGCGATTCTCCTGTGTCAGCCTCCCAAGTAGCTGGGATTACAGGCATGCGCCACCATGCCTGACTAATTTTGTATTTTTAGTAGAGACAGGGTTTCTCCATGTTGGTCAGGCTGGTCTCGAGTTCCTGACCTCAGGTGATCCACCCACCTTGGCCTCCCAAAGTACTGGGATTACAGGCATAAGCCACCACGCTTGGCCTTGCAATCTGTATTTGAAAAAAGAGCTGCATTATATATGTTAGGAACATTGAGTTTTAAGGGCAGATTTTTTTTTTTTGAGAGAGAGAGTCTCACTCTGTCGGCCAACTGGAGTGCAGTGGCACGATCTCAGCTCACTGCAACCTCGGTCTCCGGGGCTCAAGCAATTCTCCTGCCTCAGCCTCCCAAGTAGCTGGGATTACAGGCGTGTGCCACCACACCCGGCTAATTTTTGTGTTTTTAATAGAGATGGGGTTTCACCATGTTGGCCGGGCTGGTCTCAAATTCCTGAGCTCAGGTAATCCTCCCGCTTCAGCCTCCCAAAGTGCTGGGATTACAGGCATGAGCCACTGCGCCCAGCCGAGTGTGGAATTTTTTTTAATTGAAGGAGACATTAGACATGATCTAATTCAACCCTTTTTATAGGTGAGAAAACTAAAAGTTGATAGAAACTGGTGTGAAACTCAGATCTCCCAGTACCCACCCTTCATTGCTTTTTCCAGTATGCCATGGGGCCTTCGTGTGTGTGTGTGTGTTTGTGTGTGTGTTTATATTTGGTCAGACATCTTCTTACACTCCTGGGCTAAGCAGCAATAACTCATAAATTTTTGACATCTACATTTCTGACTTAAAAATGCTTTTAATGCTACTGATATTTAATCAGTACCTATCAGATGACTGCTCTCATATTTTAAACCTGGAATTACAGATTGAAGACATTCAGAAAAGAGAACTTGTACCTTCTCTTGAGAGAATTCTTGAAAAGTACAGATAAGTTTGACAAAATTACAATTCATGTATCTTTAGACATTTTAATCTCAGCCACGCCTAATATTGCAGCCCCCAAATATAAAATTACTAATCAACACACATGGTCCCGCAATTCTAGATGTTTAGTATAGTACCATTATTTGCCTAACAGTAAGAGAAGTTGTGCTTCTAGAACACGTGAAAAATTACGTGTTTCTTTTGATAAGGCATTCCAAGAATATCCTATCTAGTTTCTTGAAATTTCTGTGCTTAATTAGAAAATTTAACTCACTTTTATTACAGATGGAATTGTCATTACAGAAAACCAAAAACAAACAAATAATAAAACTGAACAAATCATTTATATTTGACGTTTTGATGACATTTCAATGCAGAGGAAGGGACATTTTCATTTAAATGCTTTCACAGTTTTGCCATACTTTCACAGTTCAATTCCACTCTTGTTTGCAACTAAAAAACCCAAACACTAAAAAAAAAAAAAAAAAAAAAAAATCACATTAATCATAATTTAAGGACTTAGTAAAACTATGTTTTAGGAATTTGTACAATAAACATGAAATAAGTCACCTGATCACTCCCCACCCTCAGCCCATTCCACAAACCCATCTTCCCTCCCCTTCTCCTACGCATTGAGCCTTCAGAAATACCCTTTCTCAATGCGGTTCCTTCTAAAAGGGAGAGGCGCGAGAGTCAGGGTGGAGAAGGCGGCTCCAACCAGATTTTGCGTCCATAAAGCCGAAAGCTTCTAGGCCTGACATGTACAGCGGGTTTGTGCCCGAGGAGCACAGCTGGTCTACACGGGCCCGCACCGTAGACACTCTACTCCTCGGTGAGCTGCGGTTTAACTTCCTTATAGCAGGTTGAGAGTGCAGGCCCCGTTTGGAGGGGAAGGCGGCGCCCCAACGGGTGTTTTCCCAGGAAGTGCTCCAAGAATGGAGAGGAAAGGGGAAAGGGGAAAGGGGAAGGCCAGGCGATGGGCGTTTCATTCATTGCTTCTTTCTCCCCATCCCCTCCTTCGTTCCCCGCCAACTTTCCCCTTTTCCCAGTCGGAGTTTGACGTCGGTCTCCTGGATACCAGGCAGCCAATCGCTTGGTTGCGAAGGGACCAGCGCGGCCAATCAGGCGTCGTTGCTACCTGTGAGTAGTATTTTTAGCTGAGAGGGACGCTCGATTCCACTCTCGATGTAATTTCGTGTATTTCTCTGGGGCAGGTTGTGAAAAAGGCACTTACCCGCCCCCCGCCACGAGTCCCTCTCTTACCCCACTCCCTAGGTACCCGCACATATTTCAGCAGAGAATGATTTTAAACGCACTCTACAGGCAGGCACCGCGTTTATTCTGTGCACCTGCGTTCCAGCAAGCCCTAGAAATGCACACATGCGTGTGTGTGTAGACATGGACACAGATACATACGCAATTTGGCCTCGTGTCGCCACACCCTGGGCACGGCGTGGGCTGGGACATTTGGAATAAACGGATCCGAGTCGCAGCCAGGGTCTCACCGGGAGGCCTGAGGCTGCGGAAGCAGTTAAACTGCCGGCGGGGCGGGAGCTGTGGCGGCCTCCCTTCCCCACCCCCAGCCCGGCTCCACGGCTTTGGGTTCTGCAGCTGCCACTGTCTGGGTGGCGGTTGGCCTAGGCCTTAGGGTGATTAATATTCAATTAATCGGGTGCACGAATCCCGGTCACAGTTTGCCCTTTCTCTACCCCGCCCTGGGGTGGGCTGGAGGCTGATTTAGTAGCTATTCCACGAGCGGGATCCTCCTTGGCTGCAGCCCCACGCGGAAAGGGCATTTTCTGGGTACCCTTGCCGCCCTCCCGGAGTCCTGGGCTCCTCCAGCCCCGGTTCTCCTTGGCCGCTTCGCCACCGGCTTCGCCCTCCTCCCCCTCTGCCCGGCGCTCTCCGCCTAAACCGGGCGTCAGCCGCCCTACCCCACCCCTTTCTCTCTTTGGCACGTCTCCCCCCACAGTCCCTTTCCAAACGTTCTCTTCATTCCGTCCCCAGTGCTCCGATTGTCGGTTCATTGGCCCTCCTGGAGCCCGGAGGGTGCGGCTTCCCCACCCCTGCGTCCACCGCGCGTCCGGACAGGGGCAGGCGGGACTTGGCCAATGGCGTCGGGGGGCAGGGCAGGGGCGGAGCCGGCCGGCGGGGGACCGGGGTGCGGGGCGGGGAGCGCGGGGAATGGCTGCGCCGCGGGAGCTGTGTGACGCTTGGCGGGCGCGCGCACCTCGACGGAGGGGGATGGGGGCGGGGAGGAGGCCATAAAACGAGAGGCGGGGCGCGCGCCGCGGCAGAAGGAGCGAAGCTCTGGCCCGGCGTGGAGCGGGCGCACTACGGGGACGCTGGGCCGGGCACCGGGCTGTGTGGAGAAGTGAGCGCGCTCGTCTGACCCCCGTGCCCGCCACCCCGAGCCACCATCGGCGAGTTCCCAAGGCCCGCCCGAGGCCTCCGTCCTCTGCCCTCAGCCCCGCAGCGGCGACGTCTTGCACTCGGCGAGCTCGCCGCTCCCGACCCTCCCGCGCCCCCGCCCTGTCGCGCTGCTCCCCGCCCAGCCGCGGGTCTGTGGTCCAAGCCGCCCCGAAGCAGCCCGTAAGTATCTCGGGGCGCCGGGCGGGGTTGGCAAGGAGACAGGAGCCCCGGGCCCAGGCGGCGGAGGAGGGGCTGCAGCGGCGTCGAGCTCCGGGCCCTCGGGAGCTCGGGGACGGCGGGGTCGCGGCCCTGGGCGCCGAGGGGGCAGCGCCGGGACCCGAGGGGAGCGGCTCCGAGGGGCCACCGACGCGTCGGACTCGGCTCGGGCAGTTGACCGGGGACGGGCGGCCCGGGGCGTGCTGACGGGAATCGGGGGGTTGGGGCGCCCAGGGGAGCGACGAGCTCGCGGTGGAACGCTGGGGTTCGAGGGGCCGGTGGCCGCGAGGCTGAAAATGGTGCCGGGGAACCGGTGCTCCCCCAGGCTCTGACCGGGTCCCAGGAGCCCGGGGCGGGTGCCGGGGGGCGGGGAGCGGCGGGTCGGGTTACGGCGGGGGAGGGGAGCGGCTGACCCGGCGCCCCGACCTGCTCGGTGCTGGGTGCCCAGCCGGGAGAGGTTGCTCTTCCATTTCCCGGGCCTTCCTCCTCCTCCTCCTCCTCCTCCTAGGAGGCTCGTACTCTCTTCCTCCTCCACCTCCACCTCCTCTTGCTGTTGCTGCTGCTGTAGCGCTTGGGCTCCGAGGGCTGTGAGCAGAAATCTAATGAGATCTAACTGGCTGTTTATGTAATTCTTCACACTCCTGCCTGTCTTAAGGCGTTGCTTTGTAACTACCTTCCACCGAGCCTGAATTTTGCTTGGCTGCACCTTCAAGCAATTGGGCTTAATCAGCTGCCTCTGCCGGCACTCAGGCTTTTGACTTGGAAAGTGTTTTTAGTTTGGGGGCAGCCAGGGATTCTTTTTCCCTTTGTTACCACGAATATGGAAAATAGAACAGACGAATTAAAACCAACTTGATTTTTAAACGTCCTTTTAAATCAACTTCAGTGTGCAAATAGATCCCTTTCGCAAATATCTTCTGTTTGCCCTTGATCTTTTCTTATCCCCACCCAGTGCTGATCCAGCAAACGTTTAAAGGTCGACCTTACCATACTTGCTTCTCCGGCTGTTACCGTGGGAGGGAGGGAGGGAGGGAGGACGGACGGAGGTTTTTAAAAATCAGACTAAAACTCAGAAACCCTGGCCTTTAAACAGAATAATCAATAGTTTTAATTTGTGTCGTTGCTTTTGTTATACTTGCTACCTAATAGGAATTTTCAGATTTAGAAAAATACACATTGAAAACAAAAGACCCAGAGAAGCTGGATTTTGTTATATTGTGCTCTTTATATACTTAAGGCCGAAACTATATAGAATAATTTGGTTCATAATTATTCACTAGGATGAAATTCATTTAGTACTCAGTGTCTTTAATTTTAGCATCATGTACTATGGAAATTAAAATGATTTTCCTAACTTACCAGATTTTTAAATGTCAATGACAGAGCAGATTTAAATAGTATATGTCCAAAGTAAACTAAAACGTGGATTCACTTCTAAGTTGGTGAATAACAATAAAAATTACTACCTAAAAGTGGCATCTATATATATGGGGATGGGGGGAGGATGCTGAGTACAATAAATATTCTTGTGAGAATTGAGGGGAGAAGAATACATGTTCTAGTGATATTTCTTCTTAGAACTCTATTCAGAAACAGGCTTTTAAAAACATTATTTCATCTGTAAATCTACATTTTCCTGTGTGATTTTAAACTTTAATCAACAATTTTCTATTTTATATTTTGTACTATTTACAGTTTTCAGGCTTTCTGTCCTAGTAGACATTTTCTTCTTCTCTTTATCCTTAGCAAACTAACACTGGATATTAGACATTTTTTAAGGTGAAATTACTTTGTGGGGGGAAAGGTCGTGGGACTTATATTACCTTTATCTTATTTGGATATGTTTGCTTTTGTTTTGTTTTAAGGAACAAGATCACTCAAGGTGAAGGATAATCTACTAATACCAGCACTTTGAATGAAAATTTGTTTCTCTGCCACAAACTGAACATTTTTTTTTTTTTTTTGGTGGGGGAGTTGAAACCTAATTTTGTGGCGTAGCAGCTATGCAGCTTGAAATCCAAGTAGCACTAAATTTTATTATTTCATATTTGTACAATAAGCTTCCCAGGAGACGTGTCAACATTTTTGGTGAAGAACTTGAAAGACTTCTTAAGAAGAAATATGAAGGGCACTGGTATCCTGAAAAGCCATACAAAGGATCGGGGTTTAGATGTATACACATAGGGGAGAAAGTGGACCCAGTGATTGAACAAGCATCCAAAGAGAGTGGTTTGGACATTGATGATGTTCGTGGCAATCTGCCACAGGATCTTAGTGTTTGGATCGACCCATTTGAGGTTTCTTACCAAATTGGTGAAAAGGGACCAGTGAAGGTGCTTTACGTGGATGATAATAATGAAAATGGATGTGAGTTGGATAAGGAGATCAAAAACAGCTTTAACCCAGAGGCCCAGGTTTTCATGCCCATAAGTGACCCAGCCTCATCAGTGTCCAGCTCTCCATCGCCTCCTTTTGGTCACTCTGCTGCTGTAAGCCCTACCTTCATGCCCCGGTCCACTCAGCCTTTAACCTTTACCACTGCCACTTTTGCTGCCACCAAGTTCGGCTCTACCAAAATGAAGAATAGCGGCCGTAGCAACAAGGTTGCACGTACTTCTCCTATCAACCTCGGCTTGAATGTGAATGACCTCTTGAAGCAGAAAGCCATCTCTTCCTCAATGCACTCTCTGTATGGGCTTGGCTTGGGCAGCCAGCAGCAGCCACAGCAACAGCAGCAGCCAGCCCAGCCGCCACCGCCACCGCCACCACCACAGCAGCAACAACAGCAGAAAACCTCTGCTCTTTCTCCTAATGCCAAGGAATTTATTTTTCCTAATATGCAGGGTCAAGGTAGTAGTACCAATGGAATGTTCCCAGGTGACAGCCCCCTTAACCTCAGTCCTCTCCAGTACAGTAATGCCTTTGATGTGTTTGCGGCCTATGGAGGCCTCAATGAGAAGTCTTTTGTAGATGGCTTGAATTTTAGCTTAAATAACATGCAGTATTCTAACCAGCAATTCCAGCCTGTTATGGCTAACTGAAAAAAAGAAAATGTATCGTACAAGTTAAAATGCACGGGCCCAAGGGGGATTTTGGTTTTTTTTTTTTACCTCCTTGAGAATTTTTTTTTTTAAGCTTATAGTAAGGATACATTCAAGCTTGGTTAAAAAATAATAATAATAAAACATGCATCATTTTTCATTTGCCAACCAAGCACAAAGTTATTTTATACTGACTGTATATTTTAAAGTATACTCTCAGATATGGCCTCTTACAGTATTTAAGATATAGCAAGGACATGGCTGATTTTTTTTTTATAAAAATTGGCACTAATAAGTGGGTTTATTGGTCTTTTCTAATTGTATAATTTAATTTAGTACAAAGTTTGTAAAATATCAGAGGATATATATATATTGTTTCTACGACATGGTATTGCATTTATATCTTTTTACTACAGTGATCTGTGACAGCAGCAGCTTCATGTTGTATTTTTTTTACTGAAATTGTACAATATCCATCTTAAAGACATCAACTATTCTAAAAATTGTGTACAGGATATTCCTTTAGTGGTGGAATTAAAATGTACGAATATTTGCTTTTTTCAAAAAAATGTATTTTCTGTTAAAAGTTTAAAGATTTTTGCTATATATTATGGAAGAAAAATGTAATCGTAAATATTAATTTTGTACCTATATTGTGCAATACTTGAAAAAAAGGTATAAAAAAGTATTTTGAGTCAGTGTCTTACATGTTAAGAGGGACTGAAATAGTTTATATTAAGTTTGTATTAAAATTCTTTAAAATTAAAAACGCCTATTGTGGTCTTTGTTTTTAAGTGTTTTCTAAAGATCGACCTCTGGAGTTATTCCGTTGTAAATGCTAATGATGGAAAAAGGCCTGACTCATGGAGTCAGGAAGGAATAATGGAAAGCAGTTGCTCTACTAATGCACCAGATCGTGGTTTGCCACATAAAAAATGCTATCAAAACTATAGCCTGACCAGTGCTTGGGACAACTTTATTTTTTTTTAACAGCCCTCTTCAGTCCACATTTGTCTACCCCATGATAGAGATGGTATGGTAAGGTTAGCTATACAGCAAGTTTCAAAATGTCATGCTGACATGGGGGAGTCAGGTGATAAGATGAAATTTCTTCGTGTAATCTGAGATGATTTATTTGAAATTTATATGGAGAGAGCATTGGATCAGTTTTCTGTTTTTGCTCGGACAAAGTGGCTGACTGAATTTTAAAAAAAAAATTTACATCAGTTTACTAATCTTTAAAGTTTAGCCATTGCATGTAGCTAGAGAACTTAAGGTCAAAATCTATTCACAGTTGGACAGATTGTTAGATGTTAGGATTTTCATTTTCCCAGCAAAAACGCTTATGTATTTAATTTTTTGTGAGTGGGTATCCAGCCTGCTGGTTTGAAGGATTTAGAGAGATTGACATTGTATCAAATTGGAGAGACTTGGTAAGGATGGAATTTTTTAAAACTGAAGAGTTGGAAGACCACTAAAGTTAAATGAGTCATTTCACTAAATGTCAATCAATACAGTATTGATATAGTATTGGTGAGAAAAGTTAAAAATGTCCATTGATACAGTGTTGACACAGTATTGGTGAGAAAGCTGTCTTAAAAAACTTTATATGTACTTTTATAGTAAGAAACCAGCACTGCCTGGGTTACCAGTGAAATAAATTTGGTCTCATGAGCTTTTTGGACACCAGTCTACAAAAGCCTTTTGTCATTTACCCATGCAGTGTAGAGCAATAAAAGGTTTTAAGGAAACAAGCACTGGAAATAACAGAGCTAAGCTGTTTGTCAGCACCATGGTGAGGCTTTTGTTCTTTAGTGGACAGAATGAGGCTATGAAGAAGTATTGGAATACTGGGTGCAAGCAGCAGAGATCTGGCCTGCCAACACCACTTACATGCTTTTGTGATCACGAAGTTTGAATAGCTGTAAGAACAATCAGGGTAATGGCTTTAAGCACTAGTTTCTGCTACAGACTTTGATAAAGTTACAGACTTGGGAGAAAACTCTGCTTATAAATGAAGAAAGGCTCAAGTATAATGTGCTTTTTCTGAAAATCATAAGGCAGCTGGACAGTACATAAACAATAGAATTTTTTTTTTTTTTTTTGAGATGGAGTCTTGCTCTGTCACCCAGGCTGGAGTGCAGTGGCACCATCTCGGCTCACTGCAACCTCCGCCTCCCGGGTTCAAGTGATTCTCCTGCTTCAGCCTCCCGAGTAGCTGAGACTACAGGTGCCTGCCACCACGCCGGCTAATTTTTGTATTTTTAGTAGAGACAGGGTTTCACCATGTTGACCAGGCTGGTCTCGAACTCCTGACCTCAAGTGATCCCCTGCCTCAGCCTCCCAAAGTGCTGGAATTACAGGCGTGAGCCAGTGCATCTGGCAAGGACTTCATAATTTTTTAAAAAATGAACAAGGGCCCTGTTTTCATGCCCTTTTTGTTCATTAGGAATGGGAATTTTTTAAAAGGTGCTTTTGTCTAGCACATCTGAGAAAAGCTTACATCTTAGTTCCAAGTCATTTTCTCCCCATGGTGCTATCATGCTTTTGACTGTCTGTGTGGAGACTGTTTCGGTTGACAATTTGATGAATTCATTATTTTCATAGGCCTTTCCCATTTTTTTTGACTCCTATAACTACAGATACTGTAGCAGCCTCTGAGTACTCTCAGTGTCCAAAATGTTGCCTTACAGATTTCATAGCTCATGGATGAGTAAGGAATATTATACCAAAAAAATGGCTTTCTAAGTTTAGTGTATTCCTTCTCTGCCCTGCCTTGTCTTTTCTGAAATCAGGTACATTGTGAAATCTCCTTTTTGCCTATAATAGATGGCAAATGTAAATATAGGCCTTCTTCAAAATGCCTCCATAAATATAACAATATATACTGTGATTAACTTAGGTTTTAAAGGTGAAACTAAAGGTACTCTAAGTTTAGAATGTTTTTCCAGGGCAGGTGCTGTGGCTCATACCTGTAATCCCAGCACTTTGGGAGGCTGAGGCAGGTGGATCACTTGAGGTCAGGAGTTTGAGACCAGCCTGGCCAACATGATGAAACCCATCTCTACTAAAAACACAAAATTAGCCAGTGTGGTGGCGTGCGCCTATAGTCCCAGCTACAGGCTGGGAGAGTGAGGCAGGAGAATCGCGTGAACCCAGAGGCGGAGGTTGCAGTGAGCCAAGAGTGTGCCATTACCTTCCAACCTGGGTGACAACAGCCAAACTCAGTCTCAAAAAAATAAAATAATGTTTTTCCAATTGGGTGTAAATCCCATTCCCATATACATGTCTTAGGTACTGGCATTTTAATTGAGAGACTTAACAAATCTTCAGGACTTTGATTATTTTAAAATAAGTCACTGTAACACAGAAAGAAACAAAGTATGTCTCATTGGACATACTTAAGCTAATGAAGTAAAATGCCAGTTGGTAACCTTCCTTTATATCCTTTCCCTACACAAACAGAAAATAGCATAGGCATGGAACATCAGATATGTATCCTTGCTTGACTGGAAATGCATGTTTTTGTCAGATGCTGGGTAACAACTCTAGTGCAAGAACAGATACAAGGAAAACAGAAGACAAGTATGTAAAATGGTCACTGCTGAATAAAACCCATTGCGTTGTTAAGTGTATCAATCAGTTGATGCTTAATCAGTTTGGCCCAGGAGGTCATTTGAGATCAGAGTGCTTTAGTTTTTATGGTATATTAGGAAGATTACATCTTGTTGTTTAAAGGATTTAGGATCAATTATCTGTGGGCATACAATTGGAAAATTAGCACATTTTCCAATTGCATGCCCAGTTTGAAGCCATTTTTGAGTGGCTTATGTAAACATGTAGTTGGAGCCTTTTTTTTTTTTTAATCTTTTAAATCAGGAAATAAACATATAGCACTTACTATGTGTCAAGTGTAGTTCTAACCCAGTTGACAGACTGGGTTGGGGGCAGAGGGGTGGGACTGAGGCACAGAAAGCTTCACTGACCCAAGATTGCATGGCCAGTACATGGCGGACTTGGCGATTCAAACTCAGGTAGTGAGTTCCAGAGTTCATGCTCCTAAGCACTATGCTTTGTTCCCTCAGATTAGTTGTTATTCTGATTTGAAGTCAGGGTAATAGCACCATTTTTGATGTATTAGCTATGTAATTTGCAGAATCTTTACAAAAGTGTTAATGAGAAGGGTCTAGTGGAAGGCTGTTCACCATGCTCAGAATATGCCATGATGATGTTTTGAGTGAGACTTTGTATTTCCATTGGTTATAAACTGAACTCATAAGCAATAGGGAAATGTTTTTAGAAATCATTGTTATATCAATGCTCTAGTTTTTTTTTTTCTTTTCTTTTTTTTTTTTTTTTTTTGAGATGGAGTCTAGCTGTGTTGCCCAGGCTGGAGTGCAGTGGCGTGATCTTGGCTCACTGCAACCTCCACCTTCCAGGTTCAAGTGATTCTCCTGTCTCAGCCTCCTGAGTACCCGGCTAATTTTTGTATTTTTAATAGAGACAGGGTTTCACTATGTTGGCCAGGCTGGTCTCAAACTCCTGACCTCAGGTGATCTGCCCTCCTCGGCCTCCCAAAGTGCTGGGATTACAGGCGTGAGTCACTGCACCCAGCAATGCTCTAGTTTTGTTGGTTTTCATAATTCAGTCATATAAATTACATCTCTTTTCAGAACCACTGGATGATTCCCTGACTGTAGATTTAGTGGCCGGTTACAAGCAAAGTTGTAACCGTTAACCTCCTGTGGCTATTTTCACAACCATTCCTTGTCTGTGCTTATTGATAAACACTCTAAAGCAAGGCCAAGTGACCTACCTTCAAACAATGTGTTTCTAGTACCTATGATTTGTTTTTAAATTACTTTGAAAAGCTACCTTTAGGATTTCTGTACATATAAATATTGTGATTCATGGTCTTTTTACTTTTATTTCAAAACATTAAAAACTTTTTTTTTTAATTATAGTTTTTAAAGTAGATTTGGGGTCTCACCATGTTGCCCAGGCTGATTTTGAACTCTCCCAGGCTCAAGTGATCCACCCACCGTGGCCTCCCAAAGTGCTGGAATTACAGGCGTGAGCCATCATGACCAGCCAGTTTTAAAACATTAAAGAAACAAATTGACTTCTCATTTCAAACTCATTCTGAAAGCCTTTCTTGAAAAAAAAAAAAACCAATTTGGTTTAAAATAAAAAGTCACATTTTAGAAGCATGAGCTGTTGTGGACAAACTTACATACCTTTGATTGTTGCTATTAGTTTTGAACATGTTTGCACAGTAAAGAGAAAAGCCCATTTTAAAAATGGCTCAGGAGAACTTCTGTAGTTTTTATGTGGATTAAATCCTGTTATACTAAATACTATTTACATTGTTGGGTTAGTTGGCGTTTGACTGGAGCAAATATGGCTGACCCCTTAAGTGAGCTTTAGGTGGTTTAGATTGGGCTGAAAGTCTTATTAATGGAATTTGACTTGTAAGTATTAATAGTAAAACCTATATTAACCATTTCTCCGTATTTGAGTTTTAAGATTTTATATCTTAGAGGACTTGGTTTGTATATATAGTATGTTAGTGAGAACTTTGAGATTATCTCACAACTAGGCAAGCCTCAGATGAAACCATTTAATCAAGAGGCTGTCCCTGTCTAATGGCTAACTGAAACTATGGGTCTAAATTCCTTGCTTAATTGTATTAAGTCATTTGATTCAGATGGCTCAGTTTATTCATCTGCAAAATGAGTACAGTGATACCAATATGCTTCCTTGAGGAGCTATGAGAACTAATCATTTGCTATTGAGAGTTGTCAGTGAACTAATAGAACATGTGTCCATAGGGGCTCACAGTATTTAGAGGCCATCAAGTCCAGAATTCTAGCCATGTTTGCTGCCCTTTGAAATCAGGAAAGTAAGTGAAGATCATAACTGCCTTCTTATATGCACATTTTGCTGTCAGTTATTTGAGTCAACAGAAAATTGAAATTCTACAGTAATATTCTAAAAGCTCATGTTTCATAAAATACATATAATTATTTTCATAAACATAAATATCATGGAGTTTGCATTTCTAGTTTTTTTTTTTTTTTTTTTTGAGACGGAGTCTCGCTCTATCGCCCAGGCTGGAGTGCAGTGGTGCGATCTCGGCTCACTGCAAGCTCCGCCTCCCGGGTTCACGCCATTCTCCTGCCTCAGCCTCCCGAGTAGCTGGGACTACAGGCGCCCACAACCGCGCCCGGCTAATTTTTTGTATTTTTAGTAGAGACGGGGTTTCACCGTGGTCTCGATCTCCTGACCTTGTGATCCGCCCGCCTCGGCCTCCCAAAGTGCTGGGATTACAGGCGTGAGCCACCGCGCCCGGCGCATTTCTAGTTTTGAGGCACTGAAGGAAACCAGTGCATTCTTTTTCACACAATTGGCAAGTTGATTATTTTATACAATTGGCAACCCAGTATACTAGTTGACATTTCCTTTTGGGAGCAGCCATAAGAGTTTGCTAAGTTAAAATGTCCATGCTGTTGTGAAAAATATTGACATAGTTGTTCTTATTTAAACAATATTGCCTGAGGAATAGTAGTTAAAATGTAACTTGGTGGTGGATACGTCATATGGATAATGGTGCTAGCTTTATTTTAGTGCAGGTAGAAAAGAAGAGGAGGTTTGCTTTACCAAAGGGAAAAACATAGAGGACTTGGAAGGAAAAACACATTCCGTCTGGCATGATGAGTACTTACTTCACTGATAAAATATGACCAGTGTGCAGTACAGAGAACAGGTGTAAAATATTTTTAGACAAACCTTGGCATATACCGTAGGTCGCATCCCTTCTGCCTATACACTCTTCAAGTGTTTCAAAAAATAATTGTGGAAAAACCACATTGACAAAATGAGCTAGACATTGATTTTATTTTATTTTATTTTTTTGCACTGAATGTTAAACATAAACTTCCTTCCCAGCCATCAGGTTGCAGCTATTTTTAAACGCTGATTCTCCACATGCCCTTCTACAGCTCTTGAGGTCTTTTTTCCTCTTTCTTAGTGCTAGTGAGAAAGCTGGAAAATTATGGTGCTCACCCTTTTGGAGTGGGAAGGCTGACTTAAAACAATTTCGTGCTTCCTCTAGGCCAGAAAGAAAGAGTGTCAAGAATGGACATGGCGTCAGTCTAGCTTGTTTTCTAGCAAATGGTGGGTATAAGTGGATGACTTCTGGATACTGATAGAAAGGAATACTATCAGTATCATGTCAGTATGGTTTAAGAAATGGAATTATTGGCAGGGTGTGGTGGCTCATGCCTGTAATCCCAGCACTTCGGGAGGCTGAGGCAGGCGGATCATGAGGTCAGGAGTTTAAGACCAGCCTGGTCAACATGGTGAAACCCCATCTCTACTAAAAATACAAAGATTAGCCAGGCATGGTGGCATGTGCCTGTAATCCCAGCTACTGGGGAGGCTGAGGCAGGAGAATTGCTTGAACCCAGGAGGCGGAGGTTGCAGTGAGCTGAGATCGCACCACGGCATGCCAGCCTGGGCGACATAGCAAGACTCCATCTCAAAAAAAAAAAAGAAAGAAAAGAAAAGAAAAAAGAAATGGAATCATCACGCCCTGCAAATATTGTACATTTTAGTACAGGGTCCAGATACCTTGTGACACAGGTTCAGTAGTTCCTAGGCATAGGAACATCTTTTTCTGTTTTGCACTAAATGTAGGTATTCCTTTCAGATGGCTTTCCCTTGCCACCCCTCCACTAGCCATCAATGCATTTCTTTTTTATTTTTCTTTTTCTTTCTTTCTTTCTTTCTTTTTTTTTTTTTGGTGGGGAGATGGAGTCTCGCTCTGTCACCCAGGCTGGAGTGGCACAATCTTAGTTCACTGCAGCCTCCGCCTCCTGGGTTCCAGCGATTCTCCTGCCTCATCCTCCTGAGTAGCTGAGACTACAGGCACGTGTCGCCATGCCCTGCCAATTTTTGTATTTTTAGTAGAGATGGGGTTTCACCGTATTGGTCAGGCTGGTCTCGAACTCCTGACCTTGTGATCCACCCACCTTGGCCTCCCAAAGTGCTGGGATTACAGGTGTGAACCACTGCGCCTGGCCCCATCAATGCATTTTTAGTAAAGATGAAGATTGAATTTTGTTTTGTTTTGTAATGAGAATACCTGTTCTTTCTTCACTCTGATTATCCAGATTTGCCTACTGCCCTCAAAGCTCTTTTTCCAAAAAAAACTCTCCTAGTTTTGCAAACTACCTGCCATTCTAAAGTTTTGTGGAGCCCCGGTGACTTACTTTATTCTAATTTCTTTTTATTTCCAGAAAACATGATGGGAATCTCTTAAACCATTTTAACACAAGGCTTAAGATAGTTGCAATCTTTGCAGTCAACCTTTCTAGAAACTAAGGTGTCACCAGAGGCTCTTTAAAGATTTTGAGAACAACCAGTTTTCACACAGCTATAAAGGATTTTACCTGGGGAAATTCTGCTTTGTGAATCTTGAAAAAGTCTGGAAGAAAGGAAGGAAACTTTTTTTGGTGACTTAGAAAGAAGATTCTTGTTCATTTTCTGAACCACTAAAGTTCAAAGAACTTTTTGTGTTCCGTGTAAAAGAAATAGCTGAAAGTGAGAGCTTTTCCCCTCAGGAGCATCTGCCAAAGGAGAAGGGTCTGGCAGTGGGCAAGGGACCAGGGTGTATGTCCTCTATCTGCTTTTGCTTCCAGGGCCTGGGAAAGGTGGAAAGGATAGTAAAGGAGAGAGCTTCCGCATACACTGCCTGACAACTTGCCCTGGAGATCAGTTTCCCCGGAAGGAGGCTTTGCAGAAGTTCTGACACCACAGTTTCCTGAAGATTATATGTGTGCTTTTTTCCAGATTTTCAAGGAGGATGGGGAGCTGCTCCTATGTAAAGCACTGGCCATTTGAAGGATGCTTTTTATACTATCACAAAGTCTGACAGAATCCAGAGGGAATGACGAACCCCAAAAGCTCAGTAATAATAATGGCAACCCTTATATGCATCTACTATGTGCTAGATACTGCCCCATTTAAATTTAGTTCAGCTTCATAACAACCCTCTGAAGGTTGTACTGTTTCTCCCATTTACAGATACGTAAGTGGAGACAGAGAGATTGCAACAGTCACAGCCAGTGGAGCTAGGATTTGAACTGTGGGATTCTGTTTTCAAAGTCCATGGTCCTTAACCATTACACTATCCTGCTCCTTTGGTTGACCTCAACAGGTCGATTTTCTAAAACGAGCCACACTTGGTTGTTCAGAAGTCATCTAAGCTGCACTTTGTGCCTGGTCCCCCTCTCCTGCAAATCTCACTTGTGATTGTTCGCTCAGCAATCCCAAACTTATTTTACTATCAGCCTTTGCCAGGCACAATTAGGAAAGGGAAATCGGCTACAAAAACACAATGGAATAAGATATGAGTTTGAGAGCTACGCGCTAGCTTTACTTACTTACATCACTACTGCTCTCTGGATGATTAGATTTGTTGAGAAGCAGCTATACGCACTTCACATACTGAAGTCTTGGGTCCTGAGCTTTACTAGTACTTGTGATAGCAAAAGGGTGCTATTGACTCAAGTGGCTGCCCTGGGGTCAGATTCCATTCTTGTCCCTAAATTCTTTCTCAAACAAGGTGAGATATGATTAGAAACAGCTCCTGTATTCATCCACTCAACACATTTATTAAGCATCTCCTGCGTTAGGAACTGGTAGTGATACATATAATCCTTCAGAACCGCTAAAGGAGCTTATGCTCTAGCAAAGAACAACACACACGCCCAGATAATCATAATACACAGAAATATGTAGGGATATGAACCAAAAAAAGGGAGAGACTGTGCCTATCTAAGAGATTCTAGGTCTGGGAGGAGATATCAAGCTATGAAGAATGGGTACAGTGTCCACTGGAAGCACCTGGAGAAGGCTGGGCTCCCTCAAATTCCCAGCTCCAGTAAAAGAACAGGGAGTTGAGAGGAAAACCTTGGTCCTGGGGTGTGTGTGTGTGTGTGTGTGTGTGTGTGTTCTTCATCAGATGTATCCACAGTAGGAAGAATGTGGGCTGCTAACCCTTGGGGAAAAAGGCAGAGGAAATCAGAAATAGAAGCTCTGCTGCCAGTCCCATCTCTCCTGGGAGAAGCTGCTTTGAATTTGAACATTTTAACTTATTTTTTCACTGTTTCAAGCTTTGTACAGAAACATTATGAAAGAGAAATAGTTTAAAACTTCTTTATTCATCAAACCCAGGAGTGAGATGGGGAGGACCGGTAAGAAGTCCAAGGAAGGAAGAGGTGGGAGTGAGAGGGGCGTCAGGCTGTGTCAGAGGGATGTCAAATTCCTTGCTTTCAAGACAGTTTCAGTTTCATGCTTAATCTAGAAACCTCCTCAGGCTAGAAGCTCCCTCTAGGGGTCATCTCATTTGTTTTCCTACCTTTAGTGACAAAGCCTCTTTTGGTTTTGTGATGTCAGGGCTCACAGCAGGTACCACCCTTCCAGAAGTTGGTGGTGGTGGAAAGTGTGTGTTCATTGCAGAAACTCAGACACCCCCAGCTCACTCCCAGTTGCCACTCCCATCGCCACACCCTACCCCTGGCCGAGGTAACAAGTCTGTGGAGCTCAGTAGTTTCCTTTTCCAGTTTGGCTTTTTGGGCGCCTGTAATATCTTCCGGTTTGAACATAAATCAAAGAATGAGGCTTTGAAGGGAAAGCTTTGTACAAATTTCAGCCAGAAATTAACATTCCCAAATAACTTTTCGCCTGGGTCGCTTCCCCGGGCAATGTCCTTCCCCAGGCTTCCCTAAGTTCTCTGTGGCTGAACACTCTGTCATCCACTGAAAATACCACCACAAGCTGGCCAAGCTCCTTCATGTGACCTGGGACTGTTCAGGGAGCATCACTACTCTGTACAGAGCGTGGATCCTGCTTTGGCACAGAAGACACCAGCGTCTGACCCTTGTCTCGCACCCACTTGACCAGCAGGGACACATGTTTCCACTATTTTCCCTGCAGATGTAAGAATGCTCTAGAGTGGTGTAGGGGGCTTCATTCAGCCTCCAAGTAACATTACTCCTAGTGATCCTCTATGAGAAAGAACATGGGCTTTGGGGTCAGAGTTGTTTTTTTTTTTTTTTCTTTGAGACAGAGTCTTGCTCTGTCACCCGGGCTGGAGTGCAGTGGTGCAATATCAGCTCACTGCAACCTCCACTTCCCAGGTTCAAGGGATTCTCCTACCTCAGCCTCCTGAGTAGCTGGGATTACAGGCGCCCACCACCACACTTGGCTGATATTTTTGTATTTTTAGTAAAGACGGGGTTTCACCATGTTAGCCAGGCTGGTCTCGAACTCCAGGCCTCAGGTGATCCGCTGCCTCGGCCTCCCAAAGTGCTGGGATTATAGGCGTGAGCCACCATGCCTGGCCTGGGGTCAGACTTTGAATCAAATCCCAAACTCAACCTTAAGTAGCAGTGCACTGTTAAAACGATTCCACCTCAGATTTCCTATCTGTAAAAGAGTTCCAAATTCTACTTGTTAGGGTTGGTGTGATGAGTATGTAAGATAAATAAAGCATTCAGCATCATCCTCTTCCCTACATTGAATAAACTGAACTCTCTTTACTCTGGTGAGAGAGGGCTCAAATCCTCCCCTTCTCCCGCCATGGCTTAGCCTCAAGGACATGTGCTCAGCCTATTTAGGGGAGGTCAACTGGCCATAAACGTGCCTTTTCATGAGAATCCTAGGAAGTAAAACTTCCTGGTATATTAGCAGGGAGAAGGAAGGACACAAAAATGAGACGAAACCAGACTTGACCGCTTTTGAATCTGTGGTGGAAAATATCACAAATGGGGTTGAGTATGTGGCCTTTGGAGTCCTGTAGACACACCTAGGTTTGGGAAAATTTTTCAATCTCCCTGAGCCTCGGTTTCATTATCTCTGAAATGGACAGACTATTAAATGGAGGTGAAAATATATACACATGACAGGGTTGTAAATATTTAATGAGACAATGCATGTTGAACACATATTAAGTGCTGTAAGCTCTTAGTAACAGAAATTATTAACCCTGCCAAAAGGGCATCTAATTGGTAAAGGGTGCCCACCTTCTATGAGGCCCGGGACAGGGATGGGTTGCCATCTGTGTGAGTCTCACTAAAGCTGTGTTCTAGTCATCCATAAACACCAGCTTCAGCGCTTATTAGGGTCACAGGGTAAAATTGTTGGTTGTAATGATTGTGAAGATTGCTTTGAGTCTGTTATTGATCATACCAGGGTTCTAAGGCTGTTTCCCCTTTTATTCTGTTGCCCCTTGTGGTACATTGAGATAGAGAGTGGCACTTGAAATAAAGGGTCAATGAGAGCTTCGTTCTGTGCCCCAAGGTACTGGAGCCGAGAATGAAGAGTTCAGAATGTTCTTAGGGCCTCCATGGAGGTCTCAGAGGTTCCCCATCTCTAACCAAATTACTACACTTTATCTCTGCTTCCTGGGCCTCCAACTGCACAACCCCAAGTGTGTGCGTATGTGTGTATGCATCTCCCTGTCCCTCTTCTCTTTTTTCTTCTTGTTCCCTCCCTCCTCCTCTCCCCCTCTCTTCTCCAGCTACCCTCCTCCTGGACTCTTTCCTTGTCAGCAAAGGAAACTGCATCTGTTCTGGCTTTGCTCTGAGAGAGGGGTCTGTTCTCCCCTCCTGGTTCTTGCTCCAATCATGGGCAGGGACATGCAACAGCAATTATCACCAACAAGCTGAAGCAATGAGGCCCAGGACCAGCTACCCTGGAGAGGCACTATGGCTACCATTATTATTCTGTGATACAGATGATAATACTAAGGCACAGAGAAGTTAACTACTCAAAGTCACAAAGCCAGTATTTGAGCCCATGCTCTGCCATGACTGTGATCTTTTCTCACTGCCACCCACCCTGGATAGCAAGGAGATTTGGGGACCTTGAGGCCTAAAACATCTGGTCCCTTATTAATTTATTAATTAATTTATTTACTTATTTACTGCTTAATATGTTGATTGTCTTTATCTGAAAAATCCTCATAGAAAATTGTTGTCTCGGGTCGGGAGTGGTGGCTCACGCCTGTAATTTCAGTACTTTGGGAGGCTAAGGCAGGCGGATCAACTGAGGCCAGGCGTTCGAGACTAGCCTGGCCAACATGTCGAAACCCCGTCTCTACCAAAAATACAAAAATTAGCCTGGTGTGGTGGGGTGTGCCTTTAATCCCAGCTACTGGGGAGGCTGAGGCAGGAGAATTGCTTGAACCCGGGAGGTGGAGGTTGCCCTGAGCCAAGATCGCACCACTGAGCTCCAGCCTGAGTGACACAGCAAGACCCTATCTCAAAAAAAAAAAAAAAAAAAAAAAAAACAGAAAGAAAATTGTTGTTTGGTTTAGTCCCCAGCAGCCTGCTCCTTTACTCTTGTGAGAGCGGACTCAGAGAAAACAAGCTTGCCTTCTTTTGAGCTACCCAATCTTTCTTCTGGGCAGGGGACATTTGGGGATGGTTCTCTCTCTTCTTTTTAGCTTCTTTCTCGGGCTTCTTCTCATGGACTGGTGATATGGTTTGCATCTGTGTCCCCACCAAATCGCATGTGAAATTTTAATCCCTGGTGTTGGAGGCGAGACCTGGTGGGAGATGATTGGGTCATGGGGGTGGTTTCTCATGAATGGTTTAGCACCATCCCTCGGTGCTGTTCTTGTGATAGTGAGTAAGTTATTAGGAGCTCTGGTTGTTCAAAAGTATGTAGCACTTCCCCCCTCTCTTTCTCTTCCTCTTGCTCCGGCCATGTAAGACGTGCCTGCTTCCCCTTTGCCTTCTGCCGTGATTGTACGTTTCCTGAGGCCTCCCCAGAAGCAGAAGCCGCTACGCTTCCTGCATAGCCTGCCAATTAAACCTCTTTTCTTCTTAAATTATCCAGTCTCAGGCTTTTCTTTATAGCAGCACAAGAACAGACTAACACAGCTAGATTCTCTTGTATAGCAGCATGAGCTTCCTTACACATGTCCTCCACCATGTCTGGAGTTATGCTGTTATTTATGTGTTGAGAGAACTGTTTCTTGTAAGCATCTTTGTCTTCTTCCATTAGGTAATGAATCCAATCTGCAACATTCTGACCCATGATGTACTTCTGATGCACTTCTGCATTCAATTCCTTGCATTCAGAATCATAAACAGGGAATCATTTGGTACTGTGAGGGATAGACAAGCATCCATCCACAGGTCCCTTCAGGGCCCCAAAAACTTTATTGCCAATGGTAGTTCTGGCAAAGCCTGCATCCAAATAGCAGGTGAAGGCACTGGGCTGACTATCAATGCTTTCCACATTATAATTCATCTCTGGTCACCTTCACTTGGCCATCATAGATCTTGTCCATGCCGAACCTATTGAGAAGCCTGCGGGCCAACACTGGCTGGTACAACAGGCTGCAGCGTCATCTGTCAGGCCAACCTTCACACTGCATTTTGGCAGTTCATGTGTGTAAGCTGTATAGACTATCATATCCCCTTCTATATGAGCATAAGTAATCTGACAAATAATATCTCTACTAGTTACATGACTTTTCCTGTATTTGGGCATGTTGTACTTGTTTTTATCCTATATCACCAAATGTTTCCAAGGATAGCAATCAGTTTTACCCTCTTGTCATCTTCTAAATTTCCCGTGCATCTCTTAAAGTAGGCCTTGTTCTTGAAATCTTTAACCACCCCCATCCTGTGGAACAGAGCCCCCAGCCCTCTTTTTAAATGCTTATGTAGCTCACTTATAGCGGCAATGACCACTAACAAAATAATTATTAGACTTTTAGTCAGCACTTCCATGCAAGAAACGAGATGACAGCTGCAGCATAGGTGTCTCTGAAGAGCTGCTGAATAACTGGCCTGGTGGCAGACAGATTCCTGGGAGGCAGCAGCCGTCATGGGCACTGTGCTGTGCCATGGGAGGACTTAGCCTCTCATTCCCACTGTCTCCTTCCTATCAGCAGCTCCCCTACCATATTCAGCTAAAAGTTTGGAGAACTCATCTTCACCTGCATGTCGTGACTGTTGGTACTGTGTGTGTGTGTGTGTGTGTGCTTATTTGTGTCCCTCTTTGGGAACTCTGGGGTATTGAGGGAGGCCATCAAGAACTTTATTTGCATGAAGATGTGTAAGCCTGGCCGAGCGCAGTGGCTCACGCCTGTAACCCCAGCACTTTGGGGGGCTGAGGCAGGCGGATCACCTGAGGTCAGGAGTTTGAAACCAGCCTGACCAACATGGCGTAACCCCGTCTCTACTAAAAAATATGAAAATTAGCCGGGCGTGGTGGTGGGCGCCTGTAATCCCAGCTACTTGGGAGGCTGAGACAAGAGAATCACTTGAACACAGGAGGTAGAGGTTGCAATGAGCTGAGATTGCACCATTGCACTCCAGCCTGGGTAAGAGAGTGAAACTCCATCTCAAAAAAAAAAAAAAAAAAAAAAAGATGTATAAGCCTTTCAGGAGAAAAGATGAGGGGATACTGAGGCTGAGACCAGGGTCATGAGACAATGGGAGTAAAGAGAATTTCGTGTCAATCTTTTATAACAGGGTGTGCAATAGAATTTCCTGTAATGTTGGAAATATTCTGCCTGTTGTCCAATATGGCAGCTACTAGCCACATGAAACGTGGCCCTTGAGACATAACTAGCGTAACTGAGGAACTGAATTTTATATTTTTATTTAATTTAAATTCATTTACATGAATTCAGTACTAACAATATTGAGAGTATGGCTTTATAAAACTTCTATAAACCCTTGGTACTCCCAGAGGTCAAGGACCAGTTGGAAGTGGTGGTTATGGGTGTTTAGAAGGGGGAACTGCCATTTGGGGTCCTCAACCTTTAACTGCGATGGTTAAAATACATATGTGACATCATGATAAGAGTATAGGCACCGAACTCAGACAGACTTGGCTTTGAATCTTGGCTCTTTCATTGAATGACCCTATGGCCTTGGGTTCTTTAAACATTTAGAGTCTCTGGTTCAGCACCTGTAAAATAGCACCTAAGAGGGCCTCTTTTCCTCCATAAAGCCTATAGGGCTTGCCTCATTCATTCATTCATTCATTCATTCAACAAACACCTAATGAACATGGTCAGGTTTGTGTTTGGCGTACAGGTGAACAAAGCATGGTCTTTGCCCTCCTGAAGGTTGCAGCTTAGAGTGTGATCTGCCAAGTGGTGAAATAGTAAAATAATCTGGTGCCTTCAGAGGGTTGGGAGGATTCAACTGGACAGTCCACGTAAAGTGCCTGGCGCAGGGGTTAGCATCCTCACGTCCACCCCACTGCTGGCACTGTGCTTCTCCCCTGCCCAGGGTCCTTGAGAAAACCCCAGGCCCCTCCTCGCTTCCAGGCTACCCACACAGAAAGGAGATAAAGTCACCACCCTCTGCTCTCGCTTAGACTATGGACAGAATTGGATGCATCCCTCACACCAAAACAGAAAACAAGTTATCGGGGTGGGTCCACCTCCTCCCGTCGGGTCTCTGGCAGTGTCCTCAAGACTTGAAAAGGGCCAAAAGCACACAAGTGCCCGCTTTGCCCCTGACAGACACCTGGGAAGAGGCCCCACCTCCGGGAGAGGCTAGTCTGTATTGGGCTGGGTTCTGCTTTCCCTCATCCAAGTGGGGTTGAGGGTGGCCAGAGTATTGCTGGAGACCTAGTGGAGTTCCGTGTCCCGGGGTAATTTGGGACGGAACCACAGGGACTCCAACGTGACCCTGAAATGGGTCAAGGGCCTCGGGATCCTGGGAGGCAGGCAGGAGAGGGGTGAGGGGTTTGCCCACCTGCCCACCCTGCCCTCTCCCTCAGGAGATGCCGGCTGGAGGTTTACTCTTCCTCCTGACACAGCCTGAGTGAGAAGTGTCACCTGACCTCAGGGCACATTCCAGAATGAGGCCACAGCCAAGAATAGGGCCCAGGAACCCTGCCACCCTTCCTGCCTGCATTAATCACAAATTATCCAGAGTAGGAGGGAAGCTTCAGACTCCTCAGAGAGGTCGGAGGAAGAGGGGGAGGAGGAGGTAACAGGAGGTGGAGCTGGAGAAAAGAGGGAGGACCCCAGAGAGGCCCCTTCTAGGCTTGTGGTTGTTCAGCGCAGCAGCACTGCATGGCCCCTGCTCCCAGGACCCTCTGTTTCACCCAGCAGGCCCCTCCATGAGCTCTCAGAGCTGGGCCCACAGCTTCCTGGAGGCCCTAGGCAATGATTCTGATCTGGATCAGCACAAACACAGAGGGAGAGGGACTCAGAGAGGAGTGCTCACACAGCGGGGGGACAGCAGAGGCTTCCCCAAGGAGCCGAGTCTTGAAGGATGAGTAGGCAGAAGGCTGATGAATGTAGGCCAGGACTGCTTGTGTGTGTGATAGAAATACTTGTCACACGGGGAGGTTGTAAACAGCCCTGGGTGGCTTGTGTGTGCTGACGGGAGGCAGCCTCTTTAGAGACATTCGGGGTCCTAATGGGACTCCAACTGCCCAGCCCAGAGCAGGGTGTGTGTGTGTGTGTGTGTGTGTGTGTGTGTGTGTGTGTTGCGTGCTAGGAGAAACAACATAACATGAGCATTATGAGCTCTGGGCTGGGCGCGGTGGCTCACGCCTGTAATCCCAGCACTTTGGGAGGCCGAGGCAGATGGATCACCTGAGGTTAGGAGTTCGAAACCAGCCTGGCCAACATGGCAAAACTCTGTCTCTACTAAAAATACAAAAATTAGCCAAGCATGGTGGCACATGCCTGTAATCCCAGCTACTCAGGGAGGCTGAGGCACAAGAATCTCTTGAACCCGGGAGGCGAAGTTCGCAGTGAGCCAACCTCACGTCACTGCACTCCAGCCTGGGTGACAGAGTGAGACTCCATCTTAAAAACAAAACAAAACAAATTAAAAACTCTGAAGTCAGACTGGCAGGATTCAAGTCTTGGCTCTGCCACTCACCCGATTTGGGGCAGGTTTCTTATCCCCTCTAGCCTTAGTTTTCCTACCTACAAAATAGCCTTCTGTCTCCTCCAGTTGCAGTGGGCCTTACAAGAGCTGGTACTTGGCACATAGGACGTGCTCACGCATGCTGCTGTTTTACAACAGGACAAGGGGACGGAGGGAGTTCCCCACGGCTTAAGGCAATCACCGAGGCTGTGGACTTATTCTCCCCCTTCCCTAGTCGGGGTCCACTCCATCCCTGGTCTCCAGCCCCACTGTCCGGGGGATGACATCAGACTATAGAGCAGCTGGCTAGACAATGGAGCAGAGTGTCCTAGCAGGCTGGAGGTGCTGGGGGAGGCGGAGGGTGGAAAAAGCCAAGCTGCCCTGCCCCAGAGGCCCTGGGGACTGATCTGGAGACAGGCCGCTCAGGAATAGGCCTCTGAAGCGGCAAACTGAGGGTCAGAGCAGGAAGGAGAGAGCCAAGTGCTCGCAGGAAGGTGAGGAGTGAGTATCCCGGGCAGACAGGAGACAGGTGAGTTTAGCCTAGATAAAGGGGCCTCATTTTCGTTATGTCCCGGGACCTAGGCTGGGGCCAAATCTCCTCGATTTGACTGAGCAAAGCAACCTCCCGAGACTGGCTGGCAACCAGGCCCCGGGAGCTCCATCCACCCTTTGCTGAGCTCCTGCTAGATGCCAGCCTTTGTATAAGGCCTAGGGTAACAGAAAGAAAGGACTCTGGCTTGGTTTCAAAGATAGAATGCCAGATAGTAGGTCAGAAGTTATAATAGGTTCGAAACCACCCATTCTCTAAGTGCCCATATTTTCTGAACCCCACCTCAGCTTATAGTGGTGCTCAGTTTGGATATACTCTGTGAGCAACAGAATAAAACATTTGAAGCTGCAAAGCCCAAGACCCAGAAACACGAGGGGAGGGCTTTCAGTTCTAGGGTCTGTTCTGAGTGGAGAGCTGCTGAGGGTGGGAGGGGGCAGCCACTCGGCACCAGGCCCTCCTTCCTGGGCTTTCCAGTTATACCCAGTTAACAGGGCCCAGCTCCTGAGCCTCTTGTATACAGTGATCTTACTACCCTCTGTTCTACAGATGAGGAAACAGAGACTCAGAAAGATCACAGGTAAGCAGCAGAGCCTAGATTCAGACCTAGGCAAGTCTGACTTCACGGGCTGAGTTTTCTCACTCTGCTAGGTGGGGCTGGAGTGTGACAGGCACCCCAGGTCTGGGGCTGTGAGTGGGCAGTGGTCTGGTTAGAGGCCCCGAGATGGGATTTTCCTGAACCTCACACCTTCATCAGGGAAGCAGACGTGCGACTGGGGACCCTGCTGTCCCGGCCCAGCTGCAGTGCTCAGGTCCCACATCTGTGCAAATGGGGGTGAAAAGGAGGTGACAGGCGCTGGCATGTGGACACTTGCCCCCACAGCTTGCATGGCAATGTGCTGGAGCTGGAGCTGGAAGCAGGTGCACAGAATGTCCCTGGGTCTCTGAGGACAGGGTGAGACCATCCTCACCTTCCTTGGTTACCTGACCTGAGCAGGGTGGGGGCCCGTGGCTGCTGCCCACACCACTTTGGTGGCTCAGTTTTGTGCTCAGTGTTCTCTCGATGTCAACTTGAGAAACCTTGGATCCTCTGCCTCTGTTCTTCCTGCTCCCGACCTCCTCCTCGCACCCTTATTGCAGATGAGATGGGGTGGGCCAGGCTAGGCTGGGCCTGGATTCTTCTTTTGGGTTGGGGCCCAGGAAAACATAGGCAAGTGTGCAGGGGAGTGGTGTCTCTTGGGGACAAACAGGCTGTGGGGTGTGCCACGGCTTCGGGGCTCCTGAACACGTCTCCAGGGCTGGGGAGCCGCTGTGGGCCTCCCTGGGGCCAAAGGCACTGCTGTCCCCATTTTGGGAACCGAGCCCCATGACCTGAGCATACCTAGGGCTTTGACGCAGAGTCTTCCTGGGACCAGGCCTCACCTAGAGGCCCCCTAGTGAGTCACAGCTGGCAGCTGTCCTTGCCTGCTCCGTTCCCATCTCCTCCACCTTCTCGCCTCTGAACTTGACACCATTGGTGGCAGGGTCTGGACCTGACCAACTGTGCTGTCACGCTGGGGTGACAGCAGGTTACAGATCAGAACACCTGGACTGGGCCCCACCCCTTCCTGCCTTTGTGTTCTTGACAAGCCACCTCACCTCTCTGACCTCAGCTTAACTTACAGAGCTGAGCTGAGCAGCAGTTAAGGGGCCTTGGAGCTACAAAGGGGGCCCAAATATTACCAGCGTCTCTCCAACCCCCAAAGATGCTCCCACTGGCCAGACTTCCCTCTTGTAAGGTCACCAAAGCAAATGACACTACCCATCTCCCTCCCTTCCCCATCATAACCCAAATGAAACACACAAGCAGGGCCATTGATACTATGAGCTTTTAATTAGTATCTTCCTCCTTATATTTGAGGAAGAAAGGAGGACGCCCCACAAGGACCTTCTTCAGCTTGGAGGGGCAGGGACAGAATAGGGCAGAGGAGGGTAGTGGGGGCAGATGCAGAGCTGACAGTGCGGCTTCCCAATCCTCTCTCTAGTGGCGGGATGGCCAGGCCTACACAGGAAGTCTGGAAACACACAAAAAAATCACCAACGAGCTGCCACATCCTTTGCCCAGGTCTCACAGAGAGCCTCCCTCCAGGTTTCCATGGGCTCCCGAGGCCGCCACCAGATGGGAGCATTGAGCAATGTTCCTTTTCCTTTTCCAGCCACCTCCCTCCTCTCTCAGTCCTTTACTACCCCCTTCCCTGCCTGCTTTTTCCTCTCCCTTCATTTCTCCTGCTACCAAACAGATCCCGGGGCTTTTGTCTGCTCTATGTTCAAGGAAGCCAGTGGATACGAAAGCACACCATCCATCAGATAGAAACTCCAGACAGCTGTGAGTCCAGCAGAGGGGTGCGTCTGCGGGCCCCGGGACGAGGGCATCTGTGTTGGGGCACTAAGAGCTGGGCAGTGGCTAACATCTCTCTGTGGTCCTGGCACCCAGTAAGCATTCAGAGAACGTCCACTGAGTTCAACTGAACTAGATCGACAAACCAATGCAGCCAAGGAGAAGAAATATGTATTCTGCTGGTGCCGTGGTGGCCTCAGCGGCAAGTTGACCACCACCCAAAGGCACCCGTTCCAGCAGCTTCCACTCAGGGCAAGTCATGTGCTGGGCTGGACTCTGCCTCCAGCTTGCCACTGCCCATGCCCCTAACCCCAAGTGGGCTCTGCTCACAGCAATCGAGGACGCTGTGGGAAAGGTGTCCCATTAGTCCCTGGGCCCTCCTATCTCTCCCCACCTACCCCCTTTGCAAGCCAATCCATTCAACTGTTCCTGTGACCAGCACACAGCGACCATCGCTTAAACCCTTTCTGGGAGACTGGCTGGGGGAGGGTGGCTGGGAGAGCTAGGGGTGTGGGGCCAGTGAGGGGAGGAGGAGAATGTCTGAGCAAGTTGGTGGTCAGGAATAACTTCCGTGTGTCCACTGACTTCTCCTTTTGTCCGCCTGAGCTAAAAAAGATATGAACCCCTTATTGAACCCAAAGAATAGACGCTGATCTGAGACCCTCTGTGGCTTTTTCTCTGACACATCGGTTGACGTTTCCCGGCTGGCCCAAGCCTGTCTAATCTGACCTCGCCCAGTCTGCTGAGAGGCATTGGGGTGGATAGGTGGAGGAAGGCCAGGGAGGGGGCCAAGGAGGTGGGGGGGCTTCAGTGCAAGCCAAGAAACTCCTTGAGGACGTCACAGGTCTTCTTGTGCATGACCTCGCGGAGCTTCCTGACCCGGCGGGCACTCGACGCACCCACAAAGCTATCGGGGCGCAGCATGGCCATGCCGCCGTCCACCTCCCCCATGATGATGAGTGGTGTCTCGCTCACGGTCACGTTAGGGCAGGGGCATGCCCAGTCCACGTGGAGCAGAGTGACCTCCAACGGCTCCCGGCCCAGGAACTTGAGGCCCATTTTCTCATCCTTTAAGACTTCGTCCACAGTCACCAGGGCGCGGCCCGAGTCAGGCTCCTCGGTCAGCTCAGAGACTCGGCCCAGGATGACAAAGTCGCTGCGACAGAAGCTGGTAACGAGCTTCTGCCTAGGCTTGCAGGCCCGACAGCGCTGGTTCCCTCTAGGGAAGGGGCACGACTCCTCACAGGCCTCACGGCTCTCAAAGTTGTTGCCATTGCCCTCGCAGCCACCATAGACAAAGGACTGGCACTGGCCCGTCTGGCTGTTGTAAGCCCAGCGAGGCGCGTAGGCTTTGCAGGGCCCCTGCAGGGCGGGCAGGCTGCACGCGGCCAGCGGCCCACTCATGCAGGCCAGCATGCAGGCCTCATAGGTCTCAAAGTGGTTGAGGTTGCGGTGGCAGTGGCCAAAGGTGAAGGTCAGGCAGTTGTTGGCCTGGGCGTCGAAGTGCCAGCGGGTCTGCTCTTCACCACAGTCCTCGCTGTCGGGGGGCTTCAGGCACTCGGCTGCCGGGAAAGCCGTGCCATTAGGGCTGCTCTCTGAGGTGGCCACAGCCTGATGTCCCCTGACCACCGACAGCGGGAAGTCGGCCCTCAGGACCCCGGCCGCGTTCCTGGCCGTGCAGGTGTAGATCCCAGCATCCTGCAGCTGGGCGTTATAGATGACCAGCTGGGCAATGTTGGTGACCACCACGTTGCCACGCACATGGTTGGGCCGCATGACCACGTTCTCCCGATCCTCCAACTGCTTCTCCCAGGTGATCTCAGGCCGGGGCCGGCCCACCACATCACAGAGGAAGCTCACCGTCTCACCCATGGTGACCGACTGGTGCACAGGGTGGTTGAGCAGGGCTGGGGCCGCCATGTCCAGTTCAGGGGTCTCTGGGGAGGCTGTGGTGGGGTGCATGGTGGTCTCAGGTGGTGGGGGGCTGGTGTTGGGCCAGGTGAAGTGATAGCGGCAGGTTACAACGGCCAGCGTGATGCCTTTGGAGCAGGCCTCGGCATCCATGTAGCAGCGGTTATAGTAGGTGAGACCATCCGAGGCACAGGTAAAGCTGGGCTCCTTCTCACAGCGGTCTTTGCATTTACACACGGGCTGGCCATCCCAGATGTCACACTCAGAGCCCTGCTGCAGACACATGAAGTGGTCACACGTGGCCTCCTTGGGCATGCCCACTGGGCCCTTCTTCCCTTTCACGTCCATGTAGCGGGCCGCCACACAGCTCTTGGTCCCACACACATTGGGGCAGCACTTCTCATAGGCCTCACACTCCTGAAAGAGCCAGAGACAGTGGCCTGAACAGGGAGGAGGAGGAAAGGAGGGGCTCCCTATCCTACCCCATGGTTTATGGGGAGGTGAACTAACATGTACTCCCTATCTAGTGGGAGCAAAACATTTGAAAATAATGACGAATGCATACATAGCATCTCCTACGTGCTAGGCCCTCGTGTAAGAACGTTGACATCCGTGAGCTTGCTGTGCTCATCACAAGCCAGAGGAGGTTACAGCCATTATCTCCACTCTACAGACGATGACTGAGGCACAGAGAGGCTAAGTAGCTTTCCCAAGGTCACACAGCTGGCAGGGTCGGAAGGGGTGGGCCAAAGACTCTAAGAGAAGTTTTCCTACAACCATTTGACAGATGAGACTGCAGACTCAGAGAGGCGATGCCCAAGTTCACAGAGATGGGAAGTGGCAGAACAAGGCTCCAAGCTCCCAGTGGAAGGGATCGATAAATGGCGTTTTTTTTTTTTCTCCTGCATCATATAGCACAAATGAGGTCTAGCTTGAACAAGTAGGCCTGCCTTTCATCTCTTTCCCATGGGAGCGAGGATGCCTTGCCGACTAGAAGAGGTCACGTTAGAGGCTGAGAGGGGAATGCCCCGGGACTTTATCCGAGGTGATCCACACCTCTCCTCCCCTCAAGGAGACCGACACACACGGGGAACAGAGGCTGTGAGAGGGCCCAGACTGATCCACAGCCAACAGTCAGGGCAGGCATGACAGGTCCCGCACGCTGGGTCTCACAGTCACAGGATCTGCCAGGCCCAGGTGTCGGCTCCATGTAGGACCTTTCACGGGCAAAACAACAAGAAAAAATGTCCCCTTGTGTGGCAAAGGTCAGCAAGGCCGTCAGCGAGGACTTGCCAGGCCGTAATCCCCTCTGATTTTCTGTGGAGCCACGTAAAGCATTAGTTTAATTCCTCGAAATTAGCAACATGCTCCTGGAGCCGACACAAACAAGGATTTCACGTGGTGTTTTCGACAATAACACATCGTACCCACTGGGCAGGCAGGCAACGCTCCTAATCCTCCACCAGGTAGTAACTCTGTGAATTACTCCCCACCAGGGCTGGCCTCTTGTCATTCCAACTTTTATTTCAGCCTCTTTGACATTCCACATCAGCTAAGAGGGGGGAAGTGTCCCCCCACCCTGGCTGCACGGAGCCTGCCTGCTTGACTTGTTTACTGTTCTACCCCTTTCGGCTCAGAATGGGGACTTTGTTTTGCAGCCCTTATTTGGCATAGTCTTCTAGGCCACACCAGGGGAGGCTTTGGGACAGGGATGGGCAGCTCTCAGGAGAGGGACCCCACAGGGAATGGAGGGCAGGAAAGGGAGTGGGAGCAGGAGAACCTTCTCCTTGGCCTGAGCCTTATCCCATTCCCTAAGACGTTCAGGACCCGGAGGTCCATGAAAGCCTGGGTCCTTGGGCACCAGAGGAAAGGTACTTCTGGCCACAGGGAACCTAGAGGGGGTCCTTAGAACACTTCCGTGTAAGGAGGTCAGAATCTCCCCAAGGGCTGTCTGGATCCGCAGCCCTCCACAGGTGCCTTCTCCCCAAGACACACAAAATCCACCAGAGTCTCACCATCCCCAAGCCCTACCTGGTTTATCAGACCTGCCTGTGCCTGCAAATGTAGCCAACTAATCGCGTGACCTTGGCCAGATGGGAGCAGCCACCACTCCTCCTGACTTCTCATCTTCCTTTCA
The DNA here is from genome assembly GCF_049350105.2 of Macaca mulatta. Classification (NCBI taxonomy): domain Eukaryota; kingdom Metazoa; phylum Chordata; class Mammalia; order Primates; family Cercopithecidae; genus Macaca; species Macaca mulatta. The sequence goes on from NC_133421.1 coordinate 59,174,216, forward strand.
CTTGGCACCACCATTGCCCACTGGGGGCATCTGTCCTGGGAGGCCTAAGAATTGTCCTTGGGCACTGTGAGGTTGAGGCCACTCTCTGCAGGTCAGCCCTCTGCTCTCCTGTGAGTAAACCAGGCATCTACGGGGGCACCATTGTTTCTCGTGTTCCCTGGAGATGCCCCAGCCTGGACCTGGAGCCCGGGGAGACTCGGTGCTGCCCTCAGAGCCGGCCAGGCTGGGCAGGAAATAGCTCTGCCTGGAGCAGGTACAGGTCCCACAGCCTGTTGCCCCAGAGGGGGCGGGCAGGAATGGCCCTAGGGAATGACTCGGGAACTAGAAGAGAACCGGCCCTGCCCTGTGGCATTGCCCTCTGATGCAGAGCAGAAGGCAGGACCAAGGAAGCTGACAGGCTGAAACGTGGTTTCCTTCCTCCCGGGACACCAGAGCATCCATTCAGAGCTGCTCCTGCTTGGCCTGCCATCAGCCTGGTCTGCTCTCAGGCTCAGGGTCCAAACTCCTGGGGAGGTGGCCTGGAGTCCAATGCAACCAAAGCTTTGTTGTTAAACATGGGTTCCAAGCCCACCGTTCCCTCACTGGCCATGGCACCTGTGCCCTCCCTGCCTGACTCTGTGTCCACTCTCTCACCTGTGAGTGGGCTTCTGATGCCCACCATGCTGACCTGTCGTGTCAACACACATGACATGCCTGGCACGGTGCTGGCCCACAGCAGCCCTCAGCATGCATGAAGGAGGAATCCTCAGGCTTCAGTCCCTGATGAAGTGGGACATCGCTCCCACCTCTCCTTCCAGGCTTCAGTGTTAATAGACAGGATGGTGCCCTGTTTCTCTCCAGGTGGATGGGGCCTGTGTTCCTTCACCTTCCTGGGCCCTGCAGGGCACTACTGCATGGTCCCCACCCTGTGGCTCCCACCCCCATCGCTCACAGGCTCACATGGTCTATCTCTGGCTTCTGGACCTCACTCACCTGGTCCGCCTCACACTCCAGCTTCTGGATCCCACTCACCTGGTCCGCCTCACGCTGCGGCTTCTAGACCCCACTCACCTGGTCCATCTCACACTCTCGCTTCTGGATCCCACTCACCTGGTCCATCTCACACTCTCGCTTCTGGATCCCACTCACCTGGTCCGCCTCATGCTGCGGCTTCTGGATCCCACTCACCTGGTCCACCTCACGCTGCGGCTTCTGGACCCCACTCACCTGGTCCATCTCACACTCCAGCTTCTGGATCCCACTCACCTGGTCCGCCTCACGCTGCGGCTTCTGGATCCCACTCACCTGGTCCACCTCACACTCTCGCTTCTGGATCCCACTCACCTGGTCCGCCTCACACTCTCGCTTCTGGACCCCACTCACCTGGTCCACCTCACATTGTGGCTTCTGGACCCCACTCAGCTGGTCCACCTCACATTGTGGCTTCTGGACCCCACTCACCTGGTCCGCCTCACACTCCCGCTTCTGGATCCCACTCACCTGGTCCGTCCCACACTTTCACTTCTGGATCCCATTCACCTGGCCCATCTCATACTGCGGCTTCTGGACCCTACTCACCTGGCCCTCCTCACACTCCCGCACAGTCCCCACCCCACGGCTCCCACCCCCATGACTCACAGGCTCACGTGGCCCATCTCTGGTCTCTGAACCCCACTCACCTGGTCCGTCTGACACTCCCGCCTGCAGGTGCTCTGTGCGTCCACCCAGAGGTTGGGATTCATGTCGTTGGGGCAGATACCGGCGTGGGAATAGCGGATGGGTGGCAGCGCCAGGCTTCGCGGGGGCACCCCGAGCAGCAGCAGTAGCAGCAGCAGCGCTGCCACCTGCTCCCAGCGAGACCAGAACGGGCGACACCTTAGGGCCCACATGGTGCAGGCTGGGGCGGCTAGAGACCTCCCCTGAAACGATGCCAGGATCTGGGGCCCACCAGGACCTTCCTCTCAGAGGCTGCAGACACCTGCCCTCCCCACCCCAGCAGGTTTCCTGCTCAGGCTGCTGCCGCTGCTGCCTCCACCAAGTCAGCACAGCCTGCAGGGCTGTGCGGCTTCAGATAAAAGAAAGGTCTTTGGAAGGAAGCTCCCTCTCCTGAGTGTGCAGGGAGAGGAGCCGCAGCAGGGGCCCGCGCCCGGATTTATATCCTGGGCGCGCCACCCGAGTGGGAGCCAGCTAACCTGATGCCTGTCACAGGCAGGCTGCTGGCGCCTCTGTCCCGTGGCTGATCACAGACTTATTGCAGAAGGGGGGGAAAAAAAAAAAAAGAAGCTGGAAGCAGTTTAGGCAGCGTATCTGGCACGGTGGGACACCTGCTTGTTTTTGACTCCAGGAGGCCTTTAACCCCTTCAAGGGCCAGAAATGGCATGTGCTTTGCGGGGAGCTGGCTCCAGGACACGCAAGCTCACTCTGAAGGAGGGCTTGTTTCCCTTTCCCCCACCTCCTTGGGGCTGGGCCCCCTCCTCCCCTTTGGCCACCTCTAAAGAACACACAATCGCTTGTTACGAGGAGGGACCCGCAGCCGCCGGGTTAGCATCGCCCGGCTTGATAGTACATTTGAGAGCAAATGACGTGGAAAAACAACAAGTTCACGGCCATTCCAGGGCGGGCCTGCGCCGCGCTGTGCCCTGTAAGCCGACTCCCACCCCGGCCCCGGCCCTTTGTAGGGGGTGTGCACACGGACAGTTCCGTATCTCTGTGTCCAGGGCAGTTTGCGTCTTAAGTTCCAACTTCAGTTAATTTCCCCCAAATCATTCCAGAGACACATACCAGATATGCTCTGGTTCCCCCGGCGGCTGGGACGGATCACATTCCTCCCTCTTCCATCGACACACCAAGAAAACCTCCGCGGTCACAGTGTCTCAGGACTGTGCCGGAGTCCAGCTGCCCTCGCTGATGACCACAGTGGCCACTCTTCGGTGAGCTCCTTCTGAGCTGCCAGCCGTGTCTGGCCTCCCCTACTTCCCAAAGGAGGTCTGTGGTCGAAGAAGGAAAGCGACTTGCCCAAGGTCACATACACTGAGCAGTCCTGGTGGCACCAGCTGCCAGATGCACTGGGCTCTTCACACGTGCGGGTTCTCTGAATGCAACATCTCATTTAATCCTCACAACAAACTGCACCTCCATTTCAGATCTGAGGAAAGGACTCACAGAGAGGCTAAGCAACCTGCCCATGTCGCACAGCTACCCCACCACGGTACAGGAAACAGGGACACCAGCTTGCTGGGTGTGGGCAGGGGCCTTTTAAAACCACCCCTCCCCCATCCATCTGTCAGAACTGCTGTCAAGGCACAGCCCAAACTCTGGTTTTCACAGACTGGACAAGAAATTTTTGAAACATCAGGGGCTATATTTGTGGAGGGGCCGGGAAGAGAGCCAGAAGCTGCCAGGGGCTGGGGGCGATTTCTCCCCCATTTGGCAGCAAATGGCTTGTATCTAAAATGCCACAGAGCAGCCTGCAGTCTGAGTGTTTTCGCGTTGGTCACTCGATCCTGGGGGTGGGGGGTGGAGGCGCATAGAACCCCGAAAGACAGGTACCTTTCCAAGGCCAAACCACAAGGACCTTGGGGACAGTAGGTGGGGTGACCCCCACATGCATCAGAGACAGAAGGGATCCTGAAGGTAATCTCGCTTTACAGCTAAGGAAACTGAGGCCTGAACCCAGGCCACTCCTTCCCCCACGTCCACTTTCCCCTTCAGGAACACAGCTCCCCGTCTCACAAGACTGTAAAACGGCCATGGGACCCTTGCTTCCACGCCCAGACCCTTCCTCTTCCCAGCCGGGCGGGCGCTGCCTTCTCCTCGCCTGAGCTGGTTCCTTCCCGTTGTGCGGCCATTCTGCAGGATCTGTCTTTTCTGCTTATGTCAAATCGCTAATGAAGGGTGTCAGATCCTAATCCTCTAAATTATTGGAATAAACTTCCCTTCGAGGCCAGTCCCCGTAATGAAGCCAGACAGCGGGCGACGCCGGCTGCTTTGAATTCCCTGTAATTTCATCAGCCCGCGTTCCAGCTGCTCTGCGCGGGGGCCTTCACACAGCCCTTGGACAAACGTGGTTTGCGCAGCCTCCTTTGATAGCACAAAGGGAAATGGACAGTGACACATTTCTAAGCAGGACTTAGAAAAACTGTCACAGCCCCATTAGGCCAGGACAAGTATCCAAGGAGAGGAGGCTGATTTTTGGGCAGTCCCAAGACACCATTAGAGGGCGTGGGAGAGATGAGAGAGGGTGGGAGGAGGGGAGGTGCCCAGCAGAGGTGTGGGGGTGCTGAGGAGAGTGGGAGAGGGGCACAGGGCAGGGCAGGGGAAGCTTGGCCTTCCCACGCCCACTGCTGGTGCTGATGGAGAACGCCCCTGCACCCAGCCGGGTCCTGTCTCAAGCCATGGGCCTCTCCTTTCCGGGCCCGGTTCCTGGACATTCTGCCCAGAGAACTCTCAAAGCAGCATTGGGGAAGAGAGGGGCCCAGAACACCCTGACTCTCCCTCCAGCCCTTCCAAGTCTCCCACCAAAACACAGCTCAGAATAATAAATAACATCTGATCGGCCTGGAGCCCACACAGCGTTTTCACCTGCACATTGCTGCTGACCCCACCGCAGCCCCAGGAGGGTGCTCTCTGGTGCGGGAGAGGAAACCAAGTCACAGAGAGGTTAGGCTGGGCCCTCCTCCCGCCCACTCCAGGCCTATGGCCTCCACACAGGCCGTGCAAGCTTCCAGCCCCTCCAGAAAGCGACCCCCAGCCCACGCTGGCCGCCCCACCCACTGGCTTGTTTATAAGCTGTTTGGAAGTGCTTTGAAGTTTCCTCCTCCCTCCCAGAGGCCCTTGGAACTGGCTCCGGATCTGCCTCCTTCTCTCTCTCCCCTCGGTGTGTCTGTCTGTCTGTCTGATTCTGTGTCCCTCACACTCTTCCCTGTGGGTAGTGTGGGCCCCACTCTCACCAAACCCACGGTACCAAAGGTGGGCCCAGCGGGAGTGGCTCAGCGGCACATGCCCACTGTCCACCGGGTCTCCTCCACTCGGGCCACTGGGAGCAGAGGCTGGGCTGGGTCTACTGAGCAGAGGCCTGGCCTCGGGCATGATCTGCCTTTTCCCCTTTTCCCAAGAACACCAGGCACAGCTCTCCTACCATTCAGGATGAGAGGTCAGAGAGTGCTGGGCTCAGCCCCATCTTGGAAGGGCCCCTCCACCCCCACCACTGTCACAGGGTGGAAAACCACGGACTCTTCACGCCTCCCAGGGTGGGTTCAAACCTGCTCTAGAAGCCGTGGGAGGAGGTCACCAGGTCACTCTGGGTGACCCTTGACCTCAGGTTCACCTTGACATTAACAACTCCTGAGCTGCTAGGGTCTTGACAGGACAGCACAGCTGACACCATTTCCCAAGTCAGCCAACCCCCAGCAGCCACGAGGGGGAGGCACAGAGGTGCCACAAGAGTATCTTGGGTGCCACGTGGCTTATGCACACCCCACACCCACACTCCTACCTCACACTGCACGTGCTCCCTCTCTTTCTTTCCAGAAAGGTTTTTTAGAGCACCTACTGTGTGCTAAGTTCTGGGCACATCGAAACCAGTAACAGGCCGGGCATGGTGGCTCACACCTGTAATCCTAACACTTTGGGAGGCTGAGGTGGATGGATCACTCGAGGTCAGGAGTTTGAGAGCAGCTTGGCCAACATGGTGAAATCCCATCTCTACTAAAAATAAAAATAAAAAAAATAGGCCGGGCGCAGTGGCTCACGCCTGTAATCCCAGCACTTTAGGAGGCCGAGGCGGGCGGATCACGAGGTCAGGAGATCGAGACCACCCTGGCTAACACGGTGAAACCCCGTCTCTACTAAAAATACAAAAAATTAGCTGGGCGTAGTGGTGGGCGCCTGTAATCCCAGCTACTCTGGAGGCTGAGGCAGGAGAATGGCGTGAACCCAGGAGGCGGAGCTTGCAGTGAGCCGAGATCACGCCACTGCACTCCAGCCTGGGCGACAGAGTGAGACTCCCTCCCCCCCGCCAAAAAAAAATAAATAAATAAAAATAAAAATAAAAAAATAAAATAAAAAAATAGCTGGACGTGGTGGTATGAGCCTGTAGTCCCAGCTACTTGGGAGACTGAGGCAGAAGAATTGCTTCAACCCAGGAAGTGGAGGTTGCATTGAGCCAAGATCACACCATTGTACTCCAGCCTGAGCAGCAGAGCGAGACTCCATCTCAAAAATAAAAAAGAAAGAAAAAAAGAAAAGAACAACCATCTTTGTCCACAGGGCAGGTACCGTCTAGTCTAGAAAGCCAGCATGCAGAAATAAGAACGGGGAATGCTGGTGGGGAGCCCTCTCAGCGCTGGGGAACAGAGAGGAGGGAGAGGCCTGGGGTCTGCTTTTGCACATCCATGACATTGGGTGGGGCCCAAGCCTGAGCAGAATCTCAAAGGAGAGAGGGCGTTTCCTACACCTCTCCTTGGAAAGGCCTGGCCCACACCACAGTCTCCTCCGCCAAGGCCCTTCCTCCACAGCGCCCAGGCCTCCGGAAAGGGGAAGTGACAGGGACGTCAGCAGGTTTAGGAGATGAGGTGGGGGTGGGAGCTGCAGGTCTTGCAGGCGCTGCACGGGGTGGCCCCAGCAAAGTACACCCCAGCGGCCCATTCTGGTCTGCCCTGCTTGGGCCCCAGACCTGAGCCAGCCACATTTTCTCCCAAATGGATGGGGGAAGCCAGCCCCCCAGGAGTCCCTCCCGCCCTGATCTTGGTCATTTAAACATGTTTGGGGAGGAGGGGCAGGAATTGGGGTGCTGAGAAAGAAGGAAGTCCTAGTCAGGGTGCTGAGACGGCAGCCCAGGTTGCCTCAGCTAAAGGCAGTGATTAGTCAGACCCAAGCCAGAGAATTCAATAAAGCCAGCGGCTCATTACCCAGCTGGGGACCCCCTGCCTGCGCGGCCTCGGGCCTGGGTTACATTACAGGACTGCGTGAACTCTCCCCTCTGAGTGAGGCTGCACCGGGCCTTGGAATAATTATGGGGCCTCAGCAGATGGTGGAGATGGATGGGGGAGGCCTTCAGCTGTGAGACACGTGACCCATCTGCATCTGTGTGGAACAGGACATGGGAGGGTCCTCGCTGAGCAGAGAGGTAAAGCAGGGCCCGTCCTGAATCCAGATCTGAGAATGATGGGGTTGTCAGGGGTGGGGCATGGCCCAGTGTCCCGGGCCAGCTGGGCCTCCTTGGAGACCGTTGTCTGGGCCAGGGAGGTCTACAGGTACAGTGAGCCTCTGGAAGCTGGAGTCCTGCAGTCTGTGTGTCAGGAACCCAGAAGAGGAGGCAATTCTGGGACAGCACAATTCTGGGCTCCTTTGGGCATTCGAATGTCTTCCTAGAGGATTTGGAGCCTGTGTCGGGCTCCTCGCCCACTCGGGAAGCTCCATGGTGCTTGGGTTGAGCACTGTGCAAGGAGTCGGGGCCCTGGGCTCTCCTGCTGGTTTGCCATCATTTCACTGTGGGGACCACCTCTATTTCCCCATCTGAGGCCCCTTCCAGCTGCCTCTTCTGTGATCCCGTGTCCTGACTCCTCCAGCTTTGCCTTGATGGAATCAGCTTCAAAAAGCCCTGTGCAGCTCTTAGCCAAGACAAACACCGGAGTGCAGAAGGCAGAAGGCCATGAGGCTGCGGGGCTGGGGCCGGCTCCACACCCTGTTCTGCTGGGACACAGCGAGGGCGGGTTTCCACTCTTCCCAGGCCTGCAGGAATGCCACAAACAGAGGCACGGCCTCTCTCCCGCTCGGGTCTCCCCCACCCTAAAAGCTTCCCCAGCTACTCTACTCGCCACACTCTGGAGCTCCTGCCTTCCTCCATTCTCCCTTTGAATGACAGGGAAATGAGAAGGTCTGAGACTCTTGGGCCTGTCTGCTTCCCTGCCTGCTGCTGGGCAAACGAGGACAAGCTCTCTAAAGTCAAATGCACCTCTCACACTCATTCCTACAATACAAAACGTCCAATGAAGCCTGGGTGCGGTGGCTCACACCTATAATCTCAGCACTTTGGGAGGCCAAGGTGGGCAGGTCACCAGAGGTCAGGAGTTTGGGACCAGCCTGACCAACATGGTGAAACCCCGTCTCTACTAAAATTACAAAAATTAGCCGGGCATGGTGTCGAACGCCTGTAATCCCAGCTACTTGGGAGGCTGAGGCATGAGAATCACTTGAACCTGGGAGGAGAAGGTCATGGTGAGCCAAGATCGCGCCACCACACTCCAGCCTAGGTGACAGAGCGAGACCCTGTCTCAAAAATAAAAATAAAAAATAAAAACAGAATGTCCAATGGCTGTGTGGGGGTGAGCTGGAGTAGGGATGAGAAACAGGTTTCTTTCTGACTGATCGTGATTCCAAGACTTGTGGCTTAAAGATAGCTTCCCCATGCCTTCGAGAGGAGGCCAAAGCATTTTTCTGGACTGCCGTGACCTTCTGCCTCAGTTTACTTCTCCGGTCTTATCATTTGTCCCTCTTACTCTCAAACTCTGGAGGCTGCAACATCGTGCTTCCTGACCTTTAAAAGCTCTCCACAGTACTCCCCCTTCCGCCTCACACGACATTGTCCTCTGTGCTAAACAATCTCACCCCTGGCCCGCTCTGTCTTCTCCCAGCCCACTGCTTCCTGACCCACTTCAGAAACAACATCTTTCAGGGGGCCTTCCTGACTTTAAATGACAAAGCAAAACAAAACAAAAGCCACAACTGGGTTGTAAAATACAGGTAAAGTTTAAATGTTCAATGTAGCGGGCTGAGTGGTGCTCCCCCCCGCCCCCCACCCCTGCCAAATAGATCTATGTTCTAACCCCCAGAGACGGTGACCGTGACCTCATTTGGGAAAAGGGTCTTTGCAGATGAAATTAAGGATCTTGAGATGAGATCATGCTGGATTACCGAGGAGGGCCCTAAATCCAGTGACGGGTATCCTTACAAAGGCAGCGAGAGAATGGAGACACAGAAGACGGGAAAGTCATGTGCAGATGGAAGCAAAGATTAGAGCGATGCACCCACAACCCCAGGAACACCTGAGCCCCCAGAAACTGGAAGAGGAAAAGGAGTCTCCCCTAAAGCCTCTGGAGGGAGCGTGGCCCTGCCAACATGGTGGTTTCAGACCTCCAGCCTCCAGAACTGTTAGATAATACATGTGTGCTGTTTTAAGCCACCAAGTTCCTGGTCATTTGTCAAGCAACCCCAGGAAATGAACACACCTGCCTAAAACTCTTCAATGGCCTCTCCTGGTCAGAATTAAATGCCACAACGACCCTGAGTTGCCCCTTTTAGGTTCATCCTAAAAATACTCAATGAACTGCCTCTCCAGAAGTGTGTTGTTTTCTGAGAACTGTGCTTTTTTAAGCACTGAGTTGATAGACTCAGTGTTTTAAAAATCTTAAAAAAAAAAAGCTGTGGTTGTTGTTGTTTTACTCTTTAACAGAAACCGAGAGTCAAGATGATCTCAATGTAAAGACACTCGGTAGAATGTGGGTGGCCAGAACAGTTGAGAACGGAGCTCAGCTGCTGAGAGCTTTGATTCACCCCACAGGGCCGGAGGTGCTGGTGGCATGGGACGAACTTTTGGGAGGCAGGTACTGAGCGAGGGGCTGAGCTGAACGGAGCCCACCTCTCATCTGTAATCCTTAGGGAAGAAAGCCCCGCTGTGGCAGGGGCTTTCAAATATTTTGAGTGCAACACATAGTGAGAAATACTTTTTTTTTTTTTTTTAATTTGAGATGGGGTCTCCCTCTGTCACCCAGGCTGGCGCAATCTCTGCTCACTGCAACCTCCACCTCCTGGACTCAAGCGATCCTCCCACCTCTGCCTCCTGAGTAGCTGGGACCACAGGTGCACACCACCATGCGCAGCTAATCTTTTGTATTTTTGATAGAGATGCGGTTTTGCCACGTTGCCCAGGCTGGTCTCGAATTCCTGGGCTCAAGAGATCGCCTGCCTCAGCCTCCCAAAGTGCCGAGATTACAGGTGTGAGCCGAGGCACCTGGCCAGAAATACATTTTTCACTGTGATTCGGTACACATATTCATGTGAATAACTGAAACAAAAGTTTCACAAAGCCATAGTTGCCCTTTCTATACATGATGCACTCCATCCACTGGTGTGATTTTGCTAGGGCCACCCGTGCAGAGCCGGCAAGACCTGCAGCTCCCAGCCCCACCCTGTCTCCTAAACCTGCTGACTCCTCTCTCATCTCCACTTTCCAGAGGCCGGGGTCCCATGGAGGCGGGGGCCTTGGCCGAGGAGGCTGTGCTTGGGTCAGGCCATTCCAAGGAGAAGTGTGGGAAATTCCTTCTCTTCTTTGCATGCAGATTCCAAAAGTCGAAGATCACTTGGGAAAGTTAGGAACAACCAAAGGCCAAGGGTTTGGGGGATTCTATTGTCATCATCTAAAAAGCCAAGGTGGCAGGATACAAAGTTAATATACAAATGTCAGTTGCTTTCCTTTATATCAGCAATGAACAATTGGAATTTGAAATTAAACAGAAACCACTTACATTAACATAAAAAATACTTAACGTCTACATCTTTTAAAAATATGTACAAGAGCTATGCAAGAAAAACTATACAACTGATAAAAGAAACCAAAGAAAATCTAAATATGGAAAGTCATATTCCAGCTGGGTACGATGGCTCATGCCTGTAATCCCAGCACTTTGGGAGGATGGGGTGGGCGGATCACCTGAGGTTAGGAGTTCGAGACCAACCTGGCCAACATGGCAAACCCTGTCTCTGCTAAAAATACAAAAGTTAGCCAGGTGTGGTGGCTCACACTTGTAATTCCAGCTACTTGGGAGGCTGAGGCAGGAGAATCGCTTGAACCTTGTAAGGCGGAGGTTGCAGTGAGCCAAGATTTAAAAAAAGAAGAAGAAAGACATGTTCCATGTTTATAGATTAGATTAGATTCAAAATTGTCAAGATGTCAGTTCTTCCCAACTAGATCTATAGATTCACTGCAATCCTGATCAAAATCCCAGGAAACTATTTTGTGATATCAACAAAATGATTCTAAGTTTATATGGAAAGGCAAAAAACCAGAACAGCTAACAATCCCGAAGAAGGGAAATAAAGTTGAAGGACTGACGTTACCCAACTTCAAGACTTGCTATATATTAAGCTGCAGAAATCAAGGCAACATGGTATTGGTTAAAGAATAGACATATAGATAAATGAGACAGAATACAGAGCCCAGAAATAGACTCATACAAATGTAGTCAACAGGTCTTTGACAAAGGAGCAAAAGCAATTCCATGGAGAAAGAACAGTCTTTTCAACAGACAGTGCTGGGCCAAGTGGACATCCATATGCAAAGAAACAAAAAAAACCAAAAAAAAACCAGTCTAGACATAATAGACCTTACATCTTTCACAAAAATTAACTAAAAACGAATCAAGGGCTAATTGTAAAACACAAAACTATAACATTTCTGGAAGATAACACAAAAGAAAATCTAGGTGACCTTCATTTTGGCAGTGACTATTTATTTATTTATTTAGAGATGGAGTCTTGCTCTATCACCCAGGCTGGAGTGCAGTGGCGCAGTCTCAGCTCACTGCAGCCTCCATTTCCCAGGTTCAAGCGATTTTCCTGCCTCAGCCTCCCGAGTAGCTGGGACTGCAGGTGGCCACCACCACATCCAGCTAATTTTTGTATTTTTAGCGGAGACAGGGTTTCATCATGTTAGCCAGGCTGTTCTCAAACTCCTGGCCTCAAGTTATCCACCCACCTCAGCCTCTCAAAGTGCTGGGATTACAGGTGTCAGCCACCACACCCAGGAGCAATGACTTTTTAGATACAATAACCAAAACATGATCCATGACAGAAAAAAATTGATGTTACTTTTGCCCTGCAAAATATATCATTAAGAGAATGAAAGCCTAGGCAACATGGCCAAACCCTGTCTCTACAAAAAATACAAACATTAACCTGGCATAGTGGCACCATGCCTGTAGTCCCAGCTACTTGGGAGGCTGAGGTGGGAGGATTGCTTGAGCCCAAGAAGTTGAGGCTGCAGTGAGCTGTTATTATGCCACTGCACTCCAGCTTGGATGATGGAGTGAGACCCCGTCTCAAAAAAGAAAAGAAGAAAAACACGAGCCAAAAATTGGCAGAAAGTGTTTGGAAAGCATATATCTGATAAAGAACTTGTATCCAGAATTCTAGAATATGTAAGAACTCTCAAAACTCAATAATAAGAAAATAAGCAACCAGTGAAAAATGGGCAGAATATTTGAACAGACACTTCACCAAAACAGGTATATAAATGGTAAATAATTGTAATGAAAGATGTTTAACATTGACCGGGTGCCGTGGCTCATGACTGTAATTCCAGCACTTTGGGAGGCTGAGGCAGGTGGATCACTTGAGGTCAGGAGTTCGAGACCAGCCAATATGGTGAAACCCCGTCTCTACTAAAAACACAAAAATCAGCTGGGTGTGGTGGCTCACGCCTGTAATCCCAGCACTTTGGGAGGCTAAGGCAGGAGAATTGCTTGAACCCGGGAGGCAGGAGCTGCAGTGAGCTGAGGTTGTGCCACTGCACTCCAGCCTGGGTGACAGAGCAAGACTTTGTCTCAAAAAAAATAAAAAATAAAAATAAATAAAAGATGCTCAACATCATTCATCATCAGGGAAATGCAAATTGAATACACATAAGAAATCATTACACACTAATTAGAATGGTTAAAATGTAAAAGCCTGGTCATACTAGGTATTGGCAAAGATGTGGAAGAACTGAAACTCTCATACACTGTTCCTGGGAAAATGAGTGCATTTGGCACCATTGTAAATGGTACAATTACTTCATAAATCAGTTTGCTTCTTAAAAATAGGGAAGTTAAACATACTTCTACCATTCCCCTCCTGGGTGTCTACACAAGAGAAATGAAAGGATGGTTCACAGAAGACTTGAACATGAATATTCATGGCAGCTTTATTTGTAATTGCCAGAAACTACAAACAACTTCAAAGGTGAATGTTTAAACACATTGCAATGTAGCCATACAATAGAATCCTACTCAGCAATAAAAAGGAATAAACTACTCATACATGCAATAATACAGATGAATCTCAAAATAATTACGCTGAGTGAAAGAAAATTGACCCAAAAGAGTATACTTTAAATATGTGCAGTATATTGTTTGTCAGTTGTACATAAGTAAATCTGGTTTTTATTTATTTGCTTGTTTGCTTGTTTGTTTTTTCTTTGAGACAGGATCTTGCTTTGTCACCCAGGCTGGTGTGCAGTGGTACAATTATGACTCACTGCAGCCTTGACTTCCCAGGCTCAAGAGATCTCCCAACTTCAGCCTCCCAAGTAGCTGAGACTACAGGTGCATGCCAGCATGCCTGGCTAATTTTTAAAATTTTTTTCCAGAGATGGTATCATTATGTTACCCAGGCTGGTCTTGAACTCCTGGGCGTACGCTATCCTCCTACCTTGGTCTCACAAAGTGCTGGGATGACAGGCATGAGCAGTCACACCCAGGCAAATCTGTCTTTTAAAATGTCAAACTCTGACCTTATCTATGAGTCTGCCTTTTCTGACCCCGTCCAGCCTCTCGGTCCTTATTCTGTCCCTCTCTGCTACTACTCTGCTCCAGCCTCATTGGCCTTCCCTCTCAAACATGATGGCTGTGTTCTTACCTCAGGGTCTTTATTATTAATATTTTTTTATTTTTTGAGATGGACTCTCACTCTGTCACTAGGCTAGCGTGCAGTGGCACGATCTCGGCTCACTGCAACCTCCACTTCCTGGGTTCAAGCGATTCTCCTGCCTCAGCCTCCTGAGTAGCTGGGACGACAGGCATGCACCACCACATCCAACTAATTTTTGTATTTTTAGTAGAGATGGGGTTTCACTATGTTGGCCAGGATGGTCTCGATCTCCTGATCTTGTGATCGGCCCACCTCAGCCTCTCAAAGTGCCGGGATTACAGGTGTGAGCCACCATGCCCGGTTGCCTCAGGGTCTTTGTAATGTGTCCTTTCTGCCCGAAGAGCTTTTCCCATAGTGGTGTTTTCTATTCATTCAAAGACTTCCCTCACTTCCTTGTCCATTGTTACACACACACTCACGCCTAGATTTTTGCCACCCTTTCCCCAAGTCACGTGACACTTCACCCTGTTTTATTTTCTTAAAAGCATTCACCATTGCATCAAGTGAGGTTCTTTTGGCTGCAAAAGCAGTAATGGAACACTCACCCAAAGTATCTCACATGTCAAGGGGTCCAAGAATGGGCAGTATCAGGGCTGGTTCAGCAGCTCAATAACACTAGGGCTTCAGGTCAGCCTTCCTGGAATTCTCTTGATCTTCTCCTCATGGTCACAAGATGGCTGCCATCACCAGAGGTGCTCACATGACAACATTCAAAGGCAGGAAGACAAGATGTGACAGAGGCCATTTGTGCACGCCAACCATCCCATGTGCTCCCTACATTTCCCAGCCTTTCTTGCAGTTAAGTTGAAGCCATGTAACTAGTTCTGGCCCATAAACTGTGACTGGAAGCAATGTTGGTGGGTGGAAGCTGTTAGCAGGAGCTTGAGGTCTTCATGCATTGCCTGATTCAAGCTCCCATGCTGGTATTTGGTGATGCCTCCAAACTATTTACTTTCCACATGAACACCAGTTTTAAGGGTTATAAGATGAAGAGATGAAGATGATGATAAGGGAAAGCCACTGCTTTGCCCAGGAATATGTCAGACCATAAGGCATGCACTCAAGTTAGAATTTCAAGGTTTAAAGTAAGCAATTATGGATAAGCCCTGGGAGTGTTCCTATGGGAAGCTCTTCCAAATGCAGCCTGAGGCTCTCGTCTCTGGTTCAACAGTGCCAAATTAGGCATCGTGGTGGATTAAAGATGGCCACAAATTCTTTGCCACTCCTTCAGTAGAGAGATGGGCTTTCCTTCAATCTGGCTGGTCCTACTGACTTTGGCCAACAGAATGTGACAGAAGTATAACTTCCAGGTCAAGCTTTAAAGATCATGACTTCCACATTTGCCCCTCTTTGAAGGTTTCCTCTTAGAAGCCAGCACTGTGTGAGAAGTCCAGCTATCATAAGACCACCATGTCATGAGGAAGTCCCAGCTAGCCACTTAGAGAGAAATACTTAGTGGATCTGTGGAGGGGCACCAAGATACCAGACATGTGAATGCATTTTCTTGGACCTTCCAGCCTAGCCCAGCTACCAGCTATGTAGTTAAATGAATTTAACTATTATGTAGTTGAATGAATGATCCCTAATATTTTTACCATTAGAAGTAAAGGCAAAAACCACAATTACTTTTGCGCCAACCTAACGTCACATAGAGCAGAAGAACAGCCCAGCTGAACTCTGCCCAAACTTCTGATCCATAGGATCATGAGCAAATAAAATGTTTTATACTACTAACTTTTGGGATAGTTTATTACAGAGCAATATACAGACTGGATGTAGTGGTTCATGCCTATAATCCCAACACTTTGGGAGGTGAAGGCAGGAGGATCACTTGAACCGAGAGTTTGAGACCAGCCTGGGCAACATAGCGAAACCCTTGTCTCAACAACAACAACAAAAATTCTTTTAAATTTATTTAAAAACAAAAAATAAAATGTAGAGCAATATACAAATGGAATAGATATGAGGGAACTATGGTGGAAGCCAGTTTCAGCTGCTCAGCTTCACTGCTCATGACGAATCAGGAGGCAGAGACAAGAATCCTGCCAGAATTCTCTTTTAGATATAAGATAGAATATCTGGGGCTCTTCTCAAAGCCTGTGCCCCTAGCAATGCTCATGACAGGGGTCTGGAGTGTGGGCTTAGAGGAAAGCACCATCAATAGCTTCTAAGCAAACAGATCATGATTATGATCCAGACCATAATGTTGGCTGGAGTAGACTTGAAATATGTGGCCAGCTCAGATTCTAGGGAACAGCATTGGAGGTTAAAAGCCCTATTTCCCATTAAAAGCAGAGGTCAGGTAAGGGCTTCTAGAGGAATTGACATCAATACTGAGACCTGAAGGATAAATCATAGTTAGCTGGACAAAGAGGGACATTATATGCAAAGGCTGTGAGATGGGAGGTGGCACAGAGCATTGGAGGAACTGGAAGACAGCATGGGTGACTGAAGAGGAGGGAGTCCACACAAGTCCAAGCGGGACTCAGAGGGTAGAATCTCTCACCCATGCCTACACCACCATCAGGAAGGAGGCTTTGATTTTACCTTCTATTTTAGAAAGGCTTGCTTTGCACTTTGAACTCTTTTGGGTTGATCTTGGGAGTGAAGATTTGAGGGAAACAACAACAACAGAACAGTATGTAGCTAAGTGAAGAGCTAGACCACAGAAAATATATATTAGTCACCACTCTAGCTTGTAGCAAGCAGATTGAAAGTCTCACAGGAGGCCGGGTGTGGTGACTCACGCCTGTAATCCCAGCACTTTGGGAGCCCAAGGTGGGCAGATCACGAGGTCAGGAGTTTGAGACCAGCCTGGCCAATATGGTGAAATCCCGTCTCTACTAAAATACAAAAATTAGCTGGGCGTGGTGGCAGGCACCTGTAGTCCCAGCTACTGGGGAGGCTGAGGCAGGAGAATCGCTTGAACTTGGGCGGCAGAAGTTGTAGTGAGCCGAGATCGCGCCACTGCACTCCAGCCTGGGCGACAGAGCGAGACTCCATCTCAAAGAAAAAAAAAAAGTATCGTGGAAAAGGTTCCTTTGTCCCCCTCAGAGGGTGTGCAATGGGGGTGTGACTCGCTTCTTCAGTGCCCCACTGCTCAAACCTCTAGGGGAACATACAGATGGGCAGGCTGTGGGGCTCTGACCCCACGGCAGTATCGAGGCGTGAATGTTTACAGCCGAAGCTCCAGTGGGCGTGTGTTACAGGATGCTCCTTTAGTTTTGCCATCTATAGGCAGCTTGGGTTAGCTCAACTAGACCTTCTACTTTGTCACTAGGACAGAGGATTTTCTGTATCCTGGGGTTTCTTGCCTTGGTATACCAGAAGCATCAGATCACATGTGGGCTTGGAGAATGAGTGCAAGGTTTTATTGAGTGGAAGTAGCTCTCAGCAGATGGGGGAGCCAGAAGGGAGATGGTTTTCCGCTGGAGTAGGGCTGCTTGGTGGCCCAGGCTCTCCTCCAACTGCCCCAGCCAAACTCTGCGTCCTTCTGCTGGTCAGTGACCTGCTAGCATGCCAGTGCCAGTGCGTTCCCCTTGACATCCAGCCGCCTGTGTGTTCCTCGGCCAATATGCTCCTCTCGATGTCCAGCCGCTTCTGTCTCTGCACTGCTAGGGTCTCAGGTTTTTATAGGCACAGGATGGGGGTGTGATGGGACAGGGTGGTCCTGGGAAATGCAACATTTGGGCACGAAAGCAGGAGTACCTGTCCTGACCTAGGTCCATGAGGGTGGAGCCCTAGCCAGGGACATGCCCTTCCTCTCCCCAACACTTCCCTTCCCCTCTTCCGTATCATTTAAAGGGACCATGCTCTTCCCTTCCCAGCACTTCCATATCAAAAGCAGAAGAACCCATGACTGTCCGCATTTGGGCCAAGTGAGCATGAAATAGTTGAGTGATAGAAAGCTACTGCACGTTTCATGGTGGAATGATTGGCGGCACTGCTGGGAACACAGGATGGGCAGAAAATGGGCCAGGCTCATTCATCAGGAGCCACCAGGAGGACTTTCTGCCAACGAGGAGCCGGGGGAAGGTGCTTCTCTCCCTAAGTCCAGCAGGCAGACACCATGGTAGACGGCAGGAGAGGTGTTTTCCAAAGTTTGGAGAGGCTCTGTTCCTAACTCTGAGTCAGCAGAAGGGAAACAGGAGGGAATTGGAGGATAAAGAGGGGGCCCATGCAAGGCAGCCAGCCCCTCTGTGCCTGCAGGGCATAGGGCAGGTACAACCTGACCACTGTGGCCTCAGGTACATGAGGATCAGAAAGGCAAAGACCCCACCATTGAGGGCAGAGGGTGTTAGGGTGCTGGGGTGAGGCCTCAATGCCCAAGTATCCCGTTCCCTCTGGCGTTTCTCAGGGAGGGAGTCATCTTCGTGCCTGAGCCCTGCCCCCAATGCACAGACCCTTAGTATAATAGACCCTGATGAACCATGGGGCTTAGGCTGGCAGGCTTAGGCCAGGCTTCAACCTTCCAGCTTCCTTCCCCAAGGGTCCAGCCACAGGTGGAGAAGATAGGCCAGAAAGAGAGGGTGGCCAGCCCTTATACTGCCCCAGCTAACTCATCACTGGGACAGTGGCTCCAGGTCTGGCTGCCATGAGGGAGACAGGAAAAAAAGAGAGGACATAGAGGGAGGCCTCTATCAAGGCCACATGCCTCTGAAGATCCAGTCACCGCAACCATGAGTAAACTCTGGGTGATGAATGTTCTTGACCCCCACCAAATAAAATGAGCCACCCTGCCCCCACCACACCCTCTCCACCTTCCACCCTGTCACAACTGAGGAGCGGTCCCTCCTATTTAAGGTCAATGCTACCTTTCCTTCCACCTCCTTAGGAACTTCATACCATCAATTACGACTTCTCTCTCCCAAATACCTGCCACCTTTAGACACGTTCATATCTCTCTCATCCTCAACAGATCATTACATCATTCCCTCCACCCCTCATTCCCCGTCCATGAACAGCCCTGCCTCTTTCTACCTTCCAAGTCAGTCTGCTCCATTTTCTCACCTCCCAAGTCCCTGAACTCATTCTTCTAAACTCTGTGATCCAGCCTCCCACACATCACTTTGCTGACAAGCCTGCTGCTAAAGTCACCTGCTGCTAGCGACTACCATGGTCTTAAATGACACAAACAGTCCTCGTTTTCTTGCCTCTCTGCAGCTTGTGACCTGTTGACCACATCCTCCTTCCTGACCACTCTCCCCCTGCATCTGTGTTGTGACCTTTTTTCTCCTGGCTTTCTACCCACTTCCCTGGTAGTTTTTTCTTTATCTCCTTTACAGAAGCTTCCCCTTCCACCCAGACATTGCACCCCAGCCCCAAACAATTAATATATCAGTTGCCAGAGCGGTTGCTACATGCGGTAGCTTTAAGAAGCTCCTAGGTGGCCGGGCATGTAATGACTCATGCCTGTAATCCCAGCACTTTAGGAGGCCAAGGTGGGTGGATCACTTGAGGTCAGGAGTTTGAGACCAGCCTGGCCAACATGGTGAAATGCCATCTCCACTAAAAACACAAAAATTAGCCGGGCGTGGTGCTGCATGCCTGTAATCCCAGCTACTCGGGAGGCTGAGGCAGGAGAATCGCTTAAACCCGAGAGGCAGAGGCTACAGTGAGCTGAGATCATGCAACTGCACTCCAGCCTGGGCGACAAAACAAGACTCCGTCTCAAAAAAAATAAAAAGAAAAAAAACTCCCGGGTGATTCTTACCTACAGCCAGGGTTTCGAGCCACCGCCTTCAAAGTTTTATCTGCAGCTCCTGGAACATCGAAAGCCAACTCTGCTACCCTAAAGGCATCCACCCAGATCCAGTGATTCCTTCTCCATTTGCATATAAGCCATTCCGGAGCCTGACACAGAAGTTATGCAGGGCCTTCCCGTATCCGTAAATAATCTGAATACACATTTCCATAGTGGACTAATTAGGGAAATAGTTCTCTTTGCGACCTTAGTCATATATCTACAAACAAACTTATATTTTAATCTCTTGAATCATGAATTTTAAAGATAATCTGGAATGCTAAAATGCCTATGCCCAAATTATGATGCTTTGGTTCAGTTCTCCACTTCCCTCCACCCCCCACCAGAATTGCCACTGCTCTCTGCTTTCTGACTTCCTATTCCTGGGGAGTTTTCCTGCTCATCCTGCTAGTCTCCACTGAGAAATCACCTCCTCCTGGTGATTCCCCAGATTCCAGCCAGGTAAGCCAGGCATCCACTTCTGCGATCCCACCCTGAACTGAGCGTAGCGTTTTGCTTTTCCTAGCATTCATCACGTTGGAATGTATTGACACGCCTCCCCAGCCGGACCTCAAGGCAGGAACCGTGTCTTATTCACCCGGGCATATCTGGTGCCTGGCATAGGGCGTTCCATAAAGTTCTATTGAACAAATGAATGAATGAAGATTTCTCAGGTGTAAACACAGAATAAGCCATTGCTCTGTGGTTGGTTTACCTGAATGGATTGTTGAAAAAGAGAGATGAGCCCGCAAGCAAGACGCTGCAGCGCAGAAGGCAGAGGTGTGGTGTCTGCCGAGCATGAACTTGAAGGAGGGCCGTGTGGAGTCCCAAGCCTGGGCATGAGAATCACCTGGAGGCCTCATGGACTCTGCCATGGTTCCACTGGGATCGTGTCCAGGAATTTGCCTTTTCACACGCTCCCTGGGTGGTTATGTGGCGGCCAGTACAGCACTAGCTGCATCCCAAAACTGGGGAGCCGTCCAGACTCCCCAAGAGCAAGTAATCCTCTGCAAAGTAAACTGAGGAAGAAGACACTGCAGCAAGGTGGAAATTCACAAGCAGCCCAAGTAGGAGAAATTCACAACAGCCCGGGTAGGAAAAAGGACCCTGGAACCCGACTTGTCTCAGCGCCCCCTGCTGGGGGGAGCCCCGCATGGGCTCAACCCGGTGTTGCTGACGGCGGCACCGCGGGGCACGGAGCTCTCAGCCTCCCCTGACGGAGGAGGGGACCTCCTGTCTCCCCGGGGAGGTTTGAAGAAGCTGCCTGAGGCATAAAAAATGTGGGGCTGTGGGGCAGAAAGCTCAGACACTGGATAATCTCACCCCTAATGACCCCGTGGCTGTCAGCCCTGCAGCACTCACCTCAAGCCCTCACCATGGTGTGGGAAACCACAGATGGGGTTGACAGGTGACTCAGGGGCTGCAGCACCCCCAGCCACACCCCAAGGAGCTGGCATCGTTGTGCTCCTGGTTGAGTTTTTCCAGCCCCCAGCATACATCTGCCTGCCATGGAGCCTCCACTCCCTTCCAGTTCCTTCAAAAACAGATACAGAAATGTGGTCCATCCACACAATGGAATATTACTCAGCCTTATAAAGGAAGGAAATTCTGATACACATCACAACGTGATGAACCTTGAAGACATTATGCCACGTGAAAGAAACCAGACACAGAAGCCCACATATTGATTCCATTTATGTGAAATGTCCAAAACAGGCAAATAGGTGGAGACAGAAAGCAGGTTAATGGTTGCCAGCAGCTGGGGGAAGGAGGGAATTGGGCAGGGAGGCCTGTTGATGGGTGACAAGTTTCCTTTTGGGATGGTGAAGATGTTCTGGAACTAAATCGTGGTGATGGCCACACAATGTTGTGAATGGACGAAATGCCACTGAACTGTACAACTTAAAAGTTACCACTTCAGGTAAATTTTACATTATGTGTATTTGACTGCAATTAACATAACAGATATGATTGCTCAGGCTTAGATGGTCCCCTGGCTCTAAGAGGACACTGAGGGCGTGGGCACCAATGGCCACCCAAAGGCAACTGTATAGAAGTTTAGCCCAGGGGCAGTCAGTTCCCCAAACCAGGTCAGTGGCCACAGCCCTCGGAAACAGGAAGTACCACTGTCCCTCCCAGCCACTCACCATCAACAAACCATGTTGAATACCCATTCTATGCTGCTCCAGAGACAAGGAAGAAGCAGGGAGGAACAAGTGTGGAAAGGAGAGGAGTGAAGATTCTATTTGGACAAAGCTAAATTCAAGATGTGAATTTTTGGCTGGGCACAGTGGCTCATGCCTATAACCCCAGCAGTTTGGGAGGCTGAGGTGGGCAGATCACCAGAGGTCAGGAGTTCGAGACCAGCCTGGCCGACATGGTGAAACCCTATCTCTACTAAAAATACAAAATTAGCCAGGTGTGGTGATCAGCACCTGTAATCCCAGCTACTGAGAGACTGAGGCAGAAGAATCGCTTGAAGCCGGGAGGCAGAGTTTGCAGTGAGCTGAGATCGCACCATTGCACTCCAGCCTGGGCAACAGGAGTGAAACTCTGTCTCAAAAAAAAAAAAAAAAAAAGGATACTAATTTTTTATTTTATTTATTTTTGAGACAGGCTGCTCACTGCAGCCTCAGGTGAGACTCTGTCTCTACAAAAAATTAAAATATTAACCAGGCATGGTAGTGTGCACCTGCTACTTGGAAGGCTGAGGTGGGAGAATCACTTGAACCCAGGAGGTTGAGCTGTGACCACGACACTGCACTCCAGCCTGGGCGACAGGGCAAGACCCTGTCTCAAAACAAAAGAAAGGTATTTACAGCTATGGCCTTGGCACTGTCACCAGGTGGGTAAAGAAAAGGGCCTGTCCCACGGTCCAAGACACTGCTACATTTAGAGGTCTAGAGAAGAAGGAAAAGCAAGCAAAGGAGAGGAGGAAAGCCAGGAGATGGTGGAATCATGGAAGGCAAGGAGACAAAGCACTTAGAGAAGGAGAAAGTGGCCATGCTTCGGTTAATGCTGCTAGGAAGTGAATAGAGGAGGGCAGAGTCGTGGACCCCGGGTTGGAAGAGGGGATCCGCGTGCAGCGCCAAAAGCTTATACAGCATGGGGAGATGGGCAGGCTCTCCTTATGAAAAATAACATAAACTTACAAGTAAAAGGGTGCGTTAAAGTTTTTAGAATACAAAAAAATTCACAAATTACACATTTTAAAAAACTGATAACACAAACCTCACCAAATCTAGAAAATTAACATAATGTTTGGTGGTTTTTTTTTGAGACAGAGTCTTGCTCTGTCACCCAGGCCGGAATGCAGTGGCGCGATCTCAGCTCACTGCAAGCTCCGCCTCCCGGGTTCACGCCATTCTCCTGCCTCAGCCTCCCGAGTAGCTGGGACTACAGGCGCCTGCCACCTCGCCCGGCTAGTTGTTTTTTGTATTTTTTAGTAGAGATGGGGTTTCACCTTATTAGCCAGGATGGTCTCGATCTCCTGACCTCGTGATCTGCCCGTCTCGGCCTCCCAAAGTGCTGGGATTACAGGCTTGAGCCACCGCGCCTGGCCCAGCAAATTCTTTATTGCAGGAAAATCTATGAATCCTCCTTTCTTCCTCCTCCCTATCCAAGAGACCACCAGATCCTACTGGTTGTGCGTCTAAAATATCTGTTGCCTGTCTTCTCTCTGTCTTCCTTGTTATGAATTAGTTTATGATGCCATTGCCCTGTCTGGGATTGACTCTCCTACTCATCCCTCTCCACTCTGGTTCCTGCATCTCTGCCACCAGGAGTCATCATCTTCCCCTGAGGACTAACCCCAACCCCAGGGCCTCTTAGCTTCATCTTCCTTCTCCTCCTCCTCCCAGGGATCTGCTCCAAGATGATGGATATGACCAGGCCTCTCTGTGGGAACTGCCACCTCCTCCTTGCCATGTTGCCTTGTTTCTCTCCTCATGGTCACAACATGGCTGCAGCAGTTATTCTGTCTATCTTTCTATCTATCTATCTATCTGTCTATCTATCTATCTGGCCTATCATCTATCTATCCACCATCTATCTATCTAATATATCTATCATCTATCCCTTAATCTATCATCTGTCTCTCTAATCTATGATCTATCTATCCATCACCTATCTGTCTAATCTATCATCTGTTATCTATCTAATCTATCATCTATCTATCCATTATCTATCTAATCTATCATCTATTATCTATCTAATCTATCATCTATCTGTCTATCCATCATCTATCTAATCACCTATCTATCATCTATTATCTATCTATCTATTATCTATCATCTATCTAATCTATCATCTATCTATCTGATCTATGTATCTATCTATCTAATCTATGTATCTATGCATCTATCTATGTATCTATCATCTACCTACCTATCTATCTATCATCTATCCATCCACTCATCCATCCATCTATAATGAATTTTACTCACAGGAAGGTAATAAACACTCAAGACTCATCACTTCCTAATTCTTCTACCACCTGGAACTAGAAAAGGAATAAGACCGAGCGTACCATCAGCAGAAGGGATGCCTACACTAACAGATGTTAGTTAGCATCATTCAAAAGTCCTCCTGATCTGGCTTCTGCCTACTTCTCCAGCCCCATGTCACACCCTCGCCCTGTTGGACACAGTTCCACGCCATACTGATCATCCTTCAGTTCCTGGAATTCGTCAAACTCTCATTCACCCCTGGGTGTTTGCACGTCTTCCCATCCTGCCACTGACTCCTATCCTCTGCTGAGTCTTAGTTCAAATGCCACTTTCTCCAGGAAATCTTCTGCGACCTTCAGACTGGGCTGTTGACCACCTATGAGCTCCCATATCTGTCTCTATCTTATTTAATACATAGGTATTCGCCACCTCGTCTGTGCCAAGACCTCCTGCCCCACTGCTTGTTCTTGTCTGTTTCCCGCTGGAACATATGCCCTGCAGGGGCCAGCATCGCATGCACCTTCCTCATCAGCACATCCCGTGACAGCTAACGGCACACAGAGCACAGGCCACAGTGCCACACATTTTTGTTGGAGAAGAAAAAAATGAATTAATTGTTTTAGTTGAGGTGAAATTCACACAATGTAAAATCAGCCATTTTAAAGTGAACAATTCATGGCCGGGCAGAGTGGCTCATGCCTGTAATCCCGGCACTTTGGGAGGCAGATCACCTGAGGTCAGGAGCTCGATACCAGCCTGGCCAACACGGCAAAACCCCGTCTCTACTAAAAATACAAAAATTAGCCGGGTGTGGTGGTGCACGCCTGTAGTCCCAGCTACTCAGGAGGCTGAGGCAGGACAATTGCTTGAACTTGGGAGGCAGAGGTTGCAGTGGGCCGAGATTGTGACACTGCACTCAAGCCTGGGCAACAGGGTGAGACTCTGTCTAAATAAATAAATAAAGAATTCAATGGCATTTTGTACAGTCACAGTGTTGTACAACCACCGCCTCTGCCTAGCACCAAACACATCCATCACCCTCCAGGAAACCCTGCATCAATTAAGCTGCCACTCCCCACTCCTCCCTCCTCCTGGGTTCAAGTGATCCTCCCACCTCAGCTCCTGAGTAGCTAGGACTATAGGCATGCACCACTACACCCAGATAACATTTCGATGTTTTGTGGACTGTGTTGCCCAGGCTGGTCTCAAACTCCTGGGCTCAAGAGATCCTTCTGCCTTGGCCTCCCAAAGCACTGGGTTTACTGGCATGAACCACTGGGGCCGTCTTGTTCTTCATTTTTAAAAGGAGACAAAAAATAAGGCAGTTGTGTCACTTTGCGTCTGAGTCTGAGGGTCTGATGCCTGGAACTACAGGAACTCTCTCTGAGGCCAGGAGCAGCGGCTCACGCCTGGAATCCCAGCACTGTGATCCCAAGGCAGAAGGCTCGCTTGAGCTCAGGAGTTTGAGACCAGCCTCAGCGACATAATAATACCCTGTCTCTACAAAAAAATAAAAAACATCAAACATCAGCTAAGCATGGTGACACGTGTTGTAGTCCTAGCTACTTGGGAGGCTGAGGTAGGAAGATTGCTTGAGCCCAGGAGATTGAGAGATTCAGGAGCAGTGAACAAAGATCGCTCCACTGCACTCCAGCCTATGCAACAGAGCAAGACCCTGTCTCAAAAAAAAAAAAAACTGTCCTTGAGTCCAGGGGAGCAACCCAAGAGGAAAGACACGAGGCAAAGGGTACGAGGGACCAAGTGAGGTTTCAGTGGTATCACAGAGCTGCTACATTTACCAACCTTGGACCTGCCCTCACTCCAGGCAGGGTTTCAAATTTGCAATGGTTTCATATATGCAAGCGCATCACCAATTCATCTCTCCGCGGGTGTTTTATGCTGCCCTTTGCTCTGTCACTCCCCGTCTGTGGCCCTCAGGTCCCTCTGTTGACTCTGAGCATCCTTGCAGCAGCTCTGGTTCCTCATCACTGTTCCAAGCCTCTCCCCATCCCACGCTTGTTTTAGCATCACAGTTACCCCTCTCCTGTTCCACTCCAGCAAGAAGGAAGTCACCATGAAGCCCCACAGAACAGTGTCACCAGGTCTATACACTGGGTATGAAATGGTTAAGCTTGGGTTGTGCTAGGTGGGTGTGGGGGAAGGGGATTCACTTGGAGTTGATAGATCCCTGCACAAGGAGGAGACCTTTTTGGTTGTCACTCAACTGGAAAGTTGTTCTCTTCCTGCCATAAGTCAGGGTGGTCTACACAGCCCCTCCTATGGCTGGGAGTGGAGCAGAGACAAAGCCCAGAGAAGTGTCCAGTAGCTGGAAGCCACAGCAGGGGGGAGAAAATATTTTACCATGCTCAGCCTCCTGTGGATGGGGTAGGAAGCACAGCCCCCAGAACATCAGAGCACAGTGGGTGAGACTAATCACGTGATGAGGTTGGGGTTGTAGGAGATCAATGCCAGGTGGCTAGGAAGTGTCTGTGCTGTGCTTGCCCAGTGCGGGCCACTGAGAACAGACAGAAGGGTCTGTGGACAACACAGAGCCAGGAGAACCAAGGATGAGAGGATCCCAAAGGCCAGCCTGGATGGGGGCAATTTACTCAGGCTCCTGTGCTGCAGCTGTGCTGGTCATTTCTGGGCAAGTGTTTGCAGTTAAGACTCAAACTGCCTTCCCAGTTACTTGAAATCATGCAACTATATAGTGTGCATTGGATCAGGCATGCTCCTGGAATCTCGTAGAGTCCCCCAAGTCCCTTAGGCAGACTCACCAGTTATCTCTGACCACCCTCTTTCCCTCTCTTTGCCTTCCAGCCAGTCACCAAGTCTTCTCAAGTCCACCTAGGAAAACACGCACACGGCCGGGCGCAGTGGCTCACGCCTGTAATCCCAGCACTTTGGGAGGCCGAGGCAGGCAGATCACCAAAGGTTGGGAGTTCGAGACCAGCCTGACCAACATGAAGAAACCCCGTCTCTACTAAAAAATACCAAAAAATTAGCTGGGCATGGTGGCGCATGCCAGTTATCCCAGCTACTCGGGAGGCTGAGGCAGGAGAATCACCTGAACCCAGGAGACAGAAGTTGCGGTGAGCAGAGATCACACCATTGCACTCCAGCCTGTAGTGCAATGCAAAAGTCCATCTCAAAAAAAAAAAGGAAAAAGAAAAACACACACACACACACAGACATACAAATGCACACATATATACACAAATGCATGCACACACCCACCCACACACACGTATATGTACACATGGATACAAACATACAAATGCATGTATACATATACACACATACAAAATGTGCGAATACATGTACACACATACACAATTAAAAGCAAATACACACATGTACACAGGTACATACACATATACATACACTTAAACACAAATATGTAGGCATGCACACACATACATACACGTGCGCTAGGCACATACTTGGGGTGCTGGTTAGAAATGGAGATTCCTTCATCTCACCCCATCTAGGCTGGAGGATCGGGAAGCTGAGAGGAAAGTCGAAATCTATCTTAGTCTGTTTCTGCTGCTATACCAAAATACCATAGACTGGGCAATTTATGAACAACAGAAATGTATTTCTCGGCCAAATACAGTGGCTCACACCTGTAACCCCAGTGCTTTGGGAGGCTGAGGCAGGAGAATGACTTGAACCAGGAGTTTGAGACCAACCTGGACAACATAGCAAGATCCCATCTCTATAAAAAAATTTTTTAAAAATCTTTTTTTTTTTTTTTTTTTTTTTGAGACGGAGTCTTTGCTCTGTCACCCAGGCTGGAGTGCAGTGGCGCCAACTCGGCTCACTACAAGCTCCGCCTCCTGGGTTTACGCCATTCTCCTGCCTCAGCCTCCCGAGTAGCTGGGCCTACAGGCGCCCGCCACCTCGCCCGGCTGGTTTTTTGTACTTTTAGTAGAGACGGGGTTTCACCGTGTCAGCCAGGATGGTCTCGATCTCCTGACCTTGTGATCCGCCCGTCTCGGCCTCCCAAAGTGCTGGGATTACAGGCGTGAGCCACCGCGCCCGGCCTAAAAATCTTTTTAAAAGAATGTATTTCTCACAGTTCTGGAGGCTGGGAAGTCTAACTTCAGGTGCCTGCAAGATTGGTGTCTGGAGAGGGCTACTGTCTGCTTCCAAGAGGGCGCGTGTTGCTGTAACCTCCAGAGGAGGTGAACGTTGTGTCCTCACATGGTGAAAGGGGTGGAAGGGCAAGGGGAGCTCTCTTCAACCTTGAGCCCTGTAATAATAATAGGCCCTCAAGACTTAATCACCTCCCAAAGGCCACACCTCTTAATACTGTTGCATTGGGGATTACGTTTCAACATGAATTTTGGAGGGGACACCATCATTCAAGCCATATAAAAACTTCCCTTTCAGAGCCCCAAAGCTGCTCCTGTGCCACACAGCAAACTCTGCACATAAACAGGCCTCCAGATGGCATGGCACTCTCACAGCCTCCATTCTGAACCACTAGCCTTGACCTCCCTTCCTGGTTTCTAAATACCTATTCTACTGTCAATAGCCTTATCCCACTGTAGCCTGACACTTGGCCTTGTTTCTCTGAGAACTCTTTCCTCTTCCCCCACAATCCAGACTGTAGCTCTGGCTCCAAATGCCTTTATCTCCTGGAGAGGCGCAAGTCTACAAGTGCACAGTCCTAACAGTACTGACCTCAACCCTACAAGCAGGATTTTGTTCCCTCAGAGAACCTATCAATGTCGCCTGGCTGGGAACAGGGGATCCAGTGAACTGAAAGAACATTGCCAAGTTCACCCACCTCCAAGACAGCAGCAGGAAGGATCTCTCCTGGCCCCATTCCACAAGGGCTACCGTTCACCCAGATTAGCTTCTCTTGGTGTGAGTTGGAGTCCACAAAGTTGAGGTCTCTCTCTCTCTCTCTCTCTCTCTCTCTCTCTCCAAGTACCTAAGGCAGAGGTTCTCATGCATTAGTGTGCTAGAGATTCCCTCAGTATCTTCCCAGATCCCTGGCCCTGCCCAGGCAACCAACAGACTCTCTGGAGCTTGAGAATCAGGCGTGTGTGTTGGACAAGGGGAGCAGGAAAGGGAAGAAGACAGAGTTGGTGACTTATACGGCTCAGAAAGAACCCAGGAATCTTTGTTGAGGTTGTCGCTGGGATGGTGGTGCAGATGTGGCTGGGGGAGGCCCGGCCAGCCCCTGTGAGACTGTCTCACTGGGTGCACAGGACACCTAGTGATGGTCATCAGTGTGCCAGCTTGGAAGAAATCTTCCTGGGGCGCATGGCGTAGACCAGCCAGGACCATTCAGAAGCCAAAAAAGGCCCAGCCCACTCCCCTTTTCTGAGGGTCCTAGTATATTTTTTAAAGTCAAGACATTTCAAAACAGAGTTTCTAAAACGATGGCATATTTTAAATGTTTTAGTTATTAAATTAGTGCTTTTGATGCATATATACACAAACAATGAAATATTATCTCTGCCCAAAAAAAGTATGATAATATAGTTTTGAGTGACGCAAAATGTCAGGTTTGCAGCAAAATTACATTCATTTGATATTTTTCTTTTTCTTTTCTTTTTTTTTTTTTTTTTTTTTTTTTTTTTTTTGAGACCGGGTCTTGCTCTGTCACCCAGGCTAGAGTGCAGTGGTGTGATCATAGCTCACCGCAGCCTCCACCTCCTAGGCTCAGGTGATTTTCCTGCCTCAGCCTCCCAAGTAGCTGGGACTATGGTGCTTGCCATCACGCCTGGCTAATTTTTGTGTTTTTAGTAGAGACGGGGTTTCACCATGTTGGCCAGGCTGGTCTTGAACCTCTGACTTCAAGTAATCTGCCTGCCTCAGCTTCCCAAAGTGCTGGGATTACAGGCATGAGCCACTGCGCCCTGCCTGTTGTTTGTAGGTTCTACATTGTGTCGATCCATTCATCAGTTGATGGATATTTGGGTGGTTTTCTACTTTCGGCTGTTCTGGCTTGGAACCCCACAGCGCCCCCTCTAGACCCTCCATACTCATCTCTGAGTGGGGCAGTCATGCAGCCAGCGGGCCTCCGAGCTTCTGTGCCAGGTCAAACAGAGCTTGACCCTAATCCAACACAGAGAAAATTTGACAATGCTAAGCCAAGTTCCTTGGTGAGGCGCACATTTGCCTCTTGGTCTGCCACATGCCCTCTTTAGGGAACACCCCTTCCTCCTGGAGGCGGCTTCTCCCCCATTCCAACCACGTGGCCCTAGGGGGGCTGCCATGCCCCCAGAACCCTACCTGATGGAGGGTCTCCGCAGCTCGGCCTTTCCCACATGCGGAGCAGCCAAGTGTGCAGCGGCAGTTTTTGGTCGATTCTAGCAAATTCTCCCTTTTTGCTCAAGCTGGCTCATGTTGGATTTTTGTCACTTTCAAGCCAGAGTCCTCACGGGGGTAGCTCCCGCCTCCCACCACGAATCCCAGGTGCTCCCTGAAGTGGAGAAAATGGGGCATCCTGCCTTGGCCCAGACTAGCAACCCCCCCCCACTCAATATAATAATTCTGTGGGGTCCCCAGGTGTTTCATTTAACTTTGAGCTTCCTGGATGAACAGCATGGAGCTCCAATATTCATAAAACTGGACCTCTGGGGACACACCCAGGCTTGTCGAGACCCTGGAGGTCAGAAAGTGCAAGAAAGTTCTCCAGATGCTCCTTGGACAGTTTGCACCCGGTAACTGACCCTTAGCTTGTGGGATTTCCCCCACCCCATGTCATTTAGAGGCTAATGAATGGATCCTGCAGGGAGTCGCCATTCACCTGGATAACATCCTTGGGTGCCGTCCAGTGGGGTCTGGAAAAAGTTGCTGGCTTAGGCAGCATCACCTCCAAGCCAGGTGATCCTAAGGACTGTGTTCCCACATGCAGAACACCGGGCCCTCCTCTGTCCAGCCAGGACTTCCGTGTGCATTGAACTGGGTATTGACACTTCCTAGGTAGCTTCCCCAGTGTCTTTGATCAGCAACCCTCCTCACCTCCTCCTCAGAACATATTGTGCGATCAGAAAGTACAAGATTTCCCTTTTGGGATGAGTAGTACAGAATGAGGTCCAGTGTGGTGGCTTACACCTGTAATCCCAGCACTTTGGGAGGCTGAGGCGGGGGATCACTTGAGGTCAGGAGTTCGAGACCAGCCTGACCAACATGGTAAAACCCTGTTACTACTAAAAATACAAAAATTAGCCAGTCATGGTGGTGCGTACCTGTAGTCCCAGCTACTCAGGAGGCCGAGGCAGGAGAATTGCCTGAATCTGGGAGGCAGAGATTGCAGTGAGCCCAAATCATGCCACTGCACTCCAGCCTGGGTGACAGGGCAAGACTCTGTTGAGACTCTGTCTTAAAAACACACACACACACACACACACACACACACACACACACGAAAAGAAAACTGCCCGGCGCGGTGGCTCACACCTGCAATCCCAACACTTTGGAAGGCCGAGGCAGGCGGATCACCTCAGGTTGGGAGTTTGAGACCAGCCTGACCAACATGGAGAAACCCTGTCTCTACTAAAAATACAAAATTAGCCGGGTGTGGTGGCGCATGCCTGTCATCCCAGCTACTCGGGAGGCTGAGCCAGAAGAATCGCTTGAATCAGGGAGGCAGAGGTTGCAGTGAGCCGAGATTGCACCATCGCACTCCAGCCTGGGCAACCAGAGCAAAACTCTGTCTCAAAAAAAAAAAAAAAAAGGTACAGAATGACAATTATGAAAATCTATTTTGTTTAATCTTCTCTAAAAGGGAACAATGAACCAAGCAATTTCCTGGGCCCAAAAAAAGAAGTAGTATTGCGGTTATTAAAATAGTGTTTACTTAGTGCTGATGGGAAAATATGTGAAATATTAACGACTCCGTGGAGCCCCGATTATGTGACTCATTAGGCAAAGGCCCTATATGCAATTAAAGTAGACTCTTCAGCTTCTATCTTAAGTGACTTTATGTTTTGTCCAGCCACTCCATACACAAAGATGAGTGGCCAGGTGCAGAGGCTCATGCCTGTAATCCCAGTATTTTGGAAGGCTGAAACAGGAGGATCGCCTGAGCCTAGGAGTTCGAGACCAGCCTGGGCAACATAGTGGGACCCCCATGTCTACAAAAAAAATAATAATAATAACAAAGAGAAAAAGATAACTTTTGTTGTTCTAATTTTTTCTACAGAGCCTTTTTCATATAAAATATAGTCCTTAATATAATAACTTTGTGCCTCTGTTTCCTCATCTGTAAAATGGGATAATACTACTTACTCCACAGGAATATTTTGAGGATTTACAACATATAACTCACTTAAAAACTGTGCCTGATGCTGGGCGCGGTGGCTCACGCCTGTAATCCTAGCACTTTAGGAGGCCAGGGCAGGCGAATCACTTGAGGTCAGGAGTTCACGACCAGCCTGGCCAACATGTTGAAACCCTGTCTCTACTAAAAATGCAAAAAATTAGCTGTAAATCACTTGAACCTGGGAGGCAGAGTTTGCAATGAGCTGAGATCTGCCACTGCACTCTAGCTTGGGTGACAGAGCGAGACTCCATCTCAAAAAAAACAAAACAAAAAAAAAAATGTGCCTGAAAAGTAGAAACAATAAAAAAAAGAGTCATAGTCATCCCCACTATCATCATTACAAATCTCGAGGTTGTAGAACACACTTTAGGTAATTGAGTGAAATGAAGCTTCCACAGCACAGGACGCAGTCATGGTTCAGGACCTGCACCCACTGTCAATCACTTCAGCTGCAAATAAGCCCAGCAAACTCACTGGATTCTTGTCTTTTGTTTTGTGTTTCTTTTTCCCCATCTAAACTAGGTGCCTCTGTTTCACTTACTAAGCGAGACCAGTCTGCCATTTTGCTCTGCAGATACTGGTTTTAAGATAAAGGTGTCTGGCCGGGCGTGGTGGCTCACGCCTGTAATCCCAGCACTTCGGGAGGCTGAAGTGGGCGGATCACGAGGTCAGGGGATCGAGACCATCCTGGCTAACACGGTGAAATCCCGTCTCTACTAAAAATACCAAAAAAAATTAGCTGGGCATGGTAGCGGCGTCTGTAGTCCCAGCTACTCGGGAGGCTGAGGCAGGAGAATGGCGTGAACCCGGGAGGCGGAGCTTGCAGTGAGCCCAGATAGCGCCACTGCACTCCAGCCTGGGCACAGAGCGAGACTCCGTCTCAAAAAAAAAGAAAAAGATAAGGGTGCTTCTGGCTGTTTCTGAGTTTTAATGACAGCAAAGCTTCTTTCTTTCCCCCAGACTCTGCCCCACGCTGCAGGGTGAGGCTGTGATTCAGACTGAGCTCGTTTCTCCTGGCTACAGAAGTTAAAAGCCAGACCCTTTGGATCTCTTCCTCCGGACTTTTCTGCCAAGCTTGCCTCACAGGTGCGGGGCAGGACTGGAAGGAGATCACCTGGAGCCGCTGAAGCCAACAAGGGCTGGGTCTCTAATGGTGGCCTGTGAGGTCTTCAGAGACAGCCCAGTTGCTGCCATTCTCAGCTTCCTTGGTGTCCTTCCAATTGGGGCCCGTTGTTTGGTTTGGTTTTGACTCATTTGGGTATACTTCCTAGGGTTCACCAGAGACACAAGAAACACCTGGCCGGGCGCGGTGGCTCAAGCCTGTAATCCCAGCACTTTGGGAGGGCGAGACGGGCGGATCACGAGGTCAGCAGATCGATACCATCCTGGCTAACCCGGTGAAACCCCGTCTCTACTAAAATATACAAAAAACTAGCCGGGCGAGGTGGCGGGCACCTGTAGTCCCAGCTACTCGGGAGGCTGAGGCAGGAGAATGGTGTAAACCCGGGAGGCGGAGCTTGCAGTGAGCTGAGATCCGGCCACTGCACTCCAGCCTGGGCGACAGAGCGAGACTCCGTCTCAAAAAAAAAAAAAAGAAACACCTACAGCCAGTCGCGGTGGTTCCCGCCTCTAATCCCAGCATTTGGGAGGCCAAGGTCGGCGGATCACTTGAGCCCTGGAGTTGGAGACCAGCCTGGGCAACATAGTGAGATCTTGTCTCTACTAAAAATAAAAAATTAGCCGAGTGTTGTGGCGCACGCCTGTGGTCCCAGCTACAGGAGGCTGGGACAGGAGGATTGGGAGGCTGAGGCAGGAGGATTGCTTGAGGCTTGGAGGTTGAAGCTGCAGTGAGCCATGATTGTGCCACTGCACTCCAGCCTGGGCCACAGAGCAAGACCCTGTCTCATCAAACAAAACAAAACAAAAGTGAAACACTGTCATCTTTTTTCCACCTCTCCTACCTCACAGCCAGCCTCCTAGAGAAGGAGAAAGGCCTGGCAGCAGCATGAGCTGCCAGCAGCTGAGAAACCAGTTTCTGTCTGCCCTCCTTATTCTCTGAGTCACTTCACCCAGGGGAGCGCTGTTTGTGCTCTGGTGGGGACATAAAATTGCAACAGGAAGCCAGCACAGGTGACCTCTGCCCCTGTCTGTTTGGAGAAAGTTGGTTCTAGCTGAAGTCAACACCCCAGACACAATTACAGCCACCGTAAAGGGGGGATGAACCACTTTACAGGGTCTGGCTCCCCAAGATGGTGCATCAGCACATCATAACATAATCATCCAAAGAAAATGGCTTGTGCCTCGTGAGAGTTCAAATTCCACATCTGCTCCAGGCTGGGGAGAGCCAAAACTACTGAACAGATACAGAATAGCTGGAGATGAAAGCTAAGAGATCACAGGACCTAACGGCTTTGTGGCTATCTGTATTAGACAGGATCAGTCAATGCTGCAAGAAACAACCTGAGAATGATAATGGCACAAGCATAGTGAGGGGGAATTCTCATTCACATAAACAGTTACAGGTGGGCCCAGCCCCTGGAGTTGGGGGAGGAGCTCTCTGCCACAGAGCTCTTCAATTACCCGGGATCTGTCACCTTCAACACATGGCTCCCAAGGTCACTTAGGATGTTGACATCCAGCAATGAAAGGGGAAAGGGCATGAAGAGCCAGTGAAGTGGGGAAGGCTTTTATAGTTACAGGCAGGCCTAGAAAAACAGTCACATTTCCCCAGACCATTCCCTCCACTGGGATGGAACTCAGTCTCACGGTCACATCTAACCACAGGGGAAGCTGGGCATATGGTCTTGCTGTGTGCCCAGATGAAAAGAGAGCTCCCAGCAACACTTGTCACACCATCCAGCTGTGGTTGCTGCAGATGTGAAGGTCACCTGTGTGCAGCGTCCATGCTCCCAAATCACAGAGCCACTGTGGCAGCCTTAGAGGATGACTGCTAGGGAGCACTGGGCTGTCCTAGACCACCAACACCACTAGCTGCACCCTCTTTCTCTCCAGAGATGGCCACCACTCACAGCTTCACTCCTCAGAGGACCACCACAGTCTACTGTGAATTACCCTCCAGGATTCTGGAGGCTCCTCCCATCATGGAGGACCCTATCTAGCACTCGTGACCCTTGACCTTGACCTCAGACAAAGAGCCCATCTAGGGTCCCAGGGCTAAGGATTTCATTGCACCTGCACCCCACTGCCTCCATGGTTCTACCACCACCCTAAGAGAGAGGACTCCTCAAGAAGACGGCATCGCTGGGCGCGGTGGCTCAAGCCTGTAATCCCAGCACTTTGGGAGGCCGAGACGGGCGGATCACGAGGTCAGGAGATCGAGACCATCCTGGCTAACACGGTGAAACCCCGTCTCTACTAAAAAATACAAAAAACTAGACGGGCGAGGTGGCGGGCGTCTGTGTTCCCAGCTACTGGGGAGGCTGAGGCAGGAGAATGGCATAAACCCGGAAGGCAGAGCTTGCAGTGAGCTGAGATCTGGCCACTGCACTCCAGCCCGGGCGACAGAGCCAGACTCCTTCTCAAAAAAAAAAAAAAAAAAAAAAAGACGGCATCAGCTATCTGTAACCTTGACTCATGCCAACCCCAGCCACTGCCGCTCTCTCCTTGAATGATCCAGCCACCTGAAGTCCAGTTCCTGGCCCAGATTGGTTAAGCATAGCCACCTGTCAACCGCTCACCACCCAACAACCGAGGACCAAAGAGAACTTCTCAGCCACATCTCCCAGGAGTTAGGACAACAGCAGGATGAAGCTGCAATAGCCTTGGGTTCAGGTCGTCCTGGCTTCACATCCCTTCTCTGCTACTGACTAGCAGAGCTTCTTGCTTAAGTCACTTACCTCTCTCTGAACATCAGCACATGGGCAATAATACCTCTGTGCAGGACTCGATGAAATCGTGTGCGCAAAGCCCTGGTTCAGTGCCTGGCGTGTAGTAGGCCATCAGTCAAGCGCTGTTATAATGGGGGCTCTTTGCTGCTGCAATGCAGCACCTTAGACCCTGGGGGTAACAATTCACTCAGGCTTCTGTCCAGGGTGAACGGTCCCAAAGCAGCTGCAAGCTGAAGCTCCTGCTCAGCCAGCAATGCCCTTGGGAACTTGATCACCAGCAGCTCTCCCTCCTCCTCCTCCTCCTCCTCCTCCTCCTCCCCCCCTTCTCCTCCTCCTCCTTCTCCTCCTCCTCCTCCTTCTCCTCTAAAAAGGCCACTCCCCAGCCTTCATAACTGCTGTGCACAAGGAACGAGTTTCCAGCTGCCTGCCAGCTTGTGGCAAGCCTGCTGGCTTCAAACTCCCTCATGCTGCGCTCACGGAGGCCACCTCCCAATCACCAAACCCAATGATATATTCAGTTCTTGCATCGCTTGACGTCTTGGCTGCATCTGATGCTACTGACAATCCCATCTTCCCTAACTGCTCTCTATCTGCCTTCTGAAGGCCACGTTCTATCTCTTCTGGCCACTTATACACTCTCTCTGGCCAGCTCCTCTTCCCCGGTCTTCCCTCCCCATGCCAACATTCCCAAAGGTGCGTTCTGGGCCACTCCTCTGCTCTGTGGGGTCATCCTCCCAGGTGGTCACACCACTGCCATGCATTGGACCAATGACTTCCAAACAATTCCCGGAAACCCAGCAGCTTGCCCACTGCAGCCAGGATGATCCAATTCACAAATTGGATCAAGTCTTTACACTGCTTAAAACCCATCAGTGCCGTCCCATGGCTCAGAAGATTAAACCCAAGCTCCCTGGTACAGACTCCATGTCGTCTGACTCCTGCCTGTGTCCTTGGCACCTGCCCTTCCTGGCATCGGGGCTCATCCCAGTCCTGAGGGGTGACTGGCACCCTCGGAGAGCCCCAGGATCTCCAGGTCTCCGTTCCTTTGACTTGCATGCACTCTACTTGAAACACGTTCCCCCTGGAGAATGCTCCCCGCCTCTCCAAGCCAGATCCAGGGCCCTCCCCCAAGCCCTCTCCTCTGAGCATAGCTGACCTCAGCATCTCTCCTGTTGTTTTACTCTGGTCTCCCGGTCCGCATGTCCCTGCTATGTAGTAAGTACTGGGTGAATGTTGGTGGAGCAAAGGAGGGAATGAATGACCAAGCCAACCTGACTCTGAGGTGGGCTTGGGCTGTCTTAGGTCCTCCTGCTGGAAACCTGGCCCAGAGCTGAGTGGGCTTTGCACCCCTCCCCGACCCTAGCCTCACAGCCACCTCCCCCAGGGCCCAGTGGCCGGCCAGGGACTGTTGGTCAGGAATGCCAGGCTGGAAACCAGGTTCCCTCCCTCCCTACTAACTCCTTAGAGCAGATCCGTGGGGAGAATTCTCCACTTGAAAGAAAAGCACCAGGCCTCCCCTCCTTCCCTGCCTTCCTGAGAGCCCCTGTCACCGCCACATTCTTGCTGAGGCTGGAGGAGATTAACCGGGGGCTGGTGGCAGCAGCTGGTGCCCTAAGCTGCGTGCTGTGTGTTCCCAGCACGGCACCACTCACGAGCCGCCTTGGAAGGAAGGTTCTGGTGGCAGGAGCTGGATTTGGTCACCCAGGCACGGGCTGTGAAAGCCCCCAAACTCCTGGCTCTGCCAGGTCGGCCGTTGCTGGAGGCCGGTGTGAGGGTGGGGACGCCACAGTCCAAGGGTGTTCAGGGTGGGGGCTCCTTAGGGAAAGGTAAATTACCCCGCAGGGTGTTACGGGTAAGACCGTGTTCCTCTCACAAGATATGCTCAAGACCTAACCCCTAGTATCTCCGAATGTGACATATTTGAAAATAGAATTGTTGCAGATGTAATTAGCAAAGGTGAGGTCATACTGGAATGTAGGGTGGGCTCTTAATCCAATAGGACTGGTGTCCTTATGAAAGAAGAGAAGAGACACAGAGAGACAGACATACACTCCTGCTCTGTGGGAAAGAAAGAAGAGGCGGAGACTGCGGGGAAGCAGCCGCAAGCCTGGGCCTGCCAGGAGGACTGGCAACCACCGGCAGCCAGAAAGAGGCACCACGTCTTCCCCTCCAGGCTCGGAGGGAGCAGGCCTGTCCACACCTGAATTCCAGACTCCTGGCCTCCAGAACTGTGAGACAATCCACTTCTGTTGTTTGCAGCTGCCTAGTGTGTGGTACTTAGTTACAGCAGCTGTAGAAACGAATACACAGGGCCTCAGACGGGGAGGCCTCAGATTAGGGGGAAATACCTCTGACTCCCTACGGTGATGTTAGAGACCCAGTCATATTCGTTCCTGTCCCCAGCCTTGCTTGTGAGGCCAAGAAAAGCAAAGGCTGAGTGATGACAATGCCGGGCAGAGGGAAGCCCAGCTGACATCAGGCCTGCCGCTCTCTCCTGATCCAGGGGTAGAAGGAAACAGACCGTGGGCTGCTGGACGAGGCGTCTCCTCACTCCTGGGTCCACCACTCCACTCCGGCCTCTCAGGGCTGCCCGACAGCTCGAGCGTCGGCTGCAACCAGGCCTGAGCTCACCCCTGTCTCTGCCACGTCCTGAGCAAGGCCCTGCCTCGTTCCCTGCCTTGGGTTCTCCTCAGCCCTGAGGCTCCCACAGCCATGCCACCTGCTGAGCCCAGACATCCCCTCCTCCCTGAACCCTCCCCTGACCCCTTCCTGAGGTGCCTTCTGTGTTGCTGGGGATGCCTTGGGGTGGCTGAAGAGGCCCCGTGCTGAATGCTAAGGGAACAGGACAGTCAGACACACCTGCCTTCAAATTCAGGCGTCACGCTTGTAGCTGTGTGACTCCAGGCAAGTTCTACATGGCATCTATTTCCTCCTTTGTAAGGTAGGGATCCCAGCAGGGTTGTGGGAGGCAGCTAGTCAAGGTTGTAAGAGACCCTATAAGGCCGAGGCTCTTTCCCTGGACCCCATGGGCCGGCCTCAGGAGGCCCATGAAATTCCCGAGGCTGGGAGTGAAATACCGCGTGCAGCTGCCTACATTGCTCTCAGGTAGGGGACTTAGCTCTTGCCTTGTTCTCAGAGGGGTTCATGACTCCAAGAAGTTAAGACCCCCATGTAAATCTCCCAGCCCAGAGCCCCCAAACACCACTCCACTTTGGACTGAGCGTCTCTCCTGCGTCCTGCCCCTTGCATCTTGCCGTGAGCTGCATCTGCCACGTGGTGTGGTGGCCTGTCTCAAGAAGGAAAGGGGCCCTCGCAAGGCCAGCCTCAGACCCAGTGCCTGACCCAGGGCTCCTTTGCAAAACAAGTTCTTAATACTGCGCCTTCCCGAGGGGCCCTGAGGCCCAGCTTGCCAAGCGCCCACAACGCACCTCCGGCCAAGGTTTCAACAGATCTCACGAGCAACCCCGGCCCAATGGAACACACCATGGAAACCGTGTTGTTTACGTTTCACAGATTTGCTGGGGATAAAGGCTACTTAATGAAGGAGGGCCTGAAAGTACTCATGGGAAAGGAGTTCCCTGGATCTTTGGAGAACCAAAAAGCCCCTCTGGCTGCGGACATAACAATGAAGGACGCGGACCAGCGCCAAGACAGCACACTGAACTTCCAGAACTTGTTTTCACTCCCTGCGGGGCTCACCGCTGTGGACAACAACTATTTTGTAGTACCTATGAAGCAGAAGGGGACGAAGCAGGCAGAACTAAGCAATTACTCGGCCCCGTAAGAGTTCTCCCAAAGAGTCGCTATAGGAACCTGCCCGCAGCTTCCCCCGTAGAAGGCTTTCGTGAGCAGACAGGGCCAAGAAAACAGACACATCAAATCCAAATCTCATCTAACAAGCAAAGAAAGGAGGTTAATTAAATAATAGGCTTTTGATCTTTAGATTGTTTGCATCCTCTTGGCCTCAATAGACACATCCTTTTTAGTTTGGGAAAAATATATATATACTTTTAAAATTATTTTTTAAGCCTTTGCCTTCGTACATATATATTTTATATTTTATATATAATTTATATATATACACATATATATTTTATATATATACACATACATGCATATATATATATATATATATATATATATATATATATATATATATATGTAGTGTTTAGCTGGGCTCAGTGGCTCACGCATGTAACCCTAGCACCTGGGCAGGCTGAGGTGGGTGGATCTTGAGCCCACGAGTTTGAGACCAACCTGGGCAACATAGTGAGACTTCATGTCTACCAAAAAAAAAAAAAACCCAGCCAGGTGTGGTGGCGTGCACGCCTGTAGTATCAGCTACTCAGGAGGCTGAGGTGGGAGAATTGCCTGAACCCAGGAAGTTGAGGCTGCAGTGAGCTATGAACACCCCACTGCACTCCAGCCTGGGTGACAGAGTGAGACCCTGTCTCAAAAAAAAAAAAGGTACATGTATGTATGTATGTATACATATGTATCTAGAGTTTCTTCTCACTATGGTTTGAATGTGTACCCCCAAAAACATGTGTTGGAAACTTAATCCCCAATGCAACAGTGTTGAGAGGTAGGGCCTAATGAGAGGTGATTATTCCATGAGGTTCCGCCCTCAAGAAAGGGCTAATGCTGTTATCTCAGTGGGAGTGGGTTCCTCACAACAGGATGAATTCGGCCCCTTTCTCTCTCTCTGTCTCTACCTCTCTCACCCTCGCACTGTCAGATGATGTGGCAAGAAGGCCCTCACCAGGTGCCGGCCCGTCAATATTAGACTTCCCAGCTTCCAGAACTGTAAGAAATAAATCCCTGTTCCTCATAATTACCCGGTCTCAGGTACTCTATTATTGTAGCATAAGACAGACTAAGACACTTCTCTCTCCACCACAGTCCATTGTTTTTTTGGTTTTTTTGAGATGGAGTCTCGCTCTATCACCCAGGCTGGAGTGCAATGGCACGGTCTCAGTTCACTGAAACCTCCGCCTCCCAGGTTCAAGTGATTCTGCCACAGCCTCTGGAGTAACTGGGATTACAGGCGCCCGCCACCATGCCTGGTTAATTTTTGTATTTTTAGTAGAGACGGGGTTTCACCATGTTGGTCAGGCTGGTCTCGAACTGCTGACCTTATGATCTGCCCACCTTGGCCTCCTGAAGCACTGGGATTATAGGCATGAGCCACTGCACCTGGCCCGTTCCTTTTTTTTTGAGACGGAGTGTCACTCTGTCACCCAGGCTGAAATGTAGTGGTGTGATCTCAGCTTACTGCAACCTGCGCCTCCCAGGTTCAAGCAATTCTCCTGCCTCAGCCTCCCAAGTAGCTGGAATTACAGGCACACACCATGACACCCGTCTAGTTTTTGTATTTTCAGTAGAG
This sequence comes from Macaca mulatta, assembly GCF_049350105.2. Taxonomy (NCBI): domain Eukaryota; kingdom Metazoa; phylum Chordata; class Mammalia; order Primates; family Cercopithecidae; genus Macaca; species Macaca mulatta. The sequence continues at coordinate 59,215,590 of NC_133421.1, forward strand.
ATGGGGTTTCACCATGTTGGCCAGGCTGGTCTCGAACTCTTGACCTCAAGTTATCCGCCTGCCTCGGTCTCCTAAAGTGCTGAGATTACAGACGTGAGCCATCGTGCCTGGCCACCATGTTCCTTTTCTTCCAGAAGTTCACTCTGCCCTCATCCTCCGCTTGCTTCCTTCTCGGTCTCCTTTGTGCCACCTCCCTGTCACCCACTCTTTAATGAGGTGTCCCCAGGGTCCTGCCTCAGTTCTCTTCCTGCCTCTCCCTGCTCTGGCTGCTCTGCTCCCATGTCTTCAACTCTAGTTAAGGTGACACCAGCTGCTATTACAGGCAAACAGCAAGGTTTCCGTGGCTTAATGTAATAGAAGTGTACTTCTTCATATGAAATCCAATTGGCTTGAATTCCATAAAGTCACAAATGTTTATTTATTTATTTATTTATTTATTTATTTATTTATTTTTTGAGACAGAGTCTTGCTCTGTCACCCAGACTGGAGTGCAGTGGTGCAATCACTGCTGACTACAGCCTCAACCCCCTGGACTCAAGCAGTCCTCCCACCTCAGCCTCCCAAGTAGCTGGGACTACAGATGTAAGCCACAGTGCCCGGCTAGTTTTTTATTTTTTTATTTTATTTTTTTTTTTGAGGTGGAGTCTCATTCTGTTGCCCGGGCTGGAGTGCAATGGCACGATCTCGGCTCACTGCAACCTCTGCCTCCTGGGTTCAAGCGATTCTCCTGCCTCAGCGTCCCGAGTAGCTGGGATTACAGGTGCCTTCCACTATGCCTGGCTAATTTTTTTGTATTTTTTAGTAGAGACGAGGTTCCACTATGTTGGCCAGGCTGGTCTCGAACTCCTGACCTTGTGATCTGCCTGCCTCAGCCTCCCAAAGTGCTGGGATTACAGGTGTGAGCCACCACACCTGGACCAGCTTTTTAATTTTTTGTAGAGATGATGTCTCACTAGGTTGCTCAGGCTGGTCTCAAACTCCTGGGTTCAAGTGATCCTCCTGCTTCAGCCTCCCACAGTGCTGGGATTACCAGTGTAAGCCACCATGCCCGGCCCCCTGCCATCTTTGACACATGGCTTCCACATTGGCCTTGGGCATCTGTATCCAGTCAGCAGCCTGGAGAGAACAAGGAGAATGGTTTGGAAGGTTGTGTGGGCTTTTATGATAGACAAGTACCTCACTTCCACCCACCTTCCACTGGCCAGAACTCCGCCCATGGCCGCATCTAATGCAATGAAAGTGGGGAATGGGATCTAGCAGTTCATCTGGCAGTAGAAGGGCTGGCGTTCGATATAGCTTGGATGTTTGGCCCCTCCAAATCTCATGTTGAAATATGAGCCCCAGTGTTAGGGGTGGGCCTGGGGGGAGGTGTTTGCATCATACGGGTGGCTCCCTCAGGAATGGCTTGGTGCCCTCCCCAGGGTAATGAGTGAGTTCTCAATCTATTAGCTCATGTGGGTGCTTTGTTTTTGTTTGTCTGTTTGTTTTTTGAGACAGGGTCTCACTCTGTCATCCAGGCTGGAGTGCAGTGGTGCAATCATGGCTCACTGCAACCACCTCCCAGGCTCAAGTGATTCTCTCACCTCAGCCTCCCGAGCAGGCCCACACCGCCACAACTGGCTAAATTTTTTTTTTTTTTTTTTTTTTTTTTAGACAGTCTCACTGTGTCACCTAGGCTGGAGTACAGTGGCACAATTTTGGCTCACTACAACCTCTGCCTCCTGGGTTCAAGTGATTTTCATGCCTCAGCCTCTTGAGTAGCTGGGACTACAGATGCCTGCCACCATGCCCAGCTAATTTTTGTATTTTGAGTAGAGACAAAGTTTTACCATGTTGGCCAGGCTGCTCTTGAACTCCTGGCCTCAAGTGATCTGCCCACCACGGCCCTCCAAAGTGCTGGGATTACAGGTGTGAGCCACAGTGCCCAGTCTAACTTTTTTTTTTTAGAGATGGCGTCTTGCTATGTTGCCCAGACTGGTCTCAAACTTCTGGCCTGAAGCAATCCTCCCACCTTGGCCACAGTGCTGGGATTACAGGTGTGAGCCACTGCACCAGGCCTGGTTGTTTAAAGGAGCCTGGCATCGTTCTTGCCATGTGGCGTGCCTGCTCCCTCTTGTCTTGCGGCCACGAGTAGAAGCTTCCTGGGGCCTTGCCCAGATGCAGGTGCTGGTATATCATGCTTCCTGTACTGCCTGAAGAACCATGAGCCAAACACCCCTCTTTCTTTATAAATTACCAGCCTCAAGTTCCTTTACAGCAATGCAAAATAATGAACAAAGACAGTGTTCGTAAGCCTCTAGCCAGTCTCCGCCACGGGTTGCCCAATGGCCACTAAGTAGCCATCTCACTCTTCCTCTCCCACATGGAACACATTCACTGCTTCCCAGGGAGGCAGCTGAGTCCACACCATCACTGCCTCCTGGGGGGCCTCCGCCACATTTCAGGATCTCTAGCACGCACAGGATTCTCTCCTCCAGGTCCTCTGTGACTCCCTGTGATCTGGAAACCAGTGTCTAAAAGAACAAGTTATCTGTGTCCTTCCTTTCCCCACCCCACTACAGACACACAGCACACTTCCGGATCCAGTGGTGGGGTGCAGATAGGGCAAGCACAGGACAACATCCTCTTCAGAGAAGGGAAGAATAGAAGATGCAAAGCAGGCTCTGATGACAGCGATGATGCCATTTGGCCGGGCGGGTGCTGGGAGAGCCCCCATTCTTGAAGGAATTGCCCTGTCCTGTTCTCTATGGCTCCCTGCCCTGCCCTCCACACCGTCCTCTTGCCACATTGCTCAAGGCCACATTCACAGTGGCTGTTGAGGGGTAGACCCTTCCCGGTTGCCACTTATCTTTTGTAGCCTGCAGCTCCTTCGGGTAAAAGTTTTAAGACCTCAAAGTGGTGTTGTTTTGTTTTGTTTTGTTTTGTTTTTTGAGATGAAGTTTCGCTCTGACGCCCAGGCTGGAGTGCAATGGCGCAATCTCAGCTCACTGCAACCTCCGCCTCCCAGGTTCAAGCGATTCTCCTGCCTCAGCTTCCCGAGTAGCTGAGATTACAGGCATGCGCCACCATGCTCGGTTAACTTTGTGTGTGTGTGTGTGTGTGTGTGTGTGTGTGTATTTAGCAGAGATGGGGTTTCACCATGTTGGTCAGGCTGGTCTCGAACTCCTGACCTCAGGTGATCCACATGCTTCAGCTTCTCAAAGTGCTGAGATTACAAGCATGAGCCACCGTACCCAGCCTCAAGGTGGTTTTAAGGCCCAGAAGTTCAAACACTTTCTCTCTCTCTCTTTTTTTTATTTTTATTTTTTGAAGTTTAGGCTTATGGCTTATTTGACAATACAGTTCCCTGAAAATCTGAAAAGGCTCCTTATCTACTTGCTTCAGTCATTTCTGGATGCCAGCAACCAAGTGCGAAATTCATAGTTAGACACAGTTCTCCAGCCTGGTTTTTCTGCTGTCTGCCCTCAGGCCACTCTCTCTCAATGTGCTGATGGCAATCTTGAGGTTCTCAGGCCGGGGGAAGGACACTCCCTGACTCTGACCTTGCGTAAGGTTGAGGCTTCATGGGCCTTTGCTACTCAAAGGCCTTTAAGCTATGACTTCCTTCTGTTTGGCATCTAGAAGCAGTCAATGTTCCTAACCAAGACCCCAAATTTCTGGAGTTCCTATTTCATTTCAGTTTTGCTTGCAAATCAGCCAGTGCTCACTGGTCCCATCTTATTCTTCTGAGACTTGTTAAGTGCTGCCTGTACTTTATGACTTCTTCCCTTAGAGCTACAGGGTCAGAGGACAGCTGCCCTGACAAAGGTTTTCTTACCACCTTCCCCAACTACAAAACCAATGCCACACATTTCAGATTTTCATTATGGCAATATCCCGCCCCTAGTACCAATTCTTAGTTAAAGTAACACTAACTTATGGAAGAAATAACCCCTCACCAAATTTCAGTTGCTAAACACAATACAGGTTTCCTTCTTACTCCATAAAAGGAGGATGGGGGCAAGGAATCAGGCATCTCCGTTTCTTATAGCAGAAATGGAGACCCCCCAATTCCTTGCACCCCATCTGGGTTTCTTGTCTGGGTTTCTTACAGTGTCTCAGACAATGGGAGGCTGTGCCACTTTCAACACGTGGCTTCTAAGGGCTACCTGAACATCAGAATCCAGGCAGCAAATAAGAGACAGAGAAGAGTAGCTGTGGCCCTACTTTAGTAGATAAAGTTTTATTGAAACGCAGACACATTTATATATTGCTTATGGCTGTCTTCACATAACAACGGCAGAGGTGATTAGGTACGATAAAGATGGCATGATTCATGAAGTCTAAAACCGTTACCATCTGGTCCTTTACAGAAAAAGTCAGCCAACACCTAGAGTAGAGGATTGGAGGGCTGAGGGTAGATTTTCATGGGCCAGACCTGGAAGTGCCATTACCACTTTACTCACATTCCACTGGACAGAAAGCAGCCCCCTTGATGGAGGGAGGCTGCAAAATGTGTTCTTTTGTTTTGTTTTGTATTTTGAGACCGAGTCTGCCTCTGTTGCCCAGGCTGGAGTGCAGTGATGTGATCTTGGCTCACTGCAACCTTGACCTCCCAGGCTCCAGCGATCCGCCCACCTCAGCCTCCTAAGTAGCTGGGACTATAGGCACACGCCACCATGCCCAGCTAATTTTTGTTGTTGTTGTTTTTGTTGCTGTTGTTTTGTAGAGACGGGTTTTCACTCTGTTGGCCAGGCTGGTCTCAAATGCCTGAGCTCCAGCGATCTGCCTGCCTTGACCTCCTAAAGTACTAAGATTACAGGCGTTAGCCACTGTGCCTGGCCCAAAGTGTATTCTGGATGTGTCCGTAGAAGGAAAGGGAAACAGCTGGAGTTATCATCCGGTCATTCTCTGCACAACCACCATCCAGGCCCTGAGGATTTCTGACTGGGCACTTATGGGTCCAACTTCCTTCCTCAGATTCACATCCAAGTTTCTAGCAATTGGCCAATCATCTCACCCTTCGTGTCCTCAAACAGAACCTGACCCTTTTCCCTCCGAGCTGGCTTCTCCTTCTGTGCGCACTCTCAGTTAACCAAACACTCCAGTGCCCAAACTGGAAACCCCAGGAATGCCCATGGCCCTCCCAGTCCCTCAGCCCCCATAACACAACACTCTCCTGGCACACATCGCTGCCCCCTCTTCTCCGTAGCCTGTCACAGCCTCAGCGCAGCTTCTAGTATTCGTCTCATTACTTGTCTCAATGACCAGAACCATCCCTGAAGCTTGCTCACAATTGTCTGAGTTCAGCTTCTTCAAAATCCCTTTTAACTAAATTGCTCCCCAATATTAACTCTTGCTGTTCCCAAAGGACATGAACACATCACCTGAGGTCACCCATCCATGCAGTGGCAGAGCTCAGATGGGAACTTTGGCGTATGAGCCTTCACGGGCCTCACTCTCCCATACTTTGCAGGATAAAGCACCAGGAAGCACAAAGAAAATTCTTTGTATAGCAGAAACTCTCAAACGGTAGAAAGTGAGGAAACCCATTTCCATACACTCGGAGAAGAATTTTGCAGTGGTCTGAGCAGTTTTGCTCTGTGGGAACACAGCATGTACCTCTCACAGGTTCTCTGTATCTTTTTTTTTTTTTTTGAGACAGAATCTCACTCTGTCACCCAGGCTGGAGTACAGTGGCATAATCTCAGCTCACTGCAACCTCTGCCTCCCGGGTTCAAGCGATTCTCCTGCCTCAGCCTCCTGAGTAGCTGGGACTACAGGCATTCACCACTACTCCCGGCTCATTTTTGTATTTTTGGTAGAGATGGGGTTTCACAATGTTGCCCAGGCTGGTCTTGAACTCCTGACCTCAGGTGATCCGCCCGCCTCAGCCTCCCAAAGTGCTGGAATTACAGGTGTGAGCCACTGCACCCAGCTGTTTCCTTCTTTTTGAGACAGGGCTACGCTCTATCTCGCAGGCTGAAGTGCAGTGGTGCAATCATAGTTCACTGCAGCCTCAAACTCCCAGGCTCAAGTGATCTCCTGCCTCACCCTCCTGAGTAGGTGGGACTGCAGGCATATGTGCCACTGCGCCTGGCTAATTTTTGCTTTTTTAATAGGGTCTTATTCTGTTGTCCAGACTGTAGTGCAATGGCATGATCTCAGCTCACTGCAACCTCCGCCTCCTGAGTTCAAGTGATTCTCCTGCCTCAGCCTCCGGAATAGCTGGGATTACAAGCATGAGTCAACACACCTGGCTGATTTTTGTATTTTTAGTAGAGACGGGGTTTCACCACATTGGCCAGGCTGGTCTCAAACTCCTGGCCTCAGGTAATCCACCCTCCTTGGGCTCCCAAAGTGCTAGGATTACAGGCATGAGCCACCGCGCCCTGCCAAGAGATTCTTCCTCTAGGACAAAACCCTCCCCCAAAGACCCCTGAGGGTCACTTCGGGGCCACTCCTCTTCCCTCCCCTTCCTAATGGTATAGCAGCCATTCTGTGGGACAAAAAGAAGATAAACTGAGGCAGGTCCTCCTGGGAGGCTGGGACTGGTCCTCAGGGCTGCCTGGGTGACCTCTGACCCAATTCCAATTCCCTGGCACTCCCCACCACCCTCTACTGCTCCTTGTGACACCGTCCTTCTGTAAGATCATCTTCTCTTTCACATGTGTTTGCTGATTCATTACCTGTCTCTTCTACCTGGAGGTAAGGAACCAAACTAGACTGGCAACACCGCCTCTTGTTCTCTGCTATTTCCAGCATCCAGAAAAGTGTCTAGCTTATCCTTGGTGCACCATAATTTTTTGCTGAATGAATGAATAAATGAATTCATGAATGAATAGGATGGCTAGTGAAACTCTGATGACCTCCTGCTTCCCCCACACTGTGGAAGGTGAGGCTTCCCAAGCCCCCACTCCTGCCTGAGATGCCAGTCTCTCTGTCTACCTCAGACACCAGGTTCCAAAGACCCTGTCCTCTCAGAGACCGTTTATGTCTAAAGCAGAGGCCCTACCCCAGCACTCCCCATCTCACTAGACGGTAACTCCATTTACCCACTTGTTCAAGTTCAAAATGTCGGTCATCCTTGACCGGGTGCGGTGGCTCATGCCTGTAATCTCAGCACCTTGGGAGGCCGAGGTGGGCAGATCACCTGAGGTCAGGAGTTTAAGACAGCCTGGCCAACATAGTGAAACTCACTCTCTATTAAAAATCACAAAAATTAGCCGGGTGTGGTGGTGCACACCTGTAATCCCAGCAACTTGGGCGGCTGAAGCAGGAGAACTGCTTGAACCCAGGAGAAGGAGGACATAGTGAGCCAAGATTATGCCACTGCACTCCAGCCTGGGTGACAGAGTGAGACTCCATTTAAAAAAAAAAAAATAGCGTCAGTCATTCTTGACTCCTACCTCCCTTTCCTCCAATGCACTAGCGAGTCCTGTTTGGGCCCTCTTCAAGGTACATCCATGAACTCTCACCTTGACGATGGCAATATCCTCCTAAGGAGACTCCCCACTTCCCTTCTTCCCCTTCAACCCAGGTTCTTTTTTTTTTTTTTTTTTTTTTTTTTTGAGACGGAGTCTCGCTCTGTCGCCCAGGCTGGAGTGCAGTGGCGCGATCTCGGCTCACTGCAAGCTCCGCCTCCCGGGTTCACGCCATTCTCCTGCCTCAGCCTCCCGAGTAGCTGGGACTACAGGCGCCCACAATCGCGCCCGGCTAATTTTTTGTATTTTTAGTAGAGACGGGGTTTCACCGTGGTCTCAATCTCCTGACCTTGTGATCCGCCCGCCTCGGCCTCCCAAAGTGCTGGGATTACAGGCGTGAGCCACCGCGCCCGGCCCAACCCAGGTTCTGTATGCACGTGGGGTGGCCTTTTGGAAACATCATTCGGGTTGCCTCACCTCCCTGCCTGCTAATATTCCTCTCTCTGCTTTGCTCACTCTGTTCCAGCCACTGAAACTGTCCCCACAGGGTTAACAAGAATCACATGTCAGGTTCTGGACAGAAATAGAGTTATAATTAAGCTTTAATTCGGCTGCACTCTGACCCACTTGCTTGTTGCCGAGATTCACATAGCACTAGATATTGACCACTTGCCTCCCCATTGTACCTACACATAATATTTCTTTTTCTTTTTTTTTCTTTGAGATGTAGTTTCACTCTTGTTGCCCAGGCTGGAGTGTAGTGGCACGATCTCGGCTCACTGCAACCTCCGCCTCCGGGGTTCATGCGATTCTCCTACTTCAGCCTCCCGAGTAGATGGGAGAATCGCTTGAATCCAAGAGACAGAGATTGCAGCGAGCCGAGGTTGCACCACTGCACTCCAGCCTGGGTGACAGAGAGAGACTCTGTCTCAAAAAAAAAGAAAGAAAATCTTTTAAAGGGCAGAGACTTCATCTCCTTTATGTGCAGCTGCCTCACAGCGTCTAGGGCCTGCACACTGCGGGTGCTCCACAAATGTTTGCTGAATGAAAACGGGATGGCGGCTGGTGGAGAGAGTTACTGATGGTGGCAGGTCTCTGTGCTGGAGGAGGCCTGGGATTTGGAGCTCAGATCAAGGGGCTGTAATCAAGTGTGCAAGGGCCCCAGTGCTTTTCTCCCTGTGTCTTTACTGTGTGCATCTACCATCCTGGTGCCCTCCCACTCAGACTCTGGGCTCAGCCACGTGCTCGCTGTGGCCAGTAGGATGTTAGCAGATCAGAGGCAGGCAAAGGGCTTAGCATCTCCCTCTGTTCTTGCCCTGAGCTCCACTATGAGAACATGCCTGGGCAGGCCTGCTGGAGGGTGAGAGGCCCATGGATATGTGAGGAAAGAACATTCCGGGCCAAGGGAATGGGCAGTGCAAAGGCCCTCCTTCCAGACAGGGGCTTGCCTGGTGTACTTGAGAAGCAGCACAGGGTCAGTGGAGCTGCGGCCAAGTAAGAGAGGGGACCCCGTTGCAGGAGCTCCTGGGACCCAGACTGTGGAGGGCTTTGTAGACCATTGCAAGACTTAGGCACTTACTCTAAGCAAAATGACAAGCAGAGGCCTGGCAAGCTCTGACTTCCATGCTAAAAGGATCACTTTATTGCTGAGAACGAAGAGATATGGGGGTGGTGCAGAAGCAGGGAGACCAGTGGGAATGGGAGGGGACATTGCAATAATCAGACTAGGGTGGCCACAGCAGAGGTGGGGAGAGGTTGCATCTGACTGTGCTGTGAGGTCGGAGCTCAGAGGTTGGGGTGGGGGTCAGTGAGAGGAGGTGAGGAGTTCTGAGCTGAAGAGCACCAAGGCCCAGCCTGGCCCTGCCTGACGGCCCCACCCAGATATCCCTAGCTCCCTCTGCTCCTGTGGCAGAAACTGCCCTTGTTTCCCCCCACCCCGAACACATTCCCCTCTCTCCTACCTCAGAGGTCTCGGTACTTGCCGCTGCCTCTTTCCCCTCACTGTTGGCCTGGCTAAATCCATCATTCGGGTCACAGCTTAAATGTTCTTCCAGGGGCCTTCCGGGGACCCCCACCCACCCCACCCCACCCCACCCCACCCCACCCCTATGAATTGTCTTCTCTGTCATTCTTCCTCCTCCCACCCTGTTCTTTCCCTTTCCAGCGCTCCTTGTAATCATGTACGTAAACCTGTGGTTATTGGTTTAATGTCTGCTCCATTAGATCACCAGGGAGCAGGGCCTGACAGGCTGTGTGGGTTCAAGTCTCTGTTATTCCCATCTAGACCTGTGTGAACTGGGGAAAGCTACTAAACCACTGAGCCTCAGTCTCCTCCTTGGAAAAATGGCAGTAAGGCCCAAGGCAACCCTCCAGGTAGAACACCGAGCTCAGTGCCTGGCCCACTGTTCAGTACATGTTAGCTACGATGGGGGCTGTGGAAAGAAGGCCGGTGTATTTATCTGGAAGCGCTCAGGCTGTTCAGATGACTTCACTGTATTTGGCAAGCTCTCCGAGTGGCATAAACAAACAGCACTCTGAGTATCAGACTGCTCAAATGAGGCAGGTTTGAAACTGCCTCTTGGCAAATGCAAATTCAGGGAAATTAGAGAGATGTGTGCATTTGCTGATTTTAGTTGCTTGTCATCCAAATACCCATTGAGAGGGGAGGATACAAACCTCACGATGGGCTGGAGGCAGCATTCCCCCTATGGAAGCCCTAAGGGGGCCAAAGATCCAATTCCTGCAGGGGTTGCTTGGGCACTCAGCCTTGGTTCATCCTGCCTAGGACTTTGACACTGATTGAGGGTCATTGAGAAGCTAGGACCATTGAGGTGTTGCTCCTCTAATGCTGGGGTCCCAGCTGCCACCATCAAAGGGCAGTGGTGGTTCTGAGGTTGGCACGATTGTCCTCATAAGCCCCTCCCTATGATTCTGCCTCCCAACCTTCTGGGTTCCTGCCCAATTTGTGAGGCTGGTTCTCCAGCTTACCCTGTGATTCTATGAACCACTCATCATCCTTCCAGAAAATTCTTTTTGGGCTACAGTTAACCAGGGTTGTTTTCTATTGTTTACAACCAGGATTGTCTCCCCTCCCAGAAGGAGCTGAGTACCAACCCTCAGAAAACCTCTTTCACCACCCTTGGCTCCGCCCTACTCATTACTGGGAGCACAAACTTCCCTATGGTGCCGTAGGGCGGGCATGAGTCAGTTTGTACTAGGAGTACCCTGAAAACAGGGCAAAAGGTGTGGCAAGCTACTCCTAGGAAATGTTAACCAGGCTTCTTTCCTTAGCATGTCATACCACCCTGCCCCAACACAGATGGCAGCAAGGATGTCCTTGGGGCAGGAATGTTTCAGAAAAAATGAAGAGACATGCCAATGGAGCTAGGTCTTGGATATTGAGCTACAAAGTTGAGGTCCTTGCCTCAGGAAAAACACTGATCACGCGATGGCTCTCTCCTCCCCACTCCAGCCCTGTTGTCTGGGCTGCAGTAGGGGCACTGCAGAGCTCAGGGAGTAGAGGGGCCTGCTTCCTGGTGAAGGCACTGAGGTACCATCTCCCAGAACACCCTCATGTCTCTACATGTAAGGAGACGTCCTGCTGTGGCTTGTCTGGGCAGAGAGGGCCTGAGACAGCCCCCTCCCCACAGTTTCCCATTGAAGTGGCTGAGAGAGGGTTCTGGGACCACATGAAGCTCAGGATCAGGATGGTATAACAAGGAGGCCGGCTGGGCCGCTGACGGGGTGGACACGGGTAGTAATGAATCCAGTGTGAATGGACATCAGCAATGATGCTGATAGGGCCAGAGACCATCTTTACAGATACCAGCAGAGAAAACGAGAATGACCAAGATCAGAGCCGTCTCCCTACTGACACCATTAGCTGGGACCCCAGGGCAAAGGGGGAGGCAAAACCTTAGAATTGACTGAAGAGGCCGGGCGCGGTGGCTCACGCCTGTAATCCCAGCACTTCAGGAGGCCCAGGCGGGTGGATCACAAGGTCAAGAGTTGGAATCGAGTGTGGCCAACATGGTGAATACAAAAATTAGCCAGGTATGGTGACCCATGCTGGTAATCCCAGCTACTCAGGAGGCTGAGGCAGGAGAATCACTTGAACCTGAGAGGCAGAGGTTGCAGTGAGCTGAGATCGCACCACTGCACTCCAGCTTGGGCGACACAGCAAGACTCCGTCCTGGAAAAAAAAGAATTGACTGAAGAAACCCTGAATTCTGTAACAAAAATGTTTCCACGTCATGCAACATGGGAAATGGAGGTGGAAATCCAAGTCAATTATAGAAAATAAAAACATTCACACATCTGACTTTGTAACCCATGAAGCTTGTGCCCCTACAAGGAGATCTCACCCCCATGTAACCCAGGTGCCACCCCATTACCTAAGAAAACAGACAGGCCTGGAGAGCTTTAGGGAGAGTTGTGGAGGGATGGACTTTGAACCCTTGTAAAATGACTTGCTTTTATTAGGCACCTACTGTATACCAGGCACATTGCTAAACACTACATATTATTTATTTTCCTTTTCTTTTCCTTTTTTTTTTTTTTTTTTTGACAGAGTCTCACTCTGTTGCCCAGGCTGGAGTGCAGTGGTACAATCTCAGCTCACTGCAACCTCCATCTCCCAGGTTCAGGCAATTCTCGTGCATCAGGCTCCTGAACTATATATTATTTCTTTGGGTTTTTTGTTCGTTTGTTTTGTTTTTTTGTTTTGTTTTTGAGACAGGGTTTCACTTGGTTGCCCAGGCTGGAGTGCAGTGGTGCGATCTCAGCTCACTGCAACCTCAGCCTCTCGAGTAACCGGGATCATAGGTGTGTGTCACGACGCCTGGCTAATTTTTGTATTTTCATCAGAGACGGTGTTTCACCGTGTTGCCCAGGCTGGTCTCAAACTGCTGGCCTCAAGGGACCCGCCCACCTTGGCCTTCCAAATTGCTGAGATTACAGGCGTGAGCCACCGTGCCCTGCCTACATATTCTTTCTAAGTGAGGTGGAAATTATTATTCCCATTTTGCAGACAAGAAAACGACAGCACAGTTGCTGAATGAGGGAGCCAGGGTGCACTGGCTGATGTCTCACAGGACAGTTTATGGACTCCTTGGATAATCAGGAATACTGCTCTGGGGCTTTACACCCAAAGGTGGTGCTGGGCAAGATGGGAGGTCAGGGAGGAACTGAATTAAAAACGCAGGTTCTTGGAGGGAACTCAGGCAGGAGTGGGGCGGCCCCTGGTGGACATGGGGAGAATGGCAACTCAGTGGGGCGGACCTGCCCTGCCCAGTGGCCTTGCAGGCCTTGCATGGGAGTGGCAGGGAAGGAAAGGGGCAGGCTCAAGAGGGGCTGTTGAGAAGGGCTCCCATGTTGGAGCTCAGTCCTGGGACAGCAAAGGCTAATCCTGGGGCGGGGGGGCGGTATGGGGAGGGGCATTTCATGAGGACAGACAAGAGGAAGGAAGCTGACCTTCACTGAGCATTGACTATGCTCACAAGATACAGGTGGAAAACAATATCGACTTTTAAAATGGGCAGGCTGGGAGTGGTGTCTCATGTCTGTAATCCCAGCACTTTGGGAGGCCGAGGTGGGCAGATCACTTGAGGTCAGGAGTTCGAGATCATCCTGGCCAGCATGGTGAAACCCCATCTCTACTAAAAATGCAAACAAATTAGCGGAGCATCATGGCACATGTCTGTAGTCCCAGCTACCTGGGAGGCTGAGGCAGGAGAATCACTTGAACCCGGGAGGCAGAGGTTGCAGTGAGCCGAGTTTGCACCACTGCACTCCAGCCTGGGCAACAGAGCAAGACTCCATCTCAAAAAAAAAAAAAAAAAAAGGGCAAAGATACCCAGGCATATGTGAACCAAAAGAAAACCAAGGTCATGACATGAAGCTCAAAAACTGATATGAAATACGACAGATCTCTTTGTACTGCTAAGAGGGAAAGACCCCAGAAAATAAAATATGCACCAAGTAACATAATGTAAAAATATGTGCACATAGGCCCGGGGCAGTGGCTCACGTCTGTAATCCCAGCACTTTGGGAGGCCACGGTGGGCGTCATGAGGTCGGGAGATCGAGACCATCCTGGCTAACACGGTGAAACCCCATCTCTACTAAAAATACGAAAAATTAGCTGGGCATGGTGGTGGGTGCCTGTAGCCCCAGCTGCTTGGCAGGCTGAGGCAGGAGAATGGCGTGAACCCAGGAGGCAGAGCTTGCAGTGAGCCGAGATCGTACCACTGCACTCCAGCCTGGGCAACAGAGCAAAACTCCAACTCAAAACAAACAAACAAACAAACAAAACGTGCACATCAAGAAAGTGAAGAGACAATCCACAGAATGGGAGAAAATATTCATAAATCATATACATGATCAGGGACTTGTATCCAGAATATGTAAAAAGGCTCTTACAACTCAATAAGAGGACAACCCAATTTTAAAATAGGCGAAGGCCAGGCACGGTGGCTTACACCTGTAATCCCAGCACTTTGGGAGGCCAAGGCAGGCAGAACACTTGACGTCAGGAGTCCTAGACAGCCTGGCCAACGTGGTGAAACCCCATCTCCAATTAGCCAGGCATGGTGGTGCACCCCTGTAGACTCAGCTACTCAAGAGGCTGAGATAGGATTGCTTGAGCCCAGGAGTTTGAGGATGCAGTAAGCTATGACTGCACCACTGTACTCTAGCCTGGAAGACAGAGTAAGACTTTGTCTCTTAGAAAAGAAACAGCATAACTTGTTGGATGGCAGGATGGCCTGTCTGTTGCAGTGCCGCCTATATCACAAGGCTTCAGTGTGTACGAATTCTCCATGCCATCTGTGTCTGTCTCCTTATGGTGCTGCTGCTGTTTAGTTTCTCCCAGGTTGTGGGTATCTTTCTAATTCCAGAAGATTTGAGCAGCTGAGAAGAGCTCTGGGGTGAGAGTCTTATCACCTGTCCACCCAGCCGTGATGTTCTCCGACTGTGGGACTCTCCCTGCCCTGCTCTGTTTCTTTCCATTTGTATCTATGTGCTTGTTGGTTTAGTTTGTTTGTTTGTTTTACCATGTTGTTTTTTATTTACAAGGTAATACAGAAGCCCTGGGAAATTTTGTGGTTGTTGTTGTTGTTGTTGTTGTTTTGAGACGGAGTCTTGCTCTGCTGCCCAGGCTGGAGTGCAGTGGCCGGATCCCAGCTCACTGCAAGCTCTGCCTCCCGGGTTCACGTCATTCTCCTGCCTCAGCCTCCCGAGTAGCTGGGACTACAGGCGCCTACCACCTCACCCGGCTAGTTTTTTGTAGTTTTTAGTAGAGATGGGGTTTCACCGTGTTAGCCAGGATGGTTTCGATCTCCTGACCTCGTGATCCGCCCGTCTCGGCCTCCCAAAGTGCTGGGATTACAGGCTTGAGCCACCGCGCCCGGCCTTTTGTTGTTGTTTTGAGACAGGATCTCGCTCTGTCGCCCAGGCTGGAGTGCAGTGATATGATGATGGCCTGCTGCAGGCTTGATCTCCTGGGCTCAAGTGATACTCTCACCTCAGCCTCCCAAGTAGCTAGGACAACAGGCCCATGAAAACATGCTTGGCTAGTTTATGTTTTAATTTTTTTTCTAGAGACAGGGTCTCACCATGTTGCCTAGGTTGCTTTAGAACTCATAGGCCCAAGCATCCTTCTGCCTCAGCCTCCCAAAGTGTGAGAATTATAGGCATGAGCCACCGTGCCTGGTCAGAAAAAAAAAAAAAATATATATATATATATATATATTCTGATCAGGCACGGTGGCTCATGCCTGTTTATATATATACACACACACACACACACATATACACATATATACACACACACACACATACATATATATATATATATTTTTTTTTTTTTTTTTTTTTGAGACGGAGTTTTGCCTTCCCAGACTGGAGTGCAGTGGCATGATCTTGGCTCACTGCAATCTCCATCTCCTGGGTTCAAGCAATTCTCCTGCCTCAGCCTCCCAAGTAGCTGGAACTACAGGTGCGTGCCACCACGCCCGGCTAATTTTTGTATTTTTTGGTAGAGACGGGGTTTCACCATGTTGGTCAGGCTGGTCTCGAACTCCCGACCTCAGGTGATACACCAGCCTTGGCCTCCGAAAGTGCTGGGATTACAGACATGAGCCACCGTGCCCAGCAACGTGCACCTGGCTAACTAAAAAAAAATTTTTTTTGTAGACAGAGTCTCACTATGTCACCCGAAATGGTCTTGAACTCCTGGCCTCAGCCTCCCAAAGCTCTGGGATTAACAGGCATGAACCACTGTGCCGAGCAAAGTTAGCCTTTTTGATTTGCCCTGGTTCCCTTCTATCCCTTGTTCAAATTGCGATCTTATGAAGTCAAAACCCAGCAACTGCCCTGGGGCTCTCCTCTTCCACCTATTCTTGTGGCCCAAGCACTATAAGGCAGCCAACAGCCCATATGTGTGTTCAAGATGAAGTCATCATCCTACTCAATCCAGCCTTCTTGCTGATTCCAAGACCAAAGAAAAGAATGGTATGGCTACAATAATGCCCCACTCCCAAGAAGAAAACAAAACAAAACGGCGCAGGGAAGGTGGGGCTAGCGGGTGAAGGGTCTTTGGTAAAGAGAGCTGTCCCTGAAGAAACATCCAGTCCTCTCCTGACCCCTAGTGGTTGCCCAAGATCTTTATCTGAATTGGCTTCTCTAAGGCCTCCAGGATTCCCAAGGAATGGCAATAGACAGCAACTGATACAGGAGTTTAAAATGTATAGAATAAGCGGGCACGATGGCTCACGCCTGTAATTCCAGCACTTTGAGAGGCCGAGGTGGGCGGATCACCGGAGGTCAGGAGTTCGAGAACAGCCTGGCCAACGTGATGAAAACCTGTCTCTACTAAATATACAAAATTAGCCAGGCATGGTAGTGCGTGCCTGTAATCCCAACTACTAGGAAGGCTGAAGCAGGAGAATCGCTTGAACACAGGAGGCAGAGGTTGCAGTGAGCCAAGATTGTGCCGTTGCACTCCAGCCTGGGCGACAAGAGCGAAACTATGTCTAAACAAAACATTCACAGTGTGTATTTTTGTATGTTCTATCTTTGAATCGTCCTCACAAGTAGAATAGATGGTATTATTATCTCCCATTGTACAGATGAAGAAACTGAGGCTCAGAGAGAAGATAAACAAATTGCCTATGGCTCCACACTCAGAAGTAAGAATAGGACTTCTACCCCCATGACAGTCCCGCCCTCCCAGAGCTGCCATATTTTTTATAAACCAAATTGAATTATTTGTTGAGTCTCCAATCTTAGAAGTTGGTATAGATTTTTATTTTTTCTTTCTGTCTCTCTCGGGTCTCCAATCCTAGAATGTGGTACAGATTCTATTTTCTCTATCTCTCTCCCCACCCCCCACCAAGCTGGAGTGCAGTAGCATAATCATGGCACAGTGCAGCCTCAACCTCCCAGGCTCAAGCAATCCTCCTGCCTCAGACTCCTGAGTAGCTGGGACTATAGGTACATGCCAACACACCCGGCTATTTTTTTAATTCTTTGTAGAGACAGGATCTCACTCTATTGCCCAGGCTAGTCTTAAATTCATAGGCTCAAGTGATCCTACCCCCCTAGGCCTCCCAAATTCTCAGGATTTCAGGCGTGAGCCACCATGCCTAACTCTATAGATTTTCTTCGTTGATTCAATAAATACAAGGGTCAGCTAGGAGCCAAGTACTATTTATCAGGTTGGTACAAAAGTTAATTGTGGGTTTTGCCATTACTTTTATTTATTTAGAGACAGAGTCTCGCTCTGTCACCCAGGCTGGAGTGCAGTGGCATGATCTCAGTTCACTGCAACCTCTACCTCCTGAGTTGAGGCAATTCTCCTGCCTCAGCCTCCCGAGTAGCTGGGACTACAGGTGTGCACCACCACGCCCTGCTGATTTTTGTATTTTTAGTAGAGACAGGGTTTCACCATGTTGGCCAGGCTGCTTTTGAACTCCTGACCTCAAGTGATCTGCCCACCTTGGCCTCCCAAAGTGCTGTGATCACAGGCATGAGCCACCTGCCTGGCCTGCCATTACTTTTAAATGGCAAAAACCACAATTATTTTCGCACCAACCTAATAGTTGCTTTACAGTCTTATCTCCTAGAAGCAAGTAGCCAAAGCTGTTTTTGTCTAGTCCCTGTATTGTTTATCACAGAAACAGGAAAGTGTGTTGATTTCAGTCTCACCCTTCACTGCAACCTTGGACCCAGTGGTTTCACAGGGCCTCAAGGCCTTCTGGAGGTCCTGAGAGCCCTCAGTTGTCTTCACTGCACACGTGTGCGGGGCTCTGTGAGGCTGCCTTCTCAACTGTGTCAGCTGAAGAATGATGGGGTTCATCCATTTGGAGAGGAGAGCCTTCTTTCTCACACAGGGTTGCAGCCTGCAGGGTGGCCATTGGGACAGGCTGGGAAGCATAGCCAGAAGCCACCACCTCAAGGATGGGAAGAATAACACAGGGATTTACGATGAACAAGGTGGCCAGATATACATATTCAATAAGGTATTGGAGGAGTCATGAATATTTATGAATGGAGAAATAGGCCTGTGTGCAATTGTGCTTCCTGTTTCTCCACGAGACCCATGTTCAAAAAATGGCAGCATTAGTATGATTGGAGCATGGAGTGTTTAGCCCTCTGATGTCAAAAGGTAACGCAGAGGACAGGAAGACCTTCCCAGCACATTCTCTGCAGAATGGCCAAAGTACTCCCTGGTTGGTGGTCTCCTGTCAGAAGGAGATGCTAATGGCTTGTTTTCTCAAAACCACAAAAGGGAGAAGCAGTATTAGGTGGTGAGTTAAAATCAGGCCGGTATGGCCAGGCACGGTGGCTCAAGCCTGTAATCCCAGCACTTCGGGAGGCCGAGGCAGGCGGATCACGAGGTCAGAAGATCGAGACCATCGTGGCTAACACGGTGAAACCCCGTCTCTACTAAAAATACAAAAAAATTAGCTGGGTGTGGTGGCGGGTGCCTATAGTCCCAGCTACTCGGGAGGCGGAGCCAGGAGAATGGCGTGAACCCAGGAGGCAGAGTTTGCAGTGAGCTTAGATCGCGCCACTGCACTCCAGCCTGGGTGACACAGCGAGACTCCGTCTCAAAAAAAAAAAAAAAAAAAAAAATCAGGCTGGTATGGCTGGGCACGGTGGCTCACACCTGTAATCCCAGCACTTGGGGAGGCCGAGGTAGGGGGGATCACTTGAGGTCAGGAGTTGAAGACCAGCCTGGCCAACATGGCGATACCCTGTCTCTACTAAAAATACAAAAACTAGCTGGGTACAGTGGCACGCGCCTGTAATCCCAACTACTGGGAAGGCTGAGGCAGGAGAATCATGTGAACCCAGGAGGCGGAGGCTGCAGTGAGCTCACTGTACTACAGCCTGGGTGACAGCGGGAGACTCCATCTCAAAAAAAAAAAAAAGTCACATGGAAAAGTAAACATGCAAGAATAGTTAGAAAAATATAGAAAAATCAAAACTAAGACGGGATCTAACTCTTCTAGATATAAAAATACTAAAACTATATAACGATATAAAAGATATAAAAAGACTAAAACTCCTCTGTAATTAAAAAACAGTGTTATATTAGCACATGAATTAGCCAGAGACCAGTAGACAGAATAAAAAGTCCAGGAACACTCCCAAGAACATTTGGAAATTTAGCATACAATAAAGGTGACATCTCAAATCAACAGAGCAAAGATGGACTTTTAAATAAATTATGCGGGGACAACTGGATAGCCATTTGTAAAATGGATAAAATTAGAACCACATCTCATGGTATACTCCAAGAATAAACTCCAAGTGGATTAGAGACTGAAATGTATAAAGTGAAAATTATACAAGTACTAGGAAAAACAACATAGTTGAATTCCTCTGTAATCTCAAGGTAAAAGAAAGGCTTTCTAACTGCAAATCAAAACACAGATCCAATAAAAGAAATAATTGATAAATTCACTATATAAAATTTTTTAAAACTTACCAAAAAACACCATAAGCAAAGTCAAAGTATAAATGACAAACTGGGAGGACATATTTGTAACATATTATCTCTATGTATCCCGAAAAACATTAGCATTGTACAGTATATGTGAAGAACTCTCAAAATTTGAAGAAAGACTATCCTGGCTAACACGGTGAAACCCCGTCTCTACTAAAAATACAAAAAAATTAGCCGGGCGTGGTAGCGGGCGCCTGTAGTCCCAGCTACTTGGGAGGCTGAGTCGGGAGAATGGCGTGAACCCAGGGGGCGGAGCTTGCAGTGAGCCGAGATCGCGTCACTGCACTCCAGCCTGGGAGACACAGCGAGACTCCGTCTCAAAAAAAAAAAAAAATTTGAAGAAAGAAAAATCCCACAGAAATAGGGGCAAAAGACACAAACAACAAAAGAAGATATATCAAATGAAAATGGTCCTTAACATATGAAAAGCTGTCCAACCTCAATGACAAGACAAAAACAAACCCAAACTGTGATATAATTGATATTAAGCATGTCTTGTTATTTCGATATTTTGACATCTGGAGCCTCACTCACTGGCCCTCCCAGGGCTGGTCAATTCCTGGACATAGTAAATGACTCACCTGTGAGCATGCCTTTCATATACAAACTACCCAATCTGGAGCATATAACCCGAACCTCCTCCCTTAGTAGCCTGTCACAAGACTGCTACACCCCAAACCACCATTCACCTTCCCTCATCACTGCGCGGCTAAGTACCAAACAACTAGGACAGCCCCTGTACCCCAGAGCCCATTGAAATTATTCAAACTAACCAATCCTAAATCTGCTTATCCTGCCTCACCCATCTCCTTCCTAGGAAAGACAGGCTTTTGCCCAGTTTCTCCTCACTCCCTCTGCCTTCTGACCAACCCTGGTGTTTGCCATGTAGCCTTGCATGCCCCGGTGTGCCCCCTCCTCTTGGAACTGCAAGCAACAAACTTATCTTTTCATTACCAGTCATCCCCGGATCTGTTGGTCTCACCACACCTGGATAATAATCAAATCCACATTTTACATACTATCTCTTACCATCTGATTGGCAAAAAATACAAATCTTGACAACTCACTGTTGGTGAGGCTCTGGGGAAACAGGCACTCTCACACATGCCTAGTGGGAATGCAGAATGGTTAAACTTCATGAAGGAAAAATTTTTAATGTCTAACAAAACTACCTATGTGCTTACTGTTTTTTGTTTTTTTGTTTTTTTGTTTTTTGTTTTTTGAGATGGAGTCTTGCTCTGTTGCCAAGGCTGGAGTGCAGTGGCTCTATCTTGGCTCACTGCAACCTCTGCCTCCCAGGTTCAGGCGATTCTCCTGCCTCAGCTTCCCGAGCAGCTGGGATTACAGGTGCCTGCCACCATGCCGGGCTGATTTTTGTATTTATAGTAGAGATGGGGTTTCACCATGTTGGCCAGACTGGTCTTGAACTCCTGACCTCAAGGGATCCCCCCCACCTTGGCCTTCCAAAGTGCTGGGATTACAGGTGTGAGCCACCACACCCAGCCTTGTGCTTTTTGACTCACCAATCCCACTTCTAGGGACTTACCCAGAAGATACACAATACAAAATACATAGACACAAGAGTATTGATTGCAGCATTGTTTGTAATTGCAAAATATCAGAAACATACTAAATCCCTATACATAGGCTATTTGTTGAATAAACTACAGAATAGCCACACTATTGGATGAGAGAAGTGAGAAAGGTCTCTATGAACTGATATGAAATGATTTCCAGGATATATTATTTTGTGAAAAAAAGGCAAAGTAGAAAAGACTATATGTAGCATCTTTTGTGTAAGAAAGGAATAAGAAAAAAACTGTTTTTATTTTTGTTTTTGTTTTGATACAGAGCCTTGCTCTGTCACCCAGGCTAGAGTGCAGTGGCGTGACCTCAGCTCACCACAACCTCCGCTTCCAGGGTTCAAGTGATTCTCCTGCCTTAGCCTCCCAAGCAGCTGGGAGGTGCCCGCCACTGCGCCTGGCTAATTTTTGTATTTTTAGTAGAGCTGGGGTTTCACCATCTTGCCCAGGCTGGTCTCGAACTCCTGACCTCGTGATCTACACGCCTCGGCCTCCCAAAGTGCTGGGATTACAGGCGTGAGCCACCACGCCCGGCCAAAAATGTATCTATTTAATTTTGCAAAAAGAAACGTAAAAAGGATAAGTCAGAAACGAGTGAGATTAGTTTCCTACAGGGGATAAATAGATGGGGATGAAATGGAAGGGATAAAAAAGTAAAACGACACTTTTTAAAATATCAATGTTTTGACTCTACCTACAGAACCATTTAATGATTAATATGTTCAAGAAATAATAAATTGACCAGGCACAGTGGCTCATGTCTGTAATCCCAGCACTTTGGGAGACCAAGGCAGGCAGATTGCTTGAGACCTGGAGTTCGAGACCAGCCTGGTCAACATGGCAAAACCCTGTCTGTACAAAAAACACAAAAATTAGCCGGGCATGGTGGTGCAGCCTACTCAGGAGGCTGAAGCACGAGAGTTGCTTAAGCCCAGGAGTCGGAGGTTATAGTGAGCTGAGATCACGTCACTGCACTCTAGCCTGAGCAACAGAATAAGATTCTGCCTTAAATAATAAATAAATAAATAAATAAATAAATAAATAAATAAATAAATAAAATCAACTGGGAAAATTCCTCATATACAAACAGAAACAATGAACCTAAATATATTTCAAATGAACAATTCTTCTTTGAAACTTTCTGTGTATTGGACTGAGCAAAGGAGTAAATGTATCAAAGACGTTAGGAGCCAGATTTCACCCTTGGGAGAAGAGAGTTTCAATATGAAACTGGAGACAGCTAGGCCAGTAACACCAAGGATTTTGGCAACCACCAGAACAGGAGAGCAGCATGAAACAGATTCTTTCTCAGAGCCTCCAGAAGGAATCAACCCTGCCAACATCTTGATCTTGGGTTTCTGGCCTCTACAACTGTGAGAGAATAAATTTCTGCTGTTTAAAATAGAAAGAAAGAGAAAGGGGGAGGAAGAAAAGAAGGCAAGCAAGCCAGCAAGGGAGAACCCTTCGGTGTTGGAATGGAAATGGAAATATGAAGTTGTTCTCTTAAATACACACACACACATAAAAGAGGAAACTAAATAAATTAGATTGATTTTAAAACATATATCTATATACAGAAATAGATGCACGCGTTTATGCGTTTATGTGTTTATGTGCGTATGTGCACGTGTGCATGTGTGCTCCTAGCTCTGCACACGGGAACAGCCTAGAAACACTGACATCTCCATGGGAATGATCACACCTGTGCCTCATGGAAAAGAACCTGGCTCCTTGAAGAAAGGCCTGATTGCAGGGCTGGGGCAGGGAAAGTACAATGGAACCCAGAACGTCTTGATGTGCCAGGAAATAAGAAAGCGCTCACAGGCCGAGTGCAGGGGCTCACGCCTGTAATCCCAACACGTTAGGAGGCCAAGGAGGGCAGATCATTTGAGGTCAGGATTTTGAGACCAGCCTGACGAACATGGTGAAACTCCCTCTCTACACCAAAATATATTACCCGGCCCTGGTGGCGCATGCCTGTAGTCCCAGCTACTCGGGAGGCTGAGCCAGGAGAATTGCTTGAACCTAGGAGGCGGACGAAGGTTGCGGTGAGCTGAGATCGCACCACAGCACTCCAGCCTGGGCAACAGAGCAAGACTCTAAAAAATAAAATAAAAAAAGAAAGTGCTCACAAAATAATGGGGATATGTCAAAGGATATGGGAAACAGCTGTTAGGACAGAATGCTGGACAACGCTGGGATGATTAAAGCATCAAAATAGATCATGATAGTGATGGATTATGACCCACTGAATAAAATAAGAATCCATGAGTTCACAATGATAATAAATGAATGAATGGATGAGAAGAAAAGCTCTTTCTTTTTTTTATTCTTTGTAGAGATGGAGTTTCACCATGTTGGCCAGGCTGGTCTCGAACTCCTGGGCTCAAGCAATCCTCTCACCTTGGCATGAGCCACTACTCCCGGCACGACTTTCTGTAAGTTTGAAATTATATCAGAATTAAAAGCTGCCTCTCACAGGCTCACACACACGCAAAACTAATACATGGGTAAAAGGGCCCACTAAATGCCCAGCATAATGAATGGAACAAGTCACATGACAAGGCCTGTGTGGCAGTTGATTGTCCCCCCAACACACTTTGCTTTCTTCCTTCCTAATCGACCTTGATTTTTAGTACCAGTAGATTTTTTTTTAACTAAAACATGTAATACTTTAATTTTAAACATTAAAATTCATTAAAAGGCCAGGCACGGTGGCTCACACCTGTAATCCCAGCACTTGAGGAGGCTGAGGCAGGTGGATCACCTGCGGTCAGGAGTTCAAGACCAGCCTGGCCAACATAGCAAAACCCCATCTCTACTAAAAAAAAAAACAAAAATTAGCTGGGCACGGTGGCACACACCTGTAATCCCAGCTATTTATAGGGAGGCAGAGGCAGGAGAATTGCTTGAACCTGGGAGATGGAGGTTGCAGTGAGCTGAGATCCCGTCATTGCACTCCAGCCCGGGCAACAAGAGTGAAACTCCTTCTCAAAAAATAAAATAAATTAAAAGAAGAAAGTGTGTTCCCCTAAATAAGAAAAAAATGAGTGTTGTTGAGTGAACATGTGAGTGAATGAGTGAATCAGTGAACAGGGAGTGAGTGAATGAATGGACTGAACAGGTGAGCAAAGTGAGAATGAACTGAGGCTTCCCCTCAAGTGCCAGACCTTTTCATCTACAGTTTCCCTGCACCTGTAGCCACACCCACTCAGGGGAGGAGGCCCAGGATGCCTTTTTTATGGCTGACCACACCCTGGCAGCCAGGCTGGCCAAAGTGCATTTTCTCAGAGTCCGGGCCAGGGGATCCCTGCTACTTCCGCCTCTCCATTGCCCCACCCCACCCTTCCCCTGTTCTTGCAGAAAGACACACCAGCGTTCTGGGAAGACAGCGTCAGCCTAGCAGCCAGGTGACCCAGGTCCGGTGCCAGGCCTGTGCCTGACTGGCCACGTGACTAGTGGTAAACATTTCACTTCCTAAGGCCTCAGTTTCCCTGTTTGCTCCTTTAAGCAGTTTGGCCAAATCAGTGGTTCACAGTCTTGGCTGCACATTGAAATCAGCTGGGAACCTTTTGAATGTTCTGGGGCTCTGACTGCATCCAGACCAACTAAATCAGACTCTTTATAGGGTGGGACCTGGGCATCCACAGTTTTTAAAGCTTCCCAGGTGACTTCAATGCATACCACGTTTGAGAGCCAGTGGGCTACGATCTCCATAGCTGCCTCCGGCTTTTTTTGTTTTGTTTTGTTTTGTTGTTGTTTGGGGGGTTTTTTTGGTGTTTTTTTTATTTTATTTATTTTTTTATTTATTTTGAGATGGAGTCTTGCTCTGTCGCCAAGACTGGAGTGCAATAGTGCGATCTCGGCTCACTGCAACATCTGCCTCCCAGGTTCAAGTGATTCTTCTGTCTCAGCCTCCTGAGTAGCTGGGATTATAGGCGCATGCCACCACACCCAGCTAATTTTTTGTATTTTAGTAGAGACGGGGTTTCACCGAGTTGCCCAGGCTAGTCTCGAACTCCTGAGTTCCAGCAATCCACCCACCTCAGCCTCCCAAAGTGCTAGGATTACTGGCGTGAGCCACCACGCCCAGCCAGCTCCCTCTAGTTTTTTGATGCTGAGGCCCACCCTGATGCCCCGTCTGTTTGCCCGTCTTTTGTCATTGGAGGGTTAAATGAAATGTGAGTGTCACCCGAACATCTGGGTTCCTATCTGTGCACCTCCTCCTGTCTTCAGGCTGCCTTTGAGGCAGCAGCCTCACTGGGGACTTTGACCGGCCCCACCCATTCTTCACTGAACCTCCTGCTCCAGCCTCTGCCTCCTCCATTTTGATGTCTAGAATCAGGGGATCCAGGATCATCAACAAGGTCATTTTCCCAGGTAAGGAAGGGTCTTTCTGCTTCTTTCTTGTCATGCACAGCTGCTGAGGAAGGGGCTGGGAGAAAAGACAGCGAAATGGGGAGGAAGATTCCATTCAAACCAAGAAACAAAGTGTTTGGTTTTTCTTACCCCTGATGAAGAAGCTACCAACCTTTTCCAAGGAGGTGCTGGCCCCCTTCTCGGGTCTGGCTGGGTGCCTGCTGTGCCTCTCAGGCCTCCCCTCTGAAGGGCACCATTCCCTTGGGTGGGTACTACTGGTTTGCACCATCTTCCAGTGGAGACAGCCTAAGAAGGGAGTCTGGAGCCTTGAACTTCAGTACCTTCCTTCACTGGCCTCACCCTGTGCAAATCATGCCACACACTGGAGCCTCCTTTTCCCTGTCTATAAAATAAAAATGACCCTGCGCTATCTCACTGGGCTGGCAAGAACACACTGTTGTTGCCTTGCAGACAGGTGTGCTGAGGCTGTAGAAAGTGCTTTTTATTTGGTTGGGAGCTTGTGCATAAATGCGAGAGGGGCTGCACATCTGACGGACTACTGAGGTGACTCATGGCTGAACCGGAACAGGATATCGGGGAGAAGCCAGCAGGTGAGTCTGGGAGTCCTGTTCCCAACATGGTCCTCAAGGAGGATGGGGCAGGGGGCTGGGGAAGGCTGGGACAGGGGTGAGGCTGTTTCCAGCAGTGCCCCCGTGTCCTCCCCCACTCTGCCAGTGGGGTAGTGAAAAGCAGAGCAACTAGACCAAATGTCCTTTCAGAAGGAAGCAAGTGTCTATAGCTACAATAAATAATAATAGCAGCCGGCAATTACTGGTGCTTACCACTGCTAGGAAGTTGTACCTTCTGTGTACTTTGTCATCGACTTCTTACAATCTGGTGAGGTAGGATGGTTAACCCCATTTTCAGATCAGAGAGGGTATATAACTTGCCCAAGGTATCAAATTTGCCAAGTGGCAGAGGAATTCACACCCAAATCTGCCTGAGTGCAAAGGGCATGCTTTGTGACCTCTATGAGACCCTGTCCATTCACAGAGCTGGACACTGATCACAGAATAAAATGCTTTCAAACCTAGTGGAGGGGGCAGGGAAAGTTCTCGGGCTGTGTGTTGGGTGAGTTAGCAGTGAGGCAGGAAGGCCTCGTTTCAGGTCAGGTACTGGTATCTGTATCAGGTATCGGTATCAGGTCAGGTACTGGCAGGTGGGCCGTGGCCCAGCTGCTACAGGGGCTGCCTGAGAAGGGGCCACAGCCCTGAGCCACCTCCAGGGTCCAGCACTGAAAGGCAAAGAGAAGACTGCAGATCCCCGCTCACTAGGGGAGGGGACATTATTCCTGTTCTGGGAAGGGGCTGAGTTGGGCAGGAGCGTCTCATCTCCTTGGAGGCATTTGGCAGGGTGGCACAAACAGGGCTGACTTCATAAGGCTATAATCAGTGCAGTTGCCCAGGGCCTTGCATTCAGAAAGGCCCTGGCTTGGGGTTCAACATTCTGTGGTTGTTGACTTGAAATGTATCATAATTTTAGCCTTGAACGTGTTTTGTGAGTGGAGTCAGATGGGACAATGGAGCATGTGCCAGGGTTGGGAGTTGGAGCCTCAGCTCATGCGTATGGTCTCCACACCCAGACCAGCCCCACCACTGCTGTAACCCTCTGCCAGAGTCCCTCATTCCGCTGTCACCTTTGCCCAGGCAAAACAAGGATCAGAAGTTGAGGAGTGGCAGGCAGCCCTGGACACACTCACCCACCCCCATCCAGCTAGTTGGCGCGTTCCAGTGGGGAGGTCGCAATACCTTGGGCGTCACCCATTTGCCCTGGGTTGCAGCAGCGGCTGTGAGAAGGGGAAATTGGTTTCCTCTTCATTTTCCTTTTGCACTCGGCTCTGCAAATTATGTAGTTGGCCCTGGTCACATCCATGTCTGGCCATTTACCAACCTGAAGAAATTACTTCCCCTTTCAGCCTCAATTTTCCTGTCTGAAAATGAAAATAATAATGTCCATACCCCACAAGATTCTTTTGCGGACAGTGAGGATTTTCTCTTTTCCAGAATTCAAGTCTGATTATGACAGCTCTCTGCTAAAAACTAGAATGGCCTGGTGGTGTTTTAAGACAAAGACCAAAACCTTTCGTCTAGACCAATGCTGCCCAATAGAAATGTAACGCAAGTCGCATATGTAATTTAAAATTGCTAGTAGCCACGTTTTAAAAAGTAAAAACAGGTGAAACTAATTTTAATAATATACTTCGCCCACTATATACAAATCATTATATCAACATATAAGTATGAAAATTTTTTATTGCCTCCAAAATCCAGGGTATATTTTACCTTATTGCGTATCTTATCTCATGTGACAAGGAGCTACGTAATTGGACTAACTGGCCCCTGCCAGCCTGTCTGACACTCAGTCCCCCTATGCTCTCTGCCCTGCAGCCATCCTGAACTCTCCACAGGGTCCTGTGAAAAGCTCTTCACCTCCTCTGCCCTCTGGATCTAGTTAAGCCTATTCATCCTTCAGATGTCAGCTCCAATAATCAACCTTCACGGAGGCCTCCCTTGACCCCTAACATGCTTTCAAAGTATTGTGTATTGCACATTCATCATGCCCCCCACAACTGTGATTTCCCATTTATTAACATCTGTCTCTTCTACTAACCTGCAAACTCCAGGAGGACAGAGATCTCTTTGGGATTTTTGAATATTATTTCCCCAGGCCTTAGCCCAGTGCCTGGTGCAAAGCAGGCTTTCAACATGTTCAGTGGATATTGTAAGAAAGAAAGAAGTACGCAAAAGGCCTGGCATATGCAAAGCACTTTAAATATTCACTCCTTTCCCTTCCCTCTGGGTGAGAAAATTTCTCCTTATAAAGGCACCCTCCTCACTGTGTATCTCTGCTAGAGAACTGAAGACATAAAGCACTCTGTGCCAAAAATATTTAAGTAAAAACTTGAGCTAAGCACAGAGATTATAAATATTTCTTCCCCAGATTACGCACCATTTAAAAATACTGTCTCAGCTCCTTTTCATGATTTGGGTGGTGATTAAAGAAAATTACTCTTCAAGACTGAAAGTCATTACTGCCCTTTTCCTGACTTGCCTTTTCCCTTGAGAAGGGGAGGATAAGCTGCAGGGCAGGAAATGGAAGTGGGGCATCCTTGTCCTTTGTCTGGCGGACAGCCAACTGGTGAGGTACTGCTCCTTCTCAGCTCTCTCCTGATTCTTTCGCCAGTGAATATAAACAAGGCACAGATCCACACTTGCCAATGGATCCAAGTGATAACAGGAAACCCAACGACATCTGTCTAGGTGAAGACTCAGCCCCTACGTGACCATGTAGCAAAGCCAAACTGACATTCTGGTTTCCATTTGGACTTTTAGTTCATACTGTATCTTCTCAGGACAGTTAAGTTGGAATACAATGCCACTGTCCTAAAAGATGCTAGAATTATCCTATTTCTGGAGGAGTGGGGGTGGTGGGTAGGAATCTCAAGAGCTATTTGCTCCTCTGCACAGTAGCTTCTTTAAGGACACCAGGGCCCCCAGGGCTATACATTTCCCTGAAGCTTACCAGATAAGGTATGGGCGCCTGCTATGTATTGCCCAAGGGTGATGTGTTTAAATATCCATTGCATATTTTAAATCCTTGGCTGGCTTAAAGCTGCAAGCTTTCTGTTTTCAGTGGATATAATGGGGGCATACATCCTGGAGCTTGCCCAACACTCCAAGAAAAGAAGCCTCAGCTAATGCAAAGTGTGTATGTGCCCGTGAAAGCTCCATGTCTACTTAACATTCAGTTTTTAGGATTATTTATGCCATAATAATAGATATGAAAATCTCTAACAGGTATTTTGTTTCCTTTACAAATTATATTTGAATTTATGGGTGATTTAGAGCTTGTGCTTAAAGTCAGAATTCAGAACCCCAAAGAAAATGACTTCATTGAAATTGAACTGAAGAGGCAAGAACTGAGTTACCAAAACCTACTAAAAGTGAGTTGCTGTGAACTGGGGATTAACCCAGAACAAGTGGAAAAGATCAGAAAGCTACCAAACACACTGCTCAGAAAGGTAAGGGTTAAGAGTTTCTAAATGCAGAATCACAGTGGGTGACATCATGTTCTCGGAGCCAATCGTTTACACTTTTGCATTTCATGACACCAGAAATCCTGGCTGCAGAATAACCAAACATGGTAGCTAGGTCATTTTCAATCCCGCGCTTTTAAGATTTGCACATCTAATCCATAAACCTTTTGAAAACCTCTGAATGGTCCGTTCACAGTGGCTCACGCCAGTACAATCCCAGCACTTTAGGAAGCCGAGGTGGGGGGATCACAAGGTCAGGAGATGGAGACCACCCTGGCCAACATGGTGAAACCCCGTCTCTACTAAAAGTACAAAAATTAGCTGGGCATGGCAGTGGGTGCCTGTAATCACAGCTACTCAGGAGGCTGAGGCAGGAGAATTGCTTGAACCCAGGAGGCGGAGGTTGTGGTGAGTGAGCCGAGATAGCACCACTGCACTCCAGCCTGGTGACAGAGCTAGACTCTGTCTCAAAAAAAAACAAACCTCTGAATGACAAGTGACTCCCCAATTTAAGACTTTAGTTCAGTGCTCTTGGCCCTACCGATCTCTGCAAAACTGACTGGTTAACATAAAATGACATAGTCCTCAGGAAAGAAAACACAAACCCGTCCTTGTTTGCTTAGCAAAGCGTGGGTTTGCTAAGCATCTGAAATATTAGCAAACAAAAATTGTTTTGCATTTTTATATATTTCCCAGATTCAAAATACAGATCTTAATTTTTAATTTTGGAAAGGAAATCTTATTTCTTTGAAAATTTTTCTTTAAAGCTTTCAAAATGCCTTTGGCAATTTTTTTGTTTTTTATTTTTTTGAGACAGGGTCTCACTCTGCCACCCACAATGGAACGCAATGGCATGATCATAGCTCACTGCAGCCTCGAAATCCTCGGCTCAAGTGATCCTCCCATCTTAGCCTCCAGAGTAGCTGGTACTACAGGGACACACAACCACGCTCTGTTAATTTTTTTTTTTTTTTTTTTAGAAATGGGTCTTGCTATATTGCCCAGTCTGTTCTCAAACCCCTGGTCTCACCCTCCTAAGTACTGGGATAACAGGTGGTGAGCTGCTGTGCCTTTGGCAATTCTTACTGGCGTCTTGGCTGATAGTGTATATTCCTTGTAAACATGTCAAGGGATGATCATGCCTTCCAGATACCTTAACAATAAAAATCTGCTGGGTGTGGTGTCTCATGCTTGTAATCCCATCACTTTGGGAGGCTGAGGTGGGTGGATTGCTTGAGCTCAGGAATTTGAGACCAGCCTGGGCAACATGGTGAAACCCTGTCTCTACAAAAAGAATACAAAAATTAGCTGGGTGTGGTAGACTTGGGAGGCTGCAGTGGAAGTGGAAGGACTGCTTGAGCCCAGGAGGTTGGAGCTGCAATGAGCTGTGACTGTGCCACTACACTCCAGGCTGGGTGACAGAGCAAGACCCTGTCTCAAAAACAAAAAACAAAAAACAAAAAAACCAAAACACCAGAACTGTCTTATAGTGACCGGGCGCAGTGGCTCACACCTGTAATCCCAGCATTTTGGGAGGCCGAGGTGGGCAGATCACCTGAAATCAGGAGTTCAAGATCAGCCTGGCCAACATGGTGAAACCTCCCTACTAAAAATACAAAAATTAGCTGGGCATGATGGCGTGTGTCTGAATCTCAGCTACTCAGGAGGCTGAGGTTGCAGTGAGCAAGTGAGGCAGGAGAATCACTTGAACCCAGGAGGCAGAGGTTGCAGTGAGCTGAGATTGCATCATTGCACTCCAGCCTGGGTGACAAGAGCAAGACTCCGTCTCAAAAGAAAAAAAAAATATGGGTTCAGAACCCAAGATGCTGAACAATATTAATATTAAGTCTTTCTATTACATTCAAATTTATTAAGTATGATATAATTTCTTTTCCACATTAAGGATAACGACATTCGAAGACTGCAGGACTCTCAGGAAGTGGAACTCATTTTAATGAAAAATGGAAGCTCCGGATTGACAGAATATATACCATCTCTGACAGAAAGGCCCTGCTATAATAGCAAAGCTGCAAAAATGACTTATTAAATAATCCCAGGAATGGCCGAGCGTGGTGGCTCATGCCTGTAATCTCAGCACTTTAGGAAGCCAAGGTGGGCAGATCACCTGAGGTCAGGAGTTCTAGACCAGCCTGGCCAACAATATAGTGAAACCCCGTCTCTACTAAAAAAAATACAAAAATTAGCTAGGTGTGGTGGCACACACCTGTAGTCCCAGCTACATGGGAAGCTGAGCAGGAGAATCGCCTGAACCCAGGAGGCAGAGGTTGCAGTGAGCTGAGACTGCACCACTGCACTCCAGCCTGGCAACACAGCAAGACTCTTTTGAAATAAATAAATAAATAAATGATTAATCGATCCTAGGAATCAAAAACTGAAATCATTATTTCATAAATAATGAAGTCTGGATGCATATACCAATTTGCCTAACTTCATGTTTGAACTGTAAGAAATTATTGTTTCCTCATCTCCAATTTCTCTGGGCTAGGAGAAGAGTTAAGTTCAGGGTTTTGACAAACAGCTATAAAAAACATCGCAAGGTATGATATTTACAACAAGGGCAGTTTATTTTGTAGAGTTGTGCCCCAATCCTGATGAGTATAGGTGTGCTTTATGAGATTCAGTCAGGACAAATGGCCAGGGTCTCTTCACGTGAACCCACATGGGCAGGGTGAGCTGATGGTGCTGGGAAAGCCAGGACCCACTTGGCAACACAAGTTCTATTAGTGTTCCCTTTTTTTTTTTTTTTTTTTTTTTAAGACAGAGAGAGTTTCACTCTGTTGCCCAGCCTGGAGTGTAATGGCATGATCTTGGCTCACTGCAACCTCTGCCTCCTGGGTTCAAGCGATTCTCGTGCCTCAGCCTCCCGAGTAGCTGGAATTATAGGCATGAACCACCATGCCCGGCTAATTTTTGTATTTTTAGCAGAGATGGGGTTTCACCATGTTGCCCAGGCTGGTCTTGAACTCCTGACCTAAGGTGATCCACCCGCCTCAGCCTCCCAAAGTACTGGGATTACAAGTGTGAGCCACTGTGCTCAGGCCCCACTAACTTTTTTACTTTTTTTTTTTTTTTTGAGACAAGAGTCTTGCTCTGTCATCCAGGCTGGAGTGCAGTGGCGTGATCTCGGCTCACTGCAACCTCTGCCTCCTTGGTTCAAGTGATTCTCCTGCCTCAGCCTCCTGAATTGCTGGGACTATAGGCATGTGCCACCACACCCGGCTAATTTTTGTATTTTTAGTGGAGATGGGGTTTCACCATGTTGGCCAGGATGGCCTCGAACTGACCCCAAGTGATCTCTTGGCCTCCCAAAGTGCTGGGATTACAGGTGTAAGCCACTGTGCCCAGCCAATTGTCCTCATTTTTAAACGTGTCCCATACTATCACTTCCTGTTTATACCTTTTTAAATTCATCTACAAAATGGCATGATTTCTGAGTTGAGAAATAATGCCTTTTTTTTTGAGATGGAGTCTCACTGTCACCCAGGCTGGAGTGCAATGGCACGATCTTGGCTCACTGCAATCTCCACCTCCCGGTTTCAAGCAATTCTCCTGCCTCAGCCTCCCAAGTGGCTGGGATTACAGGCATGCTCCACAATGCCTGGCTAACTTTGGTATTTTTAGTAGAGACGAGGTTTTGCCATGTTGGCCAGGTTGGTCTCAAACTCCTCACCTCAAGTGATGTGCCCGCCTCGGCCTCCTAAAGTGCTGGAATTACAGGTGTGAGCCACCGCATCTGTCCAAATATGTTTTAAACTTTACTTTTTAAGACGAGGTCTTGGCCAGGCACAGTGGCTCACATCTGTAATTCTAGTTACTCAGGAGGCTGAGGCAAGAGAATCGCTTGAACCTGCAAAGTAGAGGTTGTAATGAGCCTGCACTCCAGCCTGGGAGACAGAGTGAGTCTCCGTTTCAAAAAACAAAAAAAGGACAAGGTCTCACTATGTTGGCCAGGCTGGTCTGGAACTCCTGGGCTCAAGTGATCCTCCCACCTCGGCCTCCCAGAGTGCTAGGATTACAGACATGGCCACTATGCCCAGCCAATAACGATTAACACCTCTGAGGCCATTTTTAACATACCACTTACAGAGTAGGCGAGGCACAGCCCACACCACTGGTCTGTTAAATAAACTGAAACACCAGCTGGTGCCCTCACATACGTCTAAAGTGAGCTGTCATCACATCCCATGCTATGTTCCTCCCTAACATACTCCCTAGGATCCTTCCAGGTCAGCTTCCTTGCCAAATTCTAGTTAATAACTCTGCTTGCACCTTGTACAGGCTCATGCAATGGCTTGACCCTATCTACCCACTTTTACTCACACACACCACACTGTCACTCTACATACCTGTTCCTCCTAGACCACGAAGTCATCTCTAATCCTTGTGGGAGAGGTATACATAAAATACCAAAACTCCTTATGGCCAAAGTGTAATGTCTTACTTGCATCCCAGCACATGCCGTCAGCCACTGTTCCTTCAACTCCAATTTCTCAGTAGTTCAACTTTGATGAAGGGCAGTGGACACATAGGCAGCACATCAAGATTTATCTTACCCAACTGTTCAGAGAAACATGGTTCCAATAATAATAAGCGTGTCCTGTTTCATTCAGAAAATGTCATTTGAGACCATCTGCAACTTGCTCATTATTTGTGGCCTCCGGGAACAAGGTGACAGAAGCACTTCAGCAGAGTGCAGCTCAGCTTCTAAACTGCATTTTTTTTTTAACTTTGAGGCCAGGCACAGTGGCTCACGCCTGTAATCCCAGGAGTTCGAGTTTAGCCTAAGCAACGTAGCAAGACCCTATCTCTTAAAAGAAAAAAATACAAAAAACTTTGGGGGCGCGTATCACTGTCACCCAGGCTGGAGTGCGGCGGCATGATCTCGGCTCACTGTGCAACCTGGCTCGCAGGTTCAAGTGATTCTCATGCCTCAGCCACCCAAGTAGATGGGATTACAGGCATGCATCACCATGCCCAGCTAATGTTTTAAAAAAAATTTTGACGAAGTTTTGTCATGTTGGCCAGGCTAGTCTCAAACTCCTGGCTTCATGTGATGTGCCTGCTTCAGTTTCCCAAAGTGCTGAAATTACAGGTGTGAGCCAACACGCCCGGCCAAAACTCATTTTCTATAACACAAGTAAGTCTTAAGGCTGCAGATTATCAGTAAAACAAAATTTGAAAAGCTTCAAGAGTAATTTGATTAGTCTTCACCTCATGCATTGATTATAAAAAAACTAATCCCTGAGTAAGGTGCAATTCCACTGATTTTATTTTATTTATTTATTTAGAGACAGTGTCTTACTGTGTCACCAAGGCTGGAGTGCAGTGGCGCAATCTTGGCTCACTGCAACCTCTGCCTCCTGGGTTCAAGTGATTCTCCTGCCTGTCTCCCAAGCAGCTGGGACTACAGGGGCCCGCCACCATGCCCAGTAATTTTTTTTTTTTTTATTTTCAGTAGAGATGGGGTTCCACTATGTTGACCAGACTGGTCTTGAACTCCTGACTTCGTGATCCACCCACCTCAGCCTCCCAAAGTGCTGGGATTACAAGCGTGAGCCACCGCACCCGGCCAATTCCACCGATTTTTAAAATGGCCTTACCAAAATGCCATCCTGATAAGTCCCAGAACCATTTAGGTTGAAATATGAAATGACCTAGAATTCTTAGTTGTTCATAACCTCTGTGCACTTTTAATAGGGTGATTAGTAACTCACAGCCCTACCCCTTTCCACTCCCCTTTCAGAAGTCCTACGTACAAGGCACGGCCCTGAGGGTGCCACTGCTGTAGTGAGGACAGATTCCATAGTGGAGGGGGCTAAAGCTGCACCTTGGTGTATCCAAAGGTATCAGTTACTCCACAGCACATAGGAACACTCAGGGATGTGTGTTGGACGAACTCACAACCAAGCCCTATGCTCATACTGAGGGGATCCAAGTTTTACCTGGGGCATAGTTGAGGGGTAACAGGGCTAGTGTGAACTGACGTAGGGCCTTAGTTATATGAGCCTTATGAATCTACAAGTGCAATTCAAATTTCCATCACTTTCCTCTTTTTAAAGAGTAAACATTTTTGTGTTCACGGTGCCCCTACTAAAATTAGAACAAGGCCGAAGCAGCAGCCTCTCTGAAGTGACAATCTAACTTGGGCCAGGGAAAGGAGTACAGCACAGTCCAGCAGTTTTCCTTCGCAGAATGGCATAAATCTGAGAAAAGCTTCTTTGGAAGCTGCTTAGACAGGAAAACAAAAGCATCAGCTCCCTGGCTGGCAGACAAGTAGAAATTATGTTAAGATGAAAATAAGATATCACACAGAAAACATACATTTAGGTCTCGTTTCTAGCTTTTTTTTTTTTTTTTTGAGACGGAGTCTTGCTCTTGTCGCCATTTCTAGCTTTTTAAGAACTACAATTAAGACCTCAATTTGAAGACTGGGCACAGTGGCTCATACCTGTAATCCCAGCACTTTGGGAGGCCGGGGTGGGCCTGATCATTTGAGGTCAGGAGTTTGAGACCAGCCTGGACAACATGGTGAAACCCTGTCTCTACTGAAAATACAAAAAAAAGAGCCAGGTGTGGTTACACGCACCTGTAATCAATCCCAGCTACTTGGCAGGCTGAGGCATGAGAATGGCTTGAACCCTGGAGGCAGAGGTTGCAGTGAGCTGAGCTCGTGCCACCGCACTCCAGCCTGGGTGACAAGAGTGAGACCCTGTCTCAAACAAAATAAAACCTTAAATTGGGCACTCAAGAAACAGTATCTTTAAATTTGTCACTCACTGATGGTTAGTTTTATGAAATACACTACAGCTTATATATCTATTAGTAACTACCTGCGCCAAGACTTTTTCCCATTCTTTTTAAATTTTATTAAGAAATATCGTACATACAAAAGCACATAAACATACAGCTTAAAAAAGAAAATGCCCACAGGGCTTCAGAAACAGACCCTCGCCAGTTCCTCTGAAGACCCCTCTCTGCCCTCACGATCACCTCTCCCTCCGTCAGAACGGCTAACATTAAATGTTGTCTTAATCGTTTCCTTTTATCATGTATTTGACAGCCTGTTTTTGACTTTCATCGAAATGGAACCACAGTGATGTCTTCTTCTGACTTGCTTTTTTTGATCCTTCTGTTGTTGAGTTTTGTCCATGTTCACATACAGAGCTGCAGTTCAGTTTCACTTCTGTGGAATTCCACTGTTGGAATATACCCACAGTATTTATCCAACGCACTGTTGGTGGACACTCAGGGTCTTCCCAGGTTTTTTCTTCTTTTCTTCCTATTACACGCAATGCTTAAATCCATCCCCTGGTACACATGTGTGAGAGTTTCTCTAGGGTATGTATCCGAGAGTGAATGGCTATGAGAGGTTATGGCACACCCACTTATGCCAAATTGTTTCCCGTTTCCCAAAGTTGTTGTTCCTAAACATTCTTAAATCTGTTGACAAATGACCTATTTGGGATGGCTGAGGGGAGGAAATAGATCAGCTACAAAACTCTTGAATTTTTAAAATAGTAAATTCAAAATTCTGATACAACAATGAAAAATACATTTACTTCTCTGCTTTGGCTTACTTGAAATGTACTTTTTAAAACTACAGGTTCAACTTAAAAGTGCTGTCTCCTTTATCTCAAAATAAATGTTTCTAAATATTACCAGGTAAAAACAGCAAGACTCAGAAGATATGTGTATACCGTCATATATTTTGAAAGATCTATACATAAATGTTTATATTTTCTCCCACCTCCCATCTCCCCACAAAGAAACTACTTGGAAGAATAACTGTTAACAGCAGCAAGCTCCTGCAGAGGAAAAACAGAGGGAGAGGAGTAATAGGAGACAGATCACTAAACACTTTTTTTTTTTAACCATGGGCAACATTACAATTAAAATACAAAATTTCAAAAGTAGACCTGGGGTTCTTTCACAAACAACTAAAAAATCCCTCAGGAAATCAAACTTGAAAACTAACCCTGAATGAAGTCCCATCCCACAGAATTGTATACATAATAATAACTTCAGGTGTTTTGTTTCATGCACATAACATGTTTAAAAACATACTCACATAGCCCATCGGCAATGCATTTTTAAAAACAGAATGGATGAGGGCTCAGAGAACTTCCGCCATAAAAATGTTCAGTTCTTACAACTCTGAAAACTTCAATCAGAAGGTGGCTGAGCTCAACCAATGTGGTCCAAGTGTTCTCAGACCTCGGAAATAAGGTTGATTATCCTCTGTGACACTAACTATATTTAAGGAACCAGAATGCCTAAGGAGAGGGGGTAAAAATATCTGAGCTGAGCAGTATGACTAGGTTATTATAAGCTCAAGATCAAGAAAACAAGAAGGATGTTTCAACCCAAACTGAAAAATGACTGGACTGTGTTTGAAGGGGAAAAAAAGTGTTTTAACAAAAAGAAGCATGATATGTATCATCTCTACATACCAGAGGAGAGGATGTCTTGAACAGCAGACTGGTCGGTGCTCTTGAAAGGCTCAATGGAAATTAAACTATTGGACCAGTGCTATATAGTTTGATGACTGACAAAAGTTTACCCAATTTGTTTTATACTAATGAACTGTTATTTAAGAGGTCTTTGTCTTTTAGAGTTACATGTTGAATTATTTACAGATTAAATGGTGTGTCTGAGACTTGCTCAAAAATAATAGGGGACAGTGGATACAAATACAATCACTCATGAAGTATAAGAGTGGTCATGAGTCTTGTTGGTGATGAGTTAATAGAGGTTAATGATATTGTTCCTCTTTTGTGCATGTCTTTAAATTTCCAAAATAAAGTTGTTGGTTTTTTTTTAAGACCAACTGATTGCAGATTTCAAACTTCCCAAGCAATCTGATTAAAACTGGTTTGCTCCCCTTAAAGACTTTCCAAAGAGAAAATATATATTCCCCAACTAATAACTTTTTGGTCTGCAAGGCAGAAATGTTTGTTTCTTCTACTGAACTGGTCTCAATACTGGATTCTTATGAGATGGTTACCAAGAATCAGTTCCTCTTCAGCCACATCAATTTTGGGTATAAAATTCAACTTCTAGGTCTCTCTCCATACTAAAGCCAGGCCTTAGTCATAGCTGCCCTGAGGAGGCAGGTCCTCCTCCCACCGCCCCCAAATCCCAGGTAACTTCAATAGTTATAATAGATCTAAGCGTCCATAGAGGAAGCCTTTTCATATGAGCTCATTGATTATACTTCATTTAAGTTAGATGTTGATTCTAGAGGAGACAGAGCAGAACAAATCTTGTATTTTAATAACTTCCTAGATTTTTTAATACTTAGGGACAGAATATGGTTTAAAAACTATCATTTTAAGTCCTTTGCTACTACAACCACAATCTTGTCAAACTACACAAAGCAGTGCCTGGGAGCTATCTTTGTGTTTGTTAGATTTTACTTCCCATTTTATCTTAATCCTCATGGGAATCATCTCTTACAAATTCAGAGATAACCCACTCATCTACTGCTGCATCTCCAGGATCAGCTAGGGAGCCAGGAGGGATCTGTCTCCACAGCACTGTTTCCAACAGAGCCTCTAAAGTGGGGGCTTCATTATTTTTCAAAGTTTGGTGGAAGAGATTTTAGTAAATTCTTTTAACAATTCATCATGCCTATTAGAATCAACACACTGTCTTAACAGTTAGGCAGTGGACCATGAGACAGAGACCTAGCAAATCCATAAACATGAAGCCACAAGACCCTCCCTGGGTAAATCATTTAACACACTCAGTTTCTTTACCTATAAACTGATAGCAGTATTTGAAAGTTATAAACCACAAGGAATTGCTATGATATATATGTGCGTGTGTATATACGTAGCTGGAGAGAATACTTTTATACAGTTGAAGAAGCTGGCTATAGATA
Organism: Macaca mulatta; assembly: GCF_049350105.2. Taxonomy (NCBI): domain Eukaryota; kingdom Metazoa; phylum Chordata; class Mammalia; order Primates; family Cercopithecidae; genus Macaca; species Macaca mulatta. Next base: position 59,254,948 of record NC_133421.1, read on the forward strand.
GAAACATGCTGCCAGTTTTCCTAGATGTGACACAAAAATAATCATTTGGGGGGGGGGGAACCCTTGCCATATATACTACACACCCTATACACAAGTACATTTATAAACTGACACGACCGGGTGAGAAGAAATCTTGATACAGGACTTAACAAAAACTAGCACTTGAAAGCTTTTCTACATCATTATTTCATAGCTAGCTAGCTAAAGAGTGCTTGTCAGAAGGATACTTGGAATTTTCTACTAAAGGAATTTCTCAGGGATGTAAAAATATATTCTAGTTCACTGTACATCTTTGCTATTAAAAGCAAAATTCAAATTTATTCATAACCACCTAAAATTGAAGCACCATTATTTAAAACATTAGAAACTCTATAAAAATTAGTCTTAAACAGAACAAATTAGATAAAACTGTACACCAACACCTCTAGTGATAGTGTAACTCTTGTATTTAAAACAGGGGACTAGTTCAGAGTCAATAACTTTATTAGAAAAAGATTAATACTAAAACCTTTCAATGACAGAGACAATCAACTTTGTAACAGAAAGTCAGATATACTTTATTTTTACTTCTAAATCCAAAGGCTAAGTAGAGCAGAGTTGTAAAAATGAAATCCCACTTAGTCTGATTCACACGAATACTAACGTTTAATCCTGTTTTCAAAGTCCAAGAATGAAAACTTGCAATTAAACACTGAGCAAGCCACATGTTTAAGTAATATTTCTTAAAAAGTCTTAAAGAAAAAAGTATGATACAGGACCTAAGTTTTCAGTGGCATATATACTATTAACACATGTTCTGAAATCTGGTAGGTCACATCAGTCCTGAATTAACTTTTAATAATAATAATAATAATAAAAAAACTAACTGAGCTTTATACTTTTTCTATGCCACTATAGCTTTCTTTCACCTCATTTTTTAAATGTCGATCTTCACTTTATGCCGTTCTCAGTATTCTTCCAAAAATCTTCGAACAGTAGTCCTACAACGCAAAATTTGGGGAAAAATGATAATTAGACAACATGTAAAAGGCCAATTTTTATGAGAAAGTGTTGGCCCAGTCACTAACTGCTAATTAACATGTGTATATGGAATGCTTGTATTCTTTTTAATTATCAAGGCATCAGTGTGGTTCTTAAAGCCATGTGCCTGTGTATGCTTCCCTACGTGTGAATGACACACACAGATATAATCTTACATTGCTTTCCCAAAAGAGGAATGCCATCAACAAATAAACTAATTGGTACTTCCTTTCATTAGGAATATTTTGTCCCACGCCACTAGCCCACAGAATGAAGTTTACAGGTTTTAAGAACACTTACAGTACCTAACTTTTAATAGTTCTTAAAAAACCCAAATTCATTCTATATAGTGCATCAGTTCTTTGATTTCACAAACTGAAGGTGTCTGTCCTTGCTATTCACACTGCTGCTTTAAATGTATCAGCCAGTGAGTGACTATTCCTACATACCTATGGCTGACTGCAAATTCTCCTACACAGTAGGAAATATTAAGCACATACCTCTTATAGACTTGAGAATTGCATTGAGTGTAACAAGGCGAATAATATGAAGTGTTTATTGTATTTAAAATTCTTTAAAGATATCTAATTCTGGCCACCACTGCAGCCCTACATACAGTTGAAAAAAAATTCCATTCTGTTAACATTTGGTAAGTTTTCACGCAATACACAAAAAACCCCTCTGCACTTCTTGTAAAGAACAAAAAAGATACACAACAGTTAAGCGTAAAGATCACAGGCAATAGCATTCAAACATGGATGTGGGTAGAGAAAGGAGTACCTGGCATGAGTACCTGCTTAGTTTGACTGAATCCTTGATTTTTAATTTGGCTTTTCATGGGCCGCTCACAACACCAACGCTGTGTGAGGTATGGTAGTCAGCTGCAATAATTCATAAACCCTACACTTCCATCAATCCAATGCTACTGGCTCTCGAGTTACAGAACAAACTGCATTAGAATGCAAGGCAATAAAGCAAAAAACTAGAAACATCCTTGACAAAGAAATACTAGCAGTTTAATTAAAACAAAGTAGTCCAACATGTGCCTCCGAAATATTTAAGTTTTTAAAGCATATGTCTCTGCCAATGTACCAACACAAGATGGACTTAATACCAAAAAGAAAAAAAAAAAACAGTTCAACCTTTTTATTAAAAAAAAAAAAGAAATGACAGCAAAATCCCTAAAAAAAGGATAATTAACTTTTCAATGGCGACTATATTACAAATGTGGGCAATAATTTCCAAAGAGGCACACTAATGGGGGCACGAGTCTGCTACAAAATAGCTGAGACAAAACAATGTACCTCAAAATGTTTTGCAGGACTACACTGTCTTTTCCTTCAGAAGAGGCTTTTGTATGTCTTCTTACTCGGCTTAGTTCCATCTTCATCTGTGCATACTTACGCTGCACTGTCAAACAGTAACAAAAAGCCCTAATCAAAGTGAGAAACAATACACTTACCTCTGTCTGATCTGAGGTCTTATCAGATCAGTTTTAATTGGACTGAGTGTCACCTTCAGATTTAATGTCTTCACTGGTCCCATTGACCTCATTCTTAGTATCACTTTCCTTCGATTCAGTGTTTGTGTCTTCACTCTGCTTTTCTCGACTACCGGACTTCACACTACTTTTTTTATCATCAGATCCCCTCTTTTCTGCCATAAAAGAAGACATTGACCATGGATTTTAAAGTAAAATACAATAAAGACATGATTTTGAAAAAAAGTGAAACAACTGAGAGATGAGAGACAATCATTTCTCACAGACTGCAAGCAACAGTTTGGTGAATTTACCAAAGGGACAAAATTTGTAATATATGGGAGAGAAGGCAGGAAGGGGAATTCAAGGAAGCAAAAGGTAAAATAGTGGGCAAATTCTCTCAATTGCTGAGAAGCTATTAAGCACATTGCAGAATGTAATATTTAAATAAATTTCATTGTGGGTAAAAAACATCAAAAAGCACTGGGAAAGGTATAAAAGACAGCATACAAAACTATGTTCACGTGAGGTTCAATTATTAAGTTAGAAGGGTAAAAATGGTGACCCCAAAAGGTGAGAAAAAGTTGAACGTTTATAACAGGCATGTTTTTAAAAATACAATTACATATTTTAAAATGCAAAAAACATGTGTGTGTATATATATATTTGAATATCCAAGAAGGATAAGCCTAATGAAAGAAAATGATCTTAAATCCCAATCTAAGCAACTCAACTTTTGTGCTTTGCTAAGAAAAGTCATATATATGCCATCTGAGAGTTGTTTTTCCAAAAAGAGAAATTAAAATTCAACTCAGCTGCAAATGAAGAATGAAAAAGGTAAACAACTTTTTCCTCTACTATTCTTTGGATGGGTAAGACCTCAGACTAGAGGTAAAAGTGGTACACAGAGCAAGCATAGTCTAGCCTTTTCAGTTCCAAGTATTCCCCCAACAAAAAATTTCTACAGAAAATGTTCAAGTCAACTAGAAACTTTCTGGAAAAATTACTTTTCCCCTTACTAAGAATAGCTGTTCTGGCAGAGTAGTTAATAAGACAAAAAGACATTTTAAAGAGAAACAGAACCCTCTACATAATTTCTGCACAGTTATGAAGACACAACACCAAATATCTAGGAAAGAGAGATGGTAATGAAAACAAAATATGGTATGGGAGGGGCACCCACTCAAGAGAACTGAAGATCTTATGTAAAAGAGCATATTTAGTCCATAACACTTGCAAAATACACAAGCCACGTCCAAGTAGTTAAGTGCAAGACTTGCTTCATGTCTGTCTGTCCACTTGTGAGAACTATGCCAGGACAGTGGGCTCTAACTGACCTTGTGGGAAAGTCCTCCCTTTGTGCCTTATGGGCCTCTCCGGTGCACAGGTAGCTTCAATGAGGAAGAGTCGTCTTGTTGTCCCGTAGAGGACTAGTAGTCAGTCCAATAATCTTATCTTCTGCCCTATGTAAATATGGTAGATCTTAATAGTCCTAAGGACATCCACAATTTGTGGTGGATTTTAGGGCTATAGATGAAAAAAGGAAACTCTCTTGACAAAGAGAGCACCTTACACTGGTTGCTGACAGCTTTGTGTGAGAAACCACTTTTCATTTGTGGAGTGAGATAAACTGCTTCTATCATAGCACCTGGAGTAATAAACTTGCTCTTTCTCATTTGCCATTATTATATGCCCACTGTGGCTCACAACTGGTTCCAAAGTCCAGATCTTCAATCATTTATAAGAGTGCCTAGATGGCTACCTAGATGGCTACATGGTAGTTTCTTTTCTGTATTTTTTTTTTCATCCACTCATCTGCACACTGATTTTTAATTAATTAATTTTTACATAGCATTTTCAAAATGCCAATAAATTATATCACTTCTAAAAGAGATTCCAATGTTTAACTCTATCATAGCATACCCAATTATGGAAGACAAGACTGATACAGTTTTCTCAGTATCTTCTCTCTTTCCACCAAGTCTCACATGGAAAATCCCTGTCTGTTGCTAATCTAAACATAACTCAGCTTATTCTGCTTAAACAAAAGTTTTGCTAGGGGCCAGACATGGTGGCTTACACCTATAACCCCAGCACTTTAGGAGACTGAGGCAGGAGGATTGCTTGAACCCAGGAGATCAGGATCAGACTGGGCAACATGGCAAAACCCCATCTCTACCCCCCACCCCCCGCCAAAAAAAAAAATTAGCCAAGGATGGTGGTGTACACCTATAGTCCCAACCACCCAGGAGGCTGAGGTGTGAGGATCACCTGGGCCAGGGAGGTGGAGGCTGCAGTGAGCCGTGATCGTGCCACTGCACTCAGCCTGGATGACAGAGTAAGACCCTGTCTGAAAAAACAACAAACAAAAAGCTTTACTAAATTTCATGTCATCATCATTACAATTTTAGGATTAAAGGTAAGCAACTCTGGACATCTTTTTGCTCTATCCAGAAATTACACAAATATGCCTGTTTTGAGTCAGGCCAGTGTCATGTACTACTCAACTTTGACTTCAAGTAGTTATGAAGGCTAGCTAGCTTTTATCCCTAAAAATCAACCCAACAATTTTAAATGGCACAAATGATAACACAGAATAGAGCAACTAAAGCTAACAATAGGAAATGTAAAACTAAAAACTTTCTCAAGACAAATATTATTAATTTGACCTGACAGTCATACCTGGCTCTTGAGAGTTGACCTCTCAACCCAAAAATAAATTACACAGAAAGTCTTGCAAAAAGATTGGGTAAAACATTCTTAAATCTAATGTTAAATCAGTTAACCCATTGTAGCAATTGCCTTTTGAATCAGAGAAGCGAGTTCTCAACTTGAATGGCAAACACTAGCACGTCTGGCAGTAAGTTTTCAACATTTTCCCACATTACAGAAAAAGCCAATATATGTTAAATATTTCAGAAAAAGACTGTGCTTATTTTAAGAAAACAAAAGCAGAGGCCAAAAAATATATCCATGGTTTGTGCCGCTAGTTCTAGCTGAGTCTAGAGGAAAAACAAAAACAAAAAACCACAACAGTTCTATTGAAGGATATAATAAACAACATATAAAAGACAAGTATAATAAACCTAAATAGCAGCACATATATTATGCTGGTGATTAAACATGGAGACAGGTAGAATGAAATGAAACAAGGAGAGCTGAGAAAATCAGAAATAGGCCCCTTCTCTCATTCCTAAAACCATGCAAAGCACAACAGCTCATTCAGTGCAAAATAAAAGACACTAAAAGAATCTGGAGAACACAAAATTCAGAAAGGAGAGCCTAATGGTTAACAGAATTATCTTCCAATAAAGGCTAAGTTAGATGAGAATATTCTTGTGAAAACATTCCACACAAAATTAAAAAGTCCATTAAAAGTGCTAACAGCACAGTACATCAGCTAATGGGATGCCACAAAAAAAAAAAAAAAAAAAAAGAAAGAAAGAAAAGAAAAGAAAAAGAAAAAGAGGGGAAAGAGCATGTTGATCCCACTGAAAACATGGTTAAGATACATATAAGCAATTCAACTTCCAGGGACTTAGATGTTAACTACTAACTTAAATGAATGCTACAAATGAAGACTAATGCAACAATGTACACTTACTTTATAAGACACATTATGAAACACTGCAGTGTGAAGAAAAAAAAAAAGGTAGCCAACAACCAAGGTAATATAATCCTATGCCTAATAACCCTGAAAGTTAATATAATACTTAAAAGAATCTACATGAAAAATCTTCAGGTTATCAACTGAAAGATGCGGTTTAGCATCAAAACACCAGATAAACTGTCATTTTCACAAATCTAAGTAGGAGACGGGGAAAGAACGCCTGTCTCCTACTGAATGGCGTTCCTCACAGTAAAAAGGAGTATGAATGAAATGGATCTTTGTCTGTGTCTGGAGAAAAGTGAGTGGGGCAATTAGGGTGTGAAAACAGTTTCTTAATGAACTGAATTCTCATATAAACTAACCTTTCTCCTTGGATTTTCTATCTTGTTCTCTGTCCCGACTTTTGCTCCTGTGCTTATATGACTTTCGATCCCGGCTTTTTGATCTTCTTCGATCCCGACTTCGAGATCTATGTTTTCTTTCTGATCGATCATGGCTTCTGCTTCTTCGTCGATCTCTACTTCTTAATAAAAAACCAAAAGGTAACTTCAGCCAGTATTACAGTGAGTAAAGGCATTAAAGTAGATATTATTAATTAACAAGACTTAGCAAAACTTACCCTTTTTCTCAAACTATTTACATAAGAAATCTTAAGAACTAAAAATTATTGAAAATATTTCTAAATTCATCTCCAATAGTGCTAAGATGGTTATCGTTGTGCTCTTTAAGACTCTTCTTCAATTTGTAGTTATAATTAAATCAGTATGGCTGATTTCATATTTTATTTCTTGGAATGAGTAAGACAAGCACTTAAGAGACCATCAGGTATGCTAACTGTAAAAAGATTGTGTGAAATTTCCTAGACAGGTGGGAAATAGCACAGAACTTGCCCCAAAAATGGAACTATTTTATTCACTGATTCTGCTCTCACAACCCATTCTATCACTTAAAGATGCTTAAGAGCTTCCCAACTACCATTCTGAGGAATAATACTAGTAATTATTATTGTTATTGCACACTCATTATGAGCTGGACATCAGTCTTAGGTGTTCCATATATACCTGCTTCGCCTTCTTTCTCTACTTCGTGACCTTTTGTGGTCCCGAGACCTGCTGCATCTTCTGTCTGATGTTCGGCTTGAGTGTCTACTTCGTGAACGACTTCTCTTTCTTCTTTCTCTGTCACGAGCCCTTTCTTTTTCTCTTTCTTCCTCTTCCCTTCGTCTTTTCCTTTCTCTTTCTTCCCTTTCTCTCTCCCGTTCTTTTTCTCTTTCTTCTCTTTCTTGCTTCTCCTTTTTTAGACGCTCATCACGATCAGGTTCTTCAGTTCTTTTCCTTAACTTCTCCTAGAAAAATCAAGTTGGATTCTTATACAAATGTAACTAACAATGGTCAACTAATGTGAAGTAATCTGTAGACCAACTTATGGAATTGATGCCCTTAAGGGAAATGTAGACATTCCAACACCATGTACATACACAAGGTATTATTTGTCTAAATCCTCAGGATATATTCTTCCCAAATTTCTGGCATGCGAGAGTTAAGAAAATCAAGTGCTTTCATAGTTCGATAAACAGCAAAAACTCACAGGAACTCACATTTAAGCCATATTAAAATATAGTTATTTTTATCTATAGCTAGTGATAGCTAAAAGCTGTAGCTATAGCTAAAATAATTTTTTTTTTAAATAGCTAAAATGTATCTTTAGAAGAAACTTAACGTTGGCCGAGCGCAGTGGCTCAACACCTTGGGAGGCTGAGGAGGGCGGATCACCTGAGGCAGGAGTTCAAGACCAGCCTGGCCAACAGGGCAAAACCCCGTCTCTATTAACAAAGCACAAAAATCAGCCGGGCATGGTAGTGTATGCCTGTAATCCCAACTACTCGGGAAGCTGAGGCATGAGAATTGCTTGAACCCCAGAGGTGGAGGTTGTGGTGAGATCATGCCACTGTACTCCAGCCTGGGTGACAAAGTGAGATTGTCTCAAAAACAAAACAAACAAACAAAAAAACAAAAATTAGCCAGGCCTCGTGGCACATGCCTGTACTCCCAGCTACTCAGGAGGCTGGGGCATGAGAATTGCTTAAACCTGGGAGGTGGGGGTGACAGTGAGCTGAGATCATGTCACTGCACTCTAGGTGACAGAGCAAGAATTTGCCTCAAAACAAACAAACAAAAAAAACTTACTTTTAATTCTTCTACAGTAGCTTTAATTTTGGCATAGCCCATGTGTTGTTTTCCCATCAAATGGTCATCTACCCGAGACTGGGCATCTCCTACTATTAAAAAGGCTCCACACACTTCACAAACTTCCATTTGTTTTTCTTGTGCAGCAAAACTTTCAATTGTCTAAAACGATAAATCAGTTACAAGAACATCTGAGGAAGAGAAACAAATCTCAAGAAGTACTCAACATTTAGAAAAGATTTCTAATGTGTGTGAATTGCTCTTTCCCATTTCCCCAAATCAGTAATACCGGGCTACAAGTGGTCAACTTTTTTTAAAGAGAGACGTTTAAGGCAACAGCAACTAACTTGCTGAATCACCCAGAAAAAATGTTGAGACCCACTGTTCAATGTTCAACACACACATTACCTTACGAAATTTAAACCACCTTTCAGAAAGCCACCTATTTTAGTATGAATTCATTCCTTGCTTAGGGTCAAGGGATATGATGTCCATACACAAAACTAATTAAGGAACTAAGCACATTGACTATAATCTGAACATATCCTATTCAATATGGAGGAACCAATGACCAATTATATTCTGCAATCAATAGTATCTGAAACACATATATTCTATTCTTCAATTAAAATAATAAGATATTTTAAGGGTGTATTAATTTTTAACAAAGATATAAGTATGTACTGAGTAATTTATTACAACAAAAATGAAAATAAAACGAGGCTCATATGGAAATTTATGGTTTAAGGCAGTGATTGGCAAGCCAGGGAGGCCTTTTTCTAACATTTTATTGGGATACAACCACACCCGTTTGTTTCTTGTACTATCTAAAGTTGCTTGCATACTGCACAAAGGCAGAGCTTAGTAGCTGCCACAGACCTTGTGGCCTACAAATTGTGCTGACTCTAAGTTTAGAACATCAGAATAATTTTCAAAGGTTCTCAGATAAAAATGAGTTCCTACTAACTGTTAACAGACAGGTGAGATAACGTGAAATAAGGTTTACTTACCGAGGTTGTGGACCTAAGCAGTTCTCTCTCTTCTTTTAATTGTTCAACTAATTTCATCATCCCCTGGGCTTCTTCTACTTTTCCTTCAGACCCTAATTCTTCAATCTTAGAAGAGTGGGGGAAAAAAATAGTTAAGATTTCTTTCAAACCCAACTATTTCCTTTTTTCCCCATGGTTCATTAGTGGTTTTATCCATCTTTTTGTTTGGTTTTATTTACAAAAGCCTCTTTGGGTTTAATTCATCCTAGATTTTTTTTATACTTCAATAAAGTATAACTGATGTGTTAAGAAAAATGCACTTTCAGCTGGACATGGTGGCTCATGCCTGTAATTCAAGCACTTTGGGAGGCCAAGGTGGGCAGATCACCTGAAGTCAGGAGTTCAAGACCAGCCTGGCCAACGTGTTGAAATCCCATCTCTATTAAAAATACAAAAAAAAATTAGCCAGGCATGGCCGCAGGCACCTGTAATCCCAGTTACTGGGGAGACTGAGGCAGGAGAATCACTTGAACCCAGGAGGTGGAGGCTGCAGTGAGCCGAGATCGTGCCACTGCACTCCAGCCTGGGTAATGACATGAGACTCTGTCTCAAAAACAAAAGGAGAGAGACAGAGACAGCGTCTCACTATGTTGCCCAGGCTGGTCTTTAACTACTGAGCTCAAGCAATCCTCCCACCTCGGCCTCCCAAAGTGCTTGTATTACAGGTGTGAGCCACCTACTCTTTTCAGTACCTCCTCCAGCCTCAATCCCAAACACAATCCCCAGGCAACCACAGATCTGCTTTCTGTCACCATAGGTAAATACGCGTTTTCTAAAATTTTATATAGAGCCAGAGTCTATATTCCTTTTTTGTCTGGCTTCTTTCACTCAGCCTAATTATTTTAAGATTTATTCATACTGTCTCATGTAACTAATTCCTTTTCATTACTGACAGGTATTCCACCATATGGATACATCATGATTTAATTATCCACTCACCTGCTGACGGATATTTTAATTGATTCCAGTCTGGGGTTTTTTTGGTTTTTTCAGTGCTATTATGAATACGGCACTCATGAACACTGGAGTGTAAATCTTTGTGTAGACATACGTTTTCGTTTATCTTGGATAAATATGTGGGAGAATGGCTCATGGTACATTTTTAACTTTTTAAGAAACAGACTCCAGGGCCAGGCACAGTGGCTTACACCTGTAATCTCAAAACTTTGGAAGGCCAAGGTGGGTAAATTACTTGAGGTCAGGATTTTGAGACCAGCTTGGCCAGCACGGTGAAACCCCGTATCTATTAAAAATACAATTAGCCGAGGATGGTGGCGCACACCTGTAATCCCAGCTACTCGGGAGGCTGAGGCAGGAGAATCACTTGAACCTGGGAGGTAGAGGTTGCAGTGAGCTGAGATCGCGCCACTGCACTCCAGCATGGGTGACAAAGCGACACTGTCTTAAAAAAACAGTAACAACGACAACAAAACAGATTCCAATATGATCTGCAGGAATATGAAAGAAAGAAAAAAATGAGACTATTTTTTCCAAAGTGGTTGTACAGTATCATATCCCAGTTCCAGCTGACTCACATCCTTGCCAATAGCTGGTATGATCAGTTTAATTTTAGCTATTCTAATAGGTGTCAAATAGGTATTTGATTGTAGTTTTAATCTGTATTTCCCTAACGACTAATAATGTTGAGCATCTTCATATTTGTCGTCCTTTTATATACACATATACATACATGTACACACACACACAAGACAAGGTCTCACTCCATTGCCCAGGCTGGAGTGCAGTGGCGCAGACACGTCTTACTGCAGCCTCACCCTCTTAGGCTTAAGCAATTCTCCTGCCTCGGCCTCCTGTGTAGCTGGGACCACAGGTGCACATCATCACACCTGGCTAATTTTTGTAGAGACTGGATCTCACTTTGTTGCCCAGGCTGGTCTCAAACTCTTGGGCTCAAGCAATCCTCCCACCTCGGCCTCCCAAAGTGCTGGGATTATACACATGAGTTACCATGCCTGGCCCATCCCTGTATTTTTGCTGGTTACACGTCTGTTTCAAGTATTTCCTGACATTAATGCATACAATTCTCACCTGTTGCAGAAGTACATCAATTTTGTCTGTTAAAACCTGAATTTTTTCTTCATTTTTGCCTGTTGGGCCAGCGGCCTGTTGAAGACAATAAAACGTATTACCAACAAGTTGAAAACAAAGATAAACATGCAAACTCGCACATACCATACATAATATTTCTATTTAATAATTAAAATGCTTAACTGAAAGGACAGTAATTCAATTATCTTCAACTTCTGGTGGTCAATCACATATTGTCAGTTACTACTATTTAAGAGAAAAATCTTGGCCTCAAGAAAAAAAGAAAGAAAAATCTTATGTTTAGCAAAATCAATGTTGTGTTTGCTAAAAAAGACTGGAAAAAATGAATGCCTTATAAGTTTCATATCATTTTAAAAGAACAAAGTAATGAAAAGAAGACAAGTTTCAAAAATATTAGGGAGGTCTCTGAATCTCCAGAAAACAAGGACCCTTTACAAAGACTGAATTGATTTCACTTACCCCGGAAGACTGCTGGTTTTGAGACAATGCCAAACGAGCATGGCCTCGTCTGATCCTACGTTCTACTTCTGCAAGTAAGCTCTGCAAGTATCGCAAAAAATCTCTCTCATAGCCAACTTTCATGAAACGAGAGCTCTTCTCATACCTGGTAACATGAAAATAAACAAGTATTCATTTCCAAATCTTCATCCATTACAACTCTAATATTCTATCTTAACTAGCCTCAACGACTATTGCATTTAGGCTGCAGGGTAAACCAGGTGTATTTGAAGTGCCTTTCTGACTGCCCCTCACCACAGAGCTTTACACAGGGGTTTAACCACTAGCGTTACCATTGTACTGGATCTATGACCCTGGACCTGGGAGAAGTCTCATGTATAAAATTGGGGCTGGCCACGGTGGCTCACACCGGTAAACCCAGCACTTTTGGAGGCCGAGGTGGGTGGATCACTTGAGGTCAGCAATTTGAGACCAGCCTGGCCAACATGGTGAAACCCTGTCTCTACTAAAAATACAAAATATTAGCCAGGCATGGTGGTGGGCGCCTGTAATCCCAGCTACTCGGGAGGTTGAGGCAGGAGAATCACTTGAACCCGGGAGGCGGAGGTTGCAGTAAGATAGAAGTTTCTTACTACCCCTAGCCAGTGACTAGACTTCTCTCAGACACTCATTTTACAATTAATTCCAATTATTCCTCAACCCTTGTCCCCCTTAAACCAAATAATAACTGGGAGGGAAATGACAACCAAAATAACTTACTGTTTTCGTAGATTTTCATCATGAATTTTTTCACATGGACCTGGGGGAAAAATACAATTGTATAAATTATCTGTGATTATTAGCAACCGTTTCTTGCCAAAAACAAAAAGTTATTTTTCTTTTTAAAAAGAAAAAGAATTTACTTTATCACTGAGTAGTTTGTAGACATCTAAATTGATCCTACTGAATCATGAAGCATTATAACCAAATAGGACATAAAACTGATCTGCTCAGTCTTCAAAGTCAATATAATGGATAGCAACCATATATGGTTAAAAGAGAAGTAAGGGAGGGAGAGAGAAAGGGAGTGAAGGCAAAAGGAAATTGTTCTTTATTGCCACTCAAGAAAACTAATGGGGATAGACACTGAACTGAACCACTGCTGACTTTATTATTTTCAAATCTGTATATAAAGTCAAATAGCACTAGACTAGTACCCAACTCCTACTTCTTCCCACCTCTAAAAAGCAATTATCTTAACTCCTCTCTATTTCTTCTTGAATTTACCTCCACCTTTTAAAATTCTATGCTTATTTTGCTATTTATCAATCCTAGACATCAAAATTTTGGGATAAATAAACACTTAGTGTTTATATTATGCAAATACTATTCACTGTCAGGCCAAACAAAGGTGCACTATGAGACACTTCTGATGTTTTTTTTTTTTTTTTGAGACAGAGTCACGCTCTGTCGCCCAGGCTGCAGTGCAGCGGCGCAATCTTGGCTCACTGCAACTTCCGCCTACCGGGTTCAAGGGATTCTCCTGCCTCAACCTCCCAAGTAGCTGGGATTGCAGGCACCCACCACCACAGCTGGGTAATTTTTTTGTATTTTTAGTAGAGAAAGGATTTCACCCTGTTGGCCAAGCTGTTCTCGAACTCCTAACCTCAAGTGATCTGCCCTCCTTTGCCTTCAAAAGTGCTGGGATTACAGGTATGAGCCTAGTTTTTTCTCTATATTTTCAAATTCTTCTCAAACACTTCAACTCAGCTATAGAAACTATCTCAATACTAATTTCACATATGAGTCAAAATACATCAGATCATCAGTTTCATTTTCTTCCATTGGCCTTCTGCCTTACTTCAATCTGGGATACTTATTTTCTAAGCTCACTATAGAACTATTATCCTGATGAATTCCTTTCCTGCTCTGCAGTAGGTGAGAATTACTGGATCTCTTGTTTTTTCTTTCCTCTTTCTCAGTTTATGGACATGTTTTGGTGGAGTTTCCTGAGAAAAAGTCCATGGGAGATAAATCTGTTGAGACCCTGTATATCTGAAAATGTCTTTTTTCCCTCATATTTTGATGTTTGGCTACATAGCTAAGCCTGGTAGACACATTTTCACTCAGCACCCTGAGGATGTTTCTCCAATGTCTTCAACTTTCCCCATTGTTACTGACCAGTCTTAGGCCATTCTGATTCATAATTCTGTGACCTACACTCACCCCCACCACCCCTACGTTCTAAAATTTTACAGGGGTATGCCTAGGTATGGATCTTTTTCATTCACTGTCCTGATCACCTGTAGGGCCTGCTCAACCTAAAGATGAATGTTCTTTAGTACCGCAAATTTTTTTCTTAAGCAATTCCCTCTGCTTTTATTCTGTCCACAACTATTAAGTTGGTAGTACAGTTCCTGGACTAAGTTTTTAAAAAATCCTTCTGTCATACTGCCCAACATTCCAGTAAACGTCCTCAATTTTATTTTCAAATCTTTCCGGCGATTTTAGTTCTATTTCTCCAGCTTTAATTTCTACGAGCTGTTTTTCAAAAACTGTTTTCCAAACTTTTTCCACAAGTTCCCTCTTTATGGCATCCTATTATTGCTGATGAATACAGTATCTTCTCATATGTCTCTGAAGATACTAAATTTCTTAAGATTTTGAGGAATCTCTCTCTGCTTTCCCCATTATCTCCAATTCCACTAAATTCTTCTTTCTCTGTTGGTTTTCTTAATCTCTTGTGTTGAAGGCTTTCTTCGAAAGTCTGGCTGGTGGTCCTTGGCAGGCAACTAGTTTTTTAAAAAGACACTTCCAAAATCTGACTGGAAGTTAGTAGGGATTAGGCAGGGTTTGTCAGCTCATGAATGGGCTTTATCATAGGAAAACCAGGCAGTAAGACTTTCTTTTAAGAGATTCCCCAAGGGTCAGTACCTGTAGAGATCACTTCTCAGGAACTGTTCACTTTCTCTAGAGAAGAATCCTCTTTTCTTCTGCCTGGGGAAAAACATCTGGCTGTATCCTTCTAGGAACAGGGCAGAGGAGAGCCCCACCAATAAAAATATAGATTCATTTACTCTCTTTTACATTTTTTTTTTTTTTTACTTACTACTGCCCCTGCTGTGTCTGAAATCTCAAGATCTAGACTGGTCCTGCCTTAATACGCTCCTAATGCTCTAAGGCAAACATTGTACATAATGAATTGACTTCTTTTATATATCCAGAATGATCCTGGTTATGTACCATCCTTGAGAGAAATGAGGAAATTGTCAATCATTTTTTGTTTTGTGGTTCAGATAAACTAGTCTCTCTAGCCCAATTTCTCCTGAAAATAACCCTCTCTTCTCCTGGGGTCTATGGGTGGGAGAGTAAGATCAACAGATGTACAGGACCGCCTACACTAGTGGCAATTTTGCATCCTGGGGACATCTGGCAATGTCTGAAGACATTTTTGGGTGTCACAACAGGGGGTGCTACTGGTTATCTAGTGGGTAAAGGCAGGGATGTTGCTAAACATCCCACAATGCATGAAAAGCCCCCTCCAAAACTGGCTCAAAATGTCAACAATGTCAAGGCTGAGAAACCCTGAACTAGACTACAGACTAATCTCTCTCATTTTCAGCCCCATGACTCAACCCTGCCTTCTGTGGTACCTGGTGCCTCCAAATCCTGAGCCTGTCCAGGGTTCTGCTGATCAAACACTCGCTTCTGTTTAGTATCCCCTTCTGCAGGCTTTTAGGGTACAGGTTGTTCTGCTCTGTTGCGTTTGCTGCTACTCCTCCATCCACTTGTCATCTTCCAAAAATTTGCTGACATCTCTAACGTTATCTCCTCTTCCATATACATCTTTTTAAAAACTTTTTCATTTAAGTGGAGTTTTGGGAGGGAGTGGAAATAGACATGTATGTTTAATCAAGCCACCATGTTTAATCAGACTGACATTTATTAATACATTCAAATATCTAAACCAAGTAAGAAATTACTTATTAACAAATCTTTTAAGAAAAAACTTTACAGAATTAGAAAGAACCAGTTTTTTTCCTCTCACCACTCCTATTCAACATTTTAAATATCATAAATTTGATAAAAGTTACACAGAAAATTAACTTACCAAGATCAGAACGTGTATTTGTGAACAATTCCGCAGGACAAAAACCACAGAGATAATATTTACAAACCTAGTAAAGAAAAACAAAGGTACTTAAAAAATTGCTTGGTTTTAAAACTGTACTGGAGAACGGTGCCAAATAACTATTTTCTCATTTCTTGAGGTATGTATGCTTCAACCAATATAAGAATTTCATTTGTTGAATCATATTAAGTTAGTGACTTTCAGACTCCTGAATTTCGATAGAAGAAAAAATACACAGTACTTGTATTACTAGTATTTTCTATTATCTATTTTTAATCACCACCTGCTGACCCCTCAGTAGCAAAAACAAATATGGGAAAGACATCCCAAAATAAAGGGCAATTTTTATATTTTTAAAAACTCTTACACTATTCTTATCATTTCAACTCTTTCGTAGATTAGGGCCTACTTACAAATTAGGATTTGGAAATAACCATCTAAATCACAGATAACACTCATTTAAAGCAATTCGGCTCCATCTTTTTGTTTAGAAGATCCTTAACACACCAGCCTCCCAAGTAACTACAACTACAGGTTCAAGCACCATGCCTGGCAAATTTTTAAAAATATTTGGAAAGATGGGGTCTTGCTACATTGCCCAGGTTGGTCTCAAACTCCTGGCTCCAAGCAATTCTCCCACCTCTGCCTCCCAAAGTGTTGGGGTTACAGGTATGAGCCACTGCTCCTAGCCACTGGATATTTTCATACATGCCAACACAGTAGACTCTTGGTGGGTTCCCACGGTATGGGGAAAAACTATTAACATAAAACCAATGTTTAATTCTCTCCCACTGGTACTTTTGTAACTCCTTCAGATATATTCCAAAACTGCTCTATCCTGAATTTAATTTTATAACACTACAAACCACGTAAATCAAAATTCCAAAATATCACCTTTCCTTCACACAAAACTTCACTGTTACTAGGTGGATTATCATTATATAATTTTTTGAAACACAGTCTTACTCACTCTGTTGCCCAGGCTGGAGTACAGTGGCACCATTTCAGCCCACTGCAAACTCTGCCTCCCAGGTTCAAGCACTTCTTCTGCCTCAGCCTCCAAAGTAGCTGGAATTACAGGTATGTGCCACCATGGCCAGCTAGTTTTTATATTTTTAGTACAGACAGGGTTTCACCATGTTGTAGGCTGGTCTCGAACTCCTGACCTCAAAACATCCATTTTGTTCAACTTTGTGTTCACTTTAAGTGCATCACAACAAAATACCAAGGCCAATACTCAATTTTTAAAAAGATTTGAGAATTTCTTTCATTTGGGGGAGGGAGGATACAGCAACCATTATGCCACTTTTACTGTGACCTAGCCTTTCAATTATATTAACCTTGAAGACCCAAAAATTTCACACAACTATATTTAGTAAAAGTTATTGCCAAAATCTGCTATAATTTATAGCCATAAACTGTATGGTTGTAAAATAATTTAAAAACTAAATTTTGTGTACCATCCTCACAGACATGAAAGTTTTACTATGAACTGGCCAGGCACGGTGGCTACCGCCTATAATCCCAGCACTTCCGGAGGCTGAGACGGGAGGATCACGAGGTTAGGAGATCGAGACCATCCCGGCTAACATGGTGAAACTCCGTCTCTACTAAAAAGACAACAAATTAGCCAGGCGTGGTGGCGGGCGCCTGTAGTCCCAGATACTCAGGAGGCTGAGGCAGGAGAATGGTGTGAACGGTGGCGGGGCAGTGGGGGGGGGCCGCGGGCAGAGCTTGCAGTGAGTCGGCCACTCCACTCCAGCCTGGGTGATAGAGCGAGACTCCGCCTCAAAAAAAAAAAAGAGAAAGTTTTACTATTATTGTGAATTTAATCTTCACTTATAAACATTTCATTTCTATTTCCCATTTTTACAGTAATACATTCTAGGGTTTTGGAGATGATTCTATTTAAAGATTAATTTTATTGTTTTTAATAGGACTTCTACCGGTCTCATGACCAATTTAAGTGTTCCGTAAATTTAAGCTAGGCAAGACACAATGTCTATGATCCTCAGACAGGTTCACCATTAAAACAAAAACAAATAGACACATCTCTACGGTCCCTCCTGACTCTCGAAGCACGTGAAATAGGTACACTGCAATATGGCACAGTTTAAATCTGCTTATCTGCTAAAGAACCAGGGGTACCTGATGGGGCGTGGTGGCTCATGCCTGTAATCCCAGCACTTTGGGAGGTTGAGATGTGAGGACTGCTTGAGCCTTGGAGGTAGAAGTGGCAGTGTGCTGTGATCACACCACTGCACTCCAGCTAGGGTGACAGAACGTAACCTGTCTAAAAAAAAGAAAAAGAAAAAGAACCAGGGGTCGTAATTCTGCCTTGGTTTCTTCACAGTATTAAAAAAAGGGAGACAGGCTGGGCCCAATGGCTTATGCCTGTAATCCCAGCACTTTGGGAGGCTAAAGCAGGAGAATCATTTGAGCCTAGCCTGGGCAACACAGTGAGACCTTGTCTCTGAAAAAAAAAAAAAAAAAAAAGAAAAGAAAACAATTAGCTAGGTATGTGTCACACACCTGTGGTTCCAGCTACTTGGGTGGCTAGGGTGGAACGGTCGGTCATTTGAGCCCAGGAGGTTGAGGCTGCAGTGAGTGGCGATCATGCCACTGCACTTCAGCCTGGGTGAAAGAGCAAGACTCAATTAAATAAAAAAAGAGGTAATAAATTTCTTATAGTGGGATTGTAAAGATTAAACTGTATACATTTGCTAAACTGAAAGAAAAAGGTGTTGGCTTATGTAAAAGCTAAAGCAACTTCATCTTGGGTGTTAAACTGCCAGGCTGCCTTCCGATTAACTCCAATTCCAGGAATGCCCCTAAGATTTCTATTTTTTTTTTTTTTTTTTTTTTTGAGACTGAGTCTTGCTCTGTCACCCAGGCTGGAGTGCAGTGGCCGGATCTCAGCTCACTGCAAGCTCCGCCTCCCGGGTTTACGCCATTCTCCTGCCTCAGCCTCCCGAGTAGCTGGGACTACAGGCGCCTGCCACCTCGCCCGGCTAAGTTTTTGTATTTTTAGTAGAGACAGGGTTTCACTGTGTTAGCCAGGATGGTCTCGATCTCCTGACCTCGTGATCCGCCCGTCTCGGCCTCCCAAAGTGCTGGGATTACAGGCTTGAGCCACCGCGCCCGGCCAAGATTTCTATTTTATCTACTGCTCCTTGTGTTAAGAACATGTACTTCCTGTAGTCCCAGCTACTCGGGAGGCTGAGGCAGAAGAATGGCGTGAACCCGGGAGGCGGAGCTTGCAGTGAGCCGAGATTGCGCCACTGCACTCCAGCTTGGGCGACAGAGCAAGACTCCGTCTCAAAAAAAAAAAAAAAAAAACAAAAAAACACGTACTTACTGTAAATCCTGCCCTTAGGTCAAAACAATTTTGATTATTGTGTACTTAACATAAATCTTGCCCATAAGTAATTATCCTACACATGCCTTCTGAAGCACAGATACCCTTTCCCGATGGTACATAGGCCCTGGGTCTGAGGAGATGTCATCTTGTCTTGCCACCAGCAGCTGCCCGAGACAGACCTGACTTCTGTTCATAGGTTCCTATTACATGTCTCCAAGAAACTGGATTTGTCAGCCTCTTTCTTCGGCCTCTCAGACTTTGGGGATAGGTTTCCGTAGACCTACCATAGACCTGTCCACTGCAGATTATTATTTTACATGTTTTTCTGCACTGTGTAGAACAAATAACACATGCCTGTCTGTGGGCTAACCAGGAGCTACCTAATCAAGTCCAATCACCCCATTGGAGACCACATGACTTGCCCTGATAGCATCCAGCTATATCTACAGAATCCAAACTAGAATCCATTTCCCCAATCCAGTTCTGAGTGTTCCTTCCACTTCAACTCTCCTGCTTTACCATTTAATGGTACATCAAAATTATTTGTTACTCTATGCAACAAACTAGCTACCTGGACTGCTGCTTTCAACTCTCTCCAGAGTCTGATTTTAACTAAAAATATTAACAAGGGATCCGAAAAAACGGGAAGAACATATTTGGGTGCTTCAAATAAAGTCATCAATAATGATAGTAAGAATAAACCCAGAGAGGCCAGGTGTGGTGGCTCAGGCCTGTAATCCCAGCACTTTGGGAGGCGGAGGCGGGTGGATCACCTGAGGTCAGGAGTTCAAGACCAGACTGGCCAACATGGTGAAACCCGGTCTCCACAAAAATAGAAAAATTGGCCAGGCATGATGGCGAGTGCCTGTAATCCCAGCTACTTGGGAGGCTGAAGCGGGAGAATCGCTTGAACCCAGGAGGGAGAGGTTGCAGCGAGCTGAGATCGCACCACTATAGAAACAGACTGTCTCAAAAAAAGAATAAACCCAGAGAATTCTTATCTTACTTTTGGACATAATCATGACAACTGCTCAAGTTTTGGAATACTAGCATTCTTCATTTAATAGTAATCCCTAAAAGACACAAATGCTTATTACAGATTAATACCCATGCAAATTCTCTAAATACCGACATAATCGTGACTTATCCTCTTAACAAATTTAAGGCAACACTAGTGACAACAAGTGTTCAATCTCATTAACAGTTTTATTTTTATTTTTTTTGAGACAGAGCCTCTCTCTTGCCCAGGTTGGAGTGCAGTGGTGTGATCTTGGCTCAATGCAACCTCCGCCTCCCAGGTTCAAGCAATTCTCCTGCCTCAGCCTCCTGAGGAGCTGGGATTACAGGAGCATACCACAACGTCTGGCTAATTTTTGTATTTTTAGTAGATGGGGTTAAGCCATGTTGGCCAGGCTGGTCTCGAACTCCTGACCTCAAATGATCCGCCCACCTCAGCCTCCCAAAGTGCTGGGATTACAGGCATGAGCCACAGCACCAGGCCCATTAAGGACATCTTAATGATTTTTGTCTTTCTGTATCTACTTAGATCCAACACTAAGCAATACAATTCTCCCTTGAGCTAATCAAATATTTTCAATGCCCTCTGTACTATTTTTACGTCTTTTTTTTTTGGAGACAGAGTCTTACTGTCGCCCAGGCTGGAGTGCAGTGGTTCGATTTCGGCTCACCACCTCTACCTCCCAGGCTCAAGCAATTCTCGTGCCTCAGCCTCCCAAGCTGGGATTATGGGCAACTGCCATCATGCCTGGCTAATTTTTGTATTTTTAGTAGATATGGGATTTTACCATGGTTGATCTCGAACTCCTGGCCTGTCTGCACTATTTTTGTTAAACTGCTTATCATAAAGATAACAGACTGGAAGTGGTGGCTCACACCTGTAATCTCAGCACTTTGGGAGGCTGAGGCAGGTGGATGGCTTAAGCTCAAGAGTTTGAAACCAGCCCAGGCAACATGGCAAGACCCTATCTCCACTAATACAAAAAATTGAGCCGGGGGTGGTGCGAGCCTACAGTCCCAACTACTCGGGAGGCTGGGGTGGCAGGACTGCTCGAGCCCAGGAGGTTGATGTTGCAGTGAGCCGAGATCGTGCCACTGCGCTCCAGCCTGGGTGACACAGCCAGACACTGTCTCCCCGCCCTCCCCCCCAAAAATATATATATATAAATGTATTTATATTCACTATCTACTTTGATTATCTAAATACTGGCAACACAACTCATGTTGGAAACAGTAAAACTGACAGGAACTTAAATTTTAAAAATCTAAATAGCCAATCCTAATTACTATATACAGTAAGTCCTTGAATAATGTGATGAGGCAAAAAAAAAAAAGATTCCCAGTTAGGGCTAACTGTGTGGGAGTATGCAAGTTCTCCCCATGTCTGTATGGGTTTTCTCCCAGTACTCTGGTTTCCTTCCACATCCCAAAGCTGTGTACAGTAAGTGAAATGGCATGGCTAAGTCCCAGTCTAGGTGAGTGTGGGTGTGTGAGTACGGGAGGGCATCTTGTCCAGGGTTAGTTCCTGCCTTGCATCCTGGGCAGCCGGGATCAGCTCTGGCCACCCGCCACCCTGAACTGGAATAAGGAGGCTGGAAAGGAATGAATACAAATTATTGTAAAACAAAAGTTTGTAAAGCATATGATAATCACACAAATGCATGACAATAAACAGCGTAGTCCAAAAGTGGTTGGTGAGTTTATCAAATTTATTATTGTGTTGGAACTGAATGGAGGTAGGAGGTGCTTCTGACAGTGTTCAAGTTGTAAACATTTATTCCTTGACTTAACCCACCACCACAATTGCCATCACTCACTGATTCACCAAAAACTGGGTAATTATCTCGCTTTTATTCATCTTTCTTAAATGTATGTATAACTCAAATTTATCTCAATGTTTGATGTCAGAAATGTTTTGGGTCGTTTTTAGTTATGTTTTTGTAACCAGAAATGTGCCATAGAAACCTAACTCTTCTTTATATTAACTAATCTATGGTAAAACTTTTGTTATATGTAATTTCAACTGAAGTCACAGTTTCCAAGAAGCCATTAACAACGTTAAATGAAGACTTACTGTATTCTGAAACAGGACATATTACTGGAATACTTCAAATGTCACATATACACAAATATTGATTAATTTAAAATCCAGGAATACCTGGAAATTTTATTAGCTAAAAAAAGGAACACGAGCCAGGTGCAGTGGCTCATGCCTGCAATCCTAGCACTCTGGGAGGCCGAGGCAGGCAGATCACTTGAAGCCAGGAGTTCGAGATCAGCCTGGCCAAAATGGCAAAACGCCATCTCTACTAAAAATACAAAAATTAGCCAAGCGGCCAGGCCCGGTGGCTCAAGCCTCTAATCCCAGCACTTTGGGAGGCCGAGACAGGTGGATCATGAGGTCAGGAGATCGAGACCATCCTGGCTAACACGGTGAAACCCCGTCTCTACTAAAAAAAATACAAAACAACTAGCCGGGCGAGGTGGCGGGCACCTGTAGTCCCAGCTACTCGGGAGGCTGAGGCAGGAGAATGGCGTAAACCCGGGAGGCGGAACTTGCAGTGAGCTGAGATCCGGCCACTGCACTCCAGCCTGGGCGACAGAGCAAGACTCCATCTCCCAAAAAAAAAAAAAAAAAAAAAAAAAAAAAAATTAGCCAGGCATAGTGGCACACGCCTGTAATTCCAGCTACTCGGGAGACTGAGGCACAAGAATCACTTGAACCTGGGAGGCGGAGGATTGCAGTGAGCTGGTATCGCGCCACTGCACTCCGGCCTAGACAACAGAGCAAGGCTCTGTTTCAAAAAAACAACCTTTCACGCTGTAGTCTTTTGTCACTTCTGCCTTAATATTAACAGTTTAGCCGGGCGCGGTGGCTCAAGCCTGTAATCCTAGCACTTTGGGAGGCCGAGACGGGCGGATCACGAGGTCAGGAGATCGAGACCATCCTGGCTAACACGGTGAAACCCCGTCTCTACTAAAAATACAAAAAATTAGCCGGGCGAGGTGGCGGGCGCCTGTAGTCCCAGCTACACGGGAGGCTGAGGCAGGAGAATGGCGTAAACCCGGGAGGCGGAGCTTGCAGTGAGCTGAGATCCGGCCACTGCACTCCAGCCCGGGCGACAGAGCGAGACTCCGTCTCAACAAAAAAAAAAAAAAAAAAAAAAAAAAATTAACAGTTTAATTCTGTAAGTAAATATTTTCTTTCTAGCTAAAAGAGTTCAATTCATTGTATTAAAGATAAACCCCCAAAGAGATAATTTTTAATAAAAGAATTTATAACAAAAATTATGTCCCTGATAACATATAGTTTTATGTTTCAGCTATACCACGACCACACATTCATTTCCATGCCTTTAATTTTTTTTTTCTTTTTTTCTTTTTTTTTTTTTTTTGAGACGGAGTCTCGCTTTGTCGCCCAGGCTGGAGTGCAGTGGCCGGATCTCAGCTCACTGCAAGCTCCGCCTCCCGGGTTTACGCCATTCTCCTGCCTCAGCCTCCCGAGTAGCTGGGACTACAGGCGCCCACCACCTCGCCCGGCTAGTTTTTTGTATTTTTAGTAGAGACGGGGTTTCACCGTATTAGCCAGGATGGTCTCGATCTCCTGACCTCGTGATCCGCCCGCCTCGGCCTCCCAAAGTGCTGGGATTACAGGCTTGAGCCACCGTGCCCGGCCCCATGCCTTTAATTTTATTACATGTACCTTTGCAGGCATGATTCACTATTTATTGCCTACACAAACTTCTAGTAAAATTTCAATCATCTTCCACAGCAGCCAGTTAGTCATCAACTCTCTTCTGCTTAGAAGCCTTCAGTTATTTCCCAATGTAATAAAGTCTAAACTTTTAACAAGGCTTATAAAAACTACTTAAAACCAAGTTCCTGCATACCTATCTACACTCCCCCACCCAACAAAAAGAAACACACTATAATACTATTTAAAATTTGCCAAATTCACTGATTTTTCTCCAGCTCTTCCTTCAGGCTGGTAAGGTGTCTTCTCTCTCCTCTCCCTCAGGCTAATTCCTACCAATCTTTTAGGTAACTGTATTTAAAGACCGCTTTGTCTGAGAGGCCTTTCCTGAGTATCCATCCCAGTCTGGGTTATGCACTCCTTTCCTGTGTGCACTGTACAGTTGACTTTTGAACTCAGGGAGCTAGGGGCACTGCTATGGTTTGGATATGCTTTGTTTGGTCCCAAAAAAACATTCTTGTGGCAGTGAATTGCCATTCTTAGTTGATTGGAAAATTGGTTGAACAGTGTCTGGCACTCCTAGCCATGCAATCTTTGCACATGCTGGCTCCCCTTCTGCCATGAGTGGAAGCAGTCTGGGGCCCTCACCAGATAGGCGCCAGCTATCATGCTTCTTGTACAGCCTGTGGAACTGAACTAAATAAACCTCTTTTCTTTATAAATTATCCAGCCTCAGGTATTCCTTTATAACAACTGAGAGAGTTACTGACCCTAACTCCCCCAAAACTTAACTAATAGCCTACAACTGACTGGAAGCGTTATGATAACATTAACAGTTGGTTAACACGTATGTTGTAAATTATGTACTATATACTGTATTTTTTCTTTTTTTTGAGACAAAGTCTCGCTCTGTCAACCAGGCTGGAGCGCAGTGGCGTGATCTCAGCTCACTGCAACCTCCACCTCCCGGGTTCAAGCAATTCTCCTGCCTCAGCCTCCAGAGTAGTTGGGATTACAGGCACCAGCCACAACACCTGGCTAATTTTTTATTTTTAGTAGAGACAGGGTTTCACCATGTTGGCCAGGCTGGTCTCCAACTCCTGACCTCAAGTGATCCGCCCACCTCGGCCTCCCAAAGTGCTGGGATTACAGACGTAAGCCACCGTGCCTGGCTATATACTGTATTCCTACAATAAAGTAAGCTAGAGATGTGCATTGTAGAATGTTTAGGGAAAAAAATAACTATAAGTAAGCTAGAGAAAAAAATCTGAAAACACATTTACAGTGCTACATTTATCAATACCCTAAGTTTAGGTCATCTGTATACAAAAGATGAATTGCCTAAAATGCCAGCAACCCCAGGTGCAGATCTCAGTCTACGTACATATAAAACAATTTAACTTCTTGTATTGTCATGACTTTTCTGCTTCTTGGGAGCACTTCCAATACGAGCTGCACTCGTATGGGTCTCAGGGCATTATTCAAAGTTTATGGTATGGTACATAGGCCAGGTGCTGTGGCTCACACCTCTAATCCCAGCATGTGGGTGGATCACTTAAGGCCTGGAGTTCGAGCCCAGCCTGGCCAACGTGACAAAACCCCATCTCTACTAAAAATACAAAACTTAGCCAGACATGGTGGTACATGCCTGTAATCTCAGCTACTTGGGAGGCTGAGGCATGAGAACTGCTTGAACCTGGGAAGCAAAGGTTGCAGTGAGCCGAGATGGCACCACTGCACCCCAGCCTGGGTGACAAAAGCAAGACTGTCTCAAAAACAACAACAAAACACAAAACAGCAAAAGTTTATATGGTATTGCAATAAACATAATGAAAATACACAAGAACCAAGGGATCATTTTTTACTGTGATAGGCAATTTACTATAGACACCAACTGCTCATGCAGAGATTGAGTCACAGGTCATAGGGCATTTTAAGTGGATCCTGGCAACACTTGAGCTCACTGTAATAGCAACAGGTGGCTACGAAATTATTACAGTATTACAGTATGTACTATAGTTAATTTTGTGCAGTTATTACTTAATCTTTACTTTCTCTCGACGGCTAGTGGCACCATGTAGTGTGTGCATAAGTTTTCATAAAGTTTAACTTTTTATGATTAGTATGTATTTTCTGGTAGGAAAATGATAAACTAGTATATACATCTATTTTATGTATTTGTGATGCACTTTTCTTGTATTTAAAAAATATTTCTAGGCTATGTGATTTGTCTTCAAGTTTTTTCAAATTGTTGCAAATCTCCAAAAAATTTTCCAATATATTTATTGAAAAAAATCCACGTATAAAGCAAACACACTCAACTCAAACCCGTGTTGTTCAAGGGTCAATTTTACTTTGCCCAATGGTGGCATTTATCATATTCTGTTATGGAAATGCATTTACATTCAACTGGAATAATCCCTACTGGGAAAAAAAAAAAAGTGCATTTACTCCTTCCTGTCACCAATACCTGATGGCTCTTTAGGACCAAGTGCTATACCTGTACTATCCTGCTGTTATCTACCTAAGGGCAAAACATTTTTCTTTTTTAAACGGAGTCTCACTCCTGTCGCACAGGCTGGAGTGCAGTGGCACAATCTCGGCTCACTGCAACCTCCACCTCCCAGGTTCAAGCTATTCTCCTTCCTCGGCCTCCCAAGTAGCTGGGATTACAGGCATGCGCCACCATGCCTGGCTAATTTTTGTATTTTTAGTAGAGACGGGTTTTCACCATGTTGGCCAGGCTGGTCTCTTTTCCCTGACCTCAGGTGATGCACCCGCCTCAGCCTCGCAAAGTGCTAGGATTACAGACGTGAGCCACTGCGCCCGGCAGAGCAATACTTTTTCGTTGGATAAATGAATACAACAATGTTCCTAACCTACTAGGAAGAAATGAAGAGAAGGACTGGGCACGGTGGCTCACACCTGTAATCCCAGCACTTTGGGAGGCCTAGGGAGGATCACTTGTTGTCAGGAATTCAAGACCAGCCCGGTAAACATGGTGAAACCCCATCTCTACCACAATACAAAAATTAGCCAGGCACGGTGGCATGCACCTGTAAATCCACCTACTCTGGAGGCTGAGGCAGGAGAATCGCTTGAACCCGGGAGCTGAGATCACACCACTGCACTCCAGCCTGGGCAACAGAGCAAGACTCCATCCCGGGGGCGGGGGGGGCGGGGAAGAAGAGAAAATATTTCATAAAATGAAGAACTGTATTAGGAAAAAGTCAATGTTACAAACTTAAGCTACCTTCTCCTTTCATGAGGAAATCAAGTCTAATAACATATATAATGACAGACACACAAACACATTTTCCTAAAGCAACCAAAGATTTAGTAAATACCTTACTATTATTTTCAGTGTGATTATGGTATTGTGGTTATTTTATTCTATTTCTTTTTTGAGACAGAGTGTCACTCTGTTGCCCAGGCTGGACTGTGGTGGCACCATCTCAGCTCACTGCAACCTCTGCCTCCTGGGTTGAAAGGATCCTCCCCCTTCAACCTCCGGAGTAGCTGGGATTACAGGCATGCACCACTTCGCCTAGCTAATTTTTTTTTTATTTTTTAGTAGAGACGGGGTTTCACCATGTTGGCCAGGCTAGTCTCGAACTCCTGGACTCAAGCAATCCGCCTGCGTTGGCCTCCCAATGTTGAGATTACAGGTGTGAGCCACCATGCCTGGTCGGCTATGTTTTTTTAAAAGCCCTTATATTTTACAGATAAACAATGATGGATTTAAGGCTGAAATACAGAATTGCTTCAAAATAATGGAAGGGCTACAGAGGAAATAATATTGACCACGTGCTAATATTACTGAATTGGGTATGGGTACATGGGGAGTTCATTATATTATACTATTCACTCTAATTCTGTATGTTTTGGGAAGAAAAGCAAACAGTAATTACATAAACATATAACACATGGACTGCTGGCAATTCTGAGAAGCCAACACTTACTATGTTACTATGGAGTAAGGTAGGAAATGAGGAAATGCCAGACGGGCACGGTGGCTCATGCCTGTAACCTCAGCAACTTTGGGAGACTGAGGTAGGCAGATCACTTGAGGTCAAGAGTTTTGAGACCAGTCTGGCCAACATGGTGAAACCCTGTCTACTAAAAATACAAAAATTAGCCATGTGTGGTGGCGCACACCTGCAATCCCAGTTACTCGGCATGCTGAGGCCAGGAGATGGAGGTTGTAGTGAGCCAAGATCATGCCACTACACTTCAGCCTGGGTGACAGAGACAGACTCTGTCTCAAAAAAAAAAAAAGGGGGGGGATGGGGTGGGGTAGAAAATGCTTACTTTTCTATCTTACTCCATTGTAACATAGTAAAGTTACTATGAACATTTTGGTGACTCTGAATGAAAACTAGTAAAATACATATTAATAGATGCCATCGTGCATTACAATTACTATTTTTTTGCTTTCGATTTTCACTCCCAAATTCTGAACATTTTTAAAGCAAAAAGAAAAAGTTTACAAGTAAAAAATGTGGACAGAAGCCTTAACTGTTTTCCCTTTTCTAAACAATTTTTCAGTGTCAATGACAGTATCTGCTAACATTCCAAAGATTTCAGAAAAGAACATTTAGTTCAATTTCCTTCATAAATTATTAAACCTTCATGTTAAACCTTCATGGAAGGGAGGGTAGGCTTGAGTTTGATAAATGGAAGAAAACTCATTTCAGATATTAGAATCAGTGTTAACAAAATTAAGTAATTTCATTTTCAGGTCGAGATCTAGAATATAAAAACCTCAATTTGAACTACAAAATTTCTGTCTTGCTACATAAAAAAATAACAAAACTCCCGATCAGACTTTACAATTTACTTACAATCTTCTGATAATATGGCTACTAGTGCCTTCTCTGGCAAACACTGAAATTAAACCCTCACTGAAAGGTACTCCCCCTAGGCAGTCAGTTACAATCACATGCTTCCCTCATCTCTGTAGTTGTTTAGGATTAACCAAGCAACTGCTTAGTGCAAAACACCAAAACAATAATCTCAAACAATTGCAAAATACAAACAAACAGGGTGGGAGGGTGTACCAATGAATCCATGAAACAGTATCAAACTCGATTTGACTTTAGCTGAAAAGTTTCTCAGATTCAGAGGTAGCAATCTACAAAGTTGAAAATGCCTGTAAAAGCACTAGCCCTAGTAAAACACCTTGGTGAAGGTTACATACACACCATTACAAATAAGTGGTCGATGATTTTGCATCACAGATGCATTCTTCACTTGAAACTGAGCTTCGCAAGTGCTGCTTGTTCACATATCACTCATCATGAAAAGGAGAAAAAAGTACAGTAGTAGAATCTACTACCAAATTAATACCAATTACGATTTAATTGTGCAGATACGCACAATTAAAAGCCCAGGACTAATCAGGATGGGTCAGGAAACAGTAGGTCACAAACTTTAGAATGCCTAAGAGGACCCATTTTTAAAAATGCAGACACTGGGACCCTTCCCCAAGACTGTTGAATCAGACTCCCTGGGAAGGGGAGTTCAAGGCGTTGAAGTACAGAAATCTGCATTTAAAACAAATTCCACAGGTCAAATACAGCTATCTAGGGACTACTTTTAACACTAAGCTAAAGTCACCATTTTGACTGTTAAATACCTACAGATGCCTCGGCAACTGTCGTTTTAATAAATGGTTGCTTCCTTTCCTTATTTTGGTATTCATCTCTATTCCAAAGAAAAAACAAGGACCTAATACAGCTGAAATGGCTTCTTCCATTTAATGCAAGTATGGCCAAGAAAAATTTCCAGATGTAATAGGAATGCAAAAATATGTTAAAATATCAGACTATAGTGATGGTGAATCCTTTTCAGCACATAATGGGTTTGACCATCCCTGCAGGTTTAGCACTAACAGCCAACAGTACAAGAATACGCAGATGACCCGGAAACGATATCAAGAGCTTCCCCAGCTTTATTACACAATAATTCCACTTATTTAGATGAGACCATGTGCTTTGTTTTTGGTCAACACTACCAACATTTTCCCTGCAGATATGAATCTGAAATGTCAGTAACCTTCAATCTAGAATGAAGTGCAATTTGTCATTAAGGCATTAAATAATTTAGTAACAAACACTGAAAGTTAAAATTAGTGAAAAGTACTAAAACTGAAAGCAAAGCAGATTATGGCTGAGATGACATAAAACCTAAATTGCTATTCTGAGGGCCTCATCATTGCAGAGTCATAAACCCATCGCATACAATGTAATCTGGCAACAAATTACCCCGGGAAAGAAAACAGTTTCTCTAAAACGTGTTCAAAGCCAAGGGCGCAGAGATACAAGCCTGCTCCAACTGATAAGCAGTGCAATGGAAAACATTTTTCTCTTGAATTCAAAATGCACAAATATCCTATTGCATATCAGCTGAATCGCCATAATGTTTTGGTTTGCTTTTTACCTTCCTTAGGATTTTGAGCGTTATTCCTAACACCTTTGCAAAGTTTAGACTGAAAGGTTAGAGTTAGGTAGTTAAAAAAAAAAAATTTAAGTTACTTCGCTGTAACAAAGATATCTACAAAAGATGGTCAAGATAAGCAGTTCCTTAGTCTCCTACTGTGACAAATGGGGGGAGTGCTGTGGGGAGCCTACATGTTGAAAATAAAAACAAAAAACCTACCTCTTAAAAACAATAAATTCTACTCTAAGAATGTTTCATACTACTTTGGAATCAGGTAGCACCCCAACACAACTTGAGCCAAACTTACTCTTTCTTAAGGTACTAAAAGAAGTCATCTAGCACCAACTTGCTTTCCTACACTGCAAAAAAGAAATTTTACCTTCACTAAAGCCTACGTTTAAAAAGAGTTAAGAAAATAGTTTTCTAAAGAAGCATGCATTACCTGAACGATTCCGTCATACTTTGATTAGCAATTGTTTTAAAATTAGCATGTTAGATTACAATCGCAAAGTAAAATTAAATTCTGTATCTATTCTCCAGATAAGACCTAAAGTAAACATTACACTGCATGTTCAAAACTAGATCAAAATACTTAAAATGTTACAGTATGTGCAGAGAAACAGTTTCATAGGATTGTGGAAAGCTAACTACAAAGATTAGTTTCCTCAGTTGCCAAGACTTTGGGTGAGCCTTTTTAAGTCTCACCAGTGAAACTGGGGTTATAATATTTACCTTTACTCACAGGGCTAAGGGCATCAAATGAGTTTGATGTTTTAGAAAAAACCTTGACAGCTTATTAGAATACTGTTAACGAACAATATTTGTAAATCATCACGGTAACCCCTAACAAGTAAACTACTTATTTTACATTTCTATCTCCCCGTATAAGCATCTTGCTGTAATTACTGAAATAAAATACCGCCACGATTTTTACCATGAATCCTAGTCAGAAATTTCAGTCTAAATACGACGTTCAACCCAAACTACAGAAGAATGTGCCCTTCTCCCTATTTCACAATGAGGTGAAACCTCGGAGCCGCTAGATTTAATAAGATGCTGCTATACTTCTTTCCCGCGTTTCCCCGCCTCATCAAGGTGCTTTTCAATTCTGCCAAGGGTTCTCCTGGACCCCCTTGATACTAGAACAACAAAACCAAATCACCCCCATCCCCGGGTCCGGACACCATCCTCCCTCCTGGGCCATCCTCCCTCCTGGCTCCCTGGGCACCGGATCAGACGCTCGACCCCGGTGCGGCCCTGGCCCCACATTGCGCCGCGGCCCGGCGGGCCACAGCCCGCGCCCGCTCCCCTCCCCCACGGAGCCCGGCCTCAGGCCCAAGGCCCGCGGGACTTACGCTCTCGTGGTCCCACCGCACGTTGCTGCGCTTCTCGTCCGGGGCTAGGTTTCGGTCCCGGCCCATTAACTCATCCAACAACTGCGCGGCCGAAATCATGGTGCTTCCTTCGGGCGGCTGTTCCCACCAGCCCAGGCACCCGCCAACGAAAACACGGGCGACACCGTCGCCAATCTCCTCGGCCCGCTCTCAGGCCGAAAACCCTCCTATACACAGGAGCCGACAAGACAAAATGGCCGCCGCGCGGACGCCTTCCCAGCATGCCGTGCGCCTGCGGGACACGCCCAGGCCCGGGCGGAGAGGGCGGGCTCGGCTTCCGCCGTCTGGGGGCGGGGCCCGCGGTGGCCGGGTCCGGACTCCGCCCCTGCCTAGAGGCCGTGGGGCCAGGTAATGCCTGCCCGCGCACTTCCCCCAGTTCCCAGTTTTCCCGAGCTTCTTCACAGTGAGAAATTGGAATCTGGGTCTTGAAGCCTGGACACCGCTTCAAAATGGAGAAGACAGTGTCTCCTTTAGTCCACGTGGTGCACATGGTGCCTCATGCAGCGGGGGAAACTGAAGATTCCGGCTTCCGACTCCGTTTTGCTAGTCGCTGCGCTCGCGCCTCTTGCACCTGGCTTTGTCCTCCCACCCTGAGTCTCCTGATTAACAGGATGGGAAATCGAGGCGAGAAGAGACAAGGCAGCTTCTAAAATATGGGGATTCAGTCCTACATCAGATTCCTCCCAGTGAGGAATTTTTTAAAAAGATATTGATCCAGGCCGGGCGCGGTGGCTTACGCCTGTAATCCCAGCACTTTGGGAGGCTGAGGCGGGCGGATCACGAGGTCAGGAGATCGAGACCATCCTGGCTAACACGGTGAAACCCCGTCTCTACTAAAAATGCAAAAAATTAGCCGGGCGAGGCGGCGGGCGCCTGTAGTCCCAGCTACTCGGGAGGCTGAGGCAGGAGAATGGCGTGAACCCGGGAGGCGGAGCTTGCAGTGAGCCGAGATCGCGCCATTGCACCCCAGCCTGGGCGACTAAGCTAGACTCTGTCTCAAAAAAAAAAAAAAAAAAAAAAAAAAAAAAAAGATATTGATCCAGTAGGCCAGGTGCGGTGGCTCAAGCCTGTAATCCCAGCACTTTGGGAGGCCGAAGCGGGCGGATCACCTGAGGTCGGGAGTTCAAGATCAGCCTGACCAACATGGAGAAACCCCGTCTCTACTAAAAATACAAAATTAGCTTGGCGTGGTGGCGCATGCCTGTAATCCCAACTACTCAGGAGGCTGAGGCAGGAGAATCGCTTGAATCCGGGAGGCGGAGGTTGCAGTGAGCCGAGATCGCACCATTGCACTCCAGCCTGGGCAACAAGAGCAAAACTCCATCTCAAAAAAAAAAAAAAAAAAAAATATATATATATATATATACACACACACACACACACACACACATATAGATAGATCCATTTATTCAACAAATGGTATGTGCCAGGCACTGTGCTTGAAGCTAAACTCAGAACCTTTCAGACAGTCCATGCTCCCGCAGACCTGTGCATTGGCGAGGGAGATAATCGCTGAAGAAATAAAGTCACAAATATATCAACATAAATTGGGATAATGCTCTAGTACAGTTAAGGGTATGGTCTCTAAAGCCAGATTGCCTGGGTTCGTAATCCCAGCTCTGCTGCTCTGTGCCTGTGTTTCCTTTTCTTTAAAATGGGGTTTACAATTGTCCTCCCCGGCCGCCAGCCACCATGCTATTGTGAAGATTAAATGAGTTGATACAATGTAAGGCACTACACATTGATAACAACAAGTCCAACACTTTTTTTTTTTTTTTGGACTGGGTCTGGCTCTGTCCCCCATGCTGGAGTGCAATGGCACGATCTCAGCTCACTGCAGTCTCGACCTCCTGGGCTCAGGCGACCTTCTCACCTCAACCTCCCCAGTAGCTGGAACTACAGTTTCTCCTGCCTCGGCCTCCTGAGTAGCTGGGTTTACAGGCACCCGCCACCATGCCCAGCTAATTTTTGTACTTTTAGTAGAGACGGAGTTTCACCATGTTGGCCAGGCTGATCTCGAACTCCTGACCTCAGGTGATCCACCTGCCTCGGCCTCCCAAAGTGCTGGGATTACAGGCGTGAGCCACCACATGGGGTCGGAGGCTTTTTTAAGATAGGAAATTAGAGGTTAGACATGGTGACTCACGCCATAATCGCAGTACTTTAGGGAGGCAGAGGCTGGGAGATAGCTTGAGCCCAGGAGTTTGAGACATGCCTGGGCAACATAACAAGACCCCATTCTCCACAAAAAGGGGAAAAAAAAAGACCAAAAAAAAAAAAAACAACCAAACATAGGAATATAGAGTATGTTTAATGTTGGGGATATTCCAGTAGAGAGGTAGAAAATAAAAGAAGGGGATAGTTAATGACTTAAAATCTTAAAAAGGTAACGGGTTAGGCTCCAGGGCATATTTGAAACCTCTGGCCTTTGATAGGAGAAAGTATCTTCTCCACTGAAACAAGAAAGAAGAAAATCAATTTACAGATTTAGCAGTGAGATAAGGCAGTTCTCAGCTGTTGGTTTCAGTTTTCCCAATGAAGCATTTATTGAGGGCTCTCCACTGTTACTACCACCAAAAAAAAAAAAAAAAAAAAAAAAAGGCCAGGCTTACTGGCTCACACCTGTAATCCCAGCACTTTGGGAGGCAGAGGCAGGCGGATCACAAGGTCAGGAGATCAAGGCCATCCTGGCTAACACAGCGAAACCCTGTCTCTACTAAAAATGCAACAAATTAGCCCGGCAACAAATTAGCCAGGCCTATAGTCCCAGCTACTCGAGAGGCTGAGGCAGGAGAATGGCATGAACCTGGGAGGCGGAGCTTGCAGTGAGCCAAGATTGCACCACTGCACTCCAGCCTGGGTGACAGAGCGAGACTCCGTCGAAAAAAAAAAAAAAGTGAACCACAAACAAACAGGACTGCACACATCATGAACCACAAACACACAACCAGATTGCAAAATTACAGCTCCTGCCCATCACAAGTTCTTAATCTAATTATCTCATTCTTTCCACAAACTATAATGTACATGTGTTCTGTTCTGAACCTGGGTTACTGGCTGGGAATACAAAGACGGATGTATAAAACCGGGTTCTCCAGGAGCTCCTGACCTATGGGAGACAAAAGCATCACAACTACAATTTGGTCTTGAAATGAAACTACTTGGGCCAGCTGTGGTGGCTCACACCTGTAATCTCAGCTCTTTGGGAGGCCGAGGCAGGCGGATTGCTTGAGCCCAGGAGTTTGAGACCAGCCTGGGCAACATAATGAAATCCTGCCTCTGCAAAAAATACAAAAAATTAGCTGGGTGTGGTGGTGCATGCCTGTAGTCCCAGCTACTCACGAGGCTGCAGTGAGAGGATCACTTGAGCACAGGAAGTCGAGGCTGCAGTGAGGCGTGGTTGCACCACTGCACTCCAGCCTGGGCAATGGAGTGACACTCTGTCTCAAAAAGAAAGTATTAAATGCCTTTGAATCACAGAGGTGAGAGCTCCTGGCCCTGTCAAACACCAGGTAAGTCTTACTCTACAACTCTCTTTTTCATAGAGTCTGAGGACAAGCCACATTTCAGTGTGCGTTACCACTACAGATAATGAATTCCTTCATTCATCCTCCATTAATGCAGTGAGCCCTAGTGTGATCTGTATCAGATTCTCTGCTGTGTCTCGGGATCCAGAGGTAAAAGTAGTCTTTATTAACAGGTCACAAAGCCCATTTTACAGATAATTTTGATGGACTACAGCAGTTGGCTATTTCCTAATGATGGAATGGGAAATGACTTAATCTTATCAGCCAGTGGTGTCCACACCCCATTCCATACCTGTTACCAATAGAAAATGTTATGGGCTTCGGGCACGGTGGCTCACGCCTGTAATCCACCACTTTGGGAGGCCGAGGCAGGTGGATCAGGAGTTTGAGACCAGCCTGGTCAACATAGTGAAACCCACCTCTACTCAATATACAAAAAATTAGCCGGGTGTGATGGCAGGTGCCTATTCTCCCAGCTACTTGGGGGGCTGAGGCGGGAGAATTGCTTGAACCCGGGAGGTGGAAGTTGCAGTGAGCTGAGACCACACCATTGCACTACAGCCTGGGTGACAGAGTAAGACTCCATCTCAAAAAAAAAAGAAAAAGAAAATGTTATGGGCTAAATTGTGTTCCTGTCACCTCCAAACTCATATGTTGAGGCCTAATTCCTGGAACCTCAGAATGTGACTGTATTGGGAGATCATGCATTTGAAGATGACAATTAAGTTAAAACAAGGCTGTTAGGTTGGGCCATAATCCTATCAGACTGGTGTCCTTATACGAGGAAATTTGGACACACACAGAAGCACCAGGGATACACTTGCACAGAGAAAAAGCTATGTGAGGACATGGTAAGAAGGTGGTCATTTACAAGCCAAAGACAGAGGCTTCCAAATAAACCAAACCTGCCAACACCCAGATTGTAAACTCATAGACTCCAGAAAATAAAAATCTCTTTTGTTTAAGCATCTAGTCTGTGGTATTTTTGTTATGATAGCCCTATAAGCTAATATAGAAAGGAAGCTGCAGTTACTACAGGTCTTCTGACTGCTTCCCAGCCTCCCAGCCTCCAGTGTGGGCCCCTTGACCCCATCCTCCATCTATCTTGCTGCCCCAGTTACCTTTCTTTTTTTTTGAGACGGAGTCTCGCTCTGTTGCCCAGGCAGGAGTACAGTGGCACGATCTCAGCTCACTGCAACCTCTGCCTTCCAGGTTAAAGCAATTCTCCTGCCTCACCCTCCTGAGTAGCTGGGACTACAGGCTCACACTGCCATGCTCAGCTGTTTTTTGTTTTTGTTTTTTTTTTTGTATTTTAGTGGAGACGGGGTTTTGCCATGTTGCCCAGGCTGCTCTCGAACTCCTGAGGTCAGGCAATCCACCCACCTCGGCCTCCCAAAGTGCAGGGATTGCAGGCATGAGACACCACGCCCGGCCATCAGTCACCTTTCCAAATGTAAATCTAGTTGTGTCTCACCCCTGCTCAAAAGCCTCCAACAGGCCAGGTGCAGCGGCTCACACCTCAGCACTTTGGGAGGCCGAGGCTGATAGATTGCTTGAGCTCAAGAGCTTGAGACCAGCCTGGGTGACGTGGCGAAACCCCATCTCTACGGAAAATACAAAAATTAGCTGGGCGTGGTGGCACGCGCCTCTAGTCCCAGCTACTTAGGAGGCTGAGGTGGGAGGATTGCTGGAGTCCCAGGAGGCAGAGGCTGCAGTGAGCCAAGATGGAACCACTGCATTCCAGCCTGGGTGACAGAGTGAGACCCTGTCTCAAAGCAAAACAAAACAAAAATGCCTCCAACCTTGGAGGCGATGACTCCCCATCATCTCCACTCTAAGGTTCAACCACCACAAGGTGGTCCATGCTCTGACCTGCTTCTCCAACTTCATCTGCTACTGCCTCCAGTACTTGGAAGACCCTTGCTTCCTGCATTTCACCATCTACGTTGCTCCAGGCATGGAAAGCTCTTCTACTCCAGCAGCAAGCAACACCTACTCATCTTTCTCTCAGAGACAGGGTCTCACTCCTGCCTCAGCCTCCTGAGCAGCCGGGGTTACAGATATGAGCCCTTATTCATCTTTCAGCTCACAGCCCCAGTTTCAGCAGCTCCACAATGCCACCCTGGACCCTGGCCCTCCACCTGCTACACACTGACCACTTTCTTCTTTGTGCCATCATTTTACCTGAAGCATCTTTGCACATTTTTGGGTTTGTCACACAATATTGCAAATATCAATTTCTTCCCTTAGAATGAAAGGTTTTGTTGTTGTTGTTTGTTTGTATTTGTTTTTTAGGTCAGGTGCCAGCCTGGGTGACAGAACAAGACCCTGTCTCAAAAAAAAAAAAAAAAAGGGCAGGACCTTTCGGGTGTGATTAGGTCATGAAGGCAGAGACCTCAGGAATGGGATTAGTGCCATTCATAAATGAGGTCCGAGAGAGCTCCTTTGCCCCTTCTGCTATGCCATGTGAGGAAAAAATGAGAAACTGGCAGTCTGCAACCCAGAAGAGGGCCCTCGACAGAACCTGACCATGCTGGTACCATGATCTTGGAATTTCAGCTTCCAGAATTGTGAGAAAAAATTTTCGGTTGCTTATAAGTCACCCAGGTTGTGGTATTTTGTTATAGCACCCCAAATGGACTAAGAAAGTCTGGTGGCTGCCTGTATCACTTCACTGCACCTTTCTTCTTCAATGGCACCAGCAAGATTGTGATGGTTAAACCCATTTTATATGTTTCAGCCCTTTCTTTCTTGCCCTTTCTGCAGCATTTGACCCTGTGGATCACTCCCTTGTCTCCAAACCCTCCCACTACTTTGCTTTTCCTCCTGCTAGTCTATTAATAGCTGCTCCTCTTTAGTCTCATTTCAGAATTTCTTCTCTTCTGTCCATCATTAAAATGTTGACTATAGGCTGGGCGCGGTGGCTCAAGCCTGTAATCCCAGCACTTTGGGAGGCCGAGACGGGTGGATCACGAGGTCAGGAGATCGAGACCATCCTGGCGAACACAGTGAAACCCCGTCTCTACTAAAACTACAAAAAAAAAAAA
Source organism: Macaca mulatta (assembly GCF_049350105.2). Lineage (NCBI taxonomy): Eukaryota > Metazoa > Chordata > Mammalia > Primates > Cercopithecidae > Macaca > Macaca mulatta. Next base: position 59,293,414 of record NC_133421.1, read on the forward strand.
CTAGCCGGGCGAGGTGGTGGGCGCCTGTAGTCCCAGCTACTTGGGAGGCTGAGGCAGGAGAATGGCGGGAACCCGGGAGGCGGAGCTTGCAGTGAGCTGAGATCTGGCCACTGCACTCCAGCCTGGGCAACAGAGCGAGACTCCGCCTCAAAAAAAAAAAAAAAAAAAATGTTGACTATAGATGCTCCTCATCTTACAAAGGGGTTAGATCCCAATACGTCCATCATAGGTTGAAAATGCATTTAATGCACCTAGCCTACAGATACAGTTTGGCTCTGTGTCTCCACCCAAATCCCATCTCAAATTGTAATCTCTATGTGTCCAGGGAGGAACCTGATAGGAGGTGATTGGATAATGGGGGCAGCTCCCCCATGCTGTTCTCGTGATAGTGAGTGAGTTCTCAGGACATCTGATGGTTTAAAAGCGTGGCACTTCCCCTTCACTCTGTCGCTTTCTCTCCTGCCACCTTGTGAAGGTGTATGGCACCTTGTGCCATAATTGTAAGTTTCCTGAGGCCTCCCCAGCCATGTGGAACTGTAAGCCAATTAAACCTCCTCACTTTATAAATTACCCAGTCTCGGGTAGTTCTTTTTTTTTTTTTTTTTAAACAAAGTCTTGCTCTGTCACCCAGGTTGGAGTGCAGTGGCACAATCTAGGCTCACTACAACCTCTGCCTCCCAGGTTCAAGTGATTCTTGTGCCTCAGCCTCCTGAGTAGCTGGGATTATGGGCTTGCGCCACCACACCTGCCTAATTTTTGTATTTTTTAGTAGAGACAGGGTTTCTCCATGTTGGCCAGGCTGGTCTCGAACTTCTGGCCTCAAGTGATCCACCTGCCTTGGCTTCCCAAACTGCTGGGATTATAGGCATGAGCCACTGTGCTCGGCCTTCGGTAGTTCTTGATAGCAGTGTGAAAACAGACTAATATACCTACCAAACATCATAACTTAGCCTAGCCTTAAGTGTGCTGAGAACACTTACATTAGCCTACAGTTGGGCAAAATCATCTAACACAAAACCTATTTTATAATAATGTGTTGAATATCTCATGTAATTTATTAAATACTGTACTGAAAATGAAAAACAGAATAATTGGTTACACGAAGTAAGGTTTCTACATACTTTTGCACTTTTGTGTATCACTTTTGCACTGTTGTAAAGTAAAAGAATCCTAACTGCAACCATCATAAGTTGGGAACCATCTGTATTCTTCCGTCTTTGGCTGTCTTCTTTTTAAAAATTATTTATTTACGTACTTATTTTAAGACAGGATCTCACTGTCAGGGTTTCACTGTGTTGTCCAGGCTAGTCTGGAACTCCTGGGCTCAAAGGATCCTCCTGTCTCAGCATCCTGAGTAGCTGGGATAACAGGAACAAACCACCGTTCCTGGCTGTCTTCAGCAGTCTTTTTTTTTTTTTTTTTTTTTTTGAGACAGTCTTACTCTGTTGCCTAGACTGGAGTGCAGTGGCACGATCTTGCCTCACTGCAACCTCCACCTCCCAGATTCAAGTGATTCTCCTGCCTCAGCCTCCTGAGTAGCTGGGAATACAGGCGTGCACCACCACACCCGGCTTTCTGTATTTTCAGTAGAGACAGGGTTTCGCTGTGTTGGCCAGACTGGTCTTGCACTCCTGACCTCGGATGATCCACCCTCCTCCGCCTCCCAAAGTGCTGGGATTATAGGTGTGAGCCACCACGCCCGGCAGCAGTCTTCTCTCAGCACTCACACAGACTCCCTTGGGGCTATCTCTTCTATTCCCATGACTTCAGTTAGCACCCTTTGCTGACTGCCAAAATACAAATCACCAGCCCAGATCGCCTTCCTAAATGCAATATCCATTCACGTAACTGTTTACTGGTTTACTGAACATTTAAATGAAAATCAGAAGAGAAAGCACAGGCTCAGAAATTGAACTTGAGTTCAAAGCCTTGCTCCATCACAAACTACCATGTATAGCATTGGGCAAGTTTGTTTGTTTGTTTGTTTTTGAGAAGGAGTCTCACTCTGTTGCCCAGGCTGGAGTGCAATGGCATGATCTCGGCTCACTGAAACCTCCGCCTCCTGGGTTCAAGCGATTCCCCTGCCTCAGCCTCCTGAGTAGCTGAGATTACAGGCACCTGCCACCAGGCCCAGCTAATTTTTGTATTTTTAGTAGAGACGGGATTTCGTCATGTTGGCCACGCTGGTCTCAAACTCCTGACCTCAGGTGATCTGCCCGCCTCAGCCTCCCAAAATGCTGTGATTACAGGTGTGAGCCACTGCGCCTGGCCAGCATTGGGGCAAGTTAATTACCTCGCTAAGCCTCAGATAATAACAATGGTCCTGTTTTACAGAGGGGTTGTTGTGAGGATTAAATGAGATAATCCACGTACAGCAGTTCCTGCAGTGCCTGGCAATTAGTTGATAGTAGCAGATAGTAAAGAGTAGTAGTAATTAAAAGGTCCTCGGAAAGCTCAAGTCAGCAGATTCAAAAGTGAATTCATGACCAAACCTCAAACCTTCTCAACATCCTTTGTCTCAAATCTCAATAAATCACACCACCATCTAATCAGCCAGAAACCCGAACATTATTCTTGTTTCTTGACCACCAGTGCCCTCCCACTCTGCCAGGTTAAGTTTCCCTAATGTAAACCTTGTTGTAACCCACCTATGATCCAATGAATGTTTAAGATGTCTAGGCTTTGCACATATCCATTCATTCAATCCATACAACAATCCTGCAAGGTGGGTGCTACTATTATTCCTATTTCGCAGGTGCAGAATTTGAGGCACGGGAAAGTTGAGTAACTCATCCAAGATTATATGAGTGGCAAAGCTGGCATACAAACCCAGGCAGTCTGGCGTCTATCTCCATGCTCACTACCATTATGCTACGTTGTTTCTATTGTAATGCATAGCACATTCTATTGTTCGCCTTGTCTCCCCTGATAAACTTTTCTTCGAAGTCAAGGACTCTGATTCATTTGCAGCAGCATCCTCAGTGACTAGAACAGTGCCTGGCAAACAGTACATGCTTAATACAGTTCAGTGAATTAGGTAGTTCCCTAGAGACAAGACAGAGTAGAGATAAATGGACGTAGTAATAGAACAGCCAGCAGGTTACATTCAGTTATATCCAGAATCAGAAGTTTTGTTTGTGGATAAAAAAAAAATTTTTTTTATCTGAAGATAATAAACAGAAGACTGAACTCAGAGTAAGTAGAGGTTGAGTTTAAGAAGATCTACTAATATTCATGGATACAGCAGTTGTGTAGGGTACATGCTATAATCCTTTTAAGGAAGGGACATTTGACAAACTCTCATAAAGAGAACTCATAGTCTTCGGGGTGCAGTCATGAACAATTTTTTAAACTGCATTAATAAGAAAAAACAACAACAACCACCAAAAAAAAAAAAAAAAAAAAAAAAAAACAGTCCAGGCGCGGTGGCTCATACCTGTAATTCCAGCACTTTGGGAGGCCAAGGCTGATGGATCACATGAGGTCAGGAGCTCGAGACCAGTCTGGCCAACATGGTGAAACCCCATCTCTATTAAAAATACAAAAATTAGCCAAGCATGGTAGCAAAGGCCTGTAATCCCAGCTGCTCGGGAGTCTGAGGCAGGAGAATCGCCTGAACCTGGACGTAGAGGTTGCAGTGAGCCGAGATCGCGCCACTGCACTCCAGCCTGGGCAACAGAGTGAGACTCTGTCTCAGAAACAAACAAACAAACAAAAACAACACGCCACTACCTACTCCCATGTCACTCAAATTGTGTTGAGGACTCCATTCTAGTGCCATACACATCACTTTCAGATGGAGTATCATGCTGGACGTGAGAATTAAAATTTAAGTTGGGGGAACAAATGAAAATGTAAGCTCAAGCAGGGTTACAATTTGCCGTGGGGGTCAATTTCAGTGTGCAGTCAGTTTATATTCAGCACCACCTGGTGTGCACTGCATACTGTGTAAATTACTGTATCATACTAAACAAACAGACATTGGTTTTTCTTAAACTGTAGCAGGAAAAATGCTTGCTGTGCAGATCCTAGCAGTCCCAAGAGACGGAAATGAAAACTCCATGCCTAAATTTATCCCTTCCTATTTCATCTCTCCCTGTTCAGGCCTTCCTCCCTTCCTCCCCAGGGCTATTTCCTTAATCCTGACCCCATCTGCAAAGTTCCATCCTGTGCCACATCAGAGGATCTCTTTGGGGCACCTGGGCTCAGCAAAACAATATTTCCTTTTTCTCCCACTGGGTATAAAACAGTGCCAACTGAGGCTCTGAGCCTCATTAGATAGATCGGGCAAGATGTCAAGCAAAATGCTGTTTACATGTACACCACAGCTCTTCCCAGAGCACTTGGAATCAGGACCAGGACACCTCCAAAGCCTCTTAAATGTTTTTCCTTTATTTTCTCCTTATATGGCCTTCATGAAGAGTAACTAATTACAATCTGTAAGCAGTAATTACAGTTCATAAACTGTGAGCACAATATAAATATTTTTCCTGAAAGCCAGGTTAGAAGAAATCCTGTCTAAAATGAGATGTAAAACAACAACAGTTGAATTAAATATTCTAACTGAATTGTCCCCAAGCACTGTCAAAAAGAAGAGTGTAATCTATCTCTAATAATGGGCGTATTATAGTAGGATCGTTTTCAGCCCATTTCCCCATCCTGCTGGGCAAGATACGGAAAAGGAGCCAACCAAACAGGGAGAAAATAAACAACAAAAAACCCCCAAATCCCAACAAAAAGAACCCACCAATTATTTTGGATGCCTGGTAAACAGCCTGCACCAGAGGATAAGGCTTTTCTGGCTCTCAACTATGCTTTTTTCTCTTTTCATGTGCCTTGTCCTCCTCCCTTGAAACTGCGGGGTGGGGAGGTCTAAAAATAGTCAATGAATCATGGCAGATAATATTGTGCAGTAGTTACATAAACAGCCAGCCTGGGCGCCGGAGCCCTGGGTCGGAACGGAAAATATCTGGGTCAGGGTTGTCACACTGAATAGGGTCCCCCGGAGCTGGCCTTCGGGAGGCGCGGCCGGGGAGGAGGCCTGGGCCTGCGGGCCGGGAGGTGCAGGGGCGGCCTGCGGGAGGGAGCGGAAGTCCCGGGACGGGCGCGGGCAGCGGCGCGAACAGGGCGGGCGAGCTCCACGCTCCCTCCCCATGGCCGGGAGTGGGCCGCGGCGACGGCGGCGGCGCTGACAGGCCCCAGGCGGGGCGGGGCAGGCGGGCCTGGGCGGGGGCCTGGGGCTGAGGGGAAGATGAACGCCCTCCTAGAGCAGAAGGAGCAGCAGGAGAGGCTGCGGGAGGCCGCAGCCTTAGGGGACATTCGGGAGGTGCAGAAACTGGTGGAGAGCGGGGTGGATGTGAACTCCCAAAATGAGGTCAACGGCTGGTAAGTGGGGAGCGGGGGAGGCCTAGGGTCAGGGCAGCCGGTCCGAGGCGTGGGGCAGTCAGTCGTGACCTGGGCCCAGCGCTGTCCCCGGACGCCGGGGCTACGGCGAGGCCTGCCACCTCGGGCCTCCGAGATTGTGCCCTCTTGAGGCCAGCCCTGGCCCCCATGCCTCGTGCGGTCAGGAGCGCGTCCTGCCCAAATCCAGGCCCACGTGGTCCACTCGGGGCAGCGCCCGCTGGGACTCTGGTGCCCTACACCCTTCCCCCGCGCCCCCGGCTCACTTGGTCAGAGCGGTGCTGGAGGCTGTGATTCTCAGCGACTAAGCGTTGGAGCTCACCCCAATTCGAGTGTTGAGTTAATTTGCCGTAGGTGCTTCTGGAGAACACATCTTGCAGAGCTAAAAGCATAAGCAACTGATCAAATACGAATTTTATAAACTAGCACGATTTCCTTAGCCAAGACCAGGAAAAAAAAACAACAACAACACACATTTGCATCACCATTCTGCTTCTCTTTTGTTTCACTGCAACCGAATTGCAGCTGCTGCCTACAGTTGCCTGTTTGAGGGAAGACTCCATTTGTTTATCCTATCCAGTGTTTTCTTTCTTTTTCTTTTTCTTTCTTTCTTTTCTTTTTTTTTTTTTTTTTTTTTTTTTTTTTTTGAGACAGGACTTGCCCTGTCGCCCAGGTTGGAGTGCAAGGGCACGGTCTCGGCTCACTGCAACTTCTACCTCCCCTGCTCAGGTGACACTCCTGCCACAGCCTCCCAAGTAGCTGGGAATATAGGCGGGCGCCACCACACCTGGCAAATTTGTGTGTGTGTGGTATTTTTAGTAGAGGTGGGGCCAGGTTGGTCTCAAACTCCAGGCCTCAAGTGATCCACCTGCCTCGGCCTCCCAAAGTGCTGGGATTACACATGTGAGCCTACCGTACCCGGCCTGTTTTCTTATTACAATTTCAAATACAGAATGTCATCCAAGACTTTAGATGTCTGCCTGCAGATTGAATTCTTCCCAATTAAATAAGGAGTCTTATCTTAAGATGTTGCTGGTGGTCAAAACAAGTTACTGAATGTGGCATTATTCCGCCCTCTGTATTTAAAATTTAAAATTTTGATTCAGGTAATGCTTAGCCAGCCTATTTTGCTAGCTTAGAGTTGAAGTGAGTTGCACTTTGGGAGGCTGAGGTGGGCAGATGAGGAGGTCAGGAGATCAAGACCATCCGGCCAACATGGTGAAACCCCATCTCTACTAAAAGTACAGAAATTAGCTGGGCATGGTGGTGTGCGCCTGTAGTCTCAGCTACTTGGGAGGCTGAGGCAGGAGAATCACTTGAACCTGGGAGATGGAGGTTGCAGTGAGCTTAGATTGTACCACTGTACTCCAGCCTGGGCGACAGAGTAAGACTCCACCTCAACAACAACAACAAAAAGTGAGTTTACATTTTTTTTTTTTAAGTGGAATTATCCATATTGGAACTGAAAGGGGTAATGGAGAGAGGATCAACCCCAGAGAATAACTTGCCTTAGGCCACATAACTATTAATATGATAGTACCAGAACCGTGGTTTCCAGACTGCCTCAAAAGTCTGTCTACCTGGGCCTGGCGCGGTGGCTCACGCCGGTAATCCCAGCACTTTGGGAGGCCGAGGTGGGCAGATCACGAGGTCAGGAGTTCAAGACCATTCTGGCCAACATGGTGAAACCCCGTCTCTACTAAAACTACAAAAATTATCTGTGGGTGGCGGCACGTGCCTGTAATCCCAGCTACTTGGGATGCTTCGGCAGGAGAATCACTTGAACCAGGGAGTCGGAGGTTGCAGTGAGCCAAGATCACACACCTGCACTCCAGCCTGGCGACAGAACGAGACTTTGTCTCAAAAAAAAAAAAAAAAAAGTCTGTCTACCTGGCAGGACCTGGTGGCTCACGCCTATAATCCCAGCACTTTGGGAGGCCAAGGCAGGAGGATCACTGGAGCCCGTAAGTTTGAGACCAGCCTGGGCAACATAGCAAGACCCCAGTCTCAAAAAAAAAAATTGTCTACCTAATTTCCCTAAAGAAAGCAGCCTGGATAGCTGACCAGAAAGCCAGGAAACAGAGGATACTACCTTTTTGTTCTGTTTTGTTTACAGGTGTTTGCAAACTTGCTGTTGTGTATGTATCTTTTCTGAGCATTGCTCTGGTTCAAAGCTGTGAATTACCGTTTTGGCACTGGGAGGCGGTGTTGTGTAGAAGGAGGCTGGTCTTTCCTGCAGGGTCTTCTCCATTCCTGCCTAGATGGGACTTTGCCCATTGCTTCATTTTTTACTTGTTCCGGAAGAGTATTATGAGCCTTTAATGAGATGAAGCATAAAATAAATAGATAACATTTATCTCGGCTCACTGCAAGCTCCTCCTCCTGGGTTCATGCCATTCTCCTGCCTCAGCCTCCCAAGTAGCTGGGACTACAGGCATCTGCCACCACGCCCTGCTAATTTTTTGTATTTTTAGTAGAGATGGGTTTTCACCCTGTTAGGCAGGATGTTCTCCATCTCCTGACCTTGTGATCAGCCCGCCTCAGCCTGCCAAAGTGCTGGGATTACAGGCGTGAGCCCCTGCACCTGGCCAGCACAGATGGGGTTCTAAGTGTTTTACGTGTGTTAGCTTGTTCACCACTACCTGGGGACATAGTTACTGTTCTCTCCATTTACAGATGAAGAAACTGAGGCCCAGAAAGAGTAAGTCATTTCCTCACTTTGCGCAGTGCCCCTTCCCAAGGTCATGGGATTGACAGTAACTAGTGGAGCCAGAAAACGAACCGGGTATCTGATTCCAGACCTACCCTCCTAAACACAATGTCTGCCCCATAGTAGGTGTTTAGTAAAGTGAAGCTGAGGTAGCCTGAAGAGGCTTCTTATAGGTTTTGTGTGTGTGTTTTTTTTTTTTTTTTGAGATGGAGTTTCACTCTTGTCACCCAGGCTGGAGTGCAATGCGTGATTTTGGCTCACTGCACCCTCCGCCTCCTGGGTTCAAGCGATTCTCCTGCCTCATCCTCCCGAGTAACTGGGATTACAGGTGTGTGCCACCACGCCTGGCTAATTTTTTGTATTTTTAGTGGAAATGGGGTTTCACCATGTTAGCCAAGCTGGTCTCGAACTCCTGACCTCAGGTGATCCGCCCGCCTTGGCTTCCCAAAGTGCTGGGATTATAGGCGTGAGCCACCGCTCCCGTCCTTTTGTAGATTTAATTGGAGGAATTGTCTAATAGGCCTGTCAAATTCAACATATCCAAGATTGAATTCCAAGTCTCGCCTCATCCCTCTACCACCTCAAGCCTGCTCCTCTGAGTCCTCAGCCTCTCAGGGGTGCTCAGGCCAGAACGCTTGGCACCCTGCTTGCCTCCTGTCTTTCACAGCTGACATCCAGTCAGTCAATTCTATGAGCTTCACCTTCAGATACAGTCAGAATCTGACTACTACTCACTAACCCTACTACTACGCCTCTGGTACACCATTGTTTCTCTCACCTGGATTATTGCAATAGCTTCCTAGCTAGTGTCCTTGCTCCTCAGCTTATATTAAACAGTCTTCTTAACTAACACAGTGGTCAGAGGAATCCTGACTTAAAACGTAAGTCAGATCATTTCACTCTTCTCAAAAATGGCTCCTGTCTCACTCAGTAAAAGCCTACAGGGTCCTACAATTTCTACTGCCTGTTCCCACATCTTCCCTCCTTACCTCTGTGCTAATCTCATGGGATTTGCCCTTCTGCTTACCTTTTTCCCCTGGCCTCCTTGCTTTCCCTGGAATACCAGATAGTCCTGATTCAAGATCTTTGCGTTTTTTTGTCGTCCCACTCTCTTAAATGCTTTCCCTCTAGATATCACATGGTTTGCTTCCTCACCGCCTTCAGATTTTAGTTTAGATGTCACCTTCTTGGCAAGGCTTTTCCTGGGCCCTCAATTTAAACTTGCACAACCTCTGGCATTCCCTAATGCCTTTCCCTGCTTTACTATTGCTGTCACACTTCATCACCACCTAGCGTACTGCATGCTTTGCTTATTTATTTGCTGATGTCTGTTTCCTCTTCTGTAAAATGGGGGGAATGTTGACAATAGTATTACCTCATGGGTTTAGAGGGTTAAATAAGTTAATACATGTAATGCCTTTAGAACAATGTCCAGCATGTGAAGCGTTATACCTGTGTTAGCTATTGTTGTTATTTTCTTATTATGAAGCAATGTGCTGGGTAATGGAAAATAAGGTTACCCTCAAAAAACGTACTCTCTTGCATTGCCAAGCAGAATGGTGACTGCTTTCAATTCTTAGTTGATCAGTAACCACAATTTCAGCACCAGTGAGTGATGCCCGGTTGATGAATGACACCCAATACCTCAGGTCTGAAATAGTTTCCAACACTAATAAGATATTCTGACTGCAAATATAAAGCTTAAGGAGTTGAAGTTCAAAGATAGAGTAATCTATCAATTAGATTGATCCCTAGTCATTCCCCCACATCAGTTGTAATTCAAGTGTCATGCATACCCCTTGGTTTTAAGGACCAAGGATAATGCTTCATGAAGAACTTGAAAATATTGCCTGGCTGCAGGGACTCTGAGTTATGGCTGCCCAGAGCCACACAGCTCTGGACTGTAAATGATGATGACTAAGGCACAGGGCTGTGGGGGCCATGCTATGTTGACTTAACACTGCTTTACATGGGTGGTAGTTTAGCAAGTTGGTTTGTCCCAGAGTCTCTCAGATCCACTGGTAGTAAATTACCTCCTTTACGCTCAAGCTTGCCATGAACAAGTGATCTACTACTAGCAAGTGAGCATTTTATTTCCAAAAGGGAGCATCTTTTTCTCATCATGCTTCATTCATTTTTGAGGGCTCACTTATCATTATAATTGCTCACTTTTTAAGCCTGTGCCACAGACATCCACACACAAACACACTCAAGGCTGCAGTTTGCCCAGAATCAAGGATAGATTAGATCCTTCTACTTCAAGCAAGGTGCACCTTATCCTTAGTTTACTCATTCGGTACATTTTTTTTTTTTTTTTTGAGACAGAGTCTTGCTGTGTTGCCCAGGCTGGAGTGCAGTGGCGCAATCTTGGCTCACTGCAGCCTCTGCCTCTTGGGTTCAAGCAATTCTCCTGCCTCAGCCTCCCCAGTAGCTGGGATTACAGACGTGCACCATCACGCTAATTTTTGGATTTTTAGTAGAGACGGGGTTTCACCCTGTTGGGCAGGCTGGTGTCAAACTCCTGACCTCAAGTAATCCGCCTGCCTTGGCCTCCCTAAGTGCTGGGATTACAGGTGTGAGCCACCGTGCCTGGCCTATTCAGTAAATATTAACTAAGCATGTATATGTGCCAAGCAAACACTTCCTTGCCTTCAGGGAGCTTGATCAAGACTCTTTTCTCCCAAACTTAACAAGACTCTTACTTTTCCCAAATTAGTAATAATTTTGTCATTGTATCATGAAATACACCTTAAAGGAACCTGGATAATCTAATTCTAATGAACCATAATGTAGAATGTCACTCTGAGACATCAGTGGAATTGCTCCCAGCCAGCCAGACATGCTAACTTTCTGTGAGTTACTAATGCTAAGCCCAGGGCAAATCAGCTTTTTCCTAGAACCATATAAACTTTCCAGATAATTATACTTCCCAGGTTAGTGAACTAACCTTCACTATTGAACATTTGTTCCAAGCTTCATTTCTGTATTTGGCTATAAGAGCTCTGAAGATATTTATCTCAGTTCAATTAGAGAGTTGGTGAAAGAAGACATTTCAAAACACAGGGGCGAGAAGTATTTTCCTTCTGTAATATACATTCAGCTTTGGCACCTAGGGATGGATTTAGTTGCTCTGAATCTTTCATCTCTGTTAAGATGGAGTTTTGCCTGCATGCTAATTATGTTTCTGTATAGTATGAAAATAGTAGCCCTTCAGAGTGTACAGAATTGCTTCCTCTGTGTACAATATTGAGTGATTAGTTTTACTTAAATGAGTCTGATATGTTAGAAGAGCCTGTTCTTGAAGAATTTTGGTTGTTGATATATATTTTTTAAGTACCTCAGGAATTAAAGTATATGTGCAATGCCTTATGTTTACGCAGATGAGGATATGTTTGTAGCCTTCTGGAGAGAACTAAAGAAGCCAACTTTTTAAAAATGGAAGTTTGGAAATCCTTTGTGTGTGTGTTAAGGAAAGAAAAGTAAGAAGGAAAAAGAAAGTGAGCAACTGGGATTCAGACAAGAGTATCTGCTGTCATAATAATAATTTAAGTGACAGAGCAAGCTGCTGATAGGAGATGGTTATTAGCCTGATAATATTGAATCTTCAGGTGGCATATGAAGTGAGTTTCCATAGTCCCTGAAAAGGAATATAGCAATATAAAAATATGTTTCAGAGACTGAGATGATCTAATGAGCGATACTCATAGAGTATACTCCACGTTACCATTGGAGTTCGCCAGCCAGTGAGCTTACCTCCTGGAGGCTATTGAAATTAAAACTCCTAGGTTAAGTTAGTTTTTCTCAGGAACCAGAAATGAGATTTAAAAACAAAATTTAAGCATATTAAATATTTTGATCATCTTCTTTGTGAAAAGTTGAGATTACCAGCCCGGTTACCTGGTTCTAGCTAAACTCTTAACAGGCTTGTGTATACATTATTTACTAATGTTTAGAATCTGAAATCCCAAATCACTTCTCCTCTTTTTCAATCATTCTTTTCTTTGGAACAGGACTTGTTTACACTGGGCATGTAAACGAAACCATGGTCAGGTGGTCTCCTACCTGTTAAAATCAGGAGCTGACAAAGAAATTCTTACCACAAAAGGAGAAATGCCAGTCCAGTTAACATCAAGGAGAGAAATCAGGAAGATTATGGGAGGTGAGTCTGTGTTTGGGGGGAACTTTTGATTTCGTTAGACTCATTGAAGACTTGTGGTATTATTGGCTACATTCTTAATGCTGGTCAAACAACTGTTCTATTTTTTTTCTTTCTTCCTTTTTTTTTTTTTTTTTTTGAGACAGAGTTTAGCTCTTGTTGCCCAGGCTGGAGTGCAGTGGCATGATGTCGGCTCACCACAACCTCTGCCTCCCAGGTTCAAGTGATTCTCCTGCGTCAGCCTCCTGAGTAGCTAGGATTACAGGCATGTGCCATCACATCCAGCTAATTTTGTATTTTTATTAGTATTTTCACCATGTTGGTCAGGCTGATCTCGAACTCCCGACCTCAGGCGATCCGCCCACCTCGGCCTCCCAAAGTGCTGGGATTGCAGGTGTGAGACACTGCTCCCAGCAACTGTTCTATTTCTAAAAGCAAATTACTATGCCAAGGTAGTAATTCCAGGTTGTTTCTGGGGAGGTCAGCATTGTAAGGTTTTATTTTTTTATTTGTAAAATTTAAGATAATGATGAACATGGTAATCATAAACCTAATGAAATATTCTTTTTTCTTCTGACCTGCAGAGGCAGTAAGCACTGACCAATGTCACATACCAAAAGACACCACTTCCAAAAGACACCTTTTTTTGGTAATTTTGAAAGGACTGTGTAAATGTTCTGTTTTCTTCTTTTTAAGTGGAAGAAGATGATGATGATGATGACAACCTCCCCCAGCTGAAGAAGGAGTCAGAACTGCCCTTTGTTCCCAACTATTTGGCCAACCCAGCCTTCCCTTTTATCTACACACCCACAGCAGAGGATTCAGCCCCGATGCAGAATGGGGGTCCCTCCACACCCCCTGCATCACCCCCTGCAGATGGCTCACCTCCATTGCTTCCCCCTGGGGAACCTCCCCTGTTAGGGGCCTTTCCCCGGGACCACACCTCTTTGGCACTAGTTCAGAATGGTGATGTGTCGGCCCCCTCTGCCATACTCAGAACACCAGAAAGCACAAAACCAGGTCCTGTTTGTCAGCCACCAGTGAGTCAGAGCCGCTCCCTGTTTTCTTCTGTCCCGTCCAAGCCACCAGTGTCTCTGGAGCCTCAAAATGGGGCATATGCAGGACCAGCGCCAGCATTCCAGCCATTTTTCTTCACTGGAGCATTTCCATTTAATATGCAAGGTAACCCCTCATCAGCAAACAGCCTCTGCAACAGGGGAGTTGGTGTCCCAAGAGGTGGGATTTAATGAGGTATTTTGGGTATAATTACAAACTTACAGGAATGTTACATGACTAGTATAAGGAACTCCCTTTACTCAAATTCACAAATTGTTTACCTTTTGCCCTTTTACCCTGATACCCTTCAGTATTCTTTCCATTATATCTTTCCTAAGAACAAGGATATTCTCTTTTATTTATTTATTTATTTTTGAGACGTAGTTTCACCCTGTCACCCAGGCTGGAGTGCAGTGGTGTGATCTTGGCTCACTGCAACCTCCACCTCCCAGGTTCAAGCAATTCTTCTGCCTCAGCCTCCCAAGTAGCTGGGATTACAGGAGCATACCACCACATCTGGCTAATTTTTTTTTTTTTTTTTTTTAGTAGAGATGGGGTTTCACCATGTTGGCCAGGCTGGTCTCAAACTCCTGACCTTAAGTGATCCGCCTCCCTCAGCCTCCCAGAGTGCTGTGATTATAGGTGTGAATCACCGCACCCAGCCAGGTATTCTCTTATGTAATTACAGTACAAATGACCAAATTTGAGAAATGTAATCTTGAGGTAATGCTGTTCCGTAATCCATAGTCCATGTTTAAATTTTGTCAATTGTCTCAACCAATGCCTTTTATATTCCATCATCTATTATACGTACTGTCTGTACTATTACAGAAATAGTACTATCTGTACTATTGATACCTATCTGGACTCTCTGTACTCCTCTGCCCCCTGCGCCCTGCCCAGGATCGTATGTTGCCTGTAGTTATCATGTCGTTTTAGTTTCCTTTAATCTGGAATCTTTACCCTTTATCATTTTTGATCTTGATCTTTTTGAAGAGTCCAGGCCAATTATTTTTGTGGGATACGATTTTCAATCATTCTTTCTCTACTTATTAGTTGGTATTTTACTGTAAAGAAGGGCTTTCCCTTCTCCTTCATTAATATCAGTATTGACACATATATCTGTATTTTATTCAGTGGGTTATAATCTGTTACTATCAATTTTCAGTTATTCAGGTTATCCCAGATTTGGCCAGTGGGAGCCCCTTCAAGCTGGTTCTTATGTCCCTTGCAGGTGTCTTCATTGTTCTTGGGGCACTGCCTTACTTTCTGGTGCAGCAAGATGTTCCAGGCTCATAGCATAACTTTTCCTCCTCCCACCCCGGAGTCAGTCATTTCTCCAAGAAGCCCTGGTTCTTTTTGGTGGAGAATGGTATTTAGGACACACAGCAAATTTGCCTCCCACTTGGGCCCACCAAGAATGGTATTTAGACACCAGGATGTGGGCACTAGGTGTCCTCATTGCTACAGGTATATCATTTCTTCCAGGCCTGCTGAGAGGACATAGCCAGGAAAGATATCCATATTTCTCTATCAGTGTATATCTTTTTGAGAGTATTAAAAACCACAAGTTCATCCTGATTCTTCCAAATCCAGTCAAATACCATAGGGTACAGCTAGTCTTACTTTTCCTTTTTTCCTAGAAGTAACTCTCTCACTTCCTGTTTTTGAGGAGTTACTACTATAGGTGCTAACAGTGACCTGGGGTGCCACAAGGGGTTCATATACAGGGAACAAAGCAGAACTGCCAAATGTCCAGGGTGCTTGACTTGGGCTGTCTTGGCAGCCAGGTTCAGAATAAAGGAGCAGATTGCTTAGTTCCAAGACCTGTGAATAATAAGACCCCTTCCTCATGAAGGTGCCACATTCACATCAAGTTATACTTTAGCTTTTATTAGTAGCTTGTCATTTGTCTCTTTTACTGTCTTTTTTGCAAGGAGTTTCATATTTTACAAATACCTTTAGGTCCATAATTGTTCAATCTTTTTAGGGTAACTCACATCCTGCCCATGCCTTCTTTCCAACCTTCTTCCCCCTTCCCCTGTTCATGTATAGTTTGATACGCAAACCTGTTCTTAAGACTTTGCCTCCTTAGCTCCAATGGCAGAAGTAAATTATCCTTCTACACAGCTGGAATGGCTGCCCCTGCCTTGCTCTTACTTTGTGAACCATAGCCTAAAAGTGTGGACAACAATGCAGGAAACTGCTCCAGCAGAGCCAGAACTGGGCCTGAGCAAACCCTGCTGGTTACACTTGGTTTTCCCACCAAACAGGTCTGTTAATCATGCACAGACCTTTGGCATGATTAAGTGTAACCATCTTCTGGAAAAGATCTTAAATAACAGGGGCTGTGCTGTGCCAGAACTATTCATTAACATTTCTCCTTTTTTTTCTAGAGCTGGTACTCAAGGTGAGAATTCAGAACCCATCTCTTCGAGAAAATGATTTCATTGAAATTGAACTGGACCGACAGGAGCTCACCTACCAAGAGTTGCTCAGAGTGTGTTGCTGTGAGCTGGGTGTTAATCCAGATCAAGTGGAGAAGATCAGAAAGTTACCCAACACTCTGTTAAGAAAGGTAAGAAAAGTCTGTTAAGCATGAATGGCTGCTTTTTGCATTTGGAAAATACCTAGCTCCCTCCTTCGTTATATGAGTTAGTTGAGGAAATAAACAGAATAGAAAAGGAGCAAAGAATGATTTTCCAAATGTAATCATTTCCTTCTACTAAGTCTATAGAGACGCTGGCTTTTTTTTTTTTTTTTTTGGCAAGTCAAGTGAAGCAGTGGAGTGGAGAAGGAACAAAGACATCTGTAACTGGTGTTTGGCCAGTTACATTCTTACAAACTAGTTGGAAACACCACTGCATTCAGATCAGCCAACAGTGGCATTTTTGGAAGTTGATACCAGAGATAATTTTCTGAATTATCATTCACGTGTTCCTATTTTCGGTTTCTTTAGTGATCTGTAAGGATTAACTTAGTACACTACTAGATGTGCCTTCTGTTTTACAAGTGAAGAACCAAGTTCAGTTACAGAGCAAATCCACATAGATGCATGTGTGGTCCTTCGTACATCTCTGGGTTTTTGAACATCAGGTTTCTGGCTTCTCAGGGCACCCGGAAAACTGATCTGTGCATTGCCTCTCCCTTTGCATAGCCTCTCCCTTCGCAGTGTGTGCTCATGCTGTCGCAGCTGCTGAGCTGTTTTTAAGGGCTTCCACTTTGCAACCCAATCAGCCTGGGGCCTTAGTTGCACTATCACTGACTTAGCCTGCCACAGGGATTTTTTTTTTTTCTTCCAAGTTTTGAAGTGAGACAAGATACTGGTATCAATACAGTGCACCAAACATATGGAGACAAGTGGCTCCTGTTAATTTGTTTAATGTATGTTTGTTTTAGGACAAGGATGTTGCTCGACTCCAAGATTTCCAGGAGCTGGAACTGGTTCTGATGATAAGTGAAAATAATTTTCTGTTCAGAAATGCTGCATCCACACTGACTGAAAGGCCTTGTTATAACAGGAGAGCTTCAAAACTGACTTACTAATGCAGCAGGGACTTTTATCACTGAGTATTATGACAGTGTGCGTCACCTCTGGGCCAAGGACAAGCCATTGATCTAAATGCCTCGGATGCCCGGGAGGGCCTCTGGTGCCACTGCGTAGTATATAATAACATCATTCTGCCAAGGTAGGAAGCCCCTGACCCCCAAGCAGCGGTGCCACTCTTCCAAGCCTCTTGGTGCACAATAAACCTATTGCTTGAAGCTTTGAACAGCTGAGAAGTGGTCTGGAGAGGCAGAAGCTGAAGGTTCTATATCCAGTGTGTTTTACGTTCAGAATGTAAGAGAGTTGTCTAAGCAGAAGCTGAGAGAGAGCGGAGCCTATTTCTAGCCACTCCTGTTGACAGTGCACCTGAAGGGCCAGGATGTGTTTTTCTTGGTGTTGCATGCTCACAACTCTCCTGACATTGGGAACTTATGAGGGAGGAAGACTGGGGAAAGCACAGATACTGGACAGATGGATTCTAGTGTGACTTGTGACTGTGAGGTTTCCTATAACATATTTATAAATGTTACTCAGGTTAAAAGTATTTAAGAATACAGTTACCTAATTGTAAATATGCTGTTAACCAAAAGAGCTTTCCCTCCCTCACTTTTTCCTTTGTAAACACTCATGACTGCTTCTCTGTTTCTCGAGTCATCTCTGCATTAACTCCCCTTCGTGGTCACTAGAGGGCTCTCTGATGCCTTCTAAAAGAGCAACTGCTTTTTTACAATGCCTCCCACCCCCACCCCTCCCATAGAGACAGGGTCTCACTATGTGGCCCAGGCTGGTCTCAAACTTCTGGCCTCAAGTGATCCTCCCGTCCTTGGCCTCCCAAAGTGCTGGGATTACAGGTGTGAGCCACTGCACCCAGCCCACTTTTTTTACTCTGAAGTGATTCCAGTCATCTGTGTGTGTAACTGCATCCTATGAGAAGAGCACAAATATTGCTGTTCCATGTTCTCCACTTTCATTTTCCACTACAAATGAAAAGCAATTTTTGAGACTGAATCTGTTGCTATTTTAAAGGTTATTGTGGGAAACTGAGCTAAAGGAGTTAGCATCTTTATTTTTGTATCAAAGATAAAGGTTATTTTGAAACTATTAGGATTTTTACACAATTCTGAAATCTGTTGCTTTTGTAAACAAATTGTTTGATCTTAGTGATCCCCTTACTACTACCACCAATTCACTTCACAAAGTCAGTTATGAGTTGACCAGACTTTGTTCTGAAAAACAGAAACAAAACACCTGATTAAACTCTTGAGTATGGCATAGGAATTTTTTAAAAGAATGCATTCAAGGATTCTTTTCCTTTCCTTCAGTGTCATTAATGTTAAAAGAGCAGCCACTGTTTTGTTGAAACAAACAGCTAAACTTCAGAAATAAGAACTAGCACACTTAGACAAACAGGAGAGCAGGGGTTTGAAGCCAACTGTGGAAGAGCATCCCTGCTGTCTTAAGAAGCTTTTTCCCCATAGTGCCTATAGTTTCCAAAGAAACTCAACTTCCTAACTGTGTTAACTTAATTTTATTAGAACACTACAGTTGAGTGAGAACGTGCAGAAGATGTCAACGGAAGAGAATGTTGTGCTAAGATAATGGCCTCCTGCTGCTGCCTAAATGCTGAAATGAGGTTGAGATGTTTTTCAAGGCTAACTTCACGGAATCACTCTGTTTAGTGACTTAATTGTATCCCACCAATTACTGCTGGTGACTTACTCACCCTTGTACAGTGTTTGCATAGCAGAGTGAAGTTTACTTATTACCCTCTTTCTCTTCAGTGCTTTAAAGAAGAAACCTTCCTTGTGTGTGTTTTTTTTGTTTTTTGTTTTTTGTTTTTTTGAGACGGAATCTCGCTTTGTTGCCCAGGCTGAAGTGCAGTGGCATAATCTCAGCTCATTAAAACCTCCGCCTCCCGGGTTCAAGCGATTCTCCTGCCTGAGCCTCCCAAGTAGCTGGGATTGCAAGCATGTGCCACCATGCCTGGCTAATTTCTGTATTTTAGTAGAGACAAGGTTTCACCATGTTGGCCAGGCCAGTCTCGAACTCCTGGCCTCAAGTGATCCACCTGCCTTGGCCTCCCAAAGTGCTCTGATTACAGGTGTGAGCCAGGGCGCCCAGCCCCTCCCTTGTGTTTCAACCAATCGGAAGTGAATTTAACTAGATGTAGTAACCTTTTTTTTCTTTGCTTCTAAAAAAGTTACAGTTTACTGATAAAGTTAAGTCTGGTTCTATCCTAGATGAAATAAATTCAATGTTAATTCATGTCTAAGTTACTTGGGTTAAAACACTTTCAGCCACCCAGATTAATTAAAGTGGAGCAGTGAAGGCCCCTGGCTGGGAAATGGCCTCCACAGGAGCAGCTGCAGGGCATGTTCTAGGCTTAGCGACAGAGGCAAGCAAGGGACTGGTGTCTCCGGTGAGAGGTGGGTTTGATGTGTCTCTGCCCTATGCTGGTCTCTCTTCTCCTTTATAAAATCCTCTGTGGTCAACTGACTCCTGCGTATCGCAGTAGAATAAGACTGCACAGTTGCTGGTAGGTGAGTTTAAAGTCTTAATCTATGCATTCAGAGAAATATTTTTATATGCTTTGTGTAATTTATAACAAGGATTTTTTTTTTAGCTTTGTTAACTGTGAATTCACCCCTCCTCCTCCACTGCATATTTAAAGCATGTGTTCACAGTGTGTAAACATTCACTGAAGATTTTTTCTTTGTGCATTGCTGACTGTTCAAACATAACAAGTATTATTAAAATTAAATATTAACTGACCGACCTATACGCCTTCGTTTTGGCTTCCTAAACAGCACTATAGTTCTAATCATAGGGGGTTCAAATTGTTGGACAGTCCCAGAGACCAGGCACTCTGGAGGAAGATTAGAAGGGCCCTCTCTCCACCTGAGCCTCCTCCACATCCCGCTCATACATCCCGCTCATACCCTGTCAGTAGCACCTGGGGACGGATATTTTGTGCGGTGTCTTTCCTTCCAGTTCACAGCAGTCGGCTTCATTTCCCTGGAGTAGCTGAGCCAGTTAGATGGAGGTCATCCCCTATTAACCACATTTTTTGATTATCCTATTTACTTTACCCAACTGGGCCTCTCCTTTGGGTTGTCAGCACCTGTCAGGGCCTCAATGAGCTCAGAAGCAAATCCCAAGACAGGAGAGGAAACACAGCCTTACGCTTCCAGATCTTTAGCTGAGAATGATGCTGAATGAGTCTGCTTTTCTGTTGGTTCAGGCCAGCTAGCACCTCACAAAGCAGACGTCAAGCCAAATTGGCCTAATAAATCAGAGAGCAGAGCAGAGACCTTCTCTTAGCACCACGGAGAGGCAGAATAATTTGGGCATTTGTGCTTTCATACTTGCTTTATCACAGGGATGGAAGTCATCTTCCATATACTCATAAACATCCTGGGCAGAAACAGCCTGCCAAAAAAATGCGATTAACCTTTAACAAATGGTCCTGCAGTACAAGCTGACCCAGAGCATATAGAAAAAACCAATCAGAGGATCCACCTCCATCTGTATCTACTGCAAACCATTTAGGGTTGGGGAGAAAACCACCATCACCCACACCCACTCACATCCTACCAAGACAAAGTTAGGGGAAATGAGAGCGAGACAGGAGACCAGAACACTTAGGAACAAGGAGAAGAGATCCATTCCAAATAGAAGGCCTGTGCCAGGCGGACTCTGACCTGCAGAAAAGGAACTCTTTGTTGGCTTGCTCAAGAAAACAAATTTAATTCACCCCTCACATCTTGTCTGCCAACCTGGGACTGTGGGTGGCTTCTCTCTGGGCAGGAGGTGGCCTCTCAGCTTCTTTGTGCTCACACATTCAGCTTTGGCTGGACTGAGGAAAATGAATGACTTGGAGGCCTCACTGGTTATAGGAACTATCTGGAACAGACTTCAAAATAAGCAAGGAAGTAAAGCATCATGTACTTCTTAGTCCCTAGAGAAACAGGCGTAGAGGGCTGAGGGATGACATGAACGTGGAGGTGTTCAGAGCAGCTTTCCCAAGAGGCCCCAGGTCAGATTTCAGGGCCTTTCTCACCTTTTACAATATCTGCACAGCAGAGCAGGAACTACTGGCAATTACCCAGGGAATTTTGGCCGTGAAGGCAATATTTGCAGCCAAGAGCTCTTGGGTCTGAAGTTCAGGTAACTACAACCGTGTACATGTGTAGAAAATCTTCCTCTTGGCCTCCTGCAAAGATCCTAATCCCCAAACCTTGTGAACAAGCACAAAAAGACTAGTGTGTATATATTGTTGACCATGTCATTTTATTCATCAGTACTCCATTTTTAATGGATTCAGGCAGCACCCCAGAGGACAGGACGGAATTCCTAGGGGTGGCCTGGCCCAGCCGCAGTCTTCTATTCCAGGAGGAAAAAGCTTTTTATTAAAAAACAGAAACTAAACTTTAGAAAATATGAAAAATCAGAGGGAGAACAGAGGTCATTTCATGAAATCGTTATTTGAAAACAGTGTAGTGTGCAAATAATACTCGTTTAGGAATCAGGAGACTGGGGACTGGTCTAACTGTCTCAAACTAGCTGTGACCTTAGGCATGTCATTTACCTCTTAGGGCTCGTTTCGTCATCTAAAGCATTCAGCACAGTTACTCTGTGAGGCTTTACAGGTGCAAAATCTTAAGGTGCCCCCAATGTTTGCCATCAAGTCCATTCTGTGGACATATTTGGTGTCATTTCCTTCCTGATGAAAACCAGGAAAGGCCAGGAGGAAATCCCAGGAATATATTTTAGGCAAGTCCAGCATCTCTGGCCATCCCGTAGAAGATGCCTCTAGCTGCAATGAGGTTGGCTGGAGAATCAAATTCAGCTACTACTCCTTTGTCCAGGACCAGGACCCTAGTCAAAAAAGAGAGAAGTGGTCAGGTTTCCATCAGCCCTGACCTGGTCACATCGTCTAATCCTGCTCTTCTGGGTACTTGCTCAGGCCCACAGTGACATGCCAACCCACCCAGCACAGCCGCCGCACCACATGTGCACGCTTGCAAGGCCGGTTATTTTAGCCATTCTGTTAGTTCTGGCAAGTGAAGCGGTTTCTGGGATCAAACACCAGGTCCTATTCATCTCTGCTAGTTGGGGCTCTGAAAACCTTCCCTAATGAGCCCTTCCCCTTGCCGGGGTCACAGGACTTCAGCAGGCTGTGCGCAGGGAGCCACGGGCCTGTGCGCTGGACTCTGTGCACATCCATCTGCTTTGTGTCAGCTCAGAAAAGCACACAGCAGGAAACCAGCTGCAGCAAGGCTGACACTGGAATCTGGGCCTTGGGCTGCAAATCTGGCGGCGGCGGCGGCTGCTGCGGCTGCTGCTGCTGCTGCTGCTGTTGCTGGTGCTGCTGCTGCTGCTCGGTGGGTCTCCAGCTCACACACAAATAGCCAGGCCTGGGCCCGGGGTTAGAATCTCCCACCAACCACTCACCGGGTGCACCTGGTACAAGGCCAGTGGGCTGGCTCCACCAGGGTACAGCAGGAGGGGAAAGGGCTCTCCCCAGCCTGGAGAAGTGCTCCTCCATGGGAGGGGGCTGACTGCATTCTGATTCTCAGCCTACTGGGCTCTCCCACATGTGTCCTGAGAAGGACTGTGTCTGTGACATCACTGCCTGGCCACTGCCCCCCAATCCCAACCCCAATCCAAAATCAAGGTCTTCAGTGGCTTTTGATTGCTCTTGGGTAAGGACTGAATGCTCTTCCATGGTCCTCAAAGTGCAGCACAGTGCAGCCTGTTCTCCACCCCCATCTTGGTTCTACTGCCTCCCTCCCATGCACTCCAGCCTCCGGTACCCTCCTCTCTTGGGGCATGTGTTGTATCCTTTGCCTGCAATTTTCAGCTCACTCCCTACCTTGTTGCCTCACCTCCATCCTCCAACTCATTCTTTCAGGCTTGGCTGGTGCATCCCTTCCTTAGAGGAGAAAGTGCACTGGCCACCCTGTGTGGATAGCCTTTTTCTGGCCTGCACACACAGGCCTTTGCTTCCTTCCTGTGGGTCCTATTTACACGTCATTATTTGATTAATTTCTGCTTGTTCCACTAGAATGAATGAACTCCCAACCTCCAAGGTCGATCCAAGCTCCCCACCCTAGGGCTGCTGGTGAATGAAACAGTTTTGGTTAGGCCTGAGAACAGGTCCTCTGAGGCCAGCCCTGTCCCTCCTCCAAACCCAGGGCTCAGCACTTGCTGCCCACCCTCCCTTCTTCCAGTGGGGTCCTAAATGGGAGTAGCGGGTAAGGGTAGGAGAGGGATGGAACAGACAGAGGGTAGCATTAGGCATTCTCAGCTTGGCTCCCAAGACACTGCTGGCTACATGGGGGCACTTCCAAGAGAGACAGGATCTGACCCATTGCCCTGTCCATGGCACCCTCCCCACCCCACCATCCTGCAAGTGTTTCTTGAGTAAATGAAGGCCTGTTGGGTTATTCCCACTATACTCCTTCAAAAGAAACTTCTCTGAGCCTCCTGCCTCCTCTTCCCTTCTAGTTTCTAGGGAGCGCAGCCTGCCAGGCCAGGGCCAGTTCACTCCCGTGAGGCTTCTGAGTCACCCAGCCCTCTCTCCTCAACCTCCAGCACCACACCTTGACATCTGGCACAGTGAGGGAGTGGTCTGCCTCTCCAAGGAAGCCACAAGCTTCTGAGGGCATGGCCCCTTCCCTCATCCTTGGAGGGCCTAGTGCAAGAATTAGAGCAAGGGGCTGGGGAGGACACTGTCATTTCTCAGGATCACCTGCAGTTTAAATACCTTTCATTGACTTTTGGCTTTTTTGAGACAGAGTCTGGCTCTGCACCCAGGCTAGAGTGCAGTGGCGTAACTTCTGCCTCCTGGGTTCAAGTGATTCTCCTGCCTCACCCTCCTGAGCAGCTGGGACTACAGGTCCCTGCCACGATGTGAGGCTAATGTTTGTAGTTTTAGTAGAGATGGGGTTTCACCATGTTGACCTGGCTGGTCTTGAACTTATGACCGCAAATGATCCGCCTGCCTCGGCCTCCCAAAGTGCTGGGTTTACAGATGTGAGCCACTGTGCCCAGACTTCATTGACTACGACAATCCCACAAAGCATCATTTTCATTTGAAACAGGCTCAGAAAGTTTTGCAAATTGCCCAGGGTCACACAGCAGCCTGAGACTCTGAACCCTCTGGCTCAGACACAGTGCTCTCCCCACAAGGCTCAGCTCCTCATGGTGCTGTCAGGGTCCAGCTGCTACCTGAGCTGCTGCTTATCTACAACCAGAGTGGCTGTGAGACACCAATGAGGTGAGGGACATGCAGGCACTCTGCCAGCAGGTTTCTCAGGAAGTGATGAGACTCAGCATGAAGCCTCCAGTTCCCTTTACATCGCCTCACGGAGGAGGCAGGATGCAAGTGGCCTGCGCACAAATGCAGTGCCTGTGGAGCCCAGTGTGCCCTTCCCCATGTGTTAGAAAATGTTATTGTTGGTGCTGGGCATGGTGACTCACACCTGTAATCCCAGCACTTTGGCAAGTGGATCACTTGCGGTCAGCAGTTCGAGACCAGCCTGGCCAACATGGTGAAACCATCTCTACTAAAAATACAAAAATTAGCCGGCTGTGGTAGTGCATGCCTGAGGTTGCAGTGGGCCACTGCACTCCAGCCTAGGCAATAGAGCAAAACTCTGTCTCAAAAAAAAAAAAAAAAAAAAAAAGAAGAAAAATAAATGAAAATGTCATTGTATACCCCACCCCTGAGCCCAGGCCACCCCACTCTGGTCTGCCCCTTATCTAGATCTCGGGAAACTCTGCTCTGCCCACCATGCCCTAGCAATCCCAGGAACATTCCCTTGTTCGATAATCCTAATCTGCCCTGCCCACTCCTGATGCCCCAGGTGGCCCCACCAGTTCCCCATTGCTCGGGTTTCCATGTCCCACCTGGTGTAGTCCATGATAGTGTTAAGCCGGTGTGCGATGGTCAAGACAGTGCAGGTATCAAACTGGGTGCGGATGGTAGCCTGGATGAGGTTGTCAGTCTCGAGGTCGATGGCAGCTGTGGCCTCATCTAAAACCAGGATGCGGCTCTTGCGGAGCAGGGCTCGGGCCAGGCACACGAGCTGCCTCTGGCCCACGCTGGGAGTGGAGAAGGTAGGCATTTCCAGCTAGGGGCCTCCCACCTGCCTCCAGGCCTCATTCCCAGACCTGTTTCACTCCTCAGCAGCCCAGGACTGGTTTTCTGTCTGACTTTTCCCATTTCTGCCACAGCCCAGCCTTCTGGAACGGAGCAGAGGTCTGGACACCATTGGGATAATGAGGGGCTTGGGGAACGAGCCAGTGCTAAAAGGCATTGTGAAATCCCTGGTCTGCTCTTGGCACCCTTGGCCTCCTCTCTCGGTGCTTTCTTCCCCATCCTTGCTTTTCAACTAGTGTCGTGATGTTTCTTTGCTTCACTCTATCAGTCATTTATACCTTAGTAAGAACATGCTTGCATGGCTCTTCTCGGATATTTGCAAATAGGCCACATGATGCCATCTTGCTGAGCCTAATATCACACAATTCAGGCAGTCACCTCCCACCCCATAGGGGATACAGACCAGGGCTCTGCTTCAGGGACAAGAAAAGGGCAGGGCAGCGGAAGACCCGGGGACTCTTTGTGTCTGGTCACTGAGGAGGTAAAGGAGGGGCAGGACACACGCCTTCAGCCTCCTGCCGTGGAAGCCAGAGCCAGCAGACAAAATGAGGCTGTGTTCCCAACCACAGAGGCCGCAGCATCCGCACATCCAAGGACAAATACCTCAGCCCTTCCCAAAGGCGTGAGTCACCACAGCCGGAGTAAAGTCCAGCCTCTTTCCCTGGCCCATTCCCGCAACTAATGAAGGTTTTGGCAGCAGAATGAGCCGCCGGATAGAACTCAGGGCTGATTTATGGTGGAACTGGCACAGGACACAGGTTATACTTAAAGTGGCTACAAGCTCAGTGAGGGAGGAGGGGAGCTGCTTTCTGTCTCTGATCCTGGCATGTGTCAGGGTGGGGCATGCTCTGGGGGAAGTGTTAAGAGCAAGCAGGTGAGAAGAATGGATCAAGCAAGAGATAGTCATGGGGCACAGGGTCTGGAGAGACCATGTTTGTCCACCAGCCACCCCCACGTGGTTATGAAGTGAGAGCCAGTTACGATGCCCATTTAGTCTTAAGGGCTGCCTGGGTGGCAAGGGAGTCCCACCAGTTGTCCAGGTGAGGGAGGTGACTGATACAGCAAGGAAAGGTTTGGGACAGAGCCAGAGTCCCCGCTCTGCCTCTCACCAGCTGAGCTGCTGCGGGGAAATCATTTCCAACTGTGGAGCCTCGTTTCTGGCCCACAGGACCACGGTAAAGATTAAAGGAGAAAATGGAGGCCAGAGTGCTTTCAATATTGTTCAGTGCTGGGCAAATGTAAAGTTTTGTTTATTTTTTTCTTGAGACCAAGTCTTGCTCGGTCGCCTAGACTAGAGTGCAGTGGCAAGATCTTGGCTCACTGCAACCTTTGCCTCCAAGGTTCAAGCGATTCTCCTGCCTCGGCGTCTCAAATAGCTGGTGCCCACCACCACACCTAGCTAATTTCTGTGTGTTTAGTAGAGACAGGGTTTCACCATGTTGGCCAGGCTGGTCTTGAACTCCTGCCCTCAAGTGATCCGCCTGCCTTGGCCTCCCAAAGTGCTGGGATTACAGGCGTGAGCCACTGTGCTCGGCCTTGTTTTAGTTTTTGAGGTCTGGGGAGGCTGCATGAGTATGGACTGAATATAAAAATGAAAATAGGGAGGAGGAGGAGAAGAGGGAGGGAAGGGAGGAGGGGAAGAGCTGACATTTCACAGGAGCGCATCCAAGCGAAGCGCTTTCCCTGTCATCACACTGACCCTAACACTGCTCTGTCCAGATGGTAGCCACTGGCCCCATGTGGCTATTAGCACTTGAAATGTGACTAGTCCAAATTGAGACATTCTGTAAATGTGAAATACACACTGGATTTCAAACTTGTATGAAAAAAACGCAAAATATTTCCAATACTTTTATATCAATAATGTGTTGAAATAATAATATTTTAGATATACTGGGCTAAATAAAATATAGTATTATAGTTTATTTCACTTGTTTTTCCTTTTTAAAAAGTGTGGCTATGAGAAAAAAACATTAGTTACGTATGCATGGCTTGCATTGTTTTTATTGGGCAGCATAATGCAGAGGTATGGACTGTTATTATCTGCCTTTTAGAGTGAAAGAAAAGCAGGCACAGAGAGGTTAAGCAACTTGCCCCAAATCACACAGCTAGCACAGGTATAGGTATCTCCAACCTTTAGACTCAGTAAGAGGTGACTACTGGCCCCTCCGATACACAGCCCAGTGGCTGAGGACATAAAATCTGGGGCTGTAAGAAAGCTCTGGAGGGAAAAGGGCTTCTTCTCACCTGCTCCATGGGTTCCATCCAGAACCATGCTCCCCAGCCCAAGCACAGCCTCGACAACCTCACTGAACTGGTTCTCCCAGAGCTGGTTCAAATCCCAGACCTGCCTTCTCCCAGCTGTGCAACTTAGGTTTACCATCTCTGAGCCTCAGTTTCCTGATCGGTGAAGTGGGATCATGGACCACCGCTGGGGCTTGTGTGAGGAGTCGGCGGGACAATACACCGTGCCGGGCACACAGAATATGCTCAATACAAAAGGACAGCCCTGTGTACATCCTGGCTGGCCTCATCTCTGTGTCATTGGTGTCAGGTTTCCCAGCATCTGCCAGGGTTCCCCGGGGAGGGCTGCAGTTCCTGACCTCTCCACTCCCAGCGTTTACCTGAGATTCTCCCCGCCCTCAGAGCACTGGAAGTCCAGGCCTGCCGGCTGGGAGCTCACAAACGTGTGCAGGTGGGACAGCTCCAAGGCCTGCCAAATGTCTTCCTCTGAGTATCTGCCAAAGGGGTCCAGGTTCATGCGCAGGGTCCCCGAGAACAGGATGGGGTCCTGGGGATACAACGTGGCCTCAGAGGCAGGCAGCTTAGGCACTATAAGGAGCCATGGGCCCCAGGTCCAGGGAGGAAGAGAGGGATTAAGGTGGCAGCACTCCTACTCTGTCCCCAGCTCCCCAGAGGAGACAATGGCCAAAGAGATAGAAAATTGCCTGTGGGGGAGTGATAAACCTCAGCTTTGCCAATCACGAAGACCTCTGCTGAGGCGGGAACCAGATCCACTAATCTGACTCCAAAGTGTCCACTCGGCATAAAAAAAACATCCCGGCCGGGCGCGGTGGCGCAAGCCTGTAATCCCAGCACTTTGGGAGGCCGAGACGGGAGGATCACGAGGTCAGGAGATCGAGACCATGCTGGCTAACACGGTGAAACCCCGTCTCTCCTAAAAAAATACAAAAAATTAGCTGGGCGAGGTGGCGGGCGCCTGTAGTCCCAGCTCCTTGGGAGGCTGAGGCAGGAGAATGGCGTGAACCCAGGAGGCGGAGCTTGCAGTGAGCTGAGATCCGGCCACTGCACTCCACCCTGGGTGACAGAGCGAAACTCCGTCTCAAAAAAAAAAAAAAAAAAAACACATCCCAGAGAAGACAGAAAAAGTGAAATGTAATTAGAGCTGGTAAAGAGACCGGGACAGAGTCTCAGGGGATGGGGTTCTTGGAGGGGTCCTTCCCCATGTGCTGGCCCAGGAGGTCAAAGGACAGGGCCTGACTAGGCAGAGCAAGTCTGAGCTTTCCAGATCTGGGGGTGGCTCATTGGTGGCTCTGCTCTGTGCTGTCTGTCCCTCCCCACCTGCTGAAGCCTCTGATACTGGGGTCCCAGTCTCCATCCTCAAGCTACAGAACAGGGTGGGGCCTGCCTCCAGGGCCATTGGTGAGTGTGGCCAGTCCATGCCAGGCTCGTACCTGCGGGATGATGGTCAGCTGAGAGCGCAGGTCATGGAGGCCGATGTCTGCCACATTGAGGCCGTCGATGAGGATTTCACCCTTTGCCGCCTCCAGGATGCGGAACAGGCAGAGGGTCATGGAGGACTTGCCAGCCCCAGTGCGGCCCACAATCCCCACCTGGACGGGAAGGAAAAGGGCTCTCAGGGGGAAGCTGAGAGGTCACAGGCGCATCTCCAGGACTCCCCTGGAGGTCGAACAAACATCTGACTGGAGCACTTGCTCTCTCAAAAGACCCAAGCTCCCCACAAGGGCTGTGGCCATGTCCACAGGCATGAACACACATGCAGGTCCGCCCATCACACACGTACCTTCTCGCCACCGTGCACTTGCAGACTCAGGTCTCTCAGCACCAGATCTAGGCCCGGCCGGTAGCGCACAGAATAATTCCGGAACTCCACCTCCCCACGTGGGGGCCAACCTTTGGGAGGGCGGCTGCCTTCCACCACCCAGGGTGCCTGGCAGGAGGGGCAGATGGGGTTGCATTAGCTCCTGCCCAGTGCAGCCCTCTCTCACCTTTCAGTCTCTCTCCCCCAAGACCCCTCAATCCTCCCCGACTATGGTCCCTGGGAGGGTCCTTGGCACCCCTATAGCTCAGCCTTGTGTTCAATGACCCCTTTATCCCTCTAACTTTATTCTCCACAAATCTACTCCAACACTCCCCTGTCCTTCCCCTCCCAGTCTCCCTGCTTGCCTGTGTTCCTTTTTTAATTTTTGAGAGACAGGGTCTCAATCATGGTTCATTGCAGCCTTGAACTCCTGGGTTCCAGTGATTCTCCTCCCTCAGCCTCCCTAGTAGCTAGGACTACAACAGGCACATGCCACCATGCCTGGCTAACTTGTTTTGTTCTGTGACAAGTCCTTATTCTGTCACTCAGGCTGGAGTGCAGTGGTGCGATCACAGCTCACTGCAACCTTGACTTCCTGGGCTCAAGCCATCCTCCTGCCTCAGCCTCCTGAGTAGATAGGACTACAGGCCTGTGTCAGCACACCTGGCTAATGTTTTAAAGAGAAACGCTGAAGAGACTGTGTCTTGCTGTGTTGACCAGACTGGTCTCGAACTCCTAGCCTCCAGGGATCCTCTTGCCTAGGAGGATTCCCAAAGTCCTGGGAATACAGGTGTGAGCCACTGTGCCACACCTTATATTCCTTGAAGTGCCCTCCCTGCCTGCCCTAACTCCCCCTCTTATTACCTTTACCCATTCATTGTTACAGGGTGGCAGCCCAGTGCCAGGCAGTGGGGATACAATGGTATCCCCATTGAAACGGTCCTCACCCTCATGAGACTTATGTTCTAGTAGAGGGAGGCATATAATCAACAAACAGATAAGCAAATCTATACAATGTAAGAAGTGATGAGTGCTAGGGGCCAAGAAGTGCTTAGTGTTGCTGCTTTATCCAAGGTGGTCAGGGAAGGCTTCCTGGAGGAGGCAAAGACTGTAGTAAAGACCTGAAGGAGGTGAAGGAAGAAGCCAAGTGGATATCAGGAGGGAGGGCATGCCGGGCAGAGGAAACAGCAGGCATAAATGGCTCTAGGTGTGTTCTGGAGCACAGCAGCAAAGGTGAGAGGTAACAGGCTGAGGCAGTGGTGGCCCCATCATGTAGGGCCTTGCAGGCCATTGTAAGCACTGTTTTTTTTTTGGTTGTTTTTTTTTTTTTTTTTTAACTCTGATTAAGATGCAAAGCCATTAGAGGGCTGTACACAGAGAATGACGTGATCTGATTTTTTTTTTTTTTTTTTTTTTTTTTTTTTTTATCTCTTGGCTGCTACAAGCAGAATAGACTAGCAGGGCATAAGATGATGGTGGCTTTGAGATAGGACTGGCTACATAACTTGGGAGGCCCAGTGCAAAATGAAAACCTGAGGCTTCTTGTTGAAGAATGATGGAGAATGTCAAGGCGCTGACGGCAGAGCATTACTCTAAACGCGCAGCTCTTCTGGGAATGGAGACCCTGCGACTGCTCAGGCTATGTTCCCGTGGAGCCAGCCCTGCTTCGAGGCAGGTTCTCCTCGTGGCCAGAGGTGAAAAAGCAGAGCAGCAGGCGCAGACTGGTCTCGCGAGGAGGCACTGGAGAAGAGAACGGGCCGTGGGGTGGAGGGCAGACATGTATAGGATACAGAGACAGGAGCACAGGTATCCCTGCAGTAACGGGGCTGCTAGACATGAAGCGGGGGAACTGGAAGCTCCCAGAGAGTGAGGGGTGAAGGGCTGGAGGGTGATGCCTGGGGAAGCCAGGCTGGGGTCAGGCAGGTGGACTGGCAGGTGCAATGCAGGCCACAGAATCCACAAGGACTCCAAGAAGAAGGGAGAGGTCATTTTATTGGGACGTTGCTAAGAGGTTGAATTAGATGAGAACAGAAAAGCATCCCCTGGATTTGGAACCAGGAAGGTCACTGGAGGAGCTGTCTCTGTGGAGCGAGGGCCAGAAAGAGGACTGCAGGAGGCAGATGAGATCAAGGCTGATGAGGAAGTGGATGGAGCTTGTGGAGACCATACTTTAAACCATGCTTCACGACAGAGGAGAACAGAGAAATGGGGCAGTGGAGTGCAGGGGGGAGGGTTTGCGTGTGTGTCTGGAATGGAAGATGCGATGGAATATTTTTGCATGTGGATGGGAAGCGTCCAACAGAGGGAGCAAGAATGACGGGAGATGGAGGGTGGGACTGAGGAAGCCAGGTCCTTAAGCAGCCATGGGAAGAAATGGAGGGGCTGGGCTTTGAAACAGGAAGGGATGATTCCTGCTAAAAGTGAAAAGAAGAAGACAGTGAAGGAGACACAGGCGGATTTAAAGACCGAGTGCCAGGAAGGTTGAGGGAGTTCACATCTTAGAACCTACTTTTTCATGGAGGTGTCAGGAAAGGTCGACGGCTGAGCAGGAAGGAGATGTGGGGTTTGAGGACAGAGATTATTCAAAAGATGTTTTTCTGAACGTGAGAATACGGGCTTCTTGGGGAAGCAAAGTAGGAACATGCAGCCGTGGTGTGTGGTTATATACTTGTCAACTCAGTGATTTTTCTCCTGCAAGACTTTTTTTTTTTTTTTTTTTTTTTAGACAGAGTCTCACTCTTGTCATCCAGGCTGGGGTGTAGTAGCGCAATCTTGGCTCACTGCAACCTCCACCGCCTGGGTTCAAGTGATTCTCCTGCCTCAGACTCCCAAGTAGCTGGGAATACAGGTATGTACCACCACGCCTGGCTATTTTTTTGTATTTTTAGTAGAGATGGGGTTTCACCATGTTGGCCAGTCTGGTTTTGAACTCCTGACCTCAAGTGATCCATCCACCTTGGCCTCCCCAAGTGCTGGAATTACAGGCATGAGCCACTGCACCTGGTCTCCTGCAAGGTTTTAAGTGCTCGGTGCAGGCTTGAAGAAGGCAGATTGGTGGGCTCAGTGGGGGTGGGGTTTTGGAGGTGAGTACAACTGAGAGAGAAGGGTGAGGCAGGTGAGAGCATTTGTGTTGGTAGAGCATAGACTCTAGGCTGGCCGGGGAGGGAGGTGAAGGCAGAGAAGCTGATGGACAGAGACACAAAGGGGGGTCACGGGATTGGGGATCCCAGTGAAGGCAGACTGCTGTGACAGAGGGGGACTTGGAACATGAGAACAAGGAGGGATAGGAACGTGGGCCAAAGTTGGGATACTTGACACCGATGCTACAGCTTCTGGGCATGAAGAGGTCTGAGGTGTGACCATGAGAGGGGGCGGTGGAGAAAAGTCTGGAACCCCTAGTAGGGGACAACTCCTTTTCCCCAACAAAGGGCATGCTGCCCCACCTCCACTTTGCCCAGGCTGGTCTGTTTGGCTGGAATGCTCACCTTCCCACTGCCCACCCCACCATCTTACCTAGTCTATCAAGGCCTGTCCATCCTTCTCATCTAAGCTCATCTGCCCTGGTCACCCTAGCCGAAGGATCTCCCTCATCTGCCCACTCCGGGTGCACCACACCAGAGCTCTGGTCATCCATTGCAAAGCCCTGCAATAGGTCTTACCCCTCCCACCAAATCAGAATCACCTGAGGGCAAACACCATCTTGCTCAACTCTGATCTCTCTGCACCTCCTAGCACAGAGCGGTGGTCGATGCTCAGTAAGGAGTGAATGGATAAATGAATGAAGAGTCGCATACACAGCTGGCCCTGAGGTTTAGGGAGGGAGGGCCACCAAGCTTTCTTCCCCAGCTACTTCAGATTCCCCCGTCCCAGGCTCATCCCAGTACCCACCTCTGTCTCTGTCTTGGAGTACTCCTTGACCCTCTCCACAGCCACGATGTTAGACTCCAAATCTGACATCATTCGTATCATCCAATTCAGAGCAAATGTCACCTGGCCAAAGAGACCGGGTTATAGGTGTGGTGATCTCCCCTCCCCACCACAATGGCTTTGGGAGGAGTTCAGACTCCTGGATCATGTGCCCATCAATGGGATCCTAGCCCATGGATGACAGTGCAGAATTAACCAAGGACCACCTTGTCTGCTGTTTCTCAAACTTTAATATGTATAAGACTTCCCAGAGAATCTTGTTAAAATGCAACGCCGGATTCCGTAGTCTGAGGTGGGACTTGGGACCTGAGATTCTGCATTTCTAACAAGCTCCCAGAGAACGCTGATGCAACTGGCCCATGGACCACACTTTGCGTACCAAGGAGTCTTGATCAAAATGCAGAGTCCTGAGCCCCATCCTAGGTCTACTGAATCAAAATGTACATTTTAACAAGTTGATTCATATGCACACTGACGCTTGTGAAAACTGACCTTTCTGGATTGCTTTTTGTTTGCCAGCGCGTTCAAGATTTGAGCCACCTGAGGTATTAACAATGTGATCTGCTTTGCAAAAATTCCATTTGCATTTAGGTGACTCTTTGACAGTACAAGCTGGCATCAGGATGACCTGCCTGACCTGCAACCCAGGCTTCAGTCACCTCGTCTGTGTACTTTCTCTGCAAGCATGTGAATGTGAGGGGTATGCCAGCCCTCCACTGTCCTGACCTGTCACATGAGCCTACAACTTGCCCAGAGACAAGACAAATTCTGTTTGTCCTTTGGGGCTAAGCTCCAAGATCATTTCTACAACACCCCAAAGCAAGAAAACTCTGCACTTTTTTTTTTTTTCTCTTGAGATGGAGTCTCGCTCTGTCACCCAGGCTGGAGTACAGTGGCATGATCTTGGCTCACTGCAACCTCTGCCTCCCAGGTTCAAGCGATTCTCCTGCCTCAGCCTCCCGAGTAGCTGGGATTACAGATGCCTGCCACCATGGCTGGCTAATTTTTGTATTTAAGTAAAGATGAGGTTTCACCATGTTGGCCAGGCTGGTCTGGAACTCGTGGCCTCAGGTGATCCACCCATCTCAGCCTCCCAAAGTGCTGGGATTACAGGTGTGAGCCACTGCGGCCAGTCCCCCTTCTGGGCTTTTAAAACCTTTTGTTCCTCCAGCCACAAAGACCTGCTTAGCCTGAAGCACGATGGCCTGCTGCCGGGGGTCTCTCCAGCTGGCGTGTGAGGTGTCAGGCAAGGTCGACGGCTGAGCAGGAGGGAGATGTGGGGTTTGAGGACAGAGATTATTCAAAAGAATTATTTCTGAATATGAGAACATGGGCTTCTTGGGGAAGGAAAGCAGGAACATCCAGCTGTTGTGTGTGGTTATAAACTTGTCAACTCAGTGATTTTTTTTTCTTTTTTCTTTTTTTTTCCTCACACAGTCCCTGAGAGCAGACCCTGTGGCTGGTGCCCATACTGAGCAGGGAGGGGCACTCGGGAGATGCCTGGAACACCTGTGTGGTATCTGTCCCACTGGTGGCCCTGCCATGGAGTCCAGGTCATTCATACCTGCAAGGAGTAGGACACGGAAAGGCCCACCAGCCCCGGGTTCAGGCTGCTCCTCCCAATGACAGCAAATAGTGCAGCAAAGAGCACCACACAGTTCCCCACAAACTCCACTCCGACGCTCAGCCACCTGTGAGGGATCAGATGAGGAGGAAATGGGGCAGGGGCAGGGAGGGGCCAGTTTTCTGCTTAGAGAAAAGGAGGGACAAGGACGCTGAACACCAGAGAGCCTGCTGGGAATTCCTGGAGGAGCAGGGAGTGAGGGAGGCGGCTTCTGACCGGTTGGAGATGATGTAGGGGTAGCAGCTTTTCTGGTTGGCATCCACCTTAGTATCACTGATGGCCTCAAAGTCCCGGCTGCGGTTGTAGGCCCGGATGACACTGGCACCAGTCACTGTCTCCGAAAAGTGGGAGTAGATAGGTGAGCGGCTGACTGATTCCAGCCGTTTCAGTTGCCGTGATGTGGCTACATAGAAGCGCTGATGGAGGGAGAAGGAGTTTGGGGTCAGGGCCATGGAATCCCCAACTCAGTCCTGCCTGTCTCTGAACTCATCCATTTTCAGATGAGTCCTCCCAGCCAGCCTCACTCCCACCACGAGACATCACTGTCTTCCCCCACTTCCAAGGACCCAAGACTTGCGGCTTTGATGTGTCATTCACGCCTTCCCTCTGACTGTCTCTGCTTCAACCCCACAACAACACTGCTCTGCCTCCAGTTTCCATCCTCTCCTCCATGGCCTATAGTCCTGTATATCGAGGACTATACAGGATCTCTATCTGATCCTCCCCTAGCCCAGCACAGAGCACAGCCTACAGCATGGTCGCTGTACCCAGGTGTTGAGCATCTGTCCCCGGCAACTGACTAATTCATTACAGAACAGGAGTTCAGTGTCTGCAAAGGCCTTTTACAGTAGCTGTATCACCTCATCTATGTTAAACACATGCATACATGTATGTTTAGATATGTGTAAAAGGAAGGAAAGGATAACGTGTCCCAAACTGTTGACAATATTTCATCAAAAAAACACAGCCAACAGGAAGGCCAGGCATGGTGGCTCCCACCTGTAATCCCAACACTTCGCGAGGCTGAGGCGGGCGGATTCACTTGAGGTCAGGAGTTCAAGACTAGCCTGGCCAACATAAAAAACTCCATCGCTACTAAAACTACAAAAATTTGGGGCTGGGCGCGGTGGCTCAAGCCTGTAATCCCAGCACTTTGGGAGGCCGAAATGGGTGGATCACGAGGTCAGGAGATCGAGACCATCCTGGCTAACATGGTGAAACCCTGTGTCTACTAAAAAACACAAAAAACTAGCCGGACGAGGTGGCGGGCGCCTGTAGTCCCAGCTACTCGGGAGGCTAAGGCAGGAGAACGGCGTGAACCCGGGAGGCGGAGCTTGCAGTGAGCTGAGATCCGGCCACTGCACTCCAGCCTGGGCCACAGAGGGAGACTCCGTCTCAAAAAAAAAAAAAAAAAAAAATTTGCTGGGCGTGGTGGTGCGTGCCTGTAATCCCAGCTACTTGGGAGGCTGAAACAGGAGAATTGCTTGAACCCGGGAGGCAGAGGTTGCAGTGAGCCAAGATTGTGCAGCTGCACTCCAGCCTGAGCGACAGAGCGAGACTCCATCTCAAAAAAAAAAAAAAAAAAAAAAAAAAGCCAACAGGAAAGTCCCAGTGCCAGCTACAATGTATAACTATTTCATTTTATTCTCTCACCAACTCCATGAGGAAGGTCTATGAGTCATTCTATTTTACAGGTGAGGCAAATGAGTTTCAAAGAGGTTAAGTAATAGCTCCCCTAACATAAATGTTAAGCAATGACTGCCCCTAACAAAACCCTGTAATGCTGGTGGCCTGAAGGGTCCCAACCCTGTTGCCCCTGCCCATGTGGATGCCCCGCCCCACACCAGCACCACACCCACACTGGAATCACGCCCACCCCACACCTGCACCAAAGTGTAGAGCACAGCCAAGGGCAGGATGACCACAGTAAAGAGCGGCGTGCTGGCCACGATGACCACAAGAGTGGAGATGGCATTGAAGAAGGAATTGAGCAGCATAAGGATGACAGGGGCCAGAAGTTCATCAATGATGTAGATGTCCTTGGAGAAGCGGTTCAGGATGCGGCCTGAGGGTGTGGTGTCAAAGAAGGACTGTGGCGAGCGTATCTTGTTGTGCAGCAGTGCCTGGTGCAACACACGGGCAGCCTGGATGCCACCCGCTGCCATGGCCATGGCTGACAGCATCACTAGGAGCCCTGTTGGAGAAGGCAGAGGGCACTGGCTCACCTGGACTATTGAGCGGGCACAAAGGGGCAGAATCAGAGACATGGGTTGACCAGAGTGGGTTAGGGGGGCTTGGATGCAAGGGCATGGTTTGGGGCGCCTGGCAGCCCAGAGAAGAAGGGATATTGGAGCCCCTTCTGGACACCCCCGCAGGCTCACCTTGCAGAATTCCTAAGGTGGCATAGACGCCCAGCCTCAGGGAAGTGCTGTTCTGTCTATTGTCCACCATGGCATCATTCGTCCAGGCACTGAGCCACACATTGGCTCCAATGGCAGCCGCACTTTGGCCCACATACAGGAGACAAATGGCCAGTGTGGTACAGAGCCCCACAGCCTTGGCATAATCCCGGAACACACTCAGCTCCACCTATAGGGAGCAGCCATGGCAGTCAGGGACAGGAGACTCCATAAACCCTGGGGCTGCTGGGGCCTGCCTGTCCATCCCCTCCAGCCACTCTTGCCCCACCGACTCACAGTGCCAATCTCTGCTTTCTCCTTCTGGGTCAGTACCCCATGTGCCTTCGCCTCTGTCACCCGCACCTTCTCTGATGGACCCAGGCGCCTCCGGGGTGCAGGCTGACCCTGTCCCTCCCCATCCGATGACAGGGCACTCAGCTGTCTGTGGAGGCAGCTGGTCAGGCCCAGGGAGGGGGCCTCAGGCACCCCCCAGGACAGAGGCTGGGAGTGTCAGGGAGAAACCTGTACCCCACCTGGCAGGGCTTGGGGAGCCCCGATACAGCCTCCTGGAGGGCTGGGGGCTCTCAGGAGCTCACCTCATAAACTGCTTCTGGACCGCATAGGTGACTGGATCACTGTCTGTCAGATCCGTGTGGTTGCTGAGTGTGTCTTCAATCAGCAGTGCCTCATTATCCTCCGCACCTTCCAGCGCTGCAGTGGGGTTGGAGGAAGGAGAGAGTTCAGCTAGTTCTCCCTGCAAGCCCCTGGCATCTCCCATTCCCCACTCTAATGAAAGGGGCTCAATGGACAAGCATGAAAATAAAATGAGGGGGATTGAAAGGGCAACAAGAAAGACTTGGGTTAGGCAACAAGAAAAACTTCTCTTCACAAATTATGAAGAAAGGGACTCAAATACAAGGGTTAGGAACTTGGGCTCTGGAGTCAGACTGGCTGAGCTTAAAACCCACGTCCTTGGCTGGGTGTGGTGGTTCACGCCTCTAATCCCAGCACTTGAGGAGGCTGAGGCAGGCAGCTCACGAGGTCAGGAGATTCAGACCAGCCTGGCCAACATGGTGAAACCCCGTCTCTACTAAAATTACAAAAATTAGCCGGGTGTGGTGGTGGGTGCCTGTAATCCCAGCTACTTAGGAAGCTGAGGCAGGAGAATGGCGTGAACCCGGGAGGCAAAGGTTGCAGTGAACCAAGATCGTACCACTGCACTCCAGCCTGGGCAACAGAGTGGGAAAAAAAAAAAAAAAAGGAAAAAAAAAAAAATCTGCATGACTGTAGGCTGTAGGCTTAAAAGAAAATGTGTCTAGTGTGTGAGCAAGAGGCACAGCACTTGGTAAATGCTCAAGGCACGTTGGCTGTACATATACCCATGTGCAAGAAAGCCCAGGAAAGGTCTGTGAGCCAATCCAGAATTGGGGGCTGCGGAACTAGGTCTGGGCAACAAGGAGCCAGGGGCATGTTGTGAGCCAGAGACTTCAACAAGCTCCATGAGGACTGTAATTTTTTTTGTTAGCTCACTGCTATATCTTAGTGTCTGGAACAGTGCCTGGATATAGTGATTGTCCAATAAATTTTGGTTGATAAATAAATGGCTGTGCCAAGCACTTGCAGACTTGCCAAACTATTTATCCATGAAGCAGCCTTGCTACACAAGCTGGGCCTGGGCCCTCCTATGCTTTCAACAGATGGAAAACAGGCTCTGAGATCGGGCAAGTGGCTCACACCTGTAATCCCAGCACTTTGAGAGGCCAAGGCGGGCAGATCATGAGGTCAAGAAATCAAGACCATCCTGACCAACATGGTGAAACCCTGCCTCTATTAAAAATACAAAAGTTAGCCAGGTGTGGTGGCGCATGCCTGTAGTCCCAGCTACTCGGGAGCCTGAGGCAGGAGAATCACTTGAACCTGGGAGGCAGAGGTTGCAGTGAGCTGAGATTGCGCCACTGCACTTCAGCCTGGGTGACAGAGTGAGACTCCGTCTCAAAAAAATAAAAGAAAAAGAAAAGAAAAAGAAAAAGAAAGAAAGAAAACAGGCTTTGAGACCGGAGCTGAGGATCTGAGTTCCCACAGTTAGGGTGGAGGAGGCAGTGGGACTCGACTATGTCTAGTCTACTTTCCCTCTGGTGACTGTCACACACATGGCCCAAGTTTCCCAGAACCTGCCTGGCACGACACTAGGCCAGTCTAGACACACTCAGAGACCCCAGACAGAAGGGATGCTGGGAAGGCACAGGAATCAGAGAGCCCAGGACAGCAGATACCGATCCAGCTGTCCTCCAGGTGCTGGTCCTCATCGGGGGCGTAGTTGTGGAGAAAGTTGGCAAAGGAGCCATTGCGCTGCAGCAGGGCTGGGTAGGGGCCCATCTCAGACACCTGTCCATCAGCTAGCACGATGATGAAGTCTGTCTGGGGCAGGAAGCTAATGCCGTGCGTCACCAGCACTCGCGTCTGGGGAGAAGGCAGCAGGCTGTCACCCCTACCACCCTCGCGCACACCCCCAGCACAGGCACGGAGCCACAGAGTGAGTGTGAGGTGTGCCCATGTGCCAGGGAGCTTGGACAAGCACATGGGTGACTCACCCTGTGCTCGCCACAGGCTGCTGAGAACCTCGCAGGTGGGGGAGCTGTCCCCACAGGTTTCTCCTGATGCCCAACCCACATACCCACTTCTCGCACCTCCCCCCGACACCTCCAGGTCGCATCCAAACCCCTCAGCGTCTCACCAGCTCTCTCTTCGGGCCTCAGATCTCACCTTAGCCCCCTTAGCCTCCGGCAGGCCTCACCTTGCCTGCCAGCACACCTTCCGGCCCGATGACGTGGTCAAAGATGTGCTTGGCCACATGAGAGTCCACCGCGGACAGTGGGTCATCCAGCAAGAAAATATCGGCATCACTGTACACAGCTCGAGCCAGACTGACCCGCTGCCGCTGGCCCCCAGACAGGTTAATGCCCTGGAGGGAGGCAGGGGGTGGGAAAAATGGGGTCAGACAGGCACAGGGAGACAATGGCCCGTGCACTGTTATTTGGGATGGCAGATTTTTTTGTTTGTTGCTTGTTTTCTGGGATGGAGTCTCACTCTGTCGCCCAGGCTGGAGTGCAGTGGTGTGATCACGGCTCACTGCAACCTCTGCCTCTCGAGTTTGAGCAATTCTTACGCCTCAGCCTCCCGAGTAGCTAGGATTGATTGCAGGACCACCATGCCTGGCTACTGACTAAAATGTTTTATTTTTTATAGAGACGAATCTCCGTATGTTGCTCAGGCTAGCCTCGAGCTCCTGAGCTCAAGCAATCGGCCCACCTCAGCCTCCCAAAGTAAAGTGCTGGGATTACAGGTGTGAGCCACTGTGCCTGGCCAGAAC
Organism: Macaca mulatta; assembly: GCF_049350105.2. Classification (NCBI taxonomy): domain Eukaryota; kingdom Metazoa; phylum Chordata; class Mammalia; order Primates; family Cercopithecidae; genus Macaca; species Macaca mulatta. The sequence continues at coordinate 59,333,833 of NC_133421.1, forward strand.
AGCAGACTTCTGAATCTGTATTTCACATGGGGCCTAGTCTGTCCCTGCAATGTGTGAGGGACAGAGGTAAAGGGTAAGTCCTCCTGGGGTAGATGAGGCCATTCTGCTCCATTGGTCACCATCCTGACCAGCTTGGTGTTCTGCCCAACCCATCTATGGATGAATGGACACACAAATGTGTGTGTATGTGTGTGTGTGTGTGTGTGTGTATATATACATATATATATATATATATATATATAATGAAATATCATTCAGTCTTACTTGGAGAGAAATTCTGACACATGCTACAACATGGCTATGCCTTGAGGACATTATGCTAAGTGAAATAAGCCCGCCACCAAAAGACAAATGCTGGATGATTCCACTTACGTGAAGTACCTAGGTGATATGGTTGAAATATTTGTTCCTTCCAAAGTTCATGTTGAAACTTAGCCCCCCAATGTGGCAGGATTGAGGGGAAGCGTTTACCAGGTGATTAGGTCATGAAAACAGAGCCCTCATGAATGGTTGATCCATTATGGATTAATAGGTTGATGTGTGAATGGGTTACTGGGGGAATGGGACTGGTGGCTTTATAAGAAAGGAAGAGAAACCTGAGGCCGAGCGTGGTGGCTCATGCCTGTAATCCCAGCAATTTGGGAGGCTGAGGTGGGTGGATCATTTGAAGTCAGGAGTGCGAGACCAGCATGGACAACATGGTGAAACCCGTCTCTACTAAAAATACAAAAATTAATCGGGCTGTAGTTGCACGCACCTGTAATCCCAGCTATTCGGGGGGCTAAGGCAGGAGAATTGTTTAAACCCGGGAGGCGGAGGTTGCAGTGAGCCAAGATCATGCTCTGCACTCCAGTCTACAGTCTGGGCAACAGAGTGAGGCCTTGTCTCAAAAAAAAATAAAAAAAAGAAAGAAAGAAAGGAAGGAAGAGAGACCTGAGCTAGCATGCTTGGTCCCCTTGCCATGGGATGCTCTGTGTGGCCTTGGGACTCTGCAGACGCCCCGCTAACAAGAGGCCCTCTCCAGAGGCAGCCCCTGGACCGTGGACTCCTCAGTCTCCATAACTGCACAAAATACATTTCTTTTCTTTATAAATTACCTAGTTTCAGGCATTCTCTTATAAGCAATAGAAAATGGACTAAGATACTAAATAGTCAAATTCCTAAGAAGAGAAAATAGAATGGTGGTTACTGGGGCTAGAGGCAGTGGGGAATGAGGAGTTGCCTAGTAGATGCAGTTTTAGTTTTGCAAGATGAAAGGGTTCTGGAGATTGGTTGCACAGCAATGTAAATATACTTAACACTGTTGAACTGCACGCTGAAAAATGATTACTTTTTTTTTTTTTTTTTTTCCTGAGACAGAGTCTCGCTCTGTCACCCCGGCTTGAATGCAGTGATACAATCAATCTCAGTTCACTGCAACCTCTGCCTCCTGGGCTTATGCAATTCTCCTGCCTCAGCCTCCTGAGTAGCTGGGACTACAGGCACGTGCCATCACACTTGGCTAATTTTTTTGTATTTCTAGTAGAGATAGGGTTTTATCATGTTAGCCAGGCTGGCCTTGAACTCCTGACCTCAAATGATACACCCGCCTCAGCCTCCCAGAGTACTGGGAGCCACCATGCCTGGCAAGATGATATATTTTATGTTATGTGTGTTTTACCACAGTTAAAAATAATTAAAAAGCAAAGTCCCAAACTTTCCGCAATGTTCCACGTTTTTTAGAGTAAAGGCCAAAATCTTAACTAAGGTAATCAGGGTTCTGCCTCTCCTTATCTTTTCCTCCATTTCCCAACCCCCAGTCATGCCAGAGAACTCCAAGATCCCACACAGGGTTCCGTGGCCCCAGACAGAGCTTCCTGGCTCCTGACGAGGCTCACTCGGTCTCTTTGTTGAGTTCTCTGATTCTCAGTGAGGATTTCCTAAGCTACCTCAATAATTTAACCCTGCGGGGATTCCTGTATTCCTTCCCTGCTTTATTTTTCCCACTGAGCATTTATCTGACATATTATATATTGTACTTACTTATCTTTCTTATTATCTCTTCCTGCCACAAGAATGTGAGCTATATGAAGGTAGAGATTTTAGCCTGGTATTTTAGTATTCACTACTGTATACTATTCCCCAGAATAGAGTGGGTGCTTTATAAGTATATGGTGAATGAATGAATAGATAAATGATAAGCAACTCATCCTCAGTTGTTAAAATTGAGCTCAAAAGTGATGCTCAAGGCTGGGCGTGGTGTTCATACCTGTAATTCCAGTACTTTGAGAGGCTGAGGCAGGGGAATCACTTGAAGCCAGGAGTTCAAGACCAGACCGGCCATCATGGCAAAACCCCGTCTCTACTAAAAATACAATAATTAGCCAAGTGTGGGGGTGCACACCTGTAATCCCAGCTACTCGGGTGGCTGAGACATGAGAATTGCTTGAACCCGGGAGGTGGAGGTTGCAGTGAGCCATGATTGCACCACTGCACTCCAGCCTGGGTGACAGAGCAAGGCTCTGTCTAGAAAAAATAAAGTGATGCTCAGCCAGGGCAGCAGCTTATGCCTGTAATCCCAGTACTCTGGCAGGCCAAGGTGGAAGGATCTCCTGAGCCCAGGAGTTCAAGGCCAGCCTGGGCGACATGGAAAGATGCTGTCTCTAAAAAAAAAAAAATTAAAATTTAGCTGGGTATGGTGGCATGTGCCTGTGGTCCCAGCTACTCGGGAGGCTGAGGCTAAAGGATCGCTGGAGCCCAGGAGTTCCAAGCTGCAGCGTGCCATGATCTCACCACAGCACTCCATCCTGGGTAACAGAGTGAGGCCTTATCTCAGAAAGGAAAAAAAAAAGTGATGCTCTTCCTTATGTAGGGTCCCTGCTGTGCCCTCTCTGTACCCTGCACAGGCCTTCAGCCTGGCTCCTAGAATATTCAGTAGCCCCTACTTGTTCACTAAACAGATTTGCTAATAGATCTGTTTCCTCAGTGCCTGGCACAGAGTTGAGTATAACGTTACACCAGTGTGTGAATGAAGGGATGAATATATGGACCTGGGCTAGGTTGAGGCAGGCAGCTCTGTGGACTAGCCCCTTAGGGATAGAAGAAGACTCCGTACCTTCTCTCCAATCTCTGTCTGGTCCCCACCAGGCAGCATCTCCAGGTCAGCTAGCAAGGCACAGGCCTCCAGAGCCTGCTGGTAGCGCTTGGGGTTCAGGGCTTGGCCGAAAAGCACGTTTTCCTGAAGAGTGCAGTTCTGGATCCATGCCTGCTGGGGCACGTAGGCCACAGAGCCCTGGCCACAGGAGAAATTTACCTCGGGGCTTGCCCAAGGCCTGGCTGAGCCCCACACCCTGCCCAGGAGCCCCTGCCTCTCTCACCTTCATGTGCACTTTGCCTTCTAGCTTCTCCATCTCTCCCAGCAGGGCAGACACCAGGGAGGACTTCCCACAGCCCACAGGCCCCACCACGGCCACCAGTGCCCCTTTCGGGACCTGGATGTCTAGGCTGGGGGCAAGGACCCCAGGAGTCCAGTTAGAGGCAGGGATCAGGATTTTGGTCTCCAACCCTCCACCTGGAGAACCAAGCCCTCCTCCCTTCCAGACACCACCCTCGCAAGCTGAAGCTCTTCCTGCATTCTTGGTCAAAGGCTTTGCAGGGTGCTGCTATTGATCTGAACTTCCGGCCCACTGTGGGCAGCTGGGAAGGTAGTGGGAGAAGCTGGTACCTGTGCAGGGTGGGGGGCAGGTCCTGGGCCCAGGTGAAGGTGCCACTGTGTATGGTGATGGCATAGCCTGAGAGGACCAAGGTGGGCAGGGTCAGGCAGGGAGCCCAAGGGATGGGGTAGCCGGCAGGGAGGCTGGGGGGCAGGGGAAAGGAGGACAGGGGATGAGCCTGGGCCATGGGGAAGGGATCCTTGGGAGAAGGGAGGAAGAAAGGGATGTGGGGAGCCCTGTGGGGAAGGGCAGAGGAGAGCAGAGAACCCAGAAAAGGGAGAAGGAGGTCACAGAGTCAAAGCAGATGTGAAGAGAGGAAGAAGAAAAGGGGTCAGGAGAGAACAATGGAAAAGCTTGAAACAGAGGTTTTTCTGGGGTTAGGACTGAGGCAGGCAGCCCAGGCAGGGGCTCTCTAGACCTGGGGAGATGGTCTTTCTTTCCACACACTGGGGGTCCAGTTCATCTTGAGTCAGGAATTGCTGGATCCGTTTCAGAGACACACTGGCCTGCAGGAGGATGTGAGTCAGCCCTAGAGATTGTACTTTCGCAACCCCCAACCCCTACCCGCACCCTGTCCCCAGCGTCCTGGGCTAGGCAGGACCCCCTGAGGGCCCAGACGCTAGCACTGGCGTCCCTCCCACGACTGAGTCTTCCACGGCTCCCACTGCCCAAAGAGAAAGTCCAGGCTGGTAACAGGAGGCTATCTACAGAACTCAGGTTTCTAGAGACCTGACCTGACCACCTGTGACTCCAATTGACCCCTGACCTTAATGACCTCGTTCAACCTTGAATAGCTCTTCATAATGCTAGCGACCTTCCCTGAATCCAGTAACTCCCCCTGATTATCCCTTGCCCTAAATGACCCTTCCCTGACCCCAACAACCTGTTCCAACTCCAGAAGAGCCCCCAGCCCTCCCCAGGGTTACCTGAGTCAGGTTGCTGATTAACTGGGGCAGCATGTTGAGGGGAAGTCTTAAGATATCAAACAAGGACACAGACACGAAGGCCTTCTCAGCGTCCAGCACATTGTTTGGGTCCACATACACGTACACCCAGAGGGTGATTAGGGTCACCTGAGCAGCACGGGGGTGGTGTCAGGGTGGAGTCCACTGAGCCCCGGCCATGCCTGGGCACCTAGAACCCTGGAGGCAGGGGCCCAGCCCAGTGCCAAGCCTCACCAGGAAGGGGGTACACATCCAGGTGAAGGTGGATATGGCGTGGAGGTAGGCCGCCGTGCGCAGCAGCTGGAGCTCACCCTGCCTGATGCCCTCCACCTGCTTCAGGAAGCTGGGTTCCCAGGCGTACAGCTTCAGCACCTTGATGCCATTCAGGATCTCACTCATCAGCTTGATGCGCGAGTCCTTCAATTTCATTTGCTTTACCTGTGCGGGCAGAAAGAGTGGCAGTGGCACACCTGCTCCCTCTCCTGACCTCCTGCCCACAGGGTCCTACCTTCCGTCCAATCTTATCCATTGCAGCCATTCCACGCTGCCCACTATGCCTTCTCACACCTCCTTGCTGGGCCTGTGCTGTGCCTTGGCCTGGAATGCATGGCCACTGCCTCCCCGTGTCCTCTGCCTGACGAGATCCAGCTCCACCCTAGTGCCACTGCACTGGCCTCCCCAGGCAGCATCCTCTGTCCCCTGCCCTGGGTTTCTTCTCCTACTACTTCTTTTTCTTCTTCTTCTTATTGCTATTACTGTTTATTTTAGAGATGGCGTCTCACTGTGTTGCCCAGGCTGGACTGCAGCGGTACTATCATAGCTCACTGCAGCCTCAAACTTCTGGGCTCCTTTGATCCTCCTCTCTCAGCTTCCTGAGTAGCTGGAACTACAGGCATGAACCACCATGCCCAGCTAATTTTTAAATTTTTTTGTAGAGACAAGGTCTCACTATGTTGCCCATGCTGGTTTCAAACTTCTGGCCTCATGTGATCCTCCCACCTTGGCCTCCCCAAGTGCTGGGATTACAGGTGTGAGCCACCACACCTGGTCCCCTTCCCTAGGTTTCTAAAGCACATTGCACTTTCCTTTTGTTCCATAACCATTCCTTTACATATGTTTCTCTAATCAGACTGTGAACTTCCTGAGGGGATGGGCTGTTTATTTCTCTTTGTTCTCCGAGACCTTAGCCCAAGGTGTGGCACACCAGATTAATGTATTCATTCAACCCCCATTTATGGAGTGCCTACTATGTGCCAGGCCATGGGCTACATGTGGAATTTGTCACAGTGAATTCAGACAAGGCCCCTGCCATCATACAGCTGATGGTCTGACGGGGGAGGCATACAATAAGCAATGGTCTGAGTAAATGCTTAATTATTAATCATTATGTGTGTTCTGATGGGAAATCACAGGATCCTGTAAGAAAGTAATGAGGTGGTGGCAGGGAAACTACCTTAGACTGAGACTGGGCAGTCAGGGTGGGCCTCTGGAGGAAGTTACTTTTTTTTTTTTGAGATGGAGGTTCGCTCTCGTTGCCCAGGCTGGAGTGCAATGGCACGATCTAGGCTTACTGCAACCTCCGCCTCCCGGGTTCAAGGGATTCTCCTGCCTCAGACTCCAGAGTAGCTGGGATTACAGGCATGTGCCACCACACCCGGCTAATTTTGTATTTTTAGTAGAAACAGGATTTCTCCATGTTGGTCTGGCTGGTCTCAATCTCCCAACCTCAGGTGATCCACCTGTCTCGGCCCCCCAAAGCTCTGGGATTACAGGCATGAGTCACTGTGCCCAGCCGAGGAAGTGACTTTAATGACGAAAGGTAAGGGAAGGAAAGGAGTTAGGCAGGCAAGGAGGGGGATGACAAGCATTCCAGGCAGAGGGAACAGTATACGTGGTGGCCCCTAGAGGTACCCTGAGCTTGGTGCTGTGGAGAAAAGAAAGAAGGCCAGACTGGCTGGAACGTGGCCATTCCCCAGGGGGTGAGGACTTGCAAGGTAAGTAGAAGCCTGCTGGGTATTCTTAGGGAGTCTGTCATTTTTCCTATGGGCAGTGGGAAGCTACTAGACTTCAATAGGTCAGGTAGGATGGCTCATACCTGTAATCCCAGCACTTTGGGAGGTTAAGATTAACGGATCACCTGAGGTCAGGAGTTTCAGACCAGCCTGGCCAACACGGTGAAACCCCATCTCTACTAAAAAAAAAAAAAAAAATGAGCCGGGTGGCATGTGCCTGTAGTCCCAGCTACTAGGGAGGCTGAGGCGGGAGGATCACTTGAACCCGGGAGGCAGAGGTTGCAGTGAGCCGAGATCATGCCACTGCATTCCAGCCTGGGTGACCAAGAGAGACTCTGTCTCAAAAAAAAGACAAAATATACTTTAATAAATGTTTGCAAATAGTGGACTGAGTGACTGGCTATTCATGATTAGCACAGTGCAGTGGGAAAACTCATCATTAGACCAGGATACTCAGGTTCAAGTCCCAGCCCTGCCTGATTCTGGACTGCCATTATTTCTCTAAGCGTTGGTTCTTCTGCTACAAAATGAGAATGTCAGTAAAACCCTCTGAGGGTTGTGAGGGAAGAGCAAGCTATGGTTTCTGCAAGTGGCTAGTAGCCATCCATACTCAGGAAGCAAGGTAGCTGGGAGGCCCCAAGGTTAGTGGACACCTTCCCCCAGGGAAGGTGCCCCAGGCCAGCCAGGTGCCCCAGGCAGGAGGATGCACACCGGACAGCACCTACCTGGAAGGCACGCATCTTCACAGCCACAGCTCCGTTGAGTGGAATCAGTAAGACCATGAGAGCAACTCCAGCCAGGACAGAGGGACCTAGGTTCTGAGGAGACACCGGTGGATAGATGAGACACATAGGGACAGATTACCAAAGTCTACAGAGAGAACCCAACAGACAAACAGGCCTGTTGACTTGAAATGTGTAGATGGGCAGGAAGCAAAAGATGGCGGTTGGCCAAACAGAAATTCAGAATGACCACAACATTTGTAGAAGCAGCCAGCCATTAGAGAACGACGACAGGGATAGACAGTAGACATAGAAGGGTGTCCAGACACACAGAAGGCAAATATAGACGATGACAGCCAGAGTCACACCCACCTCCCTCCAAGTCTTTCTTTCCTCCCTGGCTTCTGCGGGAAGGATAGTAACAGATGTTGGGAAGATTCCGTTGCAGACATCAGCATCCTCGAAGTCCTATTCTTCCATCCCCACCAATGCCTAGGGAAGCTCTTGTGTCAATTCTTTTTTTTTGGGACAGAGTCTTGCTCTGTCACCCAGGCTAGAGTGCAGTGGCATGATCTCAGCTCACTGCAACCTCTGCCTCCCGGGTTCAAGCGATTCTCCTGCCTCAGCCTCCTGAGTAGCTGTGACTACAGGCACCCACCACCACATCTGGCTAATTTTTGTATTTTTAGTAGAGACGGGGTTTCACCATCCTGGCCAGGCTGCTCTTAAACTCCTGACCTTGTGATCCACCTGTCTTGGCCTCCCAAAATGCTGGGATTACAGGCATGAGCCACCGTGCCTGGCCAGCTCTTGTGTCAATTCTATATCCCCTCTGCTAACCCAGAGTAACCCTCTTTCTTTCTTTTTTTGTTTTTTGTTTGTTTGTTTGTTTGTTTTCTTTCTTTTTAGATGCAAGGTCTTGCTATGTTGCCCAGGCTGGAGTGCGGTGGCTATTCGCAGGCACAATCGTGGCGCACTGCAGCCAGAACTCTTGGGCTCAAGTGATCCTCCTGCCTCAGCCGTCTGAGTAGCTGGGCCTACGAGCATGTGCCATGCGCCCAGTTCCAGAATAATCTTCTCTTGCCACTTCGGCAGCAAGGTCAGAGGAAGTGGGCAGAGGTCAGGGTTGGAGAGTTACCTGCCAGAGGAAGTAGATCGCCAGGATGATCTGCAGGGGTGCTGACCACAGCAGGTTGAGGAAGGGGGCAAGGTCCATGAAGCGCTGGGCATCCACTGACATGAGGTTGACAATTTCCCCCACGGTGGACGCACGTTTGACTGAATTGGTGATAACCAGAGCCTGCAGGTAGACAGTAGATGGGTGGACTTGGCTGCGAGCCTCTTGCAAGCTGCCCAGGGCCAGCCTCTCCCCTGGGTCTTGCTCCAGCTGACCTTCCTATAGATGACACCTATGATCCCAGTACGAAACTTCAGCCCAGTCACGAAGATGCACTGGTAATACTGTTGTAATATCAGCGACTGCATCATGGAACACAGGAACATCAGCCCAGCCACCAGGAAGCCCCACCAGGAGGGGGCCGTGGGGTTGGAGATAAACCTGATCAGGACGCTGTGGGGAGGAGAGAGGGGTGAGGTGAGCAGTGCTCCCCCCATGGCTGCTCCCTCCTCTGCTGCCCTTTGCTCTTACCCACAGTCTCCACTGCACCCCCGGCCTCTGAAACCTCCACCCCCTCCAACCCCTTGGGCTAGGGAGGGCCAACCCAGTACTGCCTCAAGACCATGACGTCCTAGCTCCACTCTGCCTTCGCCTCCTTCTCTATCCACCACGGACTCTGCTGCACACCCTATCTATCACGCTCTCACCACCAGCCTCACCTGCCTGCCTTCTTACCTCCTGACATATGGCGGGAAGAAATGCCACGTTTCCATTGATTGGACTTCCCTGCTCCTTCTCCTAGGCTGCTGGGGGCTCTAGATTCTGCCATATGACCACAAATACTCTCACCGCACAAATCCACCTTTCCAACCTCAGTGGCCCCCAGCACTGCCTAGGGACCTTCTCTGGGTCCCTAATCTGCCCCCGATCTTGGGGCCTTCTTCACCTCTCTTCTCTTCCCTTCAGGCCTGTCCCAGCCTCCCACCCCTCTCAGCAACTACCTGCCTTCTTGCTTAGCCACCCATTGAGGACTCCCTGCCACTCACAAACTCCTTGCCACCCATGAACTGCCCTGCAGTGGCTTGTCCTCCTTTTTCTGGTGCTCAGGCTGTCGGAGGATGTCCCTGCCCTCGAGCCCTGGCCTTCCTCTGCCTCCTTAGGAATTTGCTGTGCTGTTGCCCCCTCTGCCACTGAGCTTCATCCTGGCCACCTCTGCTGGAAGCTCTACACCTTCACCTATTGACATGACCAAGTCTCTTCATCGTTGGGACACTCTCCTGTCGACCCCATGGAGCCCTCCAGCCATAATCATAGCCAGGCCTCCCCTTCTGTGATAGCTTGAGTTGTGTCTTCCAAAAAGATATGTTCAGCTCCCAACCCTTGGTATCTGTGAAGGTGGCCTCATTTGGTGAGGAGGTCATATTGGAGTAGAGTGGGCCCCAGTGGCCCCAGACCAGTGCCCAGTGACTGGTGTCTCTCTTTCTCTCTCTCTCTTTCTTTTTTTTTTTTTTTTGAAACAGGGTCTCTCTCTGTCACCTAGACTCGAGTGCAGTGGCGCCATCACAGCTCATGGCAGCCTCAGCCTCTCAGGCTCAAGCAGTCTTCCCACCTCAGCCTCTTGAGTAGCTAGGACTGACTCTAGGCGTTTGCCACCAGGCCTGGCTAATATTTTAACTTTTTGTTTTTTGTAAAGACAGGGTCTTGCTGTGTTGCTCAGGCTGGTCTCAAACTCTTAGACTCAAGAGTCTGGCTTCCAGCTAGCTGGCCCAACGTGACCAGACTCCATCCACCACCTTGCCCCACGCCCAGCTTCCTCCTCTCACTGAGCCCATCATCTCAGCAGAAGATCCATCATCCTCCAGTTACCCCGGCCAGCACCCAGGTTGCCTGGCACTCCTCTGTCTCTCTGGCACACACGCCCATCTCCCGAATAGCTCCTGAATGCTTGTCTCATTCCTGGCCTGGACTCCATCTGACCGGGTTGGCCCGCTTCCATCCAGCCACCCTGCCCTACATCCCCCACACTCCTGGCAGGAGATCCTTGAAGCCAGATGCCCCTCCCTGGCTCAGATCTTTCAAGGATATCCTTAGCTCTCCCTCTCTCTGTTTTCCTGCCCCTCCCTCTCGTTGCCATTTCCTCTGCCACTCAGAAACACCTGAGTCATGCTGTTTCAGGGCTTTGTGACTAAGCTGAGGCTGAACTTTCTCCTATTTCTTCACCTACTTGTCTCTCCAAATTTTTTTGATCTCCTGAGCCAGTGGGCGCTCCCTGCTCCATCCCAGGCTGGCTTCTTTGCCCCTCTGGGGGTTTTCCAGACACCTGAGAACACTTCCGCCCCCCACTGAAATCTAATTGATTTAGACACTGGTTTCTCCCATAAGACCTCAGGACCCTGTCTTACTGACCTCAGATCCCTAGCATCAAGCACCATTCTGGTACCCTGGAGGTTCAATAAGTGTTTGCCGAACAAATTAATGCATGCACGGAGGGGCAAGGAGGTGGGGACTCAGCTCCCTGCAGCTCTCCTTCCCACCTTCTCATTTGAGAGCTCATTCTAGTCCAAGCCACTCCCGAGACAGATGTTAAAGCCTAATGGTGAGGACAGAGCACCGCAGTCGGAGCTCAGAGTCCTAGATTCAGACCCGATTCCTTCTTTGCTGTGTGCCCTTGGCCAAGTCAGTTCACCTCTCTGAGTTCCTGCTTTCTCATCTGTGACATGGGAACGGGGCAATTCCTCATAGGATTGTTGGGAAGGTTTAAAGACCCAATGCTTGTTAACGTACGCACCAGCGTGCCTGGCACATAGGATATGCACAGCAATTCTAAGTTGAATGTGAGTGAGGAAACAAGTCAGGCAATGCCTCTTGCCAAGGGTCATATGGAAAGTGGAGCTAGCCTCCCTGGTTCCTGGTCTGGGGTTCTTTTCACTGTACGTTGTTCCTTCCTCTGGGCCAGCCAGCCAGCCCTGCTGCCCAGGGTAGGGCTGTAGTGAGCCGGAGGGTGGACAGACCTGAGCAGCTGCGGATTAATGAAGGACAGCAGGTCCTGGATCAGCTTGAAGCAGGCGCTGATGAGGAAACTGGAGCCGAAGGTGGCCAGCAGGGCCCGCAGGAAAGAGGGCTTCCGGGGCCTGGGCTGGGCACCCAGCAGCACCTCGTCCTCGCTGGAGGCGTTTTTCCCAGGTGCTGCTGCAGCCTTGTGTCTGGTCCGGGGAGGAAGAAGCAGTGGGTTAGGAATGGGGACAGGGGCTCCAGGAAGCCAAGGGCTAGGCTGGGTTGGCTAGGAGTGAGGAGGAGGAGGGAGCTGTTTTCTTGGCTCTCAGAGCTGGGAGGGGGATAGACAGCATAAGAATTGCACAAGTGACTCTGTCCTCAGCTGCCAGAGAGCATCTGAAGGGGTGGCCAGACTGCTACCACAAGGGCTCTAAAACCCAGCTATCCTCCTGCGTCTGGCCCTCTCCCTGCCTCCCCAGTGCTGGCTCCAGGGAGAATGCCAAGAGGGAAGGGGAGATAAGATCGAGGATGGCTGGTGGCACAGCCACCGGGCAGCTGAACAGGAAGTGGGTGGAGTGGCATGGAGGGACTGAGAGGGGGTGCAGCAGGCAGACTGGGGGCCCATAGGTCTTCCTGGAGGCTCCAAGCTATGAAAACCAGGATACTGCTAACCACGCCCAGGCCCAGTTTCCTCCAACAGCTGGTGACAACCAGAAGCTCCAGGCTGAGCAAACATTGAACTCCTAGGCCTGGATTATGGATGGGAGGAGGGAGGGTTCAATCCTGGGGTCAGAATTGGGTGGGGAAGGATGATGCTGAGCCCCAGCTCTCCTGACGAGGCAGTTGGCCAGAGACAGGTTTGTGGTCCTTGATAGGAGGCTGCCAGTAGGAAGACCCCTCAGGGGAAGATCATTTCATTCAGCCCCTGCCTCCAGACAGGAGGAGGCAGAATTCGGCAGGGGTATGCTGGCTCCTGACCCTGGAATCAGCCCTTTCAGTCAGTCAAGGTAGTGCAGTGATACGAGGAGGACCTCTGGGGCCAACAAGCTCCATGTGGATTCCACCTCTGTCACCATCAACCTGGGGACCCTGGGAGGTCCCCTGTTACATTTCTGTGCTTCAGTGTCTCCATCTGTTTCTGTTGTTGTTGAGATAAGGTCTCACTCTATTGCCCAGACTGGAGTACAGTGGCACAATCTCAGCTCACTGCAGCCTTGACCTCTCGGGCTCAGATGATCCTCCCACCTCAGCCTCTCAAGTCGCTGGGATTACAGGTGCATGCCACCATGCCCGGCTCATTTTGTTTACTTTTTGTAGAGACCAGGTCTCACTATATTGCCCAGGCTTATCTTGAACTCCTGGACTCAAGCAATCCTCCTGCCTTGGCATCCCAAAGTGTTGGGATTACAGGTGTGGGCCATCACGCCCAGCCCCATTGTCCCCATATGTAACACAGGGACACTAGAACCTACCCTTTAGGGCTGTTGAAAAATTAAGTGAGTTCATTTATATGCTTAGGATGGGACCTGGGATGGAGTAGGTGCTCCAAACTGCCAGCCATTCTCCTGCCCCCACCAGAGCTGGGAGAACTAGCCCCTTCCAGGCCTAAGCTTCCCATAGAATGGTCCTGAGGCTGTCAAGAAATCACCTGGTCCTGCTCTGCTCCCCACCCCAGGAATGCCACCCTCCCAGGTCTACCAGCGTCATCTGCAGGAGACCTGGGGTAAGCGAAGGGGCTGGGTGGTGGGGCTGCGGGCAGGGGGAGGGCCTCACCTTGCCGTCTGCTTTTCCTGCTTCCTCCATGCCTCCAGCAGCTGCTGCACCACCATCTGGGATCTGTCCTCCTCCTTCAGGGACCAGAGGTCCTTCTCCTCCAGGGGATGCCGGTAGCCATAGATGGCCATCCTGCGGAGAGGTGAAGCCCGTAGGCAGCCCCGCAGAGGGTCAGGGTTTAGCAGCCTGGAGCCAAGGGCCAGTGTCTCCAGGGCCCCAGGGTCTCCAGAAGGGAGGGTCTCCCTCGGGCACTGTGACCATGAAAGGTGTCTCCTTCATTTCCTCAGCGAACAGGCTGGAGGTCACTGGCTGTCCCTCCTAAGTTCCTACCACTACCCCCTTCTCCTCCTCCTCCCCAGGTGCCCCATCTCTTCTCCACCGCAGGCCCTGGTGATGGAATCCACTCTGGCTGGGGCCCTGGGTGAGGACAAGGCCTGGGAGATTCGGCCCCAGCCTCGGGTGCTTCCTCAGTGCTGTGGGGTTAATGAGCAGTCACCCAGGTCACAGACACAATTATCCTGCTCAAGCCGCTCTGAGGGGCAGCCAAGGAGATGGCAGGCTGCAAGTTTATCACAAACAGAAGAGCTCAGAACTAATGATAGTCTTCTTCTAGCCTCCTGGGCCTGTCCCCGCAGCCTGCCAGATGCAGAGCTGGCCTGTAGCCTGGGGGTGGCGCTGGGCCAGGCCAGGCCTCTGCATTCGGCCGCCCTCCCAGACCACTTCCCCACCCTCATCTGACCCGTGCCCACTGCAGTGGGGGGTGGGGTAGGTGGCCAGCCAGGTCCCTAAACTGCTGGCTTGCTCACCTTCCTCCATCTCACCTGCCATCCTTCCCCTCCCTCTGGCCCGGGCTGGTGCAAGAGCCAACTCACTTTGTGAACCACCAGAAAAACAGGCGGGAGAGAAAGCCAGCGCTGGTCTCGGGGTAGGGGTTCTAGAAGGCGAGAGAATAGGATGGGGGAATCAGGAGTGCCCACCACCCTCTCAAAGCAGAGTAGGGAAATGGAGGGGACCCTTGTTCCTTCCTGCTCCAAGCCCCAGTTTACAGATTGTGGAGATGACCTCTCTCCCACTTTGAAAGGAGCTAGAGGGGTTCGGGGCTGCTGGTCAGAGCTGGGCTGAAGACTGAGATGTGGAGCCCCCGCACCCTCCATGGCAGACTCACAGGGTCGACATTCTTTGTGGAGAAAAATGGAGGTTTCTCCCTGAAGCAGGCCAAGATGAGGGCACACAGTACCAGGGCAAAGTGGATGTAGAAAGTGGTGAAGCGGAAGGGGTCTGAGATCTCGCCCTGGGTGGGAGAGTGGAGCGGCGTCAGAAGCATTGGAAAAGCCTGGGCCTGCAGCTCCTGCCCTGCAGAGTCCCTTGGGGCATCAGGCTCCTCTGGGGCAGAAGGCAGTACCTGGGGGCCTCCAGGTCCCCACTCAGAGGACTCTGAGAGATGGGGAAGGATCACAAGGGGGCTCTGGTTCAGCGAGGACCAGGTGTGTCACCTGTGCCAGGTGTGGTGCCAGCACCTTACCTACATGACCTTGTCTAACTGGGACACCAGCCTACAGGCAGGACAGCCCATGATGCCCTTTCTGCAATTAAGGAAATGAGGCTCCAAAGGTTTCAGCGACCTGCCCGAGTCCACACGGGGAGCAATTGGGTTGTTCAGGGCCTATGTTCTTAGCTACTCTCCTTGCCTGCTTCCCGCTGAGATGGAGAAATGGGAGGCACTAGGTTGGCCTGCAGTGTTCCATCCCACCAGCCCAACATCACAGCCACTGAAGATCAAGAGGAAGGCCAGGAACTGAAGGAGGCGGGAAGAAAGGAAGGGAACGTGCTAATGGGACCTCTAGGCAAACCAGAACTCTTCACACGTGTCTGCACACATGTGTTCATTACAGGGACACTGACTGACACCCACGTCAGACATTGCACTTGCTGGGTGGGTGCTGTACCCTCACATGACGGTCCAACAGTGGTGGCATCTTTGCTCATTCCTGTGTTACACTGGTGCCCCTCCTCAGCCTGCTTCCAGGTAGAAATGCGGCAAGTGGAGAACAACACAATTGTGTTTGTACTTGAAGCCTCCGGGAGGGACCTGGGATCCAGCAGTGACTTTGAACGCTGAGGGCACCCTCCTATCAGGGCTAAACCTGGCAGGTTCCCCTCTCCCCGACCTTACCTCTGCCTTGGCTGAAAGGATCTTGGAGCGGAAGGGGATGATGTCGCAGACCACACACAGGAACCAGAAGATAATGAGGACCCCCGAAGACTGTACGCCCTGCAGCCGCTCATACTGTATCAGCAGGGTGGCCAGCAGCTGTGCAGGGAGGGCAGGGAGGCCCGGGCAGAACACACACATCTGGACCTGCCTCCATTTCTCCCCATCCCACATGACCAGAAGTTTCTGGGACCACCCCCTTCTTCTTCCCACTCCCAACGTGTCCAGCCCTCTCTTCAGAGCCCACAGTTTCCTTATCACAGTCCACAACCCACTGGAGACCTCCCCCATCCACTTTCCCAGGGCCCCACACTGACCATGGTGATCCCCACCACCAGGGGGGTGATGAAGAAAACAGGGGCAGGGGCCCGGCCATGGACCAGGCCATGAAAGGAGTAAAAAAGGTCCGCCCAGGAGACGCACCACAGCAGGACGCCCAGGACCTGTGAAGAGAGCACAGATTGGAATCCTCATCCCCAGAGGCAAGGACAGTCCTCACTGGGAAGGGGTCTTTGTACTTGAAGCCGCCAGAATCTACTAGACCTGCCTGGGACTGGCACTGAGGTCCGGGAATGGAGCTGGCCAGAAGCTTGTTTGGGGTGGGGAGAGCGTTGCTGAACTTGCTTAAACTTTCCCAAGTGAGGAATATGTCAGCTGGCTGTATATATTCTCAGTTGTCACATTCCCATGGCCCCAAGCAGGTCAGGTGAGACTGGGTAACCTAGTCCAGCCGAGGAGGTGGGAGAGGGCCTCGTTAAAAGCAGAACCCTGGCTGGGCACGGTGGCTCACATCTGCAATCCCAGCACTTTGGGAGGCAGATCACCTGAGGTCAGGAGTTGGAGACCAGCCTGGCCAACACGGCAAAACCCCATCTCTACTAAAAATATAAAAATTAGCTGGGCATGTGGTGGCACATGCCTGTAATCCCAGCTACTCAGGAGACTAAGGCAGGAGAATCGCTTGAACCCAGGAGGCAGAGGTTGCAGTGAGCCAAGATCATGCCACTGCACTGCAGCCTGGGTGACGGAGTGAGACTGTCTCTAAATTAATTAATTAATTAATTAAATTTAATTAAAAAATAAAAACAGAATCCCCAGGGCCCAGCCCCATCGGTAGGAGATCCCTGGGCCACTGACCGTCTTGAGCCTGGACAGGTGGGAGAGGATGATGTAGCCACGACCATGGTACCGCAGGTAGAGCAGGTAGCAGGGCAGGGCGACCCACAGGTAGATGCAGGGCACCCAGGCCAGCAGGGAGTTCTGGAAGCAGGGCGTGAGGTCCGGGTTGTCTGTGTGCACAGACAGGTTGGAGTCCTGGGGACAGAGAGAACAGTTTAGTGCTGTGGCAGCCCCACAGAGAATTGGGCTCTCTTGAGGAAGATGGCTTAGCTAGAGAGACGTTCCATCAGAGACACGGGTGGAGTGGAAGACAGGTGAGGAGGTAAGAGACCAAATACACAAATGAGAAGTTGTCGTCCTTGAGAGTTCTCCAAGGATGCCATGACTGCTCCCATTTCCTTATATTCTCTCTCTCTCTCTCTCTCTCTCTCTCTAATTGAGGCATAATTTAAGAGCAACAAAAACTTGTGCCCATTTAAAGTGTACAATCAGTGAGTTTTGACAGTTGTATACACCTGCAAAACTGCTCCCATGTTACCTCATGGTCCTTTGCAGTTCATCCCTCCCAGGATGATTTGCAGTTCATCCCTCCCAGGCTGATTTTCTTTCTATTATTCTGGATTCCCACTCTTTTTTTTTTTTTTTTTGAGACTGAGTTTCACTCTGTTGCCCAGAGGCTGGAGTGCAATGGTATCATCTTGGCTCACTGCAACTTCCACCTCCTGGGTTCAAGCGATTCTCCTGCCTCAGCCTCCCTAGTAGCTGGGACTACAGGCGCGCACCACCACGCCCAGCTACTTTTTGTATTTTTAGTAGAGACGAGGTTTCACCATGTTGGCCGGCATGGTCTCGATCTCTTGATCTCGTGATCTGCCGGCCTCGGCCTCCCAAAGTGCTGGGATTATAGGGGTGAGCCACCGTGCCCAGCCCTCACTCTTTTTTTAAAACGAATTTTTAATTTTATCAAAGTGATATATGCACATAGTTTAAAAGATCACTTTCTCCTAAGGCTTTTTCTGGGTCAGGGATAGGGAGCTTCCCTGAGCCTTAGCTGCCTCTCTTCTGAAATGGAGGTGACCATCCGCTGACCCACCTGGACCTCACCGGGTGGATTTGAGATTCATAGGAACCAAGGGATATGGAGAGTCTTTGCAAATTACACAGACTAGAGTGATCAACTTTTCCAGTATGGATGGGACGTCTCTGGTTTTAGCACTGAAAGTCCAGCGTCTTGGGAAACTGCCTGGTCTTGGGCAAACCAGGATGGTGGGTTACCTTGCTGGCTCTGACAAGACTGCCTGTTACTTTTTACTATAACTACACCTATGAACTTTTTTGGAAAGGGATGGGGGAATACATTCATTAATAAACACATGTTTTATTGAGATTGTTTCCTCCAAGGCCACCAAGGTACTAATCTGTTTCTTATGTTCTTTGCAAAGCATTAGATGTTTTTTTAGAGATGCACAGAAAATATCAACAACAAGAAAAACCACCCACAATCTCATCCACCTAGAGACATCTGTTACCCGAGGATATAGCTATCTATTTTCTAATTGCCAATTTAAATAATTATCATTTTTATTTTTATCAAAGTTATGCATGCACATAAATCATTGAATTTTCTTTTTTCTGTTTCTTTGTTGATTTGGTTTAGTTTTGTCTTTCAAGCTGGAGGTGTTAAATTAGATTAAATTTGGCTTAAAGCTGCCTCCATACATAGTGAACTGACACCCAGCTTAATATGTAAACAAACCTGACATGAGAATTTCTTGTAACAAGTAGCTGAGTCTCAGCCAATCACTGCAACTGAGCTTTCAGCCAATCGCAGACTACAGACTGCTTAGACCTGTCCAGATAAGGCAAATTTCAAGTTGTGAATAGGCTATTTCTATATGTTACTTTTTTTCTGTCTGTAAGTACTATTTGACCACATAGTCAGGTGGAGTTCTTCGAGCCTTTACTGGTTTAGGTGTTTTTTTTTGTTTTTTGTTTTTTGTTTTTTTTGGAGATGGAGTTTCACTCTTGTTGCCCAAGATGGAATGCAATGGTGTAATCTTGGCCCACTGCAACCTCCGCCTCCCGGGTTCAAGCCATTCTCCTGCCTTAGCCTCCTGAGTAGCTGGGATTACAGGTGTGTGCCACCATGCCCAGCTAATATTTTCTATTTTTAGTAGAAATGGGGTTTCACCATGTTAGCCAGGCTGGTCTTGGACTCCTGACCTCAGGTGATCTGCCTGCCTCAGCCTCCCAAAGTGCTGGGATTACAAGTGTGAGCCACAATGCCCAGCCGAGTCTTTACTAGTTTAGGATGCTGCTCAATTCATGATTTGCTTATTTTTTCAAATAAACTCTGCTAAATTTGTCTAAAGCTTTTCTTTTTTCTTTTTCTTTTTTTTGAGACGGAGTCTCGCTCTTGGCCCCCAGGCTGGAGTGCAATGGTGAGATCTTGGCTCACTGCAACCACCACCTCCTGGCTTCAAGCAATTCTCCTGCCTCAGCCTCCTGAGTAGCTGGGACTACAGGTGCCCGCCACCATGCCTGGCTAATTTTTGTATTCTTAGTAGAGACGGGGTTTCACCATGTTGGCCAGGCTGGTCTTGAACTCCTGACCTCAGGTGATTCACCCACCTTGGCCTCCCAAAGTGCTGGAATTACAGGCGTGAGCCACCACACCTGGCCTAAAGCTTTCCTTTTAACAGATTGGTGTCAGAAGTGGGATCTGAAGTAGAAATCCAGTGACCGTCAGGAGCATTGAGTGACCAAGTAAGGGTACCTGACAGGGCTCATTGTGCCAGTTTTTCTCTTGTAGCAATTGGAGGTCATGGGTGAGTTCTATCTCAGATTCCAAGCTTCAGGAATTTGTGTTTTGAGTTCTCCAAGTTTATTTGAACAATTCTTAGACAGGACTGGGTCCAGGAGCAAATCAGATCTGATAATTAACTGAGATGGATCTAGTTAAAAGCCTCAGGCAGGTGCCTTTTGAAAGTGAGCTCCTCCAAATCTAAGGAGTCTGGGACTCCAGGAGTCTGAGACGCCACTTTCTGGGACAGTGGCTAACTTTATGAGCAATAATTATGAGGAACATGTGTATTTTTGGAAAAATGGGTTAACTTTGCTGAGGACAACTTAAGAGTTACAGTGGCCACAGAGGGAAAATTTTGACCTAGATAAAACTGTTCACTTGCAAGGTGCATTAGAAAAGAAAGGTTCAAAAATGCCACAAAAGCAATGGGATGCATTCTTTAATTGGTACACAGAGGCATCTAAAAGATTAAATGAATAAAAAATTGCCTCTTTATAAGGTTCCTTACAGAAATCAAATGAAAAAAAATCTTAAAAGTCCCTTTACAAATCTTATTCAAAAGCTTTAGCCATCTGGGCAAGAAATCTTGTTCCATTGGCCAGAAGAACAATTTGGATCCAGATATTCTTTAATACATTCAGGAGTTTTATATTATTGTACCCGGAACATGGCTAAGATATTTAAATGAAAGCTATAAGATCCGTTGCTGTTTACATTTATATATGTCTGTATGTATGATATAGGTATCATAGTTTCTATCTCCTTTTAATGCTTCAAAATTAAATTATAAAAGAGCTCTATTTTGTTGACTTTAAGAAAAATAAGTGCTTATACAAATGAAGTATTCTTTCAGAAAATTAAGAACTACCTCAAATACTTTTGCAGCTCACCTGACTTGGGTAATCTTTGGCAAATAAGAATATTGTTGGTTTGATTAAAACAGACATGTTTTCATAGTTTTTGGGATTAAATGTCGTACAGATGCATGATTTCCTATCTAGGTTTACTGGTAAAACAAGCTTATGTTGTCTTTTTATTATAAAATTTGTCAGCAAGAAAAACAAAATGATGACTAGTTGTTTATTATCTCATCTTTACAGGCAATCCAAGCATAAGTGTTGAAAATAAGTGAATACAATGAATGTAAGTAAGATAAAATTCCCAGGTAAAAGATGTCCTTCCTATACCAGAAGGTTTTATTATTACTTTTTTGAAACAGGGTCTCTGTCACCTACTCTGGAGTGCAAGTGGCAAGATCTCGGCTCATTGCAACCTCTGCCTCCTGGGCTCAAGCAATCCTCCTGCCTCAGCCCCGCCAAGTATCTGGGACTACAGGCGCAAGCTATCACACCCAGCAGATTTTTGTATTTTTTGTAGACAGGGGTTTCACCATGTTGCCCAGGCTGGTCTTGAAATCCTGAGGTCAAGTGTTCCACCTGCCTCAGCCTCCCAAAGTGCTAGGATTACAGGCGTGAGCCACCATACTCAGTCACCAGACAGTTTTAACACTCTTAGCATCAAGAATAGAAAGTTGAGGAGGAGGGAAATCTGTACAAACAACAATTTAGTTTTCAGGCCTCGCAAAACAAAAAACCTAAAGGGATATAAATGATTTTTTGCCTCCTTTACAGTTTATTATTACAGGGCGACTAAAGACATTTTGGATCATTGATAAACATATTCTACACTGACAAATTGTACTATGAGAAAGCTCATGCTTCTAGAAATTATGGTTCATAGATTTACCAATCTACAGATTGCTGGTGTGACACACAATTCACAAAGGCTTACTTTCTAATTTCCATGGAAATTAAGGTCACTAAGGGTTAAGAATTCTTTTTTTTTTTTTTTGAGACGGAGTCTCGCACTGTCACCCAGGCTGGAGTGCAGTGGCGCAATCTCAACTCACTGCAATCTCCACCTCCTGGGTTCAGGCGATTCTCCTGCCTCAGCCTCCCCAGTAGCTGGGATTACAGGTGCCTGCCACCACACCCAGCTGATTTTTGTATTTTTAGTAGAGACAAGGTTTCACCATGTCAGCCAGGCTGGTCTCAAACTTCTGCCCTCAAGTGATCTGCCTACTTCGGACTCCCAAAGTGCTGGGATTACAGGCGTGAGCCACTGCGCCTGGCCAGGTTTAAGAATTCTAATATATGTATGTGTATTACATAATATATGTACCTACTACATCTAATATATGTACCTACAATTACTAGAAACAATAAGGGGGAAACTCGATATGAAAATATACAAAGAAGCTAAGAAAAAGAAATATATAGAAAAGAAATATACAAAGGAAGCTAAGGAAAAGCTATAAGATGTGAGGATGTTTTGTTCTGATAAGGGAAAAAGAGAATAAATTTTATCCTAAAGTGAAATGACTGATTTTTAGAAAATGAGAAGAGGAAAAGTATAGAACAAAAAGTGAATGGATATGAAAGTTGTGGGAGGTTTGTGGCAGATGACTCTTGTGAAAGAAATTTTATGTGTGACCAAGCTGGCTAAGATTAGGAGGTAATTATTTATAAGTTTTTTAAGAATAAAAGTTAGCAACCGGGTGCGGTGGCTCACGCCTGTAATCCCAGCACTTTGAGAGGCGGAGGCGGGTGGATCACTTGAGGACAGGAGTTCGAGACCAGCCTGGTCAACATGGTGAAACCCCATCTCTATTAAAAATACAAAAAATAAGCTGGGCGTGGTGTGTGTGCCTGTAATCCCAGCTACTTGAGAGGCTGAGACAGGAGAATCGCTTGAACCCTGGAGGTGGAGGTTGCAGTGAGTGGAGATTGCACCATTGCTCTCCAGACTGGGCGATAAGAGCTAGTATTAATATCAAAATTACAGTGATGCAAAACTAGAATTTGGTTCTCTCCATTAAAACAACACGGTGTTCTTAGATTATTGGTCTCATCATAATAGGAAATTGTAAAAGGGTTTTCTTTCTCTTTAGGTAATTGGCCTAGAAAACAAAGATTCTGTGTTCTACCCAGATAATTTCCTGTGCTTCATGCTGTCTTTGTTAGGTTTTTGATCACTGAAGAAAACTGAGAACTCGCTATTAAAAGAGCTAAGCTTTTTCTACAACTATGTAACTTTTTGTGGATGCCTCCAAAGTCTTTTAATGAATGGTTATTGTTCACAGTGACCTGTAATCCTATGAAAAAAATTTGTTTTATGTGCTGTGTGTCCTTCCTCCCTCCCTCCCTCCCTTCCTCCCTCCCTTCCTTCCTTCCTTCCTTCCTTCCCTCCCTCCCTTCCTTCCTCCTTTCTTTCTCCTTTCCTTCCCTCCCCTCCACTCCCCTCCCTCCCTTCCTTCCTCCTTTCTTTCTCCTTTCCTTCCCTCCCCTCCACTCCCCTCCCTTCCCCTCATCTTTCTCCTCTCCTCTCCTTTCTTTTTTTGACAAAGTCTCACTCTGTCACCCAGGCATAAACCTGACTCCATACATAGTGGACTGTAGCCTAATTCAATATGTAAATAAACTGCAACGTAACTTGAGAGTATATTCTTACAATAAGCAACCAAGCTGCAGTCAAATATAGCAGAATTTTCAGCCAATCACAAGCTGCCAGTTGATCAGAACAAGTCCACATAAGGCAAACCCTCACTGCACCATGCCCAAATAAGGCAAATTATGATCTGTAACCAATCACGCTGTTTCTATACATCAATTCCTTTTTCTGTCTACTAATACCGCCTGCCCATATTGCTGGGTGGTAAAACTCTATGAACCTCTACTGGTTCAGGATGCTGGCTGAATCATGAATTGCTCTTTGCTCAAATAAACTCTGCTAAATTTAATTTGTCTAAAGTTTTTAAATTTTAACAAATTTTCCTCAAATGTGTGGTGACTTTTTTTTTTTTTTTTTGAGATGGAGTCTCACTCTGTTGCCCAGGCTGGGGTGCGGTGGTGTGATCTCAGCTCACTGCAACCTCTGCCTCCAAGGTTCAAGCAATTCTCCTGCCTCAGCCTCCTGAGTAGCTGGGATTACAGGCATGTGTCAGGATGCCCAGCTAATTTTTGTATTTTTAGTAGAGATGGGGTTTGCCATGTTGGCCAGGCTGGTCTCGAACTCCCGACCTCAAGTGATCCACCTGCCTCGGCCTCCCAAAGTGCTGGGATTACAGGCGTGAGTCACTACACCTGGCCTGTGGTGACTTGCAGCTTGGCTGTCTCAATACTTTGGAGTAAGACACTAAAGAGTTGGCTGCTCTGTTTGTTGGGGGCAGGTGGATTTGGGACTGGATCTGTGACTCCTCAGGACGATCTGTGAACAATGATGAGTGAGAGTACCAAGAACCAAGGACCAAGAAAGCGCTACTGAAGACAGAGTACCGAGGACCAAGCTTATTGGCTGCGGGGCTTCACTGCAGAGTGATCAAGTAGGAACCTGGTCCTTTAGGGAAGACTCCCCCAACAACTGGAAGAATCTGGAGGTCTTTTCTCCGGGGCCAATTTAGGAATGAGGGCTGAGGGTTCTATCCTTCAGTATGCAGACTTTTACTTAATTCCACAGAATAAACTGCTGGTCTTCTGTGAGGTGGCTGGAATTTGACTGGCTTTAAGAGGGGATGGGTAAGTAACTCGGGTGTTTCATCTCTCCTTATGCATTCTCCTAGCAGCCCCTGCTTTCAGCCCTGCTCTTCCCCTTGCCTCCTTCAGCCCTCCAATCCCCGAGCTTTTACAGACTCCAAATGGCCTTTGGTTTCAGTTGTTCTCTGCTGTGTCAGTGATCACTCCTTGACCTGTTTCTCACTTTCCAAAAAGGTGTTAATATCTTGCCTCCTGTTGTCTCCTCTTCTCTTTGTCCTTGTAGGTTTACATTTTTAATTCCTTACTGTCATTTTGAGGGAAAATCAGGAAGGACTGGAGATAAAATCTTGTGTTCAATCCACCCTATAGAACCAGAACTCCCTCCAACTACAATTTTTTTTTTTTCTTTTAGGCAGAGTCTTGCTCTGTCTCCCAGGTTGGAGTGCAGTGGTGTGATCTCGCCTCACTGCAACCTCCGCCTCTGGGGTTCAGGTGATTCTCCTGCCTGAACCTCCCAAGTAGCTGGGATTACAGGCTCCCACCACGGCGCCTGGCCAATTTTTGTATTCTTAGTAGAGACGGGGTTTTGCCATGTTGGCCAGGCTAGTTCTCAAACTCTTGACCTCAGGTGATCCACCCACCTTGGCCTCCCACAGTGCTAGGATTACAGGCGTGAGACACCGTGCCCAGCCTTCAAGGGCGAATTAAATAGACCCGTTTCAGACTTTATGCAGGACCTCCCTGCAACAGTGTGGGCTTCCCCCATCTCTTGGAAACTACTCTTTCCCGGTTTCCTGGTTTGTTGGCAAGCATTCCTTGCTGTCTCCTTATCTTCCTTCTAGTTCACCCTGCGGACATGGGCCCTAGTCCCCAAGTTCTGACCTTGGTCCTCGGTGCTCTCTCTCATCATTGTTCACAGACTGTCCCGAGGAGTCACAAATCCAGATCAACAGCTCAAATCACCTCCTGAGCCTCGGCCCCGACTTCCTGCTGCCTCTCAGATGGCATCACCGTCTGCCTGCAGCCACCTCATATTCAATACCTCTCAAACTAAGATCCTTCACTCCCTGCCAGGACCAGCCCTTCCTTTGGCCTTGCCTGCCTCTGCCAAGGGCATCACCATTCTCCCAGCTACCCTGACACCTATGGGGACCTAGGTCCTCTTGATTCTTGATGGAAGCATAGTAGCTGGACAAAGAGGTGTTTGAGACTTGGCAGGGAAAGTTTAAGCACCTTGGCCAAGGTCACATAGCTTAAAAGAACTTACACTGGGCTGGGCGCGGTGGCTCACACCTGTAATCCCAGCACTTTGGGAGGCAGAGGTGGGCAGATCATGAGGTCAGGAGTTCGAGACCAGCCTGGCCAACGTGGTGAAACCCTGTCTCTACTAAAAACACAAGAATTAGCTGGGCGTGGTGGCAGGCACCTGTAATCCTAGCTACTCAGGAGGCTGAGGCAGGAGAATCGTTTGAACCCAGGAGGTGGAGGTTGCAGTGAGCCGAGATTGTGCCACTGCACTCCAGCTTGGTGACAGAGGGAGATTCCGTCTCAAAAAAAAAAAAAAAAAAAAGAAGTCACACTTAAGCTGTGTGATCTTGGCCAAGGTACTTAACCTCTCGCCTCTCTGGGCCTTGGTTTCTTTAAGGGTAACATCGGGATGATAATATCTCTTATCTGGTTCCTCCCATCTGGCCCCTTGGCCAGGTCCTCTCCTCTTCATGAGCAGTTGCCATGGACTTCTGGTCTCTTCCCTTCAGATTCCCTGGGGGCCCAGATCCTATGTGGTCTTCCCCTTCCTTTCTGGCCATGCCATCACAGTCTCTTTGCTGATTCCCCTGCCTGGTGCGAGAGGGTCCCGGAGCTCAGTCCTTTCCTCTTCTCTGCCTCCTTCTTATCTGCACTCACCCTCTTGGCAATCCCACACAGTCTCATATGATATACCATCTATATGCCAATGACTTTCAAGTCTATCTCTCCAGTTCATTGCTCCCCAAATCTCCAGCTCCATATCTAACTGCTGACTTGACATCTTCACTCCATACACCCTACAATAGCCTGCAAGGACCTGCACAATGTCCCTTCCCCCAACCCATGACCCTCTTCCTGCCTTTCCTGCTTCACTCCAGCCACGGGCCTCCTTGCTGTTTCTGAACGCACTTGCTGCCCCTGTCTCAGGGCCTTTGTGCTTGCTTTTCTCTCCCCCTGGAACACTCCTCCCCCAGACATCCTTAAGTCTTTCTTTCTCAACGAAGCCTACCCTGACCATCCTGTTTAATACTGCCACCTGTGTCCCACCCCTGTATTCCCAATTCTCCCACCCTTCTCCGCTTTTTCTTTTCTCTATAGCACCTATCACTTTTGAGATGATATATAATTTACTAATTTATTATATTTTCTCTCATCTTTTCCTTTATTTGCTGACATGTAAGCTCTTTGAAGGGAAGAACCTTTATTTTATTTATCTGTGTATCCTAGACCAGGTACATTGCCCAGTGCTTTGAGAGGCCAAAGCAGGAGCATCACTTGAGGCCAGGAGTTTGAGACCAGCCTGGGCAACATAGCAAGACCCCGTCTCTACAACAATTTAAAAAATTAGCCTGGTCTAGTGACAGGCACCTGTAATCCCAGTTACGAGGAGGCTGAGGCGGGAGGATTTCTTGAGCCCAGGAGTTTGAGGCTGCAGTGAGCCATGATTATGCCACTGTACTCCAGCCTGAGCAACAGAGCAAGACCTGGACTCTTAAAAAAAAATATATATATATATATATATACACACACACACACACACACACACACACACACACATGTTTATTGAATAAATGAATGAAAGAAAGAATAATAGTATTATTACATCCCTCTAAATTTTCAGTAGCTGCTTACTGCCTAGAAGGCAAAGTTCAAACATTTTACTACGGCATTCAAAGTCCACAGCTGGCCTTGAAATATCTGGCTATGCGAACTGTTGAATCATCTGTATGCTTGAGTTCTGAGTTCTCCCATCAATTTTTTTTTTTTTTTGATGGAGTCTTGCTCTGTTGCCCAGGCTGGAGTGCAGTGGCACGATCTCAGCTCACTGCAACCTCTGCCTCCCATGTTCAAGTGATTCTTGTGCCTCAGCCTCCTGAGTAGCTGGGATTACAGGCATGTACCACCACGCCTGGTTAATTTTTGTTTTTGTTTTTGTTTTGAGGCCGAGTCTCGCTCTGTCACCCAGGCTGGAGTGCAGTGGTGCAACCTTGGCTCACTGTGACCTCGCCTCCAGGGTTCAAGTGATTCTCCCACCTCAGCCTCCTGGGTAGCTGGAATTACAGGCACGCGCCACTACGCCAGGCTAATTTTTTGTTTTTGTTTTTGTTTAGTTTTGTTTTTGAGATGGAGTCTCACTCCGTCACCCCGGCTGGAGTGTAGTGGCATGATCTCGGCTCTCTGCAACCTCCACCTCTGGGGTTCAAGCAATTCTCCTGCCTCAGCCTTCCAGGTAGCTGGGACCACAGGTGCACGCTACCACACCCAGCTAAATTTTGTATTATTAGTAGAGACAGGGTTTCACCATGTTGGCCAAGCTGGTCTGGAACTCCTGACCTCAAGTGATCCACCAGCCTCAGCCTCCCAAAGTGCTAGGATTACAGGGGTGAGCCACCATGCCTGGCCAAGTTCTAGCATCTTAAGAAAACAACTCATGGAAGGGTAGTGATCTGCACACCCTGCTTCCTTTCCCAACCTGCCTTCCCTTTTTTTTTTTTTTTGGAAAGAGTCTCGCTCTGTTGCCTAGGCTGGCGCTCTGTTGCCTAGGCTGGAGTTCAGTGGTGCCATCTCAGCTCACTGCAACCTTCGCCTCCCGGGTTCAAGTGATTCGCCTGCCTCAGCCTGCTGAGTAGCTGGGATTACAGGCGTGCATCACCACGTCTGGCTAATTTTTGTATTTTTAGTAAGACGGGGTTTAACCATGTTGGTCAGGCTAGTCTCGAACTCCTGACCTTGTGATCTGCCTACCTCAGACTCCCAAACTGCTGGGATTACAGGCATGAGCCACTGTGCCTGGCCCACCTTCCCTTCTTAATCCCATCTGGGGCAGACCTCTGCCCTCCAGTGCCCCTGCCCACCTGTGAGATGGCTCTTCCCAAAATACTGCTTTGTGCCCCTTGCCTCATGCCCACAAACCTGCAATGACTCCTGCTGCTCATGAAGTCACATCCTAGCACCCAGCCTGGCCCTCAAGACCCCCTCATGGCATCTCCTCCCACCTCCTTTCCCATTGCTCCCTTCCCCCACAGCCAACTCACTTCATCCTAAATCTGCTCTGAGATTCTTGCTCCTACCCCTTTGCTCAACCTAGTCCCTCTTTTTACCACTTGTCAAAATCCTAACCTAACCACTCCAGGGAGGGGTGGCGGGCCTGGCTGAAAACCCACCCTCTTCATCTTGAGCACCCTTCCTTCTAGAGAGATCCCCTTCCCTGGAGCATCACTCTTGCCGATGCTTGCTGAGGGCCTTGGTGAGTCAGGCAGTGGGCTGGGTTCTGTGGATACAGTGGCACATTGGGCAGACCTGTCCCAGCTCTGTGGAGCATGTAGTCAGGGACATGCTGCCTGGGGGCATTTCGCTGAAGGCCCAGGTGGGCAGAAGGTGTACCACATACATCTTGTATTCTAGAGTCCTATTCAGTATTCAGTGGTTGCTCAAACAGTGTGAGCCAAGGACCCACCTACTCTTGCTGAGTCTCTGACATGCTGGCCCAGGGCTGGAATCTGGGTCATAGGATACACCTCTAGGCCTGGTCAGGTACCCCAGTTAGTTGCCATCCAGATAGCCTGTCCCAAAGCTGCCCTGAACCCAGATCTTCAGGTCTCTGGGCCTGGAGTGTACATCCCATTTCTCTGGGCCCAGCCAGAGCCTCACCTACACAGGGCCTCTCTGGGGCACCCCAGCCTCTGACCTTTGCCTGCCAGTTAGGTGAGGAAAATAAAGACCCTTAATGTTTCTCTGGCATTTTATTACTGCACTTACCTAGTTGTTATCTGGATATTGTCTCAGAACAACTTCCACAGGCATATAGGAGGGGCACTGTTAGGCCCAGTATACAAAAGAGAAACTACACCCACTTTGGCGACAAAGTTCAAGGATACCTGACAGTGTGTGGCCGGGACAGGCACCCAGGCTTTGTGATGCCACACAGGGCCATTGACTCACAAGGCAGTGTGCATGTTGAGGACAGGAGCCCAGGCGTGGGGACATGGTGGGAATCGCTGTGTGTGCTTGCAGGCCGGTGGCATGGCTCTGTAAGGCGGGTGGGGAGTGGCCACAGGAAGAACCCAACCCCGACACAGAGGATCCAGGATGACTTCTGTCACTTTTGAGCTGTGCAATAGTTGGTGAGCACCTTCGTGTCCTTGAACCTCAGTCTCCACCCGTAAGTAATGGGAGTAATGACAGCATCCGGTCACCTCCCCACAGTGGGGAGAAGGTGGGGAGAATGAACAGCAAAGCACCTCGATGGCAACGAGACAACACTTAGGGAAGCGGGGGATGGAGCCTCCAGCCGTCCGGCCCATGTTTCAGTTTCACAGACACCTGCTCTGTGGCAACAACCAGGGGATCTTGGGGCTGTGAGAACTGGGTGGCTGCTTTGACCCTCAAGGGCATCCAG
Organism: Macaca mulatta; assembly: GCF_049350105.2. Classification (NCBI taxonomy): domain Eukaryota; kingdom Metazoa; phylum Chordata; class Mammalia; order Primates; family Cercopithecidae; genus Macaca; species Macaca mulatta. Next base: position 59,363,403 of record NC_133421.1, read on the forward strand.
TCTGGGCTCCTTTCCTTGAGATAAGCATGTCCCGGCTGGGCAGAGCCCTCCCCAGGAGGCGGAGGCACCTGCCCACACAGGCCCTTGCCCCGGATTCCCTATTTGGTTCACTCCAGACCCCGAGCCAGGACATCTATGGGACATGTCATACACAACACGTCCAGAACTGAACTCTTGGCCATCCTCGCCTCTCTAGCTTGCCTGGCCCGGGGATGGCGGCTCCTTCCTCCCGTCTCCCTTCCCAGGCCAGAATCCTTGCAGTTGCCCCTGATTCTTCTTTCTCTCACATCCCACATCCAGTCTCTCAGCAAACCCTGTCCACTCTACCTTCTAATTACAGGTTGAATGACATGACAGTGCCACATTCAACTGTTCTTTTTTTTTTTTTTTTTTCCCATTGTAGCCTTGACCTCTTTGGCTGAAGCGATCCTCCTGCCTTAGCCTCTTGAGTAGCTGGGACTACAGGTATGTGCCACCACACACAGCTAATTTTTTATTTTTTTGTAGAGATGGGGTCCCACTATGTTGCCCAGACTGGTCTCGAACTTCTGAGCTCAAGTGATCCTCCTGCTTCGGCCTCCCAAAGTGCTGGGATTATAGGCATGAGCCACCGCACTTGGCCTTCACCTTGTGCACCCTGATAGACCCAGAATCGACCGCATCTCCCCACCTCTCCTCTCTGCGCCAGCCCCAGTGGCTGCCAGGCTGGTTCTCAAACCCTCCAGGCCTACTCCTGCCAGGGGCAGCAGCCCTATCCCTGGATATCCATATGCCTCATGCCCTCATCACCTGTGACTTTTTGCACAGATCTCACCTTCTCCTGGAGGTCCACCTTGACCTTACTAATCAAAACTATAACTCACTACCCAACCCCCAACCTGTCCCTGCTCCCCATTCCTCTTAGCCTGTTCTATTTTCCCATAGCCCTTAGCCACCTTCTACCATACTATAGATGTGAGTCACTTATTTTATAATTTTTGAAATTGTTTTGTAGAGATGGGGTCTCACTTTGTTGCCCAGGTTGGTCTGGGACTCCTGGGGTTAAGTGATCCTCCTGCCTCGGCCTTCCAAAGTGCTGGGATTACAGGCATGAGCCACCACACCTGGCCTTTATGACATTTATTGTTTTACTGCCTCTTCCCACTAGAGTATATGCTCCACAAAGACAGATTCTTTAGCTCTGTACTCTGCAGTTGATGGTATTTCCTGCTGTTTAGAGCAGTGCCTGGCACAGAGAAGGTACTCAATAACCATCTATTGAACAAAAGAATAAATAAACAAATGAATAGATAAATGGAGGGAGCCAACTCCAGCCCCAGCCTCTGCAGCTTCATGCCCAGGAACACAGCGTGTTCTCTCCCTGGCACCAACGCCACAGTTCTTGGCACCCAGGAGGGTCTCCAACTCAAAGTTATGTGTAAAATGAAGGTGAGGACAGGGCCAGTGAAGGTTATTCCCTGGACCCCATCACACTCCCTGAATCCCTGCAGGGCAGGATGGACGATCCCTTCTCAAGGCTCTCCTCTCATTCCCACTCTGAAGAGCACTACGGGGAAATGAGAGCTGAGCCCACAGCCCCCTCCCCCGCCATCACCCACACAGTTTCCACAGCAACAACAGCTTCCTTAATAATGCGATTAAACAGCTGGATGGGGCTGATAAGGGGAAAGGTCCGGCATCCAGAATGGACCACGTGGCAGAGGCCTCCCTCATGGCAGACTTCATGGTCATTGAAGCTGAAATCACTGCAGACTCATACAGGCGGTAGGTGGGGGTGGGGACACTGGAGCCCTCTGCCCCAGCTTTGCCAGGGACTTCCCAAACCCTGGGGGCCCCAGGCCTGTTGACAGCCTCTGTCATAAGAAGAGTCATTACTTCCTTATTCCTGTGTGGCAGTGGAGGGGGAAGCCACCACTGCAGGACTGCTCCTGAAGTCCCAGATAGGGAACAGATGGACGGACAAAACCATTGACTCAGCAGCAATGAAGGCATGGAGAGAGCAAGGACACGCTCTGATCCCCACTCACTCTCACTCAGCCTTTGGAAGGCCTGGGGGCAGGGGCCAAAAACTGCCTTGCTGTAATCCCAGCACTTTGGGAGGCCGAAGTGGATGGGTCCCCGGAGGTCAGGAGTTTGAGACCAGCCTGGCCAACATGGTGAAACCCTGTCTCTAGTAAAAATAAAAAAAGATTATCTGGGCGTGATGGCACATGCCTGTAATTCCAGCTACTCAGGAGACTGAGGCAGGATAATTGCTTGAACCTGGGAGGGGGAGGTTGCAGTGAGCTGAGATCATGCCACTATACTCCAGCCAGGGTGACAGAGCAAGACTCCTTTTCAAAAACAAAACACAACAAAACAAACAAACAAAAACTGGTTGTGCTGCGCCTGCGGGCCCCACGCAGGGATGGCTCACAGGCTCAACTGGCCGATCTGCTTCTGGAAGGGGCTTTGTTTCACTGAGCTCCTGCTGCGGGCCAGGATGATCATTTCACGCTCATGGCAGCTGCCATCCAGGGCTGATGCTGGGATTAGACCCAGGAAGTCTCGTTCCAGGTCCCAGCTCCTTCACATGGGATTACAGTCTTTCCTGTACACCTGGTAGGATTCCAGCATGGTATCCCACCCTGGGGATAGAACACTTGCACCCAGATCACCTTTCAGTCATGCAGCCCATTCTCATATCACCTGCTTTGCGCAATTCTTCTCACAGAGCTGAGGGGGCAGAGTGGCTAACACGTGGGTAGTGGCCTAGATGGGGTTCTGGGAGACCCTGGCTAGAAACCAGAATATCCAGTTAGGAGAAATCTGTCTGGGCGCGGTGGTTCACACCTGTAATCCCAGCAATTTAGGAAGTTGAGGTGGGCAGATGACTTGAGGTTAGGAGTTCGAAACCAGCCTGGCCATCATGGTGAAACCCTGTCTCTGCTAAAAATAGAAAAATTAGCCGGGCATGGTGGTGTGCACCTGTAATCCCAGCTACTTGGGAGGCTGAGGCAGGAGAATTGCTTGAACTCAGGAGGTGGAGGTTGCAGTGAGCCGAGATTGTGCTACTGCACTCCAGCCTGGGTGACAGAGCGAGACTCCATCTTAAAAAAAAAAGGAGAAATCCAAGCCTAGAGTTAGGCTCTCATTTGCTGTCCCATCCTGCCCCCTGCCAGCCCCACCCACTGCACCCCAGTGCCAGAAACAGAAACAACTTCAGATCGGGGAGGGGAGGGGGCCAGCCACCCCAGCAATGGCACACCAGGTCTCATTTCACCCTCAACTGCCCAGGAATCCTGCCCCAGTGCGGAGGACTGAACACAGTCTGGGTGCTCTGGCCCTACCTCCAGGGTGGCTCAGCTGGTCGTCCCTGCCAGGACCTTCCTCCCTGGAAGCTTGCCCAGTGTTTCAGGACAATTTCCCTGTCTGGGGGGAGGGCCACAGGCAGGCTTGGCAAAGCTCCCTCTTGAATGCCATTTCCCTGACTCACTTCCTTCCCCATATCTCTGGCCCTTAGAGACCCAGGCCCAGGTGACGTGGGGGAACAGCAGGATTGAGGAGAAGCCAGCCTGGGGTCACAAGCAATGAAACACCGTAGCCAGAAGCCAAGAGCTCGGAGGTCGAAGCCACTCAGCATGGGGTTCGCTTGTAGCAGCTAAGATGGCAGAAAGCAGCCCGGGAGCCCTGGCCTTGCAGGGAAGACTGGGTTCCTGAGGGGAGGGTGAGCTATGGTGTCTGCTCAGTGGAGGAGTGTCTACCTCCCACTCAGCTTCCCCGTGGATGTGCAGGTCACTGTCTTCATTTGAGAGTCAAAATACATTGGCATAGGAGCCTTGCCCATTACTCATACATTTTGGTGGCTGCCTACTAGAAGGCAGAGGAGACCCTGATACCCAGGAGCTCTAAACTTTGAAGGGCCTTAATCATGCATGGCCTTGGCCCCCAAGCCCAAGGCTCATCCTTCCAAAACTGGGCAACTCCAGACCTGAAGTAGGCCCCAGAGCCCACCTCAGTTCTGCTGGAGCCCAGAGAAGGTGAGTTATTTGCCCAAAGTCACACAGCTGGTGAATAGCAGAATTGGGGCTAGCTAAAACAGAGCAGGAGACACAGGGAGCTGAGCCTCCAAGGGACCAGGGATCTGCCCCTCCCTAGGATGGGTAAGCAGCTAAGGGAACAATGAGGTCACCTTCCCCATGTGGGCCTGACCAAGGGGAGACCCATAGGCCTCTACCAAGTGCTGCTTCTAAGTAAGCTCCATATGGAGAGCAGGAAGAGAGCTAGGGAAGGAGGAGTCCAGAAATCTCAGAGGAGGAACCAATGAATCCCCACTGGCCACATCTTCCCTCTTCCCAGCCACAGAATCTCAGGACCCCACCTTCTTTCCTGGCTTGAATCCTCTCTCCAGCATCCCTACCAAGCAGTCACTAACCATGTCCTTACATACTCCCCAGTGACGGGGAGCTCACTACTTCTCAGGCAGTCCGTGCCATCTTTGGATGGCTTTCATGGTCAGGATCTTCAGTTTTCTAAGCTTCCTGGGGCCGTCAGATCAAGGCTAATTCTGCCTGTTTACCTGGGGGGTAAATAGCTCCAGGCCCTTCCTCCATATACTCCCTTCACCACCCAGGTGCTCCCCAACCTCTGTGATTCAGAACGGAGAGGAATCCTGCAGGCAGAGGCCAGCACAACAGAGCAAAGGGACCCCACCTCCTCCCTTGTTCTGAGGCACCTCTGGCCTCCTGAGTAGTGAGGTGGTTTAATTACACAGTTCACTCTTTTGGTATTTATTTCCACAGAAACTCCCAAGGCACGTTCAGGGAAGTTGGTAACCGGCTTCACAGTCGATACAGGTGAGAAAGAGAGGGATTCATACAAATCATTCACCTGGCAGCTGCTGTGTGAGTACACAGATGTGTATACATCTGTCCCAAGGGCATGGTCCTCTCCAGTCTCCTACCCTCAGATTGAGCCGGGAACAGCCCCCAGCTCCCCAGCAAACAGCTGAAATGGGAGCCACTGGCCCAACAGCCCTGCCAGCTCTTTCCCTGCAGGTCTTCCCACGTCTGACACTCCTTTCTAACCCCATTTTTCTTTCTCCTCCCTCTTCTGGGGAATGTCAGGACTTGCCACCCATAGAAAGCTTCTTAGTTCTTAAAATCATTCCACATTCCCTATCTCATTTGATCAGAAAAATCTTGTGAGGTGGGTAGGGGGTGGGTTAATTCCCATTCCACTGGTGGAGAGACTGAGGCTATAAGGATAAGCTACTGAGCATCTTGGTAGATTAAACGAGCGGCCCAGAGGGGCCTGAACACCCCACCCCCTCCTTGCATTTTCACTCCCGGTTCAAGTACTTCCAGGCTGCCCTGAACCACTTCTCACAAAGTGGGTCACCCACGGGCCCCTAAGGTAAAGGTTCAGAGGGAGTTGTGCCTGAACAATATGCCATGCAAATGAGATGCAACACAGCACATCACAAATGAACAGCCCCGAACTCCAGGCCTTTTTTGAAACTGGACTGTGGCAGAGGTTCCAGCTTCCAGCGTGGACTCTTTCTCCTTTCAGCTGTGCAAACCCTGTCATTCCCTCAGAGGTAGAGCTGGGAGCCTCCCTTCTCTCTCCACACTCCTCCCCCAGTCACCAGCCACACTGGGTGTGTGGCCTAGAACAGGTTTCAGGAGCCAGAAGAGAATGTGAAAGACATTTAGAAGGCTGGGCGCGGTGGCTCAAGCCTGTAATCCCAGCACTTTGGGAGGCTGAGACGGGTGGATCACTAGGTCAGGAGATCGAGACCATCCTGGCTAACCCGGTGAAACCCCGTCTCTACTAAAAAGTACAAAAAAACCAGCCGGGCGAGGTGGCGGGCGCCTGTAGTCCCAGCTACTCGGGAGGCTGAGGCAGGAGAATGGCATAAACCCGGGAGGCGGAGCTTGTAGTGAGCTGAGATCTGGCCACTGCACTCCAGCCTGGGCGACAGAGCGAGAGTCCGTCTCAAAAAAAAAAAAAAAAAGAAAAAGAAAGACATTTAGAGATTGGGGTGGGAAGGGGGGTGGTCAGTTTGCCATTTAAGGTATCCAAGCAGAGATCTCACGAGGGCTTCATAATGTAGATGAGCTGACTCCCACGGAGCCTGCATCCTCAGAGGAGGTGTGTATCGCTCACGAGCATCAAGGAGAAGTGCAGGGGCCAGAGGGCCCGGAGGCTCAAAGGCGCACAGTCAGGCAATGGCAAGGCTGTAACCACAGCCCCGGAGTCCTGTTTCCCAGCCCTGCACTCTGTCTTTGATTGTCCTGGGATATTCACTCCCTTGGCCTCAGTTTCCCCAGCTCTACCCTGAGGGATTGGACTCACTGCTTCAAACTCACAAGCTCTCACTTTCTTGGACTCCACAATCCCATGTTAAGGTAGAACCAGAGGATGTCTGAACATGGGACAAAAAGGGAGTCCTGAATTTCCCAACTCCAGGTTCCAGGAGACCTGTCTCTGTGGAGTCCTAAGCTCTCAGGGTTCAGGTGGCTACCCAGGAACAATGAGCCCTTGTGCCTGAAGTTTGGGCACAACCACCCTCTTGATTTTCTGCTTGGCATTCCAGGCGCCACAAACCTGCCATGGCCATACCAGCCTGGCCCCATGGGCAGTGAAAGGAAGTGTGCATGTGAGGCAAAGGCACAACCTCTGGACCTTGGCGGCAAGTGGCCTGTCAATGCTGAATAATAGATGGAGTTCCTGTGGGACTGGGAAAGAAGGGCAGTGACAGAGAAGTTGCACCATCTCAGATTAACCTTTGGGTCACCCACAGAAAAAGAGAGAATCCCAAAAACGCCTTTTTACAGTTTTTTTTTAACCTCCATTGCCCCAAGTTTCAAAAACTCCATATAACGCCTTCAGCCCATCCTAAACACAGCCCAAGAGCATGGGTCCAGACTTATACACCTATGCACACACGAGCACAGCACGAACTCTTGGGTAACACCCCACGTGCCTGTGTGTATGCGTACACACCTACAGGGCACATATGTACAAATACTTAAAATAGGAAAAAGAGATTGGGATTCACAGGCCCTGGACACCCCTTGAATGACCACAGAGAAGCCCCTTTAATCTGAGCTCCCTCTGTAAAACGGAGAGCACATGATCACTTGCCTCATAGAGGCAAGTAGGTTTGAAAGCTGGTAAGAAAGCTCCTGGGCTGTAGGCACTTAACTCACCTGAACTGTGCTGGAGGCTGGAGTCAGCAGGCTGAAAAGCAGCTTGTCTTAGAAAGGGATTTGGAGTGAGAGTCACAAAAGGCCTGATTTTCTTTTCTTTTCTTATTTATTTATTTTTTTACAGACAGGGTCTCGCTCTTTCGCCCAGGCCACAGTGCAGTGGTGTGATCATAGCTCACTGTAATCTAAAACTCCTGGGCTCAAGTGATCCTCCCACCTCTGCCTCCCAAAGGGTGGGATTACAGGCGTGAACCACTGCACCTGGCCTCTAGCCTGATTTTCTATCCCAGCTCTGCCTTCATTGAACTGGGTAACTTTGGGCAAGTCTCTTCCTCTCTCTGGACCTCCCTTTCTCCATCTGTAAACGAAGGGAGTTGGACTACAGGAATCCTGACACCCTGTACCTGTCTCCAGACCAGGGTCTGCTTCTCCTTTCTGAGTCCAGGGTGGTGAGGATGGCCTGCTCTCAGACCTCAGCCTTACCCAGAGAAAATAAAGTGGCAGGAAAGCTTCCTAAGAAGGGTGGGACACTGCACAACCAGCCTCCCAAAACATCTGGTTGAGCAGGTGCTCGGGATGCCCTGGGGCATCCAGGTGGGCAACCGAGTCCTAGTCTGGGACAGATGCTGAGGGAGGACCCTCCACCACGAACGCGCGGCTGATTGCGAAACGCCAGTTCCTCACCCGACAGAGGGGCTGGGGTGGAGCCGACTCACCCAGCCACGCACTGTGCCTCACTTTCCCGGGCTCCTCAGTGCTGCAGCCGGGAAGGGAAGAGCAGGGCAGGTCCCGGACCCTGCGTGGGACCCAGCTCCGGGCGGCGCCGCCAACCTCCCTCCCGCGCCCACCGCCCCCTCTCGGGCGCCCAGGCGGTCTCAGGGGCTCCGTCCCGGGATACCTGCCGGCCTCGCGGGAAGGCAGGCGGCGAGGACCGGGCGAAGCCGGCCAACCCCGACCCCCGCGCGGTGACCCCGGAGCCCCGCGCCTTACCCAGAACTTGGAGCCGAGCTCCCCGGAACCGCACAGGGTGTCCATGGGGCCAAGGCGCGGCAGCGAGGAAGGCGAGCGCGGTCCGACCCAGCGGCGGGCAGAGCGGGCGCCGGAGCCGCCTCCGCCCTCCGCACCCCGCGCTCCGCCCGGGCCCGCCCCGCCGAGCCCTACCCCAGTGCCTCTGGGTCCAGTCTCCCTGCCCCCGTCCCGCGGGTTGCGACAGCGCCTCCCTGGGAGGGACTTTGGGGCAGAGGTGGGGGGGCCTTGGCACGGCGACAGCTCCTGCGAGCGGTCCCCGGGCCATGCCAGGGGGATGTCCCTCTGAATACCGAGGCTGACAATCCTGGAGTAGAGTCTATTTCCAAGGGGGAACTGGGATACACAGGCGCTCCCACCCCCGAACAACTCCGTGGGGCCGATGAGTCACTGAGTAGGGGACATTGGGAGAGGGATTTAACAATCCTTCCTAGGAAAAAAGGAATCTTTGAGAAGGTCACGTTCCTCTCCGGAGGGCGGTTTCCTCATCTGTAGAATGGGAAGGGCTTCCGTGCTCAATCCGGAAGCTGACCTCTTCCTCGTCAGGTTCCAGGGGCCACTGGCAGGCGCCACGCTCTGGGAACCGGGGTGTACTGCGCGGGTGTGTACCCGTGAGGCGAGGGTGGGGGCCGCAGCATCGTCCAGGGGGCCTCCTATGTCCTCTTAAACTGCTGCCCTTTTAGGCTCTGTGGCCCCCTGACCTTGCCACATCACTTCGGCACCTCTCTGGGCCTCTACTTTCACATCTGTAAGATAGAGACAATCATAGAAGAATCTTCCTCCCAGGGTTCTCTGAGGATTGAATGGAAAAGGTATGCAAAGTGTATCGCCTGGCACACTTAGTGGGGCACCCAACATGTGTGAATTCCCTCTGCTTCAGCCTGATCAGGGTGGGGGGAAGGACAGGCGAAGCCCCAGGAGGAGCCCCACGTGAGTGTCCTTGTCCCCCTCCTAAGGCTGAAACTCTACATTCCCAATCTGTAAAATGGGCTTGTCAGTGCTCTCCTTCCCCTGCTTGCCTCAGCTCTCCTTCTCCCCGTATCCCCTCAGATGTGGGGATGCCTCCATCTCTCAATCCCGCTCTTGCCCTGTCTTCCTTAACACAATCCCAGAAGCCAACTCAGCACCCCTTGTTGGGACTCAGAAGGAATTCTCCTGGGCAGATCTTTCCCTGGCCCTTCTCTTCCCTGCCTTCGCACACAGGCCTGTCCAGTTTCACCCTGGTCACCCCTTTTCTGACCCTTGTTCTCAAGAGAAGGTGTTTCCTTCCTTGGCTGCTCAGCGCAGGCGTGGGTGGGAGCCAGTAAGGGTGCAGAAGCGACAAACCACTTCCTATCTCTCTGGGCAGGCAGGAGGTCACTAGAAGGGAAGTCTCCTTGGCTCTAGGCTGTCAGAACCAAGATCTGGCTGGGCATGGGATAAGCGTGGGAGTGGCAGTGAGACTGGGGACTCCTACCCCTCCACTGGGCAAGTTCTTTACGCCCCGTCTTTGTCTGCCCTCTTCCCTTCCACTCATCCACACACATCCTCCCTCTCCTGTCCCCCGACCTTCCTCTCTGGGCAAAAGACTTTACAGAGCTTTACACCTTGTTACAGTGTGCCTTGGGTTATATTTAGTTATGAAGAGTCTGTCTTCCCTGCTAGTCTGAGAGGTCCCCAAGGGCAGGGACTAACTCAGTCCCCTCCAATCCCCCTCTGTACCTTTTATACACTGTATGATCTCAAAAAACTCCTTGATGTCTCTGGGACTTCATTTCCTAAGAAACGTGGACAAGGTGATATCTAAGCTCTCTTCCAGCCCTGGTGGGCCAGGCTTCTACGGCCTAGGCAGCTGGGAACCTTCCTCTACCCCTTCCATGACCCTTCATCAGCACCCTTCATCAGCACCCACCACCCCTGTGTTTTGACCTTGTCTACCCACCGGCTTCCTCCAACTCTCCCTCCTGTCTCATTCCTTTTCTAGGGCTTGTGAGGTCATAGGCACCAGATCGCTCTGGGCTTGAGGAGACCTGGGGACTTTTCTTTAGGGCCCTCTGGGAGGTGAGCTCCCCAGGCAGACCCCCTTTCTGAGATGGAGAGCCCAGAACTAGCCTGAGCTTCCATCCGGGACTTTCCAGACCCACAGTTGGCCAGGTAGTCCATTGGCTAGAGCTCTAGTTTTGGGCCAGGACCCTTGGGTTCTGGCTTCAGCATCGGAGCTGAGGCACCACCCCTTGTAGCCCCTGGCTTTTCTATTGCAATTGCCTTCCCAAGGCTACAGCACTGGGTTGGGGACTCTGAGGGTGTGGTGGGGACCCTTGGCGACCCTCACCTTCCCCCATCTCTTTTGAGGCATTGGGGCTTCACCCCTCTGGGCCACTCAGGAAGTGTGTCCCCTTTCAGAGACTCCTTGAATAATAACCACAATATTTCTAGGATGTTATTGTTTTGGTTGTTCTCACTAGAGCAAGAAATCTGAGGCCCTGAGACACCCTACAGCCTGCCCAGGGCCACAGAGCTTATCTCGGCACAGGCAGGAGGTGCCCCACGTCTGCCTGCCGAGGAGGCTGTTTCTGCGCAGTCTCCTTGAGCGGGATGCTCTTCCCGGATCTGTCTTCAAGGCTGCTTGGTGCACTCTCCTACCTACACCCTGTCTCCCTTTCTGCTAGCGGCAAACTTCTTCAAGAGTTCATTCAAGCCCCCCACCCCCTCAAAGCCTTCCTTGGACCTCCCCAACCTAGTCCTGGGCTAGGAGGCTTCCTCCGCTTGTAATCACTGTCTTGCTTACCTTGCCCAGAGGACTGTGGATACCTTGAGGATAGGGACTGAGGTTTGTTTATAACTGTATCCTCAGCACCCAGGACAGTGCCTGGAGAAGCTGGTCCTCAGGAAGTGTTGTTGACCGATTAAGCAAACACCTCATTTCCTAAGAAGGAGTCATAGGCAACAAGGCCACTGCGACATTAGGTACAGTCCCAGCAGTAGGTGCTGCCCACTTTGCTTTTGAGTGTTCAGAACCAAGATGGTTCTTGCTGGAAGGGCTCCCGAGAGAAGCAATAACGGCCTTGTGGGTTGGGCTGCAGCAGAGAAATGGACTAAACCTCTCCCAGCCTTTATGGCCCAAACCCCATCCTCCCTCCCCAACTGACTGCTGCTCCAGGCAGGATGGATGGAGCATGTGCGGTGCCTCCCCCGCAGTGAGTGTCCCAGGGGAACCCGGCATCAGGGATTTCCTGGCAAGGAGATGGAAAGATAAAATAATTGCAAGGTACAGCTCAGAGCAGGCATGACAGCAGAGAGAAGAAAGCAGAACAGTGGGGGACGGGGAGACCCAGGCACAGGAAATGCTTCGAAGGGGGAAGAGGCAGGTTGGAACTGACAAGACAGAGGGGCAGGGTGTGGAATAGCAAAGCTTCCCCTCCAAGCACCGCCTGATTCCTTTTAGCCCCTTGCGGCTCCTTGGAGGCCTGGAGCACCCCCAAACCAGGCTGTAGCTCCCACACCCCAGCCTACCCCTTGTCCTCTCCCCTGAAGTGGGGTCTGCTTCCTCCAGACCCCAGTCTGGTGGTGACCCCACTGGTCCCACCCATGGCCCTCAGTGAGGCTGCCCCTCTGCCACCAACCTGCACTTGATCTGATTTGGCATGCAGGGGAGAGTGCTGGCTGCTGTGCCCGATTCTGGAGTTTTCAAAGCAAGAAGAATTAATTAGTTCTGTGGGCCACAGTCAGCAGATCCCACACCTGGAACCAAGGCTAAGACACACAGTTTTAAAGTTCTTAGCAGAATCCCCTCTTGGGGCTTAGGTGGAGCAGCTGCCTCCTTGACCTGCCTTGCTGTGCCCTGGAGTGGGACTCCAGGCCACAACTCAACTTGCTTTGAGAGTTCCTTTCCTTCCTGGCAACCACGGTCCTGGATTAGCCCTGGGTCTCCTAGATTCAGGCAGGAGTCATTGAACACCGCGGGCTCAGCACTCAGATGGCGGGGATTCCTGTTTGGGCTTCTCCATACACAAAGTCCTTCAATGGACCCTGCAAGCCTGCTTCCTCCTTCTGAGGTTATACAGAACACCTGTCCCTAGAAGGTGTCCATCAGTGTTGGTGCCCTCTCCCTGGCTTGGTCCCTCTGCAGGAGGGGCACCAGGTGCACCAGGTGAGGGTGCCCTGTGCCGCCACCTGGTGTCTGACGCCCTCATTGCACTGCTGTTGCCAGTCCCGCTCCACAGGCTGCTCAACTGGCCCAAGGAAAGAGAAAATAGGCCAAGGGGCACCAGGCTGTGGCAGGTGGGGACTAGGGTGGAGACAGGAGTGAAAGCTGTTTGGAAAGTGGGCGCGGTTTAGGTAGGTAGGGCAGGGCTAGAGGAGAGGAAGAGAGAAGAGGGCGGGATGGGGAAGAGAACAGGTACCATGGGGTTCAAGGGCAGGGTTATGACGTGGAAGGGTGGTGCCTGGGAACCCAGAGTGATTGCAGAGCTACCCTTGGCCGGCTCTTGGACAAGCGTCTGGAGTTGAGGGATGCCTTCTCCAGTGATTGAACCCCTCTTGCCACCATTCCCTATGGCCAAAGGCTGGTGGCCCACCAGGTGGGAGGCTGGGGGCCTCTCTAAGCCTCTGAGTTTGCCATGCGGGGAACACGTGTGCCTATTTGTATGAATATGAATTGTGACTACTTTGGAAAAGCGCCCCCTAGCAAGTAATTTTTGAGCAGGATTCTTCCCATTGTGCCCCATTTCCTCTACACTGAGTAGAGACAGGAGTAGTGTGGGCTGGAGGTTGGCCAGACCTAGGGTCAAATCCCAGCTCTGCCATTCCCTGGCTGTGTGACCATGGGCAATTCACTTAACCTCTCTGACCCCCGCTGCCTCATGGAGAAATAGCAATCAAACTTCCGTGCTAGGGTGTTTTGAGGAGTGAGAGACTGCATATGAGCCTCAGATTTGTTTTTATCCCCAGCTCAGCTCACTCCTCTTCCCAGTCCCCACCCCCACACAGACCTTTTCCTGGAGTCTTGGGGGTGGAGGAAGCAGAAGCAGCCAAGCTTGAGGTGGGGGCCTACAGCCGCTGACACAATTTCTTCTGAACCCCAAAGGGGAAGGCTGAGGACAAAGGCGCCAGGGTAGATGTTCCTACTTCTAAAAGCCTGAAGCCCCTAACCAGTTCCATTCTGCCCCTGGAGTCCTCATCCAAGGCCTGCTGCCCCTACCAGCCACTCCCCACCCCAGCCTCCTTCAGTTTCTCCACCCTCTACCCCCACCCGCTACGTATCCCAGAGCAGCATCAAATAACCACCCAGACAAGCAGCATGAGGTTAGCAGTCTTGATATTATTATTAAGATCCAGCGGCAGCTGCTTTTCCACCTCAAAACCCTTTTAATGAGACACAACAGTTTCCATCATTGATAAAGATTTTACATCGTTGGGGGGAGAGGTCACAGTTCTCTCCCCGACTCCCCCAAAATACCCACTTTGACTCTACTATTAATATTTCCACATCACTATCCAGAGGACCCCCTCCAGGCACTGCCCTTTTCCAGAGAAACCCTCCAGGCCACAGAGAGGGCTGCTGGCGAGGAAGCAGGTGAGTCTTTTTGTTTTCACCAGGCTGGTCCCTGCAGATCTCTACAGAGCAACCCAAAAGCATAGTAAGTTCACCCCAAATTCCTCGGTCCCTGCTGGGAAGAGGAGGCCAGGGGAGGGGGAACCCAGAAAGAAACAGGCATGCTAAGACTCAACCTAAGCGACTCTCCAGTACTCCAGTGCTGCTGGGCTGTGCAAGTGGTGGTGGTGGTGGTGGGTGGGGGTGGGAGGGTGCTGGAAGGATGGGGGTGGGTAGGAGTCCAGCTCTCTGGCTTCACCTTGACCCAGAATCCTCTAACCACTAGAAGAATAAAAGATCCCAGAACCCCCTGCCCATATCCTCCAACCTCATTAGGGAATAGACAGCTACAGAATTCTACAAAAATATAAAAGCTTAGTCTGCAGATCCAGGTGACAGAACTCTAGGAATTTTGTATAGCTTTGCTTTTTTTTTCAATCTTAAATGGCAGCTCCTACAAGCGCTCCCTCTCCCCACCCAAGGAGGCCAGAGGAAAAAGTCTGACATTATTGCACACCCTAAAAGGAGAAAACCAAGCATTGGCTTCAAGGACTGGTATCAGTTCTCTCCAAAAGAGCAATGAGGAAAGCTCTCACCCAGCTTAGAAAACACAAGGCTGGACAGCGCCTCCAGGTCCACTCGCCCGGCAGCCTGGTGCTCCCAGTTCCCAGCTGACCAGGTCAGACAGTGCGTGAACGAGCATTGCCAGTGAGGTTTCAAGAACCCAATCCACTCCTGGGGTTTGAAGGCCTTGGGGGCGAGGGGATAGGGCTGTTCAAGGGAGTGGGGTTGGGACAGATGTTTGGGAGTGGCTAGGTGACAGGCTGCCTGGACCCATGGTCGCCACCTCTTGGCACCAAGATTTCAGACAAGAGAATATTGTCTGCAGTAGCACCAGACAGGTGGCCTGGGCCACGCCACTCCCCCTCTTCCCGCCTGTCTGTCCCTGACCACCTTCAAACCTCCCTTCTCCACGGGCTCCCCCTGGGCAGGCAGCAGCAGCAGTGCATGTAAACATCTTGAGCGCTCGCTCATCACCACCCAGGGGGCCAGCTCCCCACTCAGCAGCCTGCAGCCTGGCCTCCGACCCTACCACCTCCACCAGAAGGTTGCCTCTGGACGCCCAGCCCTGGACCCTCATCCTCAGGAAGGGCAGCCCAGTCCATTTACACAGCTTAATTCCATTGCGGGCAGGTGGATGAGGTCCCCATCGGGCAGTGCCTGTAATGCCAGTCAGCTAAGCCCACCCCCAAGGGCAGGAGGCTGAAGTCCAGGCAGCTCAGGTCACGCATCCAGCCAGAAGTGTGGCAAATCTGTGCTGAAGCTTCAGGAAGGAAAACCCAGAAACACTTCCCCCCTCCCCCACCAACCCACAGATCCAGATCTGCAGCCTCTGAGGCAACCTCCCCCAGCCTCAGTCGGCCCCATTAACCAAAACAGCTTCATTATGCCAATTTCCAGCTTTCAATGTGCGGCTGATAGCTGTCAGCAGAAATAAGAGTTAATCTGGAATTACTCCCATTCACTGAGCTGCCTAGCTAGAGGAAGCAGTAAAGCTTTGATAGCAGCAGAGGAGACCCTGCCTCCCCAGCCTGCACCAGGCGGAGGGGCTTCTCCTCTCCTTCACAGCTGGGGAGGGCGGGCTAGAGGTGCAGCCTTCCAGAGCAAAGGGTTCAGGTTCTCTCACTCTCAGACACGCACACACTCACACTCATATACACACACACTCATATACACAAACACATACACACTCATACACAAAGAGGCAGCCCTGAAGCTTCCCTCCCCACCGCCCACTCCCCATCTCCAGGATCTCTCTCTCATCAGTGCCATCTGGACGTGCCTAACTCTCCATCCCTTTTGCTTTTACTCTGGACCGTGATTAGCTTTTTATTTAGGAAAATTACTTTATTTTATATATATATATATAGATATGTATGTATGTATATATAAAAAGATTCCATTTCATTTGTAAAATCTCATTTTTTCTTTTTCTTTTTTTTTCCCTACAGAAAATGATGACGAGGTTAAAGGAGAAAATAAGTTACATTACAGTTTCCAAAATGGTTCTCGCTCTCCGCTGAAGATGGGCCACCGTTGGGGCTGCAATGCGCTCGCGGTCCCAGCTTGTGCTTTGCAAGAAGAGGGATTATAACTAGACTGTTATTTTAGGTTAAAATAGCCAAGAGACAGACGCCTTCGCCTCAAAAATATTCTGAGACACATAAAAGTAGAAGGAAACAAGTCTCTTCAGTCACAAAATGTCGTACATCCCGCATATACTAGATTCAATTAATTTAATAAAATAGAATATACATAGAGATTCTGCACAGACGTATTGCTTTCTCCCAACAGCTCCTGGTGTTGGGAACCTCAGCTGCACCGGGCCTCTCCTTCTGCCTGGAGCCAGAGTTGCCAGGGCTGCTGCTTTTAACTCTCTTTGGAAGTTCTGCTTGCAGGTACCCAGAGCCACTGAGGCAGGGAGGAGCGCCTCCGCCTCCTTGGTGTCTATATGGAACTTTTGTCAGGAATATAGCCCAGGAGGAGGAGCTAGGACTTGGCACCCAGTGGAGAAAGGTGAGTGGGAAAGTGGGGCAGGACTCAGGGGTCCAGGTCTGCCGGGTCAGAGGATAAACCGGAGAGACTCAGCACATCTTTCTTTGGGGAGGGCGAGGCAGCCATGCTGTCAGGGGGGCCGGAGGCCAAGGGATCCTTGGAGTCGCTGGATGGAGCCCTCCTCCGGAGGCAGACGCCAGGGCTGGGCGGGGGCCGAGGGCCTTGGCTCTCGGGGGGGTCTATGGAGATACTGGGCGGGCTGAGTTTTTTCTTGGGTCGGCTCCCAGGCCCCCCAAGAGGCTGGCCCCCAAGGTTAGAGGGGTCTGTGCCCAGGTGGGGTTGGGAGCCACTGTCCAGGCAGCTGACGGCGATAGAGTGTCTCCTCTGCTCATCCAGCCAGGACGTGGGCCGGCGCTGGCAGCTCTGGGCCTCCACGCTGTAGCACTTCTTCAGGTCCCGTGGGGATGGGGGCTCCTCCTGGCCGCCAGGGGGCAGGAGGTCTCCTGAAATCCAGCTCAGCTCCGTGTCCAACTCTAAGCTGCTTCTGGTCTCTGGAGGGCCCTTGTCCCAGTTGGGTTGTGGGCCTGGGCAAGGGGCTCGCGGGGGCATGTGCTTGGAGATGTTGCTGTGGCTGCGGGAGTGCTGCTGCGCCTGGGTGCTCGACTGGCCCCAGAAAGAGTAGGCCCGGGCCAGGGGCAGGGAGGGCCCACTCACCTCTGCCAGCAGGTCTTCCCGGCTGCCCAGGCCCTGAACGTCCAAGGAGTCAGTCCTTATTGCTGCCTATATGGGGGGCGGGGAGGGCTCAGCCCAGCAGTCTCCTCTCCAGCATGGACTAGCCCTCCTGTCAAGCTGGCTGTGCCCCCCGCCCACCACCACCACGCACTGCAGGACCACCCTACACAGAGGTCCTGGTAGCCGCTCTTACTTGGAGATAGGGGTCATTGCAGCCTGACCTCTGTGGTCCACTATGTCTCCTCTCCCCCCACTAAACCCCGTCTTCCCTCCCCCATGCTCTGGTCTCCCCTCAGCCTGCAAGAATCGCTGTCTCTGCAGCCCCTGCCTCCTGGGCTATGAGAGAGAAGCCAGGCCATCTCTGCTTACTGAGCTGGCTCCTTCACGCCTCCCTGCCTCTGCGTAGACTTCCCCTTTGGCTCTGTATACCCTTCCAGATTGGCAAGAATCCCTCGATTTTACAGACTCAGGTTCTCTGTGACACAGGGTGTGACAGTCTCCATCCCCAAGTAAAACCGACCCCTTCCTCTTCTGTGTCCCTGCTGCCCCCCACACGTGGGTGTCTGGCGGCTGTGAGCTGAGGCTACAATGATCTGATGGCAGGTATGTCTCCACTATTAGACTGTGAGCTTCAGGCGGCAGGGGCTGTGTCCCCGGTGCCTGGCACACAGAGGCTGCTTAGTGACTATTTACAGAATGAATAAGGACTGTGCCTGCTGCCCCAAGCATATGAGATTGAGATTCTCATGTGTCCATGCTCATGCCTTAGGACACACACACGGCATGGGCTGTGGCCTTATGCAGGTGGGCTCTGGGGCCGGGCGTGGTGGCTCACGCCTGTAATCCCAGCACTTTGGGAGGCCAAGGCGGGCAGATCACTTGAGGTTGGGAGTTCGAGACCAGCCTGACCAGCATGGAGAAACCCCGTCTCTACTAAAAACACAAAATTATCCAGGCATGGTGGTGCATGCCTGTAATCCCAGCTACTCGGGAGGCTGACGCAGGAGAATCGCCTGAACCCAGGAGACGGAGGTTGCAGGGAGCCAAGATCGTGCCATTGCACTCCAGCCTGAGCAACAAAAGCAAAACTCAAAAATACAAAACAAAACAAAACAAAACAAAAGAATGTGGGCTCCGGAAGGTGGGCCCCAGACTTGGCCAAAAGTGAAGACACTTAAAACCTGCCTTGTGCCCCACAGCTCAGCCCAAAGTGTGGAGAAGAATTGGGAGGCAGCTCTGGTTGGTGAGGAAGGAAAGCCCAGAGACTTGGGTTCTACCTCCGACCAGATAGGCGTGACCCTGGGCAAGCACTACCCCTTCTGGTCTCCAGGTCTCCTCAGTGGAACAAGGAACCAGGTGCAAATTTCAAGAAGGCACACACCGCTTCTGCTTTGCCCAGTACTGTGTCCCTGGTATCTGCAACTGAGCCTGGCACATCACTGGCACACAATAAATGTTTGCTGGAAGAATGAAAGTGTCAACTCGGGTCATCACCAGCAGCAGAGGGTCCAGCCCCAGGCCTGTGCCTGCCTTTCCACACCTGCTCACCTGGCGCCTGAGTGGCCTTTGAGCCAAAGGGGAGCGTCCTGGTGGGGGCAGTTTGGGGATGGTGCCCCAGGTTGGGGTGCTGTAGGGCTGAAGCAGATGAGGTGCATCTTTGGGAAGCTGCAGGATGTAGCTGGTGTCTGCTGGCTGGGAGTGAACGGACAAGACGGAGCCTGTGGAGGGAGGGAAGCAGGAGAGGGGTGGGGGGAGAGAATGGAGCTGGAGGGTTCAAGGGAGCAGGCGCCCTCCTGAGCCCTCCCTTCCACTCTCTGCCCCTCATCAGGGCCTCTACCCTTACCCCCTGGACTGAAAGCCATTCCCCCAGGCTGGAGGCTCCCCTAAGGTCAGAGAGACCACTTTGGCTGCCTCAGTTCCCCATCCCCTCAGATCAGGACTGGCTTAGGCCAGGATGGAATCTCCCGTGTGAGCCAAATTGGCCTGCTCCAGCCCTGGTACCTGACTGAGCTTTGGGGAGCCCCCAGCCCCTCTGTCCCAGGGGCCCCTCGGCAATGCTCCCATGCCGACACATGTAGCTGTCATTGGGCAGAGAGTGCGTTCGGCTGACCCCAGACTTCCGCACGGTCAGTAAGTCTGGTCCTGGCAGCTCCGTGGGGTGGGGCTGTACCTGCAAAAGGAACAGGGGAGGGAGGTGGAGGAAGAGGGTATGTCTGGCTTTGGTAACTGAGGCAGAGCTGATAATAGAAAGCAGCCGCGCCCCCCTGCCCAGCCCTCACCCCCGTACCCTCCCAGGACAAGGTAGAGATGGGCATGAGCGTGGCTGGGGAGAAGGGCAGACACATGGATGAGGCCTCCACACGCGGGGAGGAAGCAGGTAGGAGGGGGTCTGGGCAGCCGGGAGAGTCTGCAGGCCCTGCGTCCCACCCCCTGCAAAACTGTACACATTGCATCACCTTTAAGCTCCCACTGTGGTGGTGGAGGGGTGAGGAGGTGTCCAGAGAAGGGAGAGCAGCCCCCAGCCCCCAGCCCTGCAGGTGGCTCACGAGCTCATTCTAAAGGCTCCATTTCAAGGCTCTGAAGGGAGTTCTGGTGTCCACAGGGACGGGCTGGAGCCCTGACCCAGAGCAGCTCAGGGGAGGATTAAAAGCTAACAGCAGGCCAGGCACAGTGGCTGGTGGCTCATGCCTGTAATCCCAGCACTTTGGGAGGTCAAGATGGGCAGATCGCTTGAGCTCAGAAGTTTGAGACCAGCCTGGGCAACATGGCAAAACCCCATTTCCAAAAAAAAAAAAAAAAAAAAAAAATAGCTGGATATGGTGACGTGGCACCCGTAATCCCAGCTACTCTGGAGGCTGACGTGGGAGGATTGCTTGAGCCCGGGAGGTCAAAGCTGCAGTAAGCTGGGATCTTATCTCTGCACTCCAGCCTAGGCAACAGAGCGAGACCCTGTCTCAAAAAAAAAAAAAAAAAAAAAAAGCCAACAGCAGCCAGCAGCCCCCACAACCCTGCGCTGTCAGGGGAGGTGATGGGGAGAGGACCCTCCCAAGGAGCAGGGACCAGGCAGCTCAGGAGAGCTTGCAGGTTGCAGGCTGTTCATCCGATTCTTACAGCAGCCCCAGGTCCCAGCATAGGGCGTGGGTTGGGTTCAGGTGGGTTGAATGGCAGATGACCACCAGAGGCGTATCACAGCTGGCTCCCTGACCTCCACTTTAACCAATGACTCTGGCAGGTGGGGGTGGAGGCCACATTCAGCTGCTCCCTTAGTGGACAGACTCGGGGTGGGAGTGGGGTTGTTGCTCTGTTTCAGAGAAGGGAGGTACTCAGCCTTGGACTCCAGCATGAGGGAGCCTAGGTTTGTTCTCAGGAGGTTTCTCCATCATCCTGTGGTCCCCTTCCCCCTGAACCCTTCGCCCCTTGTTCTCAGGGAGGCTGTAGGAGTCCTGTCCCCATGCAGGCCCAGCCAGTTAAATAGCCCCAGCAGGCCTGAGGATGGCTAAGTTGGAGGACAATCTTATTTTGCTTCCCCTCTCAGCCCCAGGCTCCACTCTGCCAGCCACCCAAGACCCCTAGGGACACCCCAGCTGGTCCAGTCCCTCAGCTGGGCCCTCCTCCGACAACAGGAGGGGAACGGTCGGTTGGTCGGGAGGAGGGGGCTGCTCGCAGTCAGAAGGGACTGGAGCTGGAGAAGGGAAAGGGTAGGGAGGTTGTCAGAGCACAGAGAAGCCCCTCCCACCCCACTGAGTTTGGTGAAGACACAGGGACACACAGGGACAGTGACGGAGGAGACAGGAACAGCGCCCCAGGTGAAGAAGGGCATGGCAGTGGTGGCAGAGATGCGGCTCTCACCCACCACGTGGTGTGAAGGTCTCATATTGTGGGGGTGGGGTGGGGAGGAGGCGGGCAGGGACAGGGAGGGCTGGCTTGCACAGGGCTCCAAATGCATAGACTGACTCTGATGACACCTGTTCTGGGCCGTGTCACTCCTGGATTCACTTTTTCATAATGGCTGCCCCTATAGCCTTCAGGGCAAGACCCCAATTTAATCTTCTCTAATCTCTTTGTCCCCTCTTCAGGTGCCCTACCGAGGGCCTGACAGTTGATGCCTCTGGGTGGAACCTGGCAGCAAACTGAGAGGAGGCAGCCAGGACCCTCGCTGGGCCGATCTGGAGCCCTGCAGCCAGCCCAGCCCCGGGGGTGGCCGGGAGCAGTGAGGGCAGTGTGTATGTACATTGCTCTCCGGGGCACTAAGTAAGAGTGTGTGCATGTCATCAGGCAAAGAGTCATCCGTCAGAGCTAGAGAGCAGGACGGTTCAGACACAATCTCTGACGTCAGAGACAGAGCCTCCATCTCAGCTAGAGGGATCTAGACAGGGAGAGAGATGATCAGGCATGAGAAACCAGGACAGCGCACACGCGCGTGCACACACACGCGCTCTCTCTCAGTCCCCACTTCCCCCTTTTCACGAAGCACGGGGCGGGGTGGGGGGAAGGCATCCCTTCTCTCTCCCCACCCTCTCCCCAAACAAGCTGACAATGCCTCCCCGCACCCACTTCAACCCCCTGCTCTGATCAGAGAGGCTGCGGCAGGCACTGAAGAGCCAGAGCAAACACTGACAAAGCGAGGAGATACAGAAACACAGAAACGCATTCTAAAGATACCCCAGGAGCCTTCCCAGCCCCTCCCACACCACCACCACCCAGGGAGGGAGCGGGAGGACCGAGGGCTTTCGACTCTCAAAAAGATAATATCCAAAAAAAAAAAAAAAAATGAAGAAAGGCCAGCAAAGCACTGTCTCTCCTATCGGCACAGACAGAGCGGCATGGGGGGCGCCGGGGACAATGCCGCCAATCTGATGGCTGTTTTCTGCCTATTCTCTCGGCTTCCAACAGCCTGGCAGGACTTGGCCTGCCCCCAGATTCTGGCTTCTCCCCTCGTGGGCCCTCCTCCGCTTGCCTGCAGCCTGCCCGCCCTCTCCAACTTGGGCTCTGGGAGGTGCTCTCATCCCATTGGCCTGAAGTGGGCACACTCCAGTGGGCTGCCACACCATCTGGCTGGCTCACCTGGGACCCAGGGGGTGCCTCAGTGCCCACAGGATGCTAGGGGACAGTTGGGCCATCCCTCCCGGAGCCCCATCACCTTCCCATCATGTCCTCTTCTCCCACAACCTTTCCCTGTGAGCTTCTTTCAGGAAGGGGAGGCCTCGGAAAGGGACTCACTTTCCCACGATCATTCTAGGTCATTGCCAGATCCCAACAAGAGGCAAGATCCCTTCCCACGTGAGGATCACTGTCCATTTTTTTTGGATCAGGCTAAAGGCTTCCTAAGAACCTGCCTGCCCGCCACCCAAAAGGGCCTCTGGAGGACTCAGCTTTTCTATCTCCAACTGACACCTGTCTCCACTCCGGGTCTGCAGCTTCTCACCTAGGTGGAGGGAGGGTGGGGCCCTCTGTCACGTGGTAGTGAGTGGTGGTGGGGGATCAAGGGGAGGAGAGGAGGGCAGGAGCAGCCCAGAAAGCAGAAGACCTGGAATTAGATGAGACTGGGGGAGAGGGCCCTGTGGTGCTGTGGGAAGGGGCTGGGCTTGGGCAGGAAAGCAAGTCCTATTTCACACCAAGTTCTCAAAATCCACTCCCAGCCGGAGCTTTCTCTCTCTCCCAGGACAGAAATCAGTGGCTCCTGACAGCACTCGCCACGCCCAGTGGGCTCCACGGCTCAAAAAGCCACCAAACCGAGGACTGGCAAGTGTGTGCTGGACACGAGCGGATAGACAGACTGCAGCTTGGCAGCGGGCTCCCTGGCCACCTACACTGTCTCCGGAAGCCCTCCTCCCTGGATCTACCTCCTTCCCTCCACCCCCTAAGGTCCCACTGCTAACTTATCTTCTGCCGCATCCCCCCTTTTCTCTTCCAGATTCTTACAAATCCCCTCTCCCCTCCCCAAGCTCCTCCTCCACACATCCTTCTCATCAGAGGGGCAATCTCAGTAGCCCTGCCTTCCAGCTCTTTTCTGGAGGTGATCTCAGCCTAGAAGAAGCCCCGACTGTCTCTTGCACTCAACTGAGGCCCCGAGGCTGCACTTTCTACAGATACCCAGTGGGCAGGGAACACCCTCAGCTTCCCCAGAAGCATGGCACAGCATGGCACAGCCCGGCGCGGTCAGGGGAGCGGGCACAGCACAGGGGCACAGTAACCTGTGGGTCGGAGCCGCCCAGGCTGGGGGCAGAAGGGAAGGCAGAGGGCTGGCCACCTGGGCCTGCCAGCTCGTCCATCAGCTTCAGCTCCCACTCCAGGGAGCCCTGGATCAGCAGGGATATGGTGTCAAACAGCTGCCCGTCCTGGGGAGCCAGCCCATAAGGGGAGCCGGAGAGGCAGGGGAGCAAGGGTCAGAGGGCAGTGATGGGAAGTGTTGTGGAAGAAGATTGACAAGAGACACAGAGGGAGAAAGAGGTGAAACCCAGACAACACACATGCACATGCGCGCATACACACACACAGCAACAAAGAGATAGAGGAGGGGGTGGGGAAGAGGGAAGGTGGGAGGAGGAAGGAAAGATGGGAGATAGAAGATGAGTAGAGCCCACGTTGGTGGGGAGAAAGAGAGAGAGGTAAAGAGAAGATAAAAGGATGGAGAGATGGAAGAGAATCAGGCAGGTTAAAAGGTGGGTAGGAAAGAGATTTGGCAGTTGGGCAAGGGTAAGAAAGAAACAGGAAGGAAACAGAAAACTTAGCCTTGAACCTATGAGTCAGGAAGGGAAGGCCAGACGAGGCTGGAGGAGCAGGGCATGGCTAAGCTGGCCTGTCTGCCCGGGTAGCCCTGTGGGGTGAGTGTGGGCAGCCATCCCTGGGGAGGGGCGGTGACTGCTCGCTCAGTATCCAGGAGGGAGGGCAGGAGGCTCCAGGAGGAGCCCTAGGGTTTGTGTGCTGCCGGCTTGGCTCCCGCCCGCCACCCTCCATACCCTTCTGCCCCAGCTCCTCTCATGGCCAGGGTGGGTGTCTGCTCACCGTGGGGTGCTCCAGGGAAAAGTGGGAGGCTGATCTCGCATGGGCCGCTGGGTGCAGGGCCCCAGGCTTGGGGCTGTCGGGGCTGTCGGGGCCCTCGACCCCAGGCCAGAGGAAGGGGCTGCCCAGAGGCGAGTGGGGCTGGGGGCTGAGGGTCTTCATCTCTAGCTCCAGCTCAGCCTCCAGCTCAGCCTCCTCCTTGGCCTCCTTGTTGCTCTCCTCCAGGTGCTTCATCAGCACAGCGATCACCACGTTGACCAGCACAAACTGGGCCGTCAGCACGAAGGACACAAAGTAGATGGGCGAGATGACCGTGTTGTAGCAGGTGGACTCCTGGTCACAGTCCCGGAGGGTGTCCTGAGGTGGGAGGAATAGAGGGGTGAGGCTGGGGAGGACAGTGGTTGGAGCTGTTGTGGAAAATCAGGTCACTGGTGTCACAGAGCATTGGAGGAGGAGAAGGAAGGGAAGGAGGGAGTGTTTGGGGGGCAGAGGAGCATTAGCTGCTGCCTGGGGAAGTGTGAGTCAGAGCATGTTCCTGGGAGAGGAAGTTCCAGAGTGTTCTAGCACAGGGGAGAGAAGGTCACATGCTTTTATTTGTGGCCAATTCATCTTCCCAAGGAATCCTAGCTCAGGAAGTGGGGCTGCCTGCCTGGAGCCTAGGCCAACCCTGGGCCCTTACCTTCATAATGCCGTTCCAGTTGTCACCTGTGGAGACTCGGAAGAGGGTTAGGAAGGCCATGCCAAAGTTCCGAAAGGTGGCATGCCGGCCCAGGCCCTCACAGGGGTGTGTCTCGTCACACTCTGGGGGAGGAGGGAAAGGGCGAGAGGCCCATGTTAGTCCAGGAGGCCCCTGGTCTCCAGTCCTGGCTCCTCCATCCTCCCCTACTCCAACTCACCCAGGTCTCCAAAGAGCTCCACGCCCAGAGCTGCAAAGATGAAAAACAACAACATGAAGAGAAGTCCCAGGTTCCCCACCTGGAAAAGAGAAGAAGAAATAGAAACGATGCCGCTGGGTCTCCCAGTCAGCTTCTCTGAGCCCCTGCCCTCTGGAAAGCACCTCCCCCTCCCCAGAGGCCCCCCACTTTCCGGCTACCTGGGGCAGGGCCTGCATCACCGTGTCCAGCAGCGCCCGCATGCCCACAGCCATCTTCAGCAGCTTCAGCACTGCAGAACAGGACAACGTCATGAGCTGGCCCCTTTGGGTCCCTGGCCAGACAGCTGGCAGAGTCAGGGCCAGGGTTGGGCTGGGGCTGCTGGGATGGCCGTCCCCGGGCCAGCCAGGTTGCATCCCCACCCTCAGCCCTGTCCCCAGCCTCCCTTGGCAGAGGCTGGGAGAAAGACCCCTGGGAACCCACAGCCACCCAGGCCTTGGCGAGCCACAAAGCCGACCCTTGCTCTGTCTCCCTAGGCTGGTCACCCTGGGAGGGCAGGTGCGTGGGCTGGGCACCAACCTCGGGCAATGCGCAGTACCCTCATGATGCGGATGATGGTGGGGTTGATGGGCAGTGAGGCGTTGACCTCGATTTCCTCCAGCGTGATGCCCATGATGGACAGCAGCACAATGGCCAGGTCCAGCTGGTTCCACCTGGAAAGCCCAGAACACAGCTCCCTGAGTGGGGGGAGGGGTTTCTGGAGGAGGGGGCAGTTGTGGCACGGAAACACAGGGCTGGAAAGGAAGGCAGACATCAGCGGGTCCAGCCTCCCATCCCACAGAGAAGAGGCGTGGCTTATCTAAGGCCACACAGACAACTGGTGGCATGAGTAGGACTAGGACTTTAGCTCAAAAGCCTCTGCTTTTCATTTGTATTCATTTTTTTTTAATTTAGCACTTACATGGTGTTTACTATGCGCCAGGCACTTTTAAGGGCTTTACAAATAGGAACTCACACCTGCAGTCCCAGCACTTTGGGAGGCTGAGGTGGGAGGATCACTTGAGCTCAGGAGTTCGAGAACAGCTGAGACCCTGTCTCGACTAAAAATAAAAATAAAAAACAATCAGCTGGGTGTGGCAGTGGGTGCCTGTAGTCCCAGCTACTTGGGAGACCAAGGTGAAAGGACAGCTTGAGCTCAGGAGGTCAAGGCTGCTGTGAGCCATGACTGAATTGCTACACTCCAGCCTGGGCATCAGAGCAAGACTCTGTCTCCAAAAACAAACAAACAAACAGACACCAACCTCAAAACCAAATAGGAATTCATAATCTCACAGCTCTATGATGTGGATACTATTATTTTCTCTCATTTTACAAATGAGGAAACTGAGGCACAGAGAGGTTAAGTAACTTACCCAAGGCCACCAGCTACTAAGCAGTGAGACCAGGATTCAAATCCGGTTCAGGCACTCTGGCTCCAGGCTCTGTGCTCTTAAGTCCCAGGCTAGGTCACACTGATTTCTAGCTGCCAGCATCCCCCAGGCCCTGTCTTGTCAAATTCTTTCCATGCCTTCCCATCTCCTGGTCCTGGATGGTCCCTAGTCCCCTATATCAGCCACAGGGTGGGGGCTGAACCTCAGGAATTAAGAAAGGTCTTTAGACACTAGGTCTTCCTGGGTATTTCCCCAAGAGACTCATCCCTTTCTATCTCTATGCAAGTCCCCGAGACCCCCCGCCCTTCTCCGTTACCTGTCCTGGAAGAACCGACGGAAACCAAAGGCCACAAGTTTGAAAACTGACTCCAAAACAAAGATGACAGTGAAGATGTAGTTGCAGATCTTCAGAGCTTCATCCAGAATCTGGCAGGGATGGGGGCAAGATGCAGGGTCCCTTAAGGCCCAGGACCCAGCCCCTCCATCATACTGCCCAAGTCTCAGAGGCAGAGGGACTCTAAGGAGACCTGTCTTCTCTGTTCCCGCCATGATGGCTGGCCATTAGCCACCACCCCAGAATGGACTAGGGTACTTGTTCACATGAATGAATCAACCTTATGCTAAAGGATCTTTCTCCTTGGGAAATGGTGAGGAGATCACATGAGAATGTGCTAGATGACACAGTATGCCAGGACTGGAAGGGGCCTTGTGCATTACAAATTCAACCCTCTCATTGGACAGATGGGGAAACTGAGGGCTGGAAGACAGCCAAGGGAGGCTGACTGGAGAAGTGGCAAGGTCATAGGTGAGCTGTGGAGCTGGACATTCACTAGAATCTCAACTCCAGAAGGGCAGGCATCCATCTGCCTTCTTTACCCTCAAAGATCCAGAGCGCAGCTCATAGTAGACACTCAACATTTGCTGGGTGAAGAAACCAGGTCCTCCACTCCCTTTCTGTGTGACCTTGGCCACATCAACTAACATCTCTGAGCCTCAGTGTCCTCATCTATAAAACAAAGATGATAGCCACCTCCAAGGGGCACAAGAGGAACCCATGTAACGTGCCCAGCACTTGCTTGGCACAGAGATACCCTGGCTCAGGCTGCGTTAACCCTGCCCAGAGGTTCCACAGCTGGAGGTGGGGGGGCCAGATGGCTGGTCCACTCGCTCCTACCTGGGGCTGCTGGTAGTGCTCCATGGCCATGGTGACCACGTTCAACCCGATGACACCTGTGATGAAGAGATCCAGGTAGTGGCTGGTGCACAAGTGGTGGACGAGGAGCCGGAAGCGGGAGTAGTCGGAGTAGTAAGGTTTGCACTGGGCTTCTGACGGGGCGGGGGGAAGAGCAGAGCAAGCATCAGGCTCCTGCGCCCTGCACCCCTCCACCCCCAGTCCCTCATAGCCACCAGCCTCTAACGCCAGAGCTGAAACATTCCAGTCATCACCATCCTCGCCCTCCCCACGCTGCCCCTTGGTGGGGGCAGCCGTCTGGGCGTGTCCCCCTCCAAGCATCTGTTGTACTGGCTGCAGTTGAGGGCAGGATGGATCAGGACATGCAGAGCCCCCCACCTACATTAGACGCCAGGTGAGCCCCCTCCCCTAGGCAGCCTCCAAAATCCACCAGCCCCTCATAACACCCTCGACTCAGTATTCCGCAGCAAGGCCAGATCGATACGATGAAAAACAACTGGTCAGGCTCAGAGGATGCTCCATCAACAGGGAGGCAAAGGCTTTTACTCCTTCACCAAGCTCAGCCCCTCGGGGGAGCAGAGGAGATTACACAGAGCTGGGATTTGGAGATAAAACCGGAGATTGGAAATTGGACATCTTCTTGGCTGGCTGCACTGACCCACCCAGCGGGCCTCCAGAGGGCAGGGCCTGGGTCTCTTGCACCCTCATGTCAGCGAGGGCAGAGGGGAGGCGTTGGGGCTCTGCTCCATCCCAGACTCAAGCTGGGAGGGCCCCACCTGTTGGACTCACCCAGTTTCTAATGAGGCACTGCCCAGCCTGCTCCTGGGTGTTTGGGCAGCCTTAGACTGCAGGCCGGGCTGGAAGCACTGTCTGAGATCTGTCAGAGGCACAATATTTCTCTGGTAATTAGTGAACCACTTAGTTATGAAAATCACGGAGCCAGAAGGTTGGACTGCCAAGGAGGCAGAATAAATCTGGGGGCAGGAGATTTCAGGGGGCCCTCTTCCAGGTGCTGACAAAGAGCCAGGCCAAGTTGGGGCCCATGTTCTCGGGAGGAGGTTGGGACAGATTGGTCTCTCACGAAGCCATAAAGAAGGAAGAGGCTCCTCGTGGGGAGGTGTGCGGCAGCCTCAGGTCCCAGACAGCCCTTCCCCGTCTCAGGAGGTCTAGGAGGAAGCCAGCCAGTGAGGGCTGCAGCCTCTGAGGCCTGAGCCAGTGGGGAGCTGGCTCAGGGGCAGCAGGAAGCTTTGGGCCCAGGCCAGCTCAGATTAACTGTCCTTTCCCATGCATAGGACTATTGAACAGAGAGGTAAACTGAGGCAAGGAGCGGCCTGGGGTGGGCCCCCACCCGAGGCTGAAGGAAGAAGAGCACCCAGGTATTGCACATCCAGCCTCGTGGGCTGCCATGCTCCAGGCCCACCCGGCCACTCTCCAGCATCGGCCTTGAAGTGTGGATGACCACGGAGCAGACAGTCCCCGGCACTCTGCTGTGCCTTAGACATGCATGAGGCCATCTTCCTGTTTTCAGAGATTGGCCAGCCAACTGTGGCTCTGTTTGTTCAAGAACACAGCCCCAAGAGTGTGGGGCTGGAGAGCCTGGGGCAAGGGAGGACAGAAGGCTATGGGTCATCCACAACGCGATGGTAGAGGGTGGGCTGGGTGGGCCGGGCCTCTTCCTTCCTTCCTTCAGTACCACAAGAACCAGAGGGCGCTAGTCGCCCTGCGTTGCCTGAGCAGCCGGAACGCTTTCTCTGCATTAATCTCCATAAATGCCGAGAGCACCCGATCCCATTATGCTAAAATATGAATGGAGAATTAACTAAAATGTTTGAATACAATTAGGTTAGAAAAAGCGGCTCCTTATTAGCCCCATCATTAGCTGAGACAATGTAGAGGAGAGGCTGGAAGAGTTGCCCCCTCTCCCCGTCACCCCAGCCTGACTCTGTAGGCAGTTCCAGGCCAAACGGAGCGGCTATTCCCACCAGCTCTACCTTCTGGCCTTGCCCTAGGAGTCTGTGGGGTGGGTGGGCTTCAATTCAGCCGGGACCCTCCTCCAAGAGGTCCAGAAGGAAGGCGGGACAGGAGGACTGAGGCAGAGCATCTGCTTAGAGACAGATCCCGGCCCCTGAGGTCTGTACAAAGGCCCCTCCACCCTGGCCCCTACCCCAGACGGCAGTTGCTGAGGCTGCCAGAAATCCCCCATTAGAGCGCAGGTCCAAAGAGTACCAGGCCAATCTGATCAGCATCTCCTCGGGCAACCCCTTTGTTTTTCAGAGGGAGAGAATGAAGCCAGGCAAAAAGTGAGTCATTCAGCTAGCTACTAGGCATGACTGAGCTGGACCTGAACTTCCAGCCCGAGGCCCTCGCCAGTTGCCAGGTGGGTGCAGACACAGGGCTTTGAGGCTTTGGCCCAGAGGATGCCCCTGGCCTCCACAGTTAGGGCCTGGCGATGCCACCCCCCTTTGCTGCTCTCTGGACCTCGGCTCTGCAGGCAAGCACCTGGGTGTGGAAAAGAAATAGAAACCCCCTAGAAGGAGCCTTGGGCAAGCCTGCTGCTTTGAGAGCTCCAACCATAGCCCAGGAGGAGCCTGGACCTGTGGTCACTGAGGCATTGGTAGCTGTGGCACCACCTCCCTGCCTTCCACCAGGATGAGCTGCCTTAGGTGGAGAAAATACCAGAGTCAGACAGTGGGGGGAAGGGCACATCTAGGGCGGCCCAGGCCCCCATTTAGGGGCAGGGAGAAAGGAGGGGTGCAGAAGGAGGGCTGCAAGGCAACAGGCACAGTGAGTTAGTAAGAGTCACGGGGAGCCCAGGGCACGGCCAGGGTGGAGGGTTTGCAAAGGGGAGTGGCAATGAGTAGGCAGAAGACGGGGGTCACTCCCAAGGACACAGGCCCCCCACGGCAGAGGCCACACCTTCAGCTGCCGTGGCCAGGCCTGATCACTGGGTCCCGGCCTGGTGGAAGGAAAGAGGGTGAGTGAGTGGAGGTCGATGCCGCAGGTGGCCAAGGAGAGTGGAACTGGTGTTGGAGGCTTAGCGGTCCCATGGGGCAGCCTAATGACCCGAAGCCCCAGTCCCTCCCTCCATCTGGGAAGCCGGGGTGGACCCAGGCGTCTGGTCAGGCCCATTCCCCTGCTAATCACAGGGTCTGCTCTTCTGCCTTTCCCTAGGGTCTGGCTCTCCCCGTCCTGCTGGGAGCAGCACCAGGACAGGAGTGCTAGCAGTGAGGTGTGGTGCACGTGTTTGATTCCCAGCAGCCCTGGACTGCGTTTAACTCTGTCCCCATCCCCCTGGTGGGTAGACCAGTGCATCTGCACCGCTGTAGGAGAACCTCTGGGGTAAGGCCCAGGAATCTGTGTTTATGTTTTCCAGGCGATTCTTATGCACATGGAAGCTTAAAAAGCTCTGGCACAGGCCACGCAGAACTCCAGGTCCTGGGAAGTGGGATATGGGATGATCTGAGCCCTTATTGGGGGTCTCTGAGTCCTCATCAACAGCCAGGGAAGGTAACTGGTTTACACGCCTGTGTGTGCCACCCCAGGATACAGTGGGGTCTATCCACTCCAGGAGCACAGCAGAAGGTACCCGGAATGGGAGTGCAGTGCAAGGATCACGGGAGTGTTTAGCACTGAGTGGGCGAGTCACATCTTAGGGGCCGTGAGAGTCTGCATGTGTTGATTTCTGGGATAACATCCCAGGTGGAAAAGTCTCTGTGGGCCAGCCCTGTGTTAGGATGTTTTGGGGTGAGTGTGAAAGTGTGCAAACTTCAGTCTATAGGCCAAGTGAGCCCATAAGGGAAAAGCTGAAGGCCACTTCTTCCCTCCTTCCCCTCATCCCCTAACAAGCCACGAATTTGCAAGACAGCCTGATGCAGAGATGTGGGGACCCTGGCAATCCAGACACAAACCAGCTAAAGACTCCTGAGCCCCAGCGAGACAGTCTCTCAATGCCAAACGCCACTGCTTAGCCTCATGGGGCCATAGCGCAGATGGCCTCAGGGATAACGTACTGAGTGGAGGCTCAGGGGTTCTCTCTTGGGTGGGTCCCTGAGGCCCCACAGATCATGACGCCCAACATCCCCAGGGCAGCATCTGCCAGATTCTGGCTTCCGGGGGAGTGGGGAAAGTGGAGAAAGGTACAGCCAGTGGTTCCCAGCATGGGGGTCCTTATGTTCTCTCTCTCTCTCTCTTTTTTTTTTTTTTTTTGAAATGGAGTCTCGCTCTGTCACCCAGGCTGGAATGCAGTGGCGCGATCTGGGCTCACTGCAACCTCGGCCTCCTGGGTTGAAGCGATTCTCCTGCCTCAGCCTCCCGAGTAGCTGGGATTATAGACGTGAGCCACCATGCCCGGCTAATTTTTGTATTTTTAGTAGAGACGGGGTTTCACCATGTTGGCCAGGCTGGTCTCAAACTCCTGACCTCATGATCCACCCGCCTCAGCCTCCCAGAGTGTTAGGATTACAGGTGTGAGCCACCGCGGCCGGCCCTTACATTCTTTCCAATACTTCAAAAAGCTTGAAAGAAACCCTATACTTTGCCTGTGTTAAGGCCCCACAGACTAATTTAATGATGAAACGGTCTTTCTTTGCCATCATTTAGTGCGTAACCTTCTGCAGCTCAGAAGCTGTGATTAGCAATTAGATGCGCCTCTGATTAGTAAAAATGATGAAAGAAAGTCATTATTGAAGTGCTCGTAACTTCATAGACAGCCTTCGAAAATGTGGGGTCTGTTGCAGGAGATGATAACTGGGGGCCTTGGGGATGAACAGCTTGGGAACCACCAGCTGGAGACATAGTGTTAGGAGGCCCCACAGCTCTGCCATGGACTCCATGAGCCTCCACACCTCCATCTGGGGGCCAGTAGGGGAGAGGGGAGCAGGGGACCGAGGGACCATGGAGGGTGGGCTGGACCGGGAGAGTCTTCCCAGAGACATGGCTTTTAAATATAAGGACCCAAGTCACTCCCAAATCTTTGGCTTTTTTTGGGAGAAGCTCGTGGCCAACTCAGGCCTTTGATTCCCAATTCCTGCTGTTTGTAGCGATGACGCAGCCACCGTGATCACTTGACTATTAATGAGTCTGTTCAATTATTCACCGTTACATTTTTAAAACAAATCCTTCCCCTCTCTGCTCCTCTCATCCTGCTCCCTTGGATCAAAGTCTCCCCTTAGACAAAAGGAGACGGGAGAGATTTGCAGCTCTAATAATTGACCGGTGAGCTACAGGGAGGAGGCACAGGAGGGAAGAGGCAGCGGGAGGTGGGGAGCTTGGCGGGCGAGAAAGCCCTTGCTGGGAAGGTAGGCTCTCCAAAGGGCGTCGGCAGAGAGGCCTCAGGCCCTCGCCTCCCGTCCAGTTTCACGCAGGCCTGCGGGATGCCGCGGAGCCCAGCGCTTCAGCCCCTGCCCTCTTGGGGGCCCCAGGGACCCTCACCCCTTCACCCCAAGAGGATAGAATCAATGAGCCATGGGGGAGGGAGTGAAGAGCATGTCCCCACGCGCATAAGCCCACACCCCAGACGCAGTACCTGACGCAGCGCTGGCTGAGCTGCCGGAAGCAATTACATCGTCCAGCATTAGATCTAAAAGAACGAAACACGACATTGGTCACTGGCTGGACCAGGTGCGCTGGGCAGGGCCCCTCAGGGGCGGCTTCCCCTCAGCTTCCACCTCACTCTGCCAATGGGTGGGGTGCATTGAGCATGGCTGGCTGGCTCTGAATGTCCAGCCCAAAGCTGGGGGCACAGGGCACTTGAGGAAGACAAGCAATGTGGCTAGCTGGTCAGGGTCAAGGGGCAGGGAGGCACCAGGAGGGGCAGGCAACCAGTCATAGGAACAGATGTCCACTTCTCCTGCACTGTGGCCTCAGCTGCACCTGAGACTGCTACAGACCCCAGAAGGGGAGCCAGCTGGGCAAGCAGGGGCCACAAGTGCCGCCTGCCAAAAGAATTCCATCTGCCCGACTGTGAGGAAGGGGTGGGGAGGATGGAGCAGGAGTGGGAGCGTGGCCACTGGGGACAGTGCACCTGCTCAGCTGCAGACATCCACAGGGAAGCCGAGCCCGGATCCCTACCCGGAGCTGAGCAGAAGGTCTTGGGGGTGCTGATAGTGAGGGTGAGGGACATGAAGAATGGCACCTCCCATTGCTGCCCAGAGGCCAGCGTCTCCCCCACGTCCTGGGGCAGCTTCCGCTGTTCACAGGGAACACAGGCCCCCTCCCACCCCCACCCTCGTCTGCAACTCCCACACTCTCTGCCCTCCTCAGAGTGCCTCTCCCAGGCCTCGGGAGATAAAGCTGAGGGCAGAGGGGAGGCAGGGGCACGGCAATCCCTCACTCATTTGGTGGTACTCACATGTGAACACACCAAAGGAAAACTCAGGCCATCGCACCCATCTTATCGGCGGAAGGAAGACGGTTTGTGAAAAGGTGAAGAGAGCATAGGAAACCCTCACCCCAAACAGAAAGAGACACACAGACAGACACACAAAGGCTTAGAGAAACCCACACACAAAGACACTTAGAGAGACGTGGGCTGTGACTGAGAGAGAGAGGCGTGGAGATTCCACTGCACCAGGCAGATGGGAGCCCTGGAGCCTGGGAGAGAGGCAGACAGGTGCAGACACACCTGGGGATGGCCCAGAAACAAAGCAGCCTGGGCGCCTGCCGCGTCTCTCACATCCTTCCTGGCCTGTCTTCTCACTTAGTCTCGGCCCACCCGTGGCATAAGGGCATGAGGACGATGGATGGGGGCTTCACCCACCCAATGCCAAGAGATGCTGGGGAGCACAGGTGAGGAGGTGAGGGGCTGCAGGGCCCCAGGTTATTCCAGAACTTCCCCAAGCCAAGGGGAGTTTTCTCTTTTTGTTTTCGTTTTTGCTTTTTTTTTTTTTTTTTTTTTTTTTACTTTGGCAAAAAAAAAATATATATATGATGGTAGAAAGTTTTGTTAGAGATAGGGAGGGAGGGGTGCCTGGGTTCTCTTTCACGCTGTTGTCCATTACTGAGTTCTGCTGAGGCCTTGCTCAGCAGCTGCAGACACGAGGTGGGCGCAGGGTTAGATGCTTGCTGCCCACCCTGGGCCTCTGGATGCTGGCATGGGGCAGTTGAGCAGCCAATGAGGCTCCTCTGAGAGTCAAGCTCAGGGAGGCTGGGTGTCAACCCCCATTTGGCATCATCTGGGGAGGATGATGCTGAGGTCCCGGGAGCCCCCAGGGTGGGGGCAGCTCCCCCTACCCATGGGGCTGAAGTGGCCTGCTTCATGCTGGCTCTAAAGGCAGACATGCTCTTGCGGGGAAGGAGGTGAGGAGGGAGGAGGGAGTCTCTTCTCCCTGCCCCCGGCCCCAGCGCCTAGCCCCCTGCAGTCGCAAGGCCAAGGTCAAGCACGACCCAGAGAGAGGTGGAAAGACTACCGACCAGCCATCTGCTTCTCCTTACTCCTTCTCTTTTTCTCCAGTCTTCGTAGACGCTTCTCCTCCCGCCGCCGGGCCTCCTCTTCCTCCTGGTGCTGCCGACACTTGTGGAAGTTCTCCACCACCACACCCACAAACATGTTCAGGACAAAGAAGGCCACAATGAGCAGGAACGAGATGAAGTACAGCAGCATCCAGGGGTTGTGGTTCATGATGGGCTGGCGGGGAGCAGGAAGGACAGGCGGAGCCATCAGCCCGAGGGCAAGCTGTCTTCGGAGCTGCCCACAGCCTGGGTTCCTGCAAACCCAAATAGCTACAGCAACCTGACAGGCGATGGAAATGAATGGTGTGGGTTTGATGTGAAGCAGGAGGGAGGGGCAGGAACTGTGGTAAAGGGGAGAGTAGATTCTCCATCCAAAACTGCCTCTTTGTTCTGGCTGACTCCTGCCCTGAGGGAATGCAAGCCCAGTATTCCCAGATCTTCAGACTTTTCCTGAGTAGACACAAATCTGAATCTCTGAGTAAAACTCACCATTTTTTTTTCTTTTTTTAGAGACAGGGTCTTGTTCTATTGCTTAAGCTGGAGTGCAGTGGTGCGATCATAGCTTATTGCAGCCTGGAACTCCTGGGCTCAAGAGACCTTCCCACCTCAGCTGGGACTCCAGATGATACCACCACACCCGGCTAATTGTTTTTGGATTCTGTAGAGCTGGGGGTCTTGCTATGATGCCCAGGCTGGTCTCCAACACCTGGCCTCAAGCGATTCTCTTGCCTAGGCCTCCCAATGCACTGGCATTACAGGTGTGAGCCACTGCACACAGCCCAAATTCACCAGTTTAAAAATATTCACCACTAATTCAAAAAATGTTAAACATGTTGTAGACCAATAAAACATGCCCAGATTTGGCCCACAGGCCACCAGCAACAGCCTCTGCTGTAAAATGTGATGCTTCTTTCATGGCATTTTGCCACCCTGCCTTGCTCATTCTGTCTTGAAATCAGCCCATGCTGAGTGACCTGAGCCCACAGATGGGTCCTGCCCACCTCAGTCCTACCTGCTGGTCCACGCCCACAGCATCCAGCCCATCATACATGATGTCCACCCAGCCGTCCTTGGAGGCCAAAACGAACAGGGACATCAGGGCCTGATGGGGAGGAAGAGAAGGAGATATTTGAAGTCTAGGATGTGTGGCTGAATCACCTACCACCCGCCTCCAAAGTGCCTCCTGCATCAGCTCCAAACACCCTAGTTCTTGAGGGGTCAAGCTGGAGTCACACTCCAGGCTCCAGGAGAGCCCCCATCTCAGGGTTCCATAGCTGAGCTGCAGCTGGAGGGGCCCTGAGAGATGGTCACACCCTCTGCCCTCCGCCAGGTAGGACAAGCGACCCACAAACCCTGGAAATCCAGAAACCAAAACCAGGGTGGGTCTGGGAAGCAAAACTGAGTGAGCAACTTCGTTTTCTCCATTTCTGTTTCTGCAAATATGGAGTGAGGAAAGGAGTTATCTTGACAATATGCCTATCCCTTCCACCGTGTTAAACAAATATACACATCATCTCATTGCATCCTTACTGCGACCTCCAAGGAGATTCTATTATGACTCCATTCACCAGTTAGTGAAACTGAGGCCCTGGTCAGTCAGCTGCTCCAGGTCATTGAGCTGACAATGGTGGGGTCAGAATTTGCACAGGATTCACATCCAGGGCTGCCTGTCCCCACTGCCACGTGTGCTTCCCGCTCCACCATGTAGCGCTCTGGCCCTGGGCAATCCCCTTACCCCCTCTGAGCCTCTGTTTCTTCATCTTTAAGGAGGGCTAGAGACCCCATGGGCCCACTTTTTGGGGCACTGAGGGATGGACTGGGCTTTGCGACATGCTGGTGGTTAGACAGCAGAGGGTGTGAAAGGCTGATCTCTTCGTGGAGCCCACCGGAGTCAGCAGGTATCATTAAGCATGGCCCTGTGTCCCCTCCAGCCTCCTTCACCACAGTCCCACCTCTGAGCCTGGGGCTCACCTGGCCAAGGTTGTCAAAGTTGTACTTGTGCCGGACCCACCGGTAACTGGCCTCAGCACAGTCCGATTTATTGGTGATGTTCCTGGTATCCTCGCCCTGGCACACGAAAAACTTCCCTTTGAAGAGCTGGACACACATTCCCAGAGACAGAGAAAAGTGAGCTGTGACCACAGGAAGCCCAGGACTCCTGAGCCCCACCCCCACACCAGCCTGGGCACGTTTTGGGTGAGTGTGGCGTGCTGTGCTCTGGGGTCAGTCAAGTCAGGGAAACACTGACAGGAGCCTCCCCTGCCGACACCCGCTTCCTTTCCAAGAGCTGGGAGGAAAGGTCATCGGGGCGGGCAGTGGGAAAGGGTGAAGGCGGGTAATAGTCATTCATCGTCCACCAATGGTTAGGTCAGGCGTGTGCCAAGTGTGGGTCCCCAGCATCATCTGGGAACATGCTAGAAACACACATTCTCAGGCCCAGCCCAGATCTACTGAATCATACACTCCGAGTTGGGGGAGCAGCGATCTTTTAACAAGCTGTTCCAGTGATTCTGACGCAAACGCAAGTTTGAGAACCGCTGAGCTAGGCATTTAATTCTCACAGCAACTCTGGGTAGGGGAGTGGGTATTATCAACCCCACTTTACAGGTAAGAACAACTGAAGCTCAGAGAAGTTAATCCACTCACTAACGTCCCACAGCCAGCAGGTAGCAGAAAGGGGGCTTGAATCCAGGTCTGTCTGATTGGAAAGCTCACTCTCATTCTAGTGTAAACCAGGCTATGACTACTGATGAAGAAAGGCAGGCAGGACCGGGGGCCTGAGCAAACTGCTCGAAACAGACTAAATTCACCGGAAGGACTGGGTTTAACAATGGTTCACTCTACTGACCCAAGGAGGCTGGGAAGTGGGGAAGGGGAAGAGCACTGGGTGGGAGTGGGGAGGGTGTACAGAGAGGCACCACACAGCTTTGGTAAATGCACCCCAGCCTGGTCCCTAGGGCTAGCGATTTCTAGGAAGCCAGGGAACAGCCCCTCACCCAGGGCAGAGTGGATATCCCAGAAAGCCAAGGGAAGGAGGGGTGGGGAGGGGAGGGTGTAGCCACCCAGGGGCTCCCACGCTGCCTGAATAGCCAGCTGTCTACCCTGCAGCTGAAACAGCTGGAGCCAAGGGCCCTGGAAGACTGCGATGGAGGGGCTCCCCGGCCCCCCGAGGCGTCTGCTGAATCCTGCAGGCAGCTCTGGCTCTTTCTCTTCCAAAGCCAAGTCTCCTCCCTGGGCCCAAGGCCAAGTTTCCCCAGCAGCCCCCACTTCCTGCCTCGTCTGGGGTCTGCACCCGCCTGCCTGCCAGCACGCTGCTAACCTGGCCCAGCTGTCTGGGCCCTGGATCCCCAGACCTGGCCTGCAGCCCACTGTGCTCGAGCCGGGAAGGAAGGGACGGGATCCCGGAGTAGACCCGGGCCAGCCTCTGTGCTCAGGGAGTGCGTGCAGAGGGCAGGAACAGCAGCCTGCAGCTCCCATGGCCTGAAGCCTCTCTGCAGCCCCGGTCCTCCTTGGGGCCTTCCTCTAGGCTCCCAGTTTTCTTCAAAATGCCCAGGAGGTAAAAGGGCTTAGAGCCTGGACGGGAGCATCCCTGCTTATTCCTTCCTGGAATGAAGGCGGCAGCAGCAGCAGCAGCAGCAGCAGCAGCTTGAGCCATAAGACCCAGGGGCCAAGGGGAGGGGCCCTCCTCAGGCTTTCACCCACAGCTGGCCCCCAGAACCCCACACACCTGCACCCCCAAGATGCCGAAAATGATGAAGAAGGCACAGCAGATGACTACAATGTTGCCGATGGGTTTCAGTGAGGACATCAGCGTCTCCACCACCAGCTTCAGCCCCTGCGCCCGGCTGATCACCCTGGGGAGGGGAGGGAAGGAGGTGACAGGGCTTTCCCCAGCCCAGACACTCCCTTGTCCCTTGACCCTGCTCCCCACCCCTAACCTTGGCCACTGGTGCTTTCCTGGCCTCTGGTGGCAGAACACAGTCCTCTTTTCACAGGACCCCTGCCATCAGGACCCCTACTGTAATCTCTCAAAACAAGTGGCAGAGATCCCCATGCCCCACATCTCCACCTCCATCCCAGGATGTCAAATGTATGACCTGTTTGGGCTGGGAGTGGGGAGGATTCAACTCAAGTGAGGCGTTCCCTAGGGACGCAGTGTATTGTGGGTTGGGGGTACCAGGAGATAAACTTGTAGGGAAGCAGGCAGAGAGGGGGAGGGGCAGAGGGAGATGGACTATCACAGTCAGGGAAGCATCGCCATTAGTCCATATCATCCCCGTCCAAAAAAAATCTGAGTTGGGGGTGGTGACTGGCTGATTGGAAAGGGATTCCTGAGAAGGCAGATCCCTGGCCAGGAGAAATGTCACCTGTGGGTGGTCCCTGGCAGGGGCCTGAAGATGGGAAAAGCCAGCAAGAGGAGCTGTCACCTCACGGAGAGGGGCTGAGTGTCACTCCTAGGGGCCACACAAGGGAGAGCTGCAGCTGAAGACTGTGAGCCCCTTGGCCCCTTGTGGCCCCTTGTGCTGTGCGCTGCACGGGGCTGCAGTCACCTTACATCACATGGTGCGGCGGCCCGGAGGAATATGTCATGTTGAAGAGGAGGAAAGCAGGTGTGTGCCTGGAGGGAAATTACTGGGGCCGTAATCTGAGTGCTGTCTGGGGCAGGGACAGGATCGCCTGTGGGGGTCACAGACAGAAGGCTGGCCTGTGCGGGCTTTGGTTTGGTGGCAGGGGGTGTGGTCGGAGGTGTCTCTTCGGAGGGGGCCACCTGTTGGAGGTGTTCCGGTGCTGGGGAAGGGGTCACCTGAGCGGGCGCAGGGTCCGCAGCAGCCGCAGCACCCTCAGCATGCCCAGGATCTTGGTGCCGCTGTCAGAGACCATGGACACCAGAATGTCGATGACGGAGATGAGCACCAACAGCCCGTCCAGCACGTTCCAGCT
Organism: Macaca mulatta; assembly: GCF_049350105.2. NCBI lineage: Eukaryota > Metazoa > Chordata > Mammalia > Primates > Cercopithecidae > Macaca > Macaca mulatta. The sequence continues at coordinate 59,403,368 of NC_133421.1, forward strand.
GCTGCGCAGGTACGCCTGCTCCCCGAAGCACCAGCCCAGCGCCACCACCTGGGGACCGCCGCCGCGTCACCGGCCGCCCTCCCTGCCGGCCCCAGCCCTGCCCTGCGTTGCGGCCAACCCTCCCGCCCTCAGCCCAAGCCGTCTCCACCCCCACCGGGAACCAGAGGGCCCAAGCCAACACCAGCCCCCATCACCTTCACTGTCATTTCAGCCAGAAAGACTGCGGTGAAGATGTAATTGGAGAGGGTCAGGAAGATGCGTTCCTGCAAGACAGGGAAGACACGGGTTGCCCGCCAGGAAGCCCCCACCCTTGGGCCAGGTCTGCTCTGCATACACAAGTCAAAACCTGCTTCTAACATTTGACTCAGAAAACGACTCCCACCCTCCACAACAATGCAGATCACGCCCCTCTCATACACACACAGAGCCAGTGCCAGGTCCCTGGACTCCCCTGCAGCTCTGCGGACAGTTGCACCCCTGTCTGTGACCAGAGTTCCCCGCCCCCACAGCCACTTAGCCGGAGGGGAAGAGGATCTGCACCGCAGTGCTGTGATCTGCGTCCCGTCCCACGTCCTAAGCCCTATTCCCTGGTTCCTTTTAAAAACTGGGGCAGGATCTCACTTGCTCTCTGACCCCTGCCTGCCATCCCACCCTCTTCACTTGCTTTCCTGCTGTGCACCCCAGAAATGGAGCAGCAGTGGAACCTGGGGTCCTGACACAGACTGTGCACTCCCAGACCCAGGCTGGGGCAGGACAGGGAGGAAGGCCATCTAGTTCCCTGGCGTCTGTGGACTGAGTCCCTCCCTGGGTGACCGGGAGACAGGCGCAGATCTCTAGAGAGGTGGCGGGCAGAGTGTGAGCACAGAGAGGAGGGAAGGAGAGGAGCAGGTACGGTGACAGAGCTGGAGATGGAGGAGCTGAGTGGGAAGATGGTGAGAGAGTCGTGGAGACAGTGACATGGCGACAGAGAGCTCTACAGCAGGGCCTCAGGCAGGAGGCAGCCAAGGCTGGAGTGCAGCCAGCGCCCCTGCCTTACCCTGTGACTCCGGGTGTGAGGTCCCCAATGCGGGTGCTCTCTCACCCGCCTAGTCCTGGGCTGCTCCCGCCATTCCTCAGGCTCCCTCCACCCCAACTCTAATAGAAAACAGAAGCCCCAGCAGCACTGAAATGTAAACAATAGTGTGGGAGATGGCAAGGAGGGATGACAGGCAAACCCTGGCCACCTCTAAGCAAGTGGTGTAGCATGCCGTGAGGGGAAACACAGCCACCCCCCACCCATCCTTCTGGAACCAGAATTGCTGCCGACAGCGAAGGGCTATGATGCCAGGCTGGGAAGACACAGCTCCCAGGGCCAGCTGGGCCCACCCTGAAGGGGTTCGACCCTGGGGCGGTGTGTCCAGGGACTCTGGCTCTCCTTCTGAGAAGGACAGACAGGTTTGCAACCAACCAGAAGTGACCCATGTCCCCACTAAGGCCCCTGAAAATCTACTTGTTTTTGACCTGGAAGGACCACCAGGGGCAAAGAACAGCTTCCATGACCGCTCTGCATGCCCCCAAGGCCCCGAGGCAGACTGGGCAATATGCCTCCCCATCTGCACACAGCCTCTGCACCACCCCAGCACTCCCCGACTCACGCGTGTGTCCCACAAGCCTCTGGCACATGAGAAATAGCCTGGAGTGAAACGAAGCACCCAGCTGGGCTGGTGTATCATAGAAGGGAAACTGAGGCAGGAGAGGACACAGGGGGTGTCCTGGGGACCAGCATCTAGTGAGAGACCTAAGGGAGAGTCCTGGCTCCCTCGCTTCCTGCTGTGTGACCTGCAGGTCAGCAACCGTGGCCTCCTCGCCTCCCTCACTGGTCCTGAGTGCAAACCCCAGGAGAGGCCTTGCCCTGAGCGGGACTGGGGACTCACAGCGCTGTGGGGGTCAATTTTGGGGCGCTCCATGGCGATGGTGATGCAGTTAAGGAAGATGATGACGAGGACCACGTGGTCAAACATCTTGTGGGTGATGATCCGGTGACACAGGAGGCGGAACCTGCCCAGGCACAGAGGCAACGGCTGAGAAGAGGAGGCAGGACAGGTGGCAACGAGAGGCACCGCCTGCAGCCCCTACTCCTCCAGAGCCTTCCCAGCTGAGGCCACCCCGCTCACCCCCCCAGGCAGGGTGCCACTTCTCAACTCCCTGATAGCATCGCCAGGGGTAATTTCCCGTGAGAAGAAGTCGGGACACAGGTCAGACCCCTGCCCTGTCACTTACCTGGACTGAGGAGGGAAGATGTAGGCTGACCAGGAGTCTCGCTCAAGGCAGCAGGCAGGGAGTCGGGCTCGGATCCACGCGCGGACCCGTTCCCCTTTGCTCTGCAGAACAAACACTGGAGTATGAGCAGGACCAGGCCTCCAGGTTCCCCAGCTCCTGGCTCCTCAGCAGCGTCAGGACCCTCACTCCTTGTCTACCCTCTCCCACCTGGGGCCCAGGCTCTGCCCTGCCTCTCTTCCTTTATTCCTAAAGCCACACTCCTCATCTCCCTGTCAACCTTGCCAGGCCCCCTCCTCATCCCTGAGGACTCCCTGCCTCTCCATCTCCTCCCTCTCCTCCCCTGCATCCCCAACCCCGCTCTCCCCTCTCCCCACCCCTGCCTCCAGCCCAGCCCCTGCCTGCCCTTCCTGCTGGGCTGGGAAGCAGCATCAGTTATCAGACACTGGCCCCACACATCTGTCTGTTCAGAGACACACCTGAGCTGAGGAGACACCGGGCCTACTCTTCACGTACTAACCCTGAGGTCACTGCACCCCATCCCCAGGGGGAATGGTGGTGGTGAGGGGGTTGGGGGAGGGGCACATGGGTATGGAAGGAGTGGGAAGTCAAGGCTTGTGATGAGGTTGAGATGAGAAAGGGGGATGGGGGGGGACCAGTTTGGAGAGATGATCGATGGGTCTTTCTGAGTCACAGGGGGAGGGCCATGAAAGATTCATACACATCTGCCCAAAATCATTCATATCCACCAAGGGTGGCAGAGCCGCAGCCCCAGGCATAGGCATGACAAGGATCTGGGGTTTGGCAAGGCGGGCAGAGGAAGAAAAGGGACTGTTTGGAGCTCGGTTTCCAGGTGCCCCTTGATATCCCCTGGGCTTGGAATGGTAACTCCCTCGTACCCTGCCGGGCCAGGCACAGCTCCCCTCTTTCAAGGTCAGGGGCGAGGGGTCACTGTGCCCACAGGGGCCTCACCAGGTTGCCCTCGTCATCCGCGTCATCCCCATCCAGTGGGGGGTCGTCGGGCCGCAGGGCCCGGGCCAGACGCCCCGAAGCCGACTTGCCATTGCAGTCCTGGTGCTCAGAAGCAGAGCCTCGGCCACTGGCAGTGCGGTGCAGCCCTGGCACCTGCAGTGTGTCTGGCAGGTCAAAGGAACTCTTGGCCTCCCGCTCCAGGGACTCCCTGTGGCGACGGTCGCTGCCCGCGGGGCTGGCCCGCTCCTCTTCTGAGCTCTCCTCCTCATCCTGGCTCTCCTGGCCTTCTCCTGACAACAGGGACCGCCGCTCCCCACTTGGGCTTCTCCGCTTCAGGCTGGGGGCACGGCCGAGGCTGTTCCGGCTGGAGCGCCTGCTGGTCCAGCTGCTTGCAGCGCTCCAGGGGCTGTGCGGGGAGCTGCGGGCACTGGGCTGTGGGTGAGCAGGGGAGGAGTGGTCTCAGGCAGGGCCGAGCAGCCCTGTCCTCTCATGTGCACCCGGTCTCCTGGGAGCCTCACTGGCATCACATCAAGTGTAGGGGTGTGAGCAGGACCTCTGGACTCTGATGCCTGGGTTCAGATCCTGGCTCACCCCAAACAACTGAGTGACCTGGGGCAAGTTATTAAGCCTCTCTGTGCATCTGTTTCCTCATCTGTAAAATAGATATGGCAATAGAGCTCATTCCTCATTTAGTTGGTGAGAGAAGTGTTATAATCAGCTGATGGGCAGTATATATAATGGGGTGAAGAAACACAACTCAACAGCAAAAAATTAACCCAATCTAAAAAATGGGCAAAGGGCCTGAATAGACATTCCTCAAAAGGAGATACAGGGCCGGGCACCGTGGCTCACACTAGTAATCCCAGCACATTGGGAGGCCAAGGCGGGCAGATGACCTGAGGCCAGGAGTTCGAGACCAGCCTGGCCAATGTGATGAAACCCCATCTCTACTAAAAATACAAAATATTAGCTGGGCGTGGTGGCGCATGCCTGCAATCCCAGCTACTCGGGAGGCTGAGGCAGGACAATCGCTTGAACCTGGAAGGCAGAGGTTGCAGTGAACTGTTGCACTCCAGCCTGGGTGACAGAGCAAAACTCCATCTCAAAAAAAAAGGAGACACAGATGGCCAACAGGTATATGAAGAAATGCTCAATGTCACTAATCACCAGGGAAATGCAAATTAAAAACACAGTGAGTTATCTCACACCTGTTGGATTGGCTACTATGAACGTGATGAAAGACAGCAAGTGCTGGTGAGGATGTGGAGGAAAGGGAACCTTCGTGTCCTGTTGGTGGAAATGTAAATTAGTACGGCCATTATGGAAAACAGTCTGCAGGTTCCTCAAAAACCTAAATATAGAGTTGCCATATGACCTAGCAATTCCACCACTGGGTATTTATCCAAAGGATTTGAAATCTGTAAGTGGACGAGATATGGGCACTCCCATCTTCATTTCAGCATTATTCACCATAGCCAATATATGGAATCAACCTAAGTATCCATCAATGGAAGACGGGATAAAGAAAATATGGGCCAGGCGCAGTGGCTTATGCCTGTAATCCCAGCACTTTGGGAGGCCAAGCCAGGCAGATCACTTGAGGCCAGGTATTTGAGACCAGCCTGGCCAACATGGTGAAACCCCATCTCTACTAAAAATACAAAAAATTAGCCAGGCATGGTGGCACATGCCTATAATCCCAGCTAATCAGGAGGCTGAGGCAGGAGAATCGCTTGAACCTGGGAGGCAGAGGTTGCAGGCAGTGAGCTGAGATCGCACCACTGCACTCCAGCCTGGGTGACAGAGCAGAAAGGAAAGAAAAGAAAGAAAATATGGCATACATGCACTGTGGAATACTATTCAGCCTTAAAAAAGAAGACTGTCATTTGTGACAACATGGATGAACTGGAGGACATTGTGCTAAGTGAAATACACAAGGCACAGAAAGACAAATAAATACCATATGATTTCACTTATATGTGAAATTCAAAAAAATTGAACTCATACAAGTGGAAAGTAGAATGGTGATTAGCAGGGGCTGGGGTTGGGAAGGGTAAGGATGGGGCCAATGGGGAAGGCTTAGCCAAAGGATACAAAGTTTCAGTTGGACAGGAGAAATCAATTTTCAAGATTTATTGCACAGCATGATGGTTATAGTCAATAATAATGTAATGTATATTTCAAAATTGCTAAGAGAGTAGATTTTTAAATGTTCACACCACACACAAAAACATAAGTATGTGAAGTGATGCATATGCTAATTAGCTTGATGTAATCATCCTATAATGTATGCATATATCAAAACGTCACATTGTGCCCCATAAATATACATGATTAGTATTCGTCAATTAAAAGCGAAATTTAAAAAATTAAAAATAAATAAAATCACGAGAGCATGGCACCAACACTAGCCTCCTGGATTAAAATGCTGGCTCTGCCATTCCCTTCTGCAATCTGAGGCTCAAGCCCCCTCTGTAAAATGGGAATCGTTGTGGTACCTACCTCCCAGGGTTGCTGTAAGGATTAAATGCATTTAGAATGCTTCGGAGTAGTGTTTAGAAGAGTGTCTGGCACATAATCAGTACCTAGATGAGGGTCTGCTATTATTATTATTCGGTCTTGAGGAGGTAGGGACACCCCACCCCCATTTTACAGAAGCAGCTCAGAGAGGTGGTGTCTTGCCCGAGGTCACTCAGCTAGGGAACAGAACGGGTCAGCTTAGGCCCTGTTCTTTCATCCCCCAGGCTAGGGCTCCTTCCCTGGCTTGCATCACTGGCTCGGACTCCCCAGGGGCTTGTCCAGGCACACCCAGACCCCGTCCAGCCCATGGGGCAGGGGCTATGCCCTTGGACCCGCCTGCCTCCATCCTCTCTTCCTCCTGTCCTCCTTGGAATATCTCCCACCATCGGGGTACCCACATGCACCCCCTACCGGTGACTTCATCTCGTGGGCCGCCCCGGGCTCCGCCGACCCGCTGCTGCTGGTGCGGCGCGACATGGGGCCCAGCGCCTCGCCCAGGCCCGTGCTGGTGCTCTTGGGCAGCGACATGGGTGTGGCGGCCGTGTGGATGATGAGAGGCGGCAGCAGGCTCTTCCGCAGCTCCGGATGCTCTCCCAGGGACACCACTGCAGGGGGACAGAGGGAGAGATCCCAAGTCCACTCAGGGCTGGCCCAGGGCCAAAAGCCGCACCCCAGGATAGGTGGTACTCACAGGCCAAGCACTTCTTCCTGTCCCCATCACCATCCAGGCTGGGTGAGAAGAAATCGGGCTCTGATTCGGACTTGTTGGCATCTCCCTAAGGCAGGGGAGCAGCGGATCATTAGGGATCGGGCCAGGCTGGGGAGGTTGGGGTGGACCGGGCCTCCCTCTCTTCACACACACACACTACATATAGGCCACAGGAACCAGCAACCACGGCACAAGGCATGCACCGGCGCAGGCCAGACCCCCCAGGCTTAGGGCCCAAGGCTTCCCAGGGCCCCACCACCTCTGCCTCTCCAGCCACAACTCAGAAAAGGCCACGTCTTATGTGAGCCCACAGCACAACCAGCCTGAATGAACAGTCACCAAGGCTGGCTGGGGAGAGAAGGGGGAGCTAGGTGGTGGGTGGCACAGGCCAGAGGGGGCTGGGGTCCTGGGGACCTGAGTGAAGTGGTGACTACAGCCTCTCTTGCAAAAGTCCACTCGAGGCCCTTTGCTTTCTCTCCACAGCTCCCCTCCCCTGAGCCTCAGACTTGAGGACCCTGGAAGGAAATTGAAAGACCCCAGACAGAGCAGCTCAGCCCGAGGACGCCACTTCAGTCCCTCAGTGTCTTCCCTTCATCTTCCCCAAGTCCCAGCCCCTCCCTGGCCCCATTTTTACCTCTCTCCCTGTCTCTGGGACAGTTTTTTCTTTCTTCTTAGCAGGTCAGTAGGTTCCCCAGTAATTACACACTTCTCCTTAAGAAGTTATTAAAAAATACTTGATTGCTACTTTTGATAAGGACATAAATATTGGGTAATTGGCATCTCAGGGGATCATTTTCATTAACTCAGTTTACAGCCCTAACGAGGCCTTTAATTATCAAGTGGGATCTCCAGGGGCCTGCTCGGGATATGCAGCACCATGGGGTCCCACAGGAATGCTGGCTTTGCCCCAAATTCTGGTGCCAGGGCAGGGAACAGCAGAGCACAGGCTTATCATGGGGCCAGAGGGGGAGCCAGCCCTGAGAGCGCCAGCTGGACCTAACTGGGTGATGAAGTGGCCAAAGGCTCAGAGTGATTTAAAATATTGGTACATTTTGGCAAGAGCCACATCCCATCCCCACATCCTCCAAGGACTTGTCCTGAGCTGAGGCAGCTTGCGGGGTCTCCAACAGGGGCCTGGGGCAAGGGGTGAAGGGGTGGGAGATGGGGGAGTATGGTCTATGGCCACAGATCTTGACTCCACTGAAGCCGGACGTCTGGGACTCCTCCGGGACTTCAGCACAGCACGCACACACGGGGTGCCCCACACATGGGGTGCCGCACACACGTGCACACAGAGGATTCTAAGTCCCTTCCTTCTCCGGCCCATCCACCGGTCTGGCAGGGATGGAGATGGTGCCCTTGGCGGGTTGATGGGGACAGAGGCAAAGAGGTACCTCCCTTCCATGTTCGGACTTGTCCTCAAGGACTTCCATGTCCTCAAGGGGGAAGGGACTTAAAATCGAAGCAAACCTCACAACACCAACGACCATCACGGCTATGACAGGTTGCACAGCAGCGGAGCGTGAACACGAGCACAGAGACACGGAGGTGGAGTGGAGGGGCACGGGGCACAGGAGGCATGCCGGCTCATGATCGCGTACCTACCCCCTGGGAGTCGACAGGCAGCTGAATACAGCTTAACTGTCCACTCGCATCTTCCCGTTTGCTGATTTCCTACAGGGAAAGGGGGAGGCAGGGGAGGGCCGCTGGTCACAGGCGCTCGGGGCCTTCAGATATCAGCAGTGTCGAGAGAGGATGAAGAAAAGGAGGGGCGCAAACCCCACAGCAGGGGAAATGAGAGACACGGGGAATAGGGGGCAGAGAGGGGATAGAACAGCCTTCCAGAATTCAACTACAGGCCCTCAGGCCAGAATGAATCTGAAGGGTGAGGGCAGAGGCCAAAAAGATGGGGACAAGGGCAGGAAAGAATCAAGTCCCCCCATAATCCTAATAATAACAGCCACCATTCATGAAGGGTGTGCCCGGCATGGGAAACTACCTCCTTAACACCAGCTGGCTTCCTTGCAAGGTAGAAAGTAGGTTCCAGGATTGCCATCTTACACAGGAGAAACTCGAGATTTGGAGAAGTTGAGCAAACTGCCCCAAATCATACAGAGTAAGAGGTGGATCTGGGCCTGGAACCCGAGTCTGTGGCTCAGAACACCCCTCTCCTCTCACTGGCTCGGAGGCAGTGGGCTTGGGGAATGGGAAGGAAGCAGGGAAAGGAATGGACAAAAGTCAGAGTCAACACGGAGCCAAGTCAGGCCTCATAACATCTCATGCTCTCGGCTTAAGTCCCTTCAGATCAGAATAGATCCAGCTGCTCCGTTTGAGATGGGATGTGACAAGTAATGCTGAGATGATGGCTCTGATGTTGTTTAGTATCAATTAATGGCCTCACACAGGGCCTGCTGCCTGTTCATTTAATTAAGTGTGTGAATGATAAATACACAGGGATTCAGGGCGCTGCCCCCTGCAAGTCAGGAAATCACCAGCCAAGCAGGCTGTGTCCCTGGACCACCCCCTCCTAGCTCTTGGCAGGGTAGCAAGGCCAGCAGGGGGGCTACCCTTGAGGCCTCCTGCTGGGGAATCCCACCAAAATGCGGCAGCCACTTCCTCTGCCAAGGTGGGTTGTCTTATTTGTCAAAATAAAAACAAAAATCCCAGGCCATCACGACAGCAAAACCAGACTCCCCTGCCAGACTGTGGGGCCCCCTGAAACCTTACCCAGGAGAGGGCAGGGGCCTTGGAGGTGTCCAGGCCATGGGCATCGAGGGACACTCCCCACCCCTGCCCACCACGTGAAGGACAGTGGAGCAACTGGCCCAGCCCCTCCCATGGACACTTCGGGCCACAGTTACTGCCCACTCTCATGGAGAGGGGATGTTCTTAAAATCCTTTCTGCATCCCACCCCAGGCCTGAAGCATTACAGCCCAAGACGCCGCATCCTGAGTGAGACCCTCCTTGCAAAGATCCTGACACTGCAAAGGTTGGGGAGGGTGTGGCTGCCGGGCCTTGTTGAGCCCTCACACTGGGGCAGCTCCCAGGCCCCCAGCAGGGCCAGAGTGACCAGGCTGCCCCAGGGCCAGGCTGCTCTCATTCCCACACTCCAGCTTTGCTGTTGCCTAGCAACCAGGCCGCGGGCGGCTGCACTCAAGTTAACAAGGTGTTTGCTGAAAGGGCTGAGTGCTGGGGAGGGGGCCATCTGTGCTGGGCACCTGCAGACTGCCTTGGCGGCTGAGTGGCAGAGGAGGGGAGGGGAATAGGCTCGCCGTGTTTTCCATTTCCCTCCACAGAGTTGCACGGGAATTTTTTCTGAGGGAACTGTGGCTGGCAGGAGCGGCCTTTGGAAGGGGCCAGGAAGCCCGGTCCTCACTCAGCTCCTCCTCTTATAGGCCCTGAGCAGCAGCAGAGTGAGTCTACTGGCTCTTGTGGGAGCACTGTGGTGCCCCTTAATTCTTCAGGCCTCAGGAAACCCCCAAATTAGTGTCCCATTCCAGGGAGCATACTGGCATCCCTCCCTGCAAGAAGCACAGCCATCACCAAAGCCTCCCCCACCAGCTGCCCTGGCTGCCCCATAGTGGGAAGGAAATGCGGTAACGGATAACTACAGACTGAAAACGGTAGCGGGGAGAAAGGCCAGTGTGGGACAGATACGCTGCACCCCACCAACCCAGCCGGCCTACAGGGAAAAGCCCTCCCTTGCAAGACTGGGAAAGAGTCGGAAAATAGATTTTTGTTTTTCCACCGTGTGCTGGGTATTTATAGACCAGGCCGCAGCGGGAGTTTCCATCCGGGTCACCCGGAGAGAACTGGACCAAGAGCTTCTCCAGACCCAACCTGCAGCATTTCTAGGTTGGGTCAAACTGCCCTGTTTGAGGCCCCAGCAAGCTGGGATGGGTCTAGGGGCTTGGGTGGGAAGAGAGGCAGAGCTGAGGGAGAGGAAGGGGTGCAGCCCTTTGGGCAGAGGCTGCTTGCTGACACGGCAAGGGCAGGATCAATGTAAATCAATATTAATTGATGACGCTGCCTGTGACGAAGGTGATGGAGCCTGGGCTGGAAATAGGACGCTCATCTCTGCCATGCCCGTAGCTAATTGGGCTCATTTCTCACCCTGGGCAGCTAAGCCCTGCCCTGGTCTTAGTGGCATCTTCATCTGCTCAGTCAGAGCTCAGATGACTTGCACACAAGCTTCCTGCACCCCTCGGCTCAGAGGAGTCCTCTCCAGGTGTTCCATAGAGCACTGTGCTCAGGAGTCCAGCTGTACCACAGGCAGACACTTATCTGGTCTGCCTCTCTGGGGAAGGGGTCTAGCCAACTCCGAAAGGGATGTCTATTCGGTAGCTAAGCTTCGGCGCAGGAACCCCACACAACCATCCTGTGTCCCATGTGACAAGGGGCTGCATGAGACCCGGAGCCTCCCATCCCTGGTCCACCCTGGCTTAGTCTAAGAGGCGCTTCCTGTGGGACCTCCCAGGCCCCCAAAGTTGAGGGAGGAGCTCATGACAGGCAGCCCATTGGAAGTGGGACTGCTATGGGCAGGGTGAGGTGGGCAGGGCAGCGGGTTACCTCCGCCTGGAAGCCCTCCACCAGAATAGCGACCAGCAAATTGAAGAGCACGTAGTTGCCGAAGGTCATGAGGGCAATGAAGTAAAGGGCTGCCCAGGATGACGTGGAGGCCATACCATTGTACAGGACTTTGTTCCAGTCCTCCTGGGTGAGGATCTGTGGGCAGAGGACAGAAGTCAGGGCCTATACTAGCAGCACCTGACGGTCCCTGTCCACGCCCTGCCTTGTTACCCTCGCACCTGAAAGACAGTGACGATGGCCCAGAGCAAGGAGTCAAAATTCTTCCGGTCTGGCAGGGTGTCCCCATCCCGCTCGGAGGCAAACTTGCAGCCGAAGAGATGCATGCCCAGGATGCTGTGGGCACAAGGGGGTCACAAGCTAGGGGTCAGAGCCCAGTGCTCCCCACCCCTCAGGCCCTCCTGCCCCCAGCCTGGCCAGTCTCTCAGCCGGCACGGTGCCACGCCGCCCTCACCTGAAGATGAAGATGAAGAGCATGAGCAGCATGCAGAAGGTGGCCACGTTGTCCATGGTCTTCATGAGCACCACCAGCTGCCGCTGCAGCGCCGGCAGGAAGCGCACCAGCTTCAGCACGCGCATCAGGCGGAAGGTCCGCAGCACCGACAGGCCGCCCCCCTGCTGGCCCACGATCTCCCACACGCTGCAAAAGGGGCAGGCAGCCTGAGCCCCCTGCACCTTCACTCTTTCCCCCTACTCCCTCGGAGAGGACTCAGTAGCACCCAAGGGCCTGGCTGAGCGGGCACATCAAGAGAAAATGGGGCACAGGTGGGCACCCAGACCTCCAAGCAGGAGCCTCCGAGATAGTGAGGATTTGGGTGACAGCCCAGCCCCCTCTGCTCTCTCATCCCTGCCAGAGATCACATCCTGGCAGCAGACAGCCCCCTCCCTAAATTTGGCCAATGCAACTGCATCAAGTTATGGAATATTTGCTTTGTTCTCTTCTAATGAAATCTAAAGCCAATTCCAAAGGCAATAAAGTGGTTCTCCTGGCCTCAGGCCTGGGGAGGAAGGAGCACTTTCCCAAGGTCTTGGAAACCCTAAAGCAAGTTGCTGGTGTCTGAGATGGTTTCCAAGCACTTTTCGAGCCGGGCAGCTGGCTGGGCCTCATACTTCTTCCAACTCCTTTCTAAAGCCAATCCCCAACCCTCGCCCATCCCAGGCCTGGGTGGGGTCAAGGACAAGAGGTAGGAGTGGGGAGAGGAGACTAAAGAGGGGCCTGGGCAATGAAGAGGTGAGCCCAAGGTCCACATGAGCAAGGTGGGGCCAAGAGAGAGATGGAGGGGGCATGGGGACACAGACAGCCCCCCACCTAGGGGGAGTGGCAGATCCCGTGGGGTCAGTGGGGCCTGACTCCAGACCCCTCCACCCCAGGGGAATAGGTGGCATTGCCCCTGGCCCCAAGCCACCCCTGCTGGCATTCCTCAAGTGAGAGTCAGTGGCGGGGGGTAGTCATACCTGATGACCACAATGACACCGTCGAAGATGTTGTAGGGATTCTTGATGTAGCCAAAGGGACCATACACGAGCAGCTTCAGCAGCATCTCCAGGGCAAAGAGGCTGGTGAAGACGATGTTGCTGATTTCTAGGGCGTTGGTAAGCTCCTCGGGCTGCAGGGCAGGGTGGGATGTGAGGCAGCTGGTTTATCCCCGAGCCCCTCGACCCAGTCCTCCAAACATGGGACACCAGAGGGAGGAGGAGCAGGAACAGCAAGCTTGTGTGGAGAGGTTGCTGGATGCTCAGGCCCATAGGGAGGACCCTGCCCCAAAGCCTCCAGGAGGAAATGCACCCAGGGGCAGGGCCCCAGGAAAGGGCCACGTGAAACGCATAGCCGCAGCCATTCCCCAGCTCTGGGTCTCAGATTCAGGGGCCGCAGGCTTAACGGGAGGCCTGTGCTGTGGGTTCCGCCCTATCTCCTGCTGGGAGCTGCATGGCCCATCTTGACCTAGGTTACAATGTCAGCCTAGCGGGCCCAGGCCAGCAGCACGACAATGCTGGCGGATGTCAGAGGGTGATTGCCAAGGCCTCACAGACACACCCGGTCACGAAGCCCCACACAACGCCACACGTATTCCACAATTACTCTGTGGACTTGGCAGCCTTCTCTTGGACAACAGCTGGCTACTCTTGCTTCCTTCCAGACACACACACACACACACACACAGAGAGAGAGAGAGAGAGAGAGAGAGAGAAATGCACACATTCCCAATCGCACACATGGTGATAGGCAGAATGGAGACACCCAGACACCCAGGAATGGTTATCACAGTTGAGGAGACCAGCCTGAGCCCGGGACAACCTATCCTGTCACTCACTGTGTGACCTTCAGCAAGATTCGCAAGCTTTCTGGCCAAATGTGAAACACTGGAGGTATTTCCTTTCATGCTCCCTACCCGAATCTGGGATAGGGACCGAGGATGCACCCTAGAGAGTCCTCAGAAGGACTAATAACGAACCCTGTCTCATCTGCCATTCCAGCTCACTAGTGACCTCGCTTTCAATATGAAGTGCCTAGCAATGCACTAGGCATTAAAGGAGCTGCAAAAACATGCCAGCCACACGCCCTGCCTCCCAGGAGCTCAGTGTCTGCTAGAAACACGTTGTACACACACAAAACAGCTGAATAACCACAACAGGGCTTAAATGCTTCAGTGCCAAAATAAATTATCCAGGCAGCAAGTCTGGGAGTTCAGGGGAGAAAAGGTGAGGGGTGAACACACAGAGAAAGGGGAGAGAGGCAGCCCTTGAACGCCGGAGGGTTTGTGGAGTCTCCCCAGGCAAGGGCTTGGGTGGGGTGGCACAGGGTGGGGGGACCAGGAGCAACCTAAGCCTGGTTCTGGTTGAAGAAGGGAGGGGTGTGGCCAGGCAGAGGGCTGGGGAAGCAAGAAGAGATACGGTTGGCTCAATGGACCCCACTGTCCACCTGATGGATATCTGGACAAACTAGGTGTCTGGCCTGGAGGGCAGAGGCCAAGTCCATAGTAGGTGCTTAAAAAGTTTGGGTTAATGAAACAATCAAATGAGGCCCTCATTCCATCAGATACCTCTCCTTGCTTCTCACTGCCTCATCTGGCCAGCTGCCCAACCAAGCCCGCAGCCAGGCCTGGGGACAACCAAATGTATCCTAATCGCCTAGTTTGTGCGGCCAGCTTGGGTGGGAGGTGGAGAGACTCGGAACAAGGGGCTTCTGACTAGCAGGTGAGGGGCATTTGGGGGCCTCAGGGTCAGCAGCCACTCAGAGGGAGATAAGCTTTCAGACTGTACAAAGACAGGCCTGGGGGCAGAGCCAGGGCCAGCAGGCAGGCAGAGAGCCAGCTGTATAGAGGGGGAGCGGCTGTCGTGGGGGCCGGTATGGCATGGAGCCTGTTGCTCCAGCAGATCCCAAGTAAGTTGTTGCTCCATGGATTGTGAGTGGAGGCACTGCCACCTGACCTGGTTACCCAGGTCACACAGGGCCATTAAGTGTCTCCAGCGTGAGCACAGTACGGGAGGTGGGGCGGGGCCGGGATCAATGCACATAAAGCCCTGGGCTCAGACCCCACCTGCCCAAGTGGATCCCCTCTCTGTGCTTCCAAGTCCGGTCTGCCAGGGAGCAGGAGTCGGCGAACCCTCCTCCCTGTCACTCTGCCACTTGCTGTGTTTTCGGGCCTTGGATTAGATTAAAATGAACATGGACCACACAGGTATGATGTTTTACGGGTTCTCTGGCCCACCATGCACCTCCCCTCATGCCATTCACACAGTAGTCCTGCCATGCTAGTCTCAGAGGAGCAAAAGACGCCAAGAGATGGAGGGTGACCAGTTCAAAGTCACAGGGCAGGAAGAGCTGGGGTGGGGCCCAATCCCACATCCCTCTGACTCCTAGAATATTACACAGTCAGGATTCGGAACCAAGCCACGGTGATGGTAAGGGGCTTGTGAATCCAGACACATAGCAGACTGGATACACAACATGTCTTCTAATGTAGATAAAATTATATTCAAATCAACAGAGCTCTGGGAATAAAGACCAACTCAATGTGAAGACACAGCTGAGGTACACTTATAATGGGCAAATTTCATGGCATGTAAACCATACCCCCAAAAAGCTGCTAAAAATAAAAATTAATGAAATGTTCTTTTAAAAGTCATTGAAAACACACTAGCTTTTGATGTCACATATCTCAATCAGTGAATTCTAAAAGTCCAGCTGCTACTGTGTGTGGAGAAGGAGACTGTTCTCTTCACTCCCCAGTGTTATCGACAGGGCTCTCAGGAATCTGTACCGACGGCTCGTGGTCACGTGCACACCTCACTCTCCTGCACACCGCCGAGAGGCTCATGGAGAAGGATGATGCTGGGCTCCTGCGAGGCCTGCCGCCCCATAAGGCCTGCCTCATTGGCCCTTGTCAAGGGCGGTGCCAGCAAAGGCTGGAACCCCTCTCTTGCCCAGCCAAGTGGCTCCGGGCCTGGAGAAGCAGGGCAGCCTGATGCGGGTGGAAAGGGCCCTGCCTCGCTCTCTCTAGTCTCCCTGCAACACTAAGGGTCAATGAGTCGTCTCCTCCAGGTCCCCGGTATTCCCTCCAGTGAGCCACGGAAAAAAGAGCCCTCCTCCCCCAGATAGCCAGGTCTGTCCAAGTTACTAAATTGGAGGCTGGGAACGATCTGAAAATGCAGGATGAGGACACTGAGACACAATCTTAGCAACAAGGTCGCCCCAGGGACTGGAGCTGTAATTACGGTTGAAAAGGGGCAGGGGTGGAGCCAACATCTGCCAGTGCCCACCACAGGCCAACTAGGGTGAAGACCTCCTCCTGGGATTTCATTTCCTCCCTGCTCACAATGAAACGAGGGAGGGCTGTGAGCCTCCTAGACAGTCTGGGAAACTGAGGCTCCGAGGGGTGTGGTGCCTTGATGGAGGTCACACCGCCCTCCTGGAGAGGTGCATAGCCGGGTCCGTTGTGCCTTGCTCTACATCTCTGTCCTCAAGACCCTTTCCACAACGTCGCCCCCACCATACACCCAGACATAGCACAGGCAGAGAGCACACAAACCCATCAGGCTGGAGCCAGCCTCCCCTCACTGGCCATCCCCAGCTGTGGAAGTCCCTTCCCAGGTCTAGCCTGCATCCTTCCTGCTGTTCACAGATGTCAAGGCCCAGTGGAGCTTTCTGTGAAATGAGGCCAGGCAGCCTGAGCTTATCCCACCCAGAGGCCCCAGGTCTCTTGTCTGTGCTGATGCAAATTGTAAATCTCCATCTCCCATCTCATAACACCTCCCCTCGGGCTGTCACCTTACAGCAGCGGTAAGCTGCTCAGTACTTCCCAGCACAAGGGCTCCCCAAGCCCCACAGCAGCTCCATCAATAGCCCTAAGTGTGCCCTCTGGGTGCCGAACACTGGTGTTAGAAAGGTACCACCAACTCTGAGACTTTCTTCCTATGTGACCTTGGGCAAGTCCCTTTGCCTCTCAGATCCCCAGTGGCCTCTTCTGTTTTGTTTTTTTTTTTTTTTTTTTTGAGACGGAGTCTTGCTCTGTGCCCCAGGCTGGAGTGCAGTGGCGCGATCCCGGCTCACTGCAAGCTCCGCCTCCCGGGTTCACGCCATTCTCCTGCCTCAGCCTCCCGAGTAGCTGGGACTACAGGCGCCCGCCACCTCGCCCGGCTAATTTTCTTGTATTTTTAGTAGAGACGGGGTTTCACCGTGTTAGCCAGGATGGTCTCGATCTCCTGACCTCGTGATCCGCCCATCTCGGCCTCCCAAAGTGCTGGGATTACAGGCTTGAGCCACCGCGCCCGGCCACCTCTTCTGTTAAACAGGGTAACACTACCTCCTGGGAGGCTGCTCTACAGAAGAAAGGAGTGAAAGCCTGTGAGAAACCCCAGCCCAGGGCCAAGCTCACACATGGCCGGACCGATATCTGCAAGGCTGCAACTAAACACCACACTGGGGACAAAACCCAGGAGCCACAGAAGCTCAATCCTGGCTGAGGTCAGTGGGCCAGTGGGGAGGACAGCCCAGGAGGATGTCCACGGAGGTGTCCCCACGTGGGGGCAGCAAGGGAAGGGGTGTGCAGGGCACACTGCAGAACCAAGGATCAAGTGGTCTGCCCAGATCAAAGGGTGAGAGGGGCTGGTGGGAGACAAGGCTACAAGGTCGGCAGGGCCAGGGGGAACAGCCTTCCTCTGCTCCCTGTCTCTGCCTATCACGCTGCCACTGAAGCCCTGGGTGGGTGGGAAGGGAGGGAGGAAATGTGCAAAGCAGTGTATTAAGAAGATTAATCTGGCTGCAGTGGTGGCAGCGTGTGGATGGCTTGGAAGGTAGAGACAGAAACCAATTAGGATACTGCAGCGGTCCAGGCAGGAGGCCTGAGAGTCAGCTCTGGCAGACAGTGATGTGCCTCTTGCAGGGAGGGCATGAGAGGCTGGACAGGCCTGGCCAGAGCTGAGCAGAGGCTTGGACCAGTCACTCCTGCTTTGCCCAAGCCCTACCCCAGCGAGCCGCCATCACCCCAGCTTCCATCTGCTCCACTGACCCTGAAATCTCTGCTCTTCCATTGAGACTCCTCGGCTTACCTCACCTCTGCTTTTGATGGGCCTTCCTGCTGCTCCCACCCACCCAGGACAGGGGCCCAGACAGGCTGCAGTGAGGCGGTGAGGGTCACTGGGTCAGTGGGAGGCAAGTCTTCAAGGAGGCGTGGGAAGTCAGAGAACACCTCGGTGGCAGGAGGTTTCCTGGAAATCTCACGGGCCTCATCGTGTAGATCACGGTCCTGGTCTTTCCCAGCCCCCTGGAAGCTCTCCAGCTTGGATCCTCCCTCCTGCGCCCTCCTGCCCACTGGGCACACTGCTAGGTGTCATGGTGCCCCCAGGGCCTCCTAATCAGAGGCAATGCCAAAGAGAGGCTTTAGCTGCAGTCACTGCCTCTCTCCCCTCAGGGCAACATTCCTCAGAGTTCATTCTAAGCTTTTTCCCCTCACCAGCACCCCCACTCCCACCTCTCCGGCTGTCATTGGGGTGTAGGTGACATGATCTTTCCCAGCTCCCCAAAGCCCTCGAAAGTAAACACACAAGCTAACTAGGCACAGCACACTCACGGTGCCCACTCAGCTTCAAGACGGCTGGCCCAAGGCCCCTGCTACTTAAAATTCTGGAGCTGTAGCCAGGCGTGGTAGCAGGTGCCCATAGTTCCGCCTACTGAGGAGGCTGGGGCGGGAGGATCGCTTGAGTCCAGAAGTTCCAGGCTGTAGTGAGCCATGATCAAGCCACTGCGTTCCAGCCCAGGGGGCAGATCAAGATTCTATCTCTTAAAATAAATACATAATAAAATGCTGGAGCTGCAGCCCCTGTGCCTTGTCCACCTGGACAGCCTCTAGACCATGGTGGGCCCCAGCAGGCCACATAAAGGCTGCCCTTCTGACAAAGACTTTCAAGGGCTCCTGCCCTGCCCAGCCGCAGCCCAGGTAAGTGCCCTTGCCCTCCTCCTCTCCTCTGCGGCTCTGGAAGTGCTGAGTGTCGCTTGAGAGAGGCACGAACCTGTGCTGACTGGACAAGTGATTCCCTGCGGGTGGTGGCCCCATGGCTGTCTCATGCCTTTATTCACAGTCCCTGGTTCCTCCCTTCTTAGGTCTCCTCTCTCCCCCAGGAGCTGCTTCAAATCTTCTGGACTCTGCTCTACCCCCGACCTGGCCCCTCGTTGCAGGCTTATATGGGGGGGCTCCATGTCCCTCCTCCAAAGAGCTCTGTGTTGTGCACCCCACTGTCTCTCTTCCTCTCCTGGAAGGGAGCCAGTCGTTCCTCCACCTGCACTTTGATGCGCTCCCCCGCCCCACCCCACCCCCCAGGCTTCCCTGGGTCCTGGCCTATCAGTTATGCCTGCATTCATCACTTCTTCAATCTCCTTCTCCCTTGCCTAAAAGCAGAAAGCTTCTGTGGGACTCGAGACCCATTCAGTTCTGAACTCTGGGCCCCACAGCTCCAGCTCTGTCCAGGGACCCTCTTCCCAGCCCTCCTCTTAGTGGATGCCTCGGCAGCAGCTGAGCCTAGACCGGCCCCTCCCGCTGCAAGCCCAGCCTCCCTTGGCTTCCCCGACCCTGAGCAACCACCTCCTCCCCCTCCCAGCGCTCCTTTCACGCCTCTCTTCCCTCAGGCCAGCATTCCTCAGAATTCAGTCTAAGCCTGCTCCCTCCACCAGCACCCCCACTCCTACCTCTCTGGCTGTCACTGGGGTGTAGACGACACTAAACAATCTCTCCAAGCTCCTGGCTTCTCATCCAGAGATCCAGAGCCTGCCTGATCTCCCTCCCAGGATGGCCCACAGCCATCTCAAACTCAGCGCATCCAAAACAAACCCTCTCACCTCCTCTCCCAAACCTGCTCCTTCCCGGGCGGCGCCATCATGATCAGGATTCTGCCTTAGAAACTTTGGGTTCTCTAGGATTCTTGCCCGCCCTTCATCCCTCCAGACACTAAGGTGCCCCGGCCCAGAGAACCTGCCAATGAAATTGCGTCCTATCCACACCCCCTTGTTCCCATAGCTATGGCCTTACTTGGGGCCCTCTTTGCCTCTGATCTGAACAACAGAAATAGCCTCCAGGCCCTCCCCCACCCAGCCTGCACCTATGGGAAGCACCGGCTTCCTTCAGCCCCGCTGGGCTAACATCAATCCCTGCTCAGACAACTCAGGGCCAGGGCAGGGAGGAAAACCTGACTGTCCTTCAGAGCATCCAGTGCCACCCTGTGCATGTGCCCTAATCTCTCCACCTAGATCTCTCCGCTCCTACCCACCCCTCCATCTCCCACCTCCCCCCACCTCCACCACCCAAGCCACTGTCAATTCCATTCATCTTTCGAGGCTCCGTTCAAAAGCCACCAACTTCGTGAAACCCTTCCAAAGGACAGCTGGGGTTGAGCAGCTCTCCTTTGTCCCCTGAAGCCTCTCTTGCGGCATTTGGCATAATCATCCATGAAACAGAATGACTTTTCCACCAGAACCTACATTTCTTGGGTGTTTCTGGCTCAGCTCTCAACCCCTGATATTCTAGTGTTCTATTCTAGTGTGCTGTGCACAGGATATGCTCCCCTTGTTTGTGGAACTGGGAGAGCATGGAGCCAGGGGATGCCTAAAAGAATGAGAGAACACCTTAGCAGACATCTCCAAAACAATGCCCCTCTCCCTCCCACACCAGATAGCCTTTGAATGTCTGGGGCCAGTCAGCTGTAAAGGATCATCCCCCAAAGCTCTGCTCGGTCCTCAGCCCCAGCTCTTCAGCCAGGGCTCCTCTATCTGGAGACCAAGGGACTGGCTGGGGTGGGAGGTGTCCATAAACCTTTGCCCTCAAAGGCCACATTTAGGGTGTCCATGCATGTGGGTATTTTCTGGGGAGAGGATCCCCAGCCTTCAGCAGAACTGAAAAGGAGTCTATGACCTCCTTCAAAGTTAATACTTAGCATATCTGGACCACCTCCCCCTGCCCCACCCCCAGCTTCTCTCGCCTTGAACAGCCAACCTCACTCACTTATAAATAGAAACCCTCTCTGGACATGTATCTGGAGTGACAGGACGGCCCCAGAGTGTGAGCAATGAGCAGAGTCATCACCTGCCCTGTCCTCTCTCAGCCTGCAAGGCCGTCTACCCTGGACTCTCCCCCTCCTCTCCCTGTCTACGGCCCAGGAGACCACTGGGCTACATGTAGCTCCCCTCTCCCCACATGCTATTGTCCCTCTTCTAGAACATGAGACTAGCACCTGTCCCCCACCCCACCATGACCCAGAGCCAGGAAGGAGATGTTAGGAAGCTCCTGTGTCTCCAAGGCCCACTCGTGCACTCTCCCCTCTTCCTGGAGAGGTCTGGCCCCAGTGCAGACCCAGGTGAGACACAGAGGAGAAGGCAACCTCTTTTCTGAGCTCTAACAGTCTGCTGGATATGGTCAGGATGGCTTGCAGGCACCTTGTATGCAACATGTCCCCCAGCCCACATCTGCTCAAGCCACATTGCTCCTACCCCAGGTAGAAACCTGGGTGTCATCCTTGCTGCCTCCTCTCAACCCACATTTCCAGCCGATTGAGTCCTGCAGATCCAGCTTCCAGCCAGCTCTCCCCAGCCCTCTGCTCTCCATTTCCAGGGATGAAGATGTAGTATGAACTGCCTGGACCACTGCAGGAGCCCTCATACTGTGCCCTACCCTCCACCTTCACTGGCTATGTCCTCCTCTTCCTTCAAACTCAGCCCAGAGGTCATCTCCTACATGGAGCCCTCCCTGAATTCCTTCTCTGGTCTGGGTTAAGGGCTCCTCCTCCATGCATCCCTCTCTGAGCATGTGCCACATCAAGTAAATATGACTGTTTACTTGTTGTGACCTCTTTAAAAAGAAGGACAGTGCCTTGAGCCCAGTGGTGTGCTGGAGCTGTTTCTCACTGGCTTGGGAGGACCAATTGTCCACGTCTCTTCCCAACCCCACATTCAGTGGAATCGTGTTGGTAGCTTAAAACCAGCTATGGTGGGAGCATTTACACCATGGAAATTGGCAAATGCTATAGATCAGGACTTCATTATTTTAGAAGGGCTGGTTGTTAAACATTTACCAGTAAATCACTGCTTAGGTCCAACTCCAGTGCAAAAGGACGAATTGGGAAAAGGTTCTCCATGTAGGCTGGCCCCATATCAGATCACACTTCAACATCAAGTCATTTTCTTGCTCTCTCCTCAGTCTCCTGGGTTCTTGTCCTCCTTACCAGCCCTCTGGACAAACCAATCCTGCCAGTTCTCCTCCAGCTGGTGGTTAAGGGGTGGAGGAAGCAGGAGAGAGCAGACAGCATGGGGCCAGCCCCGGGCAGAGCAGCGTATGACATATAGGTGCTTCCTCAGTCAGGAGGATGGTGGGGTAGCACAGGTTGGGGGGACAGGACAAGTGAATGAGGAGTCAGCCAGGGGATGGTGGGAGAGGACAGGGTCTGCAGAGGGCAGCGGTGATAGCCGGGAGGGAGGGCAGGGGCTCCTCTGGCGAAGCACCAGCAACACCCTCTCCAGGGCCCCCCCAATCTGATCGATTCCAGGATCAATGGACACAATTGCCTCATTAAGGGCACCGCAGGGAAGCCATGAGCCTCCTCTGTCAGCAGCTGCTCTCCCTCCACACAGCAGCACCTCACACAGCCAGCTCCAGGGGAGTCTCTGTCTCCCCATCCCACCCCATCTCTGTCCTCATTTGCATCTGGGACTCGGTCTCTGTCTTCAACTCCCTCTCTGTGTCTCTGCCTCCCCGTGTGTCTCTGTGGCACCATTTGTCTCTGTCTGTCTCTGCTGTGGCTCATCTCTGCCTCCACATTCTTTATCCGCTGCCTGCGTGGCCCGTCCTCCTCCCCCGTCTCCATCTTGCCCTCTGTGCCTCTGTCTCGCCCGCATCAGCCTCCTCTGTCTCCCTCTGCGTGTCCATCCCCCCATGTGTCTCTGCCTCCCTCTCTGTGCCCACTCTGTGTTTCTGTCTCAGCCCCCCACATCTCCTCGCTGCCTTCCCTGGCAACCCCCCGCCCCCAGCATGCTCAGGCTCCGGGGCCCAGATGGCGGGACGTTCACGCCGCAGTGCCTGCAAGCACAGGGCCATGGCAGCTTCTGGGACTTCTTACTCTCCGCGCCCCTGAGCCCGCTGGGCAGCTGTCAGTCATCTGCCCAGCCTGCTGGGGACTCCCACTCACCCTCATGGGGCCCTCAGCAACCAGGTATGGGGACAAAACCCTCTCTGGAGCAGACACTGCTGCCACTGAGTGAGGCCTCCGCGCTGCTGAGGACTTAGGAGCCCTGGGCTGTCCCCACCCTTCCTCAGGAACCTGAGCAAGGAGATGGTGCAGGCAGCCCTGACTGATGGCTGCTGCCTCCTCTCCAAAGGGGCGTCCTTCTTCACGTTTAACTGAAAGCCCTCTTGCCGAGGCTTCATCTGCCCTGGGTCTGTGTGACTCAGCTTCTTCCCAGTGCAATCAAAACCTCCACCAGCAGCATCAGCTGGGCAGGGACTGCTGGGTGCATCCCCCAGGGGTAGGGAGAGGGCACTTGGGGAGGTGCCCCCTGAGGGAGGGGCACCTGACCATGGCCAGAAAAGGGGTGAGGGAAAGGAGCCTGAGTAATGGGAGGTTAGTGGCTGTCACCACCTGGGTCCTGGAAGCAGAAAATGCTGCCCACTCCCCACCACCACCAATCTGGCAGAGTGGAGCACCTCTCCCTGGGAGGCGAGCAGAGTGGGCATGTGCACACACAACCACACCCACGCAGCCCAGACACAACATGCCCATCGTGGTGTTATACGCACCCACCCGCTGGCACTGCAGCCAGGGTCCCAGGCTCTTTCCACCTCATGGCTACTTGGAGGGGGCACTGTGGAGGCTAGAGGAAGGGACGCCAATGTGCGGTGATGGTGATGGGGAGGGGTGCACCTGGCCAGGTCAGGCAGTCTTGGGTAAAAGCTGGGTGCTCAAAATATTGCAGGTGCAGAGTTCATTGGGGTGGCGGGGGGCTTCGAATTCCCCAGAAAAGCGAACACCTCACAGTCTGCTCCAGACCTAGCTTGACCTGTGCCCCTCAGCCTCAACCCAGACCTCCCAGCATGCCTGTACCACCCTGCCTGTACCACCTGCTCGAGATGCCCCTTCCACAGAGTACTGTGCTGGTGTAGGAGCCACTCCACACCTCTGGTCTCCTCCACCTCTGCTCCTGATTGGGAGGGTGTGGAGGTGGGGAGGTGCATGACCTTCGTTCCAAACCAGGGAAGGTTGGGTTCTGAAGGCCCAGTGCCTCCCTGCTGCCCCAGGGAAGCTAGAACACCCAGGCGAGCAGAGCCTGGGCAGACCATGAACGGCAGCACCTGCTTGCTAGCCTCTCTCCTTTTCCAAGAATCAGCCACGGGGTGACCTGGAAGGCCAGACGTGGGGGAGGGGGAGCGACTTCTGGAAAGAACCCTGTGGAAGAGGGAGCCAAACCTAGTTGTGAGGACCCACGGTGCCTGCTTGGACCCCCAACAAGCATGCAGCCTCAGCTCATGGTGGGGGATCAGTGGGGTCCCCCAGGCTACCCTTTCTGTCTCTGCATAGCTCTAAGGGTTAGAAAAGCCTCCTCCCCCTCAGCCCAGATCCTACTGCTTGCAGCCATCAGCTCCACAAAACAAGCCTGCTTCCTCTTCCACATGACAGCCCTTCAAATATTTGAAGACAGCTTGCCTGTCCCTGCTGAGCCCTCTCTCCTCCTCACTAAACATCCCGGTTCTTAGAACGATTCCTCAAACGCGATGGTTTCAATCCCCTTGCCATGCTGGGCACTCTCATCCACCCTAAGCTGCCCTGGTTCACAGCATGGCTCCCAGACGGGAGGCCAGGAAGGACGGCCTCCCTCCCTGACCCCAACAGGCCTTCATTCCACCCAGGCGCAGGCACCCACCCTCCCCTCTGCACCCCGTTCACATGGCCCCTCCTGCCTCCAATCAGTCACACCCAGACTTAGTGGGTCAGATGGATGCCAGGGAACCTCCAACACCCCCACTCCCCACTATACCTTCTCCAAAGACCCAAACCTCTCCCAGGGACGTGCCTCTCCCCACATGCTGACGCTCACCACTTGTTCACATCCTTCAAAGCCAGGCTCCTCTGAGAAGCCTTCCCGGGTAGAACACACCCTGTGGCCTGCCCAGGGTGACCTCCATACTCAGAGACTTTAAACATTCCCTCTAGAGAATCTCCATGCATTGCTCCATCACCCACCTCCCCTCCTCCCTGCCAGGTGGGCTAGCAGCACGGAGAGGAAGCAGAGCACAGGAGGAGGGGTGCGGAGGGAGGTAGAAGGCCCCAGCCCCAGACGAAAAGCAGCTGGCAGGAGCCCTGCCTCTGCCACACCCCTACCTGCTCATGGTATTCGATGCCCATGCTGAGTGTATTGACCAGGATGGCAATCATGATTCCCCGGCCAAAGTACTTGCTGTCCACAATCTTTCGGAAGGTGTCACAGATTAGCCTCCAGAAGGCCAGCACAGAGCTGGGCTCTGCATCTGGGCCCAGGCTCCGTTGCCGCCGGCTGTGGGGGTCCCGGAGGTCACTGTGCTGGGCATCCTGTGTGAACTCATAAACCGCCTCGCTGTCTGAGTCAGGCATTTCACGGTCGGCGAGCTCTACCTCCCCTGCCCCCGCCCGGGCACAGTAGGGGCAGCTGTCTGGACCAGAGGCTCCACTGTCTGCCTTCAAGCAAGGGCTGGAGATCTTGCAAGAGCTTTGGCAGGCACCTGGAACAGAAGAGTAGAGGTGAGAGGCTCCAGAGTCTCATACCTGGGGCTACCCTGCCCTTCAAGTAAGTGTAAAATGTGTCAGGGAGTCTGGGGTTGTTACAGTGATGGGGTGCCAGGCACTTAGTGGGCCAGGGGTGTAGAATGTCCTGCAAGGTGGGCAGTCTTGACCCACAAGATGCCCTGATGTCAATAGCACTTCATTGGCAGTCACTGCTGAGTGTCCTGGGGCTCAGAGAGGTGGCCTGGATGTCCTCTGAGATCCTGGACAGCTCCTATATCCTAGGCGACTTCAGCAAGGAGCCTCACTCCCCTTCCCCTTCCCAGAAGCCAGGCCTGCAAAACACTGCTCTGAGCAGCACTTTCCAAGGGACCCTTAAGACACGCCCACACACGTGCACTTGCACACACACCCACACCAGACACGTGCACCTGCACACGTGCTCCAGATGCACACACTTGTGTACACACTCATACGATTTGCACACCACATGGGCACACATACGTGCACATACCAACACATGTGTGCACAAACACATTCACACATGACACATGCAAGACACATGCACACATGTGCATGCACACACACCAAGGAAAGAGCTTCATATCGCACATGTACCTACACACATCAAGCACATGTGCCTACATATGCATATAAACATCAGACACACACATGCACACATGCATACACACACACTTGACCCCTTCACGGACATTGACACGTACATGCATACTAGATGCACTCATACACACACACTCAGGGACCTAGCCTGAGACATCAATGTCCCTTTAAATCCAGCTTTGCTCACAGAATATGAGAACCTCAGAGACTACCAGGTAAAGCATGGATGTGGAGGCCCCCAGCTGAGGGCCTGGCCCTGGGTGGGCTCTCAGCAACATTTCCCCCTTGACTGCATCCGCACACAGGAGGGAGTCAGTAAGCACCCACTGACAGTAATCATGGGCCCAGCCTTGCCTTTTACACAGGAGGAAATAAAATCGTGGGTGCATGTGACTGGCCCACGTCCCGTGGCAGGGTAGTGGAGGAGCTGGCATAGAAACCTTTCGCTCTGGGTTCTGTGATAGCACCTTCTGGTCCCAGCCCACATTCCCACGTAACATCCCCACGAATATCCCGCTGCTCCCCACGTGCCACATCCTTCCTGAAACACAGGCCGTGGGCTGCAGCTACAGTGAACCTGTCTGCTGGGGAGAGCCCGACGTCCCTATGTGTCTCACTGCCCCCACGACACTGGGAGTTTCACCCATCAGACAAGCAGCTCCCTGAACTGGGTCTCCCCGTGCGGAGGCAATGAGACTCAGGTTTAGCCAGTGGGGCATGAAGCTGGGCACAGTCACACACCATTTCCTCTCTGAGCCTCACAACGGGGAGTCCTGAGTGTGCGCCCCGAGTCCGCCCCTCACCAACAGCACAGCCTTGGGTGAGTCAAGCAACCTCTCCAAGCCTCCTGGTTCTCATCCACACAATGAGGATGCTAAGAAAGGCTATCACCTAATGGGTAGAGAGGATCCAATGGGATTTTGCCTGCAAAGCATGTGACAGGCACACAGCCATTGCGTTGTGCAACAGTTGCTAGACATTATTGCAAACAGCACGAAGCAGGTGCTTATTACATGATAGTTACTGCTATTACGATGTAGGAATTATGATTTCCACTTTAGCAGATGAGAAAATTCAAGCTCAAAGCAGGGATGTGGCTGGTTGAAGGTGCCTAAGCAATGAGAGGCAGCATGAGAATATGAGCCCTGGTCCCTCTGACTCCAGACCCCTAGTCCCCTCTGGGACGCCACCTAATTCCCAGACAAAGGCACCCACACACCTCCCCCAAGAGCTGTCACCTGTACTCTGTGTCTCCAGCAGCTTGTGCATGGAGCTGTAGGGCCCAGGTGGGATGTTGAGGCTGGTGAGGGTTGCGGGCCCAGAGCTGGCAGCCACCTCTACTAGTGCCTTCTCTTTCAGCGTCTCCGGTGGAGGGCTGGTGTGCACGGTGGGATACACCTTCCCGCTGCCCACAGTCCTGCCGGATGCCTCAGATGGGGACCTGGGAGGGGGTGCCTGGCAGCGGACTGGCTCTAAGTGGCAGTCAGCATGGTAGAAGCTGTGCACAGACTCTGCGCCACCTGGGGGGCCCCCGGAGATGGCAGGCGTCGAAGGTGGTGGCAGCATGAGCCGGCGGGACCCATTGGCATCCCTGTCCTGGATCTCTGGGCTGGCCCGGGGGACCCTGAGCGTTCCATTGCCCAGGTGGTAGTGGTGGTGATGGTGGTGGTGGTGGTGCACCAGGTGGTGGACGGACAGGCGGCGGTGAGAGCGAGAGCAGCTGCTGCTGGGCTGGGTCTCCTGGCCCCCAAGGGGTGCTGGGCTGCTGAGCAGCCCAGCCCGCACACCTGCTGCCCGAGAGACCTGAGCCAGCCTGCGGGCTGCCTTACGAAGGATGTACACCAGGTACTTGAGCAGCTCCTCATAGCAGCTGCCGGGCTCAGAGAAGCTAGCCAGGGTGCTGGCGTTGGACAGGAACCGCACACGCTGCTCCCGCATCAGCTGGCTTTCCCTCTGCTTGGTCTCTGAGAACTGCGTGGCAATCACCACCAGGCACAGGTTGATCATGAAGAAGGAGCCCACCTGTAGGGGTGGGGACAGGAAGAGGAGACGTCCTGAAGAAAAGTGAATCACAATGCCAGCCACCACATACAGAGGAATTCCTATGCGCTAGGCGCCACGCTCAGTTATTTTCCAAGCATTATCTCATTTTATTTTTAAGACAGCCTCAGGAGGTGATGCTGTTGTAATCTCCATCAGACAGGTAAGGAAACCGAGGCCCAGAGAGGTCAAAGCATTTGCCCAAGATCACTCAGCTAATTCAGAGCAAGGCTAAGACTGGAACTAAGCTCTATGAAATTCCAAGATGTTGCTATTGAACATGGTGTTATCCTGCAATCTCTCAAATTCCCTGTCCCTAAACACGCACACCTGCAGAGACGCAGCACCCTTCTGCAATTTCCATTAGGAGTAGCAAATGCTGTGGAAATGAATGCAATATTAGGGACACGGGGTTTTCAAATTATATTGAGCCTTGAGATCTTGGCGAAAACATCATTTACAAGACTCCTACTTCTAGCCCCAATTCTAGCTGTGTGACTTTGGGAGAGACCCTTAGCAATGGGACCACGTATCCTCATCTGAAAACAGGGACCATTGGCCTCGTCTGTCCCCATTTTCCCTGTGCCCCCCTCCCTCATATGGGGGAGGGGTTGAACCCTTGACCCTATAGACTAGTCAAGCTGCCACCTGACTTGCTCACACTCCCCCAGTCCCCATATCCATGCCTCAGTTTCCCCAGAACTCTGGAACGGCCATTGCTTGGATAACAATCCCGAATGAAGGAAATGAATATTTATGGTGACAAAGCAGATTTTTTTTTTCTAGATCGTGTCCTAGTAATTATGATAATTAGCTTCACTAGTGTGATTCCAGAGAGCTGTTAGGAAAGATTTTTCAGGGGGTGTGTGGGAGGGTGGAAACTAGGCCCCTTATCTCCCTGTCTGCTTCCTTCCCCCTCTACCAAGCCCACGAGGGAAAGGGAGTGGGGTGGGGGGGGCCACATGGTGAGAAGACCCCACTTCCCTGAAGCACTGGCCTCGCCCCTTGAGGTGGTGGCCAGGGATGGGAACGGGCCTCCAGCCAGGCTTCGCCCCAAGCCTGCCCACTCTTCCGCACCAGGGGAAGTTACGCAGGCAGGAGGGGGTGGCCTTGGGGACTTGCTCTTTCTCAGGGCCTACCCTCTGTCTCTCACTCACCAGGAGCTGCCTCATTTTGTGTTCTTCTCTCTCTGGAGCTAGTCCTAGGTCCTGAGTAGATCTTAATCTTTCTTAATCTCTTTCTCTCAATATCTGTCCCTCTGTCTGGCTCTGTCGTTGGCCTCTTGGTGACATGGAAGAAAGGCTGAATGTGGAGTCGTTAGCCTGGGACTGAATTCTTAGCCCCAGCCACTTACTTTCTGTGTGATTTTGGCCCAGTGACCCACCCTCTGGGGTGCCAAGTTCTCATTTAAGAGATGGGGACCACAATCCCTACCCTGGCACCTCACAGGGGACGACGAGGATTAAACAGGCAGCAGATGTTACAGCATACGTCAGCAGTGATGCCCCACTCTTGGAGATTAATACACAGCATAGGCAAAGCGCCTGGTAGGGTCAGATAAATGAGGAAACGTCGGTTTCCTCATCTGTAAAATGGAGAGGATTACGGTGAGGATTAAATGCACCAGCACGTTGAAAGTGCTTAGATCAGGGGCTGGTGCATAGTAAGTGCTCAATAAATATTGGCTCAAAGTGGTAGCGATGAAGTTATTAACTATGAATGGTAGTGATTAAAACTATTAAATATTGCTGCTTTTGCCTCCGTCTTCTGCCTTCCTAAAGTCTTGCAATTTCTGAACTGGCAGGAATAAGAGATCAGGCAGCATTTAACACCAATTGATCACTGATCAGAACTTTGGGTGGAATAATTCTTTATTTGCAAGCATTTCAGGATGTTTAACTTCTCTCCCCTCCCCCAGTAACAAGTTGCCAATTGCACTCCCCTTGTCCTTATGAAAAACAGAACTCTGCGAACATGCTAAAAAAAAACCACTGGATTCATTCAAAGGGATGAATTGAATGATATGCGAGTTATGTCTCAATAAAGCTATTAAAAAAAATCAAAACCAGAATCACCCTTTCCCATTCCCAAGTGCCCTCTAGGGGAGGTGATATCATCTCAGGGTGAGAACCATCCATTTCACCCATGAAGAAACAGAGGTCCAGAGCAGTGCTGGGGGCCTCAAGAGGAATGACTTGCCTAAGGTTCCAGTAGCAGTAAGTCCCTTCTTGACCTTGGATTTCTTCCTGACTCCGCATCTGGTGTCCCTCCTACTACATGACAGATACCCTCTGTACAGGACTTGCCCTGAGAGCTGAAAACTTCAGACAGAACAAACTATCCCCTCTCTGGACTGCTCCCACGGGTGTCCCCAGGATCGCCCATCCCCACAGGGATCTGAGGAGTCACTCACGATGATGAGGAGGATGAAGTAGATGAAATTGTAGAAGGAATGAGCATCCATCACAAAGTACATGATGTCGACCCAGCCCTCCAGTGTGATGACCTAGGGGGTGCAGAGGGGCAGGCTGACTACGGGCCCACCAAATCCTCCTCCAGTCTCCTCCAGAGGCCTTAACCCCCACCCCAACCCTGAGAGCGACCACTCCGATCCTGGGCTGTGTCCTGGGGCTGGTGTTCTGGGGAATCTCCCGGGGCCCAGGCTGCCCCACCTGGAAGATGGCGATCCAGGCATAGCCAATGTTGTCAAAGTTGATGGCGCCCTTGAAGGGGTTGTGCTCCCCCGCTGAGCAGTTGGTGTAGTACTGGTTCCAGTTGACACAGGTGGTATTGCTGGAGCTGTTGTAGGCCTCATAGTCCAGACCACAAGGTGGGCCACCGCCCCCCTCCCCACGCAACGTGGGCACGCTTCTGCAGGACCGCATGCCGTTCTCGCGTGGCTGGGAGCAGATGAAGGGGCTCTCATCCTCATTCTCTGTCTGGTAATAGCGCTCCAGGTCCACGCTTAGGGGGCTGCAGGATGGGAAGGGGAACAGGGGTGAGGCTGGGGAGTGGGCTCTCCAGGGAGAGGGCCCAGGAAGAGAGATGGCATGAGTGCTCAAGGCACACAGGGTAAGCAGGGCAGAACCAAGAATGGGGAAGGGACTGGGCAGGGCAGGGATTTGTGGACACCAGGAGCATGAGGCCTGAGTGGGGAGACTCCAGACTTAGGATGTTGGAAGGTCACATACTAGAATAGTGGTTTTCAAATTTTGCTGCACATTAGGATCACTGGAGGGGTTTAAAAAATCTCTGCATCCAAGCTGAGCCCCAGACCAACGAAATCAGAATCTCTGGAGGTGGCACCCAGGCATCAGTACTTTTTAAAACTCCCCAGGTGGTTCCAATGGGCAGCCAAGTTCGAGAACCAGATATGTCTCAGATGTTAGAACAGATATGTCGGTAGCAACCAGAAGTGAGGAACTGGTGGGGGGTGCCCCAGCCCCACAACCACTCCCAGGTCCTCCCGGACCCTGTCCACCACTCACAGGCTAAAATTCTCAGGTAGGAAGCATCGATTCCGAAGC
The DNA here is from genome assembly GCF_049350105.2 of Macaca mulatta. Taxonomy (NCBI): domain Eukaryota; kingdom Metazoa; phylum Chordata; class Mammalia; order Primates; family Cercopithecidae; genus Macaca; species Macaca mulatta. The sequence continues at coordinate 59,434,833 of NC_133421.1, forward strand.
AGCCCTGCCCACAGCTGGACGCCGACGATGCCAAAGATGAAGAAGACGAAGAAGCAGAGCAGCAGGACGTTGCCCAGCATGGGCAGTGTGTCCAGCAACAACGTGACAAGGATGCGCATGCCTGTGGGGGCAGAAGCCACGCTGGGGACACCAGGCTGGCCGGGCTAGGCTGACTGCCACGGCCCGGCAGCACTCCTGGAGGGGCCCCACCAGGGACTCTGAGGCTGAGACGGCCCGGCTCAAGCTGGAGGGGAGACCAACAGACACCTCTGACTCCCCAGATAGCCTCTGCAGCCCCTTACCCCGACCCACTTCCCCTTGTGGCTTGCCCATAGTAATCTGCACAGTACCACTGACAGTGAGCTAGGGAAATTGTGGCCCCTCCTAACTCTCCCAACATCATCACATGTGGATAATGTCACTCCCAATTTACAGATGAGAAGTCTGAAGCTCAGAGGAATGACTTGACTCACCCAGTATCACACAGCTGCTAAGTGTAGGTGCCGGAACTTGAACCCAGGCTTTGGGCTTCTGAATCCCTCTCCAACACACACCCACACCCGCACACACTCACACGCACACTCCCTACCTACTTCCTTCTCTCAACAGGCACAGTCACTTGATCTTTCTAATATCACCACCAGAGTCATTAGGGAAACTGAGGCAGCGAACTCCAGGAGGAATGACAGTGGGCAGGAATCTCATTTTGAGAGCCAGCTCCTAGGCTGGGGCCAAGATGCCCTGTGCGTCACTACGGCTCTGAGCCCCGCTGCCCTGAATCTATTCCCTGCGTGGTCCAGATCCCCAAATTAGGACCTGAAGAGACACAATACTGTCTTCTCAGAAGTCCATCAATTTACAACCCCCTCCACAGGGAAAGCCACTGAAACCCCCTCCTCAAAAGCCCTATTAGGGTTACTGCCCTCTCACTGCATTCCAGGTCTAGAACCCAATCGGCCCAAATGGTCTGAACCAGCCCCCAGTTTGCCAAGCCCTCATCAAGCAGACAGATCTCTAATGGCTGGCTTCACCCCCAGAGTGCCATCTATGGCCCCCTGCCCCCTCCAGGGCAAAAGCTGCTAAGCAGCAGCTAATTAACCCTCTTGGTGACTGCAGCGCCCAGCCCCGCCCCTGCCAGCCCAGTCTTCTCACTCCCTCCCCCTCCTCCTACCCCATCCCCCTTCAGCTTCTCTGTGCTCCAACTGAGATCAATTCCTCAGGGTTTGTATTAAGGGAATTACACCGGTGGTTAGACAGAGGCCTATAAATCTGCCAGCCATCACCTGGGGCGGGAGAGGAGGCAAGGCATGCCCCTCTTCTGGAGCTCCTGTTAACACCAACACACCCCGAGCCCCAGAGGACACATTCAACAGCTCTGCCCTCCCAGGGGCAGCAGCAACATCACACTCACACACACACACACACACACACACACACACACACACACAGAGCGCAGGGGGCTGCTGCATCAGGTACACAACCAGGCACTGAGCCCCAGAAACATGCATTCCCCGCCAACCACCCCACTCCTAGGACCACAGCAGGGACCATCTGCAGCTTGTGTAGGTTGGGGAGTTGCAAAGGGGCCTGAGCAAACGGAGGGGGCAGGATGTAGGGGGAACCAGAGCTGCCAAAGCCTGGCTGGCTCCAGAAACCAATGCAGTTTAATTTAGATAATGGGCCCGGCAGTTGCTGCAACGGGTTGGAAGGCGGTGGGAAGGAGGAAGGGGACAGAGGCGGAGGGTGAGACATGGAGTGGCCTTGTCTTGAGAGAAGTCATGTTCAGCGTGGCCAGCATGTCTCACCAGCAAGAACCAGATTGTATGAGAGGCTGTTCTGGCTAGAAAAGGCCATCAGCACCTTGCATCCACTCCTTGCCTGTCAGCCTCTCCAGTCCCCACACCTCTATCCTCCCAGGGGGAGTGGTCATCTAGCTGAAGGGAAAGGGTCATCTGAGATGTTTCTGAGACTCTGACCTAAAGCCAGGCTAAAATGAGGCGGGGTCTTCCCAGGTAACTCCCATAGTGCCACAGTCAGAGTTCCATTTTGTTCCAGCAACCCCAGCTCCCCGCTGAGCCCTTCTCTGACGGGGCCTGTGAGGGGTCAGGTGAGGACACAGTGGTACAGGTGGGGTCTGAGATTTCCACATTTCCTCCTGGGGCTCTCTTCAGGGGCTGAGGGCTGAGGGGTCACTCACTGGGCACCCGGTTAATGGCCCTGAGCGGTCGCAGCACACGGACTGTCCTGACAGCTGAGAAGCTGACGTTCTGCAGGTCCAGCGAGTACTCCAACATCCTGCAGGGAGGGGCCCAAAGGGAGGCCCTTTGAGTCTGAGGCCACAGTGGGGTCAAAAGAGGTCAATGAGGAATCCTGCTTTAAGGGCAGCAGGACGACCTCTGAGTCCTTTTTCTCCTTCACCAAGGGACTGTGAAGATCCGGCTCTCTGTCTGGGGGGCAAGGCTACCCCCGAGACAAGGACAGACTGCCCATCAGAGAAGGGGGCAGAATTAGGAAGAGGGCCTTGAAATTTAGAATATAGGCTACAGTGCTAGAGGCAGGGCAGCCTCAGATCCTCAGGAGACAGCCCAGGGAGAAAGTGGTGCTGTAACTGGGCTGGAGCTGGGAGGTCAAAGGCCCAGAGCCCTGAACCTGGGGAAGGGACCGATCTGATCCATTGCTTTCCCACCCCAGCCCAGGCCCTCACCCTGCAATGACGATGAAAAAGTCAAGCCGGTTCCAAGTGTCTCCCAGGTAACACTTTTTCCCAAAGATGCCCAAGGCCACCATCTTCACCACCATCTCCACGGCGAAGAAGGCAAAGATGAAGTCATCAAAGGCCTAATGTGGGGACAAGAGGTGGCTGAAACTGAGAAGTGGGTGAGGGAATACCCTTTAGTCCCACCCTAGCCCCCACCAGTTGGGTCAGGGCCTCTTGCAGAGGAGTAAGGGGCATTAAGATTAGGAGGGGCCAACCCCCCAACACACACACACACACACACACACACACACACACTCTCACCTGCAGGATCCGGCAGCGCTGGGAGTCACAGGCGATGTCCTCGCACGGCCGGAACATGCCCAGGGTCACGCAGTTGAGAAGGATGACCAACATGCTGATACGCTCAAACCAGGTACGGGCAGTCAAGGAAACAGCTGGCCAAGGCTGGAGCTGAGGCCAGCCCCCTGCCCTGCCCTAACACCTCCTCCTCGTTTACCTCCTAGCTCCATCTGAGGCTAGGCAGGTGTGGTGCCAGGGACCTGACCTACACGTCAGACCGGCCCCCGGCCCCAGGCTCCCCATCAGAGAAGGGGAATCCCACCTTGGTCATCTCACCTCTCTGGACCCAGCTTCCTCATCTCTAAAGGAAGACAAGCCACAAATACCCTGACTATTTGCACAAGTCTTTTGGGGAATAAATCGATCATGCCTGTGGAAATGCCAGACACCATGAGTTTGCTGCAGAATCTGAATCCTATTCTCCCTACCTCACAGGGTAGATGTGAGAAGCAAATGAGATACTGTATATGAATGTGTTATACAAACCTAAAGTCGGATTATGCCTGCCTTACAGTTTACCAAGCACTTTCACACAATGCCACAGTTGATGCTCACAACAGCCCTCTGAAGTATCCGGGATGGATCATTTTATTCTCCAGAACTCAAGGAAGTTGAGGCCCAGGAATGCCAAAGTCATATGCTGAAGGTCACCCGAGAAGCCAGGATGAGACAGTGGTTTCCAAGCTCCTGATCTATGATAGTTTCCTCTGTACACCATAGCTGCTCAGGCAGGCAGAACTGCCTGTCATGACCGCCCTGGCACTAGGTGGAAGGTAGACGTCCACAGCTGCAGTCCCCCTTGCTACAGCACCAGAGCCCGGGCTCCCTCTTCCACCACCAGCCTCCCAACCTCTCAACACCCTCAAATGACCACTAGGCACATTCACACATTTAAATATTGAGGACCCATTATGTGTCAGGCACCATGCCGGGCATAGCTCCCAAGCCATGCAGAGTGGACAATGTCTACCCCCTCCCCCAAGAGGCCATTGCCACCATCACACCTGCTTGTGGCTTCCAGCGCAGACTAGCCAAAACAGCAAGTGGGATAGAGGGGTTCTTTCTAAACCCTGGGTCTTTCCACACAGTGGATTCTATGGAGTGACTCATTTCCAGCCCATCAGCAGGAGAATGTACAAAACGGCCTCCGGACCTTAGACGGTTCCAGGCACTGGACTCGCAGTTAAATGACCAAAGTATCCTATTTTCTTTAAGGAAAATATGAGAAGGGTGGGGAAGAGTAAAGACGCTAGAAAAGATCAGAGAGCAGGAGATTGGGGAAAGGAGACCAGAGACCCCCCAGGGGAATGGGGATGGGGGAGGTATTGTGGCAGCTCCTGGCGTGACCCACCAAGTCAGACTGTGTAGGGCCCAGAGCAGGTGGAATCTTGCTTCTGGAATGAGAAGGCTTCGGCCAGGCACGAACAGGCCAGCAGGAATGTTCAGGAACCTATGGACCTTCCTCCCAGCTGGTCCCAGCCACAGGCCATCTCTTCTGACTCCCAAGCCACATGCCCTCCCCTACAGCCCATGACTCCCTCAAACCCCTGACAGCCCTCCCCCTTCTCTTCTCCACCACCCAGGCAGGCCCCTTTCCCCTAGACTCACATCCCTGCTCGCCACCTGTCTGTGGTACCGAGAGTCCTAAGGCACTGCGGTTTCCCTAACCCCCACCTCCTTACAAGAATAAGAGGGTTTTTTTGTTTTTTAAAAAAGTTCTAGGTTTTTGGGGGCAAGTAGATGGGAGGGAGGAAATAAAAAGTGCTCTGTTTCCATGAAATTGTTTTTCTGAGTGGAGCCAGAGTGCAGTGGATCTCTCCCCAGAATGGGGGTCAGCCAGGGGTCACCCTGGAAAAAGGGGGACAGGAAGGGAGCCATCATTTGGAAAGGGAAAGACCCCATTACCCTCAAGAACTGGTCTGCTTTCCCCATGCAGGTCCCCTCCTCTCTTCTGCAGGGAAAGGGGGGTCTGGAAGGAGCCCATGTGAGCGAATGTCTCTATGTGGAGGGGCAGATCTCTGAGGAAGAGGGGCTCCCAGGACATCTAATTGGACCCCTCTAATGGCACAGTTCCACCATATTAGTCATCTGTGCACTTGTCAACCTCCCCTGCTGAGCTGGGGCTCCTGACAGGCAGGGGCATTCCGATACGTCTTTATATCCCCTACAGAGCTTCCTGTAGTGCCTGGCACGGAGCAGATGATCCATACCTGGGAAGACTGAACGAATGAATGAATGAATCAACCAATCAATCAATCTCTTTGCCTAGAAGCCAGATGTGTCTCCCCATTCAGGTTTTCCTGCCTTGCTTCCCTTGATAGAGGTGAACTGCTTATAACTGTGGAGGAAGGTACAGAAGTGACCTCCACAGAGGAGCTGCCACTCTTTCTGTCCCCACCTTACTCAGGCTCAGACTGGAGGCCTCTTACAGGCAGAGTCTGCCCCCAGATAACCTCATGAACAGCTCTGGACCATGGCAGCCCCTTCTTAAGGGTCCCTTGGCAATTCAGCCTACTTCCAGGTAACATCCTGCCCACCCTGTACAGCTCTCTTTCCACGACAGGTAAGCATAAACGGACAGGGAAGAGACCAAGGTACATGACAATTTGGGACAATCTGAATAGAGGAATAATTAACGGGGGAGGGGGTCTTTCACCCTTCTCAGATAGGGCTCGTTTCCTTGGGAACCTGGCAGTATGTCACTGTGTGATGTTCTTCTGTTGCCATAACGACAGGAGGATGTGTCACCAGGTGGTGTGGATTTGTTGTCATGGTAATTAAAGAGACCCCTCTCACATGATCTCCCTTTACTGAGGCTGTTATCTTGTCCTTATGCAGGGGAGGAGAATCAGGGAGACCCACAGGTTATCAGGTTGGGGGGAACCATGTGACAGATCCCCATGGTAACCAAGGGAACGGGGGACACTGGTTGCCATAGTGACTATGAGAGACCTGTGCAGTCACATGTCTACTGTTGCTATGGTGACTGTCCGGGCTGGAGTGGATCCCAAAGAGGGGGTAGGAGAGGGGAGGATCTTTCTTCTCCCCACAACCCACCATCAAAAGCAGAGAAAAAGGAAACGGCAGAGAGAGGAACCCCACTTCCATCCCTCCTCCTTTCCTCCCTCGTGGGAGAGAGAACTAGAGCATGTTATCTCCACAAATGAGTCCTCTCTGTGGGGCTTTATCTAGATAGAGCCGTTGCTTAGCCTGGCAGCCACAAGGGTGAGCAAAGCAGGGAGAGGAGGGGGGTGGCCGGGACACCTCTAGGGGCACAGGGGCTCTGAGCATGAGCTGAAAGGGAAGCAGGCCCTCCAGTTGCCCCATTCCCACCCAGGAGACTGGAAATGTGAGACTAAGGAACAGTGAGGAGAAAATGGGCCTGGACCCAGGAGTCCTGGCATTCTAGTGAGGAGGTAGCGGGCTAGGTCCTTGCCTCACCCATCCCACAGAGAGGCTGGTGTCTATCGGATTCGGCAACCCCTAAGGGTAACAGGGGATGTAGGGGCTCCGCCCTGCTCCAAAGCTCAAAGGGGGATTCCCCCAGCAGAACCCCCCCCATTCCTACAAACCCATTTCCCTGTGGTTCCCCCCCACCACGCTTCAGTGTGTGGGTGTAGGGGGAGAGAGGCTTCCAGCTGAACTGAAAACTGAAGCTCACAGAAAGGCAGCCGGCTCCACCCAGAGACAGAGCCATGAGACACAGAGACACAAGAGAGGCGGCCCGCTGGAATCTTTGGGAGGGGAAATAGGCCAGAAATCTGATTCAAACGTCTGTGACTCTGTGTGTGTGTGTGTCTGTGTGTGTGTGCGCGCGCGCGTGCGCATGTCTCCGTGTGAGCAGTTGTGTCTGTCGCCATCCTGGCTGAGGCAGGCAGGGCGGGGTGAGTGCTGGGCGGGAGCAGGCGAGGGTGAGGGGGGGCTGTGTGGTGGGGGTAATCCCAGGAATGGTTCCAACTGGCACTACGGGTGATGGGGAGTCCCCCAACAGAGCAGCGGAGTGGAGCGGGTGGGAATGAGTGTGTGTGTGACCCAGAAGGAAAGTGGGCCTGGGGCAGAAAGCATGCCAAGGGGTGATTTGGCCCCCCTCAATCCCATTCAATTCTACTGCCCCAGCCCTTCTCCCCAGAATCTCCTCTGGCGAGCTTAGGGTTTGGAAATTAAATTGGAGGAAGGAATTGATGAAGAGACAGAAAGAACACTCCCCCCACCATTTCCTCTGAGGACAGAAATGGAGAATTCTCCCTAGGTAAGAGAAATAGGCAGACTTGGGGCACTGGGACAGTGTGGCAAGGAAGGCTCCAGAAACTCCTGTTCCCCCACCCCTCTAGAGGGACACACTCAGACACACAGAGTGACGCACAGGCACTCACTCACACTCACTTCTGGAAGCCATTAGGGCTCCTGCCGTTCAGGCCTCCCCCCCCTCCTCCCCCAACTCCTGGCAGGCTCCCCTCTCCCCCTCTGGCCCCCCTCCCACTCCCCCTCTCTCGGCATCCCAAATGCCAGCCTGTGATTTCCAAATGAGAAAAAGCTGTGCTGGGCTCTGAGCTTGGAGAAACTCCTACACAAACTTCCAGATGTGACACAACAGCCAGAGAGGGAATGCGGAGGAACTCCTCCCCGAGAGGGGAGCGCACTCCCTCACACTCGCAGGAACACATATTGGAAAGGCCAGCATGCTCCCCTCCGATCTGAGGCAGGGGTGACTGTCTGCCAGTACCCCTGCTCTCCACACCAAAGCTTGCACTTCTGTACCTTTTGCTGTTCTCCCTTCCCAACACACACACACACACAGACACACACACACGCGCGCGCGCGCACACACACACACACACACACTTCCTACCTGGGTCTAGATCTCCTCTCTAGGAAACCTGGTCTCTTAAAAAGGCGAGGCCAAGAAGTAGAATGTGCCAAGAAAAGCCTAACTAGCTTCAGTTAGTTGGGGGGCGGAGGGGAGTGTCCTTATGTCTCTCAGGCTCAGAGGTGTAGATGAACCCTCCTGAAGCCTGGGGGGAGTCACAGATACCACAAAGAGAAAGAGGGAGGCCCAGGAGGCAGTTCAAAGCCCCTCTGGCAGCAAAAATACAGGTGTCTCCTGGTACTTGGGTAGGATGGCAGTGGTGAGGGGCAAAGCTTAGGCAGTCCCCTGCCAAAAAATTGTTCTCAACCCATCCTCAGCCAATCCAGGCTTCTCCAGACCTAGTAACGCTGATGCCCCACACCCCAGACTACCACTCCCCTGGGGGAAGCTGCTCCCCAACTCCCAAGGTGAGTGCTGTCCTCCCACCTCTCTTCTCCCATGCCAGGCCTCAACACTTGCCCCCGTCCAGACCCCTCAGTGAAGGAGTCTGCCTCCAGACCCTCCACTAGCACCTGGAGATAGGGCAGGCGAGAAGAGATGCTAGCCTAGAGGTCTGTTTTCAGGGAGAGGGGAGAGAAGAGCTCTCTCTACCTCCCCTGGGACCCTTGAGAAGGAGGACATAGAGGTTGATGCTTTTTGCCATTCGTGGAAGGGGTAAATGGTTAGGGGCAGAGAGGAGAGTTGCTCAGAACCCATCCTTTCCAGCCATATCAGTTCTCCATCTCCATCCCTGCCTTGGAGAAAGGGGCCTGGGGGTGGGGGCTGAAACCTCAAGATTGTGCCTATTCAGCAGGAACACAGACCTCTGAGGCCTGCACCTCTCTTTCTGCAGCTCAGAGAGAAAGGAAGAAGGGGCAGGGGATGAGGAGAGGGTGTGATGAGGGGAGCTTCCCAAAGACCCACAAGGTGTAGAGGATGGGGGTGGGGGGGCCATAAGCTCATCCCTGCTTTGCGCACTAGAGGCAGCAGAGCTGCAGAGAGTGAGGGCGGCACCAACCTTCCCACTCCCCCCTCTTCCTCAAAGCAGAGTCCCGGCTAGGCTCACAGGGGCTACAAGGGAGACCTGGGGTCTCCCACCCTGGGTCTATAAGAACCTCTGAGCTGGAAGGAAGGAGCCCAGAGAAGCTGTCCAGACCTGGGACTGCAGCAACACCTCCCCTCCACCTTTCCTTCCCCCCGGTGGCAGGACACACCGGGGTGGCTGGGGCCAGGCGTCTATCAAGTGGTGCTTTGTGCTAGGGGCTGACCAGGCTGGGGTCTCCCCTACCACTCCAGCCTGGGCAGACAGGGGGCAGTGCTAAATCCATCTCCCTGGAATGTGGGGCTTGCATTCCCCAAATCTATCTGCGGAGTCTACACTGGGGTGGTAGACCCGAGTCCTCCTTAGTGAACACACTCACAGTATTACGGTCCCCCTAATACTTTCACAGGCCTGCAGTCCCCCATACCTGGTCTGCAGGAGCACTCTTTATTTGTGAAAGGAGAGGAGTAACCTGGACCAGCTTAATCCCATCCCCCACTTGCTAAAAAAGCTCTTGCCACCGTCTTTCCCTCCACAAGAAAAATCCAGCACAAAACTCCCCAACCCAACCTTAAGCATCCTGCATCGAATGGAGATCGGGTAGAAGGAGGCACTCGCGGCACTGGGCTCTAGCGGAAAGGGGTTCCACTCCCAGCTCTGGGGGCAGACAGCTCCCCTCCACCACATCTTGTTCTCATTCTGCGCCCCTGACATCAGCCGCCGCCGGAATCTCCTTGTTGTGCCTCCAACCCGCGAGGTGGGGGGTGAGGTGGGCCAGGACCTGGTCCCCGCCCCCCCCAACATCTCCCTCTGTGTCAGTAAAAACCTCAGCCTCAAGGACTAGGTTGGGGGATCAGACCCTAGAATCCGCCGCAAACTTTGGGGCGGGGGAAGGAGGGAAACCCAGGAGATTGCGGTCCCCCCTCCTCCGTCCCCGCAGCTTCCTCCCCACCGCCTCTCCCCCTCCACACCAAACTCGGAAACCAAACCCAAACCCAGCTCGCTAACCGGCGCGGGCAGAGTACAGCTCCCAGGCTCCCGAAGCTTCCCACATCTGGAGGATGACGACCCTCCCCTGCCCACATCTGGAGGGCATCCAGCTGCGAGCCAGCGGGGCACAGCTCTCTTCTCCTGGCCTGGATTCCACCCCCCACCCAGGAGGACTGAGATGTGTGTAAGGAGGTGGGGTAAGCCCGGGTTACCGACGAGACCTGCTCGCGTCTCCGCTCCCACTCTGGTGCCCCCTCCCCTCCCTGGCAGTCCCCCTCTCATCCGCCCACCCTCCGGGCTCACTTCTCCGACTCACCTGGCGGTGGATCCTCTTACCCCCGACCCCCAGTGGTGCGGCCCGTCCCCCTTCCGACCCCGCGCCTGGCCGTCGTGCCCCGAAGGATATGGGTTACAGACCGTGCGGAGACACCAGCTCCGCGGGCGGCTGTCCTGGCTCAAGTAGAAGAAAACCACCGGGGCCAGCGCCGGGTACGGCAGTCCCTCCGCCTCGGAGTCCGCGCTGCCCGGGTCCTTTTCTGCTGACCCCGGCCCCCGCCGGCCCCCGGCCCCCGACAGGTCGTTGAGCCGCATGAAGCTCCGGGGCTGTCCCGACTCCTCTGCGCCCGCTCCATCCTCCTCCTCGTCCATCCTCTGGCCAGCCGGGGCCCCGGGCGGTCCGGAGAGGGGCAAGCGGCGCCCCTCCGAGGAGATGTCCTCACGCAACCCGGGAGCCCCGGCGGGGGCACATCTGGGGGGCTCTAGGGCGCAAGCTGAGCCCCCGGGAGGGCCAGTTCAGTCCAGCTCCCCCTGCCCGCAGGGGCATGCTGCCCGCGGGGCGCCGGGGCGCAGGGAAACCCCGCCCGGCGCAAGTCCCGCTTCCCCTGCGCCCCTGGGGCTCCCCGGGCCAGCCGGCCGGCTCCCCCTCACTTTGTTCCGGCTTCTTCGCTTCGCGCCCAGGCTCCGGTTGCCGGATTCGGCGCTACCTTCGGCGAAGCGGCCCCGAGAGGGCGAGCGAAAAGGGGGGCAGCGGCGAAGGGCGGGGGTCCGGGGAGGGGCGCCCCCTCTTCCCGCGGCGCAGCTGGAGCCGGATCTAAGGGGTCAGCATCGTCCCGGCTCCGCGCCAGGCGGCGGGGGAGGGGAGGAGGGATCTCTTTAGGGGTGGGCTTGGAGGGGGTGGGGGCGGCTCCTTCCCCCGCCCCGCGGCGGGCTCACGGTCCGGGAGGGGCGGGGAGACGGTGGGGGGCAGTCCCGGGCGGGAGTGGAGGCGGAGATGCCGCCGCCGCAGCCGCCGCGGTGGCTGCCGCTGCCGTAGCTGTCGCCGGCGCCACTGCCTCCTCCTCCGGCCGAGACGCGGAGCGAGCGAGCGAAAGCGGCGGCGAGGAGCCCGGCGCACACCACAGCTGGATCCCTCACTCCAACTTCAAGCCTCGGCCCCGCCCCCAGACAGCCCCGCAGCCAATCGCCGGACGCCGCCGGCCCCGAACCGCGCGTCCATTGGCGGTCCGCCGTGGCAGTGCGGGCGGGAGCGCCGGGAGAGAACCACAGCTGGAATCCGATTCCCACCCCAAAATCCAGGACCGCCCCTCTCTCCTCCCCTTGCCCCTGGGTCCGCTCCCGAAGGCTGGAGCCAATCAGACTGCTGCCCAGACCGAACCCACTTTCCTATTGGCCATTGGGGTCTTTGGGACTCCCTTGGAGGGAGCCCGAAGAATCAGAGTATTCGGCGCGGGGTCCTGGCGTAGCGCCGCAGGCCCCACGCATCCTTTGTCCACGACCCCTGATTTGTGCCGCAGCCGGAGGGCGGAGCTCAGCTCTGGGCCGGCCTGGGGAAGAAAAGAGACAGGCGGCACGGGGGTGAGGGTTGTGACCGGGGGTCCCAGGGCGAAATCCCAGGTCTCCACCTGGTTAATCTCCCACCGTGGAATTGAGCTTGGCTGCCGTACTGGGGAAGGGAAGGAGCGGAGCTGGATGTCCCGGGGGTGGGGCTTCAGGCTGCAGGGGGCCGGTCTTGGAGAAACGGGCGGAGCTCGAGAAAGGCTGGGACAGTCATGGTCTGGGCGTGGCCTCCACAAATCTCTTGGGCTTATTGGTCATGCTCCCGAGTCCAATTCTGAGACTTTGACCCTGACCTCGTAGCCCTAACCCGCTGGACCTGACCTCACGTTGAAGCTTCTGGCTTCATCCCCTTACCCCTAGGGACCTTTTGAAGGGCGTGGACTCCACGCAGGGGTTTCGTGCTTGAACACGTGGCCCCAGGCAGGTCGCGCTGGACCGCAGAGCCCGGATCCCCTGGAGCGACTGCGGAGCAGAGCAAGGACCCCTAAGAAGGAACCCGTGGGGGTCTCGAGTGTGTGGGAAGGGGCGGAAGCACAGAGCTGGGCTTTATCGACTCGACCTTCAAAGTCCCCACCACCGCCACTCCCCAACTTCGTGCCTCAGTTTCTCTTAAGTCCCTATGTGGCTTAGGGAAAGAGTGTCCGCGGAACTGGAACTTCGCGGGTCTGCCGCCTTCACTCACCTCCACTCCACCGGCAGCGGGCCCTCGTGGGTTTGTGCTTTCCACGCGCGCACACGCACGCGCAGACCCCGGCCCTTGCCCCGCCTACCTCCCCGAGTTCTGGGGCTCAGTCGACTCTAGCTCTCTTCTGCCGCCGGCGCCACTCCAGAAAGCTGTGGGTAACCGGGAGCGGAGCGCCGCAGGTGTGCTGGGCGCCGGTGGAGGGGGAAACATCGAGGATTAGACGCCGGGAAGCACTTCCCCAACATCTGCGAGAGGTAGACACGGCGGAACCTAGTGGGTCAGTCAGTTCCCTCTCCGGAGATTTTGGGGCGCTTACGCCACTGCGGAGAGGGGGAGGGATGGGCGGGATGACCTCCATCAACACCCCTCACGTTGTTGAGGCCATCACCCCTGGGCGTTGTTCACTCTCCTAAGGCTGCGCCACCCACGCAGCCCCCGCACATCTCCCGCTACCGCAGAGAGTTGGGGTCGTCTCAGTTCCCACCCCGGCCGATGGGCGGAGGGGATGGGGGAAGTGGCAGAGTAGCTGCTGCGCCGTCGTCTCCCTGGTTGCCCTTTCGCCGAATCCATGCACCGAGTTGTGCAAATGAGGCCGAGCGGGCTCATTTGCATTTCATGCTAATGAGCAGATCCCCTAAGTGCCTTTTTTTCCTGGCGGGAGTCTCTGCTCTCATTCTGAGTATGCGGCGCTGGAGTCTTGAACTCCATGCCGTCTTCTGGGAGAGGGGGGCTATTTATGGTTGCTCCGCGCGTCTGACACCTTCTTCCCTCCCGCGAGTCCGCAGTCTGCCGGGTCGGCCTGCCCTTCCCGCCAGGATAGAGGCCCTGGGGCTGGCGCGAGAAGTAGGGACACTCATCACCTCTTCTTTGCAGAGGGGAAAATGAGGGCAGAGAGGCTGGCCCAGCCCAATGATCAGGTCCCCTGGTGGTCAGCAGGCCTCACACCCTCATCCATCATCCTGGCCACCCCTGGACTCTGGGCTGAACTCTGTTCTAGAACATGCCCGAAAGGAGGGCAGGCACAAACGCACCATCTGGATAAACTGAGATCCACATGCACTTCCCTAGGTTCAGGACCTAGGGAAGACCGGCCAGGCAAGACAGGATCTGATCCCTGTACTCAGTATGTTGGGGCTGATGGCCAGTCGGAGATGCTTACCCTTATCCTGAGTGCCAGAGAGGAGGCAGAGGCAGGACCCACAGGGAAGGCAAAGAAGACCTGAAACCATCTTTATTTCACTCCAGCCCTCCAAGCCTCAGCTCTGACATCACCTCCTCAGAGTGGCCTTCTTTCCCGCAAGTATTTCAATGCCTCTTAAGTGCCAGGGTGCTTAGGATACAGCACCGAGCCAGACACAAGTCTGGAACTTCACAGCACCTAGCGCAGGCTGGGATTATATGTTTGTGTTTGCAGTAATGAAATGCTTGTCTCCCCATCTAGGCTCTGTGTTCCCAGAGGGGCTAGGTTCATTTTGCTCACCAGGGCCTTATCTAGTGTCAGGCACAAAGTTGTTAGGTGAATGAATGACCTCAGGCAGGGAAAAGTAAACAAAGGGACAAGAAATTCCTTTCTTTGGGCCTCAGTTTCCCAACAAAGACGCTAAGCCTAAGAGCTTTTCTGGGTTTGAGGAAGAACTCCCCATATATACCCTGCTCAGGCAGCCCCTCCAACCCCCTCCAGCCCTGCCTTTACCCCTCCCTCACAGCCCATCTGGCTCCCTGCAGAGCTAAGATAATCTTCCCATCTGTGATACCCTTTGCTCAGGGATGATACAACCATTATCCCATTTAGTCACCTTAACAGCCCTGAGAGCTGAGTGGGTGGCCCCCCACCTTTCAGATAAGGAAGGGGGGTGCTCAGAAAGATGGAGTTACTTAAGTGACTGCCCAAATGGTATGGCCCTGTCTCCAGTGACCCTGGCCCACAGGTGTTCCCCTGGTATAACTGGGTGCACACCCAAGAGGGACTAGGAAAGGGGAAGGGATACTACAGGAACTCTTACAATCCTGCTTCTGAGCTAGATTTATGTGGGACCCTGCCCTCTTTAGAAATTCAAGCACTGCCCTCTTTAGAAATTCAATTCAACTAACCCTTTAAGGAGGTAACTCCTTCTTCCCAACCCATTTACAAAATCCCATCACCGAGTGCACATCTCATCCCAGGAGGGAGAGAGGAGCTGCCGAGCAGAAAGCAGACTGGCTGCAGGGACAGAAGACACCAAGGGCACCCTCCCTCACAGCTGCGCCTGGACCTCCTGCGAGAAGAGGAAGCCTTAGGGGTCCTTATTGTACCCTGAAGACCCCAGAGAGAACCAGAAGTGCTGAGGGGTTGCAGGCCGGTCTCTTACCTTCTCTGGGCCTCGAATATTTATCCATATGAGGCTAAAGGTACCTGCCTCACCAACTCATTCATGAGGGTCAATGGGACGACAGTGGCAAGAGGGCTTGGCACACTGCCCAGACTGTTCCAAAGCCAGGGCTGGGGCTGCCAAAAAGGCCACCTGTGCTTCACCATGCTCCATCCTCCTTCCTTGCCACCTCCCCAGGCCAGGCTCCACTTGTCCAGCTCTCTGACTTCCTGGCAAGGTTGAGTGGGCTCCAGCTAGGAAGGGGCCAGCTGACCTTGTTGGCCGGAGCACTAATCCCCTCCAGATGGGCTGGTGGCTTGCAGTGAGGGCCTGGCTGCCCAGACAGAGCTGACTCTGGTCCCAGTGACTATGTGTGGCTGTGTGTGACCATGTGAAGGGAGCAACTCCATCCAGTCTCCCGGTTCCTTCCTGCTTCACTCCTCCCCACTGCTGACATCCCCCACAAGCAGTGGCCCCATGAAGGCCTTCTTGTCTCTAGTAGCCTCTTTTGGCTCTCTGTGTTGCTTAGCTTGGGGGCTGAGGATGCCTGGCTCAGCCGATTCCCAAAGGCCTCAGAGAGACAGCTCCTCCCCGTGCTTTCCCCACTCCCTGTCAGCCCCATCACTCTGCACCTGCCCTTCCCAAAGCAATTGTCCCAGTCCCCATCCCTCAACCCATGGAAGCTAGATGGGGTTTCTGGAGCCTGGGAAGATGTATGTGTCAAGGACGGGACTCAGGAGCATTTCCCAACATTTAGGGGAAAGAATGAGGTCACAGGAAGACTTTCTCTGCAGCAAGAAGGACTCAGATAGATTTGGGGAAGGACTTCCAACCCAACATGTTCCAAACAAAAGAGAACTCTTTCTTTGGACCAGCTTGTATGAAAGCAGATGGATGGACAACATGACCTCCTGCAACGAGGACTTGCTTCCATCTTTTCGAGGCTGGGGCTAGATGGATACCCCAAAAGAAATGTATTAGTCGTGACAATAGCAGCTCCCACAATGCACCAGGGCATATGCAACGTCACCATTCTGTGAAATATAAAAGCTGATATAAAGCATCTCTGCCCCTTCTCCGGCTCAACACAAGAAGACAATGGGGAGGGGAAGGCAGGTTCCCTTCTTAACCTCTTTCTGAGGGCAAGGATTGGGCTTTCCCCTTCCTGGGCCAGTCCACACCCCCATGCCCACCCGTGGGCATCTTTACTTGGTTTTAGTCCCCTGACCTCAGTTCAGGGACTAAATTCATTCAGGCTACAATGACCATGGAAGGGGCAGGGACAGTCTGCTGACCTCTGGAAGATGAAGGAGAAATGGGAGAAGGCAGAGGAGTCAGGTGGGGGCTCCCAGAGGAAGCAGCCCTGAGCTGCTGGTTCCCAGGCTGGAGCCTGAAGCCCCTCCCTCATAAGCAAAGCTGACGCCCTCAGGTTACCACGGGACACTGTTAAGTTTATTCTAGGGTGAGTGGGTGCCCAAGGGGGGCAGTGAGTATGGCCGAGGTCACCTGGTGGCAGGGTGCTCAGGGATGGCCACAGGTTCTATAGGGCCCTGCAGGGCCTGAGTCTCTAGTCAGTTGGGATGCTTCACCTTCTGCCCCAGACCAAGGGGGTTGGGGCAGTCATGGATGTAGCAGTTTTCGTAATTCACAGGGATCAGTGATGGGCATTGAGCAGGCTTGATTCTCACATACATATGCAGTGGCCTGGTCTTCCAGCCGTCGGAGGGTACTCAGGAAAGGCAGCTGGCGGGACAGGAAGCTCGAGGGGTCCCCATCAGCCAGAATCAGCACCTAGGGCAGCAGCAGAGCAGGGAGAGTCACCTGCTGGGTTGGGGGGCCCATTGGCAAGGCCCACTGGGAAGTTCCCCCTTCCCAACATTCCGAGGGGAAGGAGACGTTGAGGAGCTGAGGATGGGAGGGGGCAGCTCTAGGGAGGTGGGGGGTGGGGCTCACAGGTTCGGGTACCTTGTTAGGAATGTAGACAGAGTGGACACACTGCACCAGAGCCTTGGTATCCTTGGCCTGGCGGTCTCCACAGATCACGATCTGACCAGAATAGAGAGGTCACTCCGGTGTGTCAGGGGAGGGAGTGGCTGAGCTCTAGACCACCAGGGTTTCCCCATCCTCCCTCCGCCCCACCCTATATTCCTAAGGAACAGGGACTCATCTCAGCTGCCAGGATGAGTTAATGCTTGGCAAGTGGGAACACACACACACACACATACACACACACTCACACACGAGAATACTGAAGTGGAAATGTCACACATATACACAATGGTACAGATACAAACACGGGGAGACACACACCCGGAAGACCCAAAGCACACAGGGATCCATCCAGACAGACACAGAGTAGTCACACACACACACACACACACACACACACACAGTGGATGCCTACACAGAGGCAGATACCATACACACAAACAGCAGACACACACGCATGCAGGCAGACACAGAGGCAAACCTGCAGATGGGGCATCCACACGCAGACAGACAAACACACACGACGAACACTCACACCAACATCCCCCTCAAAGGTACGTGCACAGACACACACCTCAGGGTCACACACACCCGGAAGTACACACACACCAATAACACAGGACCGACAGAAGCAATTA
Organism: Macaca mulatta; assembly: GCF_049350105.2. Taxonomy (NCBI): domain Eukaryota; kingdom Metazoa; phylum Chordata; class Mammalia; order Primates; family Cercopithecidae; genus Macaca; species Macaca mulatta. The sequence continues at coordinate 59,452,265 of NC_133421.1, forward strand.
CGCTGATACCAAGACGTACAGAGAAACACTTCATCAGCCACCATGGACTCATATTAATTTCTGCCTCCCTGTCTGACAGGCACCTCCACAGGCCCGCACACACACAGACCTGAGCTCTGGGGACAGCCCAGGAACCCCACCTCCTGTTCCCATCTGCTATCGCAGCCCCAGCTTCCCTCCTACCCGAAGTCCCAGCCCAGGTGCCCTCACTCCCCACCTGCTTGAGGGTCTGCTGCTGGGCTGAGAGGGCGCGGACCATCTCGGGCAATGCTACTGGGACACGGCGCATGCGCTCGGAGAAGGCAGTCAATAGGCACACACACTTGTCCATCCAGTCCTTGTGACCCGTGAAGCCGTGCAGCCGGAGCAGGTTGTGGGCTGACACGGAATTGGCGCTGGGCTCTGCGCCATCCTGGTCTGCAGCACACGGGGAGGCAGGGGGTGGGGGTAAAGGAGGGTCATTGAGTCCCAGGACCCTGCCCCAGGACTGTATCCAGGGCCACTTGGGGGATGAGACAGAGAAAAGGCCCTGCCTATCCCGCCCCTTCCCCACTCTGGGTGTGGATGCCGCTCCAGCAGTTATCAGTACTTTGCTCTCTTTTATGGCACCCTCCACTCTACCTGTCCTAGCTTCAACTGTTGGTCTCCAGGCTCCCTCCTCGCTGCTGATACCTCTGTCCAGCCATTCAGCTGCTCAAGCTAGAGCAGCACCATCCTGACCCCTTCCTCTCCCTCTCCCTCTGCTTCTAATCCATCTGTGTCTTGCCAGGGCTGCGGCCAGAAGAGATCCAAATCCCACGTCTCCCTATCTCATACTTCCACATGCTCTGAACCTTCACCAATGCCTGCCTGGACTGAACACGACTAATGGCCTCCTAACTGGTCACCTGTTTCCCCTACCCCCACTTCTCTCCACCAGTGATCAGAGTGACCTCCTTAAACCCATACCAGAGCAGGTCACAATCCGCTTAAAACCTCCTTGCCAGCCGGGCATGGTGGCTCACACCTTAGTCCCAGCACCTGGGAAGCTGAGGCGGGAGGATCACCTGAGCCCAGGAGTTTGAGACCAGCCTGGGAAACACAGTAAGACCATATCTCTTTTCTTAGAAAAAAAAAAAAAAAAAGACGACTTCCGTGCCCTGCTGGCCTCAGCATTCTCCTCGGTGCCCTCCAGGAACACGTGGGCCCTGCCTGTCCTCCAGGATACAGGCTGCCTGCTCCAACCTGTCATGCGCTGCTCCCTGTGCCTGAACTCTCTCAGCTTCTCCGTGGCCACATGGCCTCTCTTTCCCTCCAGGCCTTGGTTAAATGACACCTATCACAGGTGTACTCTAATTGCTCCCTAGGCTGAGTTGGGCCTCCTCTGCGGTTCTCTCCCAAGGCCCTTTTGCTCACTCAGTTAACATTTCTTAAGCACCTACCATGTGCCAGAACCACACTAGACCCTGGGGATACAACAGTGGCAGAAAGTCCTGATCTTTGAGGGGCTAAAATTTGAGGGTCGGGAAAGAAACCTTTAACCACAGACAAGGCACATGGGTGATAGGGAGCAGGTACACATAAAGCATCCTACTTCACGGCACTCACCACAATTTTAACTACACATCTGTGCATGTGTTTTTGCATTATTACTGCATATTCGCTGTCTCCCCTACCACACTGTAAGCTTCATGAGAGCAGGGACCAAGTGAGCCTTGGTCAATATCTGAATCCATGGGTGCCAGTTACTGTGCTAAGCATGTTTACAGAATGGCTAAATTCATCTTTACATCAACCCTGTAAGGTAGTACCAATGTTAGCTCCATTTTACTTATTAAGAAACAGGCCAGGCATGGTGGCTTTCACATGTAATCCCAGCACTTCGGGAGGCCGAGGTGGGCAGATCACATCAGCCCAGTAGTTTGAGACCAGCCTGGGCAACATGGAGAAATCCCATCTCTACCAAAAATTAGCCAGGCATGGTGGTGCATGCCTATAGTCTTAGCTACTCAGGAGGCTGAGGTGGGAGAATTGATTCAGTCCCAGAGGCAGAGGTTGCTGTGAGCCAAGATCATGCCACTGCATTCCAGCCTGGGTGACAGTGAGACCCTGGAAAGAAAGAAAGAAAGAAAGAAAAGAAAGAAAGAAAGAAAGAAAGAAAGAAAGAAAGAAAGAAAGAAAGAAAGAAAGAAAGAAAGAAAGGAAGGAAGGAAGGAAGGAAGGAAGGAAGGAAGGAAGGAAGGAAGGAAGGAAGGAAGGGAAAGAAAGAAAGAAAGGAAGAAAGAGAGAGAGAAAGAAAGGGAAGGAAGGAAGGAAGGGGAAAAAAGGAGAGAGACAAAAAGGAAAGAAAGAGAGAAAGGAAAGAAAAAGAAAGGAGAGAAAGGAAAGAAAAAGAAAGGAAAGAAAGGAAGGAAACGAAACTGAGGCTGAGTTTAGTGATTCATGCCTGTAATCCCAGCACTTTGGGAGGCCAAGGTGGGAGGATCACTGAGCCCAGGAATTCAAGATCAGCCTGGGCAACATAGCAAGACTCTATCTCTATTTTAAAAAAAGAAAAGGAGACTCAGAAATATTACAGCAGCCAAAAATCACACCATTAATAAGTAGGAGAGACACAAAGCCAGGAGGGCTTCGGCCCACACCAGTTCTTCACGCACGCTGCACTTAACACCTCCCAGGACCCCAGACTAGCCCTGCACCCCCACTGACCGTCCTTCAGACGCAGGGGCAGGCCAGCCCCCAGCTCAGCCTCACTGCAGAAGTAGCCGCCACCCTGGGAGTCCCAAAAGAGCCTGTCCTGTGTGTCCTGCAGCCGCAGAGCCCACTCGAGCCACGCACTCTCCTGTGAGGCCTCATACAGGTCCAGCAGGCCCCGCACCACGAAGGCGTAGTCCTCCAGGAAGCCCCAGCAGGGTGGGTTGCTGGGGGACAGGCATTAGGGGAGGGGCTGGGGAGAGTCCCAGGAGAGAGGGCCTTTCCCAGAGGAGGCCCGTTCACACATTTGTTCACTTAACCCTCCAGATGAACCCTCTTGGGCAGGTGTCATCAACCCACTTCCCAGATGAGTAAATGGGCCCAGGGAGGCTACAAACTCACAGCAAGCACCTGGCAGAGCCAGGACTGGAGTCCACATGGAGTGGAGAAGTAGGGCAGAGGTAAGCTGGGGACGTGTGGGGAGACGAGCCCTCCCAGTCTACCCAGCCCCCAACCTGTGCTCCACAGTCCCCCCAGAGCCGGTGTAGCAGGTCCGCATCAGGCGGCCACTGGCCACATCAAACATGTGCCGCTTCAGGAACTTGGCACCATTGGTGGCATAGTTGATCAGCCTGTCTTGGCCCAGGACAGCCCCGGTCACAGCATAGCCTGACACCATCAAGCCTGGAGCCAGGAGAGACAAGTAGTGGTGAGAAGCTGGCCAGGACCCTCTGGGTAACTCCACCCCATCACCTTGGGCCCCAACAGCTCCCTGGAGCCATGGGTGATCCCTGAGATCTTGGGCTCCAAAGCCAGACATGGCGGGGTTCCCAGCCCTTGTGTGTGACCTTGGGAGGGTTACTCAAGTTCCTTAAGCCTCTGTTTGTCAACTGAGAGTAATAACCCTAATAAAGGGAGAGTGAGCAGTTAGCAGGTGCCGAACAGACGGGGCTTTGTGAAGGGGGATCCTACAGACAGGCTGGGTCTCAGATGTGCAGCCCCACCATTCCAGGCAGCCAGCATCTTGCTGTCCAGGTGCGGCTTGGGCCGATGCTTCCGGGCCTGGAAGAGCTTCTCCAGCCCTGTATTGAGCAAGGTCCGCACGGCCTCCACATCCAAGCCAAAGCGGGCAGCGGTCAGCTCCAGCGAGTACCGGACGGTCAGCACATTCTGGCCCTGCAGCTCCCCCTTGGGGTCCTGAGGAGAATGGCCTTTGTCTGCGAGCTCACACGCCTGGCAGGCTCCAGGGCCCGTCAGGTGACCCCAGAAGTCCTCACCTGACTGGGGCTGATGTTACCAGCCTCTGTGAGGCCGTAGTGCTTCATGAGGAGCTGGCCTGAGGTCAGCGGCTCGGTGGCGCCCAGCACAGGCTCCGGGAGGAGCTGCTGAACTTCTTTGACCGTCCACACATAGTAGGCACCCTCTTTGGGCCGCATGCCCCGCTCTGGGGGCGAGTCTGCATCCTCCGCGCTATAGAAGCCTCCGGACTGTGGGGAGGGGAGAGTTGGCTGGCCCTGGTCCACAGGGCAGTGGAGGCGCCAACCCCTCCCATAGCCAGGCCCGCCTGCCACCATGGACACACACCCGGTGGCTCAGGCTCCGAGCCACGTACTGCAGGATGCCTTTGGCCACGTCAGAGTAGAATTCATCACCAGAGATCTAACAAAGGGAAGAAAGGAGACTGAACAGAGGCCACTGGGAGGCCCAGGTGGAAGGGGACAACATTCTCCGAGGCAGGTTGGGGATGGAAGCCTGGGTAGTGGGTACATGGGAGGGAACAGGGGATTCAGATTAAGAGGAGCCGCAGTCACCAGTAAAGCCTTGGGAGGGGCAGCCAGAGTGAGATGCCTGTTCTCTGGGCTGGGGTCAGGGATCACCTGGAAGGCCTGCGAATAGGCCACAGCAAGCTGTGCCTGGTCATACAGCATCTTCTCGAAGTGAGGGACGTGCCACTGGCAGTCTGTGGAGTAGCGGTGAAAACCCTGTACCAAGTGGAATACAAAGCTGGAGGCTAGTCCCAGCCTCTGCCCCACCCCACAGCCCTCTGCTGCGCCTCCAGGGAACACCCAGTGTCTGTTACCTGCCCCACATGGTCCCGGATGCCCCCGTTGGCCATCATTTTCAGGGTATGCAAGGCCATCTGCTGGGCCCGAGAGCCATCCTGAGTCAGTCGATGGCTGAGCCAATAGGAGAACAGGAAGCTCAGGATCACTGTGGGGGCACCAAGAACATGGGGGTGAGAGAATGGGAAAGTGGGGACAGAGATCAGGGTGGTCAAGAGGCCTTGGGCCAGGCAGAGGCTGGGAGTTCACTCAACAGGCAGTCTCTAGACAGGCTGTGGGGTCAACAGTCAACCCACAGGACAGAAGGTAATAGCCCGAGCCAGAAGTCAGAATACCATTGACTCACAGAGGACCAGAAAGTTACTTGTCCCCCCAGAGCCCAGAATGTCATTAGCCAAGCCAGGGTCACTGGGTCACTGACCAAGTCAGGGGACAGAAGGTCATCACCTAGGTCAAGGTGAGAGAGTCACTGCTGATACCAGCAGTCGGGTCTTCACCGATAGCTACCGACAGGCTAGGGGCAAGGAAGTCACTGCCAGTCAGGAGGACAGGATGCTATGGGTGAGGCCAGGAGCCAGTAGGTCCCTGACCAGCATAGGAATCAGAAGGCCAAAGCCCGGGCTAAGGCGGGCATGGGGCACTGACCCGGCGTGGGAAACTTGGGGGCCTCAGCGAAGCCACCGTATTCCTCATCGTAGCCCTCGTCCAGCTGCTGGAAGCAGCGATTGTTCATGGTGGCGGCAGAGGGCGGCAGCTGGCGGTCACCCATGCTGATTTCTGATCGGGCCAGTAGGGCAGTGGTGACACGCTGGCTGTTTTCTAGCAGGGTGTTCTTGTTCTGTTTCCACTGCGGGAGGTGGAGGCACACCTGGAGGTCAGCTGGGGAGAGGGGCTCTTCTTTCCTAGTCCCCCACCCTGGTCCCCTAACGCCCCCAGGCACACCCACCTGTTCTCGTATTCTCAGCAACACTGTGCGGAAGCCGACTCGGGTCAAGCCATCCTCAGGAGGGAAATAGGTGCCCCCCACAAAGGGCTGGAGGTTGGGAGTCAGCCACACATTCATGGGCCAGCCCCCGCCGCTGCTGGTGGCCTGGCGGAGAGAGGGCGAGGGTGAGGGGAGCTGCCCTGAGCCCATGTGGCGCGCACACTCCCGAGGAGGACTGCTCACCTGCACGAATGTCATGTACACCTTGTCCACGTCGGGCCGCTCCTCACGGTCTACCTTCACGCTCACAAAGTCCTCACTGAGCAGGCGGCCGATCTCCTCATTCTGGAAGGACTCCTCTTCCATCATGTGGCACCAGTGGCAGGTGGAGTACCCGACTGAACAGGGCCATGGGGAGAGGTCAGGGGGCCAGCCACGGGTCAGAGGGAGGCTGGCCAAGTGGCCCTGGCTGGATGGAAGACGTCTTGGCCTCTAGTCTCCTGGAAGACCCGCCAGGCCAAGAAGACCCTCCCCCATCCGCTGCCACTCCCTGCCCACAACCCCATATCAGGGAAGGTGGGAGCATTACCTGAGAGGAAAATCGGCTTGTTTTCTTTCCTGGCCTTGTCGAAGGCTTCCTGTCCCCAGGGGTACCTAGGCCCAGCAGGGTGGGGCATCACTCAGTAGCCCAGGGGGTCTGGGAGGGGTCTAGGACCCCAGTGATTCCAGGCAGGGCCCCGGGAGAGTGCTCACCAGTCCACGGGATTGTAGGCATGTTGTAGGAGGTATGGTGACTTCTCGTGGATCAGGCGGTTGGGGACCCTCTGGGGTGTAGATGAAGGATGGCTTCCCTTCCCTCCAGCAGGCATGGGCACTGAACTACTGACCGTCGCACTTCGGTCCTTGTCCCGGGAGGAGCTACCCCTGGTGAGGACTGGTGCATCAGGCAAGCTGGGGGCCTCCACCCACCTTATCCCAGGCCCCCCAGCACCTGCCCCACTCCACTCAGCACCCCGGTAGGACCGCTGCTCCCAGCCCAACCCACCTTTCTGAACCATGGGGGAGACTGTGGCCTTTGTGCTCCCCCTTATGTTTTTTGGGGGGTGAGGAGAGGTGGCTCATTGGGGGCTCCTTGCCAGGTTAGTCTCCCCCAACCTCCTGGACCTGGTGGTGGGAAGGATGGCTGTGAGGTCAGGGCGGGTCACAATGGGCAGAATGGTTCTTGGGGCTCCATTCTTACCCCTCCCGGGGCCCCTCCCCGGGCCCTTCCTGGAGCAGCTGCTTGGAGGCATCTCTCTGGCAGGCCTGGGTGTGGCCCCACTGGAAGGCAGCCCACTGTTGGTGGCTGCACAGGCCAAGAGCAGTAGGGTCTGGGACTGGACCAGGTGAGGGACAAACAGAGGAAACTAGACATGGGGACTCCCTCACTCAACGCCCACCTGCTGGGATTCCTGTGGGGCCAGGTCCTGGGCCAGACCCCAGGACACCTAAGGAATCAGAGACCTCAGGGAGTTCAGCCTGGAAGTGGGCAGTGCAAGCTGACCTAAATAACGAAAGGTCCATGCGGCAATAAAGGGCTGTGACAGGACACAGGGTACTATTGGAGAAAGGCCCTTGACCCAGCATCCAGCGCTGGGGTGCAAGGAAGGCTTCCTGGAAGCGGTGTTAGAACAGTCCCTGGGGAGTTGGCACTGCACTGGAAGGAAGGGGAGGGGAGGGAAGGGAAAGAATGAGGACGGGAGGGGAGGGGAGGGGAGGGGAGGAGGACCTTACTGCCAGGGCCAGGTCTCAGAAGCATACTGGAGGTGGGGTGGGGGAAGGGCCAGGCATGCAAGGGTGGTCCAGACAGGCACTGGGGACCGGTGCCCGGGAGACCCTCCACTGAGCCCGCAGGCAAGCGCAGGGAGTGCCCGTACCTGCGGCTCGCGGCGAGGCCTACACCGGCGCGGGGTAGCAGAAGTACGCTGCCCAACCAGGCCCGTGCGCCCAGCATGGCTGCTCCGGACCATGGGCCCGGCCGCTACGGACAGGAAGGGAGGGCAGGAGACTGTGAGGGGCGGGTCGGGCACCCACGGAGCTGCGGGCGGGTCTTCGCTGGGACTTGGGACAGTGTGGCTGGTCTCCGAGCATCACCCTGCGGCCGAGCACAGAATTGCAGATCAGGCACTCCGGCCTTGGGAGAACCCATTCTGTGCATAACATTGGGCTCTGCCCCTGCCTGGGGAGGACAGCCCTTCTCATGCGAACAGGGAGAGTTGTGGGATCCAGGGCTGGGGGATGCTAGGGCCATGGGATGCCAGAGCTTCAGCTCATTTTGTCCAACCCCTGCCCCTTTTACAAATGAGAAATGAGATGCAAGGCGAAGGCGTACCTTGGCCAGGTCCACCAGCTAACAAGCTTTGTTTGTGGCAACCTCCTCATCTCTCGGTCCTACTCAAATCCTACCCACTCCAGGAAGCCTTCCTTAAATAATACTGATGAGCCCATTTTATGTCTCATAGGTTACACATGGCCTCATTGGCTACATTCAGCCAATATCTATTAAGTGTCTGACGTCTGCTGCTCTGTAAGGCACTGGGTATACAATGGTGGGCAGAGAGAAATGAGGCTCCTGCCCTCACACGGCTCACAGTCTGTTGAGAGCGGCAGATGCTAATTCAACAGCCATACCAATGAATCTATAAACACCCATGTGACAAGTCCGTGAGGGTACAACGTAACAAGTGACCTGATCTGGTGGAAGGGGCAAAGGATGAAGGCTTCCCTGAGGAAATCACATTTGTGAAGACATGGAGGATGAGAGGAAGGAACTTAGAGGGCGCTCAGGGGGAGTACTGGGGAAGGAGGCAGAGGTACAGTTTGTGCAAAGGCCCTGTGGCTTGTCAGTGAGTGAGGGGTGAGCAACTGCAGAAGGAGGGAAGACAAGGAGTAGATGAGGGCAGAGGCAAGATCTTGGAGAGACTCGTGAACTGTGAGAAGGGGATTTTTATTTTTTGAGATGGAGTCTTGCTCTGTCACCCAGGCTGGAGTGGAGTGGTGTGATCTCGGCTCACTGCAACTTCTGCATCCTGGGTTCAAGGCTGGTCTTGAACTCCTGACCTCAGGTGATCCATCTGTCTCAGCCTCCCAAAGTGCTGGGATTACAGGCATGAGCCACCGTGCCCAACTCAATTTTTTTTTTTTTTTTAGACGGGATCACGCTCTGTCACCCAAGCTGGAGTGCAGTGGTTTGATCTTGGCTCTCTCTTGCAGAGAGAGGTCCTTTGCTGACCTCCAGCCCTAGGTTCAAGCGATTCTTGTGCCTCAGCCTCCCAAGTACCTGGGACTACAGGCGCGTGCCACCACGCCCAGCTAATTTTTGTATTTTTAGTAGAGACGGGGTTTTGCCATGTTGCCTAGGCTGGTCTCAAACTCCTGACCTCAAGTGATCCATCTGCCTCAGCCTCCCAAGTGCTGGGATTACAGGTGTGAGCCACTGTGTCTGGCCAGAGAAGGGGATTTTTGATGATAGTAGAAGCAAGCTGTTGAAAGGCTTTAGTCAGGAGGGTGACCTGGTTGGATCTGCATTTTGGAAAGATCCCACCAGCTTCCCAGTGGAGAATGAACTGGAAAGGCGCAAGAGTGAAAGCGGGGGCAGATAGGAGGCTATAGCAGCACCCAGGGGAGATGGGAGAGCAGAGATGCAGAGAAGGGGATGGGCTGGAGGTCGGTCAAGGAGGAAACGTCATCAGGATTGGCAGCGACAAAGAAGGCAGTATCCAGGGTGACTTGGAAGGTGGGACCACTCCCTTAAGAGAGGGCATGGGGTGGGGAGCGGGGACAACTCATGGGGTTCATTGTTGGACCTGCGGGTTTGAGATGTGCATATGGAGACAGTGATGACACTGCTCGGAGCACAGAGGAGAGGCTGTCAGGAGAGAGGATTGGGGGTCTTGACTGTTGAGATCATGTGGGTGTGGAGCTGATTCAGGGAGACCGTGCAGCAGAGCAGAGAAGAGGGCTCAGGTCCAGGCTTGAGTGAGCCTGTGAAAGACACAGATAGAGGTCGGGCGCGGTGGCTCACGCCTGTAATCCCAACACTTTGGGAGGCTGAGGAGGGTGGATCATCTGAGGTTGGGAGTTGGAGACCAACCTGACCAACATGGAGAAACCCCATCTCTCCTAAAAATACAAAATTAGCCGGACATGGTGGCGCATGCCTATAATCCCAGCTACTTGGGAGGCTGAGGCAGGAGAACTGCTTGAACCCGGAGGCGGAGGTTACAGTGAGCCAAGATTTCACTATTGAACTCCAGCCTGGGCAACAAGAGCGAAACTCCATCTCAAAAAAAAAAAAAAAAAAAAAAAGAAAGAAAGAAAGAAAAAGAAAGACACAGACGGGGAGCAGCCAGGGTGCAAAGGAAACCCAGACAGGGCAGCACGCCAGAGACGAAGGACAGAGTGTCTACATGTCAGACTTCTGAGGGGCCAGCCTGGCTAGGACAGAAAAACGTCCACTGGCTTCAGCAACACGGAGGCCATTGGTGTGCTTAGTGGGCGTCGTTCTAGTGAAGTCAGGCTGACAGCAGAAGTCGACCAGTCAGCTGAGGAGGAAGAGGAAAGGGAGGGGAGACAGAGAGAGATGATGCGTGCTTGACATGAGGGGAAATTTGGGAAGACACTGTCAAGATGGATGGAGCTAATTAAGACACATTTCGATGGGAAGGATTCATCTGAGAGAAAGTGGTGGACGCCATCGAGGATAGAAGAGGTGGTGGTCCTGGGTGGCCCTGAGAATGTGGGGTGTGGCAGGTTGTTGGACAGGTCGGCTAGCCGGAGGGTCCAGCGGGTGCTCGAAATAACATGTTCTGGCTAGAAGGAATGAGCTTAAGCTCAGAGAGCCGGAAGCCTGCCTTGAATGTAGAGTAATTTGGGGTGATGACAAACCTCCAAGTGTGACCACGGTAAGGGTCACTGAGAGGTCAAGGGGCCGTAAGGTCCTTGGATAATGGAGCGACTTGAACTTGAAATTGAGGTAAGAGCTGGATGAGAAGACCATGAGCCAAGACCGAAGCATCCCAAAAATGAGGTGGAGTCGCAGCCCCAGGCAGGGAGGAGACAGAATGACCCATGGCACCACCCTCCTAGCAGGAGGGGTCTTGTAGGGAGGGAGGCAGGAAGCAAGGCTATCAACCTCTTCTTTGTGGGAGACAAAACAGCTCCCCTTGGGAGATCTCAGGGGGATCCAGTTTAGAAGAAGAGAGACTGGGTGGCAGGGCCACAAAGGCTGGGTCAGGGGACAAGAAGGATGGAATCATCCCAGGTTTGGGTGTAGCAGAAGATATTAATAGATGGGTGCTGGACTCTGGGTATTGCCTGGCAAAACCAGGAGTGAAAGGCATGATGGGTTCGTGCCTCATGGTCAGTCTCTGAAGAGGGTGGGCCCTGAGCTGAATGGACACGGGCCTGGGGGCATCCACATAGCAACCTCATCAGGAAGAAACTTCTGATCCCATTTGACAAGTAAGGAAACACAGGCACAGAGACAGGGAGAGGGTAAGTAATTTACTCAAGGTCACAAAGCATAACCACTTATTACTAAGTGATTCTTGTCAGGGTCAAACCTTGGAGCAGAACTTTGAGCCCTGTCAGTTTGACTCCTGAGCAGGTGTTCTTGTCCATCCTGTCTGTAACTGCCATTGTGGGACTCCCTTCCTCTACCCCCACCTTAGGAAGGGGAGTGGCATTGTGTCCCTTCACTCACCGACTTTGGTGGAAGGTCATTTGTCCCTAAAGGGGATGGGGGCTGGCTGCAGGCTGCCTGCAGAGCCAGGCCCCAAGCACTGAGGACACATCAGTGTCCAGTGGTCCAGTGATCAGGGAGCATTGAGAAGAAAAAGAGGCAAGGCTGGTCATAGGGGCCCCACCTGGATTGAGTACCAGGCCTCACCCCACCCTTGGTTTCCCAGACTCCACATAAACCCCTAGAAGGGGTCTGATTCCCCCTCTGTGGCTGAGACTGAGTTTCTCACCAGCCTTGGTGAAGCAAGGGAGAAGGCAGAGTTAGATTTAAGGTGACTCAGTAAAACAAAGGAGCCTGGGAGCTCCTGCACTTGGCTCCTGCCACAGCCGCATCACGTGCCCCTGACTTGTCTACCCTGCTGCGCTCAAGCTCCTGGAGGTTGGATCCTTCCCAGGTGAGCCCAGCACTTTGTCCACAGCAGTCAGTCAATATTTGCTGAATTAATTCTGGGGCCCTGCCTGGCAGCTCCTGGCCTTGGAGCCAGACTGTCTGACTCTGAGTTCCAGCCCCGCCCCATGTCAGCTTTGTGACTTTGAGCATGCCATTTAACGTGAGCCTCGGTTTCCTTGCCTGAAAAATGGGAGTAGTACCGGCTGCAAGGTGAGAGATCTGTGCAATCGCCCTGCAGTGGGCTTTGCGCTTGGTTTCATGCTCTGCTGTCCCTGTTTTGAAATTCTTCACACGATTTTGAACAAGGAGCCCTCACATTTTCATTTTGTATTGAGCCCCACAAATTATGTAGCCAGGGTCCCGAACGGAATTAACAATATTGTCTACCTCAGAGCGTCGTTGCAAGGATTAAATAAGCTGATCTGCTTAGCACATAAGCAGTACCCAATAAATAGGAACAAAGGCCTATTGTCTCTTGCTGTTAGCTCAGCCCCAGTGCCCATGTGTGATAAATGAATGAAATGAACGAATTGAGTGACAGCCTGGGAGCGTCTGGAAGCGAAGGTGCCTGGGTGACGGGGGATGGAGGTGAGGGTTGAGAGGAGCTGTAAAGGAAGCGGGGGCAGTTTTGCACCCCGCGTTGTGCAGCTGCAGTTTCCTAGACAGCCGGTGATCCACGCTGTGGTCGAGACCCGGCCGCCACACCTCGCAAAAAGTCCACTTGGTGAGAGCTGAGAACTAGGGTTCCAGTCTTTATTATGCGGGCGTTCAGTCTCTAGCTCCCGGGCCGTGGTCCATGTCCAGCTTCCGGAGCCGCCGCGTGATTCCAGCCGCCACTGGTTCAGCGACCCACTAGCACCCGCGCCCCGCCCCAGCCCCGGGTCCGGAGGCGGGGCCGCGGGGCGCCTGGCGCATGCGCAGGCCGGCCCGCGGCGGGGTGGCGCTCAGAGGAAGGGGTTCGTGCCGGTCTGCGGGGGAGGGGGCAGCGGCCCGGCTGAGCTCGGCGTGGGCAGCAGCGGCTGAGGCAGGCGCGCTGAGGGCGGTGCGAAGGCTCCGGCCTGCGGGAAGACGCTAACCGAGGCAGGGAGGGTCAAGCCGGCTGGCACGCTACTGAGCGGGAGGGGCAGAGAGGCGCTGTAGGTCATGGAGCCCAGGGGCGCCCCCACGGGCCCGCCCGCCAGGCCCAGCGCCGGCGACCCCGTGCGCATCTGGTTTAGCGTTGGCCTGCCCGGCTCGCCCGCGCCGAACGGGTTGGTGGGGGACGGAGCGCTGAGACCTGCAGAACGAGAGTGGCTTGGAGCGACCCGGGATTCAGAGCCCTACACCGGGAGGTCTTGGAAGTTGGGAAGGAGAGTGAACTCCTCCGGCCGAGGCTAGGCTCTGAAAGCAGGAGCCCCTGGATTGAGGGACGTCTTACCTGTCAGAAAGGGGTTCCGGGTCTTTGCAGCCTGGGGTGCCTTGACCAAGGAGTCAAGGTTGACCAAGGAAGAGGCCGAGGGGCCCAGGAAGGACTCGGGAGTCCGGCAAGCTCGGGCCTCTTTGCTTGGCTGGGTTAGTGCTTCCCCTAGTATGCCCAGGTCCAGGGCATCTGGCTCCTTCGTGCCATTTTGCTTGGAACTGGGGCTGGGATCTCCAAACAGGTCCAGCTCTGGAATAGAAATGCTAGAGCTCGCTGGTGGGGAGAGGGATTGGCGCCCGATGTGGGAGGAAGAGAACAGAGGCTGCTTGGTGTGGGCCCCTTGTTCCCCAGAGCCTCACCATTCCCTTGCCCCACTCACCCACAGGGCTGCTGGGCTTCCCAGAGGGCAGGGCCTGCTCCATCCCCTCCTTGATCTCTGTGGATTCTGGAGGTTTGGCAAATGAGTCAAAGGCCGAGGCAGCACCTACAGCTGGGGGAAGAGAGGGAGAGGAGATGGATTGGCAAAAAGAGCAGGTGCTGGTCTAACCCCTTTCCAGAGAAGCTACCCTCGTAACACATACAGTATCTGCTGCCCCCTTGGCTCTGCCTGGAAGTCCTCCAGCCCCTCACTCACATGTTCTGGCCCTCTTCTTACCAGGTGTGTCGGAGGTCTCAATGGAGGCTCCCCAAGGGTCAGCCCCAGTGCTGGGGAGTTTGTGGTGGGGAGAATTCAGTGCCCATGGGTCTGTGGTGGGGGACCCAGCAGGCAGCACTGGGGTCCTGCCCCAGGGCTCAGAGGAGGAGAGCATGGGAGTCAGATCCCAGGGCTGGCTTCGGGACAGGATGGTTCCTGAGGGGATCGGAGACCAGGGGTCTGCAGAAGGCCCCCAGGAGGAGCCGCTGGCCTCTGTGTTCGGCCTAAAACCTGAAATGGGAACAGCATAGACATGATCCCAGGCCCACCCTTATCCCTCGCCCAGGGCGCTTCCCAGTTACCCAGCCCAAATCGGGAGGCAGGGCATCCATGTCACAGATGGACTGTGGCCTCAGGACCACCCAGCAGGCTGGAGCCCGTATTTGGCAAGTGACCCCAGGAACTGGGACCTGCAGGTGTGGGTGACTCAGGCCACCTTCCCAGGCAGGGACATGCTGAGCAAGTGAGTGCAGCAAGAGAACATTTGCTGCGTTTCCTAGGAGCTGGGCCCTTCAGACATTCTCCATAGCCCTCACTATGAAAGCCCGTCCCACAGGCGGCGGAGGCTCAAGGTGGTGAGTGACTTGCCCGGTGACACTCAGATGTTGTGGGGAGGTGGGGAGGTGCTTGGCCCGCCAAGTGGTTGGGAAGGAGGGGGCATTCAGGCCAGCCTGGAAGTCTCTTGCAGCCCTGCATGCCCACCTGGGATGTCCCATGGGTCAGCAGAGCAGTGTGTGGAGGGCGGGGCCAGGGCAGGTACGAAGATGTCAGCCAAGTCCAGGATGGAGGACTGTGGAGGGGAGAGGCAGCCGGGGCTCAGAAGTGGGTGGGGCCTGGAGGGAGGGCAGGCCCTGACCTGTCAGGCTAATGCCAGCTCATTCTCTTTATTCATTCCACAGATACCTATTCATGATCCCTCACCTCGACATAGTGCTTTACAGTTTATAATGTTTCTTCATCCACAGAGTACCTGATTTTCATAACAACCCTGTGAGGTAGGTAGGGCAGGTGATGTGCCCATTTTATGGATGAGCCAGCCAGCGCACAGAGGGTGGAATGGGTTTGCCTGAAGTCACACAGCCGGGGAGAGACAGAGCGGGGATAGAATCCAGGCCAGCAGAAAGGGGCAGATGTTTTTCAACCAGCCTACCTCCCTAGGTCAGTGTCCAAGAGAAATTGGCCACAGTGAACATGGGCGGAAAGGAGACCGCAGCACCCGGGCATGACATGGACAGCTTTGGAGGGCAGCCTTGCACTCAGCAGCTGCTCACTCCCCATGTGGAGAAAATACGTCCATGAGCCCGCGGTGTTTTCAGCACCATGTGCCTGGGCCCACCTTAGTCTTGATCGACAGTATCACATAATCCTAACATGTCAGAGCTGGAACTATCCAATAAGCACACTGTGCAGAAGGGGAAACTGAGGCCATGACAGTGACATGCCCCAAGTCATAGAGTAAGTGGCAGCAAATTCAGAACCCAAATCCAGGGGTCTCTGATCAGGATCCCTGTGCATCCCACTTTGCTGTTAACTCAGTCATCAGCCCATGCAGGGTGGGACTAGGGCTGCTACACCCCCACACCTATTTCATCTAATAAACATGTTAGTGCTTACTATATGCCAAGCACTACTCTGCTCTCTCTTTACAAATACTCAGTCCGTGTCTCAGGCCCTGTCCATCCCACGCACCCCAGCCCACTCCCTACCTGGCTGGTTTTTAGTTTCTCTTCCTCCTTTTTCTCTTCTCTCTCGGTCTCTCTGTCCCGCCGATGGTGGACAGCAGGCCCTGCACCATTGGCCATGGGGGAGCCATCACCCCGCCAGGATTTCACCTCCTGCAGAAGGCACAGAAAGGGTCAGGAGCATGAGCGGCGCAGGCTGGAATCCGGGGACCTGTGCACCCGAGGCTGGAGTCGAGAGAGTGCAGGTGGGAGGCAGCTGAGAGGTTAGGAGCGGCAGGGCCACCGGGTACAGCAGGAGGAGCCTGTTAGTGCCCTGAAGCACCTCCATCACCAGCAGCAACAGCAGCACCGGCGGCCGGGAGGGCTCAGCCCACTACCTTCTCGTGCTCCTGCCGGCTCAGGCGCAGAGCCAGCTGCAGCTGCAGGTCCTCATCCCTGTGGGAGGCTGGGGGGACAGGCTGCGGAGGAAGAGAGGTGTGAACTTGGCCCTGTACTCCCACCTTGGGAGCAGAAGGGCAGTATAGCCCTGCTTGGGTCATGGGGATGGAGAGACAGATGCCCAGCCTCAGTATGCATGGGCCATTTGCCCCTCAGTCAGCAGGGTGGGCGTGGCCTTCTCCCTGCCTGCATCTGAAATGCAGTTTAAAGATCAGGAAGACTGATCTTTTGCTTCTGAATCCTCTGAGAGTTCTCTAGGCCCTCCTGTGTGAGGCCCAGCTGCTTCCTGCCTGGTCTTCCTGGATCCACAGAGGTAGTGGCAAAGTTGATGATATCGGGGGCCCATCCTTGTCTCCCCACGAGGATAGCTGGTGGGCGGGGGCGGGCAGCATATCCCAGTGTCTCCTAGCAATGTCTGAGCTCACTCACCCCTTCCACCATGAGGTGGTAGCAGGCCCCCCGAGACACATCAGGTGCCCCTAATTGCACACTCGCTACTCTTTCCAGGCCAGGTGGAGAGGACTGGAGGCGGGGAGGCAGTCCCTGCCTGCGACAGACCGACAGAGACAGTGGGTCTTGTGCTGTCCTTGGGCACAGGAGTGGGGCTTCGGGTGACAGAGCCTGAGTCAAGGCTGAGGGGCTCCCAGGCATTCTCCCTCTAGCCCATCCCCTCCCCACCACAGTGGGGTTGCGTGGCCTCACCTTCTCTGCCTCCTCACGGCTCATGGCTAGGGCCAGCTGCAGCTGCAGTTCCTCTTCCCCTGACGTCTGAGGCCGGGCCTGCTCCAGGTCGGAGGTATAGCGGGGTGACGAAGAGGAGGCTGCAACGACCATCATGTCTCTGTGACCACACGATTACCCATTAGCTTCCACACCCCTCTGCCTGCCAGGAAGCTGAGGCTCAAAGAAGAGAACTGAGAGGAGGGGAACAACAGGCCGTGGAGGCCCCCGTGGGCCAGGCAGTGTGCTGGGCACTCTCTGTAAGTTCCCCATCCCACCCTGTCCCGGTGGGACGGCTCCAATCCCTCCTTAGCAGATGCACAGGCAGCACTTAGGGCACCTGACCAGGGTCCTCAAGCAGGACTTGAACCCAGGTGCCCTGACTCCAGCTCTTGGACTTCCAGATGGACCCTGTCCTGCCTGGGGGCAAGGGAAGTGCAAGGATAGGAGGTTCTAGTCCAACGAGGTCACAGCCTCACAGCCCTCAGCAAACTGTCAAAGGCTTTATGGAAGGCGGGCCATTCTGAGTATTCCTCAGATCGGGGAAGCCCCCACAACTCAGGGCAGGACAGTCAGGGACTGTCTGGCAGCTGCCCTCAGGTAGGGGGATGAAGGGGAATGCCATATGTCTGGGCTCAGGGTAGAGGACATTGCTGAGCCTGGTCTCATTTCATTTTCAAATCAAACAGTGGAGGTAGGTGAGCTTATCTCCACTGTACAGATGAGGAAACTGAGGTTCAGAGAACTGGTTGCCCAGGTCACACAGCTTGGAGGAAGCAGAATAAAGAATGCTATCTGTCTCCAAACCCATGCTTCCACCATCATGCCATCCTATCAAGACAGCTAACGAATGATGATGAATCTGTAACAACATTATTATCTGAGCTAACTTGTTGAGCACCTCCTATGTGCTGGGTGTTGTGCCTTGCATGTTACATTCCTTATGTCTGAATCCTCGTAACACCCCTCGGAGGTAGGTATTATGAACCATGGCTTGGATTGCAGAGCCAGGATTGGAAGTCGGGCTACCTCCCCATCCCAGCCACACGCTGGGGCTCACTCACAGTTGTAGGAGGACGGGGAGCCCCGGGAGCGGCCGTAGTCCTCGCCGTAGCGGCGGCTGAAGCCCAGCTGCCCACTGCCAATGCCGATGCCCTCCAGTGCCATGCGCTCCTTGGTCTTGAGGGCATGGGTTCGCTCCTGCCGCAGCCGCTCCTCATCCTTGAGCAGGGCCATCACTTGCTTGACCTTCTCGCGCACGTTGACGCCCTGGTCCTTGCCATCGCGATCAATGTACTGGAAGTCCTTGAGTGTCTGGATGGTGTAGAGGTTCTCGCGGCACTGGTGGGCCACCCGCTCAGAGCCTGTCTTGAGCAGGTAGTCCAGCAATGTCAGAGCCTTGTACACGTGCCGCCAGTTCTTGCCGCTGTCATTGAGCCGCCGCCACAGCATGCCCATGACCTCGGTGAAAGCCACTGTGTTGAAGGTCAGGTCAGCGATCTCGGACATAAGCGAACTGGGGGGGCCCCAGGGGTCATTGCTGGTGGCCTCGCGCACCTTGATTTCCGCCTCGGAATAGTTGTGCACGATGTTCTTCACCTGGCGCCGGAGCGCGGAGGTCGTCATGGCTGGAGACTTGGAGGTGGGTGGCCCTCGCCCCCGCTGGAGATGGAGGGCTGAGGGCCACTGTGGTGAGGTCACGGTCTTGAAGGATGGGCTGCTGTGTTCTCAGCAAAGCAGCTGCGTCCTTGGGTTCCACATGGGGCTGAGGAAGAAAGGGCCAGGAATTCAGGGGCAAAGGCCTACCTTACAGGTCACTCAGCCACTGACCAACTAAATGAGGCCTGGCCAGAGTGTCCCTGCCTCCAGGGATAGCCTTCAGCGGCACATGTTCTTATTTCACTTATAATGCAGCAGGCACTTGGAGCTTTGCATGCTCATCTATCTTCACAGTCACACCACAAAGATGCTGTTGTCATTGTTTCCATCCACAGATGGGAAAGGTAGGGCTTAGAGTATTAAATGGGCCTGGCACAGTGGGTCATGCCTGTAATTCCAGGACTTCAGGAGGCCAAGGCAAGAGGATCACTTGAGGCCAGGAGCTGGAGGCTGCAGTGAGCCATGATCGTGCCAGTGCACTCCCACCTGGGCAACAGAGTGAGACCCTGTAATATTAAGTGACTTGTCTGAGATCACAGAGCTGCTACATGGGGGACCAAGACGACCCTAGGAAGCCCCACCTAAGAGTGCATGGCCTCATAGGGGAATGCTAACGGGATTCCAGGAAGGCTCGCTTGCCTTGCTTCTGCTGCGCCACCACCTCTGTTTCTGCTGAGATCTAGCTTAAGACCTGTCCTTCCCAGCTCCTCAGCTCACTTTTCTCATATTGTTAATTTTTGTAGTTTGGTGCATTCAACACCTATTTCCTGGAGGCCTTTTCTGAGCCAGGCATCATGCCAGGCACAGAACACACGCCTTGGTCCACCCACGTTCAGTTGTGAGGGTACAGAAAATCACAGTCCAGTGTGGGAGTGCAGAGCCACCCAGGAAGACCCAAGCCAGGAAAATCAGGGGAGACTTCCTAGAGGAGGTGGTGGCGGAGCTGAGATCCAAGATCCAAGGGAAGAGTAAGGAGGAGTGAACCAGCAAGTCAGGGGAGCTCAGAAGAAATGCTGTGAACTGGGCCAGAAGGCAAGAAAGCAAGGATCATTTGAGGAAGGCTGCCCCTCAGAGATCTGGCCAAAGCCAACACTCCCGCCTGCCACCACCACTGCCACCCCCCACTTACACATGAAAGTGTTGAGGCCAGAGAAGGGATGAGACCTGCGTGTGTCGTATGGCACGTAAGTGGCAGAGCCTCGACTAACATCTAGGTCTCCAGAAGACTAATCCAATCCTTATTGTCAGTGTTACCCAGCTTAGTCATTAATTCATCGGTTTGCTTTACTGTCTCAGTCCCACCTTCTCAGCTAGAATGGAAGCTCCCTGAAAGTAGGAACAGTCTGGGTTCTCCAAAGTCCCAAAGCCCTGGACACATGGTGGACCTCTGCTACCCCAGCAGGGAGAAAATCCAGGCCAGCCCAATTCGCCCCTAATAGCCGCAGGTCCAAGCTGTCTGCTGAATACAACCCCAGGCCCCAGGTCCTCCCAAGGCCCTTTCAGAAACCAAAAGAGGAATTCCCTGACCACCGCCATTCCTCCCACACTAGCGCTGGTCTGTGCATGCACACACACACTGGCTGGGCCTGCAGAGCTTCCACTTCACCCGTGAACTCTCCCCCACCCACCAAACAACTCTCGGCTCCACCCTCCATCCCAGCCCTTGCCCCAGCTGGTCCCCAGGCTGCCAGGAGCAGGAATCTGAAGGAGACCTTCCCCCACCCGACACCATGTTCCTTCCACCCCAGCCCCGCCAGTGCTGGGCTCAGTTCAAAGCGGCCCCACGCTTTGAAAACACGCCTTGGCAGGTTTTGTTTGGGGCCCAGAGAATAGGATCCTGTGGGAGCAGACGAGGTGGAGAGTGCCTGGCCCACAGCGCAGCCTACCTTTTGTCTCCTGTCTGTCTTTCCTTCCAGCGGGTGGTGGGCCTTCTGTGGGGATGCCACGGCCACAACTTGTTTAACTCCTGCCCTCCCCCTTGCTAGTGACTCAGACCTGCCTTCACCTCCCCATCCCGTGGTTGGGGGTGGCAGAGTCAAGATGGGAAATAATGTGCACCGAAGCCCGCCCAGCGCACACCCCTACCGGCTGGCCACTGGAAGTAGCAGAACCAGTCGAGCACTGACTCCACCAGAGCCCTACCTGGACCTGGCTGCCCTGGCCCTCCGGCCCGGCCCAGGTAGGGGCACCAGCCTCTGGAAGGGGACTCTCAGTGTGGGCCCAGCGGCCCTGCCTGGACCTTTCTCACAGGAGGTGGGCATTCTCTGCACACCCCTGCAGGGGCTAGGGGGAAGTGTGGGGTCAGAAACATGGGGAGGCACCTTGATATTCCTTCTCTGGAGTTTGAGGGAACACGGTGAGGCTGCCAGAGCACAGAGAGGGGAGGAGGAAAGGAAGGAACGCGGGAGGGAGCAGCTGGGAGCGCTGCCAGCAGTGTTACAAGCAAAGGGTTTTATCGAACACAATATGCCCAGAAATAAAAGGGAGTGAAACAGAAACCCAGCGGCCGATAAGGCAGTGGCGGTAGCAGCAGCAGCCCTGGGCAGCTGGAGATGGAATTACTGCAGTGACCTTGAGCCGGACCCTGTCAGGTGGAGGGAAGGGCACAGAGAGGGCAGGGCCTGAGAATTCAGAGATGAGGGAGAGGACAGAGGAAGGAGGAGGCTGAGGGGATGGGAGCATGGCCAGCAGGTGGTGGGATGGGCCACGAGGCATGGAGTATCAGCTCTCGCCTACATACAGGGTCCCAAGGAGAACTGCGCAGTAGGGAGGGGCTGCTCTTCTCAGGGCCTGCAGGATGGGGGGATCTGGAGAGCTTCCCAAAAGTCAGGACCGAAAAACGCAGCTCGCTCGTCCCCAGCAAGGGCTTCAGAGAAATGGAAAGAACCCAAATCTGTCCAGTCACACGTGCATGAGTTTGCGCAAAGTCTGTGCACCCACCAGCCCAGCCCACACCCCATTCCCGTCCTCTGCTAAGGTGGGCTCCAGCCCCTGCCTCCAAATCAGGTCCAGCCTGAGCAGTGGGGAATGACAGTGCCCTTCTTGATGCTGTAGGAATGGGGGTGAGCTTGAGCTCTAAGCTTCTGGCCACTGTAACAGCTGCCTCCTGGGAGCATAGGAGATGGGGGAGGGGGGCTACCCTGAGGCTAGAGGTGTGCATGAGGGGCTGAGGAAGAGGAAACAGCAGAGATGTGCAGAAGGAGTCTGTGGGGAATGCCACCAAAGATACTAAGTCCCAGGATGGATGGGGAGGGGGCCCTGAGTCCCTTTCTGGGGGCTGCAGGGAGGGAGGGGTGGCAGGAACGAAGCCTTTAGGTCCTCTACAGCTCAGCCTTCTCCCTCGCACCTGGAAAAGAGACTAAGCCCCAAGCCCACTCTTTGCTCCCCACCAACTCCCACCTTCCATGCCGCCACTGCCAGGGAGGGGGCCAGGGAGGAGCTTACCTCCAGTGCGGGCTCCCTCGGCCCCAGCCCCGGCCCGAGTAGCCTCTGCGGTGACCCTCCAACCTGTGCAGCAGGGGGACGGCACAGCCTCGGGAGCGTCTCCAGAGCCATCCACCATGGACCCTCGTCCCAGAGACCCACCTGCTCCCAGGAGGCGCAGACCCCTCAGAGGGGCAGCGGCAGGGTCCCTGGAATGGGTAGCAGCTCTTCCCGCGTGCGTTTGCCTCCTAGCCAGCGCCAGGCAGCACTCCGAGGAAAGTTGCTCAGCTGGCCCGGCAGGTCTGCCTCAGCAGTAACAGGACACAGGAGGAAGCGCAGGGCAGGTTAACCCCTTCCTGCTGGCCAAGCAGGTGGTGCATTGAGAGGTGGGGGGCCTGCCTGTTGGCTGCCCCCAGGAAGTGCAGATCTGGAGCCAGTGCTGGTGACCCGATCCCCTCTGCTTTGAGTTAACCCTTCCCCTGCCTCTTCAACGGGAAAGGAGGGGGGCTCCAACACCCCCACCACATCACTCCCCTTCCTCCTTTGGGCCAGGAGGACATTAAAGGAGAGGGTAGGGCCATTCCCTGGGGCTGGCTTTTTGGTGGAGCCCCTGACTTCTAGGGGAGGAGGGCATCAGGACTCTAGCACAGCCCCCTCCCTGCCTTTCCCACACGGAGTCAGATCCTGCTCTCCATCCTCCTCCTGCATCTCAACTGGAGGATCCCTGAGGCCTACTTAAGGACGCCCACCCACCCATAAACCAAAGTTGTTCTTCAAACTCTGGGAGCCTGGAGTGCTCTTCACATGGGGAACCCAGTCCCAAATGGTTATGACTGACAGAAGACAATGATGGGCATGAGTCTGAGCTGACAGTACGTTTCTGAGAGCCATTTCTAGCCTGTTTCAGGTTCCCTTGAGCAAGGGAGGTAGCATGAACATCAGCAGCTGTTTTTAAGGCAGAAAGATGGCTCAAGGCCAGATAGTTTGAGATGAGGAGGGGATAAGGAAGACTAGACCCCAAAATAACAAGGTGATGTGGCCTCTAGAGCTGAAGAGGTGTGGTGAGCATGATCTGCAGGGACTGAGTTGGGGCCCTGGGACCCAGCTGAAGGGAGATAGCAGGGAGCCAGGTCCCATGGGTCTAGTTCTACTCCTCATCTCACACTTTGTCATACTTGGTGATGACACTTCAGGAAGACCTGGCTCCAGGAAGCATGACCCTAAAAGTTTGGGACAAGGAAGCCAGAGGCAGGGACTACCAGAGGTGACACACTGTGTCCTGTCACCTGACTCCTTGTCTTGCTACCAACCCGCTCTTCTGCTTGGCATCCCTCACATCACCTCCCCAGCTATGTCTGTCTCTCCTCCTGCTGGAGGGCTCTGGCAGCTGGCAGGAGGGGATCTGAGGGCAGACGGGACATGGGAGGACCTGGAACAGGAGATGACCTAGTCAAGATCCATCATGTAAGACACAGAGGCACACAGAAGTAGCAGAAACTTGAAGGTTCTTTATTATTTATTAACCCGTTTTCCAGAAGGTTGCTTGGGCCCGAGAGTCACGTGCAGAGACGCAAAGGCTCCTCGACATTCTTTATGGGGCTGAGCTCATCAGCCAGGACCATCAGGTCGGTCACCAGGGTGTCCAGCAGCCCATGGACCTGGAAGAACGGGACAACATCACAGGCAGGGTTTGCTCTGTGGGAAGCACCTATATATCAACTGTGCTGTGGGAGAATAGCTGGAGAGGGGAAAGAACCCAGTTGTTTGTGAAAGAATTTCACAAGTTCAAAGTTCTTCTGAAATAATTTTTGGTTTTGCCTTTTTTTTTTTTTTTTTCTTTTTTTTAAAGACAGGATCTCTCTGTCACCCGGGCTGAAGTCCAGTGGTGTGATCATGGCTCACTGCAAGCCTTGACTTCTCTGGCTCAGGTGATTCTCCCACCTCAGCCTCCCAAGTAACTGGGACTACAGGCGTGCACCACCACACCTGGCTATTTTTTTTCTATTTTTTTTTTAGAGATGGAGTTTCACCACATTGCCCAGGCTAGTCTTGAACTCCTGGGCTCAAGCAATCCACCTGCTTTTGCAGTTTTATTTTTGAAACCAATCTGGGGAGGTGGCCCTGCGCCAGTACCTTTGACATATGGAGGCACTGGAGCCAGGTTGTTAAAGGGGAACTCCAGGGATCCCATGGAGCAGTGCCCATTTAGCTGTTTGGGGTAGGCCTGGGCTCAGTCCCAGTTCTACTCTGGTCTTCTGGAGGCCAATTTTCCTTCCTGTATAACAGATCCACACACTGAAAGGTCTCTGGGACTGAGCCCTCCAATGGGGTTGGATCATACAAGCCCAGGCAAGTTGATTCTTTTTTTAATTTTTTTCTGAAGAGATGGGGTCTCCCTGTGTTGTCCAGGCTGATGTCGAACTCCTGGGCTCAAGCAATCCACCTGCCTCAGCCTCCCAAAGTGCTAGGATTATAGGTGTGAGCCACTGGTGCCTGGCCAACAAATTGATTCTCTTTTTCTTTCTTTTTTTTTTTTTTTTTTGGAGATAAGAGTCTTGCTCTGTCACCCAGGCTGGAGTAAAATGGCATGATCTCAGCTCACTGCAACCTCCACTTCCCGGGTTCAAGCGATTCTTGTGCCTCAGTCACCCAAGTAGCTGGGACTATAGGTGAGTGTCATGCCTGGCTAATTTTTTGTATTTTTAGTAGAAACGGGATCTCACCATGTTGCCCAGGCTGGTCTCAAACGCCTGAGCTCAGGCAATCTGCCCACCTTGGCCTCCCAAAGTGCTAGGATTACAGGCATGAGCCACTGCACCTGGTCTGCTAGTTGATTCTTAATATCAAAGAGCCATGGAAGGGTTGACCCCCGTGGGTCCTCAGAGCCCTTTAATTACTTTCTAGACCCCATCAACCATCAGATATCTTAGTGATGTCACCAGTGGCAAAGGGAACTTTTGATCAAATGAGATCCAGAGTGTGAACACATACATGATGTAATCCCAGCTCCCCAGGTGTCCACCTTAGAAGAATACAAGGCGTGGCCATTAGACATACTGACATATTGAAAATGGCTTTGTGGACCTCCCTTCCAAAACAACAACAGTAACAAAAAAAACCAAACGGAAAACCTGGGTGAATCTCTAAGGACCTGCTACTTAAGAACGGATTAGGATGAAGTCTCTCTAGTCCTTCAAAAACCTTACAGTTGATGGGAATGCACCCTACATGGTGTTCTCCCAAGGAACACGTCTGCCAGGATGCACCTAACGGGGAGTAAGTGGAAGCAGCATAAAGAGAAGGGCTTCCTTCCTCTCTGTTCCCCTAGAGTCTGTTCTCCAAAGGGCAGCCAGAGCCATCTTCTAAAGCCTATCAGACCCTATCGCGTTGCTCTTCAAAACCTTGCATGACTTCTCATTTCCACTCCGAAAAATCCCAAGTCTTCACAGTAGCCTACAAACCATCCCTCACCCCTACGACCTGTTCCCCATCTACCACCCTGTCCCTTCTGGCCCCTCCCTCCTGTGGCAGTTGCTCCCCCTGCCTAAAGCACTCTTCACTGGACGTCCATTTGGCCTCCCTTCCTCTCCCTTCAAGTCTTTGTGGGTTGTCACCTCCTCACTGAGGCCTCTGTGCCTCCATTCCCTGCCTGGTCTATCTTCTCTCACATCGTGCTCATCACCTAACACGCTAGGCACATTTCTTATTCATGAGGCCTGTCTCACACACGAGGATGCCCTTCCTGAAGCAGCTCTGCTTCCACCATGATGGAGTGGGCACTTATTGTTTGCAGACTGAACAGAATGAATGAGGCAGGTGGGAGGCGGGGGAATGGCTGCTGGGTGCTTCCCTTCACCTCGCTGTGCAGCCTCTGGGTGTATTTCTCCATGACCAGGGGGTCTATGGGTTCTTGAGAAGGGAGGTTGATGTCAGGGATAGGGTCTTCCAAGGAAAACCTGTCCCGACTTGTAGATTTTATGACTTTCTTGTCGTCCTTTGCCCTGTGCTTCTTGCTGTTGGGACGGTCCTGCTGGGAGAGGGAGACACACACAGCCTTCAGGAGCACCAGAGGTAGGCCCAGGATGTCCTCAACAGTAGCTCACTGGGAGAGCCTGGGCACATGCCCACCTCCACAGCCCCCACGTCTGCAGCCCCTCCAATCCCCTCCCCAGCCCCACCTGGCCCAGACCACGCCCCAGCATGACTCCTTCCCGAGTACCCTGGCTCCTTTCTTGTCTTCTTTGTCTTTGATCCCCAGTTGCTTCTTTTCCTGGGCTGCTCCTTTCCGCTCCTCCTTCCCAACTTTCCCCACAGGTACCTTCACTTCCATGATGGCAGGTGATTTTTGATCTAAGGGAGGTGGGTGGAAGAAAATGTGACAGGCCCCCAGCAGCCTAGTGGATGCTGCAGGCACGTGAGGAGGCTTGAGGGGAGGTGGAAAAGCAAAGGACAATAGCCTTGAGCCCTGGTAGGCGCGTGACTTCATGAAACAGGACTGTGGTGTTTCTGTGTTCTGGTCCCGGCTCTGCCATGCTCCCATGAACGACCATGGATAAGTCATTTAACTTTGCTGGGATTACTAAACCAAGGTGGTCACTAAGGTAGCTTCTGGGTACCACATCCTGGCAGCTGACAGAAGGGGGTAAGGGGCCTCCTCCATGGACTCAGCCTAGCAGAGCTTCCACCATAGGAGTATGACTGGCCCAGGCACTGCTGCCTGTCCATTCAGAGAGATGAGGAGGGCTATGCAGAGGTGTGGTTGGTTGCACAAGATCTGACCTTGCTCTTCAGGCACATTCAAATAGATGGTCTCCTTCTCAGGCAGGCCCAGCAGAGACCTCAGCCACAGGGAATGGCTCACCAGGCTGTCAATCACATCTCGCCATAGCTGCAAACTAGAGGGCAAGATATAGTGGAGAAATGCCATCACTCCTCATTTGTCCTTGAACCTGCAGAGGCTTGGGTCCCTCTCTTCAAAGACCCTGGTGCCAGGAACTGCTGTGGAAATGCCACACGCCTGAGCAGCCAGCATCCTCACTGTTCGCCACCAGGGCAAGTGCTTGGAGGGGGTTCTGGCTTGCCTTGGGTGGCAACCAAGAAAAAACATGGCCCAGGACTAGGGTTAGGAGGTCTGCATGAATTCAGTCCTACTTCAAAGGGCTTGAGGCCAGGGCCAGACTTGGGCCCAGTCCCACTGGAGGGGCTGAACCTTGCATGAGACTTCCAGCGTAAGGCTCTTGGGGCTTGTCCTGAGGGCCTTGAAAAGGACCCCACGCCTATACAAGCAAGTTCCAAACAGGCACCAGGGAGGGTGACAGCAGAGAAGTGAAGCTTTTAATGGAATCTGCCCCCACCCTTCTTTCTGCCCTCTGGCTTCTCCTTTTTTCATTCCTCTGCTCATTGAGAAGGAAAAAGGAAAAAACAGGAAGAAAAAAAAGTGAAGGTGTTTGATCTGCTGTGACTGCTCTCCAGTGAGCAGCAGGCACCGCAGGGTTCCAGAACATGGAATGTTTGCGGCATGCTCTAGCAACCTGAGCTCAAGGGAAACTCAGAGCCCTGGAGTCCCAAGACCCCTGCAGATGCCACAAAGGGAAGGAGATGGGGCGGCTCTCCTGGCAGGGCACCTACCCCATCTGGTGCAGGAGGTTGGACTGCAATGGCCTTGGCTTCTGGCACAGCTCCAGGGCTGCTTTGTTGAGCCTCATCAGCGCATCCTCTCTCTGGTTCTCATCAGGGAGCACCATCACTGCCTGGCAGGGTCATGGGCACCATTCTGCACCAGGACACCAAGGCTCTCTGTGTCCTCTAGTGAAGGGCATGGTGATGTGGGGATGGGTGGCAGGGGACCAGAAACCAGGAGGGGATGCAGCCATGGAGAGCTGTCTGGGTGCCTTTGGTGGGAGCCAGGGACTCCCCTCAGAAATCTGTACCTATGAACCCCTTCTCCAAGATTTGCCAGGGTCAGAGAGTGGGCCCCCCTCCTGGAACATAGAAGCGCGGGCACCCCAGACAAAAACAGGTAACCCGGCTGGGCACGGTGGCTCACACCTGTAATCCCAGCACTTTGGGGGGCTGAAGCGGGTGGATCACCTGAGGTCAGGAGTTCGAGACCAGCCTGACCAACATGGTGAAACCCCATCTCTACTAAAAATACAAAATTGGCCTGGCATAGTGGCTCACGCCTGTAACACCAGCACTTTGGGGGGCCAAGGTGGGTGGATCATGAGGTCAGGAGTTTGAGACCAGCCTGGCCAACATAGTGAAACCCCGTCTCTACTAAAAATACAAAAATTAGCTGGATGTGGTGGTGCACGCCTGTAGTCCCAGCTGCTCTGGCAGGCTGAGGCAGGAGAGTCACTTGAACCCGGGAGGCAGAGGTTGCAGTGAGCCGAAATTGCACCACTACACTCCAGCCTGGGTAACACAGCAAGACTCCACCAAAAAAAATTTAGCCAGGTGTGGTGGCGCATGCCAGTAATCTCAGCTACTTGGAAAGCTGAGGCAGGAGAATCGCTTGAACCTGGGAGGCGGAGGTTGCAGTGAGTTGAGACCGTGCCACTGCACTCCAGCCTGGGCAACAAGAGCAAAACTTCATCTCAAAGATTAGATAGATAGATAGATAGATAAATAGATAGATAGATAGATAGATAGATAGATAGATAGATAGATAGATAACCCAAGAGATCACTTTCTCTGGGCTCTCAGATTTTGTTTCTTTGCCCATGGAGCAAGAGGGGCTGCTGGGGCCTCCTTTGTTGGTTCGAGGCAGGAATATTCTCTACCAACGCCTTCCAGGGTCTTGGAAGCACCTTTCTGAAATCCTCCAAGCAGAGATTCCACTCCAGCAGGGGAAGGCCATCCGGCTCCCAGGGGCTCTTGGCGCTGTCCACATCTGGGCTTTCCTCCACCAGGATCTCCTCCATGATGCTCTTCTGCTGAGGACTCTTGGTTCCCACTCTGGCCTTCTGGGATCCGGATTCCCTGAGGGCCTCATTCTCAGGCTGGGGCACTTGAGGTTCAGAAATGGTGGGGCTCCTAAAGCGCGGTAAGAGCTCAGCATTCACAGAGGCCTTCTCTGTGGCTATGGAGCTGATGTGCTCCTTGTCCCCTGGCCTGGCCTCCTCAGCATTGGGGGGCAGAGTCATGTACTGGCGCCACAGTTCATGCAGGCTTTGCACCACTTGGTGCTCGTAATGCAGCTGCAGCAGAAGATGGGAAGGCTTGTGAGGGAGAGGCTGGGGTGCAGGCACCGGAGCCCATGCCAGCTGGACCTGGCTTCTTCCCATTCCCCTGAGAGCACTGATGGAGGAGGCAGGGAGGAAGCCAGCAGGAGGGCTGCAGCCAGAGGGGCCCCCTACTTCCTTTTCAACCTGGGAACCTCCAAGTTGAAGCTATTTTTTTGCATTTGGGCTTCCAAGGAAGCCTGGGTTTGAATGAAGGAGTTGTGAAGCTCCGTTCTCATCAGGAATCCACTTATTAGCAAAATTACCCTGGGCAAATTACTTCATCTTTCTGGGCCTCAGTTTCCTCAATGTAAATGAGGATGTAAATAGTACCAGGGCCAGGCACAATGGCTCAAGCCTGCAATCCCAGTGCTTTGGGAGGCCAGGGTAGGAGGATCACTTGAACCCAGGAGTTCAAGACTGGCCTGTGTGACAGAGAGAGATCCTATCTCTACCAAAAAAAAAAAAAAGAGAGAGAAATTAGCTGAGCATGGTGATGCATGCCTGTAGTCCTAGCTACTCAGGAGGCTGAGGTGGGAGGATCACCTGAGCTGGGGAGTTTGAGGTCACAGTGAGCTATGAGTGGGGACACTGTACTCTGGCCTGGAGTGTGACAGAGTGACATGCTATTTCTAAAAACTAAATAAATAAAAATAAGTAGTACCCATCTCATAGGACTGCTGTGAGGGGAGGTGAGGCATTCATGGAAGATGTGCAGAACAGAGTTTGACACATAAAAGAGTTTGCTATTACTCTCACCTACGGCAGCAGTCACAACCTTTTTGGCACCAGGGACTGGTTTCATGGAAGACAATTTTTCCACGGATGGCAGGGAGTAGGGGAATGGTTTCAGGATGAAACTGTTCCACCTCAGATCATCAGGCATTAGTTAGATTCTCATAAGGAGTGTGTAACCTTGATCCCTCGCATGTGCAGTTCACAATAAGATTTGCGCTCCTATGAGAATCTAATGCCACTGCTGATCTGACAGGAGGCAGAGCTCAGGCGGTAATGCTGGCTCACCCACTGCTCACCTGCTGCTGTGCGACCTGGGGGTTGGGGACCCTTGACTCAGGGCACACGTGATGGGACAGAGGCTGGTGCTGGGCCTCACCTGAGGATTCCTGTGCCGGAACAAGTCTTCCTTGGTGAGATAGGCATCCACAGGTGATGGTGTGCGCTCCGGGGTCAAGACCCCCATCAGCACCTCCTGCAGCACTTCGTGAACGATGGTGACTGCCTCATGGGCCATCAGTTTGCTCTGCAAATGGGAAGGCGGCAGAGGATGGCAGCCCAGGCTCTCAAAACCCATGCATCCTTCAGGAAGTTGGAGCCCCCAGGACTTTGTGCCTTCCTAGGGTCTGAGTTCCTGGCATTGGCGCTCTCTCTCTCTCTCTTTTTCTCTCTCTCTCTCTCTCACACACACACACACGCCTGTTCTAAGACCCGACAGCCTCTGAATCTCTCCAGACATCCTTGTTCCTTAAAATGGATGAAAAGGATCCAGAGGAGGGCCAGTTCCAGGGAAGGCTGCTGCTGCCTGGGGCCTGGTGGTCACACAGTTAGCATGTCACCAGATTAGGAAGAAGGGGTGGGGCACACAGTGGGGGTGCTTCTGAGGATGGTGGTGAACCTTCATCAGGCTTTAGTCAGTGTCACAGAAACACAGGGGAGGGGCACCTTGTGTGAGACATGAGTGCTACAGTCAGTGAGTAAAGCAAGCATGACATTGTCAAAATGACCTTTGATCACCACTGGCTGAGCTCCAGCTGAAGGAGCCGGCCTTGTGACTGGGGACCACAAAAAACAAAAAAGCGCAGCTTTCTACCAAATCCCAGGATGCATGGCTCAGATGGCCACACTGTGAAACTGATTCGGGGGAACAGATTCCCAGCTCCCACCTCACACTCACTCCAGAGTTGTCAGCTGATTGAGTGGGACGGTGGGCAGACTCACCCTGCTATTTATTAATTATTATCCCTGGTTTTGAAGTCTTGTCGGTTAAACACAACTCCACTGTATAGTACTAGACAGCGATGAACAAAACACAGACCAGTGCATAGGGCCACGCATTATTTGTACTTTACACAGTCTGCCTCTTAGGCTCAGTCTAATTTCTTTCTAACTCAGTGGGGCCATGCATGGCATTGCTGCAAGCTGCTCCTCACCTGCCTAGCCAGTGCACCCATCTTTTACATCACAAGCCCTGGGAAGTGTTCGTGGAGCAAAAGTAGTTACCTGTTTGCTAAAAATTCAGTTCTCCTCTTAGGCTGGGAGAAATACCATCCCTGCAGGCACTGCCAGGAAGAATAGCAGGATACCCTAGCTGATGCCCACAGCGGCCATGGTCCTGGGTCCCTTACCTCCAGTACTTTCCTCTCATCCTCAAAAACATCCTGGGTCAGGGAGACTGCATGGAGATTGACTTGCAGCACAGCACCTCCTAATAGAGTAGGATGGGTTCGAAACTCCCAAAATTCCCTGAAGATCCCAGCAGTCAAAGACTTGAAGAAGAAGGTAAAGGTTTTAGTTTCTCCAGGCAGAATCACACCTGAGAGGGACAGAGACTGAGGTTTTCAACATGCAGGAGCTGGCTGAGCCCCAGACCTGTATGCTGCTACATGCAGTTAACTGAGCCCCAGGCCAGGTGACTGGCCAACCATCCCAGTTTGCCCAGGGCTGAGAGGTTTCCTGGAAAGGGGGATTTTGAGTGCTAAAGTCCCAGGCAAACAGAGACAGCTGGCCACCCTAGCTCCAGGCCTGTGCATCTAGATAACTGAGCCCCTAGAACGTTTCTGCTCCCAGGTGGCTCACGTCCCCGGGTTCTCAAGTTCCGTCAGTCTCTCAACAGACATGAATAGTCAGGCCACACATTTTACGGAAGGAATGAGAGGGACTCAAACTTACAGGAGCTGGGTCATAACTAAATTTTGATGTCTCACGAGGATAAAACCAGCCCCAGACAGGAGCCAGCGTGTAGGGTGGCTTCTCCCAAGTACCTTCCCGGCTGTTAAAGTAAAATCGCTGCATCCTGTTTTTCTTCAGGTCTTGGAAAGTGTCCGGTTGGTGCTGCCGTCGCCAGTCATACCAAATGGCCACGGTGCCATTATTGACCACAGTCAGTTCTGAGGAGGTTTTCTCGCCTTCTAGGGTTTCAAAGGTCAAGTGAACAGCAATCCCGACCTGCCTCTGGAAGGAGAAGGGACAAATGTCTTTGCTGGAGACCCTGGCCTAGAGTGAGCAACTCATCTGGTCTGCCCAGGACTTTTCTGGCTTTAGCACTGCAAGTCTCGTGTCCCAGGCCTCCAGGGCTTGGCCACTGTCACACAGAGTGATATCCTACTCCAATGTGGTTGATCTCTGAGGTTACCCTCAATAGTAAGAAGAGAAGATAATATATATATAAATATAATTATATATATATTTATATAGAATTTTTTTTTGAGACAGAGTTTCGCTCTTGTCACCCAGGTTGGAGTGCAATGGTGTGATCTCAGTTCACTACAACACTGCCTCCCAGGTTCAAACAATTCTCCTGCCTCAGCTTTCCAAGTAGCAGGGATTATAGGTGTCCGCCACCACGCCCTGCTATTTTGTATTTTTAGTATAGAGATAGGGTTTCACCATGTTGGCCAGGGCTGGTCTTGAACTCCTGATGTCAGGTGATCCAGCCACGTCAGCCTCCCAAAGTGCTGGGATTACAGGTGTGAACCTCCACGCCTGGTCAGATAAAATATATTTTATACCCAATGAACATTTCTATTCCTTAGCATCTGAAGAATATCTTAGAACCTTCTTAGAGCCATACCTACTTGAGAGAGTTTGCTTGTTTACATGCTTGGGGGCTAGGTATAAGCCCCAAGTGGCTTATGACAGTCTGCAGCCTTGTGATTTTATTCTTGCTCAAGTTAGTATTGCTGTCACCATTTTCAGATAAGCTGAATGCACGACCAGATAAAAACGCAAACAGGAGACTGTGCAGGCTGCTGGTAACTGCCACAGACACCTCGGGGCTGCACCCCCGAGGGAGGCCCTCCCAGCAGGTGCGGTGGAGGCAGTTTTACCTTGTTCTGTGGATTACTGCCTCTGATCCAGCAAGCTGGCTTCCCACAGAACAGAAGAGAAGGGCCGAGAATAGGCATGGGGACATCAGAGGAACTTGCCAATGTGCCTCTGTAAGAAAAGCCAATGACTTATTTTCTCTTAGGCTGCCAGTCATGCCATGTGGAACCCACAGAAATGGTCACCAGGAAGCCTAGAAACACAACCAGCTCCACCCTGCAATGGAGTATGATCAACCCCACTCCTGTGCAGCTTCCTCCTGACCCATTGCTCTAGGTGGGAGGTTCTTAGAAACACACAGACTCTTCAAGCCCTCCTGCCAGAGCTATTCATGGTACACAGAAATACATAGACTCTCCATGCCAGAGGCGTTCAAGATGCACAGCAGTGGGAGGGTCTAGAGAGCCCTCAATTGACCAGCAAGGGAATGTCTGGGAAATCCCCATTAGGAGTTAGTTGTTGGAAAGGAGCAGGTGGCAACAGGAAAGCTAGCACAGCTGCTGGAATGGGTTCAAGGAGTGGGTGGCAACCACTGGAGAGAAGCTAGGCTGGAGGCACCCTGATCTCAGGGAGGGAAGCCTGCTCTTTCATACTGGTAGTTGCTGGAGAACTCTTCAGCCTCCCTCCCCCGGGTTCAGGCTGCACTCACAAGTATGTTGTCTCTTCAGAGGAGCTTCCCTGACTTCTTTCAAACACTGTGTAGTCTTCCACAGTAACAGCTGAGAAGGGCTGCCCTTTACCCACCACCTCCAGGCCATCAATATCCTCCGAGAGACGGAGAAAGGTTAGAAGAGCTGACTGAAGACAGGCACTGCCCCAAGAGGCTTCTGACTGGGGCATGGAGGCCACACTAACCTGCTGGCTGAAATCCAGCTCTGCCATGATTTTCTGCAGCTCCTTGCGTCGGTAGATCAGAAATAGACTCCGATCCCAGGTGTAGCGGTATGAAGCGTCCCTCTGGGCTGGTAATCCTAGCATGAGGTCCAAGGACCCTCAACACAGGCTGCTGCCATGCCCCCTTGCTCACCCACTTCTCAAGGGCTCTGAGAGTGCCTATCCCAACACCATTTCTAGGAAGGATGAAAAATACAGCTTCCCTGCAGCAGCTGGACTCCGCTCTCCTGTCCCGTATCTCCTCAGCAGCCCTACACAAGACTCCTGCAAAATTAGCTTCCAAATAGCCAAATTTTTGGATTATAGTAAAAATGATAATAGCAGCTACCTTTTATTGAGTGCTTAACAATGAGTCAGAACTTAATACATTTCATATCTCATTTAGCCCTGTCACAACTCTGTGCATATTTTACAGATAAGGAAACTACAGGCCAGAGGGGTTCAACCACTCTGGCGTTCACTAACACGACATGGCTGGGACCTGAACCCAGGCAGCCTGGCAAGCTCTAAAGCAGATATGCTCAAGAGAAACAGGATGCAAACCACAAACACAAGCCACATGTGTCACTGAAAGTTTTCTAGATGCCACACTGAAAAAGGAAAAAACAAACAGGTGGGATTCATTTTAGTAATATAGTTTATTTATTTTATTTATTTATTTATTTATTTTTTGAGACAGAGTTTTGCTCTTGTTGCCCAGGCTGGAGTGCAGTGGCACGATCTTGGCTCACTGCAACCTCCACCTCCCAGATTCAAGCAATTCTCCTGCCTCAGCCTCCTAAGTAGCTGGGATTATAGGCACGCACCACCATGCCCAGCTAATTTTTGTATTTTTAGTAGAGATGGGGTTTCACCATGTTGGCCAGGCTGGTTTTGAACTTCTGACCTCAAGTGATCCATCTGCCTCAGCCTCCCAAAGTGCTGGGATTACAGGCGTGAGCCACTGTGCCCAGCCTCATTTTAGTAATATAGTTTATTTAACTCAGTATATAAAAAATATTGTCATTTTGACATGTAATCAATATAAAAATGATTAATAAAATATATTGTTTTCACACTAAAGCCAGTGTCCAGTTGATAGCACTTCTCAGTGCAGGGCAGCCACAGTCCAGGTGCTCACCGGCGGCATGCAGCTCAAGGCTCCACACTGGACGGCAGCTCTATGGCTGCACTCCAGTTTCCTAGCTCTCTCACTGTTTTACTGAAGAAAAGGAAGAGGGAGCCAGACTTCAGGAAGACTCTGGGACTTGCCTAAGGCCACAGAGAAACAGGCCCTGGGCCGCACTGTAGAGCCATGCTGGCCACTGCCACACTACCCTGCCTCTGGGCCAGGCACAAGATGCCAGCTGGCTTACAGCCCTGCGCCTCACCTGTCTCCACCCGGATGGAGTGGGGCTTCCCGATGTGAGTGATGGGCTCCATAAGGCCACGCTGAGTTTTTGTCTTGGTCATGACCAGACCTGTCATCTCATCTCCCAAGTATTCCAGTCGACTCCAGAACCCACTGTTCTCCCAGCTCTGGCAAGGAAGGAAAGGTGAGTCAGATTACCTGGACACCTCAGCCAGATGCTGGTGGAGATGTGAGAAGACAAGCACCACCACAGGCTACAGATGCTCCCTCTGGGGAATTCACTGCTGCCATGATTGCAGAACAGAAGCATCCACTGCCGCGTTTTCTGGACACCCTGTTGTCATCTTTTCCTGCCCCCAGCCAGATGGTGTGGGTTGGTACAGATACTGCACTGGTCTACCAGAACAAAGAGGGGGGGACTCTTCAGCCTCTCTCCTTAGGGTGTAGGCTCCACTCAGTCTAAGCTCCTAGGAGACAAACACTAAGACTACTCTAATAACTCGCTACCTGTGTGGCCACCACAGGCTGAATAACTTTACTGACTAATCACAGAATTTAGTAAAGGCCTTGAGGGCTTAATGATGCTTTGCAATGGATAGGTTTTTTCTCCCCAGCTGTGCCACCTGAAACCAGCATCCCTGTGTCCAGACACCTGCCCCCCACCCCCCTCCTCCGTGCCACCCCCCGCCCCCCGGGCACTTAGGACAGGTGGCCTCACTTTCCTATCACGCCGCGTTGGAAGTGTGCAGTCAATGAGCTCCCGCTCCTCCTGGATCCGTCTGTAGGTCTCCCCAGTGTGCATGAGCAGCTCACTGATTGGCTTCTTTAGGTGTTCTAGAGAGAGAGGCAAGATTGCAGCCACTCTGCCAAACCAGAACAAACAGGGGCCTTGGCAGTCGGCAGTCTGCATCGGGCAGCCTCCCTCACGGGGCTGATTTCAGGACCCACTGAAGCTTCAGAGTGAGACACTCTTGGGAGTGAACAGCACAAATGTGGTCAGCCCAAGGCCAGGGTCTGGAGGAGTAAACAATCCAGCAGAGCCTTGCACCAGATGGAGGCTGGGCGGGAGCCCTGTCTGCTCTGCTCACCACTGAGGGCTTCCTGCTGCTTCTTCCGCAGGGCTATGTTACGCTGCCAGTTTTTCAGAAAGTTGTGCTGAGGAGGTGGGGCCCAGGGAGGTCTCTTCTCTTCTTTTGGGGCTTTTTGCTTTGACTCTCCTTTAGCAGAGATGAGGGTCATCAGACAGGGTGAGGTAGGTATCAGCTCAGCCAGCTGAAAAGTACAACATAGGCATGTGGAGGGCGGTGAGAAGGCTCTGGGCGGGGCTGAGCACACATTTCCTGAGGCCTAAACCCATGCTGTTATCCCACTGTGCTGAGAATCCCTCCTCTTCAGGACTCCAGGGTAGCCAGTGACAGAAAATAAATCCCAGAACCAGGGGGCCCTGAAATCAGCTGTCAGTCCACTCTCCCACAGAAAGGGAACTTCTGTTTCAAGATTGGGGTCAACATCTTCTAGTGTTATTGGTCCTCCTCACAACTGACGTTGATTGACACCTTCACCCATGTGTAAATGGAAGCATTCTTACATGGCCCCAGGCCCCTTAGCGCCTGACCAGAGTCAGCCTGGATCCAGGGAAGCAAGGGGAAGAGACAGGAGAAGCACTGCATGATGGGAAGGTTGAAAAGATACAGAATCTTCCCATGGCCCAGGAAGCAGTGGGAAGCCACCTTCCTCCACCACGTGGAGTGAGGAGGGCAGGCCAGTCTCCAGAGAAGGGAAAATCAAGACAGTGCACAGAGCAGAAGGAAATGAGGCATGTGGGCCCTGAGTCCTGATGCCTTTCTGGGTTCAGTCTACTCAGACCCAGGTACTCCCACCTTTGGGTTCCATGAGGCAGTCTCTGGAATCCTTACAGTAAATCCCCAACTTCACTGAAGCCAGCTTCAGCTGCCTTTTGTGCCTTGAAACTGAAGTGTCTAACTATTCTGGGAGAGGGTCCCTTATCAACTCAGACTCGAAACCTAGAGACTAAACTGTCTCTTTAACCCCAGCCCTGCTCGACTCTGTCAGGTGGAAGACCGAAATGACTTCAGTGACTGCTGTCATCCGGGTAGTTCTGTGCAAACAAACCCGGGTGTTCCCTCGAGCAAGTGCAATTCTCTTAAAGTCCTGGAGACTCCCCAAGATGTGGTGGGGCAGGATCTGGTCACTGCCATCGAAGCTGTCACCGGGACCTGTGAGGATAAAAGAAGAAAGGGGAAAGAAGCTGTGGGTGGGCAACTCTCAAGAGGGCAACTTTCTGATGGAGACTGGGTTTCTCTTGAGGTTGACCCATGAGTTGAAAGACAGTAAAGCCAGGGCTGAGACTGGGTGTACCAGAGTAGTCCAGAGGCTTTGTGGCTGCATCGGGATTTGCAGGACGTGCTACAAGGTGGCAGACCTTCCTCCTAGGATCCGTGGGTTTGAGTTTACGGATGATAAATTTCTGGGTAATGACGCGTTTATCTTCCTTTTCAGTAAGGCGAGGAATATGTTGCTAAAAATAAATAAAACAAAGGAGAATTCCACCTGTGGTGGAAGGAGGAAGAGCACCACCCATCTCCTCCGTTCTAGTTCTAGGTGGAGTTCCTGAAGGCTGACAGATCTGTGTCTTCAGCTCTGCCCATATGTTCTGTTGAGGAAATGCCTGTGTAACAGATATGTGACTTAGTAATATCCTGGAGGGAAAAAAAAGAACATCTTATGCCTCCAGATAGTTCAGGTGAGAGGTGGCTGACTCTCCCAGGTGAAGCATGGGGTTAGGGTTTAGCAGCTTTACCCAGAGCTGTACCTTTGCTCCTTAAACTCATCCTCCCTTCTGTGAAATGGGAATGATGGCACCTACCTCTATGGGAACAAGATACCTCATCATCTCATTTCCCCCGTGGTTCTATAGGAATCTCAGAAATGTTAAAACAGACAACACAGTGAATTCCTTAAGGTGGTAAAGTGAAAAGAATCTGTGTTCAGTGGATTTTTGCATGGAGTTAGACACTCCCCATGAGTAGGGAGATGGTGGGAAGACAGTGGACATGGCTGGTGTTCTAGACCACTCAGGCTGCTGGCAGGGAAACGTTTCTATGATAAGGGAAGCTTAGGCTTCATCCTCACCTCCTTCAAGTCTTCCTTCTTAATGGCCAAAGCAAGAATGTCATCTCCTTGTAGGACATTGCTAACAGGTTCAGGCTCTTCCTGAATTGGGGGTGTGGGTTGTTCAGGTCCCTTTGCCCGTTTCTTTTCTGAAGAGAAGCAGAAAGTTATTAAGTCCTTAAAGAGCTCCTTCTGTATATGTCAATATATACACACAAAAGTATAAATATATACTAGACTCCATGGGGGGGCAGTGCAGAGCCGACCAGCTGAAGAGATAGCAGAGGCTGCCAAGGTGGCCTGGGCGGCACTTTGCTGGGGCAAGAGGAGTTCCCTCTGGAGGGTCCCCCTACCCACAGCCTCTGGCTCACCACAGTGACTAAGACTTCTGTAGCCAGAATTTAGATCAGAAGATGCTTCATTTCAGGCCAGGTATGGTGGCTCATGCCCGTAATCCCAGCACTTTAGGAGGCTGACACAGGAGGATCACTTGAGGCCAGGAGTTCGAGACCAGCCAGCCAACATGGTGAAACCCCGTCCCCACTAAAAATACAAAAATTAGCCAGACCCATGCCTGTAGTCCCAGCTACTCGGGCAGCTGAGGCAGGAGAATCACTTGAGCCCAGGAAGTAGAGGTTGCAGTGAGTTGAGATCGCGCTACTGCACTCCAACCTGGGCAACAGAGCGAGACTCTGTCTCAAAAACAAAACAAAACAAAAAGATGTTCATTTCGGGTGCCATGGTGCAAGCCTGGAATCTCAACACTTTTGAGAAGCCAAGGCAGGCGGATTGCTTGGGCCCAGGAGTTCAAGACTAGCCTGGGCAACATAGTTGAGACTCCATCTGTACAAAAACGATTATTTTTAATATGCAAAAAGATGTTCCATTTCAGGTTATGCTATTTATAAGCTGGACAGTCTTGGGCACACATCACTTAACCTCTCTAGGCCTCAGGCTCCCCATGTGTACAAAGAGTCAGTTGGACTAAATCAGTGGTTCCCAACTATTAGTCCAATGTCTGCCTCAGAATCTTGGGAGGAGTTTTATGAATACAGCTTCCTGGCTACTGCATGGAGCCAGGGCCTAGGGAGCTATAATTTTTTCAACTCCCTAGGTGATTCTGATGCACAGTGGTTTGGGACAACTGAACTAGATGTTTTGCCAGTGTCCTCCAGTGCTGGCACTGATCCATGCTTCTGGGTGAAGGCATTGGGTTTCATAAGACACTGGTTAAAATGCAGAATCTCTGTGGGGGAAGCAGAACATTCACCACTGGCCATTTACTGCACACTATTTCATTAAATAAAGATTGTTGAGCGGGCGCGGTGGCTCAAGCCTGTAATCCCAGCACTTTGGGAGGCCGAGACGGGCAGATCACGAGGTCAGGAGATTGAGACCATCCTGGCTAACACGGTGAAACCCCGTCTCTACTAAAAAATACAAAAAACTAGTCAGGCAAGGTGGCGGGCGCCTGTAGTCCCAGCTACTCGGGAGGCTGAGGCAGGAGAATGGCATAAACTTGGGAGGTGGAGCCTGCAGTGAGCTGAGATCCGGCCACTGCACTCCAGCCTGGACAACAGAGCGAGACTCCGTCTCAAAAAAAAAAAAAAAAAAAAAAAAAAGATTGTTTAAGCAGCTTCTCCGTGCCAGGCACTGTGCTAGGTTCTGGGGATCTATGTCAGAGCTTGTCTTTAAAGAGCACATGCCCAGTGGGAAACAAGACCGTGAAACAGACTGAACCAGAGTAATTACAGGAACATGGTGGGGAGGAATACCCAGCCCAGAGTCGGCAGGTGTGGGAGGCGGGGGGGTCAGGGAGGGCTTCCTAAGGAAGGGATGTTTAAACAGAGCTGAAGAAAGAAGTTGAGAAAGGAAAGGGCCCTGGGGAACAGGCATTCCAAAGAAAATAACATAAAGAGGCATAGAGGCAAGATAATGGAGCACATCCCTGGAACTCAAAGCATGTGTTTTTAAATAGCTGGAGTGTGGTGAGGTGGGAGGGAAGAGGCAGAGCCCAGAGAGAGCAGCAGCAGCCATATCGTGCAGAGCTCAGTGAGCCATGTGAAGGCTTACCCCATGGGTAATATAGCATGCCAAGGAATGGATTAAGAGTTGCAAGATCTTGGGAGGCCAAGGCAGGCAGATCGCTTGAGCCCAGCAGTTCAAGACCAGTCTGGGCTCTATAAAGAAAATACAAAAATTACCCAGGCATGGTAGTACATGCCTGTAGTCCCAACCACTTGAGAGGCTGAGGGGAAGGACAGCCTGAGCCCAGGAGGTCAAGGCTGCAGTGAGCCAAGATTGTGCCACTGCATTCGAGCCTGGGTGACAGAACAAGACCCTGTCTCTAAGAAAACAAAACAAAAAGTCCTGCAAGACCGAGATGAGCATATGAATGTATTTAAGAGTCTGTTGTGGCAGCCAGAGCATGACATTGACAACACCTGGGGCAGAAGGGGGTCACAGGTCATTTTCCAACGAGGACACACTCCCTGCCTTCCTTTCACAGAGGTGGCTTAACAGGTTCAAACACATCTCATTTCTCTGGCTGGTCAACCCTGTCATTTTCCCTCTGGTTCAGAATGGTTTGATATAAGGCCCTACATAAAACAATCAAAAGAAAATCTAAGTTCTGCCTTTAGGGAGTTTAAAACAAAATTTAGTTTTATCCACTGCTTCTCACAGCACCGTAATCTTTAAGAGGCAGTATCACTAAAACATCAAGGCAGGTGTTTTGGTTAATAAAATCAAACTTTTTTTAAGGAAATTTCCATAAAGTTAGTGGCCAAAAAAACTTACACCAAAATCATTCCAAACATAGTTCTGAATTCAGCCTGTTGGCCAGGTGCAGTGGCTCACGCTTGTAATCCCAACACTTTGGGAGGCCGAGATGGGAGGACTGCTTGAGGCCAGGAGTTCAAAACCAGCCTGGGCAACACAGGAGAACCTATCCTTAAAAATTTTTTTGTTTTTCTGTTAGAAAAAAATAATAAATTCGGCCTATCATCCACAGTCTGTTTCTGTAATGGGGTCAGCGAAGGTTCGGGAGTATCTGTCTGTTAAATGCATGCCTCTGTGCACACAAACACACATGCGGGGCTGACAGCTGAACCCCGAGTTCCAGTGTCATCTGCCGCCAAGTGTGGAGATGCAGCCTTGGGCTTTGATTTCTACCTCCCCTCTCCCTTCTACACAAACTCACCAAAGTGGGTGGCAGCCTATGAGAACTGAGATCAGTTGAAGGTCTGCTTTTGTAAATATTTTGGTATTACCTGTATTTTCTAGGACATTTGCTTTCTCCATCCATAACCTTGACTGGGTTGACACCTTTCCAAGTGATTAAACATCTCCAGATGTGTGTTTTTTACTGGTGGGTACACAATTACCACGTGTCAACAGAAACTTTCAACACTGCTAAAGATTTTTGGGGGCCAAAGTTCGCATCCCTTCAGTGATAGAGAAGCCAATCTTTCATGTTTGGTTTAGATTGAAATAGTAAAACTCTGGTCTAAGGTTATTCTGAGAAAGTTATCTTTAATGTAGTCCAATAAATGCTCTGTTACTGCATACAGTCAAGGAGTGGTATGTTCTAGTTAATAAAATATTCATTAAAATGATATATACATTTTTTTTTTCTTGAGATGGAGTCTCACTCTGTCCCCCAGGCTGGAGTGCAGTGGCGTGATCTTGGCTCACTGGTGCGATCTCGGCTCACTGCAACCTCCACCTCCCAGGCTCAAGTGATTCTCCTGCCTCAGCCTCCCAAGTAGCTGGGAATACAGGCATGCGCCACCACGCCCAGCTTTTTTTTTTTTTTTTTTTTTGAGATGGAGTTTCGCTCTTGTTGCCCAGGCTAGAGTACAATGGCATGATCTCAGCTCACTGCAATTTCCGCCTCCCAGGTTCAAGCGATTCTCCTGCCTCAGCCTCCCAAGTAGCTGGCATTACAGGCATGCACCACCATGCCCGGCTAATTTTTTGTATTTTTAGTAAAGGCTGGGTTTCACCATGTTGACTAGGCTGGTCTTGAACTCCTGACCTCAGGTGATCCACCTGCCTCAACCTCCCAGAGTGCTGGGATTACAGGCATGAGCCACCGCGCCCGGCCGCCCAACTATTTTCTGTATGTTTAGTAGAGACAGGGTTTCACCATGTTGGCCAGGCTGGTCTCAAACCCCTGGCCTCAGGTGATCCACCTGCCTCAACCTCCCAGAGTGCTGGGATTACAGGCATGAGCCACCGCGCCCGGCCACCCAACTATTTTCTGTATGTTTAGTAGAGACAGAGTTTCACCATGTTGGCCAGGTTGGTCTCAAACTCCTGACCTCAGGTGATGTGCTCGCCTCAGCCTCCCAAAGTGCTGGGATTACAGGCATGAGCCACTGTGCCCAGGGATATATATATCTTAAATTGCTCCTAGGGACCGTTTACCAAGCCTCTTCTATGTGCTATAAACTACAAAGATAGTATAAAAGGTTAAGATATGGCTCCTTCTCTTGAGGTACTGAGAAATGTAACAGACGTGAATATACACCAATCATAACATAGTAGAGGAGTTCCTACATTTGCAGTACAGGCAATAGGTTTGGTTAGACATCAAAAAAGGAACAGATCCATGTGGATTACACAGTTCAGGGCTCTGAAGAAGGGTTCAGAGGAACAGGTGCAGAGGTGGCTCCACAGGCTGAGGCAGGCCTCAAAGGAGAGACAGGTAGAGGTATAGCAGCAAACCGAGATGCTCCAGGTGAGGTCAAAGTCCAAGCAAACCAGGGAGCAGGGCTGAGCATGGCATGTGAGTGGCACGATAACACAGAAAACTTGCTGGGGAGGTGGTGATGTTGGGGATGAGAGGGAAACCAGAGCATGACAGCTTTGTAAAGCATGGCTCAGGCATCTGATCTTTGGTCCAGGGGAGTGAGTTGATGACAGGCGCATTTCAGAATGATTCATCAGATGCGGAGAGCCAGATGGACCGGAGAGGCAGAGGCAAGCTGGGAAGACCAGGGAAGGAAGAGCCCCAGGGATCATTTTAGGACCTGCAGGAAGACTCCACAGGGCTGAGGTATGTCTGACTACTGAGCCTGTAGAGGCCCAGCACTCTCTGGTTCTTTGGTCTGGAATCCCAAGCTATAGGGCTCCTGGTGAGCTACCCAGCTGACATTTCTCCCTTGATGCTGACAGTGAGGGGTAAAAGGGACCACCCCGCTTGCATGGGGTAATCAGTCAGTCTCTGTTGGAGCTGGACCAGAGGGCTGGAAGCAAGGTGCTCAGGTGGGGATAGGAAGGGAGATGCAGAGGGGGGAACTATGGAGGGAGACGAAACCTGGACTCTTTCTGCTTCTTGTTTTATCTGAGTATTATTCGGTTTTAGTGTTGATTAAAGTCTTTGGGAAATTCTGACCTTAGGGTTGGGCTGGGGGAACCATGGAGGGGCTGTCCCTACTAGGGGGGAGCTTTAATTCGTTGGGGAGGGGAATCTAATACTGCTGGGAGGGTTCTTGGCTTCTTAGCAACAAGACAGCAGGGGTAGGGGGGCACATGGCGGGAAGGCAGGGTACTGGGACTCAAAAAGGCTCTCAGGTCCCAAGAAACAGGTTTAAGTCACTGTTTTTGCTTTCCTTTTTGCTTAAGAATCAGAGACTTTGGAGAAACATCGCACAAGGTTACAAGATTACATTTGGTCATTAGCTGCCTTATATGGGGGCTGGGGGAGAGTGCTGCACTACAACATTACAGGCTTCCCTGAGATATTTTTAAAAAGATATCTTGCATGCTAACCACTTCATTTTTTTTCCCCTCCTCACTCTGGTGCATGTTCTTAACTCAAGGGTTAATTAACAAACTAAATTTTCTGCTTATTAAAAATAAATATGGAGTAAAAAAATCTTTCTTTGATTTGTTTATAGCAGTTCAAATCTGATAAGATCTGCCAGAAACTATGTGAGCAGGAG
The DNA here is from genome assembly GCF_049350105.2 of Macaca mulatta. Classification (NCBI taxonomy): domain Eukaryota; kingdom Metazoa; phylum Chordata; class Mammalia; order Primates; family Cercopithecidae; genus Macaca; species Macaca mulatta. Next base: position 59,496,726 of record NC_133421.1, read on the forward strand.
GCAGTAGCTAGGAAAGCCCTTGACTGCCCTTGGGAAAGGGGACCAGATATTCCCTCTCTCTCAACTAGTAAAAAGTATGTCATGGGCCAGGCATGGTGGCTCCTGCCTGTAATCCCAGCACTTTGGGAGGCCAAGGTGGGAGGATCGCTTGAGCCCAGGAGTTCAAGACCAGCCTGGGCAACTTGTCTCTACAAAAAAAAAAAATTAGTCGGGCATGGTGGTGTGTACCTGTAATACCAGCTACTTGGGAGGCTGAGGCAGGAGGATCGCTTGAGCCCAGAAGTTCAAGGCTATAGTGAGCTATGATTGTACCACTGCACTCCATCCCGGGTGACAGAGTGAGGCCCTGTCTCAAAATACATATATATATATAATGTCATAAAACAGCATTGGACTTTTATTTTTTTAATAATGGGGGTCTCACTGTGTTGCCCAGTCTGGACTGCAGTCAGCTATTCACAGGTGTGATCATGAACTCCTGGCCTGGAACAATCCTCCTGCCACAGCCTCCTGAGCAGCTGAGACTGCAGATGTGCTCCACCATGCCCGGCTCAACGTTGGACTTTTATACATGAAGAAACATAGAGCCATACTGAAAAGCGACTAAGCTCCTGTTAGTTTTCTGAGCGTCCCCTCTCCTCACACTGAGCTTTCACAACTCTGAGGCTGGGTCTCCCCAGGGCCTGCAAGAGCACATCAGGCTTTCTGACCTAGTACATAAAGCCCTTTCATGGTCTGGCCCCTGCCCTACCCACTGTGCAGCCTCTTCTGGTTCCCACATTTACAGTTTCATAAACTCATGCTGCTTCCTAGACCTAGAGAAGCAAACCTCTCCTTTTTTTTTTCCTTGTCTGCCATAGATGTCACCTTCTTCAGAAGATGTCCCCCTACAACCATCCCTGGTCTAGCTCAGGTGCTCTGAGCCCCCTGAAGCCCGATAGGCACCTACATCGCAGCATTTGTATTTCTACCTTTGTCTGGTTACTCCTCCAGGCGTTCATTAGACTGAGTTTCTTGAGGACCAGGGTCACACAGTTAATACCGATATCCTTCTGGTGAGCCACAGTACCACACAAAACTAGCTCTCAGTAAACAAAACTAGGCTGGGCGCAGTGGTCCATGCCTAGAATCCCAGCAGTCTGTGAGGCTGAGACAGGAGGATCGCTTGAGGCCAAGAATTTGACACTAGCTGGGACAACACAGCAAGAGCCCTGTTTCCACACACACACACACACACACACACACACAAAGGGCTAAAAATGAAATTTAAAAATAAATAAATGGAAACAGCAAAAAAAGATCAAAAGGGGGTGGGTTGCAAATGAGAACATGTCCGTGGAAGTCGTCCGCTATCAGAAGCCCTGTGGCTCTCCCAGGTGCAACCAGAAGGAAGCTGTAGAGGCCAGGAAGCAGTCATATCTAGCGACTCTTTTCAGGCTAAAGGAGCTGGATAAGTGTCATCCAGCTGGAAAGTGCACGTGGTAGGAAAAGGCAGTCAAAAACAGAACTAGCCAAGCAAGGCTTTTCTTCTGGGTTTTTCCAGCAGGAATCCTGAGTGACGCCTGCCCCCCATCAACCCTCCTCTACCGAAGAACCCCATCAAGGTGGCTGGTTTCACCACTCCATTCTTTCCTCTTCCCAAGGACCCCAATTCCTGGCCCTTCTACCCTTAAACTCTTTCCTGGCTCTTCTGCACCTCATCCAGTCTGGGGATCCTGCCTCCTGCATGCCACCCGAAGATGTGGTTAGAGGTAAAGGTATCCCTGCCTGCGCAAGGCCATCTCCCCAGCCAGTGGTCGCTGAGGCCTCTCTGTCAGTCTCCCACTTCCTATGTCCCCATTCTCAAGGCCCAGTGCGCTGTGGGTTCTTTCTGCCTTGTCCCCCCATCCCTAAGGGTCCTATCCCCAGTACCCTACTTCCCCGTGATCTTTCCTCCATCCCTGGTGCCATCCCCATCCTCTAGGCCCCGTGTCCTGAACTCATTCCAGGGACCGCTTCCCCTGCCGGGTTCTCCTGAGCGCCCAAGGCAGTCAGCGCCAACCTTTGAAGCTCTCTGCGGCCTCTAATAATCTGGCTGGAGTTATTTTGAGGCGGGAATCCTTCTTTAGAGACTTCATGGTGCCGTCCCGGCGGTGAGCGTGACCCTGCACCGCCCGGCCCCGAGACACCGAGGCTGCGCCGCCCCCGCGGCGACCCCGCGCACGCCCGCCAGCCAGCGGCCGCCACTGCGTCCGTAGCAACCGGCGCCCCGCGCGGGGAGGGCACCTACCAATCAACTTGGGCGGAGACTGCTTGGAAACCACCTTCTTCATCGGGCCGCGCACGCGCCCGCCGCCTGCGGCTCCAAGAGCTAAGGACCCCTAGAACGCCCCGCTGGCCCGACCCGTGACGCCACAGGCGGCGCCGACGAGCGCCGTGACGTCACCAGCCGGGCGGGGCGGGGGGCCCGGGCGAGGACCCCCGCGAGTTGTGGGAGCCGAGGGCTGTGTGGGAGCGGGCTGGCTGGTAGGGGTGCGGGACCTGCCTCGCCCCGCCCTGCTGCTAGGCCACGGGAGGCGGGTGGGGCGTCGCAGGTGCCAGCCCGTGCTTCCCACCTTCCTCGACTAAGGCCACGTCCTGTCGAGGGACCTCCCTCTGCCCCCCTCACAGCGGTCCGGGGGTATCGGGCCTTTCAGGACATGCTGAAACCTCTTGCGTGGCGTACCGTGGGTTTTAGGTGTCCGTGGCTGCCCTCCCCCACTCGCACCAACGCGCCTGGTGACCTCCCGGGTCCACGCTCGCTGCAGCCACTTTGGCCTTTCATCACTTCCCCGAACAGCCAAAACTTTTGCCCCGACTTGGGGCATTCTCACAGTCCTTGAAGATGCTACCTCTGATTATTTTAAGTTTATAAACGCACCCGCTTTGTTCCCCTTCTAGAGCCCTGATGCATTCTGGAATTTTTTTTTTTTTTTTTTTTTTTGTATGTAGTTGCCTATTGTCAAACTCTCTCAGAATGTATGAGAGCAGGAGCTACCTCAGGCCCCGCCCCCAACCCAAAGTTTAGTGCCAGTAGTCACGCAGTAAATTGTGCCTCAAATAGTGAAGGGGTTCTAGAGCCAGACAGAATTGGGTTCTAATCCCACCTATGCCGGCTTGCTAGCTATGTGTTCTTGAGCCAATGCCTTGACCTAGAAGAGCCAGTTTTCTCTGCTAGGCGCAGTGATTCAGGCCTACAATCCTAGTGCTTTAGAAGGCTGAGGCAGGAGGATTGGTTGAGGCCAGGAGTTCAAAATTGGCCTGAGCAACGTAGGAAGACCCCATTCTAAAAACCTCCGCCTCCCAGGTTCAAGCGATTCTCCTGCCTCAGCCTCCTGAGTAGGTGGGATTACAGGCGTGTGCCACCACACCTGGCTAATTTTTGTATTTTTAGTAGAGGCAGGGGTTTCACCAGTTGGTCAGGCTGGTCTCGAATTCCTGACCTTGTGATCCACCCTCCTCGGCCTCCCAAAGTCCTGGGATTACAGGCGTGAGCCACCGTGCCCTGCCTAAAAAATTTTTTTTAATTAGCCAACTTTGGTGGCCCACACCTGTAGTCTTAGCTATTCTGGAGGCTGAGGCAGGAAGATTGCTTGAGCCCAGGAGGTCCAGGCTGCAGTGAGCTCTGATTGCACCACTGCACTCCAGCCTGGGCAACCAAGTGAGACCCCCATCTCATCCATCCATCCATCCATATATATGTATACATAAAATGGTCGTCATAATGCTGCCCTCACAAGGCCACTGCAAGGGTTAAATGAATATGTATGTATTTATTTTTCTTTGAGAGTATCTCACTCTGTTGCCCAGGTTGGAGTGCAGTGGCACAGTCATAGCTCACTGCAGCTTCAAACTCCTGAGCTCAAATGATCCTGCTGCTTCAGCCTTCCAAGTAGCTGGGACTACAGGCATGTGCCACTGCACCCAGCTAATTTTTGAATTTTTTGTAGAGGCATAGTCTTGCTATGTTGTCCAGGCTGGTCTTGAACTACTGTGCTCAAGCGATCCTCCCACCTTGGCTTCTCAAAGTGTTGGGATTACAAGCGTGAGCCTCCTCACCTGGCCTGAGTGTGCATTTAAACTATGCAACAGGGTGCCCTCCACAAACTGTAGTATCTTCTCAGTCAATTCTCAAAATCATGCTGGGGTTGAAGGGAGGGGACACATTATAAGCCCATTTTACAGATGGAGAAACTGAGCTCCAGAGAGAAGAGTGTAATGTCACCTGACTAGCGGGAAGCACAAATTGAACCTGGTTTTCAAAAGTCCAAGGCCAGGGCTCTTTGGACCCTGTCTCCTGGGACATTGCTGAGTTTGCAACAGCTGCCCCAGACAGCGGAGGAGCTAGAGAGGAGGCCAGCAGGGCTGGTGAATCCCTGAGCTCCCTGTGTGTTCCCCATTGCTGGGTCCTGCCCCAGGGGCATGGCCCCTTCTTCACACTGCTCTGGACCTTGCTCTCGTTATGACTGCAGCATCCTCCGTGGACAGCCCCTCTTCTCCTGATCTCCGAGGTCCAGGCTCCGGCTTCCCTCTACCCTCTAGAGAATCCCCAGTTCCGTTTACTTCACAACTGAGCACTTATGATCCAGCAGGCGGGGTGCTGTGCCATGTGGGTCCTCCAGGAAGCAAGCGCTGAGATGAATATAGAAGTGCAAGAGGTTTATTGTGGGGAGAGGGGGTAGTGGAAAGGCCAGTGAAGGAGAGGAAGCAGGAAAGGGCTGGGAGAGCCTCAGATTGTGCTGCAGATCTAACAAAGTCTTGGCCAACCCACCGTGTCCTCTAAGCAAAGTATGTTTGTTAGAAGCTGTAAGCTAACTGCCCTCCTTGTGGGTGAATAGCAAGTTCTTTCTTGAAGGGAGACAGGAATGGCTTACCTCCATGGCTGTCCCAGAAGCTCTGTAAGATATGGAAGAAAATAAGAAACATTTCCTTTTGCCCTTTGGAGCTCAGAGTCCAATCAAACCTAGGAATCTTTTAGACACAAAGTGGGGTCATTTGAAAGTAGATTTCCAACTCTAATGTGTGAGCTCATGGGGTAGTAATTAGCTGCAATTTAGGAACCACAGACTGGATATGAGGGGGGACTTCTTAGAGGAGGTGGGCCACTAAATAAAGAGTTCAATGGGTAGTTCAAGGGGCAGGTACTCCAGGTAAGGACACAGAAGGTACAAAGGCCTGGAGGGGTCTGGGCATGATGGCTTGTGCCTATAACCCAACACTTCTGGAGGCTGAGGCAGGAGGATCACTTGAGCCGAGGAGTTTGAGACCAGCCTGGGCAACATAGTGAGACCCTGTCTCTACAAAAAAAATTCTAAAAATTAGCCAGATGTCATGTCACGCACTTGTGGTCCTAGCTATACAAGAGAGTGAGGTGGATGGATTGCTTGAGCTTGGGAGGTCGAGGCTGCAGTGAGCTGTGATTGCACCACTGCACTCCAGCCTAGGGTGACAGAGCAAGACTCTGTCTTAAAAAAAAAAAAAAAAAAAAAGCGCAGTGTGTAAAGCACAAGCTCAGATGACAGCATCACTTCACCAGCATAGCTCCCGCAGTCTCCTCCCAGCTCCACAACTCTGAGCAACTTCCTGGAGCCCAGGGAGGAGGAGGTGGTGGCTAGGTTGACAGAGGACACAGCATAAATTATTGCTTCATGTCTCTGTTTATTTCCACCCATCCAGGTGCTGGGCATGTCGTCAGCTACTCCTAAACAGCCTCCCTAAATAGAAAGCGCATTTCCTCCACAGACTGCATCATCCATTTCCCAGGGACAGCCACCCTCCTAAAGACTGAGGCTGGGGGTCATCCATTCTCCAGCCCCTCACATCTGGACCCCCTCCCGGTTCATCCTACCATTGTGTCTCACTTCCGCATACCCACCTGGCCTGCTCCCCTATTGTTTCCATTGTGCCCCCCCCACCAGGTCTGGCCACCCCCACACATAGCTGGCTCATGCCCCTCACATCTGCCCTCACCCACTCACATCTGGCAGCTGCACCCCTTAAACGATTCATCACATCACTGCCCTCCTTACTACAACCTTGCTCAGCTCACACTCAGAATCTTAAATTCTTCTTAGCCCAAAACACAGGACGCAGCTGGACTCTGCTCCCAGAATGGACTGACTTCAGCTTCAGGGATGACACAGAGACTCTGGGACACTTCTTAGGAAGGACACAAGGGAGGATTTTCAGAGGCTTTGGAGTAAAGTGTGGGTTTGCTTCTCAACTTTGCCCCCACTTGGGCTGTCTGCTTTAGAGTGGGGACAGCCAACTAGGCATGGTGGCTCACACATGCAATCCCAGCACTTTGGAAGGTCAAAGCAGAAGGATCACTTGAGCCCAGAAGTTTGAAACCAGCCTGGGCCACATAGTGAGACCCCATCTCTACTGAAAATAAAAATTTTTTAAATTAGCCAGGTGTAGTGGTGGTGCGTGTCTGGAGTCCTAGTTACTCAGGAGGCTGAAGCAGGAGGATTGCTTGGAGCCCGGGAGATCAAGGCTGCAGTAAGCTATGATCACACCACTGTACTCCAGCCTGAGTGACAGAACGAGACCCTGTTTCAAAAAAACCCGAAGAAACAAAAATAGAGTGATAGAGTAGGGACAGTGCCTGTCTCACATGGTCACGGTCACCTTCTTGTGCCTCATCCTATTCGTCATCCTCAGAACCCCTACACATACACTTCTGTGGGATCTGTCTGCCCTGCTAAAGCACAAGTTCCAGAGGTGCAGGAGCCTTTCTGTCGGATTCATGGCTGTGTCCCCCCATTCCTGGCTGGCACATGTGTGCCATCCTAATGGATGGGTGTGGGGAGCCTGCAGGAGCGTCAGTGGCCCACGGTCACTGCCTTCCATGATCTGTGGGGCAGGGAAAGAGCTGGCTCCTCCCATGCAGCAGCACCCATGGACAGAACCACAAACCACAGCGACATGCTCCTAAGAGGACTGCTATAGGAAGACAGTTCTAAGAATCAGGGCTCCCTCCGAGCATGCAGGAGTTCCTGCGCTGGTCTAGTCAGCCTGGGCGGCTGGGGAGGACACGCCCAAGATGGATGGACAGTGAGTTCTGGGCTCTGTCCCGTGGACCTCCACCAAAAAAACAGTTCTCTGCCTGCACCCCTCCATCCTCGTTCTGGGCAGAAGGCTGCCTTCTGAGGGCAGATTCAGGGCTGAGGGAGCTGGTTCACCTAGGGGACTCCTTCCTAAATTGTGGGGGCAGCTGAGGAATTGTCCTGCTCCACTGGTGAGAATAGTGTTCTAGTGATGCATGGCTGGGAACTGCGGGGGCAGGTGCTGAATCAAAAGCCCTGGGCCTGAGTCTCTTTTTAACTGTGTCACACAGCACGAGGCCTCCGCTCTGAGTTTCATCTTCCTTCCTCACAGAATGGGCTCAGCACAGCCTTCATCTACTTTCCAGGATGGACGCAAGGTGGAAAAAAGAATGTGTGTGAAAACTATACAGATGAAAGGGATTATAGTTAAGGCCTGGGACACTCAAGTCAACTAGATCATTTCTCTTAGTGTGATAGGCAGAATAACGGCTCCACCACAGATGTCCACCTCCTAATCGCCGGAAACTGTAAATATGTTACCTTGCAAGGCAAAAAGGATTTTGCAGATGTGATTAAGGATCTTGAGATTCAGAGATGATCCAGGATTATCCAGTGGGCCCCATGTAATCACAAGGGTCGTTACAAAAGGGTGGCAGAAGGGTCAGCGTCAGAGAGGGAGATGTGCTAATGGAAGCGGAGGTCAGAGTGTGTGGCTCTGAGCCACGACATGCTGCAAGCCTGAAGAAGCTGGAAAAGGCAAGAGGCAGATTCTCTCCTAGAGCCTCCACAAGGAACACAGCTCTGCTGACACCTGGACCATTTCAGACTTCTGACCTCCAGAGGCAGCAAGATAAATTTGTGTTAAGCCACTAAATATGTGGTCATTTATTAGGGCAGAAACAGGAAACTAACATAGACAGGGTCATAGAAACACTTTCAAATCGAATTCTCTAGCTCCTGTTCAAAAGTCTGTCTCAGTCCATGAAAGCTTCTGTTCTTACCAAGTTAGCTCATGGCTCCCAGGCTATCATTAAGTAGGTCACTGCCAGGCTAGGTGCAGTGGCTCACGCCTGTAATCCCAGCACTTTGGGAGGCTGAGGCGGGTGGATCATGAGGTCAGGAGTTCAAGACTAGCCTGGCCAAGATGGTGAAACCCCGTTTCTACTAAAACTACAAAAATTAGCCAGGCACGGTGGCAGGCGCCTGTAACCCCAACTACTTGGGAGGTGAGGCAGGAGAATCACTTGAACCCGGGCGGCAGAGGTTGCAGTGAACCCAGATTGCGCCACTGTACTCACTCTAGCCTGGCCTCAGAGTGAGACTCTGTCTCAAAAAAAAAAAAAAAAAAGTAGGTCGCTGCATATCTGTCTTGAGTTCCAGTAGCAGAGCATGCTACAGTTGACGCACCCAAGTTCAAATCCCAGCTTAATAATTTTCTAGCTGGATGACCTTGGGCTAAGTCACTTCATGACAAAAATGGGAAAGGGCAGCAGGGGGCGTTGTGAGAATTAAATATGATTCCCTTGAAAACTCTCACAGATAAATTTTAATTTCAGATAAAATAAGTTTTTTTAGTATAAGTATGTCCCATATAATATTTGGGATATGTTTACACAAAAAATATATTCATTGTTTATCTGGTCATTGTTTAATATCATTGTTTTTCATTAAACAATATATCATTAAACAATATATCATTAAACAGTATATAATTGTTTATCCGAAATTCAAATGTAACTGGGTGTCTGTATTTTTATTTGCTAAATCTGACAACTTTAGTCTTGTCCCAGGTCACATAGCTTGTAAGCAATGGAGCTAAGCCTCCATCTCAGGCTTTCAGCCCAAGGTCAATGAGCATCCTGCTGTTTCACAGGCCTGACCATAAGTGGATTATCTGAGCTACATGGCAGTCCTAGACTCAATCCAGTTGAGACTTCAAAAACAAATGCGATTTAAGCCCTGGACACACCTCAAAAATATCAAAGTGATCATGAAAATAAAATTTAAAAACAATACAAAATAAATGTTTATATATATTATATAAGTATATATATAAAGCATGTAAAGTCAAGACTGAGTATGAAATAAATAAGAGAAGAAACTACATGAAAATAAATGCTTTAACGTGTATTAAGTATGGGAATTCAATTTCTTTTCTTTTTTTTTTTTGAGATGGAATCTCGTTCTGTCACCTAGGCTGGAGTACAATGGGGTGATCTTGGCTCATTGCAAGCTCCGCCTCCTGGGTTCAAGCAATTCTCCTGCCTCAGCCTCCCTAGTAGCTGGGACTACAGGCACGTGCTGCCATGCTCTGCTAATTTTTTTGTATTTTTAGTAGAGACAGGGTTTTACCATGTTAGCCTGGATGGTCTCGATCTCCTGACCTCATGATCCGCTCCCTCGGCCTCCCAAAGTGCTGGGACTACAGGCATGAGCCACCGCGCCAGGCCGTGAATTCAATTTCTAAAGATGATGTTCCTTTTATGTTTTCCTTCTGGTGATCTGGACCAACCCATAAATTCAGTGGAGTTTATAAACTAAATGGCATCTAACTGAAGGCTTATCATGGCCTGCATAGCCTTCTAAGCATTTTATGTGTAGTAGTTCCTTTTTTAATAAAATTGAGATAATTCACATAAAAAATTTTATATAACATAAAATTCACCATTAGAAGGATACAATTCAGTGGGTTTTTTTTTCCAGTATATTCACAAGGTTGTGCAACCATTACCACTGTTCAGTTCCAGAACATTTCCATCACCCCAAAAGAAACCCTGTAGCCATTAGTCACTCCCCATTGTCCCCTACCCACTAATCCCTAGAAGCCACTAATCTACTTTCCATCTCTATGAATTTGCCATTCTGGACATTTCGTATACATTAAATCATACAGTACAGACCTACTTTGTGTCTGGTTTTTTTTTTAACTTAGCATAATGTTTTCATGTATTCATTTCATTGCTGAATAATATTTCATCGTATGAAGGTACCATATTTTATTTATCCATTCATCAATTGACGGGCATTGGGCTGTTTCCACTTTGTGGCTATTATGAATACTGCTGCTACGAACATTTGTGCATAAGTTTTTGTATGACTACATGTCTTTAATTATCTTGGGCATATACCTAGGAGTGGAGTTGCTGGGTCATATGGTGACGCTAGGTTTAATTTTTTAGGAACTGCAAGACTGTTTTCCACAGCAGCTGCACCATTTTGCATCCCCACCAGCAGTGTATAAGGGTTTTGATTTCTCCACATATTCACCAACACTTGTTATTATTATTATTTCTATTCTAACCATCCTAGTGGGTGTTGGGGGGTAATCTCAGTTTTGATGTCCATTTTGTTAATGGCTAATGATGTTGAGCATCTTTTCATGTGCTTATTAGTCACTTGTGTATTTTATTTAGAGAAACACCTATTCAAATCCTTTGCCTATTTTTATTTATTTTATTTATTTTTTTTTTGAGACAAAGTCTCACTCTGTTGCCCAGGCTGGAGTGCCGTGGCGTGATCTTGGCTCACTGCAACCTCCGCCTCCCAGATTCAAGCAATTCTTGTGCCTTAGCCTCTCGAGTAGCTAGGATTACAGGTGTGCACCACCACGCCTGGCCCATTTTTTTCTTTTTAGTACAGACAGGGTTTCACCATGTTGGCCAGGCTGGTCTCGAACTCCTGGCCTCAAGTGATCTGCCCACCTCGGCCTTCCAAAGTGTTAGGATTACAGGTGTGTGCCACTGGGTCTGACCCTTTGCCCATTTTTAAATTGGGTTGTCTTTTCATTGTTGAGTTGTAGGAGTTCTTTATAAATTGAGAGGATATTAAACTCTTATGAGATATATAATTTGTAAATATTTTCCCCCATTCTGTGGGTTTTCTTTTTACTTTCTTAATAGTGCCCTTTGATGTACAACATTTTAAAAGTTTTGATGAAATCCAATGTATCTATTTTTCTTTGGTGTTTTAGTTATGGGTGCTAACTCCCTGAACATTTACAACCATGTCAGGTAGAGAATATCATTAGCATTCCCATTTTACAGATGAGGAACCTAAAGCAGAGACGGGCTAAGTACTCCACCCAGGATTAAGCAGTGAATGGGCAGCAGAGCTGGAATCTGAATACAGCACGCACACTCCGGGGACCCAGGTGGGAGCCGTTTCAGGGCTCCTGTGCTCAAACTAGGGTGTTTGAGCAGGATCCTTAAATTGTTCTGTGACCTTTGAACTTCACTCAAGCTGAGGATTGCCAGCCTGATGGTTTTCACGCTCATTTTATTATTGTTCGCACGTTAATCTGAAGGGCCCATGCTTGGTGGGGACTGGGAGGAGGGGCACATTTCTTCAGCAACTTCCCCAAAGATCTAAAGCAGCCTCCCTGAGCTGAGCCCCTGCCTGCAGGGAGGGCTCCAGGAGAGACCTAATCTAGAGTGAGGGCAGAGGAAAGGCAACCTCTGGGGTGTCCCGGGTGTCAGGGATCTGGGAGGCAGGTGGGGCGGTCCCTGCCCAGATTAGTCAGCCACTTGAGGAATGGGGCCGCTCCTGCCTGACCTGCTGAGAGAAGGCAGGGAGCACTGGTATAAGGAGCCACATAGTGTGGGTGTCCACTGCCTGGAGGCTGCCAGTGGGCCTCATGGTGCACGGCCTCCCAGCCACCCAGGAGGTGACAAATTCTATGCTGAGCCAGAGGGAAAAATTTCCAGGAGTCAAGTCTACTGAAGTTTGAGCAGCACAGGGAAGTGACAGGTCTCTCTCTGTCTTGTCAGGCACAGGACTTCCTGTTCAAGACCTGTGTTCTCTAGAGCCAGCATGCCCAGCACACTGTGGAGTTAAGAACATGCTACCCCCAAATCCGCTGCTCGGGCTTATTGACTATTTTAAGTTAAAGGCATTTGAAAAATAGCAGGTGCAAGAAGATCATGTGAACCTTCCTTTTTTTTTTTTTTAAGACAGGGTCTCACTCTGTTACCCGGGCTAGAGTGCAGTGGCACGATCATAGCTCACTGCAATCTTGACCTTCCCAGGCTCAACTGATCCTCCCACTTCAGCCTCCTGAGTAGCTGGGACCACAGCTGCACCATCACACTCAGCTATTTTTAAAAGTTTTTATAGTGATAAATGTCTCACTATGTTGCCCAGGCTGGTCTTGAACCTCTGACTCAAGCAATCCTCCTGCCTCAGCCTCCCAAAGTGCTGGGATTACAGGTGTAAGCCACCATGCCTGGCCCCTTCTGCTTCCTTTTTTTTGAGACCAAGTCTCACTCTGTTCTCCAGGCTGGAGTGCAGTGGCGCGATCTCGGCTCACTGTAACCTCTGCCTCCCAGGCTCAAGCGATTCTCCTGTCTCAGCCTCCTGAGTAGCTGGGACTACAGGTGCACACCACCATACCTGGATAATTTTTGTATTTTCTTTTTTTTTTTTTTTTTTTTTTAGTTGAGACGGGAATTTCACATCACCATTTTGTTCAGGCTGGTCTTGAACTCATGACCTCAAGTGATCTGCCTGCCTTGGCCTCCCAAAGTGCTGAGATTACAGGTGTGAGCCACCGTGCCCGGCCAAGTGTTCAATTCTAACTGCATCTTTGGGTCTTCATTTCCTTATGAAGTCTCCTGTGCCACATACAAACTGTATTAAGTAAATTTGGATGTTTTTCTCCTGTTAATCTGTCTTATGTCAGTTTAATTCTGAGACCCAGCCAAAAAACCCCAAGATGGTAGGGGATAAAATTTTGCCTCCCCTACAGCTGTAAATTACAATGAAAACACTAATAGTGGCCGGGTGTGGTGACTCACACTTGTAATTCTTGCACTTTAGGAGGCCGAGGCAGTCGAGACGGGTGGATCGCTTGAGGTCAAGAGTTCAAGACCAGCCTGGCCAACATGGTGAAACCTCACATCTACCAAAAATACAAAAATTAGCCAGGTGTGGTGGTGAGCACCTGTAGTCCCAGCTACTCGGGAGACAGAGGCAGGAGAATCGCTTGAACCCGGGAGGTGGAGCTAAGATTGTGTCACTGCACTCCAGCTTTGGCAACAGAGCGACTCTGTCTCAAAAAAAAAAAAAAAAAAAAAAAAAAAGAAAGAAAGAAAAAGAAAAAGAAAAAGAAAAAAAAAAGCGCTAATAGTAACATCTACCACATTTGTCAAATGCACATTTTGTGGCAGGAACTGCTCGAGGCTTTTTCCATCCACCCATCATCTCAGACCTTAGGACTGCCTTGCAAGGAAGGCAAGGTCTCAGTCCTGCTGTCAGAGGTGAAGAGGTGGAGATTCATAGGGTGAGAGGCTTAACTAAGGGTAGCCAGCCAGTAAGGAACACTGGCCCCCTCCTAGCCGCATTGCCGTGGCAGCCCCCGAACCCCACTCACACTGCAGGATCCTGATCACCCTTTCACCCCCAGCTCCAGCCCTGAGAAAGCAGGGAGAATGGGCTGCGGTTCAGGTTGGATGTGAAATGGGAGCTCTGACCCAAGAGGACAAGGCAGGGCCAACTGGCTTTGGAGGGGGACACAGTGGCCAAGGGCCACTACCCTCCTCTCACTCACCCACTACACAGAGAGCCCGGTGTAGGAGGCACTCTCAGACACTGGCTGGTGCGGAGATTCTGCAACATGTCTGAATGTCAGGCTCAGGGGAGCGTTTTAAAAAATACAGACTCCTGGATACAGCGATTCGGGTTGTGTAGATCTGAGCTGAGGTGCGAGGTGGAAGGGCAGGAATGTGTATTTTGGAGCCTCTGACGGTTCTGATGCATAGGCAAGTTTAAGAACCTGGGGTTGGTCCAACCTCCTCACCAACAGTCAAGAAAACTAGAACTCAGATGACAGACGTGTTCTTCCTAGTTGTATAGTAGGAAGCGACAGTCAAGATTCAAATTCAAACCCAGGTGGGCCTAGCCACCAACATTAGACTGCCCCTGTTGGAAGGAGAAGGCCAACTTCAACACCAACCATATCTCTGGAGGTGGGACTAACGTCTGAGCCTGGGACTAATAGAAAAAGCCCCAAGGCAAAAGATGGACTTAAATATATAAATGTAGTTGAAATTTCTGGAAAACTCACTTCCAAAAAAATAAAAATCCATGAAAAATAAAAAGGATAGCATATTAGAAGCAGTATTTGCAGTGAATAATACAAAGAGTTATAACACCTATCTGTCATCTATCCCTCTACCTGTTATCTTTTTTTTTTTTTTTTTTTTGAGATGGAGTCTTGCTCTGTCTCCCAGGCTGGAGTGCAACGGCGCTATCTTGGCTGACTGTAACCTCTGACTCCCTGGTTCATGCGATTCTCCTGCCTCAGCCTCCCGAGTAGTATTTTTTTAGTAGAGACGGGGTTTCACCATGTTGGCCAGGATGGTCTCGATCTCCTAACCTCATGATCTGCCTGCCTCAGCCCCCCAAAGTGAGGGGATTACAGGCGTGAGCCACTGCACCAGCCTCTATCTCTTTACCTTGACAGTCTGTTCAACTGGATCAAGATATCTTCAAGGCTTTAATTGGCTAAATAAGCAAAGAGCTTAACTGTGCACATAACACAATAATTAGTAAACAAATATTTAATGGAGAATGTTTAATCTGGTCAGTAAGGCTTTAAAATGTAAATTAAAACAATGTACCATTTAAAACTATATTATTATATATGTACATATTGTCAAAGTCAAAAATGTAGAGATTAATCTCTAAATTTAACATTTTATCTCAGAAGCAACAATTGCAATTTGGGGCATACACACAGACTGGGTGGTCTTTAGTATAGCCAAAGAACAAAGAGATGTTTGGGGGTTTTATGAAAAGGAGAATTGTTTTGAAAGATACTTCACTGGAGCTAGTAAAGTTTTGGGGATGGCAAGCGCTGACTGGTGAGCGAAGGTGGTGGGTAAAACTAGTCTTAGAGTTGCAGCAAGTTGTTTCAGTAGCCATTAGATACTAGTTTCAGGTTACAACAGGCGGTTTCAGCAGCCAAGCTTGTGGAAAATTTACTTCTCGGAGCGATGTTATATGTCCCAAGTGCTTTTTCCCCCAACCTATTGACTCTGATTTAGTTGAGTATGGCAAGAATGACCCAATTTGTACAATCGACTTTCACAATATATACATATTTAAATTTGTAGGAAAGGATTGGGAAGGATATACATGGTGGCAGAACTGTCTCATTTTCTCTTAATATCGATTCTTTCCCCCTTAAAAAAAATCAACCAAGCACTTGTATAATGGGGGGAGCTGGGATTGGAGAAGCTGCAAAATGCTCAGTTTAAAAACTACACTGGGCTGGGCGTGGTGGCTCACGCCTGTAATCCCAGCACTTTGGGAGGCCGAGACGGGCAGATCACGAGGTCAGGAGATCGAGACCACCCTGGCTAACACGGTGAAACCCCATCTCTACTAAAAAAATTCAAAAAACTAGCCAGGCGTGGTGGCGGGCTCCTGTAGTCCCAGCTGCTCCGCACGGAGGCTGAGGCAGAAGAATGGCTAAACCCGGGAGGCGGAGCTTGCAGTGAGCTGAGATCCGGCCACTGCACTCCAGCCTGGGTGACACAGCGAGACTCCTTCTCAAAAAACAACAACAACAACAAAAAAAAACCTACACTGCACAGCCTCCCTGTGGATAAGGGTGGTCAATTAGAAATAAACTGATATCAGGCTGGGCGCAGTGGCTCACGCCTATAATCCCAGCACTTTAGGAGGCCGAGGTGGGTGGATCACCTGAGGTCGGGAGTTTGAGACCAACCTGGCCAACATGGTGAAACCCCATCTCTACTAAAAACACAGAAATTAGCTGGGCGTGGTGGTGCACGTCTGTATTCCTAGCTACTCGGGAGGCTGAGGCAGGAGAATCACTAGAACTGGGAGGTGGAGGTTGCAGTGAACCAAGATCATGCCACTGCACTCCAGCCTGGGCAACAGAGTGAGACTCCATCTAAAAAAAATTAAAAAAAATTTTTAGAAAAGAAATAAAGCGATATCATATGGTAGGGGGACTTTAGGGAAAGCTCTTTAGAGAGAGGCTGATACATCTGGGAAAAACTATGGTACTGCCCCTCCAGCCTTGTCCTTGTTGCCTAGAAAGCAGGCATGATGGCTGGAGCTCCAGGGACAATATTAGTCCATGTGGAGACCTTAAGGATGAAGCCATAAACTGAAAATGGGTTCTTCATGACTAATGAGCATGGGCCCACCATGCTAGCCCTGAAATGCTATGTGCAGACTTCTTTTATGTGAAGAAAACAAATCCTATCTTGTTTAAGCCTAAGCTATTTTGGTTTTCTGTTATATGCAATTGAACCTAAACTTAACTGATACACACACCAAACCTCTCTGGAAGTGTAAATGGGACTTTCACACTTTAGTTTCTATGCTATGCTCTTGCTTGCATTTATTATTTTAATCTTTTACAATAGACATGTGTTTGTGTATTACTTGTATAAACATCTGTTTTGGAGCGCCAGCCCCACCTCTCCCTAGCTCTGTGACCCTGTGCAGTCAATTTCTCTGAGCCTGTTCCCTCATTTGTAAAATGGGCACGATGATAATAGAACTTATCTCATTTGGTTACTGCAGAGCTTAAATTAGCTAATGTACATAAAATTCTTGGTACGGTGCGTGGCTTATAGCTATTGCTGTACTACATTTTGCTACCACCTAGGCACTGGTGGTGGCAGAACCAATTAGAAAAACCCAGGACATGTTGCTGAGTAAAAAAGCAGGTTGCAAAACTGGCATGGGGATGTGATCCCTTTTGTGAAAAATTATTTTTATGTCTACATCTATATGTATATCTATGCAGATTATACATATAGATGGATATGTATATCCAGAGATGCCTGGAGGGATGGTTGGCCAAATGTTAGTAGTGGTAATTTCTGGGTAGTAGAATTTTTGCTTTATTCTATATGGTTGAAAGATAGCATATATTAACTTTTGAGCAGGAAAATAAAAAAAAAAGAAAAAAACCCTTTGGAAAACAATGTTCCAGTTCTCATGCCAAGAATCATTAAAGCCTTCGTGCCTTTTGACCTATCTCACTCTTGAGAATTGACCTGAGGAAATAATTCAAATGAAGGAAGAAGCCATATCCACAAAAGCATGCACTACGGCAGTATTTATTATAGGGAAATTGAGCAACCATGTAAGTGACTTACATTAGGGTAATGATGATTAAATTATTCACTCATTGGAACATTGTGCAACAATGAGAATAAGATGATGACCATGTAGCAATGTGGAAAACTGCTTATGACAACAGAATTGAAAGGCACAGAATGCAAAATTAGATCTGGGCCAGGGTCACATCTGGGTAAAAATATGGCATGCATTTGGACTGGGACTGGAAGGGAACAGAGGCAAATAAAAACAATGTAATTTGTTGGGACCACTGATTACGGGTGATCCTTTTTTCTTTTTCATTTAGAATTCTATCCAATATTTCTATTTTGTTATTTGTTTCATAATAATTATTTTAAAATTGGCTTTAAAAATCCCCTCAGGGAGAAGGGGCAACAGGGAGAGAAAGATAAAAGGGAGACCTGGGATTCTCCCAGGAGGCAGTCCTCTGAGTATACAGAAACTCAGAGGTAATGTACGAGACATGGAAATTAGACTGAGTTCCAACTCAGTCTTCTACCTAGGTGGTCCCAGAGGTTGTATCCTCTTTGCTTTCTGACTTGGCAGTGATTAATCAGATGGACCAAACAGTTGCCAA
The DNA here is from genome assembly GCF_049350105.2 of Macaca mulatta. Lineage (NCBI taxonomy): Eukaryota > Metazoa > Chordata > Mammalia > Primates > Cercopithecidae > Macaca > Macaca mulatta. The sequence continues at coordinate 59,514,492 of NC_133421.1, forward strand.
GGCAGTACTGATGATAAAGCTAGGATCAAGAATGCTTTTCAGGCTAGGTGCGGTGGTTCACGCCTGTAATCCCAGCACGTTAGGAGGCCAAGGTGGGTGGATCACAAGGTCAAGAGATTGAGACCAGCCTGGTCAACATGGCAAAACCCCATCTCTACTAAAACTACAAAAAAATTAGCCGGGTATGGTGGCATGCACTTGTAGTCCCAGCTACTCAGGAGGCTGAGGCAAGATAATCACTTGAACCTGGGAGACGGAGGTTGCAGTGAGCCAAGATCAAGCTACTGCATTCCAGCCTAGGGGACAGAGCGAGACTCCATCTCAAAAAAAAAAAAAAAAAAAGGAATGCTCTCCAAGTTGGAATCATCTGGAAAAACTGATCATGCTTGCTACTGATGAGGCTGTACAGAAAAGAGCGCTAGCAGGCTGGCAAGAGTGTGAACTGGGCAGGCTTCCTGGAGGGGTAGCCTGGCATTGTGTATCCAAACAAAGGATGTGCAAATCCTTAGAGTCAGCAATTCCACTTCTTGGGATTTATCCTAAACCTAAGAAAATGATCAAACCGCCTTTTTCAGGCAGCCGGGAAGATGGCGGACATTCAGACTGAGCGTGCCTACCAAAAGCAGCCTACCATCTTTCAAAACAAGAAGAGGGTCCTGCTGGGAGAAACTGGCAAGAAGCTCCCGTGGTACTACAAGAACATAGGTCTGGGCTTCAAGACACCCAAAGAGGCTATTGAGGGCACCTACATTGACAAGAAATGCCCCTTCACTGGTAATGTCTCCATTGAAGGGCGGATACTCTCTGGTGTGGTGACCAAGATGAAGATGCGGGGGACCATTGTCATCTGCCGAGACTACCTCCACTACATCCGCAAGTACAACCACTTCGAGAAGCGCCACAAGAACATGTCTGTGCACCTGTCCCCCTGCTTCAGGGACGTCCAGATTGGTGACATCATAACAGTGGACACGTGCCGGCCACTGAGCAAGACAGTGCACTTCAATGTGCTCAAGGTCACCAAGGCTGCCGGCACCAAGAAGCAGTTCCAGAAGTTCTGAGGTTGGACATCGGCCTGCTCCCCACAATAAAATAAAGTTATTTTCTCATTCCACCCCCTCAAAAAAAAAAAAAAGAAAGAAAATGATCAAACCAGTGCATAAAAATATTTACATAACATGTTCATCACAGAGTTTATATTTATCAAAAATTAAGCAGGGCGCAGTGGCTCACGCCTGTGATCCCAACACTTTGGGAGACTGAGGTGGGAGGATCACTTGAAGCCAGGAGTTCAAGACCAGCCTGGGTGGCTGGGCGCGGTGGCTCACGCCTGTAATCCCAGCGCTTTGGGAAGTTGACACAGGTGGATCACGAGGTCAGGAGTTCAAGACCAGTCTGGCCAAGATAGTGAAAAGCCATATCTACTAAAAATACAAAAAGTATCCGGGCACAGTGGCAGGCACCTGTAATCCCAGCTACTCTGGGAGGCTGAGACAGGAGAATCAGTTGAACCTGGGCAGCAGAGGTTGCAGTGAGGTGAGATTGTGCCACTGCACTCCAGCCTGGGTGATAAGAGTACAACTCTGTCCCCCCCCCCCCAAAAAAAAAGACTAGCCTGGACAACATAGTGAGACTGCACCTCTGTAAAAAATTTAAAAATTAGCTGGGCACGCTGGTGTGCATCTGTAGTACCAGCTACAAAGGGATGGAGAGGTAGGAGGATCACTTGAGCCTGGGAGTTTGATTTTGAATTGTTTGAACGGTGGGGGCAGAGGTTGCAGTGAGCCAAGATTGTGCCACTGCACTCCAGCCTGGGTGAGGGAGCAAGACTCTGTCTCAAAAAAAGAAAAAAAAAAAAAGGAACTAGAGGCTGAGTGCGGTGGCTCACACCTGTAACCCCAGTAATCCCAGCACTTTGGGAGGCCAAGTGGGGGAGGATTGCTTGAGCTCAGGAGTTCAAAAGCAACCTGGGTCTCATGGCAAAACCCTGTCTTTACAAAAAATTTAAAAATTAGCCGGGTGTGGTGGATCCAGCTACTCAGAAGGCTAAGGTGGGAAGATTGCTTGAGCCCAGGAGGTTGAGGCTGCAGTGAGCCGTGACTGTGCCACTGCACTCCACTCTAGCCTGGGTGACAGAGATGTCAAAAAGAAAGAAAGAGAAAAGAGAAAGAAAGGGAAGGAAGGGGCCGGGCAGGGTGGCTCACGCCTGTAATCCCAGCACTGCGGGAGGCCGAGGCGGGCGGATCACCTGAGGTCAGGAGTTCAAGACTAGCCTGGCCATGGTGAAACCCCATCTCTACTAAAAATACAAAAAATTAGCTGGGCGTGGTGGTGCGCGCCTGTAATCCCAGCCACTCAGGAAGCTGAGGCAGGAGAATCGCTTGAACCCGGGAGGCAGAGGTTGCAGTGAGTGGAGATTGTGCCATTGCACTGCAGCCTGGGCAACAAAAGTGAAACTCCGTCTAAAAGAAAGAAGGAAAGGAAGGAAGGAAGGAAGGAAGGAAGGAAGGAAGGAAGGAAGGAAGGAAGGAAGGAAGGAAGGAAGGAAGGAAGGAAGGAAGGAAGGAAGGAAGGAAGGAAGGAAGGAAGGAAGGAAAGAAAGAAAGAAAGAAAGAAAGAAAAAGAAAAGGAAGGAAGGAAGGAAAGAAGGAAGGAGAAAAGAAATGAAACGAAACTGGGAAAATAACATCTTTTGGCATAACCATGCATCAGTACACTATGGAGCCACACTGTAATCCCAACACTGAAAAATTGGATCTAGATATAAATTTACCATGGAAAGACACTCAGTACATATTAGATAAGACAAGAAAGCTCCAAAGCAAGATGTGTATTGTCCCATTTTTGTAAGATTGTGTATCTAAATACATTCATTTGTGTATCAGAAATTCTGCTAAGATACACACCAGAATCTTAACAATAGCTAATCTTTAAATGGTGGGATTACAAACTGAATCAGGCAGTTTAGTCTCAACTATGGTGCGGCAACAACTGGAAAGTCTACTGGTCTACAATGGCAGGGGCTAATTTCTCCCTACCGTTCGTGTCTATTGTGGCTGGCTGCTCTGACCATCTTCTTCACCCTGGGACCTAGGCTGACTAAACAGTCTCCATGTGAACATTGCAGGTCACTGCAACAGCTGATGGACCACCCACCGGCTCTTACAACCAGTGCCAGGCACGTTTCGTGGCCCTTCCAGGTTCAACAAGGTAGGGGTATATAATCCTCCCCAGGCCCTCAGGTGAGGCTCAAGCCAAGGAGGGGTAGCAAATATTTTGGACATAATACAATCTACCACACAGTGATTTCATTCTATTATTTAAAGTTCTTTTCTTTGCAGAAGGGGGTGAGAGGAGAGGTGAGTGGTCTCACGGGCATGATGCCAGCTACTAGGGGCTGGAGAGCTGATGTGGGAGGATCACTTAGCCTAGGAGTTTGAGGCTGCAGTGAGTTGCGATCCTAACATTGCACTCCAGCCTGGGGGACACAGTGAGACCCTCACCCTCCCTGTCCCCAAATTTGAGAGGTCTGGACTTTGCCTAATTTAAGAGGCAGACCACCTGACCTTGACCTACAGCAAGGAGAAAACAATGATGGGACAGAAAGTTCTGGATGCTCAGAAGTGTTATGCCAGGCCTTCTACTTACTGCTTATAGGACTTGAGTTGAGTTAGAGAGCCTCCATGAATGTCCCTATCTAAGATGGAAATGAAAAGGGCTGTCCTGTCGACCTCATACTACTCGGCAGCAGGGAGGGGTGGCTCAGGTGGAAGACTTTCAAATGATCAGTGCTCTACCTGCACGCAGAAGGTTTGGTGCTTCAAGCTGTAACCGCATACCCACATGTACTACACGTCCCCAACTTCATCACCAGAGGGGGTTGTTCACCCCTTTTACTCATGTCCATGTATGGCAGGTGAAAAGATGACAACCCAGGTCCCACTATGGGGGAGGAGAAGCCCCCGATGGATGAGCCATGGAAGGGCTGGGATATGAAATGAAGGCCCCCCTTCCCACTTTGTCATGAGACACTGGAAATAGCCGTGTCTCCCTTTCCTCCTGCCCCCAGTCTCCTGGGATGGAAGGCAAAAAATGATTGTAATCAGGGTTCCCAAAAGGCAATGGTCACTAGGGTCATCTATGAGCATTGAAAAACTAGATTCCAGGGCTTCAACTCCAGGAGCTTCTGATTCATCTGGTGAAGGAAAGCCTAGACTGAGTCACAGAAGGTGATCTGTGCCACCCCCATTTGGCCCTGGCTCCTACCCAGCTCCTCTGCACAGGCCTCATGAGGTGTCCTGGCAGGGAGGGCCCGGACATCTCAGGTGGCACGAGCCCTGGCAGCTGGGAGAAACCTGAGTGGTCCCAGGTTATCTGATGGTGCACCTGCCTCAGCCCCGTGCTGGCTTCTTGAATGTCAAGATCAGGCGAAGTCTCAGGAAGCAGCTCCCTGAGCAGTACAGGTCACCCCACAGGCTGCCCCAGGGCCAGGCTTTCCAGGACAGCAGGGCCAATGGAGGTGGTAAGAAAAGGGTATTCTCCTGTCCTGCTCCTAGTCCCTCTGAACTAAACATGCTCCTGGCTCCCACGACCTGCCTGCACACCTTGACTGACAAGCCTGGAATTAATCTCTTTACACATCTGTCAACATGGCAATGAGTGCCTTGAGGGCCAGGACAGGTCTTGTTCCCCCCTGCATGCCCAGTGCAGTCCCTGGCACACCATTTGTGCTTGCTTAATATTTCATGAATAAAGGAGAGGTAGTAACACTTACCAAGTTACCACAGGGTCAAGGAAGGACTGATATTCACACCCACTGGGCACATGGGAAGCACACGTGCTTACCTGAGAGGTGGGGAGGCCCCATTCTTAGTCACTCAGCTAGAGGCTGAGCTTAGCATGCCTCATTTGGCAGTGGTACTGGATTACTTCTGGCATCATGGTACCCTATGACATAAGGTATGAAACTTATGGAGCCTCTTCCCAGGAAAATGCCCCTCCCCACTCCCTCTGTCTCACACATATAAGATACAACTTCCAGGTTAAGAGTATCACCCCTTCACCAGGCACAATGACTCACATCTGTATCCCAGCACTTTGGGAGGCCAAGGTGGGAGGATCACTTGAGCTCAGGAGTTTGAGACCAGCCTGGGAAACATAGGGAGACCCTATCTCTACAAAAACTTAACAATTGGCCAGGCATAGTGGTGCACACCTGTAGTCTCAGCTACTTGGGAGGCTGAGGTGGGAGGATCGCTTGAACCTGAAAGGTCACAACTACAGTGAGCTGTGGTCATGGCATTCCAGCTTCAGCGACAGTGAGGCCCTGTCTCAAAAAAAAAAAAAAAAAAAAAAAAGTTTCGCCCTTTAAAAACTGAAAAGCTCTTTTTTAATGGAGAAAGGCTAAAATTGTCTATGATTGTATGTAGTTAATGAATTTATTTATTTATTTTAAGACGGAGTCTCACTGTCACAGGCTGGAATGCAGTGGCACAATCTCAGCTCACTGCAACCTCCGCCTCCCAGGTTCAAGCGATTCTCCTGCCTCAGCCTCTCAAGTAGCTGGGACTACAGGTGCGTGCCACCATGCCCGGCTAATTTTTGTATTTTTGGGGGACGGGGGGTAGACAAGGGGTTTTGCCATGTTGGCTAGGCAGGTCTTGAACTCTTGACCTCTTATGATCCACCTGCCTCGGCCTCACAAAGTGCTGGGATTACAGGCGTGAGTCACTGTGCCTGGCCTGATGTCTACAACTTTTAAATTATTCAGAAAAAAAAATTATACACACATATTTATCTAAAGATGAAGTAAGTGTGGCCAAAAATTAACAATTGATGAATCTATAGGGTGACCACGAAGTCTGGAAACATTTTATTTTTTGGAGACAGTCTTGCTATGTTGCCTAGGCTGGTCTCAAACTCTTGGGCTCAAGTGATTCTCCCCGTCTTGGCCTCCCAAAGTGCTGGGATTATAGGCATGAGCCACCCCGTCTGGCCTACCATATTTTTCAATAGATTGAAGATGTTCTTGATGGCATTATGAATATTTGCCTATTTCCAGACTTTACAGATACATAATAGACAAAGGATATATAGCCTCCATTGAACTATTCTTTCATCTTTTCTGTAGGTCTGAAATCCTTCAAAATAAAATGTAGTGAGTGGGGAAAGGAATCTCAGCCCTAGGGTAAGCTTCTAGTCCCGAAATCAGTATTCCACACTCTAGGAAAGAGCTCAGACAAAGGAGAGGACCACAGTCAAGGCAGGCTCCAGATGTGTTTATTAGGCTATTGAATAGAACCATGTGACCATTTCTGTAGGTAAAAGGACAAAGGAGAATTACAAACACTTTGGGTCTTTCCCGAATTCTCTCCCCTTTCTCTGGGCAACTCCACCCACCTTCACTCTCAAAGGAAAGGCACAGGGGGAAGGAAGTGGGTTAGGGGACTCAGGAGAGTCTGTGTGGCTCCTACCACCCCAAACTTATTCTGGTTTCCCGAAGATAAGAGGCAAGGCTTGCTCTGATCTTTTCCAGTTCTCAGAGTCCAGCAGGCCACTGTGCTGGACACATCCATGGATCCACCAACATACATCAGTCCTTCTGTGTTCTCTCCTGCATAGTAGAGGCTGGAAGCCTAAGAACTATATTCCTCAGAATTTCCTGCCAGCCAGGATTTGCTTTAAAGTCCACTAATGAGAGGCACTTCTAGAAACCATGATTCCTTTTCCAGCAGTAGCAGACAGTAGGCATGAGTTTTGGAGCATCTTCTGAGCATTTTCCTGTACATCATCTGCTTTTGTGCAGCTGGAAGCTAAGACCATCAGCAGGAGTTTTCTGTGCCTCCTGCACGTTGCTGATTTCTGACAGTTGCTACTGGCTTTCTCCAATTTTCACTTCTCTATCCCTTTCAGTGGTTTTATAAATACTTCATTCCTATAGTAGATCCCTTCCTGCTTATATTAATAATACCTAGAGGGGACATGGTTTTCCTGACTCATCCAGCTGTCGTAGGACCTTACTCCAAAGTAAGGAAGGCTTCTCTTGGGGAGGTAATTTCCTGTAGAAAGATTTCCAAACACTGTCATTATTTAATGCCAAAAAGGTAAACAGAAGCTGATGTGGGTGGTAAGCAATTCCTAGCCATGGAACACATGCTGGCCTGTGAGTCCTGAGATGCTGAATGGGATGCCAGTTCCCCGACCAGAAATATCCTCCCATCTACCTCACTGCTGCCATTCCCCTGGGGATGCCAGGGGGCAATGACCACATAGAGCAGAGACAGCACCTGACAATGGAGAAGAGATGTCTGAAGTACCGACCCAGCTCTCAAAACCCACCTGGAGTTACCCTGGAACACAGGAACATTTGGTCATCCTCCTGGCACAGGGGAGGGGGTTCTCTGCTGCCAGGCCTCTTGGAGCTGAGGCAGGAGGGTCAGCAAGAGAGAGTCCAGCACAGCCAGACCCTCCCAGGAACAGCGAAGACCCCTGGAAAACCAAGAGGCCTGAAGGTGACTACTTCATCTTACCAATTTCAAGCCATCCCCCAGCAGGGCCAAGCCCCCAGCACCCGCAGGCCCCTCCTTACCAGTCAGTCTTTCTCACTTCTCCTGGGTCTGTGGAGAGCTGTAGTCAGGGCTCCCTGAGATGCCTCAGCCCCCTCTGCCTGGCACCCCCCAACACACCTGTGATCCAGCTGCAGTAGGCCCTGCTCCAGCAGCTCCTGCACCTCCTTGTTCGCTCCAAACACATCACACAGGGTCAGCTGGGGCTCAAACTGCTGCCAGTGCTGGGGAAGCCAGAGGGTCAGAGGTGGGGGAGCTGGCCTGGCTACTCTGGGCCACGTAGTTGGGGTGTGGAGAGAGGTAGGGGAGGGTCCAGCCCAGCATGGAGATCTCAGCAGCTGACATGCATGAAACCAGAACCAGGCCAATGGGCCAGCAGGGAGGAGGGCACCTTCACTCCTATTCTACTGAGGCTGGAACCCAGCTTCCAGCCAGGCCAGGCCTTCCTCTATTCCTCCTCTCTTCCCTCCCCTCTCAGCCAGCTCCAGCCAGGGCTTTATGGCTCTGACTTTATCCAGAGAAGCTCTGGGTTTGCTTGATCATTATCTACTGTGCTTCCTATGAGAGGTTTCAGTGCTCCTTAAAAACAAGTGGAAACCTTTTATCTATCTATTGCTTCAAAGAGCTCAGAAAATTGAGGCTGAGAGAGGTGAAAGGATTTGTGTCCAAGGTTGCAGTAAAATGTGGGCTGGAACTTGGGTCTCTGCAGCCCTGGTCTCGGGTTCTTAGCTATGCGCCACTGCTCACTGCTTCTGCTCATCAGGCCTCAGCTGGACCCGGGCCCCACTTCTAGCTGCCAATCTCACAGAAATTGGAGGTGTATGTGTGTCGGGGGGTGGAAGGGAGGGGGCACTGATTCTGCAAGACTTAGGAGGGAGTTGTGTGCAAGAATCCCAACTCCTTACCTGGTGAGTGATCCCCACATCAGTGCGTAAACCCAGGGCCAAAACTTCCTCCAGCCTCAAAGAAAAATCATCAAGGAGTCTTAGAGAGGAGGCCTGTGGGCCTCCCATTCTCCAAATTCCTCACTGGGATGCATTTAGAGGTTAACAGGGACCATACAGTATGTGGCAGGGCAGGGGCCAGGGCAAGGCAGGAAATAAAAGATGTACAAATAGAGGTGGTCCTGGGGTGTGGGGACCCTGGGGGAGAGCCCTGTGCCCTTGGATGCTCACAGCTCCAGCCTGCCCAGGGGGACACGCTTCCGGGTGCCATGGCCGAACATCATCACCTCCTTCATCCAGTTGTCAGGCTCCAGTGTCTGGATGCGAGCCTCCCGGGTGTGGCTTCCAGCCCCCTGGGGCATAAATCGCCCATGGGCCCCTGACAACATCAACAACCATCCCCACATTAATGGCTGTTAATACTATGTGCCTACCAGCCTTAAATCATGTGCTCCCTAGAGCAACTGCCTCTAACACACTGGAAATGTAAATTCTTTTTATTTTTTTTTTTGAGATGGTATCTCACTATGCTGCCCAGGCTGGTCTTGGACCCCTGGGGTCAAGTGATCTTCCCACCTCAGCTTCCCAAGTAGCTCGGATTAGAGGCACGAGACACCAGGCCCTTTTCTCTTTTTTCTTTTTAAATCATCTATCCCAAAATGCCAAGACATATAAATTCTTAGGCTCTCCTCCAGCCCTGTCCAGTTGGAAATTCTGGAGGTGGGGCCCAGCAGCCTGGGTTTTAACAAGCCCTCCAAGAGATTCTCACACACACTAAAGGCTGAGAACCGCAGTGCAAGGTGCGACATTAAGCCCCTTATAATTCATGCTCAACAGTTCTATAGGGAGGTATTATTTTTTTGCCACATTTTACATATGAGAAAATAGAGGCTTGGAGAGGTTAATGTGGCCCAAGATCACACAGCCATGACACTCCTCTCCTGAGTCATTCTTTCTGTAGTTCACAGGACTCACCAGGCCCAATGCCAAGGTACTGACCACACTGCCAGTAAGTCCAATTGTGGGTACTGAGCGCCCCCTGCGGGGAGGGAGGAAATAGTGCAGAGTGAAGAGGGTGGGTCTAGTTTCTGCTTAGGTAAGGGGCCCCAGGTTAGAATGTCCCACCATCTCAGGCCTGAGAGCACCCAGTCAGGATCCTTCTCTTTAGAAGGTCACAATGCCCCGGTCACACTGCAGTCTGCTCATCCTCCACCTCCAGCCACCAGCCCCAGAACTTACATTCCGGGCAAAGTTGGACACCTCATACTGGCGGAAGCCAGCCTCCCGAAGGGCAGCCCGGCCCCTCTGGTACATCTCAGCTGCGAGCTCCGGGTCAGGGGCTGGAAGGACACCCTGCTGCACCTGGGCGAAGAGTGCGGTGCCCCGCTCCAGGGACAGCTGGTAGAGGGAGAGGTGGTCGTCACAGTGGTGCAGCAGTTCCTGTAGCTGCCCAAGCCACGGCCCCACCTGCTGGGCCGGCAGACCCAGCATGAGGTCCACAGACACGCGCCCGGGAAAGAGGCGCCGGGCCTCTGCCAGCGTCCGCAGAGCATCGCAGGCCGAGTGCGTCCGTCCCAGCAGCCGGAGCTCAGTGTTATCTAGGGACTGGGAAAAGAGGGTGGGTGTAAGCTCAGAGAGAGAAAAGAACGCTCCACCCCATTGTAGACACAGAAACAGGGAGAACACAGCATGTGGCAGGCAGCTGGAAGGCAGGAGCTGGAAGGCTGGCACCAAGAGCTGCCCTTCACAGAAGGGTTGCTATGTGCGAAGCACCTTTATGTAGTGTCTAATTTAATCTTTGTAACCTCCTTTGTAACCCTCCAATATTAGTTCTACTTTACAGATGAGAAAACTGTGGTTCAGAGGTGTTAAGCAACTTGCCCAAGGCCATGTAGTTGCAAAGTTCGACCTGGAATTTAGGACCGTCCGACTCCAAAATTAACAGTCTTTATTTACTTTACTTTTCATTTTTAAATAATTCTAGCCTATAGAAAAGTTGAAAGGACATCACAAAAAAAAAAAAAAAAAAAAAAAAACCTTCATCTAGATTCACCATTTGTCCAGATTTCTTTCTTTTTTTTTTTTTTTTTTTTTTTTGAGACGGAGTCTCGCTCTGTCGCCCAGGCTGGAGTGCAGTGGCGCGATCTCGGCTCACTGCAAGCTCCGCCTCCCGAGTTCACGCCATTCTCCTGCCTCAGCCTCCCGAGTAGCTGGGACTACAGGCACCCACAACCGCGCCCAGCTAATTTTTTGTATTTTTTAGTAGAGACGGGGTTTCACCGTGGTCTCGATCTCCTGACCTTGTGATCCGCCCGCCTCGGCCTCCCAAAGTGCTGGGATTACAGGCGTGAGCCACCGCGCCCGGCCTGTCCAGATTTCTTTCTAAACATACATACATGTGATTATGCTGAATCATAGTTAAGTTATAAACCAGCACTGTCCAAAAGAACTTTCTGCAATGGTGGAAATGTTCAGTATCTGTATTGTCCAATATGAAAGGTAGTAGCCACATGTGGTTATTTAAATTTAAGCGAATTTAACTTACCACATTTCAAATGCTCAGTAGTCTGTGGCTAGTGGCCACTATATTGAATAGCAGTTATAGATATTATACTCCCTAACCTCTAAATACTTAGGTGTGTATTTCCTAAAGAACAAGGACACTCTCTTACATAACCGCAATCCAATTACAGAGTTCAGGGAATGCAACATTGACACAACACCATTACATAATACACTGTCATATTCAAATTTGGCTAATGGTCCCAATAACATCTACTGTAGTAATTTCCTCCTTCCTCCCCAGTCAGGGGCCACACATTGTATTCAGCTGTCTCTTTTGTCTCCTTTAGATTCTCAGCCTTTGTCTCTCATGACATTGACATTTTTGAAGAATACAGGCCAGTTGTTTAAAATGCATAATTTAATGAATTTAAATACATTATGTATGATTATTATAATTATTATTTAAATGAATTATTTAAAATGAATAATTTCTAGAGATTGGCTGTATAACATTGCTTATAGTTAACAGTGCTGTACATTTAAAAATCTGTTAAGAGGGTAGATCTCATGCTGTCTGTTTTTACCACAATAATTTTGTAAAAGTCTCTTAATTCAGGGTTTCCTGACAATTAGATTCAAGATATGCACTTTGGGGTAAGAATATCTTAGAAGTGATGTGTTTCTCTCAGTATATCCCATCAGAACAAAGCCCACAACCCAGAAGTCCTATGGAAATATCAGAGCTCAACCTGAGAGGACTAAGGTTTCTCCCTACTTAAAAACCTTCAATGGCTACCTATCATTACTAGGACAAAACCCAGACTCCTTAGTAGACATCAAAGGTTTTGGACTTTACCTTGCAGCCTTGTCTCCAGCCTCTCCAGTCACAAGGAATGACTCACAGCTCCCCCAAAACATGCCAGGCTCTTCCATGTCCTGTGTCGTTTCCCCCATACTCCCTCACCTGGTGAACTCCTCTTCATTCAAACATCATCTCCTCCAGAAAAGTTTCAGTGATTTCATCAGAGTGACCTCCCTTCAGGTTGTACTCTGGAAGCCTTTTATAGAGACTCCCTTTACAGGTGGCATTTACCATGCTGCAATAATCTGGCTACATGTCTGCATCCCCCATGTCTCCAGTCACGTAGCAAATCCTTTTTGACCACCTACAATGTGCCAGGCACTATGGTGGGTGCTTGAAATAGAAAAGCCACACCTGATCCTTTCTCATGAAGTTTGTGCTCTATGACAGCAGCAGACAATTAAGGAGTTACAAAAGTGTCACACTAGGCCCTATTGTGTCCCTGGCACCCAGAATGTGCTCAATCAATGTCTGTCCAATGAATGAATGTGACCAAAGAGGAGATAGCACTGAAGGGCAGGGTGCACTGGGATGGGCTGGGTGCCATGGGTTACCTGGAGGCCTATGGACAACCTGTTGACCCCTGCTGCCCCAAACTCTGCCAGTCTGGAGCCTGGAGTTGAAGTGGGATTAGCCTCCAATGTGACTTCCGAGTCTGCAGGCAGGTGGGCTGTCTGTGCCACAGCCTCCAGGACAGCAGCCACCGTGTGGGGACTGGCTAGACTGGGAGTCCCCCCACCAAAGAACACAGACTCCACCCTGGGGAAAGAGGATGGAGAAATGAGACCTGGGGGAGCCCTCGGGGATGCCTGCACCTATCCCCCACTACTCCTCCAAATAATTCCCAAAACGCTGCCTACAGCCCCCACTACCCACCGTTGCACCCCGCTGAGCCGCAGCAGCGTCTGCGCTTCGGTCACCAGACACTTCTGCATGGCAGCCTCCTCTACGCCGCGGGGGATGTACTTGTTGAAGTTACAGTAACTGCAGCGCTTCTCGCAGTAAGGCCACTGGGGGCAGTGGGTGCAGGTGCACGGTGAGAGCTGCCCTGGCCACTTCCAGGGTTTAGTCGCACACATCCCCAACCCCATCCCCACCCCCATCCCGAGGTCCTTCCACAGTAGCTAGGACATCTAGGCCACACAACTCCCCAAGGCAGTCGCACTGGGGTTATTATATCCACTTCAATGTGAGAAAACTGAGGCTCACTCCTTTGTTACGCTGCCTCTTCCAACCAGCAGACGTCAGGAAGGAACTCAATCCAAGCTCTTTCTGGGATCAAAGAATTTGCATACAATTTTCCTACGGGCCATTTTCCCAGCTACCGAATCAGAACACGGCTCTTAAAAAAATTTGTCTTGCTAAGAGGAAAACTGTTGTGAAATCGGAACCATTTGGTCAGTCACCGAGCTGGTGAGAAGCAGAGACTTCAGGTTTCTGTACCAAGTCATTTCCCTGCCAAGGCACCGGGTCCCATCCCAGACCTCGTACGGGGGCACGGAAACACGGCAGGCGGGTTCATAGAGTGACAAGCCGCCACCTGGGTTTTGGACCGCCACGGTCACGGCCACCAATGCGGCCACACACTGCGGGCTCCGCCCCCGCCCTTACTCACGTGTACGTAAAGCGCCGCGCGCCGGCCCGCAGGCTCAGGACTCGGGGACCCTCCTGCGCCCTCCACGCGGCGGCGCCTCTGGGCCGCTCTGGCTGCTGCCGCCCAGCCGCGGGCCCGGGCTCCGGGGAGCGCCATGGCGCCCAGCGTGGCGCGGGGCACAGACCCGAGTAAGAGACGCGCGCAGGGCTCACTGTGAGTCCGGAGCCGGCGGAAGGAAGAGGGGCTGCGTGACCGCGCGCCGAGAGGGCCCGGGCCCGGGGCTGCGGCGCCACCTGTCGGCGCCCGGGCGCTCACCGCGGCCGCCTGTCGGTTCTTTCCCCAGTCCGCGGAGCGGACTGCCTGCCTTTTGGCACCGTGTGCCCGGACGAGTTCCCGGACCCATCCAGGAGCTCTTAGTTCAGTCAATTCCTTGACATTTGACGTGCCTGGCTCAGAACTGGGCGCTGGGGACATCTAGGTGCGCAAAGCCAGGTTGCCTTCTGACAGGTAAGCCAACCGGCCAGGACAGGCTTAATTAATTCCTTGCCTGCTGGACACCAGAGCCGTGCGCCCAGTGCTGTGAGGTCATCTGTTATAAGAGTGTGGGAGTCAGTAGGGGAGAAGAGGCACTTGGGCTGGATCTTGCTTTTAATTTCATTAAAAAATATTTGGGAGAGGGGAGGTCTTGAACTCCTTGGCCTCAAGCGATCCTGCTGCCTCAGTATCCGGAGTAACCAAGGATTGTACTGGCATGAGCCACCACCAGGGCTATGCGCTGGATCTTGGAGGAGCAGAAAATCCCAGGGGCCATTGGCTTGGCCGGGAGAGTAGACTGTTTTGGGTCAGGTCAACCCAAGCATCTGGAGGTGTACGTGCTGGGAGGACAGTCAGATGGTATGTGCAGGAGAGACAGCACAGGGGAACGCCTGGGGAAGCAGGCACCTGAAGAACTGTCCCACAAAGCAGAAACATCATGGGCTTCAGAGGCAGGCGGTGCAGGACAGTTCTCCCAGTGGCCTTGAACTGACCTGGTTCTCCCCTCCTTTCTTGCTTGTAGTTCTCGAGAATAACTGTAGATGCCTGTAATCTCAGCACTTTGGGAGGCCGAGGCGGGCAGATCACTTGAGATCACAAGTTCAAGACCAGCCTACCCAACATGCTGAAACCCCGTCTCTGCCAAAAATACAAAAATCATCCGGGCGTGGTGGTGGCCACCTGTAATCCCAGCTACACAGGAGGCTGAGCAGGGAGAATCCCTCGAACCTGGGAGGCAGAGGTTGCAGTGAGCTGAGACAATGCCGCTGCACTCCAGCCTGGGTGACGAAGCAAGACTCTGTCTCAATAAATAAATAAATAAAACTGTAGAGTGTGCAGAGAATGCAACATCCTGAGGGAAGGAAGTTCTGGCCAGCACAGCCATGCCCTGTTCCAGTCCCCCCTAGGAAAAGGATGTCCTTCAGCACTTCAGCCCAACATGTCACATGGCCTCAGGGTATAAAACCCAGGGAGGAAGCCGGGCGAGGTGGCTCACTCCTGTAATACCAGCACTTTGGGAGTCCAATGAGGGCAGATCACAATGTCAGGAGATTGAGACCACCCTGGCTAACACAGTGAAACCCCATGTCTACTAAAAATACAAAAAACTAGCCGGGCGTGGTGGTGTGCACCTGTAGTCCCAGCTGCCCGGGAGGCTGAGGCCAGAGAATTGCTTGAACCTGGGAGGCTGAAGTTGCAGTGAGCCCAGATCGTGCCACTGCACTCCAGCCTGGGAGACAGAGTGAGACTCTGTATCAAACAAACAAACAAAAAACAGGGCAGGCTGGTTTCTGGGGTCCCTCACTTCAGTACAAGTCTGGCTGGCTGGGCGTGTTGGCACACACCTGTTATTGCAACACTTTGGGAGGCCGAGGCGGGTGGATCACCTGAGGTCAGAAGTTCAAGACTAGCCTGGCCAACATGGCGAAACTCTTGTCTCTACTAAAAAAAAAATAAAATAAAAAAATAGCTGGACATGATAGTGCACGCCTGTAATCCCAGCTATTAGGGAGGCTGAGGCAGGAAAATTGCTTGAATCCCGGTGTTCACACCACTGCACTCCAGCCTCGGTAAAAGAGCGAGACTCCATCTCAAAACAAACAAACAAACCAACAAAAAAAAAGTCGGGCATGCACAGATGACAGTCCATCCCCCATCTGCCTCAGCAGTTTTCCTGAGCCTTAGGGGTCCAGCTCCAAATAAATCCCAGCCTTCTGTTGTCCCTTACTGCCTACCTATAGGTAATAAACACACTGCATGTCCCTTGTGTTTACCTCACTGGACTCAGCGTTATGTAACTTGTGGGTGTTCACCTCACTGGACTTTGACAAGTTGGTAACCAGTGTGCAGTGAACCTGCTTAACAGACAGCTGGGTTCTGATCCAGCGGTGCGACCTTGAGCAAGATACTGAACCTCCCTGAGTTTCTGTTGGGTCATTTGTGAAGTGGGACCAATGGCTACTTGATAGGATTGTTGGGAAGATTTGGAGACAAAATAATGTGAAAATACCTAGCCTAGAGACTGGTACTGAAAGTACCTTAAACCTATGTTCATTTCTGAAAAAGTTAAGAGGAGGCTGCTGCTGCTTTGGGCAGGCATGCTGGGAGGTAAGGGGGCAGGCACGCTGGGAGGTAAGGGGGCAGGCACGCTGGGAGGTAAGGGGGCAGGCACGCTGGGAGGTAAGGGGGCAGGCATGCTGGGAGGTAAGGGGACAGGCAGGAGGCAAGTTTCCATTCCTGTGAGCTGGGAACCTATGTGCCTTTTGGAACTCAGCTGTTTTTATTTCTTAGGTCAAGGTACAACCTGCTTTATCTGGCCCTGCCTACTAGGGATGCCCCAGGTTCACCAATCAAAACAAATAAAAAATAAAAATGAGGCTGGTTGGTGAGGAAGGGGGCTGGGGATGGGAGATAATAGTTAAAGAGTATGGGGTTTCTTTCTTAGGTGATGACAATGTTTAAAATTGACTGTGGTGATAGTTATACACATTTGTGAATATACTAAAGACCACTGAATTCTATACTTTAAATGGTGGATTGTCCCAGCACTTTGAGAGACTGAGGTAGGAGGATTGCTTGAGCCCAGGAGTTCTAGACCAGCCTGGGCAAAATAACAAGATCCTGTCTCTACAAAAAGATGTTTAAAAATTAGTTAGACATGGTGGCACATTCCTACAGTCCCAGCTACTCAGGAGGCTGAGGTGGGAGGACTGCTTGAACCAAGGAGTTTGAGGCTGCAGTGAGCTATGATCATGTCACTGCACTCCAGCACGGGTGACAGAATGAGATCCTGTCTCTAAAAAACGGGGGAGGGGTGAGTGAACTGGATAGTATGTGAATTATATCTCAATCAAGCCGTTATATATATATAAAAGAATACGTCTTGCTAGACTAATCTGGCAACAATGTGAAAAAGAATTAAATTAGAGTATATTAAAAATAAAAAATTGGGGCCAGGCACAGTGGCTCATGCCTGTAATCCCAGCACTTTGGGAGGCTGAGGCAGGCAGATTGCTTGAGGTCAGGAGTTTGAGGACCAGCCTGGCCAACATGGTGAAACCTCGCCTCTACTAAAAATACAAAAATTAGTGGGGGTAGTGGTGGGTACCTGTAATCCGAGCTACGTGGGAGGGTGAGACAGGAGAATCACTTGAATCTGGGAGGCAGAGGTTGCGTGAGCTGAGATTGCACCTCTACACTCCTGCCTGGGTGACTCCGTCTCAAAAAACAACAACAAAAATGGGTTGGTATCTCAAAGGGATACCAAGGGTGAGGGTTAAATTAAGTAGATAATCCACATCAAGGTGCTCTGCACTCTCAATGACAAGGAATAGGAGGTCTGAAAGTGCTAGTTTCCCTCAGTGTCTTCCCTTCTCCATCCCATAGGAGCTGCCAAGAGAGCCCACCAGCAAGAGGCCAAAGAAAACAGAAGCTCTTTATGCCAAATCACAAGGACAGACAAGGGGAGTACGGAGGATGGACAGGAGGAGGGCCTGGGCAGACCCTTCCTCCCTCTTTATTCACAGATTTAGATGTCGTTCCATCTGCTCTCGAAGTTTGAATTTCTGGATCTAGAGGAAAGAAAAAGGAGTTAGGGTGACCAACTGTCTTGGTATGCCCAAGAATAAGGGGTTTCTCAGGCTTTTAGTGCCAAAACAGGGAAAGTCCCCAGGCAAACCAGGATTAGGTGACTTGGTCACCCTACTGCCAGCCTCTCCACACCCATTGCTGAAGCAAACAGAGGTGGGGCCCCATGGGACCCCAGAGCCCAGGCTGCCCTCCCTAGTCTCCTTCACCTTACACACCTTTCCTGAAGTGGTGAGGGGGTAGTTTGTGACGAACACGATGTACCTCGGAATCTTGAAGTGAGAGATCTGCAGACCAGAGGGAGGGAGGTAAGGCGTGAGGCTGGGCAAGCTCACAGGGGTATGGGAAGGGGACCGGGGCTGGCTTGGCCGGGAGTCAGCTTCGTCGAGGGCAGAGCAGCCCCCACCCCAGGCTGGTTGGCAGAGGAGTGGGCGAACAAAGAACCGAGCAGCATCAGCTTGGTTGGGCGGAGGCTCCCACCTTCCCTTTGCAGAAAGCTTTCATCTCCTCCGCCGTGGTCTCCTCCCCGTCCTTCAGCCGAATGCAGGCACAAATCTCTTCCCCCATCCGATCGTCCTTCACTCCCACGACCTTCCAGGGCCAGGGAAAAGTATCAGACATCACCTGGTTCATGTGTGTTTCCTGTTTCTGGGGGCTCACCTGAGCCGGGTGCCTCACCTGCACTTCCTGCACCTTCGGGTGCGTGTGAAAGAAGTCCTCGAGCTCTGCGGGGTAGATGTTCTCACCACCCCGGATGATCATATCCTTAGAGCGGCCCACGATCTTGCAGAAGCCCTGTTCGTTCATTGTGGCGATATCTCTGTAAGGAAAGCCCAGGGGTGACCTGTCACCTCTGCCTTGTTCACTCACTTGCTTGCTCACTCATGAAACATTTATTGACCACCTACTGTGTGTCTTCCACTGCTCTAGACTCTGGGAGACATAGCAGGAACAAGACACAGTTTCTGGAATTAATAGTCTAGTAAGGGGAAGGGAGGCAGACAAATACAAACCAATACCTATAACATATTCTCTCTCTCTTTCTCTTTCTCTTTCTCTCTCTCAACATATCTATACATATGCTTTTCACAGCTGGCTTCTTTCCGGGTCTCAACTCAAATGTCTCCTGACATCTTCTCTGTCCACTCAACCTAAGGGAAGCTCCCCTCCCCACCACAGCCACTCTTTCTCCTATAACCCTATTTTATTTTCTTGGTGTTTTTTGTTTGTTTGTTTGTTTTTGAGATGGAGTCTTGCTCTGTCGTGCAGGCTGGAGTGCAGTGGCACGTTCTCAGTTCACTGCAACCTCCACCTCCCAGGTTAAAGCGATTCTCCTGCATCAGCCTCCTGAGTAGCTGGGACTACAGGCACGCGCCACCATGCCTGGCTAATTTTTGTATTTTTAGTATAGGTGGGGTTTCGCTGTGTTGGCCAGGCTAGTCTCGAATTTCTGACCTGATGTGATCCACCCGCCTCAGCCTCCCAAAGTGCTGGGATTACAGGTGTGAGCCACTGTGCCTAGCCTATTTTCTTGGTGTTATTTATCGATGTCAGGCATCATCTGTCTTCCTCCAAAAAAAGGATCCTTCTCATCTTACTTTCCTCTGGACCTCCAGCGGTGAGAACAGTGCTAGCACATAAGGAATTCTAATAAGAATTTGCTGAGCTAACAAATGAGTATGAGTGACTGAATCTGGACTCAGCTTTTGCAGCTGCTGGTGTAGGATGATGACCCAGTTGATTTCTTCTGTGCTATGTATGATCATCCCCACCATATACATTTTGGAAATTAAGTCTCCAGCATGTGAGGGGTCATCTTGATACCCACATCCTCACGGTGCCAGGTTAATGTTCCCGGCTCAGCCTCAAGACCTCCAGCCTCCCCTCAGCAGCCAGAGCCTCCACCCCGCCCTGCCTTCTCACCCTGTCCGATACCACTTGTCCTGATCCACTGCTTCCCCCGTCTTCTGAGGCTCGCCCCAGTAGCCCAGCATGACGCAGTACCCTCGGATGCACAGCTCCCCGGGCGTGTTCAGCTCTGCCAGCATCCCCGCCTCCATGTTCATGATCCGGGCCTGGGACAGGACAGCCTCAGGTTGGGGCTTCCTGTCCTCTTGCTTCAGCATAGGTGGTCCTCGGAAATGGAGAGAGCTTTGCCTGCTCTCAACCCCCCAACTCAAGCACCTGGAATGAGGCCCCCTGGCTCTGCCTATCCCCATCCAGAGAAGGGAGACAAAGGCTAGAGTCGACCCAAAGCCAGTCAGAGACCTGAGCTGGGCATGAAAGAAGAGCTGAGGCCAAAGCTGGGAGT
Source organism: Macaca mulatta (assembly GCF_049350105.2). Classification (NCBI taxonomy): domain Eukaryota; kingdom Metazoa; phylum Chordata; class Mammalia; order Primates; family Cercopithecidae; genus Macaca; species Macaca mulatta. The sequence continues at coordinate 59,534,395 of NC_133421.1, forward strand.
GCTGAGGAAACAGAGCAGGCAGGCAGCTGCTGCAAAGAAAGAGGTCTGTGGACTGCAGAGCCAGCTGAAGAATTATAAACTGTGGAGAGGAGAAGGGAGTCTCCTCTTACTTCCCATTAAACAGCAAATAAGCCAAAGAGGGTAAGGCACGGCAACACCATGTGAATAGGAGAGGCAGAGTCTGAAAGTCCGGTAGAGCAAAGAGCCATGGCCACTGTGCCAAGGAAAGCTGAGCCTCCATGTGCCTCAGTGTCTGCATCTGTGAAACGGGGTAAGTGATGTCTGCCCCTGTTTCCCTTCCAGGTGAGCATCCTAGTGAGAATGGCAGTGCAGCTGTAGGACACACGGGAGGGGGCTCACATCCCTACTCAAACCCTGGGTACAGGGCTGCTCTGGCGGGAGGGCAGGGCATATTCACACCAGGATAGTGGTCAGCACCAGCAGAAGCAGCTACTTGTGCACAGGGGCAGCAATCCCCCAGGGGTGGGAGCAGAAGGGTGCAGGGGAAATCAGGAGCCAGCTGGCACAGCCCCAGTGTTAGAGCAGGAAAGGAGGCATGGCTGGGGTTTAAGATTGAGATGCACTCTGGGGCAACCTTTGAGGGGCAAAGGGACCCCCCTAAAGGGATAGGCTGCTTGAGAAATGAAGTGTTTATGCCAAGCAAGAAGAGAAACTCTGCTAAAGCGAGAGGCGGGGACCACTGGAGGAAAAGAAGCTATGTAGGAAAACTCTCTGTGCTCTGGCTTCTCTTTGAGGCTACCCTGGCTGCCCTGAAACAGACAGTGGGCTTGGCAAAAACACACCTCAGACAGGAAGGGAGGCTGCGGAGAAGTTCAGCTGGCAGCGGCTCACAGCCACCGTTCCAGCTTTCCCCCTTTCATGCTTAGCCCACAGAGAACGCTCCAGGCCAGGCCTAGCACACCGCTGCTGCTGGGGAGCTCTAGGCATCCTGAGTGAGCCATTTGGCTCTCTCACTAAAAGCAACAGATGTCCCAGCTGGGTGCACCCCAGTTGGGTGATGGGAGGTGGGGCTTCGGAGTCTTGGTCAGGGGCTCACCTCCGTGTGAGGCATAATTCTGCCCACGCTTTCTGCCTTCTGCTCCACAGTGTCCTCAGGGAAGTTCGCGAATGTGACGGGACTGTTCTCTGTGGTTCCATAAGCAACCTAGAGGGTCCAGAAAGGGTGCCTGAAGAGGGCTCCACGCATGCAGAGGGATTGGGTGAGCTATCTGGGGAAATGGGAAGGAATTCATGAAAGAAAAGGGAAAGTGGAGGGCAGCTGAATGGTAGAAACAGAGACCTTATTGGTAGGGGCCTGGGGTCAGGAGGCAGAGATGCTGGGAGTGAGCAGGCTAGATCTCTGCAGGGCCCCAGATCTGAAGGAAACTTGAGAGCAGGGACATCATTCTCTTCCAGCTGGAGCTCTCTCAGTGCCCCGTTTCCTTGGACCAGCCACCTGTCTGTGCCTGTGGCTCCGGTATTACCATCACTCCACCCTTCTCTCCCCAATCCCCTGGCTGCCTTAACCCCACCTTCCTGATTTCAGGCCACACCCCCTGCCCCTCGCTTCCAAGCCAAAGGCCCCATATACTTGATGAGAAAGCCAGCCTGCCTTGGCCCAGCTAGGAGTGGCACAAACACAACCCACCCCCCTCCCCATTCCGCAAACCCTGAACAAGTGCCTGGCCTTGGGGCAGGCGTCCCCCAAGCTCTGGAGAGTTTCCCGTGAATTTATTTCCATCAAAATAAAAAACAACGTAAGCAGTGATTTTAAAAACCAGTGGCACCCCCCCCACCTCCCCCATTTCCAGTGGTTGGAAAGCCTGAGCAACAGAAAAACCAGAAGCCAGCCTTGGAGAAGCCTAAATACCATCAAGGAATAGTCTAGGCCAAGTATGACCCCCCTATCCTAGAGGCAAGGGGCAGAGAGGTTTGGGAAAAGAGCAGTCGCTGGAAATCAGGCCCCAACACGAGGGTACTGGGTAAGGGGAGAGAGGCTAGCTACCCCATGTCCTAGGTCCCTTTTAATTAATGGACACCAGATCTCATCCATCCTCCTCCCTGCACCAAGCTTCCCCCTATCAGCTGCTCTGGCTCTGACACGACTGGGGTTTGGTTCAATGTGGGGTTTGGTTTCTCCCTCCACCCTTCACAGACAATATCCTGTGCCAGGCAGCTTGGAGCTCACCCTGAGGCCGGAGCTGTGACCCTGCCTGTTCACCCTCCCCTTTCCACAGGAATCCGGACATCGTGGCTGGCAAGTGGGTACAGAGAAATCTGGCGGGCTGGGGCGGGACTGCCCACAGAACTTAGGGTCTGGCAGCCAGAGCCGTCCAGGGCTGGTCCTTCGACCTGCCCCGCCCCCTCCCACACCCGTCCTCACAGTCCTGGGGCCACTGCCCGAATGTGGCCTCTGCCAAGTACACCTCGGCGCCACTCAGCCGCCACCCTGAGACCCCTCGGGGCGGGTCCTGACCACTAGGGTTGGGGATGAGGGATGGGGATATTTCGGGGCGATGAAGGAGGGAGGATAGTGAGACTGTGCTTGTGGCCTGTGGTTTCCAGGTGTGTTTGCCATTCCCGTTGGCCACCCTCCCCGACTTCCCACTTTTTTGCTCAGCCTTCAGCTGTGGAAAAAGGGGATGGGGGCGCAAGCAGGGTTGGGAGAGAGGGGTGGGGGCGCGCCCCAGGGTGGGGAAAGCGCTCGGGTCTCCCCAGGGCCAACTTCGGCGCGTCCGAAGTGGGAGCCCCACGCCAGGGCGGCTCTCACTCTCGGCCGGCGCTGCACAAGCACCCCATTAAAGCGCCGCCAGCTGGCCCACCGCGGGGAGACGCGTCCGGCTGTCCGGTCCCGCTTCCTACCGCCTCGCATCCAGGGCACCCGGCCGAGTGTGTGTGGATGGTGCAGCGTGGAGGCTCAAACTTGAGCAAACAAATAAGTTCAGGGAACGCCTCCCTCTCTACGATGTAAACTCGGGGCTCCAGACATAACCATTCCCCCTTCCCAGAAAAGCCCCGGGAAAGGCGGTAGGCAGAGGAGCAGCACAGGAGAGCAGGGGGCTAGAGCCGGGGCTCGGGGGCCACGGTCCCACTCCCCTATGCACGGTCGCCGGCTGGGGGAAGGGCCCCGCCCCCTTCCCCGTGGAGGGCGGGGGCGCATCTCTGGGCGCGAGCGAGTTAAGCCCAGTGGCCTCGATGCTCCACGTAGGAGCTGGCTCGGCTGCCGGCTGCGGTCAGGGCCACCGTATAAAGAGGGCGGCAGACCCGAGCGCCCAGGACTCGCCGCTGCCCGCGCCCCGCCGCCGCTGCTGCCCCCAGCCCCGGCCCCAGGAGTCCTGGCCATGGCCAGCCCAATGCTCTTGCTCAGCCTCGGCCTCCTGGCTGGTCTGCTGCCGGCGCTGGCCGCCTGCCCCCAGAACTGCCACTGCCACGGCGACCTGCAGCACGTCATTTGCGACAAGGTGGGGCTGCAGAAGATCCCCAAGGTATCAGAGAAGACAAAGCTGCTCAACCTACAGCGCAACAACTTCCCGGTGCTGGCTGCCAACTCGTTTCGGGCCATGCCGAACCTCGTGTCGCTGCACCTGCAGCACTGCCAGATTCGCGAGGTGGCCGCCGGTGCCTTCCGCGGCCTCAAGCAGCTTATCTACTTGTACCTGTCCCATAACGACATCCGCGTGCTGCGCGCAGGTGCCTTCGACGACCTGACCGAGCTGACCTACCTCTACCTGGACCACAACAAGGTCACCGAGCTGCCCCGGGGGTTGCTCTCCCCGCTGGTCAACCTCTTCATCTTGCAGCTCAACAACAACAAAATCCGTGAGCTGCGCGCAGGCGCCTTCCAGGGAGCCAAGGACCTGCGCTGGCTCTACCTGTCGGAAAACGCGCTGAGCTCCCTGCAGCCCGGGGCCCTGGACGACGTGGAGAACCTCGCCAAATTCCACGTGGACAGGAACCAGCTGTCCAGCTACCCCTCGGCTGCCCTGAGCAAGCTACGGGTGGTGGAGGAGCTGAAGCTGTCCCACAACCCCCTGAAAAGCATCCCGGACAATGCCTTCCAGTCCTTTGGCAGATACCTGGAAACCCTCTGGCTGGACAACACTAACCTGGAGAAGGTGAGCTCCTGGCTGCAGGCTCTGCCCTGGTTCCTTCTTCCCTTCCTGGAGGCCCCAGGAGCCAGAGCCACAGCTGGCACCAACCCCTGTCCCCAGGTTCCCTGTCCCTCTGGCTATCTCCAAGGTGAACAGCTCTGCCACCTCCCTTCCTCACCTTGTCACATCCCTACCCTAATCCCTGTCGGCTGCCAGTCTCGGCCACTGCCCTCCTAGGATTCTTACATATAAAAGGAGTGGGGCTGCCCTGGCCCCACAAATGGACCCCTAGGGCCATCTCCAGTGCTCCCAAACCCCCCACTGCGGGCAGCAGCCACCTCTTCCTGTTGGGCCTTCCAGCCCCCCTCTGCTGTTTTCCCGTCTCCAGTAAACCTACCACCCCATAAAGGAAGGTTTGTTTATTGAGGAGCCTTCTAGAGGAGCTGGGCAGATCAGGCCCACAAAGAGACCCTGTTCCTGGTGGGGGCTGTGCATGCGTGCTAAGGGGGAGTGGGGGACTGGGGAGTGAGGGGAAGCAAATGCCTGAGGAAGACATTCTCCATGCCCCACAGAGGCCCCGGTGGATGGCCCTGCCCAATTCACACAGACACAATTCATTGCATTCTCAAGTCCATTGCAGCTCAGTAGGCATGGGACCAAGGGCTCCCCCAGGCTGCAAGCATCATGCCCATGGGCTCCGTGAAGGGGCAAAGGCAAGACCACTATTGTCAATCCTTGGCACAAGACCCCAAGTGTCTCTCCATAGGGAAGACTGGCATGCCTCACTGTCTCCAGACTGCTGACTGCCCTTTGCCCTCCCCCGTCACTAGACTCGTCTCCTGTCTGCTTCCTCACTCATTCCTTTCTCCCCTGGGGTGCCCAGTGTCTGGCCAGCTGGGGCTATATTGGATCCGAGCAGAATCCCTTCTCTGGGACTGGAAAAATCACCCTGGTACAGGGCCTTCAGCCAGGAGGTGTGGGTGGGGACCAACAAGGTAGAGGAGAGTCTGGTTACTGGAGACCTTCATACCTTAATGTGGGCCACAGGAGAGGGTGCAGGTGTGGAGATGTGGGCAGAATCTCACTTGGGCAGCAGCCAACCTTTGTTTGGGTGGATGGAGCCTGCTCAAGCCTGCCCTTCTTCAGCCCTGCCTCTCCCCAGCTGAAGTTGGAGTCCCCTGTGGCCCACCAGTGCCAGAGTGGTCTTTCAGTGGGCAGCAGAGCGGCGAATCGGGGTGGTTTGGGGCAGGGGAGGCCAGACAGGAATTGTGGCGCCTGGGCAAAGGTGTGGGCACCAATAGAACATTTCCTCTGGAGCCGTCCAACCTGGCCAAAGGCTCCACCAAGGTGGCTTCACAAATAGCGTCTGGCTGGCAGTGGGGGAGCAGTGAGGACAGAGCTGGGGGAAGTCCTGGGACCCTGGGACTGTGGGGAGCCTGGGCCCACTGCCCACTCCACTAAGCACAGACCAAGTTCACCATGTACCAGTTTGGGTTGCTGGGGCCAAACTCTGGCAGCTCCACAGTCCCAGTGTTTGTGCAGGGATTGTGGTGCCAGGGGAAGAGGAGCTGGGTGTGGTCCTGTGGCTACTGTTTACCCACTGCTGTGACCCAGGGCAAAGGACAGCACTTTTTCCATTTCTCCATTTGCATATTGAAAATAACACAACCTGGCCGGGTGCGGTGGCTCGCGCCTGTAATCCCAGCACTTTGGGAGGCCGAGGCAGGCAGATCACGAGGTCAGGAGATCGAGACCATCCTGGCTAACACGGTGAAACCACGTCTCTATTGAAAATACAAAAAATTAGCCGGGTGTGGTGGTGGGAGCCTGTAGTCCCAGCTACTCGGGAGGCTGAGGCAGGAGAATGGTGTGAACCCGGGAGGTGGAGGTTGTAGTAAGCCGAGATCGTGCCAGTGCACTCCAGCCTGGGCAACACAGCAAGACTCTGTCTCAAAAAAAAAGAAAAGAAAAGAAAATAACACCACCTGTCTCAAAGAGGGTTGTGTAGATTGGATCATCTGAGACCACTTGGTCACACTGCTTTGAAAACCGGGAAACTCCTCAAAGCGCTATGGCTCAGGTTCAGGGAAGGACGCTGCCCCTCTGGCGCTCGGGTGCTCACTCATTCGCTCATGACCACCTTGCTCCCCAGTTCTCAGATGGTGCCTTCCTGGGTGTAACCACACTGAAACACGCCCATTTGGAGAACAACCGCCTGAACCACCTGCCTTCCAACTTCCCTTTCGACAGCCTGGAGACCCTCACCCTTACCAACAACCCCTGGAAGTGTACCTGCCAGCTCCGGGGTCTTCGGCGGTAAGAACACCCCCGTGTCACTCCCAGAGCCCACCCTCATGTGATAGAGACACATTAGCCCTGCACTAAGACATGTTGGACATGCATCCTAGATCTGCCACCTAATAGGCATGGGACCCTGGGAGCCTCAGTTTCCCTATCTGTAAAATGAAGATGACAGCTTCAGACTATCCTGTGGCCAAGTCAATCCTGGTCCCATAGTTCACTGCCCTTCCCCTCAGCACTCCCACCTTCTTCCCCAGACCCAGCAAGTTTCTGTCTCTCCAGGTGGCTAGAAGCCAAGGCCTCCCGCCCAGATGCCACCTGTGCCTCACCTGCCAAGTTCAAGGGCCAACACATCCGTGACACAGACGCCTTCCGCAGCTGCAAGTTCCCTACCAAGAGGTCCAAGAAAGCTGGCCGCCATTAAACAGGTGGGGGCTGGGTAAACACGTCCCCTATATCCCTCTTTGGTGATTCCAGCAAGTGAGCTGGTATCTTCCAGGGTACCCCCTCCCACTGGAGGGGCAGGCAGACCCTCCATTTTTACAGAGAGAGGAGGGGAGGACTGGGGCCCCTTTCAAAGGGAGGAAAAGCTCCTGCCCAGGACTTCCATCATTTTCTCCAAGCATTATCTGGGTTGCTGGAGTACTGACATCGATCCTTGCCTCCTTGCAGGTTCTGACTCAGCCAGTCCTGGTGACTGGCCACTGCCTTCCACCGGAGAGACTACTGACCTTCCCACTTCCACCCCTACCTTCTCCCCACAGCCTCTGCTGATGCACAGAGCTGCCCACACCTAGACACGTCCTGGCAGGGGGCCTCAGGCACTCCACTACCAACCCAGCTCCACCCAGCAGTGTCCTGGGGAGAAGGAAGGCTGAGCCCCTCCCCAGCCATCATGCCTTCCCCACCCTCCAGCTCCTCTCAGAGAAGCTGTTGCTGAGACCCCCCCCAAGTCAATCAGAGCCACAACGGGTTGGTCATCAGGATGGCCACCCTTCCAGGATCATCCTTCCTCTGTTCCTCTTTCCCTGCCACGTGGCAACAATCATCAGATCCTTGCCCCACCCCTTGCTTCCAGAAAGGGTTTTAAAGCCCATGCCCCAACTCTGCCAGCCCCCACCTGCCAGGACATTCTAGCAGGACATCGGTGCTTTGCTGCCATCTTCCCATGCTGCAATTTCTTCCTGAGATTTCTATAAATATAAATGTATGTATGTATGATATTTAGTCCCCTGCCACCTATTTCCTTCACCCACCAGGTGCTGATGAGGTCAGACTATCTTTTATCACATCTGCTTTCTGGAGGGAGGGCTGGCTGCAAGGGTCGCCTTTGAACATCTGGCCTGGGCTCATCCCCATGTCTGTCAATCTGTTGTCATCCCAGGCCTGGCCTGCCCACAGCCTGGGCCCCGGTCACCACTCACCACCAGGTCCTTCATATTTATCTTGTTGATGATGGCTCGGATCAACTCTGGAGGTGCAGGGGACCCAGCAATGACACCTGAATCACAGAGAGAGGGGCTGACACAGCTCCCCACTTCTCCAGGCCCAGTGGAGTCCTTTCACCTACAGCTCATTCGAGGGAGGAACCTTCCCTTTTCTCCCCTGACCCCAAGCCTTTCCTACACCTGGCAGCTGGCCCTGGGCTGGTGTCCCGGGACACTGGGGATCTCCCTCCCTCCCACCCACATTTTTACAGTGTCCTTCCTGCCCCCTAAATAAAAGACTGGGAGCTAACTCACCCAGGCCATTCCTGTAGGGGAAGCAGCCCCCTCCCCACGCCTGGCTGCCCTTGGCCCCACCCCACCTCCACGCATGGTCGAGATGTCATAACTGGAGAAGTCTGGCTGGTTCAGAATGTCCACGAACATCGTGGGGGTACCATACAGGAAGGAGCCTCTGTATAGGAGGAGGTCTCGAAATTAGGCTTGGAAGTGGAAGGGAACTCCCTCTTCTCACCCACCCCGCCATGAAACTGCAGCAAAGGGAACAGGCAGGAGACACTCCTGAGGCAGGAACTGGTCCTCTCCTGGGGGTCCTCCACTGTCCCCATCCCTAGTCTCCTGGCTGGCGGGAGGAGGCAGCTCGGAAAGGTGTCAGGGCCCAGGAGTGAGGAACAAGAGGGTTTTATCAGCCTACAAGTAGCCTGTTCACCAGTGCCCACCTCTCTCTGCTGATGGCCTCCAGTGCCTTTTTGCCATTGAAGACGGGAGAGGCCAGGATGAGGGTGGCACCGTACATCAGACACATCATTGTGCCTCCCACAGAACCCAGGCAATGGTACAGGGGGCTGGGCAGGATCATCCGCAACTGCTCTGGTGTCTGGTGATGGAGACAGGAGGCTGGGTCTGTCTTGGAACCAGAAGCCAGTTCCTCTAGCTGGCAAGGGGAGCCCAGCCAGCCCCCCACCCCTGCCTGAGCCACCCCTCCTGCAGCCTTGCCCTGGGCCTAGAGCCGCCTCACCTTCTCATGCAGTTTCAGGCGCTCTCCTAATATGCTGGAGTTGTTGACAATGTTGTAGTGGGAGAGGGTGGCCCCCTTGGGGCTGCCTGTTGTCCCCTGACAAGGCAAGCAGGGCATGGCTTGGCCTCCTTGTCATCTCCTTCCCACCCTGGGCCACTGCCTTGAAGAGCACTGGACCAGGAATCAGGAGACAGGGATTGTTGCCCCAGATCCATCTGTTCAGTATATTTGCAAAAGGTCTACCACAATGCCAGGTGTCAGGGTCCAGCAATGCAGAAGATAAGGTCTCCGTTCTCATGCCACCTATATGGCCCAGAGAACTCTGCCACCCATAAGCTGGCTTGGGTAAATTCTCTCTCTGGGTCTCTGATTCCCCATCAGCTAAATGAGGGGCAGCCTCTAGCAGTTCTAACCTGTGTTGGTTCAGTGAATCTGCCACTGCACCGTGAACAAGAGGGCTGGAGTGGAGAAGGCAGGAGGCTGGGGGAGGAAATGTGACAAGGACACCAGGTGCTGATATTTTCCAGAGCAGAGAGGACAGCTGAAGGCCAGTCTCAGTAAAGAATGCCTGCTCTCCTCTGCTGTCTCCCCATCCCTACGGAAGTGTCACAGCGGCAGGGGGCATGTGTCCACCCGGGCTTGGGGCCTGGAGACCTCTGCCTTACCGAGGTGAACTGGATGTTGATGGGGTCATGGCAGGACAGGAACTGCTGGATGTGCTGGAGCTGTTCCAGATGCTGCTGTGTGCTGCCAGCCGCCAGCACTTCATCCAGGAGCAGGGTTCCCGGCAAAGGGGCATCCACTGAGATGACTGTGGTCAGATCTGGGAGCCTGGGGGTGGGGAGGATGGTGAGAGACAGGGGCTGAGGAAGGGGGCAGGGTGAGTAGTAAGTGAAGGGATCAGGGATGCTGAATGACGCACCACCCACTAACCCGGGACACACCCACCTCTGACTTTTCAAGGCCCCTGGCTGGGCATTCTCCACCTCTGGACAGATCTGCTTCAGGATGTTGTAGTATTGCTGGGTCTTGAATTGCTTGGGGAACACAAGGGCCTTGCAGCCCACCTGTGGAAGGGGAGTCCCCCACCTGCAGTCAGCCTCAGACTAGAGCTCTGGGGGAGTCCTCACTAATCAGTTGCTCTCATACAGAGGCACCCGTCTCTGACACACACACCTCCAGCACACTCCCAGGCACCACACTGCAAGACAAATGCACACGTGGACCAACCCCAAGACACACGCACCACACCCTGAGACACATATGCATCACATATGAGGATGGACACACACGCGTACATACACCTCTGCCCTGACACACACATGCCCCCGTCCCTGCCCACTCACGCCAGGTTTGTGTTTGACCAACCACCCTCTCCATGGAGTTGGGGCCACCTTCCAACCATCTATGACCTAAGGAAGGACACTCTGCATGTCACCCACCCACGCGTGCCCTAGCTCACACCGTCACACTCTGTGACAAGCAGAGTCTGTGCAGCCCCCTGTGCCAGGCCCCAGCCGGGCCTCTCCCTGACGAATGAGCTGTACCTTCTTGAGGACATACTCCAGTTCCGTAGCCTGGTAGGCTGGGTTCACAGACACCTGGTGGAAGCGGTGAGGGCATATCAGTATTCTGGGCAGACCCTGTCCCTCCTGCTGCCCCTCTACCCCCAGGAGGCATAGAGGCAGCACTCTACACCCCCTGACTCCCGGAGGCCTCCTTGGTGGGCCTCAGGAGAAAGCACAACCTGGTTTGAAACCAATCAGGCACTGGTTTGGTCCTGGGGGCTGAGGGCCTGAGGGACTCCCCTTGAATGATGTTCCCCCACGCACACCCAGCTGTGCCAAGCAAGCCCCTCCTTACCAGAATGATGCCCGCCTGGGCAGTGGCCAACTGTATGAGCACCCACGCATAGGAGTTAGGTCCCCACATGCCCAGTCGGTCACCCTTGCAGAGACCAATGCTCAGGAGGCCAGAAGCAGCTTTGTCCACCTGGTGTAAAAGATGGGGCACAAGGGGTGAGATGGGGCAAGCAGGAAGGGGCCCAAGACGCCCACCCTCAGCCCTTAGCCCGGGAGTTCTCATCACAATCACTGGGGACAAAAGGACAGTCAGATTCCCAGCCTCAGTGGGTCTGCCTTGGAGCCTGCATAGTTAACAAGTGCTCCAGGAGCTGCTGATACAGGAGGTGTTGGACCCCCTGTGCCTCAGTCCTGTCTCCTTCTCCTGCCATCCCTTGGGGTTCTCTGGCAGCCCTAGCACACTGCCCCATAGCCAGGTGCCCACGCTCCTGGTTCTGCTCAGCCAGGGCAGCTTGGGAACTAGCACCTGCCCACTTTGAGGTTTCCAGGTCAGGACCCACCTCCTCCTTGAGTTGGGCAAAGGTCAACCTGACGTTTTCATGGAGGTCGACCAAGGCCTCTCGTTCTGGGACCCTCTGTGCTGTGGCCTCCAGGCACCGGCCCACAGTCTTGCTGAGAAGATGGTTTTTGGTGCACCCTTGAACGTAGCTGAGGCCTCCAACGGGCAGGGGAACCATGCGATCCACCTCTCTGGAACTGTAGGGAGAGGAGCTATGAGTTTCACTGTCCCAGATCAGCCTCCCTGGAACCAAGGGCATGGCACACCCAGTCAAGCCAGGGGGTAGGCTGCTGACAACATGTTAGAAACCACTAGGTTTTCTCCAGATCTTCCCGTAAGCCTAAAATCCCCCAGACCCTTTTCCCAGCCTCAAGCCTAATCCCAAGGCAGCAGGACAGGGACAAGGTTACACCAAGCTGGAGCAAAGGGCCCTCCTTCACCTTCTGGGGAAAGGTGAGATGCCCTAGCGAAGCCCGGGAGAGCCTGCCTGCGCAGACAGATCTTACAAAGCAGGACCATGCCTTCGCCCCCAGGCCCTGCCTCCTGGAGAATAAACAGGTCACTGGGGTCCTTCCTAAGGAACCAGGGAAGCTGTGCCTGGACCCAGGGCTGGAATCCAAGGCCTTAGGATTTTAGGCTCCTTAGTGGGCCAGTTTTTCTCCTGAGGGCCTGAAAGCCAAAGACAGAATAGGAAAGGAATAAAGGAGAGGGCAGATGGAGGCCCTAAGAGAGGCAGCTGGGAGGCCCCTGTTATTCCACAGGCCTGTAGGTGTCCAGCGCCAGGTGCTACCAGATCCTGGGCACCTGCAGATGAAGAAGAAAGCCCCTATACGCCAAATGGCACCTGGGCTCCAGCTCCCACTCTCAGATGATGTCACAAGGCAGGCAGTTTCGGTCTCCAGGGAATTAAGAAGCTGGCTGAAAGCAGCCAGTTAAGGAAAAGGGGCCAGATGTCAGACAAGCAAGGGGCACCAAGAGCCTGAGAGTACTGAGAGGATGTCAAGTGGAGGAAGCAGCCAGCTCGGGACCTGGCTCGGGTTCTAGTCTGGGACCGGGACTCTTCACCTCTCACATGTGGCTGCCTATCCATCTCAGGGCACAGGTGGAAACAGGTCTGGGTAGAGGTCTGGGCAGTCATGGGAGTAGTAACCTACTCCCCACTTTTCTCCATCAGCCTTTCAGGAACTACCCATCTCCTCCCAGCCCTGCCAGGTAAGAAACGACCCCCAAGTAAGGGCACGCCAAGCTGGAGGAGAACCTGCACTTCCATTACGCTCCACTGAACTTTCCCCACCTTTTATTAACTGTGGCACCTGAGCCGGGCACGGTTGCTCACACCTGTAAAGTAATGCCAGCACTTTGGGAGGCTGCAGCAGGAGGATCGCCTGAGCCCAGGAGTTCGAGACCAGCCTGGGCAATATAGGGAAACCCTGTCTCTATGAAACATTTTTAACAATTAACCAGGTATGGTGGCGCATGCCTGTAGTCCCAGCTACTCTGGAGGTTGAGGGGGGAGGATCACCCGAGCCTGGGAGGCAGAGGTTGCAGTGAGTCATGGTTGCACCACTGCACTCGAGCCTGGGTGACAGGCAGAGTCCCTGTCTCAAACAACAAACCAACAAAACCCAGTGAGACCTGGCAAGTTATCTGTTTACTCTTTGGCTAGAAGGGGATGAACAGACTGCCTTGCCTATTCCATAGGGGGGCATGAGGTTCAAGTGTGAACAGGCCTGCAAAAGTGCTCTGGGAATGCTGAAGTGCTCTGTAATCGACAGGCATTTTACCGTCCATTCATGGCATTTATCGACCACGCATTCAACACACATTCAGTGAGCACCCGTATGTGCCAAGTACTATGCTAGGACTAGAGATAGAATAAGCCACAGTCCTTCCTCTAAGAAGCTCCCTGTCTCTGGGGAAATTAGACATATTAGCTCTTTGTGGGTGGGAACAGCCTAGAAAATCAGGAAATGGGAGCCATGAGGCAGACTATGGGGGGAGACCCCCAGCCCATCTGAGGCCCATTCTCTGTCCCCTCAAAGCTGGGTTAAGGTAGCCTCTCTTAGACCTGGGCCCTGGGGCCACCCACACTATGGCCTCCTCAGCCCTACAGAGTAATTAGCCAACATTTATTCCTCCAACAAATATTTAGTAAACACCCACCACAGAGAAGGCCCAATGCTAAAAAATGAACATAACCAAAAACAGTCCCTGTCCTTGCAGAGCTAAGGGTCTGGTCGGAAAGAGAGGAGTGCAGTCAACCTTAGTAATGATGAATGTATGTTTAGAAAGCTGAGATAAGGAAGGGACCATGGTCCGAGGAGCACCTGTAAGAGGGAATCTGGGATCACCTGGAGCTTCAAGGAAAACTCCCTTAAGAAAGTTATGCCTAAGCTGAGAGCTGAAGGGTGAGGAAGTGTTCATCATCAGAGAAGGGAGAGGAGGGCATTTCCGGCAGAGGAGAGCTTGTCTCTGTGGCTGGAGCACAGAAAATGAGAGCGAGTGCTGTGAGAATGGGAGGAGTGACTGGAACTTGAACCCAGCTGAAACCAAAGGGCCCAGAGCAGAGGACATTCGGCCTGGAAGAATGAGGAGAGTCCCATACTCCAGGTTCCGGGGTTGGGGCTTTCTCCACCCATGGGCCCAAATGGACCCACATCATTTATGAAGTGAAGAGGGATGGATGGATGTTGGAACCAGGATCTGTGTTTATGGGCTGATCCCTCCCTTATCCCTCCAGAGACATCAGAAGGAACCTTCTCAACCAGTGTCACTCCCTCCTCCAAGGGACAGTTTTTCAGGATGTGGTCCATGGAGATCTGCTTCGGAATCATCTCAGGATCTCACAAAGAATGCAAATTCCTGGGTCCCTGCAATGCCTACTCATTGCAGAGCTTCTGGGGAGTGGACGGGGGAATCTGAATTTTTAACAGAATCCCATGTGATTCTGAAGTGGGCCTGGATGAGAAGGATTCTATGAACCACACTTTGACAACCACTCTCTTGGCAATCTAAGCCACCCCAACCGTCTTTGACTCATCTATTCAAGCAAGCTTTAGTGAGCACCTACTGTGTGCCAGCCCTGTGCCAGGTGCTAGGGATACAGGGATGGATAAGACACTGCTCCCAGCCCTCTAAATAGTCACAGTGTGGTAGGAAGAGAAAGGTATGTAAACAAATCATTTCAACTCTCGGATTAAGACTATTCAGTAAGGAAGAGAACAAAAGGAAGATAACCTACTCTCTCTCCAGGGATACATGGGACAAGAGTGGGCTTTCTTTCCCCACACTCCCCACATCTCAACTACCAACCTCAGCTCCTCCTGGTTCTCACCCTTGTAATTTCACTCAATTCCACATGTCTATGAAATCTGTGGGTCCTCAGGGTCTACTGAGATCTGCCAAGGCCTAGAGTGGAAAATTGGTCCTCTTCCCATCCCCCTACTGATGAAGGAAGATGCTGCATGTCCCTCCAAACCTCCACATCCTCCTGCAAGAGTGTGGTCCTCAGCATAGGGGGCCCCTGGAGCCTATACCTGGAGTCCACCAGGCCGAGCACATATCCAATGATGGCCTGGAAGGTCTGGAAACCAGAGCACACCTTCTATGGGAACAGAATTTGCTCTGTTCACATTCCCACCTAGGTCTGAGTAACAGCTCAGAAACCGGTACCTAGAGCAGGCCAGTGAGGACACGCAGTCCTGGGAATAGGGTGTGACACCTGGACTTCCCAGGGGTCTTTTTTTTTCTTTTGTTTTTTTTCATTGTTTGTTTGTCTGTTTGTTTTTGAGAAAGGATCTCACTTTGTCATCCTGGCTAGAGTGCAGCGGTGCAACCATGGCTCACTGAAGCCTCGACCTCCCAAACTCAAGCAGTCCTCCCACCTCAGCCTCCCAAGTAGCTGGGACTACAGATGTGTGCCACCACACCCAGCTAATTTTTATTTTTATTTTTATTTTTTGGTAGAGATGGAGTCTTACTATGTTGCCAGGATTGGTCTCGAACTCCTGGGCTCAAGTTTCTCCCACCTTGGCATCCCAAAGTCCTGGAATTACAGGTGTGAGCCACTGCACCCGGCCACCAGGCACTTTTTTTTTTTTTGAGACAGAGTTTTGCTCTCGTTGCCAGGCTGGAGTGCAATGGCATGACCTTGGCTCACCACGACCTCTGCCTCCTGGGTTCAAACGATTCTCCTGCCTCAGCCTCCCGAGTACCTGGGATTACAGGCACACACCACCACGCCTGGCTAATTTTGTATTTTCAGTAGAGACAGGGTTTCTCCATGTTGGTCAGGCTGGTCTTGAACTCCCAACCTCAGGTGATCCACCCGCCTCGGCCTCCCAAAGTGCTGGGATTACTGGCATGAGCCACTGCGCCCGGCCACCAGGTACCTTTATATCACAGGGTGTAGTGTTCAGGATGAGGCTGTTCCCACCTCTCACAGGTCACCTGTCTGCTTGGCCAAAGCAGTGTGATTTACCTCAGCTTCTCTCTCCAGGCTTTCTGTGCCAAGGCTCCAGGTCACTGGCCCTGAGTAGAAACTGAGTAGTACACTGGGGACGAGAGCCTTCTCCTCCATGAAGGACAGGAAGTCAGACTAGGGGTTTGGATCTCCCAAGGGTGAGGCAACCCCTAAGTTAAATGCACAATGATTATTGGGGTTGGGGCGTGTCAGGCAGTTACTAGAGGGGAAACATTTGAAGCTGTTCAGGACTCCTGATGGGGCACTTCACAGCTCATTCTGCAGCTGTTGTGCTAGGAAGACCACGTATATCTTCTGTTGATTGACTGCTCATGCCTTGTGAGGGACAATTTCCGGGAGGAACAAATTTCAGGGCAGCAGGGAGCAAAACTGGGTTGCCCTGTAAATGGGCGAGGCAGCCGCTGCCATCCCACTGGAGGGTCTATCACGACAGGGGCTGATGGAAAGGCTGTTTTCTTAGACTCCTCACCTGGGAGGTGAGGACAAGCATCACGGGGAAGGAGGAACACTGCTGATGCTCTGAAGCTCAGGGGACGGGAGGAGAACGCACCAGGCCAGGGAGTCGGGGATCCCAGGTCTCATTGCAGGTGTGCCGCTGGCTGGGTGGGTGACGGGTGTCTCATGTCACAGCTCCTCCGCCCACCCTTGATTTTAGCTACAGGAACTTCCTCAATGTGGGAGTCCCCGGTTCTGCAGGCCAGCCCAGACTGGAAGAGGAGCTCATGCCTCTAGGCACAGCAGTCAACCCCATGGGGCTGGAGCTCCAAGTCTCCCCTTTTCTGGGAGGTATCTGTACCTTCTCAGAGGTCCAGGTGAATGAAGCTCTTGTTGCCTAGGGTGATGATATTAACAACATCCCCTCATCGGCTTCCCCACTCCCTGTTTGCTCTCTCTACCTCCTATCTCCACTTCCTAGGATCACTCTCCAAAATAAACTACCTGCACCCAAGTCCTTGTTCTCAGGGGAATTCAAATTAAGACACAGAATTTCTCCTTTCTAGAGCTCACCTTCCCCACCTATAAAGTCTGGGAACTGGCCAGGCATGGTGGCTCACATCTATAATCCCAGCACTTCGGGAGGCCGAGGCGGATGGATCACCTCAGGTCAGGAGTTTGAGACCAGCCAGGCCAACAGGGTGAAACCCCATCTCTACTAAAAATACAAAAATAAACCAGGTGTGGTGGTGCACACCTGTAGTCCCAGCTACCTGGGAGGCTGAGGCAGGAAAATCTCTTGAATCCGGGAGGCAGGGGTTGCAGTGAGCCAAGATGGTGCCACTGCACTCCAGCCTGGACGGCAGGTGTTCAGCCTCCTAACAAGCATCCTCCTATTCTCACAATGACCAGGAGTCCCATTTGGTGGGGGTTTTTTTTTGTTTGTTTTGTTTTGTTTTGTTTTGTTTTGAGACGGAGTCTCGCTGTGTCGCCCAGGCTGAGTGCAGTGGCGCGATCTCGGCTCACTACAAGCTCCGCCTCCCGGGTTCACGCCATTCTCCTGCCTCAGCCTCCCGCGTAGCTGGGACTACAGGCGCCCGCCACCGCGCCCGGCTAGTTTTTTGTATTTTTTTTTTTTTTTAGTAGAGACAGGGTTTCACCGTGTTAGCCAGGATGGTCTCCATCTCCTGACCTCGTGATCCGCCCGTCTCGGCCTCCCAAAATGCTGGGATTACAGGCTTGAGCCACCGCGCCCGGCCTCAGGAGTCCCATTTGGTTTGGAACTTGGTTCTCCATTATTCACCATGGTTTTCAGACCAAACAGTGGTCTCCTGGAAATTCTAGTTGGGAAATCAACAGGCTGATTTATGGGACAAAAAAAAGAAAAAAGAAAAAATTCCGTTCAATTGGCTTTCTCCTGCGTCTTTCTTCTATGTGTTTTTTCCTGTGTCTTCACAGCAGCTCCGACAGGTGGTGTGACAGAAACCCCAACAGGTCCTTCTCTCACGACACAGACTCAGACATCTAGCTGGCCACACTGTGTGAAATAAAGACCAGGTTTCCAAGCTTCCCCAGCAGCCGGTCTGGCCAGATGGTGAGGTTTGGGCCAGTGGAGTTTAAAGAGGGGTAGTGTGTGCAACTTCGGAGAAGAAACTTTCAAAGGAAGGGACATCTTCTCTTTTTTTTCTTCCTCAGGCTGGAATGCTGCTTGTGACAGGAAAATAATGGTAGCATTTTAGACCACATAGTGATTTTGGGCACCACACAGCAATAAGAGAGGAGCCTGGCGCCTGGACAGCAGGAGTTACCACACCAGTCACAGACTGGCTGTCTCCCAGATAAAGAAAGTCCCATCTCCTTTCTTTTTTCTTTTTTCGCTTTTGAAAATTAAATTATTGATTTTGAGATATTTGTAGATTCATATGCAGATGTAAGAAATAATATCGAGGCCAGGTATGGTGGCTCATGCCTGTAATCCCAGCACTTTGGAAGGTCAAAGCAGAGGAATTGCTCAAGCCCAGGAGTTTGAGACCAGCTTGGGCAACAGAGCAAGACCCTGTCTCTAAAAAAACAAAAACAAGAACAAAAAAAAAATTTGAGACAGTTCTTTCGCCCAGGCTCAAGGGCAGTGGTGTAGTCATGGTTCACTGACTGCAGCCTGGACCTCCTGGGCTCGTGTGATTCTCCCATCTCAGCCTCCTGTGTAGCTGGGACTATAAGTGCATGACCCCATGGCTGGCTATTTTTTTGTATGTTTTGTAGAGATGAGGTTTTGCCATGTTGCCCACACGGGCAATTTTTTTTTCTTTTAATTAGCTGGGAATAGTAGCGTGCACCTGTACTCCTAGCTACTTGGGACGCTGAGGCAGGAGGATCTCTTGAGCCTAGGAGTTCAAGGTTGATCACGCCCACTGCACTCCAGCCTGGGCAACAGAGCAAGAGCCTGTCTCAAAATAATAATAATAACCACAAAAAACTACAAAAAAGAAACAATACAGAAATATCTCATGCACTCTTCACCATCAATATTCAAATTTTCCCAATGTTAACATCTTGCAAAACTATAGTACAATATTGTAGCCAGGATATTGATATTGATAATAGTCAGGACACACAACCATTCCCTTGCCCCCATCTTCTTTCAGTCACTCTCAGTTTGGGTTTCTTCGAGATACACTAATATAATCCTGTAGGTGCGGTGGCTCATGCCTGTAATCCCAGCACTTTGGGAGGCTGAGGTGGGTGGATCACCTGAGGTCAGGAGTTTGAGACCATCCTGGCCAACATGGTGAAACCCCG
Organism: Macaca mulatta; assembly: GCF_049350105.2. Taxonomy (NCBI): domain Eukaryota; kingdom Metazoa; phylum Chordata; class Mammalia; order Primates; family Cercopithecidae; genus Macaca; species Macaca mulatta. The sequence goes on from NC_133421.1 coordinate 59,553,328, forward strand.
TCTCTACTAAAAATACAAAAAATTAGCCGGGTGTAGTAGTGTGTGCCTGTAATCCCAGCTACTCAGGAGGCTGAGGTAGGAGAATCACTTGAACCCAGGAGGTGGAGGTTGCAGTGAGCCAAGATTGTGCCACTGCACTCCAGCCTGGGCCACAGAGCGAAACTCTGTCTCAAAATTTAAAAAAAAAAAATTTTTTTAATGCAGGTGAGAATCATGAACTCCCTTTCTACAGGTAAAGAAGCTGAAGTGCAAAGAGATCAAGTGGCCCATGTGACTGATGAACACCTGAGCCAGGAGCAGAGGACACGGTGCAACCGCCTCAACGTTACAGCCATGCCTGCCTGTGCTCCACCCTCAGATCTGGGAGAAAGGAGTGGGCATAGGCAATTCCTGTTCCTTCTGGTTTGGAATTTATATCCTATCTGATCATCAGAGATAATATAACCTCCGCAATTTCTACTAACTGATCCCAAGAAACTGGGGCCAGGGTAGGGCAGGGTTGAGTTGGAAACAGGCGGCTCTTCCAAGGAATTAAGAGTTCTACAAACTCATATCAATGCAATGTGCTCATAAACACAGGAACCACCCATCATTTAGAAAGAGGGAGCATAAACAAACCAATTCTCCTTCCTTGCCCACACCCCAAATGCCTGGGGCATAAAGGGTGGCCACTTCTTTCTCTGTCTTTTTTTTTTTAATTTTATTTTAAGTTTTGGGATACCTGTGTAGAACATGCAGGTTTGTTACATAGGTAAATATTTGCCATGGTAGTTTGCTGCACCTATCAACCTGTCACCTAGGTATTAAGCCCTGCGTGCATTAGCTATTTACCCTGATGCTCTCCCTCCCCCAACTGCACCCCTCAACCCGACACTTCTTTTTCTATTGTTTCGTTTTGTTTTGAGACTCACTATGTCACCCAGGCTGTAGTGCAGTGGCACAATTACTGCTCACTGAAGCCTCAAACTCTCAGGCTTAAGAGACTTTCCCATCTTAGCCTCCCAAGTAGCTGGGACTACAGGTATGAGCCACGGTATCCCAACTTCTATTCTTAAAGGGATTTGGTCTTAGGATTATTTTTTCAATGCGACATGGGAAGCTTAAGGAGTTAGAGGAAAAACAGCGGTGCCAGTTGTTCTCAACTCAGAACTAAAGTAACTACTTGGAGAGGCATCAGCTACTTAGCATGGGTATTGTAAAACCCAAGGCTCTCAGGGCCCAGGTGGGACTGAGGCCTGATAAGAGCCTTGAAGAAACAAAGCACAGCCCCACCTTAAAGGTGCCGGCAGTAGGCTGGCTCCTGAGAACTCAGGCCCAGATCTGAGTAGAGAAGTCAGGAACGAGAAATTTTATTTTTTATTTTTTAAGAATTCTCCTGACTTTTCAGTGTTGGCAACTAACGTGTTCACTGCTTTATCCCAAGTGCCTGAGTGCCAGGAACATAAGAGGTGCTCAAATGAATGACCAAATGAATGAATTAAAAATAATGCACATAATGACTCAATTAAAAAATAGTAGACATCTTGCTGAAGGTAATCTATGAATGGCTAACAAGCAGATGAAACGCAAATTAAAACCACAATGAGGTACCACATCATGCTCACCCGGAAGGCAAAAAACAAAATAAAATCAAGCGCTGGGCGCGGTGGCTCATGCCTATAATCCCAGCACTTTGGGAGGCCAAGGCGAGCAGATCACTGGAGGTCAGGAGTTCGAGGTCAGCCTGACCAATATGATGAAATCTTGTCTCTACTAAAAATACAAAAATTAGCCGGCTGTGGTCATGGGTGCCTGTAATCCCAGCTACTTGGGAGGCTGAGGCAGGAGAATCGCGTGAACCCGAAAGGCGGAGGTTGCAATGAGCCAAGATTGTGCCATTTGCACTCCATCCTGGTTGACAAGAGCAAAACTCTGTCTCAAAAAAAAAAAAAAAAAAATCAGAAAACAAAATATGTGTTGGCAAGCATGTGAAGACATTGTAATCCTTGTATATTGCTGGTGGGAATGTAAAATGATTCAGCTGCCTGGAAAACAGCGTGGTGGCTCTTCAAAAAGTTAAATACAGAATTAGCATATAACCCAGCAATTCCATTGCTAGTTATAATATATGCCCAAAAGAACTGAAAACATGTGTTCAAACAAAAACTTGGGCCAGGCACAGTGGCTCATGCCTGTAAGCCCAGTACTCTCTGCAGCCAAGGTGGGAGGATCGCTTGAGCCCGGGAGTTTGAGACTAGCCTGGGCAACATAGTGAGATTCCATCTCTACAAAAAAAAAAAAATTAAAAATTAGCTGAGCATGGTGGTACACACCTGTAGTCCCAGCTACTCTGGAGGCTAGGTGGAAGGATCACTTGAGCCTGAGAGGTCGAGGCTACAGCGAGCTACCATCACACCACTACACACCGGCCTGGGTGACAGAGTGCAACTCTGTCTCAAACAAAGCAAACAAAAACTCGTACATGAATGTTTACAGCAGCACTATTCACAATACCCAAAAGGTGGAAACAAACCAAATGTCCAGCAACAGATGAATGGATAAACAGAATGTGGCATATCCGTCCATACAATGGAATCTATTACTTGGATTACAGGGGTCATCTGGGTATGGAACATCAGGCTTGGCAGAGTGGAGACTTAGATCCAAGCTCATGGATTTAAAACCTGAAGTTCATTGCCAGGACTATGATGGCACAGGAAGGGAATGTGGAAGGCACATACAGGACCCTAAACAGAGTCCTCACCGTGGATGAACTCATTAAGAACATTAAGTGTTGGTAGTATTATGAGAAGCTATGCTGACAGTGACAGCAGGAAAGCTCTGAAATCTGCCAGCAAATCCACAACATGGAAATGGCTTGCAGGATCACCTTTTTTTTTTTTTTTTTTTGAGACAGGGTGTCACCCTATCTCCCAGGCTAGAGTACAGTGGCATGATCTTGGCTCACTGCAGCTTCTGCCTCCTGGGTTCAAGCAACTCTCCCACCTCAGCCTCCTAAGTAGCTGGGATTAGAAGTATGTGCCACTATACCTGGCCAATTTTTGTATTTTTTGGTAGAGATGGGGTTTCACCATGTTGGCCAGGCTGGTCTCAAACTCTTGACCTCAAGTGATCCACCTGCCTCGGCCTCCCAGTGTGCTGGGATTAGAGGCGTGAGCTGGATCAACGTCTTGATGCCAAAGAATCGGGCAGATCTGCAGTGGGGCTGCTATGGCCTATGGATAGGACACCCAATATGAAAACCCTCAGCCAGTTTGTGTCTCCACCTCTTGTCTTTCTACAACCACATTTTCTGTTACTCTTTTTTAGGATAAACTCAATTGCATATATGCAAGAAGGCCTCCACTTAGAGAAGCAATCCCATTTGTCAGCAATGGACCCTCTCATTTATTAAGTGAAAGAGGAAAGAAACTGAAGGGAAAAGCTGTCTAGGAGTAGAATGGTGCTTGCTGGGGGCTGGGGAGGGGGCAATGGGAACTTATCGTTTAACGGGTACAGAATTTCAGTTGGGAAAGATGAACAAGTTCTGGAGGTGGGTGGTGCTGATGTTTGCACAAAAGTGTGAGTGTACTGTACTTAATGCCACTAAACTGCAAACTTCAATGGTTAAGATGGTAAATTGTATGTTATGTGTATTTTACTACAATAAAGCAATTTTTAAAAAGGAAATGAAGTACTGATACATGTTACAACATGGTGGAACCTTGAAAACATTTATAAGTGAAAGAAGCCAGTAACAAAAGATGACATATTGGGCCAGGCGTGGTGGCTCATGCCTGTAATCCTAGCACTTTGGGAGGCTGAGGCAGGCAGAGTGCCTGAGCTCAGGAGTTGGAGAACACCCTGGGCAACATGATGAAACCCTGTCTCTACTAAAAATACAAAAATTAGCCAGCCTTTGTGGTGGGCGCCTGTAGTCCCAGCTACTCGGGAGACTGAGGCAGGAGAATGGCTTAAACCCAGGAGGCGGAAGTTGCAGTGAGCCCAGATCGCACCGCTGCACTCCAGCCTGGGCGACAGAGCGAGACTCCGTCTTCAAAACAACAACAACAACAACAAAACTACATATTGTATATGTTATACAACTTTGAAATAATTCCAAATACATACATAGTTTGTGAAAAAGTTGCTAGAATCAAAATGGCGTCACTTGTGTCAAACCTTGACAAGATGGAGCCAGGTAAGAACATGCAGGGAGGGTTCCGGTGCATGACTACCTGATAACAAAAGATATCACAAGAGACTTTGCCAAAACCACAACCTTGCACAAAGGCCACCTCAATCTTACACACACAAAAAATACTTCTGTGAAGACATTTGACCAGCGACTACCTGTCCAGCCCTGGACAGATGCCGCCCTTGTTTTTGATCCTTCTGGCCGAGGATAATTGTTTCAAGACAACAAATGTAACCCTCATTTTATCTTTAAAAATCCTTGTCTTCCTTTACCCCCATGAATATGCCCATAGTTTACTGTGGTGTGCATATTCCTCATTGCAATGCTTATTCCCAATTAAACTCATTATACTTGAAGAATTTTTTTCTGTTTGTTACTTATGTTGACATTTGCTATGGGAGTGACATGTTTTGCTGTGACAAGAACATAGAGTGTACTCCTCTCCCCTTGAGAATGTGACACCATCACACCTTATGAGACCCCATGTGTGAGCTATTGACCTCAACTACTGGACTCTAAAATACAGTCATGCACTGCAAAATGACATTTTGGCTTATGATGGATGGCATATATGACAGCAGTCCCATAAGATTATACTGTAATACCATATTTTGACTATATCTTTTCTATGTTTAGCTATGTTCAGATACATGAATACTTACCCCTGTGTTACAACTGCCTACAGTCTTTAGGACAGTGACAATTTGTACAGGTTTGCAGCCTGGGAGCAACAGGCTCTACCACATAGCCTAGGTGTGTAATAGGCTCTACCATCTAGGTTTGTGTAAGTGCACTTGATGTTTGCACAACGACAAAATCATCTGATGTATTTCTCAGAATGTGTTCCCATTGTTAAGCAACGCCGGACTGTACATATAAACCCAAGAGTTTGACAGACACTTTGAGACCTTGGGCTGTGGCATGGCTACACTCTGTCTGAGAGCTTCTCAGAAGAGTGAAAGCTCAGGCTGAGCTAAGGCCACACTCTATTAGCCTTTAAGCTAATTTCCAAAGCTTCACCCAACTCCGGTACACCCTCTAGCATGGTCAAGCCATCTAGCTGAGAATCTCTCCTATAAACGTACGCCTCAAGCTTCAGTTAGACTACTTTCCACAGAGGCTTGCTTTCATCCTAAGCGGGCAGTTAGACTTTAATAACTGGACTCTAACAGACTGGAACTCACTCACTATATGGCTAAGGGAGCTCCTCTATTGAGTGTATTCCCTGTGAGATTTGTTTTCTTATTCTCCCCGCTTTAAGCACTGTGAACAAAAAAAGAAAAAAAAATCTCTTGGTATGGCCATAAACTGTGTGACTCGTGAAATCATACTTTGATCATTTCATTATTGAGACAGAGTCTCACGCTGTGGCCCAGGCTGGAGTGCAGTGGCGTGATCTCAGCTCACTACAACCTCTGTCTCTGGGTCCCAAGAGATCCTCCTGTCCCAACTCTGCCGAGTAGCTGGGACTCTAAGCATGCACCATCATATCTGGCTAATTTTTGTACTTTTGGTAGAGACTGGGTTTCGCCATGTTGCCCAGGCTGTTCTTGAACTCCTGAGCTCAAGTGATCTACCTGTGTCAACCTCCCAAAGTGCTGGGATTGCAAGAGGGAGCCACCATGCCTGGCCATCCTTATTTTGATCATACAGGACAATGTGACTCCATATATATGAAATGTCCAGAATAGGTAATTCTATAGAGAAAGAAAACAGATTAAGTGGTTGCTTAGGGCTGGGAGGGATGGGAAGACAGAGAGATAATAGCTACAAGGGCATAGGGTAACACTGTGAGGTGATGAAAATGTTCTAAAATTGACCATAGTGATGGTTACACATATCTATGAATATACCATAAGCCATTGAATGTACACTTAAAAAATAATGTCTACTCCTAGGTATATATCCAATAGAAATCAAACATGTGCTCACCAAAAGACAGGTACTAGGTTATTTGTATCATTTCCAATATTCAAAATACCTAAATGTCCATCAGCAATGGAATAGATCAATAAGTGGTGACTTATTTGTAATTATACAGTAATGAGAGCAAAGAAACTATGATTATGCCCAGTGATCTGAATGAATCTCATAAAAATAATGTTCAATGAAAGAAGCCAGATTTTAAAAGGTGTACTGTCTAATTCCATTTATATGTACAAAATAGGCAAAACTAATCTATGCTGTTAGAAGTCAGGAGAGTGGTCAGTTGGTGAGGGTCAGTGACTTAAAGAGGTCACGAGGGAACTCCTGGTTTCTGGTCATGTTCTGTGTCTTGATTTGAGTGCTGGTTACATGGGTGTGTTCAGTTTATCAAAAGTGGATCAAGTGGGCCTTAAAATATGTGTACTTTTCTGGCTGGGTGTGGTGGCTTTGGGAGGCCGAGGTGGGTGGGTCACTTGAGGTCAGGAGTTCGAAATCAGCCTGACCAACATGGTGAAACCCCTCTCTACTAAAAATACAAAAAGTAACCAGGCATGGTGGCACGTGCCTGTAATCCCAGCTACTTGGGAGGCTGAGGCAGGAGAATCGCTTGAACCCAGGAGGCGGAGATTGCAGTGAGCCAAGATTGTCTCAAAAAAAAAAAAAGTGTACTTTTCTGAATCTGTCATATATTTCAACATGAAGTTTAAAAAAAAACCTTCTAGGGCTTAAACTACTGCCAATATAGTCATAATTAATAAACTAAATCTAGCAACATTACAGTACCCATTTAACATTCTGTCAGAAAAATAAAAGCAGCATATAGCACGTCTGTGCAAAATATATACATTAATAAAACTGGGCAAGCAAGAAAACACATCTGTTCATGATCTCTGTCTTAGAAATTACTCAAGAAAATAAACAGTCCTAATGTTGAATGTCGTGGGCTTTTCCTTCCTGAGGATGTGTTTTCTGGACAGTCATGGTAGAATGTGACTGTTAGCCCTGCCAACCTGTTTCAGATGTGGATGCATGTTCTACAGGTTCGGAGCACAGAGCAGCTGATGACACAGAGTTGCTCATTTAGAATATGGCTTACTGAATGCAAGGCTCCAGCAAGATCCAAAGGGCAGGTTTACAATTTTTTTTTTTTTTTTTTTTTAAGAGATGAGGTCTTGCTCTGAAGCATAGGCTGGAGTGCAGTGGCATGATCACAGCTCACTGCAGCCTTGACCTCCTAATTTCAAGCGATCCTCCTATCCCAGTCTCCTGAGTAGCTGGGACAACAGACATGGACCAGCAGACCTAGATGATCAAAAAAAAAATTTTTTTGTAGAGTCAGAATGTCTCCCTATGTTGCCCAGGCTCATCTTGACCTGCTGAGCTCAAGCAATCTTCCTGCCTTGGCCTCCCAAAGTGTTGGGATTACAGACGCCAGCCACCATGCCCAGCCTGTAGACAGTTTTGATGACAAGTCGGGGATGTAATGATTCTGCTTTATGAAAAAGATAAGCACTCTCAGAGGGGAAGGCAGAGATGGGTAAATCTGCAGGGTATCTGAACAGAAGAGAAAAAGAACACTGAGTATCTCCTCTGTAATGCAATCATACAGGTTTTCGAGGCAAATTGTCCCAGCAATTTGTGGGAGATAAGGACTTTTATTCCTGTTTTAAAGATGGAGAACACTGAGATGAAAAAGTTAAGCAACTGGTCCAAGATGCTGCTAAAAAGGTTAATTGACAACCTCATGTAAGTCAGGCATGGTAGCTCATGCCTATAATCTCAACACTTTGGGAGGGCCAGGCAGGAGGATTCGCTGAGTCCAGGAGTTCAAGACCAGCCTGGGCAATGCAGTAAGATCCTGTCTCTATAAAAAAAAAATTAAAAATTAGCCAGGGGTAGTGGCGTGCACCTGTGGTCTCAACTATTCAGGAGGCTGAGGCAGGAGGATAACTTGAGCCCAGGACTTAAAGGTTGCAGTGAGCTATGATCATGCCACAGTACTCCAGCCTGGGCAACAGAATGAGCCCCAGTCTCTTAAAAAAAAAGCCACATTATCTAATTGCTAACATTTTTCCACTAAAACAGACCAAGTGACACACACAGAAGATAATAATGGCCAAATCTGCCACAAAGTCACAGAAGATGGAAGACAAATGGCCAGTAAGCATAGGAGGAGGTGCCCACATCACAGACCAAGGAAAGACAACCATGAGGCATTTGTTCCCCAGGAGATAAGCAAAGATGAAAAATATGGATTTTAGGATGCCTACAACTTATTTTCAAATGGTGGCAAAAGTGTGTGCGTGGGGGTGTGTGTGTGTGTAGATAGAGAGAGAGAGAGAAAGTCAGGGGCTGGGGAAGATATCTAGTCTCTGATCATTTAGCGGCTGATATTTCCTATTTCTTTTTTTTTTTTTTTTTTTTTTTTTTTTTTTTTTGAGCCGGAGTCTCGCACTGTCACCAGGCTGGAGTGCAGTGGTGGGATCTCAGCTCACTGCAACTTCCACCTCCCTGGTTCAAACAATTCTTCTGCCTCAGCCTCCAGAGTAGCTGGGACTACAAGCATGCACCACCACGCCCGGCTAATTTTTTTGTATTTTTAGTAGAGATAGGGTTTTGCCATGTTGGCCAGGCTAGTCTTAAACTCCTGACCTCAAGTGATCCGCCCATCTTGGCCTCCAAAAGTGCTGGGATTACAGGTGTGAGCCACCGTGCCCAGCCAGTGGCTGATATTTCAAACTTAATTCCTTTTGATCATTTATCTAAATTATTATACCACTGGGGCCAAAAAGCTGCTATTCCAAAAATTATATATAGATATAAAATAATTCAACCTGTCTGATACTGTAATAAATGAAACATTACAAGAAGAGAAAATAGAACAAATCAGTAATCCTCTACCCAAACCAAAGATTGCTGTCTTTCTAGAGGAGTCTGTGTTTAATTTCAAATTTCCACGATAGGCACTTTTGTCAAAGAGTATTCACAGACAGTACTAGAAAGCAGTTGCAGCTAAATAAGAGTTCATCCTTGTAACCCAAGTAGGTTCATGTTCTTGCTGGCTTTATGCAATCAGTGGGAGAGGTTATTTTGGATAAGCTAGATCACTAAATTATCATGCTGCATTCAATAGGGCCTAAATAAAACTCCCCAAGTAGAGAAGATTAATAAAATGGCTATGAATTTCAACATAAAAACAAGTTATTGATTATATGGAATGTTGGCAAGGATGTGGAGAAATATACCAGAATGTAAATTGGTATAAGATTTTTAGAAGATGGTAAGTACAAAGGCAGGAAGCCTAAGAAACTTACACTTCAGCATGTCCCCCCTGCCTGGCCCCTACCTACCACCCCAGTGCTGGGCGTGCCTGGAAATTGGAGAGGGAAGGCTGGCTGCAAATCAAGAAGCATTTATCTGTCAGCATTTCTGACAAATTGCTTAAACAGAGCTCAAAACAGAATCTTCAAGCTTGCAGCAACTGGTGGCAAATTCTTTTCTTATTCTAAATCAGTCTTCAGTTTGCACAAAATCTGATACTTAAGAGTTTTTTTTCTTGTTGAGAAACAGGGCATCCCAAACTGTATTAGCTTCAAAATCTATAAATCTGGATTCCTTCTGATTTGGTAATATCTATTAACATTTGGAAAATGCATACCTTTTCAAACAGGTCTGCCAGGGAGAATCTAAGGGGAGAAGCTGTTTGGCCTCCTGGCAATTCTAATTTTAGGGCTCTATTCTAAAAAACAACAACGACAAACAAAACAAAAAAAACCTGGCCAGACGCACTGCCTCACGCCTGTAATCCTAGCACTTTGGGAGGCTGAGGCGGACTGATCATGAGGTCATGAGATCGAGACCATCCTGGCCAACATGGTGAAACCCTGTCTGTACTAAAAATATAAAAATTAGCCGGGCACGGTGGCATGCACCTGTAGTCCCAGCTATGTGGGAGGCTGAGGCACGAGAATTGCTTGAACCCAGGAGGTGGAGGTTGCAGTAAGCCAAGATCGCGCCACTGCACCCCAGTCTGGGAACAGAGCGAGACTCCGTCTCAAAAAAAAAAAAAAAACTAAACTAAAAAATGCCTAAAAGTATGAATAGAGACATTAATTGCTGCTTAGCAAAGAACTGGGGGAAAAAAAAACTATTCCTATGAGTAAGAGATTAGATAACTAAGTCAGAGAGCATACACAATGCAACACTATGCCATTAAAAAATGAATACATGGTCAGGCAAAATGGCTCACCACCTATAATCCCAGCACTTTGGGATGCCAAGCCAGGAAAATCGATTGAATTCAGGAGCTCAGGCCAGCCTGAGCAACATATTGAGATCCCGTCTCTACAAAAAAAATTAAAAATTAGCCAGGTGTGGTGGTGTGCACCTGTGGTCCCAGCTACTCAGGAGGCTGAGGCAGGAGGTTGGCTTGAGCCTAGTAGGTCTAGGCAGCAGAGAGCCATGAATGTGTCACTGCATGCCAGCCTGAGTGACAGAGAAAGATCTTGTCTCTAAAACAAAACTAAACTAAAAGGCCAGGTGTAGTGGCTCATGGCTGTAATCCCAGCACTTTGGGACGCCAAAGGGGGAGGATCGTTTGATTCCAGGAGTTTGAGGTCAGCCTGGGCAATAGGGCAGACCCTGTCTCTATCAAAAAAAAAAAAAGTTTGGTTTGGTTTTGTTTTTTGGGATGGAGTTTCACTCTTGTTACCCAGGCTGGAGTGCAGTGGTACAATCTCAGCTCACTGCAACCTCCACCCCCAGGGTTCAAGCAATTCTTCTGCCTCAGCCTCCCAAACAGCTGGGACTTCAGGCGTGCACCACCATGCCTGGCTAATTTTTGTATTTTTAATAGAAATGGGCTTTCACCATGTTGGCCAGGCTGGTCTTGAACTCCTGACCTCAGGTGATCCACCCGTCTGGGCCTCTCAAAGTGCTGGGATTACAGGTGTGAGCCACCGCGCCCGGCCAAAAAAAGTATTTTTAATTAGCCAGGCATGGTGGTGTGTGCCTGTGTCCCAGCTACTTGGGAGGCTAAGGCGGGACAATTGCTTGAGCCCACAAGTTCAAGGCTGCAGTAAGCCATGATTGTGCCATGCATTCTAGCCTGGGAGACAGAGTAAGATCCTGTCTCTAAATAAATAAATAAATAAATAAATAAATAAATAAATATTTTTTTTTAAATGAAGACACCATATTTAATGACATGGAAAATGTCTAACATACTGTGGGTGATAAAGCAGATTTTGGAAAAATGTGAGCTGATGTTTATTGCTGTGTCCTCATGCCAGCTCTCTTCTAAAGACCCTGCATGCCTGATCTCCTGTGATCTTCCTAACCACTCCCTGACCAAGATACCATACCCATTTTACAGATGAGGGAATGAGGCTCTGAGAAATGCAGCGCCTCACCCAAAGTCACAGAGCATGTAAACAGCCAACCTGAGATTCAAACCCTGGACTGTCTGGCTTCCAAGACCCCAATGCAGTACAAAATGAATCTTTTTAGAGCCCTGTGACTTAAAAAGGACCGCCAGGCCAGGCGTGGTGGCTCACGCCTGTAATCTCACCACTTTGGGATGCCAAGGTGGGTGGATCCCTTGAGCCTAGGAGTTTGAGACCAGCCTGGGCAACATGGTGAAACCCCATCCCTACAAAAAGTACCAAAAAAAATTTAGCTGGGTGTGGTCGTGCACACCTGTGGTCCCAGCTACTGGGAAGGCTGAGGTGGGAGTATCACCTTAGCCTGGGGAGATTGAGGCTGCAGTGGGTCGACATCGTGCCACCACACAGCCTGGGTGTCTCATATGATTCTCACATTACTCTCAGACCATTTCTTTTTAAGAATGAAGAAGCAAGGAGTTCATTTTCTTTTTTTTTTTTCTTTTTGAGACGGAGTCTCGCTCTGTCGCTCAGGCTGGAGTGCAGTGGCCGGATCTCAGCTCACTGCAAACTCTGCCTCCCGGGTTTACGCCATTCTCCTGCCTCAGCCTCCCGAGCAGCTGGGACTACAGGCGCCCGCCACCTTGCCCGGCTAGTTTTTTGTATTTTTTAGTAGAGACGGGGTTTCACCGGGTTAGCCAGGATGGTCTCGATCTCCTGACCTCATGATCCGCCTGTCTCGGCCTCCCAAAGTGCTGGGATTACAGGCTTGAGCCACCATGCCCGGCAAGGAGTTCATTTTCTTTTTTTTTCTTTTTTCTTTTTTTTTTTTTTTGAGACGGAGTCTCGCTCTGCCGCCCAGGCTGGAGTGCAGTGGCCGGATCTCAGCTCACTGCAAGCTCCGCCTCCCGGGTTCACGCCATTCTCCTGCCTCAGCCTCCGCAGTAGCTGGGACTACAGGCGCCCGCCACCGCGCCCGGCTAGTTTTTTGTATTTTTTAGTAGAGACGGGGTTTCACCGTGTTAGCCAGGATGGTCTCGATCTCCTGACCTCGTGATCCGCCCATCTCGGCCTCCCAAAGTGCTGGGATTACAGGCTTGAGCCACCGCGCCCGGCCTATGGAGTTCATTTTCTTAAGGTTCTGACCCTCATGGGTGGCAAATCTGGACCCCTGTCCAAGAGTACTGCTCTTTACTCCTCAGCCCATCCATGTCCTGCCCTGGGGCCCTGCAGGCTGATGGGGAGCCCTCTGAGTGCCTCTGGCCCATGGGGAGCCCCTCCCGGGATGGCGCCTTCAGTAGCTTCCCTCACTAGGCCTCTCACTTAGCAGTCCTTGAGCGCACACTGACTTTTCCACGATCTCCTTGTGGTGTCTGATTCTTTTTCTTTGCTGCCTCTTCTCTCATTGTTCTGCTCTTGTGAGCCAGCTCACCTCTCCTGGCAGCAACCCACAGTGGCTCTGCACCCTACCTGTGCAGCCACCTGGTCGGACCCACCTGGAAAGCCTTCTGCCCCAGCGTCAGCCCTGCCCAGCCCAGCCTTGCCTACCAGCAGGAACTGGACAGAAAACATGAGCAAGCTGGTTCAGGGCAATGCAGGTGAAATAGCTGTGGCATTCTGTGACACTCAGGGCCGGCAACTAAAGTCAGGGGCTAGAGGTCACTGTGGGCACAAAGGATTGCACAGTTCTGACACGGTCATTAGAGACCACAGGCAGAGCTGGGCTCTGAGGGAGCCACAGTTGACAGGGAGGATTGCAAATGCCTGGGCAAACAGGTCTGCCATGGAGAATATAAGAGGAGAAGCTGTTTGTTTTGCCTCCTGTTACATATTACCTTCCGGGTAGAGGTTCTTGGAACCCAGGCCAGAGGTTTACAGGTGGACCCTGCCCCTACTGGGGGATGGAATCGCCTCAGGCCCTAGGAAAGGCCTCTTCAGAAGCCACTGGGGAGGGAGGATGAAGGACTCAGAACCTTGATTTCTGAGGGGCCCAGAGAACTGCAGGAATGGTCCCCACGCTGAGGCCACCCCCTGCTTCCTGGAGAGGGTGCCATACTAGCTAGCCACCAGTGAAGCTTTCAAAATGAAATTTAAAGCAATATCCTGTTTTGTTCCAAGCCATGGACTGGCCTCTGCTCCTTACCCCCAATAGGAGGCTGGTCCCTAGGTCCACAGAGAAACTTACATCATCAACAAGGCTAAAAGACAAGCAACGGCCTAGATTTATAAATTTCATTTTATATATAAGAGACAAAGGATTAATATTTAGCCTGTGTTTTAAAAAACACAAATCAATAAGGACAAATAATCTCACACAATAAATGGGCGATGAATAGGAACAGAATAGACACAGAAGTCATTACCAATACATATTTTAAAAGATGCCCAATCTCACTGGTAATTAGGGAAGTATAAATTAAAACCACAGTGAGATACTCTTTCACCCCCACCAGAGTGGCAAACTCTTTTCCTTAGCAACAGTGTCTATGCTGCCCAGGCTGGCCTCAAACTCCTGGCCTCAAGTAATCCTTCCACCTCAGCTTCCAAAGTAGTTAGGACTACAGGGTCGTGCCACTGAGCCCAGCAGCAGATACTTTACAGTCCAGCAATACTAAATATTTGCAAGGATGTGGGAAAATAGCAAAACTTGGTTGCTGTTGGTGGTCACAGTAGCACAATCTCGCCAGGGCAATACCTAAAAAAGCTGAAAATGTCAACTCTTCAGCACAGCAATTTCACTGCTAGAGATATAGTCATAGGATGGACTGCTATACAGCTGGTAAAACTAATAACTTAGATCTTGAACTTGCTACTCACTAAGTACTATAATGAATCCACACAAATGAAGTGATGTGTAGATACTGTATTAGGTATCGTAAGTAGTCTAGAGATTATCTAAAGTACATGGGAGGATGCACATAGGTTATATGAAAATACGACACCATTTTATACCACAGGCTTGAGCATCCAAGGATTTTGGTATACAAGGGAGGTCCTGCAACCAACCCCCCATAGATACTAGAGGGCAACTGTACTACTTATGGACTCAGAGATGTGCTAAAAGTATAAAATGTGCTTCAGCACAACATATATTAAATTTATGATGGTGGCTCTCTGTGGGGGTTGGCTAGAGGAGGGACAGAAAAGGGACTTCAACTTGATCTGTAGTGTTTTATTTCATTTATAATTTTCTGAAAACAAGAAAGGTTAAATTTTTATTCTGTGTCAGCCACACAGGTGTTTGTTATTTTTCCATGTAATTGTGTTTCAATTTTTTTCCCACAGGAAAGTTTTAAGAGGGAAAATACAAGGGACTTGATGATCTCCTAAGAGGGCTGTCTACAACATCCAAAAGATGAAGCAACTTCCTGGCATGGGTGGGAGACCCACGGCACCTGTCATGTAAAGGGTCAAGGTCAAGAACAACTTTTTTTTTTTTAAGACAGGGTCTCGCTCTATTGCCCAGGCTGGAGTGCAATGGCATGATTATGACCCATTGCAGCCTGAAACTTCTAGGCTCAAGTGATCATCCTGTCTCAGCCTCCTGTAGCTAGGACTACAGGCAGGAGTCACATGCTTAGCTGGGTTTTTTATTTATTTATGTTATTTTGTAGAGACAGGGTCTTGCTGTGTTGCCCAGGCTGGTCTCAAACTCCTGGCCTCAAGCAACCCTCCCACTCCAGCCTCCTAAAGTGCAGCAATTACAGGCATAAGCCACTGTGCCCAGCCAAGACCAACATTTATGCAATAAGCAAGAGCCCTGATCTGTCCATGACATTCACATGCTGTACTCATAGCAAAGCCTCAGTCCTCATTCAACACATTCACTCTTGTGTTCTAGCTCATTTGTCCAATGTATCTCCTAGCTCATGGCAGTTGAAAGGCAGGCTCTCCCTTCCCATCTCCCTTGCACACCACCCAAAGTTTTAGGATCTCACTCTTCTAGTCCATGTGCCACTCGCCAAGCCACGTGCCATGGGGCTGCATCCTCCTGGGGGGCTCCTTTCCCTAATTTGCACAGACACTAGGCTAGTGGTTGACCTTCCAGTGGTCGTTGATATGGGAGTAGAGATGGCCAATGCTTGTGCAGGAGGGACAACCCTGAACTGCTGAATCTGAACCTGTAATAGTTGTTTTATCCTGAAATAAAATTATAATTTTTATGTACCTGAATAAATAGGTGATATATTTATACTAGTTACAATGTGCAACTATTGTTCAAGATGAAGGTGCTGTTGTGACAAACAAAATCCCCAAAAGAGCACTACTAAATGGTCATTTTCTTAATTGATGGCCATTTTAATGCATGCTGGCCATTAAAAGCACAAGAGCCTCAGGAAAAAAAAAAGAACTGGCTGGGCATGGTGGCTCACACCTGTAATCCCAGCACTTTGGGAGGCCGAGGCGGGTGGATCACCTCAGGTCAGGAGTTCGAGACCAGCCTCGCCAATACAGTGAAACCCCATCTCTACTAAAAATACAAAAAATAGCTGGGTGGGGTGGCACACGCCTGTAATCCCAGCTACTCAGGAGGCTGAGGCAGGAAAATTTACTTGAAATCGGGAGGTGGAGGTTGCAGTGATCCGAGATTGCACCATTGCACTCCAGCCTGGGCAACAAGAGTGAAACTCTGTCGCAGGAAAACAACAACAACAGCAACAAAAACTAACTTTGACTAAGTCTCACACTCTATATAAGTAAAAATAAAATGAATCACAGACTTAAGTGTAAAATGTAAAACTTAAAACATTTATAAAATCTTCTGGATCTAGAGCTAGGCAAAAAGTTATTAGACTTAACACCAAAAGCATGATCCATTAAAAACAAACAAAAAAACTCACTGAGAGCTGGGTGCAGTGGCATGCACCTGTAGTCCCAGCTACTTGGGAGGCTGAGGCAGGAGAATTGCTTGAACCCATGAGTTGGAGACCAGCCTGGGCAACATAATGAGACCCCACCTAAAAAAAAAAAAACTCACTAAACTAGACTTTATAAACTAGACTTTATAAAAATTTTTTTAAAGTTGCTCTGTGTTCTGGGCGTAGTGGCTCACATCTGCAAAGTAATCTCAGCACTTTGGGAGACTGAGGTGGGAAAATCACTTGAGCACAGAAGTTGGAGACCAGTCTAGGCAACACAGTGCAATCCCATCTCTATGAAAAAATTTTAAAATTAGCTGGGCTTTGTGGCGTGTACCCATATTCCCAGCTACTTGGAAAGCTGAGGCAGGAGGATCACTTGAGCCTGGGAGGTTGAGGCTGCACTGAGCCGTGGTTGTACCACTGTGCTCCAGCTGGGGTGACAGAGTGAGGCCTTTCTCAAAAAATTAAAAAAAAAAAAAAATTGCTCTGCAAAAGATCCTTTTGAGGATGAAAAACAGCTACAAAGTGGGAAAAAATATTTGTAAGCCATATGTCTGACAAAGGAATAGTACTAGCTAGAATACATACAGAACTCTGAAACATTGAGCTATTTAGTATATAAAACTCACTTTTGTGAGTTTTTGTCAAGGTTAATGAGCTGTTCCTCCCAAAAGCACTTCTTGGCTTCTGAGCAAAAAAAGCCAGCCACAGGCCGGGTGCGGTGGCTCATGCCTGTAATCCCAGCACTTTGGGAGGCTGAGGCAGGCAAATCACCTGAGGTTGGGAGTTCAAGACCAGCCTGACCAACATGGAGAAACCCCATCTCTACAAAAATCCAGAATAAGCCAGGTGTGGTGGCACATGCCTGTAATTCCAGCTAATCGGGAGGCTGAGGCAGGAGAATCGCTTGAACCTGGGAGGCGGAGGTTGTGGTGAGCCAAGATTGAGCCATTGCACTCCAGCCTGGGTAACAAAAGCGAAACTCCGTCTTAAAAAAAAAAAAAAAAGCCAGACCCAAAAGTATGTAGAATACATACTCTAGAATTCAAGAATAGACAAAATTAATCCATGGAGACAAATCAGAGCAGCAGTTGTCTCTGGCTGGGGAAGGGAATTGATCGGAAAGGGGTACAAGAGAAATTTCTAGAACAGCATGGTCTATATGGTAGCCCTAGTCACATGTGGCTATGGGGCACTTTAAATGTGGTTAGTCTGAATTAAGCTGTGTTGTATGCATTAAATACACATTCGACTTGGAAGACTTTATGAAAAAAATGTAAAATATCTCATTAGTAATATTCAAAGGTTGATTACATGTTGAAATAATTTTGGCTGCACTAGGCTAAAAAGTGTATATCATTAAAATTAATGTATCTGGCCAGGCATGGTGGCTCATACCTGTAATCCTAGCACTTTAGGAGACTGAGATGGGAAGATCGCTTGAATCTAGGAGCTCAAGACCAGCCTGGGCAACATAGTGAGACCTCATCTCTATAAAAAAATTTAAAAATAAATAAAATAAGTAAAATTAATATTTCCTATTTCTCTTCACTTTTTAAAGAAGGAAAACTGTAAAATTACATATGTGGCTCACATGATATTTCTACTGAACAGCCCTGTTTGGGAGTAATGAACAAATTCTGTATCTTGGGATATTGAGCAATAGGTAGATATATTTGTCCAAATTCATCAAACTACGCTTAAGATCTGTGCAGCTCCACTGCACTCCAGCCTGGGCAACAAGAGTGAAACTCCGTCTCAAGAAAAAAAAAAAAAGAAAAGAATAAAAAAAAAAAAAAAAAGATCTGTGCGGTTTACTGTATGTAATTATACCATAAAGCCCCACGACCTTTCTACCACTCAACATAACCTCCCTGAGGAGTATGTGACCTACGAAAAACACCGACTACAAAGAACAAACTACAAACGACTACAAAGAGTAGTAAGGGCTACAGTAAAAAAAAAATTTTTTTTTTTTTCTTTTTGAGATGGAGTTTGGCTCTTTCGCCCAGGCTGGCGTGAAGTGGTGCTATCTTGGCTTACTGCAACCTCCACCCGCTAGGTTCAAGAGATTCTCCTGCCTCAGCCTCCTGAGTAGCGAGGACTACAGGTGTACACCACCACGCCCAGCTAATTTTGTATTTTTAGTAGAGATGGGTTTTCATCATGCTGGTCAGGCTGGTCTTGAACTCCTGACCTGAGGTGATCCACCCGCCTCGGCCTCCCAAAGTGCTGGGATTATGGGCATGAGCTACCATACCCAGCCCAGTAATGATTTTGAACAAGATACTCTATATTGGTGGAAGCTTCCATTCTCAGCATCTTGTTTTGTTGTTGTTATTATTATTATTATTATTTGAGACATGCTGTCACTCTGTCACCCAGGCTAGAGTGTGGTGGCATGATCACGGCTCACTGCAGCCTTGACCTCCTGGGCTCAAGCGATCCTCCTGCCTCAGCCTCCCAGGAAGCTGGAACCACAGGCGCATGCCACCACACCCAACTAATTTGTAAAAAGTATTAGCTGTAGAGATGGGGTCTCCCTATGTTGCCCAGGCTGGTCTCAAACTTCTGGGCTCAAGTGATCCTCTCACCTCAGCCTCCCAAAGTGCTGAGTTATAGGTGTGAACCACTGTGCCTGGCCCATTTTCAGCATCTTGAATGGAACCACTGGTGTCTGTAAGTACGTACAGAAAATACATAAGAAGTGATAATCTGGGTTCAGAAAACTCTCTCAAGAAGACATAGAAGGGCCAGTGCGGTGGGTCACACCTGTAATCCCAGCACTTCGGGAGGCTGAGGCGGGAGGATCACTGGAGCCCAGAAGTTTGAGACCAACTGGGGCAACAAAGTGGAAATCCGTCTCTACCAAAACAAAATACAAAACATTTAGCCAGGCATGGTGGTGCACACCTGTAATCCCAGCTATTTGGGAGGCAGAGTGGGCACATCACCTGAGACTGGGAGGTCAAGGCTGCAGTAAGCCGTGATCACGCCACTGCACTCCAGCTCAGGCAACAGAGTAGCCTGAAATACTTGGAGTCAGGAGGCATCCACGCTGCAGGGTTTTTTTTGGAATAGTTGGACAAAGACCCCAGGAGAAGAGTGCCCAGGAGTCAGGGATGGGGGCTGAGTCAAGACACTTTTCCCTTGATAGGATTACTAAAATACATACAAGGCTAGATCTTAGTTTTCTAGGAAGAAAACCTTTGAGGTAGCCGGGTGCACATGGTGGTTTGTGTGTAATCCCAGCTACTCAGGAGGCTGAGGAAGGAGGATTGTTTGAGTCCAGCAATCCCAGGATTTTAGGAGGCCAAGGCAGGCGGATCATGAGGTCAGGAGTTTGAGGCCAGCCTGGCCAACATAGTGAAACCGTGTCTCTACTAAAAATGCAAAAAATTAGCAGGGCATGGTGGTGGGTGCCTGTAATCCCAACTACTTGGGAGGCTGAGGCAGAATTGCTGAATCCGGGAGGCGGAGGTTGCAGTGAGCCCAGATAGTGCCACTGTACTCCAGCCTGGTGATAGTGGGAGACTCCGTCTCAAAAAGAAAAATAAAAAGAAAAACATATTTAAATGTGTGTGTGTGTGCATGTGTATATATAAAACAAAACTTGATGCTTCTCTTTGAACAGGGACTACAGAATTACAGAATGTCAGAAGGTTAAGAAGGCTGCATACTCAGAGTTCATAAGAGACCAAGTGAAATTTCACACATGTATGAAGGCTGTATACTTCAAATCACAGCCTTATTGGTTTTAGGGATCAGGCTGAAACTCCAGACCATTTAGGAATCACAGAATGTTCTCCGAAAGGTAGAGCACATCTTGTCCAAACAGCCTATTTTACAAACAAACTAAGGTCTGCAGAGATTGAGTAACTTGCCTAAAGCCACACTAAGTTAGGAGAGGAAGGGTTGGGATTTGCTTTCCTGTCAACTAACTCCCACATGGAGGAATACATGCATGCCGCTGAGGTTTAGAAAGCATGATTTGTAAGCTAGAAATACAACATGTTAGTTCTAAAGGGAGAGGCACTGGCAGAATTGTTCCTACCCTTCATTATTAGGACACTCCCATGGCAAGGCCAACCTAGAAGATGAAATTACAGCCTGCATGTTGGCCTGTTGAATGTATGACCAGTTTTATTTCCATCCTCAGCATAAGCTCAGGCCTGTCCACCCATCTCCAGCAGCCCCACCTTTGCTTAGGCAGCTTCCCCTGCGGGAACGTTCTCCCTCCTACTCCCCAGACATAGTTACTGTACTGTGGGCCTCGGGGTCACTGTAAGAATGGACTAAGCCATCGTTACACAAGCATTCCTGTAAAATAGCTCACCCCTAAGACAAGTTGCTCACTGACCCATGCAATGGGTTGAAAATGTCCTTGGCATCAAACTGTGCATTAAGCAGTTTCTTATGGGACCTCATTTAACCTTTACAACACACTATTTATACATAAGAAAAGTCAAGGCCAGGCATGGTGGCTCATGTCTGTCATCCCAGCACTTTGGGAGGCTGAGGCAGGCAGGTAACTTGAGCTCAGGAGTTCAAGATCAGCCTGCGCAACATGGCAAAACAACATCTCTACAAAAAAGTTCAAAAATTAGCTGGGCGTAGTGATGCAGGCCTGAAGTCCCAGCTACTGGGGAGGCGGAGATAGGAGGATCACTCAAGAGTTTGAGGCTGTAGTGAGCTGTAATCGTGCCACTGCACTCAGCCTAGGTGACAGAGCGAGATCTTGTCTCCACTAAAAAGAGAAAGAAAAAAAAAGTCAAGTTCAGCTTAAGTAAAAAAAACTACTCAGCTAGAAAGTGGTTCATTTGAATCAAGATCTGCCTGGATCCAAAGTTTCATCTGTAGATTGAAGTAAAATAGAGGCCGGGATCAGCAGCTCACCTCTATAATCCCAGCACTTGAGGCCAAGGCAGGAGGATGGCTTGAGGCAGGGGTTTGAGACCAACCTGGGCAATACTTCATAACCCCATCTCTACAAAAAGTTTAAAAATGATCTGGGTATGGTGGCACTCGCCTGCAGTCCTAGCTACTTGGGAGGCTGGGATGGGAGGATCGCTTGAGCGCAGAAGTTTGAGATTATAGTGCGCTATGATCGTTCATAACGATTGAAGCACAAGTGAGATTTCACGGAAGTACAAAGGCTTCAAGTTGCAGACCTATCCTTTCAGGAATCAGGCTCTAACCCCAGGCTCTTTGGGAAGTCTCCCCCCTCCTATTTCCACAAACCAGATTCCTCCTGCTTTGATTGACATCTTTAATGGTACTGCAAACTTTCTGCATTGAATCAGTGTGTCTATGGTCTTCCCCTGTAGACTCCTTCTAGAAAAATAACTCTGTCCGTGAAAACAAACTCATTCATCTTTTTATTACCTTTACATGCTTCACAGTAGACTGCAGCGAATGTACAGCATTCAAGGTAGAGGAGGGTAACTAAAACAGATGTGTACCATTCACTGATTCCAACAGCCAAGTTCATAGTTATTTTCTACTGTTACATTTAGACTGGAGGATCCCCAGTGGAATGCATAGGGATATCGTCACCAAATCATTTGTAAATCATGTTTTGGAAATTATGGGAAGAGTCTATTTCTTGTACCTATTTATGGTTACCACCCAAAACACTTCCAGGCTTAACACAAGGCACTCATATAGAAACAGCATTTTGTAGTTTTCCATGTGTGTGTAAATCGTTGGTCACAAGAACAGAAAAATAGCTCAGCAGCTGTCTGAGCTATGTGATATACGCAAAATGTATCAAGCCCAGAGAGACCTGAGTGTGGGACTTCAGTCATGCTCCCCCTTTCCCAGGGAAAATTGTTTAAAGGCATTTTGCTCCTAACTAACTGCTTCACCCATTACTTTCAGGTTTACAAAATTTGTGATACAAAGAACAAGGTATAACACATCAATAGCTTAAATCATTTTAATGTACATTCTTGGTAAATCACTTAGCAACTGTCTCTTCTTTTCATTTATTTATGTATTTATTTAGAGACAGAGTCTCACTCTGTCGCCCAGGCTGGAGTGCAGTGGTGCGATCTCGGCTCACTGCAACCTTCTCCTCCTGGGTTCAAGTGATTCTCCTGCCTCAGCCTCCCGAGTAGCTGAAACTACAGGCACCTGCCACCACACCCAGCTAATTTTTGTATTTTTAGTAGAGACACGGTTTCACCATATTGGCCAGGCTGGTCTCGAACTCCTGACCTTGTGATCTGCCCGCCTCGGCTTCCCAAAGTGCCAGGATTACAGGCGTGAGCCACTGCGCCCAGCCTTCTTTTCTTTTAAAAACCCACTTGTAACTGCTGCTCATCGGAGCATATATTCAGGGCAACTTGAGTCTATGCTCCTGGGTTGCAGTCTGAAAACTTGCCCCAAATAAACTCTCTACTTATATTACTTTTGCCTGGGTTTTTTGCCTTTGGTCTATGGTCTTATATGATCATAGCCATCCCCATGGAGAGTGGTCCACAAAGCCCACTTACTCCTCTGTCCCTACCATCAGCCCCAAGTCACTGGATCCCCAGCTCTGAGCACCACACCCAATTCTGAGAGGCTTTAGCCACTGATCTCTCTGTCTTCCCAGCTCTGAGTGTTCCCAACACCCTGAATGCAGCTGCCTCATAGACAGCCCCAGGCCAGCTTTAGGGGAGGTCTGGAGGAAGGCTGCTCAGTCCAGGTTTCTCTTTGAATTCCTTCCTTGGAGGTTCGCTGAAGCCCCAGACTAACCCATCCACCTTCCTTGGGAAAGGAGGCATGTGGACAGGGGGAAGGAGGTGGTCATGAGGAGTTCTGGAAAGCAAAGGACGGCTTTTTCTTTCCTTCTGGGGAGAAAGACTCTGGGCTGGGCGCGGGGGCTCACACCTGTAATCCCAGCACTTTGGGAGGCTGAGGCAGGTGGATTATTTGAGGTCAGGAGTTTGAGACCAGTCTGACCAACATGGTGAAACTCCTAAAAATACAATCTCTACTAAAAATACAAAAGTAGCTGGGCAGGTGGTGTACACCTGTAATCCCAGCTACCTGGGAGGATGAGGCAGGAGAATTGCTTGAACCCAGGAGGTGGAAGTTACAGTGACCCGAGATCACACCATTGCGCTCCAGCCTGGGGCAATAAGAGCGAGATTCCACCTCAAAAAAAAAAAAAAAAAAAAAAGAAAGAAAAGAAAGAAAGAAAGAAAGAAAAAGAAAAAGACTCTGAACAGCTCTGCCTCAAATGGAGAGGAGGACGTCCAGCAGACCCAAGGACTAGACATGTAGCTGGGCGGAAGTCACCATCTTGGTAATCAGATGAAATAATTGAAATAATTGGGTTCCAGAAAGGAGAAATAATTGGGTTCCAGAAAGAGGCCACCAAGGAGGGGATCCTCTCCTACTTTCAAATCAGTCAGAATTCCTACCCAGGCACCAGCAAGGGTTTCCAGGGATCAGACCTGCCTCAAAGGAAAGGCTGAGAAGAAGAGCAAGCTTTTTCTGTTCATTGGCCCAACAACACATCAAGTAGGTAGTAAGAGTGATGAGCTAACCAGCTCAGAGGGTAGGTAACATGCCCGAGGTCATACAACCAACAGGGAGAGGAGCCAGGGCTGTCATCCAGGACAGTATAACTTCAAAGTCCTTGCTCTTTTCTATCAGGCAAAACGAGGATCTGATAAGTAGTAGGCTGGGTGTTGGGCATCAGGAAAGCAGGCTGTGTGTGAGCAGATTGGAGAAAACAGAGGACAAAAGTCCAAGTGCATTCCTCACCATGGCACTTGCAACACTAAATTGTGCTCAACTTGATTTATTTCTCCTCCCACGAGGCTGCAAGTTCCTGGCAGGGTGAGGACTGAGTTTTGTGGCCTCTATATCCATTGCACGTGCTAGGCACTTGACACAGAATCTGTTCTCAGGAATGTTTGCTGATGGTTTCAGCCCTGAGGCTTCTTTTTTTATTTTTATTTTATTTTTATTTTTTTGAGACGAAGTCTTTCTCTGTCACCCAGATTGGAGTGCAGTGGTGCAACCTCCACTTACCAGGTTCAAGCAATTCTCTTGCCTCAGCCTCCCAAGTAGCTGGGATTACAGGCATGCACCACCACGTCTGGCTTTTTTTTTTTTTTTTTGAGACGGAGTTTCGCTCTTGTTGCCCAGGCTGGAGTGCAATGGCATGATCTCAGCCCACTGCAACCTCCGCCTCCCAAGTTCAAGCGATTCTCCTGCCTCAGCCTCCCTAATAGCTGGGATTACAGGCATGTGCCACCGTGCCCAGCCAATTTTGTATTTTTAGTAGAGATGGGGTTTCTCCATGTTGGCCAGGCTGGTCTAACTCCTGACCTCAAGTGATCCACCCACCTTAGCCTCCCAAAGTGCTGAGATTACAGGACTAAGCCACCATGATTGGCCTTTATTTTATTTATTTTTTATTTTTTTGACATGGAGTCTCGCTCTGTCACCCAGGCTGGAGTGCAGTGGTGCAGTCTTGGCTCACTGCAATCGCCGCCTCCCAGGTTGGAGCAATTCTCTTGCCTCAGACACCCTAGTAGCTGGTATTACAGGCCACACCTGGCTGATTTTTGTATTTTTAGTAGAAACGGGGTTTTACCATGTTGGCCAAACCGGTCTCCTGACTTCAAGTGACCCGCCCGCCTGGGCCTCCCAAAGTGCTGGGATTACAGGCATGAGCCACCCACGCAGCCTTTATTTTTATTTTTGAGTCTAGGTTTTGCTCTGCCGCCCAGGCTAGAGTACAGTGGCATGATCATGGCTCAATGCAGCCTTGAACTCCTGGGCTCAAGTGATCCTACCACCTCTGCTTTTCAAAGTGCTGAGATTACAGGCATAAACCCCCATGCCCGGCCTGAGCCCTGAGGCTTCTGAAGTGGAAAGTAGGAGAGAAATCAGGTAAAACCACCACAGTTAGCCAATAAGGGTACAAGCACAAGGGAGTGGAAGGGGCAGAAAGGAGGTAGGCCAAACACTCAGAAAATCATCTCTCTGGATAAACGAGTCTCCTCCTGACACAGCAATAAGAATTTCTCTGAAGCTTGGTGCTCTCAGAGGCCTCAGGGCTGTAGCAGGTAAGTGACCTATTTTGTTTATAGACAAAAAAGTCAAAGGTCAGGAATGTTGCCATGTGGCCTGATTTATTATTTATTTATTACTTTGTTTGTTTTGTATTAGGCAGCCTCCTGAGCCAGAGTAGGCTGAGAGACTCCCCTTTGGTCTGATTTAGTATGATAAAATATGCACACGGTGGGGAGTAACTTTCCTTAGAGTCCTCCCAGCCTGAGGGGGCACCCATGAGTCCAGAGGAGAGGCTTAAGAGACTAGGGGATCAGGGGAGGGCTGAACTTGTCTAGGGAGACCCTGGGAAGTAGTGAGTGACTTCCCAGGGTCACTGGGAAGAGGACCCCACTGTCCTCATCTCAGTCCCATCTACTGACCAGCCTTGATCCACTTAGTTTTCTCAGCAAATTAGGCAGAGTGATGTTAAGGCGTTGCATGCTTTCTAGCATTCAGGAATCAGCAAGTTCAAAAACTGTGATCTCGGAGTTCCAGCAAAAAAGGAGTCTGCATGTCCCTCCAACTCTTCCTGCTTAGCCTTTTTAAAAACAAAAACAAATCTAGTTCTCTGAGACACAGCTTTGTTCTGACTTCTCCTTTTTCCACGTCCAGACCCACACCCCATCTGATGTTGTTGAAAGTGGTGTCCTGACCACTGACTTAGTATCTGGCCTAGTTGAGTGGTAGGACAGGCTCAGTGGTGCACAGGGCTCCCCAGTGGTGCTGCTGAAGCTAACAGCACTGATAGCATTGGTGGCAGCCTGCTCTCTATGACTCAAGCACTTTCACATTTGCCATCTCAGGCGGTCCTCCCAGGGACTGGTCGCGCCGGAAGGCAGCTTTACTTACTGTGCTGCTGCAGAGGCAGTGAAACTACTGGGAACTGAAATCCTCTGCCAGTTTCCATCCCACCCCTTGCACTGAGGATAGAAGAAAATAGGCCCAGGAGCAGGCAGCAAAGAATAAAAGCCATGTTAGTGAGCAGCTGATGAGGAGAGAGGAGACTGCTAAGTTTAGTGGCCTGGGTCGGGGAGAATGGGGCTGATCCCCAAGTTTGCCCATGCAGGGGTTCCAACTCAGAGGCAGTGGCCTGGGCGTACAGCCCAGGCCTTGGCCCTGGCCCCTCCCCATCGGAATATTCTCCTTAAAGCCCACACTCCTTGCCCTCTGTGCCCATAAAGGAGAAAGAATCGAGAGTCTTGGACCAGAACTCGAAGTCCCTGCAGCCACCAACCAAAGCCCCCTGCCAAGTCCACCAGGCCAAGCCAGCTTTTCCTATTGCCTAGGTGCTCGTAGGGGGCGGGTGAGGGGCGGGTACCTTCCCCCCGGTGCACTCGTCCAGAGGTGGGGCTTCCGAAGCTCGGCAGGACCTCCAAGTTCCTCTCCCAGGGAACTGCCCCGCCCCCTCTCTTCCCGCGGGGGGTCAGTACCTGAGGAAGCGGACAGCCTGCAACCTCGCTTCCTGCCAACTCCGAGAGAGGGCTGCCCGGGCCCCCAGCACCCCCGGGCTCCCGGCGCACATTCTCCCCAGGCGCAGCATCCCGACGTAGGCTGCAGTGGCTCGCATCGCCCAGCGTCCCGGCCAGAGTAAACTTTTAAAGTGAGCCGGGGCGGGGCGGGCGCGGAGCAGGCGGGGAGGCGGGGAGGGTGGCCTCTGCCTATGGGGTGCGGCGGACTCGGTCTCGGCCGGCGGGGCGGGGCGAGGCGCGGCGGTGGCGACTTCGCGCGGGGCCACCTTCCCCGCGGACCCCGCGACCCTCCCCCTCCTACCCTCGAAGAATAGCCCTGGTTTCCTCTGGATCCGAAGGCCCCAGCTGCAGTCCGAGACAGATCTTCCTCGCGACCATTCTCAGGGGCCTGGATGTTAGAGGCGCAAACGTTTGTTGATTTTCCAGAGGGGCCAGATGGCAAGGTCAAGATCCGTCCATCCCCTGCCCCCTTTAGCGCTCGGGTCACGTGCTGGCCCCGCTGCTTGCAAGCCAGGGGCCAAAGGAGCAGGCGCGAAGCGCCCTTGAGGCATGCCAGCTGGAGCAGAGGGCCCGCAGGGGTGGGGAGGCAGCCGGGACAAAGGGTGTCACGGGTGAGCCCCCTGCGAGCCCGCTGGCGCCAGAGTCGTAGCTGAGGCCAGATGTCAGCTTCAGAAGGGACACCAGTTGTACCCCATCTCACACGAGGCATCCTCCCATCCCTCCTCTGCTGCCTCTGCCTTGACCTTCTTCACAGGGTTGGGGGCCGGGCACTGTAAGGTGGCCTCAGGGACTGGGACCTGTGTATTTCATCCTCCATCTGCCTGTCTTGGGGCCTGTGGCACAGTTCCCTGTGCTGCCCTAGGCGTGAATGGAAAGCAACCCTATGCCCCTCCTTAGGGTTCCTGAGTTCCAGGGGTGGGTGGGGTACTAAGACACGGCCGAGCTGCGGGACACAGAAGGTGATAATCCTGCTCTGCTCCTGGCTAGGAAAGGTGGCACTGGGCACCAAAGAGTAGCACAGTTTATGCCTGTTCCAGGTCCACACTGCCTCGGGCTAGCCATGACTCTTCCTCTAGAGAAGGAGCTGGAGAAGAATGAGGCAAAGGCCCTGGCAGTGTGACCTCCCCTCTCCTGACAGGAGGAGATGAAGTGAACTCTGCCAGGCAGAAGGGGTGGCTGAGAGTGGAGCCTGGCCTGAGGTGACGTTTGCCCTTATCTGGGAACTCTGGCTCCATTTTGGTCATGAGAAGGAGTCCACGCTGAGCCTCTTTATGATCTTGAGCGTGACCTCAAATCCTCCCTGGAACCCCGGTTCCTAGGGAGGGTCCACACACTTCAGTTTCTGTGGGGTTGGGGCAGGAAGAGACAGAGGAACAAAGAGATCACAGGAGGCTGGGCCTGCAAGGGTGTGCCTTCCTAATTAGACTAACTCTTTGATAGTGGACCAGGGAATGTGGAGGGCTGGGGCATTCACAAGTCTGGGGTCCCAGCCCAGACTGGCAGGCTCAGCCTCTAGCTTGCTTGGTGACCCTGGGTAAACCATTGTCCCTCTCTTGGCCTATGAAGTGAGGGGTAGGTACTGATCTTGTAGGTCCTTCCACTCTCCTGGCTAGTTTGAGGGTCAGTCCTCAGCAGGAGAGAAGTGAGTTCCTCCTTGAACTTTGCTCCAGCCTCGGCTTTTCAAGACACTGGGCTTTCCTGACTCTTCCTAGGTGCACAGGCCGTGGCATCATAGCCACCAGTTTCAGGGTATCTTGTACATGCCAGGCTCTTCAAGGACATTTTCTCTGACCCTCACAAACACCCTGCAAGGAACAGGCATGCCTTGGTATGTGTCTTTGTTTTTATGGATGAAGAAACTGAATCCTAAAGAGGTTCAGCCTCTTAAACATAGGTCAAAGCTCTGCCCGTAGTCTCTTTGTGGCTTTGGGCAAGTCACGGGGCCTCTCCAGCCTCACTATCTGTCAAATGGGGATCATAATACCAACTTCATGCAGAGGGCTGGATAAGAATCGAGTAGGTGGCACAGAACTGGTAGTTGGCCAGTTTTCAGTGATTGTTTCTTCCTCCATCCTCTCCTTCCTCTCGTGTCTTCACTCTAAGACCTTCCTCTGTGTTAGGAATTGCAAACCTTTTTTAGGAGGGGGAATTGTTTTATTTCTGCAAAGCCCTGGTAGGCAGTAGTTCTGTGGATGGGGAGGAAGGCTGGGAGAAAGTCAGGATGGCTGGTGGGGAAGTCTGTGAGCCATGGTGGGGGAATCATGTTGACCCAGCATTCTTGGGTTAGTATAGGGAAGTGGCAAGCAGGGCAGTGGGCCATCCAGGTCTTCCAAGTTCCCTTCCTTCCCTTTAACCAATTCAATTCCCCATTGCTCCCTAAGGGGCCTTCTGCCTGAGCCATCACATCTCCTTTATGCTGCAAGTGACTTGCATGATTTATGATCCCTGTAGTTTGGCTCATGCCATTGGCTACCATGAGAAAGCCCTTGTTCCCGCCCCTTTGCCCATGTCCTGCTTCTGTGCTTCAAAAGCAGGCTCAAAATGAAAACACCATTTATTGATTTTTTTTCATTTGTAACATCAACCTATGAATAAAGTACAGAAGACCTAGTCACAGTTACAGAACAGAATGTAAATGTAAGTATCACTAACCTTGGAAGTTACATCTGTCAGTAGTTGAGAGGGAAAGGGCGGGGAAGACTATAAAATAAAAATAAAGGAGTATGTCATTATGTACAAAAATAATAATAAAACTATAGTAGCGGCCGGGCGCGGTGGCTCAAGCCTGTAGTCCCAGCACTTTGGGAGGCCGAGACGGGCGGATCATGAGGTCAGAAGATCGAGACCATCCTGGCTAACACAGTGAAACCCCGTCTCTACTAAAAAAATACAAAAAACTAGCCAGGCGTGGCGGTGGGTGCCTGTAGTCCCAGCTACTCGGGATGCTGAGGCAGGAGAATGGGGTAAACCCGGGAGGCGGAGTTTGCAGTGAGCTGAGATCCGGCCACTGCACTCCAGCCTGGGCGACCCAGAGAGACTCCATCTCAAAAAAAAAACAAAAAAAACAAAAAACTATAGTAGCAAGACTTAAGAGAGGAGAGATAGGGTGCAAATCCCCACTTATCAAACAGAAAATCTAAAAATGGCAAAATAAGTATGTCATTTAGAGGCAAGTAACAGAAGAAGATAAAACAGAAATATATATTCCCCAAAGAAATATATCTCCAGGCCGGGCACGGTGGCTCATGCCTGTAATCCCAGCACTTTGGGAGGCCGAGGCAGGCGGATCACAAGGTCAGGAGATTGAGACCATCCTGGCTAACACGGTGAAACCCTGTCTCTACTAAAAAAAAGAAAAAGAAAAAGAAAAAATTAGCCGGGCGTGGTGGCAGGCGCCTGTAGTCCCAGCTTCTTGGGAGGCTGAGGCAGGAGAATGGCTTGAACCCGGGGGGCGGAGCTTGCAGTGAGTTGAGATCCCGCCACTGCACTCCAGCCTGGGCGACAGAGCAAGACTCTGTCTCAAAAAAAGAAAAAAAAGAAATATATCTCCAAAGAAGATATACAGATGGGCAATAAGCACTTGAGAAGGTACTCAAAAAATTCAGATCAAAACCATCCTCGCACTCACTAGGATGGCTGTTATTTAAAAACAGCAACAGGCCCGGTGTGGGTGCTTATGCTTGTAATCGCAGCACTGTTGGAGGCCAAGGTGGGTGGATCACTTGAGTCCAGAAATTTGAGACAGGCCTGGGCAACGAAGTGAGAAACTGCCTAAACAAAAAGTACAAAAATTATCTGAGTGTGGTGGTGCGTGACTGAGGCAGAAGGATCGCTTGACCCCGAGAGGTTGAGGCTGTGGTTAGCTGAGATCACACCACTGCACTCCTGCCTGGGTGACAGAGCAAGACCCTGTCTCAAAAAACAACAAAAAAAAGAACACCCACACAAAAAAACAGAAAATAACAAGTACTGATGGGGATGTGGAGAGATTGAACACGTGTGCATTGGTAGTGGGAATGTAAAATGGGGCCACCGCAATGGATGGTATCGTGGTT
Organism: Macaca mulatta; assembly: GCF_049350105.2. Taxonomy (NCBI): domain Eukaryota; kingdom Metazoa; phylum Chordata; class Mammalia; order Primates; family Cercopithecidae; genus Macaca; species Macaca mulatta. The sequence continues at coordinate 59,584,255 of NC_133421.1, forward strand.
CCTCAAAAAATTAAAAATGAGTTATATGATCCAGCAATTCTACTTCTGGGTATATACCCAAAATAATTGAAAGTAGGGACTCCAACAAACATTTGTGTGCCAACATTCACAACAGAATTATTCCCAATAGCCAAAAGACAGACACAACCCAAATATTCATCAGTGATTGAATGGATAAACAAATGCGGTATATCCATACAATGGAATGCTATTCAGCTTTCAAAACAGGAAGGACATTCCGATACATGCTACAAGCCACATGAACCTTGAACACATTGTGCTAAGTGAAATAAGCCAAACACAAAAGAATAAATACTGTATGATTCCATTCATATGCGACCCTTCAAGTAGTCAAATTCATAGAGACAAAGTGGAATGGTGGTTGCCAGGGGTGAGGTGTGTGGGGTGGAGAATGGGGAGTTATTATTTGTTTAATGGGTATAGAGTCTCAGTTTAGGAAGATGAAAGGGTTTTGGAGATGGATGGTGGTAATGGTTGTATAACAATGTGAATATACTTAATGCCACTGAACTGTACCCCTAAAAATGGCTAAAACGATATATTTTATTTATGTCTATTTTTCCACAACTTTTAAAAAAACTTTTCTTTGGGGCATGGCAGTGGGAGGAACAGTGAGGGCAGAGAACAGGCTTTTGTTAAAAAAGCTATTTTCGGTCGGTTGCAGTGGCTCACGCCTGTAATCCCAGCACTTTGGGAGGCTGGGTGGGCGGATCACAAGGTCAGGAGATCGAGACTGTCCTGGCTAACACAGTGAAATGCTGTCTCTACTAAAAATATAAAAAATTAGCCGGGTGTAGTGATGGGCACCTGTAGTCCCAGCTACTCAGGAGACTGAGACAGGAGAATGGTGTGAACCTGGGAGGCAGAGGTTGCAGTGAGCCGAGATCACACCACTGCACTCCAGCCTAGGTGACAGAGCAAGACTCAGTCTGAAAAAAACAAACAAACAAACAAAACTGTTTCCTTATTTTATTTTCTAAGATGGTGTATATGATTTCTCTTAATAAAGTTTTTTATTAACATACCTGAGGGAGGCTTCAATCAGTTACAGGAACTAATGAGTTTGATGAGGTTTTCACTGTAAAAAAAGGAGTACAAAGAGTTTACTTAGACTTAGAATCAACTTCAATCAACTTCAGCGTCAGATCTGGAAAGAATCCAGCCTTAGTGCTTTTTCTGTCAATGACCTTCAGCAAATCCCTTTTCTCTAGTGTAATTTTTCATAGCTCTCTGTGGTAATTGTCTCCAAATAGTAAGTGAAAAATGGTCCTTTTAAAGAATTTCCTTCACTGTGTGTTTGAGAACTGAGCTGTCTAATAAGAAATGCAGTGATCATGAAGGAGAGGTGGAGAAAAAGGAGAGACCGCTGGCAGCCACAGAAAGAAAAGGAGAGAGGAAGATGAGGAAGTTTCAGTTTTCAAAGAGGTTGAAACGACTTGGAACAGAATGCATATATTCTGCTAATCAAGTCAATTAGATCCTGTAGTCAATATATATTTTTTAAAAAGCCTAATAAAAATTGTTTTAAACATGGATGTTTCTCATTCTTAAACTGAAAGTGAAAACAAGGAACTTGCTGTGAACTACTGTGTAGAATCAAGTTATCTTTTTTTTTTTTTTTTTTGAGACTGTCTTACTCTCTCACCTGGGCTGGAGCTGGAGTGGTGCAGTAGGGCAGTCATAGCCCACTGCAGCCTTGAACTCCTGGGGTCAAGTGATCCTCCCACCTCAGCCTCCTGAGTAGCTGGGATTACAAGCGCATGCCACCACACTGGGCTAATTTTTCTTTTTTTGTAGAGATGAGGATCTCAATGTGTTGCCCAGACTGATTTTGAACTCCTGGGCTCAAGTAATCCTCTTGATTCAGCCTCCCAGAGAGCTGGGATTCACAAGCAGGCACCACCACACCCAGCTGAGTAAAATTATCTTGATTGCGACTAACAATTGCTGCAGGCACAGGCAGACGTGTTTTTAAATGATCTGTATTTTCTTGCTTACATCCCCAAATTGAAAAACTAAGCCATAATCCCAGCAACTGCCAAAAACACTATGAAAGCCTTGCTTTTGTAAGAGGATAGGACAAAAATCTTTATTTGGATGGCATAATACTTTACTTCCCTTGGGTCAAAGTCAAGAACTAAAATCAACTGTGAAGTCTTGGATAAAGACCCAGTGTTAAACCAAATCTAATTTAACTTCCCTTTTTTATTCATTGGTTCAACTTTCATTCATTGAGTAACTACTTGCTGACAAGCATGATATGAATGAGACATGGCGTCTGCTCTCAATGAGCTCGCTGTCTAGGAGAAAACACCAGTCCTGAGACTGACAATGGCCTGCACTGCAGCCAGTGCTGTGTGAGGGAGGCTGGGGGAGAGGCATCTACCCAAGGTGTGTTGCAGAAGGTCTCCTGGAGGTTTGCATCTAGTCCTGAGAAAGAAGCAGTGTGTCAGTTTCCTATTGCTGCTAGAACAAATTGCACACATGTAGTGGCTTAAAACCCTAGAAATTTATTGCCTTACAATTCTGGAGGCCAAAAGTCTTAAGGGTCTCACGGGATTAAAATTAAAGTGTTGGGCCAGGTGCAGTGGCTCATGCCTGTAATCCCAGCACTTTGGGAAGCCGAGGTGGGTGGATCACCTGAGGTCATGAGTTCAAGACCAGCTTGGTCAACACGGCGATGTCCCATCTCTATTAAAAATATAATAATTAGGCCGGGCACGGTGGCTCAAGCCTGTAATCCCAGCACTTTGGGAGGCCGAGACGGGCGGATCACGAGGTCAGGAGATCGAGACCAGCCTGGCTAACACGGTGAAACCCCGTCTCTACTAAAAATACAAAAAAAACTAGCCGGGCGAGGTGGCGGGCGCCTGTAGTCCCAGCTATTTGGGAGGCTGAGGCAGGAGAATGGCGTAAACCTGGGAGGCAGAGCTTGTAGTGAGCTGAGATCCGGCCACTGCACTCCAGCCTGGGTGACAGAGCGAGACTCTGTCTCAAAAAAAAAAAAAAAATAATAATAATAATAATTAGCTGGGCATGGTGGTGCACACCTGTAATCTCAGCTACTCAGGTACAAGAATCGCTCGAAGCCGGGAGGCGGAGGTTGCAGTGAGCGGAGATCCAATCACGCCGCTGCACTCCAGCCCGGGCAGCGAAGTGAGACTGTCTCAAATAAATAAATAAATAAATAAACAAAATCAAGATGTTGGCAGGGCTGGTTCCTTTGAGGGAAACCAGAGAAGAATCCATTCCTTGTCTCTTAGAGCAGCTAGTGACTCCAGTTTTTCTTTGGCTTATGGCCACATCATTCTAATCTCTGCCTCTGTGCTCACATTTCCTCCTCTTTGTCGAATCTTCCTCTGCCTTCTTTGTTTTATTTTTTTGAATAAGGTAGTGCCTTCCCTCATGGTCTTGGTATGCCTTTGATGAGCAAGGAAAGCCTTTCTCTGGAAACCCCCAGCAGACTGCCCTCAGGCTCCTCTGCTATGACTGCTACGCATGCCAACAACTAATGCCAAGCGGGACATAGTACTATGGGCATCAGCAGAATAGCTCACTTTTGGTCAGCGTGATCAGGTAAGACTTCTTAGAGGAGGTGGCATTTGGACTGGAATTTGAAGGATGAAAAGGATGGTGACCATGGAAAGGGAGGAAGGAAAGGGCATTCCAAGCCAAATGGAATGAACAGAGGGGAGAAGGCAGGAATAAGGAAGAGATGAACAGTTTTACAGGAATGATTTTTTAAGTGCCTTCTATGGACTAAGAACTCATTTAATCCTTATGAAAAAAATAGCTTCTAGCCGGGCGTGGTGGTGCACACCTGTAGTCCCAGCTACTCAGGAGGCTGAAGTGGGAGAATCCTTGAACACAGGCGTTTGAAGTTACAGTGAGCTGGCTGGGTGCCATGGCACAGGCCTATAATCCCAGCACTTTGGGAGGCTGAGGCAGGCAGATCACTTGAGCCCAAGAGTTCAAAACCGGCATGGGCACCACGGTGAAACTCCATCTCTATTTAAAAAAAAAAAAAAAAAAAAGTTACAGTGACGTGATCACGCCACTACTGCACTTTAGCCTGGGCAACAGACCAAGTGCCTGTCTCAAAACAAACAAACAAACAAGAACAGGCTGGGCTCAGTGGCTCACATCTATAAATCTGAGCACTTTGGAAGGCTGAGGTGAGCAGATCACTTGAGGTCAGCAGTTTGAGACCAGCCTGGCCACATGGTGAAACCCCATCTCTACGAAAAATACAAAAATTTGCCAGGCATGGTGGCACACATCTGTAATCCCAGCTACTCAGGAGGCGGAGGCAGGAGAATCGCTTGAATCTGGGTGGCGGAGGTTGCAGTGAGCCGAGATCACGCCACTGCACTCCAGCCTGGGTAACAGACAGTGAGACTCTGTCTGGTAAAAAATAAGTAAATAAAATAAACAAACAAAGAAACAAAATAGTTTATTCTGCAGGTGGAGATTTATGATTGAGGAATCCAGGCTTGGAGAGATTAGATAATGTGTCCAAAGTTGGTAGAACAAGATTTGATCTCAATTCCATCTCAACATATGATGATTTTATTTATTCATTCATTCATTGCTTATTTATTTGTAATAAACATTTCTATATTATAATTTATTACAAAAGTAATAAGGCTGATTTTAGCAAATCTTTAAGGTGAACTAGGTTTAAAAAGTATGGATATTCAGCTATACATTTTCCTAGGATCATATAAACATGTTTATCTCCTTTATATATATTATTATATATTATATATTAATATGTCATATCTCTGTTAATATTATATATATATTTTTTATTTTCTCTTTTAAGAGAGGAAGAGTTGCTATGCTGCCCAGGCTGATCTTAAACTCCTGGGCTCAAACCATTCTCCGCCTCAGCCTCCCAAGTAACTGAGACTACAGGCATAAGCCATTAAATCTGGCTATTTTTACAAAAGAAAAAAAAAGGACCTTGACCGGGCGCGGTGGCTCAAGCCTGTAATCCCAGCACTTTGGGAGGCCGAGACGGGCGGATCACGAGGTCAGGAGATCGAGACCATCCTGGCTAACACGGTGAAACCCCGTCTCTACTAAAAATACAAGAAAATTAGCCGGGCAAGGTGGCGGGCGCCTGTAGTCCCAGCTACTCGGGAGGCTGAGGCAGGAGAATGGCGTGAACCCGGGGAGGCAGAGCTTGCAGTGAGCTGAGATCCGGCCACTGCACTCCAGCCTGGGGCACAGAGCAAGACTCCGTCTCAAAAAAAAAAAAAAAAAAAAAAAGGACCATGCTGGACAATTAATGGAATCAGAATAAAGTCTATAGATTAGAGAGTAGTATTGATCAGTGTGAATTTGTTGATTTTTACAATTGTCCTATGGTTATATCTTTCCTTGTACTTAGGAAAAACACATTGATACATTTAGTGATAAAAGGGCATCATATCTGCAACATATTCAGTTTAGAAATTGTGTGTGTGTGTGTGGAGACAGAGAGAGAAGGATAAAGCAACTGTAGTGAAATGGCAAATGGGAGATCTGGGTAAAGAGTGCACAGAAGGGCCGGCTGCGGTGGCTCATGTCTGTAATCCTGGTACTTTGGGAGGCCGACGTGGGTGGATCACCTGAGGTCAGGAGTTCGAGACCAGCCTGACCAACATGGAGAAACCCCGTCTCTACTAAAAATACAAAATTAGCTGGGTGTGGTGGTGCGCGCCTGTAATTCCAGCTGCTGGGGAGGCTGAGGCAGGAGAATTGCTTGAACCTGGAAGGCGGAGGTTACAGTGAGCTGAGATTGCACCATTGCACTCCAGCCTTGGTGACAGAGCAAGACTCTGTCACACACACACACAAAAAGTACACAAATTATTATTATTATTATTTTTTCTGAGACGGAGTCTCACTCTGTCGCCCAGGCTGGAGTGCAGTGGCTGGATCTCAGCTCACTGCAAGCTCCGCTTCCCGGGTTTACGCCATTCTCCTGCCTCAGCCTCCCGAGTAGCTGGGACTACAGGCACCCACCGCCACGCCTGGCTAGTTTTTTGTATTTTTTTAGTAGAGACGGGGTTTCACTATGTTAGCCAGGATGGTCTCGATCTTCTGACCTTGTGATCCGCCCGTCTCGGCCTCCCAAAGTGCTGGGATTACAGGCTTGAGCCACCGCACCCGGCCCACAAATTATTTTTATTTTATTTTTATAATAGAGATGGGGTCTTGCCATGTTGCCCAGGTTGATCTCAAACTCCTAGCCTCAAGTGATTCTTCTGCCTTGGCTTCCCAAAGTGCTGGGATTACAGGTGTGAGCTACCACACCCAGCTCCAGGAATTCTTCTTTCTATTCTTGCAACTTTTCTGTAAATCTGAAATAATGTCAAAATGAAATTCTGTTTTTAAAAAATGAGATCAGGCCGTGTGCTGTACTCAATGACTTGAATTTTTTTTCTTGACCATATGCAATAAACTTTTTTTTCCAGGTCAATACATACAGTTCCTAGTCATTCTCTTTAATGGCTGTGTAATTTTCCACAGTAATGTTCCATTGTATAAATACATTCTCAGGTTTTCAACAACTCACTTGTTGATGGAGTTGACTTTTTTTTTTTTTTTTTTTTTTTGGTTTTTTCCTGAGACAGAGCTTGCTCTGTCACCCAGGCTGGAGTGCAGTGACACGATCTTGGCTCACTGCAACCTCCGCCTCCTGGGTTCAAGCGATTCTCCTTCCTCAGCCTCCCGAATAACTGGGACTACAGGTACGTGCCACCACACCTGGCTAATTTTGTTTCGTTTTGTTTTGTTTTTAGTAGAGACGGGGTTTTGCCATGTTGGCCAGACTATTCTCCAACTCCTGACCTCAGACCTCAGGTGATCCGCCCACCTTGGCCTCCCAAAGTGCTGGGATTACAGGCATGAGCCACTGTGCCCGGCGTTTTTTGTTTGTTTGTTTGTTTGTTTTTTGGTTTTGTTTGGTTGTGGGAGGGTCTCACCCTGGAGTGCAATGGTGCAATCATGACTCACTGCAGCCTCACCCTCCTGGGCTCAAGCGATCCTTCTCCCTCAGCTTCCTGAGTAGCTGGGACCATAAGTGTGGGCCACTATGCCTGACTAATTTTAGTACTTTTTGTAGAGACAGAGTGTCCATCCCTATGTTGCCCAGTCTGGTCTTGAACTCATGGGCTCAAGCAACCCTCCAGCCTTGGCCTTCCATAGTGCTGGAATTACAGGCATGAGTCACTGTGCCCAGCTTCATGGCGATTCCTGCACATTTTTCTTGCCATGTAAACTTGACTTTTCCCGCTATGAGCATTTTTAAGAAATATATTTATTTAAAAAGTACAATTGTTGTCATATCCCTCTATATGCTTTTTTTTTTTTTTTTTGAGACAGAGTCTCTGTCGCCCATGCTGGAGTGCAGCGGCACAATCTCGGCTCACTACAAATTCCGCCTCCCTGGCTCAAGCAATTCTCTGCCTCAGCCTCCCGAGTAGCTGGGATTACAGGTACCTGCCACCAAGCCCAGGTAATTTTTGTATTTTTAGTAGAGACGGAGTTTCATCATCTTGGCCAGGCTGGTCTTGGACTCCTGACCTCGTGATCTACCGGCCTCGGACTCCCAAAGTGCTGGGATTACAGGCGTGAGCCACCCCTCTATGTGCTTTTTTTTTTTTTTTTTTTGAGACGGAGTCTCGCTCTTTTGCCCAAGCTGGAGTACAGTGGCGCGATCTCTGCTCACTGCAGCCTCTGCCTCCTGGGTTCAAATGATTCTCCTGCCTCAGCCTCCTGAGTAGCTGGGACTACAGGCGCGTGCCACCATGCCCAACTAATTTTTGTATTTTTAGTAGAGACGGGGTTTCACCATGTTGGCCAGGATGGTCTCCATCTCTTGACCTTGTGATCTGCCCGCCTCAGCCTCCCAAAATACTGGGATTACAGGCATGAGCCACCGCACCCGGCCCCTCTATATGCATTTTAAGATAATATGAGGCCAGGCGCAGTGGCCTGCCTATAATCCCAGCACTTTTGCTAGGTGGCGATGAAAGGATCTCTTGAGCCCAGGAGTTCAAGACCAGCCTGGGCAACATAGGGAGACCCCGTGTCCACAAAAAATTAAAAAATAGCCAAGTACAGTGGCCCATGCCTGTGGTCCCAGCTACTAGGGAGGCTAAGGTGGAGAGGATCACTTGAGCACTGGAAGGTAGAGACTCCAGTGGGCTGTGATCACACCACTGCATTCCAGCTAGGCAACAGAGCAAGACCCTGTCTCAAACGAACAAACAAAGAGAATATTTACTTAGGTCTAAAAACAAAAACAAAACAAAAATCTTGGGATTTCTATGTGCAATTGCCTTCAATTTGAGGGTTACCTTGGTAAGGGCTGACTTACAGGAACATGGTGTATGTTTCCACATGTGGAAGTATTTAAGGAGAATTTATAGCCGGGCGTGGTGGCTTATATCTGTAATCCCAGCACCTTGGAAGGCTGAGATGGGCAAATCACCTGAGGCCAGGAGTTCAAGACAAGCCTGGTCAACATGGCAAAACCCCATCTCTAGTAAAAATACAAAAGTTAGCTGGGTGTGGTGGCACACACCTGTAATCCCAGCTACTTGGGAGGCTGAAGCAGGAGAATTGCTGGAACCCAGGAGGTGGAGGCGCAATGAGCTGAGATCATGCCACTGCATTCTAGCCTGGGAGACAGAGACTCTGTCTTGAAGAAAGCAAATTTATGTAAGTAAGTAAACTGTATAAACAGAGATCAATATTAAAATATACTTTGGGGGGTCACGTCCTCAAGGCCTGAGACTGCTTTTTTTTGTTGTTTTTTTGTTTTTTTTCTTGAGATGGAGTCTTGCTCTGTTGCCCAGGCTGGATGGAGTGTGGTGGTGTGATCTTGGCTCACTGCAGCATCCACCTCCTGGGTTCAAGCGATTCTTCTGCCTCAGCCTCCCGAGTAGAGTAACTGGGACTACAGGTGCATGCCACCACACCTAGCTAATTTTTTTTCTTTTTCTTTTTTTTTTTTTTTTTGAGATGGAGTCTTGCTCTGTCACCTAGGCTGGAGTGCAGTGGCGCACTCTCGGCTCACTGCAAGCTCTGCCTCCTGGGTTCACACCATTCTCCTGCCTCAGCCTCCCCAGCAGCTGGGACTACAGGCGCACACCGCCACGCCTGGCTAATTTTTCTGTATTTTTTGTAGAGACAGGGTTTTTACTATGTTAGCCAGGATGGTCTCGATCTCCTGATCTTGTGATCCACCTGCCTCGGCCTCCCAAAGTGCTGGGATTACAGGCGTGAGCCACCATGCCCAGCCTGATTTTTGTATTTTTTTTAAGTAGAGATGGGTTTTTGCCATGTTGGCCAGGCTGGTCTTGGACTCCTGGCCCCAGGTGATCCGCTTGCCTTGTCCTCTCAAAGTGCTGGGATTACAGACGTGAGCCACCATGCCCGGACTGCCTTTTTTTTTTCAACCCACCTCCCACTATGATGACAAAGCACAAAGGGACTCAGCTGCCCTTAGAAAAGTTGATTCCTGCTGTGTGGTGCTATTGGCTCTTTCTCACCTGTCTCTCTGTGGATCCTTGACGCACTACTTCATATTATTGTGCTCATTTTTTCAATGTTTAAAAATTTATTTATTTAGAGTGGGGGGGGTGGGCTCTCATTATGTTGCCTAGATTGGCCTCGAACTCCTAGGCTCAGGCAATCCTCCTACCTCAGCCTCCCAAGTAGCTGGAATTACAGGCAGGGGCTGCTGCTCCTGGCTATTATATCTGTTTTACGGAAGGAGGAACAGAAGCTGGTACTGTAACAAGTTGCCAAGATTGCCCCAGAGTTAGCAGTGGCTGCATTGGCCTGACACCCAAGGGTTTTCAGGCAGCTGATGACTCCTGTCCTGGTCTTGATCTTGGGCTTCTCAATTGCTACTGGTACTTGTGTTCCATTTGGCAGCTCCCTGAACAACCTCAGACATCCAAGCACAAGGTGGCATTTGGTTTTGGGGGGGGGTTCAGCCTAGGGCCAGCCTGTTGTTTCCAAGAAGAAGGCTGCCAACAGATGACAGGCTTCACTTTCTCACAAAGCTGCAGGGCTCTAGCCTAAGAGATTTAAACAAATCTTCCCCAAGTGAACTGACTTGTCGTCAGTTCCTTGCTCTGCCTCTCTGCTTCCCTGGGCTGCATCGCTGCCTGTCTGGACCTGACCCATCCTTCAAAGCCCAACCTAAATGCCACCTTCTCCATGGAGCCTTTTCTGATTTCTCTCTTCTCTATAGGCTCCTCCTCCCCACCATGCTGGGTTTGCACCCACCTTTCTTGGAATGCATTCACTTTTCTGCTGTGATTATCATTAAATAGTTGACCTTTTTGAACCTCAATCACTTCACCTGTAAAACTGACATATGTCTGTTTTTACCTGTAAAACTGACATATGTCTGTTTTTACCTGTAAAACTGACATATGTCTGTTTTTACCTGTAAAACTGACAGTGGTGGATGGCAAGCGAAAGCTCAGCCTTATAATATCTGCTTTATAAGTCTGTTGTGAAGGCCAAGTTAAAAGACCTGATATACGTAAAGCACAGTCCGAGGCACAAAGAATGTTTTAGCACCTGTCGACCTGATGTTATCACACACACACAGCCCTACATATTCATGCACAGATCTCATCTGTATGTATTCAGGCACTTATCCTTTTACCTTGTATAATAATTATTTGCATGGACTGTAGGCGCCTTCGTGGTAGGAAAAATAGGGTGTAGTGAAAAGAAACAGGATTTGGAATAAAAAAGTCTGCCCCTCAACCAATGGTGTGGCTGCGAACAAGTGGCTTTTCCTCTCTGAGCTTTGGTTTCTTCAGAACAATAAAATGTGCCTCACTGTCTCCTCATGTACATTATCAAAATAAGATAATGGATGCTCAAGGATTCAGAGATTGCCAAATGCTAATGTATGTATGATCCAATTGCCCTTGTCTGTTTCCCAGAAGCCCAGCACAGTGCCTTGCTGGGGACGGGTTGAGGTGTGCACAGCGGGGATTTGTTCAGTAAGGAGTAGACCATTGTGAGAGACAGGACTAGCTAGATTTCCTAGACCGACTAAGAATCCCGAAGCCTAACTGGGGAGGTGACCGCATCCACCTTTAAACATGGGGCTTGCAACTTAGCTCACACCTGACCAATCAGGTAGTAAAGAGAGCTCACTAAAATGCTAAGTAGGCAAAAATAGGAGGTAAAGAAATAGCCAATCATCTATCGCCTGAGAGCATAGGAGGAGGGACAATGATTGGGATATAAACCCAGGCATTCAAGCTGGCAACGGTAACCCCCTTTGGGTCCCCTCCCATTTTATGGGAGCTCTGTTTTCACTCTATTAAATCTTGCAACTGCACACTCTTCTGGTCCGTGTTTGTTATGGCTTAAGCTGAGCTTTCGCTTGCCGTCCACCACTGTTGTTTGCCACTGTTCCAACCCTCCGAATCCAGCAGGGTGTCCGCTGTGCTCCTGATCCAGCAAGGCACCCATTGCCGCTCCCAATTGGGCTAAAGGCTTGCTATTGTTCCTGCACAGCTAAGTGCCTGGGTTAATCCTAATCAAGCTGAATAGAGTTATAACACTCACCGCATGGCCCAAGATTCCATTCCTTGGAATGTGTGAGGCCAAGAACCCCAGGTCAGAGAACAAGAGGCTTGCCGCCATCTTGGAAGCGGCCTGCCACCATCTTAGGAGCTCTAAGGACAGGGACCCTCAGTAAGATATTGGCAACCATGAAGGGAACTCCAATGCAGTAATATTGGACCACTTTTGCTTGCTCTTCTGTCCTATCCTTCCTTAGAATTGGAGGAAAATACTGGGCATCTGTCGGCCAGTTAAAAATGATTAGCGTGGCCGCCTCACCTAAGACTCAGATATAAGGCTGTCTGGGAAAGGGCTTTCTAACAACCCCCAACCCTTCTGGGTTGGGAGCGTTGGTCTGCCTGGAACCAGCTTCTGCTTTCAATTTTCCTGGGGAAGCTGAGGGCTGACTAGAGGCAGAAAGCCGTCATCCCAAACTCCCGACGTTAGCCAGTTGAGATCATGGCTCAGTCAGAAGTCTCTACTCAACAGTCACCCATGCGTGCACCCCTAGCTTTCCTTCTGACCCATACCTCCTGGGTCCCAAGCATGACTTTCTTAAAAGTGTAGCCCCAAAATTCTCCTTACCTCTGAATCTACTTCCTCTGATCCCTGCCTCCTAGGTACTGATGCTTCAGACTTTCACTTCCTCTCCCAAGTATTAGAGCAGGTTGTATCTCCAAAGGGATCTAAGGCAGCTCTATGCTGTGTCCTTAGGCATCTAGGCTATGAACCCAAGGAGTCTTGTCCCTGGTGTCCCTCCCAATTGAGGCATACAGCTTTCTACATGGGCAGTTATGTGGGACCTGTTCCCCACCACCCTTGCCAGGGCCCCAAGTTTATAAATGGCTAGGAGGATTGCTCTTCCATTGTGTGAGATGCTCTCCTCCCCTGATTTCTACCCATCTTACCCCTCTGTGATACAATCTCCAAGCCTTGGCTCATTGGCCAGGGCCTTAGAACTGATGACCCAGTACTTTAACAACTGGAACTGGGTCATCAGTTCTAACAATAACATAATAGATCAAGATGGAAGTGAATTGAGCAAGTCAAGGAGAGAAGAGAGAGATAGAGAGAAAAAAGAGAGGGAGAGAGAGAAAAAGAGAGATAAATGTAGTAAAGAAAAAACAGTGTGCCCTATTCCTTTAAAAGCCAGGATGAATTTAAAACCTATAATTGATAATTGAAGGTCTTCTCTATGACCCTATAACACTCCAATATTGCCTTGTTGTCAGTGTAAACAAGGGCGTAGCCTGAAAACACTGAGACCACAGTAGCCTTCCTATCAAAAATCCTTAACCCAGCAACCCACAAATGGCCCAAATGCATTCAATCTGTAGCAGCAACTGCTTTGCTAACAGAAGAAAGTGAAAAGTAACTTTTTTTTTTTTTTTTTGAGACGGAGTCTTGCTCTGTCACCCACGCTGGAGTCCAGTGGCGTGATCTCGGCTCACTGCAAGCTCTGCCTCCCGGGTTCACGCCATTCTCCTGCCTCAGCCCCCTGAGTAGCTGGGACTAACAGGCGCCTGCCACCAGGCCCGGCTAATTTTTTTTTGTATATTTAGTAGAGACCGAGTTTCACCTTGTTGGGCAGGATGGTCTCGATCTCCTGACCTCATGATCCACCCGTCTTGGCCTCCCAAAGTGCTGGGATTACAGGCGTGAGCCACTGCGCCCAGCCTAGAAAAGTAATTTTTAGAGGAAACCTCATTGTGAGCACACCTCACCAGTTCAGAATGGTTCTAAGTCAAAAAAGCAAAAAGGTGGCTTACTAACTCAAAAATCTTATAAGTATGGGGCTAGTCTGTTAGAAAAAGGTGATTTAACATTAACCACTGAAAATTCCCTTAACCCAGCAGATTTCCTAACAGGGGATTTAAATTTTAATTACCATACAAAGTTCTGACCAGACCTAGGAGGAACTCCCTTCAGAACAGAACTATAGATGATGGCTCCTCCCAGGATTGAGGAAAAACACAATGGGTATTCAGTAATTGACAAGGAGACTCTTGTGGAAGCAGAGTTAGAAGAATTGCCTAACTGGTCTGCTCAAATGTGGGAGCTGTTTGCCCTCAGCCAAGCCTTAAAGTATTTACAGAATCGAAAAGACTCTATCTCAATCCTGACTCAAAAGGTTACCGACACCCTCTCTGAAGCGAATTTGCGTAAGAACTGTTGTTTATGGGAATGCATCTTGATGGGGCAGCTGGGTTGTTACGAAATACTCAGGAACCCAGCCCAGCTCTAGAACTTGCCTCTGAGCACAAAGGCAATGTTGGGCACGCTGGTAAAGGACTAGAATCCAGCAGCCCAGACCCTTTTGTGGTCAAGAAAGGCGAGAAAAGGGGTGCAGGACTGCTACATCAGTGATCGTAACTAATCCGATAAGCAGAGGTCCATGGGTGGTGACGCACCTTGGAAAGGAATAAGCATTAGGACCATAGAGGACGCTCTAGGACTAATACTCATCAGAAAATGACTAGGGGTGCTGGCATCCCTATGTTTTCTTTTCAGATAGGAAACATTCCCCCCAAGGCAAAAATGCCCCTAAGATGTATTCTGGAGAATTCGGCCCAGAGTGTGTGTACCTTTTTCCCTGTCAGACTTGAAGCAAATTAAAATAGACCTAGGTAAGGCTGGGCGCGGTGGCTCACTCCTGTGATCCTAGAACTTTGAGAGGCTGAGGCGGGCAGATCACGAGGTCAGGAGATCGAGACCATCCTGGCTAACAGGTTGAAACTCCGTCTCTACTAAAAACACACGCACACACAAAAATTAGCCAGGCATGGTGGCGGGCACCTGTAGTTCCAGCTACTCGGGAGGCTGAGGCAGGAGAATGGCGTGAACCCTGGAGGCGGAGCTTGCAGTGAGCCAAGAACGAACCGCTTCACTCCACCCTGGGCAACAGAGTGAGCGTCCGTCTCAAAAACAAAAACAAAAACAAAAAACAGACCTAGGTAAACTCTCACATAACCCTGATGGCTATATTGATGTTTTACAACGGTTAGGACAATCCTTTGATCTGACATGGAGAGATATAATGTTACTGCTAGATCAGACACTAATCCCAAATGAGAGAAGTGTCGCCATAACTGCAGCCTGAGAGTTTGGTGATGTCTGGTATCTGAGTCAGGTCAATGATAGGATGACAAGAGGAAAGAGAACAATTCCCCACAGGCCAGCAGGCAGTTCCCAGTGTAGACCCTCACTGGGATGCAGAATCAGAACATAGAGATTGGTGCCGCAGACATTTACTAACTTGCGTGCTAGAAGGACTAAGGAAAACTAGGAAGAAGCCTATAAATTATTCAGTGATGTCCACTATAACACAGGGAAAGGAAGAAAATCCTACTGCCTTTCTGGAGAGATTAAGGGAGGCATTGAGGAAGCATACCTCCCTGTCACCTGACTCTACTGAAGGCCAACTAATCTTGATAAGTTTATCACTCAGTCAGCTGCAGACATTAAAAAAAAACTTCAAAAGTCCGCCTTAGTTCTGGAGCAAAACTTAGAAACCCTACTTGAATTTGGCAACCTCAGTTTTTTATAGTAGAGATCAGGAGGAACAGGCAGAACAGGACAAATGAGATAAGAAAAAGGCCACCGCTTTAGTCATGGCCCTCAGGCAAGCAGACCTTGAGGGCTCTGGAACATGGAAAGGCTGGGCAAATCGAATGCCTAATAGGGCTTGCTTCCAGTACGGCCTACAAGGACACCTTTTTTTTTTTTTTTTTTTTTTTTTTGAGACAGAGTCTTGCTCTGTCGCCCAGGCTGGAGTGCTGGAGTGCAGTGGCACGATCTTGGCTCACTGCAAGCTCCGCCTCCCGGGTTCACGCCATTCTCCTGCCTCAGCCTCCTGAGTAGCTGGGACCACAGGCACCCACCACTACGCCTGGCTAATTTTTTGTGTTTTTTAGTAGAGACGTGGTTTTACTGTGTTAGCCAGGATGGTCTCGATCTCCTGATCTCATGATCCACCCGCCTCGGCCTCCCAAAGTGCTGGGATTACAGGCGTGAGCCACCACGCCTGGCCAAGGACATTTTTAAAAAGATCGTCCGAATAGAAATAAGCTGCCTCCTGTTGATGCCCCTTATGTCAAGGGAATCACTGGAAGGCCCACTGCTCCAGGGGATGAAGGTCCTCTGAGTCAGAAGCCACTAACCAGATGGATCCAGCAGCAGGACTGAGGGTGCCCAGGGCAAGTGCCAGCCCATGCCATCACCGTCACAGAGCCCCATGCTTGACCATTGAGGGCCAGGAGGTTAACTGTCTCCTGGACACTGGCACGACCTTCTCAGTCTCACTCTTCTGTCCCGGACAACTGTCCTCCAGATGTATCACTATCCAAGGGGTCCTAGGACAGCCAGTCACTAGATACTTCTCCCAGTCACTAAGCTGCGACTGGGGAACTTTACCCTTTTCACATGCTTTTCTAATTATGCCTGAAAGCCCCACTCCCTTGTTAGGGAGAGACATTCTAGCAAAAGCAGGGGCCACTATACACTAGAATTAGAAGGAAAAAGGATAAATGTATATACAGACTCAAAGTATGCTTACCTAGTCCTCCATGCCCATGCAACAATACAGAGAGAAAGGGAATTCCTAACTTCTGAGGGAACACCTATCAAACATCAGGAAGCCATCAGGAGATTATTATTGGCTATACAGAAACCTAAAGAGGTGGCAGTCTTACACTGCCGGGTCATCAGAAAAGAAAGGAAAGAAGAAATAGAAGGGAATCGCCAATCAGATATTGAAGCCAAAAGAGCCGCAAGGCAGGACCCTCCATTAGAAATGCTTATAGAAGAACCCCTAGTATGGGGTAATCCCCTCCGGGAAACAAGCCCCAGTACTCAGCAGGAGAAATAGAATGGGGAACCTCACGAGGACATAGTTTCCTCCCCTCAGAATGGCTAGCCACCAGAGAAGGAAAAATACTTTTGCCTGCAGCTAACCAATGGAAATTACTTAAAACCCTTCACCAAACCTTTCACTTAGGTATTGATAGCACCCATCAGATTGCCAAATTATTATTTACTGGACCAGAGTTTTTCAAAACTATCAAGCAGATTGTCAGGGCCTGTGAAGTGTGCCAAAGAAATAATCCCCTGCACTACAGGCCATACATTTCAATCCCTGTATCTTTAACCTCCTTGTTAAGTTTGTTTCTTCCAGAATCGAAGCTGTAAAACTACAAATGGTTCTTCAAATGGAGCCTCCGATGCAGTCCATGACTAAGATCTACTGCGGACCCCTGGACCAGCCTGCTAATCCATGCTCTGATGTTGGTGACATCGAAGGCACCCCTCCCGAGGAAATCTCAACTGCATGACCCCTACTACGCCTCAGTTCAGCAGGAAGCAGTTAGAGCAGTCATCAGCCAACCTCCTCAACAGCACTTGGATTTTCCTGTTGTAAGGGGGGACTGAGAGACAGGACTAGCTGGATTTCCTAAGCCAACTAAGAATCCCTAAGCCTAGCTGGGAAGGTGACTGCATCCATCTTTAAACACGGGGCCTGCAATTTAGCTCACACCCGATCAATCAGGTAGTAAAGAGAGCTCACTAAAATGTTAATTAAGCAAAAACAGGAGGTAAAGAAATAGTCAATCACCTATCGCCTGAGAGCACAGGAGGAAGGACAATGATAGGGATATAAACCCAGGCATTCAAGTCAGCAATGGCAACCCCCTTTTGGTCCCCTCCCATTTTATGGGAGCTCTGGTTTCACTCTATTAAATCTTGCAACTGCACACTCTTCTGGTCCGTGTTATGGCTTGAGCTGAGCTTTTGCTTACGGTCCACCACTGCTGTTTGCTGCTGTCACAGACCCACCACTGACTTCCACCCCTCTGGATCTGGCAGGGTGTCCGCTGTGCTCCTGATCCAGCTAGGCACCCATTGCTGCTCCCGATCAGGCTAAGGCTTGCCATTGTTTCTGCATGGCTAAGTGCCTGGGTTTGTCCTAATTGAGCTGAATAGAGCTATAACACTCACTGCATAGCCTAAGATTCCATTCCTTGGAATCTGGGAGGCCAAGAACCCCAGGTCAGAGAACAAGAGGCTTGCCACCATCTTGGAAGCACCCTGCCACCATCTTGGGAGTTCTAAGAACAAGGACCCTCCCCATAACAATTGTGCTTACTTTATTTGGTCTTCCTGGTTCCCCTCTGAGACAAGCTTTTTTATTTTTTGTAGAGACAGAGTCTTGCTGTGTTGCTCAGACTGGTTTTGAACTCCTAGCCTCAAATAATCCTCTCACCTTGACCTCCCAAGTATTGGGATTACAGGTGTGAGCTACCCTGCTCGGCCCCTCTGAGATAAGCTTTAATATCCCCATTTCAAAATGAGTAAACTGAGGTTTGGAGTGGGTAAAGTGGTTCATTCATTCCTTCGTTCATTCATCTATCTATTCATTTATTCCACAGACATCTGATTTAGCAGCTATCCTACATCAGACAGGCTGACTCTGGGCATACGAAGATGATTAAGACAAAAATCCCTGTCCTCACAGTCCAGAATGAAGGACAGACACATAAAGATAAGTATAGTACAAGATGGATCATGAATTGTAGCTAATATTTACTGGGTACTTACTAAGTGCCAGTGACTGCTGTAAGCTCTTGGTGTGTTTTACCCCTTCAGTTCTCCCCAACCTCTGTTAGGTACATGTCTCATAGATTGATTCATAGATAAGACTGAAGCCTGGTGATTGCCTGCGGTTTTATAAGTAACAAATGGCAGAGCCAGGATGAATACCCAGTGGATGGGTATTAGTGCCAGAGGTCCCACTTGGCCATCAAGCTCTACCATCTCTTGATGATAAAGTAGCACACGGGGCCGTAAGTGGGTGAGGGAGGCTAACTCAGTCTGGCATTCACGGTGTTCAGGGGAGATTTCCTGAAAGACTAAGGAATTAGCTAGACAGAGGTGAGTGGGGGGAGGCAGGGCCATCGCAGGGGAGGGCCAGATGTGGGAGCCACCTCCCGGAAATCTACACAGCATCTAGGCCAGGCAGGGACCGGAGCGTGTTTGGAAGGTGCAGAAGCAGGCAGGACCCAGCCTCGAAAGGAAAGTGGTCCGTATCCTAGAGATAGCTGCAAGTTTGAAGGGTTTTACGCAGGGGAGAGACTTGGTCAGATTTTTAGAAAGATCAGCGGGGAGCGGGGTGAAAGTGGATGGAAGGACAGAGACAAGCACTGAGGCAGTGAGTGGGGAGGAGAGGAGAAATTCAGGAAGTCGAGTTTTCCCGATGATGGTTATTCGGGGGTTAAGTAGAGGACAGGGAGCAGTTCTAGAGGACACCCAGCTTCTGCTCCTAATCAGGGGGATTGGGGTGATCAGATGAGGTCAGTATTGGATGTCAACCCAATCTTCTGGCGTCCAGTCCGTGCCCTTTTGCCTCTTGGCACTGCCAGCAATAATGCCCGAGGGCCACCGGTGAACCGGGCTCGCAGCCTCCAACCCCACCCCTCCGACGGCTGCGACGTGCAGTGTATCACTCTGGGCACCAGGGGGCGTGCCCGCACACGCTCGGGCCGCTCTGGCCCAGCCCATCTCAGTGGTCGCGGAAGGTGACGTGGACACGGAAGTGGTCGTCGTCGCGGCACCGGTGGGAGCTAGGCACGGGGCTCGGAGTGCGGCCGGCAGGCGGACGGGCGGAGGCGGTCTCGCACCGGCGGCGACGGAGGGCTCAGGCGTCGTTGTTTGGGTGGGGGGCCGCTGAACTGACAAGCGGCATTTCAGCTCCTTTCACCCGCCAGTCGGAACCTCCGAGCCGGGGCCCGCTCAGCCGGCGTTACCATGACCAAGGCCGGTAGCAAGGGCGGGAACCTCCGCGACAAGCTGGACGGCAACGAACTGGACCTGAGCCTCAGCGACTTGAATGAAGTCCCGGTGAAGGAGCTGGTCAGTATCGTCCCGCGAGACCCAGGCGCCCACCTTCGCCTGGCGCTGGCGCCTGTGTGGGCCACCTACTTTCCGAAGCATCAGTTTCCTTTTCTTTAAAAAAAAAAAGCGGGGTGGTGGGACTAAGTCCTCTGGGAGGCCGCGTCCAGCCCAAGGTTCTTCCCGGGATGTACACGTGTCACTTTGGCGCAGTTCCAGAGCATAGGGAAGATCTGCTTCTCTGGCCCTAGACTTTTTACAGGCCAAGAAACGAATCTGCCACCTTTGGGGGACTTTCACAGCGCCCAGCTCCATGCCCGACCCAGAGTAGGAGCCCACGGAGCAGTTACTGGATGTATTCGAGAATGAATGAGTGACTCGTTCCGGGGGAGTAGGCCTTCTGGTAGACCTGGGTGTGGCCCAGAACCTGGCTCTTCTAGGAAGCTGGCAATTCCAGCTGGCTGCCCGAGCCCTGAGGCAGCCTACCTCGAAGAAACTAAAGTCTCCCCCCAGCTTGGCTGGTAAAGTCTCATCCCAATTCCGCTGAAACTGGCGGGAGTCTCCTTCGCCCCTCTCTCCCCCAACCTTTCTCCTGTAAACTGAGGCTTAGGGCTCCAGGAAGATTAGGCATCTAGTTTTGTCAACGTGGAACTAGTTCCCACATCCCTGCTTTTCTCACTCCGTTCCCCCTCCCATCCCCGCCAACGCCCTACTGGACTCACTTTGGGTGACCCGCACTTTGCTTTCTTACGTTGATAAATTACATTTGCCTTGGGCCCTGGGCCCAGTCTTTCTTCCACAGTGGACGGGTATGGCGATGCTTAGAACCGGGTTTCCAGCCCCTCCCAGCTCCATTGCTTAATAGCTGAGTGCCCTTGGCAAGCTAGTTAGCCTTTATGCTTAGATCTCCTCATTTATACAATGGTGATAATAGTTTCCATCTCATAAGCTTAATGCGAGGTTAAATACCATTGTAATGGAAAATGCTTGGAAGGTGCAAATACTGATACTCGTAGCTGGTATTGTGGTTTTTCCCACTGTAGTATTTAAAACTGTTTTAGGTGGTCAAACGTCACTTTACGACTTTGTGACAGAAAGTGCAGTTTGCCAGAGGATCCTTAACTGAATATTTGCCTTCTTTTCTACCCCAGGAAGATAGATGGCCAGCCTTATTTCAACCTGCCCTAGGACTGCTCTCTGAAACCATGTACTCCAGGCATCTGAACAGCCCAGCATTAACCTTAGAGAGAAAGTTTTGCTGAGCTTGTCCCGCCTGGACATCATGGGAAAACAGAGTGGGATGTGAGGGCCCTTTTTTTTTTTTTTTTTTTTTTCAGACGGAGTTTCGCTCTTGTTGCCCAGGCTGGAGTGCAATGGCGCGATCTCGGCTCACTGAAACCTCCGCCTCCTGGGTTCAAGCGATTCTCCTGCCTCAGCCTCCCGAGTAGCTGGGATTACAGGCATGTGCCACCATGCCTGGCTAATTTTCTTTTTTTAGTAGAGACGGGATTTCTCCGTGTTGGTCAGGCTGGTTTTGAATTCCTGACGTCAGGTAATTTGCCCACCTCGGCTTCCCAAAGTGCTGGGATTACAGGCGTGAGCCAATGTGTCGGGCAGGGCCTTGTTTTTTCACTCTGTCATTCACTCTGCTACTTACTCGATCAGTCATGATTCAGGGAACATGTATGAATATTGAGTACTTGTTCTGAGGAAGGGCCTGAACTGGGGAGTATGGAAATTGCAAAGCTTTATTAGACACTGTCCCTGCCCCAAAACCTAATAAGAGGGACACTGGGTAATATTTATTTTTAAAGTGCTAGGAATAATGTCTAAGAATCTAAATTTTGCTTTCCTTCCTTCCTTCCTTTTTTTTTTTTTTTTTTTTTTTTTTTTTGGAGATGGGGTCTCACTGTGTTGCCCAGCCGGCCTCAAACTCCTGGGCTCAAGCGATCCTCCTCTCTCAGCTTTCTGAGTAGCTGAGACTATGAGACTACAGATGTGAGTCCCTGTGCCTCGCCTAAGGTTTCCCTTCTTGGATGTTGTACAGCCACGTCCCTTCTGTTTGCATTCTTCCTTAGATCGTGGTTGACTGGCTCATTTTTCCTCTTATTCCCAGGAATGTTACTCTTTACTGCCATTTTAAAAAGGCCTTTCCTAATCATGGGAACTTTCTCTGGAAAATGCTTCATTAACAGATGTCACTGAATTGTTCCAGGTGTTGGTCTGACAGGTTTTTCTCATCCTCTTTTACCTAGGCTGCTCTTCCAAAGGCCACCATCCTGGATCTGTCTTGTAATAAACTGACTACTCTACCGGTAAGACTGGCATGCAGCCATGACTCCTTCTGGTGCCTCGGATGCATCTCCTTCCTGTTTCGGGGGTGGATGGGGGGCGGGAGGGTGTCATAAGGCATAATTTCAGGATAGGCCTACAGGCAGGCTATAGCTAAATCTGAGTGTGTAGGGGAGGCATAGTGGAGTGGGGTGGTTAGTCTCAGTGGGAAAGGAATTGAGATGGAGGCCTTATTCTTCAGAACAGTGATAAAGTAAGGCCACAGAAAACTAGACTCAATAGGATGCTAAGTAACTTACTGGGCCCATCTTTTTTCTACATTATTTTATTCCTCTGAAAAATAGTTTACCTCCCTACTGCTTAGAGGATGCGGAGACCATTTTGTAAGTTGCTCTGCATTCCAGGGAGAAAGCTGTGAACAGCTTCCTTGTGCATCTTTTGGTGGGGAGCAAGAAAGAATGTGATTTTATGGGACTACCTTATCATTATTCTCCCAAAGGACTTGAATTACTTGAGATTTGCTCAATTTGGTCAGCACATTCAGTCTATAATCAAATCCTTTTGATTTTTCTTGCACAACATCTGCTAGTTCTCTTTCTGCTCCACTTGTGTAGACAGTGGATTCATTCAGCCCCTCAGCCTCTCCGACGTAGCAGTGCTCCTGCACGGTCAGGCCTAAGTGGGCTATTGTTGCCTCTTCCACCCATCACTCTAGCCGTGCCACTCCTTGCTGTACTCCAGAGTAACTTCCTATTTGGCCCTGGCTGTGGCTCAGGGATCAAGTTCAGAAGTTCACAATGTCCTCATTGGATCATTAGTCCACTCACCTCTCAGTATACTCCTAGGCCTTGCTCATTGTCCATGGTACCTTCCCACAGCTCATCAAAAACTGTTTCTAACATTCAAAAAGCATCTGAGATCCCACTTCTTCCAGAAAGTATTTTGTGTTGAATAAAAGAAGAATATGTTGGGAGCTGTGGTTCATGCCTATAATCCTGGTAACTCAGGAGGCTGAGGTAGGAGAATCACTTAGCCCAGGAGTTTGAGACCAGCCTGGACAACATAGCAAGACCCCACCTCTAAAAAAATAAAAATAAAAGCAGGGTAGCAATTCCTTGCAGCCACACTTCTATTGTACACTTTGCCAGATGGTCATTCAGCCAAGTGCACTTTTGAATCTGAGCTTGTTCTGTTGTCTGTACTGACAACTTCCATTTCACTCTGCACTGCAGATCCACTGGCATTTCCAAGTCCCTAGAGAGCACGAATAGTGCCTCATTAGCTGAAGTTGTACCATCGCTTTCAGATGAGTGCTTAGCAAAGGTTTAATGTCGGGGATGTTTTGACCTGTGTTGAGAAAGAGCCAGGACTTGGGTAAGCTGGGCCCCAGCCTGTTCAGTTAGTTATTCACAGAATGTCCGTTGAGCATCTGTGTTAAGTACTGTGCTAGGCGCTGCAAATAACAAGAATCAGACTGAGGACTCCAGGAGTGCCTGATCTTTTTAAAATGCATGAGCACACTGTTTTGACAGATCCTATCAATGGTGAGCATAGGGTGCTGTGGAAGGACAGAATGGGTCCCACACCACTCCAGGAGCAGTGTGGAGGGCGGGCTGGAGCAAGAACTGAGGATGAAGAAATAGTGTTTTGTGCCTACTTTGTGCTAAGCCCTTTTCCATACACATCTTGGTAATTATCACCAGGAATGGCAGGTGTTCTCTGCATTTTCATTTGAGGAAGAACGGCTGCTAACAGTAGAACCAGGATATTTGCAGGGGGTACCTCTGACTTGAGGGCTTCCAGACTGTTACACCAAAGTGTGTGAGCCCAAGGCTTAGATGAGGAGTGTCCAGTCTTGTGGCTTCCCTGGGCCACATTGGAAGAAGAAGAGTTATCTTGGGCTACACATAAAATACACTGATGAGCTGAATAAAGAAGAAAAAAAAACCTCGTAATGTTTTAAGAAAGGTTACAAATTTGTGTTGGGCCACATTTAAAGCTGTCGTGGCTTGTGTGTTGGACAAGCCTAGCTTAGTTTCTCTCTTTGGATCCTAGTCGGATTTCTGTGGCCTCACACACCTGGTGAAGCTAGACCTGAGTAAGAACAAGCTGCAGCAGCTGCCAGCAGACTTCGGCCGTCTGGTCAACCTCCAGCACCTGGATCTCCTCAACAACAGGCTGGTCACCTTGCCTGTCAGCTTTGCTCAGCTCAAGGTAACAATTCATGAACCAGTGTTTCATGGCCAGGTGTGGCAGAGAACTCAGGGACTCTGGAGCACAGCCCTGAGAAAGACGGACAGAAATACCCCCTTGTTGTCCTGCCTCAGATGGCGCTTCCTACAGGTGGAACACAGAGGGGCATTCTTCCTGCTCGTTTTATTCCACCCTGAAGGTCTATGTATGTGAACTTGGGCTTAACAAGCCTCTTTGCCCATTGCCCATCTCTTTAGAACCTGAAGTGGTTGGACCTGAAGGATAACCCCCTGGATCCTGTCCTGGCCAAGGTGGCAGGTGACTGCTTGGATGAGAAGCAGTGTAAGCAGTGTGCAAACAAGGTAAGCAGCAAGCTCCCGGTGGCGCCTTATATACTCCCCTGGGATTTCTCCTCCTCCTGTTTTTCCTTCCTAGGGCACCTGGAGCTTTGTGTGGAGTTAAGCATTCAGGTCCCAGTGAAATATGTCCACTATGAGCCTGTCAAGCAGAGACCTTTGTTTCTGCATTTACTTTATTTTTTTGTTTTTTATTTGTTTTGAGACGGAGTTGCTCTGTTGCCCAGGTTGAAGTGCAGTGGCACAATCTCAGCTCACTGCAGACTCCGCCTCCCAGGTTCAAGCGATTCTCCTGCCTCAGCCTCCCGAGTAGCTGAGATTACAGACACCTGCTACCATGCCCAGTTAATTTTTGTATTTTTTAGTAGACATGGGGTTTCGCCATGTTGGCCAGGCTGGTCTCGAACTCCTGACCTCAAATGATCTGCCCACTTTGGCCTTCCAAAGTGCTGGGATTACAGGTGTGAGCCACCGTGCCCGGCCTGCATTTACTTCACAAGTCGCAGAACAAGACTTCTCTACTGCAGTACTTCCTCTCTTAAGAAGCCAGGAGCTTGCATGATGCAGCATGACACTGTGTGGACAGTTGTTTTAACAGTACCAGGGGGTTAGGGGCCATGGCCTTTCTGAGGCACAGTCGTAGGAATGTTGATAATAAAAGTGATGATAAAGATGTTACAGCTGTAAGTTTATAGCTGTAAGCAGACACGTCCTGGGCAGACCTGGTATTTGATTACAGTTGAGTCATCTGACATAGGAGTGAGGAACTGAAAGCAGCATGCAAGACAACCATTGTCTGTGGTCAGTAGCCTGGAAGGTGTCGTACCCTGCCTATTAAGAACAGCATTATACCTATCTTAATAACTCCAACTATAGTCACTTTTTCCCTCCAGCTTTGGAACAGATTGCTGCTGCTTCAGCTGAGCACCAAATGACTGACTTGGCTATGTTTAAGGTGCATGTTGAACAAAAAAGACCTAACTTTAATTACTAGATTTCATGGGTGAAGGATGAGTCTCTGCTGTCTCAAGTAGAGAGTAAGAGAGTAAGATACTTCTTATCATTAGCTCAGGGCTTCTTATATAATCTCATCATCTGTATCATCACTTATTATAATAAATCAAGTACAAAGTTAACACAACCAAGTAGCTAAGACAAGAGTTTTCCCTTAGATGAGAACAGTGTAAATGATCAGTGAAATCCTCTTTTGAAAACTGGGTGCTGTAGGAGTGATGTCTGTTCTGAAAACTGACAGTAGCTACCATTGATTACTCTTTTCCTTGTCCTGGATGCTTTCCATGCACCATCTCACAATCCTCAGAGCCCTGAGGAGTCAGCATTACTTTCATTTCTCTGACACAAGAAACCCTTAGCATATACATACCTTTCATTCATCCATCCATCCATCCATTCAGTAGATGATATGTGGAACCATAGGAAATTGATGATATTCTACAGTTTTTGACATACAAAAATAATTTTTATTGAGTACAAAGGCGTTTTGTATTTGCATATGTCTTTCAGCCAAAGCTCCAGGCAACGTAGTGGATGTGGTAACTAAAGCCATGGTCTCTGGCACAGCTGTCCTGGAGCTGCAGCACACCTTTAGGCTTTGTAGGGAAATGGCCTGGGCTAGTCAGAATCAGGTCGCCTGTCTGCAGGAATTAGTTTAGGTCTTACTAGCTCTGTCCAGGTAAGACCTAAACCCTGGTGGGTATATGGGTTAGTCTTAATCAGCTTGGTACATATTAAAGCAACTTCTAAAAATGATTTGTTCAGTGTATTCATCAAGTGCTTACTGTATGCTGTGAACTAGGGTAGCTAGACAAAAATTTACCCTCCAGGAGTTCACAGACTCCAGACTATGAGAATCTGTCCCATTTCTGCATTGCCTGTGTTTTCAGATAATTAATTTTTTTTTTTTGAGATGGGGTCTTGCTCTGTCACCCAAGCTAGAGGGCAGTGGCACGCTTTCAGTTCACTGCAACCTACACCTCCCAGGTTCAAGCAGTTCTCCCACCTCACCTTCCTGAGTAGCTGGGATACCACCTCAGCTAATTTTTGCATTTTTAGTAGAGATAGGGTTTCACCATGTTGGTCAGACTGGTCTTGAACTCCTGATCTCAGGTGATCCACTCCCCTCACTCCTCTTCCTCAGCCAACACCCTGGACTCTCACTTTCCACACTCCCTGCATCATGGCAACGGGACCCATGACTTCTCCACTGCCTGAGTGCCCTGAGCCCTAACTCTGGGTCCAGACCTGATTTCTTTTCTTTCTTTTTTTTTTTTTTCTTTTTTTTTTGAGACAGAGTCTCGCTTTATCGCCCAGGCTGGAGTGCAGTGGCACAATCTCGGCTCACTGCAACCTCCACCTCCTAGGTTCAAGAGATTCTCCTGCCTCAGCCTCCTGAGTAGCTGGGATTACAGGCGCACACCACTACGCCCAGCTAATTTTTGTATTTTTTAGTAGAGATGGAGTTTCACCATATCGGTCAGGCTGGTCTTGAACTCCTGAGCTCCAGCGATCTGCCCACCTTGGCCTCCCAAAGTGCTGGGATTACAGGCGTGAGCTACCGTGCCTGGCCCAAACCAGGCTCTTGAAAGGAGATCCTTTTGCTGGTCTGCTCCTGAATACTTCTTATGATGGGTGTGTGCTTGTCTGGAGGTATGCCTGTCTGGAGTTTTCTAGAAATAAGAATTAAATATGAATATACATGTCTGTCTCATGGGCATGCATATTCAAATGTAATTGTTAAGTGCAGTAGTAAAACAAGACCCTTTTGCTAGTAGTTTGGGTTTTCTTCTTTTTTTCTTACGTGGTAAAAATAATAAGCAACAGTACTTATTGAGCACATATAATGTCAGAGATTATACAAGGCAGCCAATACAAGTTATATTATTTATTCTTCACAACACTCCATAGAGGTGTATCTTATCTCTGTTTTCTAGATCAGAAAATTGGCTCAGAAAGGTTAAGTCACTTGCCAAGGTTATACAATAAGGGGTAGTCAGGATTGCGTTGGGCTCCAAGCTTACACTCTGTCCCCTACAGCCGAAGAATACCAGCTTAAAAAAAATACAAACAGAAAAGGTCTGTTTGTACCTACCCCACATACCATAGCGAGAATCATTGCGATTGTGTGGTTAGAGGTCATCCATGAGCGAGTTGATAGGGATCTGGGAAGCTCAGAGTGCCGAGTACAAGTGTGCTGTGTGTAGGCTTCTCTCGGAGCTTTCCTGTGCATGTGGTGAGTGTGTGGGACAAGCTCTGCCCTAGGAATGCAGGGGACTGTGCTCAGGTCTTAGCTGTGCTGCTTTCTGGCCATTAGCAGTGGACAAATCATCCTTTGAGTCTTGGTTTTCTTCCTTTTGAAATGGGAATCAGCCATTCCTCAAGTATGTATTGAATGCCTGCGATTAGCTAAACTCTGTGCTAAGCATGCCCTGTGGGATACCTACAGACCATACAGCGGTTCCTGCCATTAAGGAATCTGCCATCTTATGACCAAGCCAGATAGGTAGCAAGTGGTTACAGTGTCCTGTGTTGAATTCCACAGGAGTAGATGGAGTGGGACTTAAGGTAGCCAAAGCAGGGGCAGTCAGGAAGGCGTGTTGGAGGAAATGCTGCCCCCAAGTTGTTGAGGGTCATATGGAATCATGCATGTGAGAGTGAGTGTAAATGGCAGAACTTTTTACAGATTCAAGTTGGCATTGTCTTTCACTTTTTTCTGGCAGTTTTAATGACCTGGGCTCATATCACTCTTCTCCAACTAAGGTTGGCACAGTAATTTTAGGATACAAAGATACAATTAACTCCATTAGTTTGGTGGTGGTGGTGGTGATTGTTTTGAGATAGGGTCTCACTCTTCACCCAGGCTGGAGTGCCATGGCGTGACCACAGCTCACTGCAGCCTTGACCTTTTGGGTTCAAGTGATCCTCTCTCCTCGGCCTCCTAAGTAGCTGAGACTACAGGCATGTGCCACTGCGCCTGGCAAATTTTTTACATTTTTCTGTAGAGACAGGGTCTCATTATGTTGCCGAGGCTTGTCTTGAACTCCTGGGCTCAAGCAATCCTTCCACCTTGGCTTCCCAAAGTGTTGGAGTTACAGGTGTGAGCCACCACATTCAGCCTAACTCTTTTAGTTCTACATTGCTATCATGATAATCTGGGAGCCTGAAAACAGTCTGTTTTGAGACTTCCCTGAGCAAACGTGACTGTGAAGAGCACTACTTTTCCTCCTTTCCCTTTGCAGGTGTTACAGCACATGAAGGCCGTGCAGGCGGATCAGGAGCGGGAGAGGCAGCGGCGGCTGGAAGTAGAACGTGGTAGGTGGCTGTCCCTCTTGTAGTTGTCTTTCAGGTCCTCATCCCAGCCAGTGGATTCTCATGCTTCAGGAGCTGGGATCCGGTAGAATAGTCATGAAGAGCAGTAATTGGGTGGTGGGGGGACAGTATTGTGGTGGATGGTATCATCTTCATCTGATGAATCTCTCTTCAGTCCTGGCTTCTCTGCTGAGCTCTAGAGGCAGTCAACTGCTTATATTTCATCTCTGCTTGGAGGGTTAATAGGCACTCATATGAAGTGTGGCTAAAAGAGATTCCTGATGGCCCTTCAGTCCCTCCTAGTGTTCCCTATAATAGGAAATCACTTTCCCTGTAGTTATTCAAGCCTGAAATAGGAAAGATGTTAATGACTCCTTTTTTTCTGTAATTCCCATATCCAGTCTGTCAGCAAGTCCTATGTGGGACTGTTTCTCCAGCTTCGGTGCCATCTCTGTAACCAGCCACCATTCTGGGACCACCACAATGCCTTCCAGCATATCTCCATGATGCTGCCATCTCCTTAAACTCAGTCTCTTCACAAGAGTCCGGGAGATCTTTTTAAAACATAAATAATTATGCTGCTGCTCGCTTAAAACCCTCTGATGGCATCCCACTGAACTTAGAATGAAATCCAAACTCATTGACAAGGAAGGCCAGCAAAACCCACCTTGGCTCAAGCTTGCTTGCCTGCTCTCCACCGGCCTTGTTGCACACACAAATGAGACTGTGCCATTAATTGGAGCTTGAATACACCAACTGCAGTCTCACTCAGGGGCTTTGCTGGGTTTCCTTTTCCCTTAGTCTCTATGTGCTGGCTTCATAATCCCACATCTCTGCTCAAATGTTGCCTTAGGTTAACTGTAACCCTTTTAGAACCACCAGACTAGAGTAGCCATTCTACCTTCACTTTGTCATACCCTGTGCTAGTTTCTTCTCTTTTTTTTTTTAATTATTTTTTGAGATGGAGTCTCACTCTGTTGCCCAGGCTGGAGTGCGGTGGCACGATCTCGGCTCACTGCAACCTCTGCCTCCTGGCTTCAAGCCATTCTCCTGCCTCAGCCTCCTGAGTAGCTGGGACTACAGGTGCCCCTCTGCTAGTTTCTTTAGGGCACAGATCACTGTCCTCTTTATGTTCACCTGTTTATTGTCTCCTTTAGAAAGTAAATGATATAGGCACTGGAACGTGGCCTGTTTTCTTCATTGCTGCATCTCAAGCACTTAGAATAACCCCTGGCACATAGTAGGTGACTGGCTGGCTGATTTCTGAGCCCCTCGCTGGAGGACTCCTGTGGTTCAAGAAAGGATATTACAGTAGTGATTACAGGCAGTCCCTGAGAGCACCATGCCAAGTTACAGCCATCCCTTATTACGCATGGCCACTGTGGCAAGGCAGGCCCATGTTTACTCTGAGCCCTGCTGCCTTCACCTCTCAGTGGCCCGTGTTCCCTAGAGGCTGGGTGGAGTGTGTTCTTGGCATTCTGGTGCCCAGCTGGAACTTGGAGCTTGTTTCTACATGGAGAAGCAGTGGAAAGCTACAGTATTTACAGTAGTACTATTCAGCTACATTATGGCTAACATGGGCTTTTAAGCCCTAAAAGGACATTTAACCATCATTTGTGGCATTCTGGCTTTGGAAAAATGTATTTCAGCCTTCCAAATAACTAATTTGGAAATGCATTTTTAGAACCCAATAATTTGGAGGTTGTAATTTGGAAGTGTGTAAACATGCTTGAACTGTTGAGTAAATCTGAGTGTGTTCCTGTGTTCAGTTCTCAGATTCATGAGTTCAAGTCTAGAGGCTACTCTGACAAACTCTTAGGCTTATTTGTTTTTTAAGACTAGTCAAGTGCAGGCTGGTCCTAGTGCAGTGTTGTTTACAACTAACTGATCACAACCAGTTAGAGATTTCTTTCTTCCTTCTCCACTCCCACTTCTTCACTTGACTAGCCTTTAAAAAAAAAAAAAAAACAGAAAGCAGTCAGTGCAATAGTAAGAAGGTAGGTTCACTTTTTAAGAACAACATTGCCATTGTTACTTTTTTTATTTTCTTTGAGGCATGGTCTCACTGTGTCACCCAGGCTGGAGTACAGTGGCACGATCACGGTTCACTGCAACCTCTACCTCCTGAGCTCAATCAATCCTCCCACCTCAGCCTCCCAGGTAGCTGGGACTACAGGCTTGCGCCAGCACACCCAGCTAATTTTTTCTTTTTTCTTTTGTAGAGACAGTCTTGCTATGTTGCCCAGGCTGGTCTCAAACTCCTGGCCTCAAGTGATACTCCCAGCTTCACCTCCCAAAGTGCTAGGGTTATAGGCATGAGCTACTGTTCCTGGCCTCATTGTTTCTAACCCCAAACTTGAGTGCTCATTTTCTGTTCTCACTTGTCCCCCCATGCCACATTCATTTCTGAAGCTTGGGAAGATGGGAGTCCCATAGAAAACTGCCATGGCTTTTTCTCTGCATGGCTGAGTGCTAGAAGGCTATCAGTTGCTATGCCTTCTGAGTTAGTACCTAATTCTAGAGGAGCACCACTTATCCCTCACACTTTGCTTAGGTCCTCCTTGTTATTTTACCCTAATTTCTCTGCTGCTTGAGGAGAGGAACCTCGTAATCAGAATCCATTCAGCAAACCCTGAGAGCAGCTGCTTTTGGGGAGGGCTACTTCCAGGAGCAGAAAGATGACTGTTTCCTTTGAATATTTCTTATGTGAACCATGGCACCAGGGTAAAGGTGGCAGAATCTGTACTTTTAATCACTTGGGAAAGCAAACTGCTGGAGTGTTTGAGAGAGAAAAGTGAAATTTTGGTATATTTTGTTGTAGAGGCGGAGAAGAAGCGTGAGGCCAAGCAGCGAGCTAAGGAAGCTCAGGAGCGGGAACTGCGGAAGCGGGAGAAGGCGGAAGAGAAGGAGCGCCGGAGAAAGGAGTATGATGCCCTTAAAGCAGCTAAGCGGGAGCAGGAGAAGAAACCTAAGAAGGAAGCAAATCAGGCCCCGAGTAAGTTTTCTGCCTGTTGTGAGGTTCCAGCAGGGGTACAGTGGAGACACTCATGTTTCTAGGCATAGATGACTGGGTGAGCAGGCCTGCACACCTTAGTCAGATACATTACTCTCTAAAGCCTGGGAGTGGATGAGAGGTTTGGTGCCAGGGAATGGGGGGCTCTCCTAGGGAGCTAGTGCCCAGCTTGCTTGTTTCTCCAGTGCCCACATACTTCTGTGCGGGTGTTTTGATCAGATATGTCTTGGAGCATTCCCGGAACAGAGTCTCACCTTTTTTTAGAGGTGAGGTTCTAAAATCATTAAGAAATGCAAAAATCACACACGGTCAAGTTTACTTTTTTTTTTTTTCTTTTTCTTTTTTTTTTTTTTTTTTTTGAGATGGAGTCTCGCTCTGTCCCCGGGCTGGAGTGCAGTGGCCGGATCTCAGCTCACTGCAAGCTCCGCCTCCCGGGTTTACGCCATTCTCCTGCCTCAGCCTCCCGAGTAGCTGGGACTACAGGCGCCCGCCACGTCGCCCGGCTAGCTTTTTGTATTTTTTAGTAGAGACGGGGTTTCACCCTGTTAGCCTGGATGGTCTCGATCTCCTGACCTAGTGATCCGCCCGTCTCGGCCTCCCAAAGTGCTGGGATTACAGGCTTGAGCCACCGCGCCCGGCCACTTTTTTTTTTTTTTCGAGACAAGAGTTTCACTCTTGTTGCCCAGGCTGGAGTGCAATGGCATGATCTCGGCTCACTGCAACCTCCGCCTCCCAGGTTCAAGAGATTCTCCTGCCTCAGCCTCCCAAGTAGCTGGGATTACAGGCGTGCACCACCACACCTGGCTAATTTTGTATTTTTAGTAGCGATGGGGTTTCTCCATGTTGGTCAGGCTGGTCTCAAACTCCCAACCTCAGGCGGCCTCCCCAAGTGCTGGGATTACAGGTGTGAACCACTGTGCCCAGCAAGTTTACTCTTAAAAGTGCCTTACAGTCAGGTTCTGTGGCTCAGGACTTTAATCCCAGTGCTTTGGGAGGCTAAGGTGAGATCACTTGAGCCCAGGAGTTTGAGACCAGCCTGGGCAACACAGAGAGACTCTGTCTCTACATAAATTTAAAAATTAGCCAAGTGTAGTGGCACACACCTGTGGTCCCAGCTACTTGGGAGGCTGAAGCAGGAGGATCATTCAAGACCAGCCTGGGCGACAGTGAGACCCCTCTCTGCTTGAACACGAGAGGTGTCATTTTCCCTGCATTCAGGGAGGCATATTGTATAGAAAACACATCTTTGTGTTTTACCTGAATATGTCTGGTTGAATTTCGTTAGTGATGTGGCTCCATATGCTGCAGAGGATCAGATACCTTCTGGGTGAAAAGGGACCCCTGAGGGAGAGGCAGGTGAGGGAAGGAGCTCTGTACAGAGAGTGGAGGCCTGTGGCCCTACCCCTACTCACCCTTGTCTTGAACAGCACAGGACCACAGGCCTCCACCCTCCTGATCTCACTGGTTTTTAATTTCCTTGTTGAAAACGAAGATCATACAGGGTAGTAATAAGGATTAAATGAGGAAGCAGGGTCATGCAGTTCCTGGCATTGTGGATGCTCAGTCAAGTTTTTTAAAATTTTGTCTAAAAATCTCAAAACCAATTTTTTCTAATTAAAAATGTAATATATGTTCATTGCAAAGAATTGAGAAAAGATATCTATCTATCTAGATACATATATCAGAAAGTGGCAACCACCTGTACTCCCCCATTCCTAGCAATCATCACTGCTTACAATATGGTGTATTACCTTTTGGGCTTTCTTTTATATATACATTATATCATAATGACAATAATGATAAATCCTGACCCTGCTTCCCCAAGTGGACAGTACTCTGTCAGCGCTGGGTGCCTTCTGATAAGCCCCTCCCTCTGCGATCCCAAGAGGTGTGGATCACCATGTTACCAAGGAGAACTTAGGACCCTGAGGGCTGTGAGCTACACGAGACACACAGAATGAGTCCCAGTTTCAAATCCACCCCCTCAAGATCCAAGGGAAAAGGTGTTTCTGTTTCGGTCTCTGGAGACATTTTTTGTCTTCAAGTCCTGGAGAGTTTTTGCTTGAGGAAGGGATGTAGGTAGATCTGTACGGAGGAGACTAGCAGAGATTGGTATAGAGTGGGTCTCCTCTGACTGAACTTGTTTTGTCTACTGTTACTGTTCCTCCAGAATCTAAGTCCGGCTCCCGTCCCCGCAAGCCACCACCCCGGAAGCACACTCGTTCCTGGGCTGTGCTGAAGCTGCTGCTGCTGCTGCTGCTATTTGGTGTGGCGGGAGGGCTGGTTGCTTGTCGGGTGACAGAGCTACAGCAGCAGCCCCTCTGCACCAGCGTGAACACCATCTATGACAATGCAGTCCAGGGTCTACGCCGCCATGAGATCCTCCAGTGGGTCCTCCAGACCGACTCTCAGCAGTGAGCTTGTCCCCAGCACCTGCTGCCTCCCAGCCTTGGAGTTTGGATTCCTATGGAATTGGGTTCTGCTGGACACAACCTCTTTTTAGCATCAGACCTACCTGCCATCATCAAATGGCTGCAGATTGGGTACATGAGACCTCCTCTTTGTAGGACTTCTTCGTTCCTTAGTCAGGGTTCCCTGGTGGAATGAGGAGAAATGGGAGGTGGCGGCGGGGGGAGCAGTTACCTGCATGCCTAAAGGAGTAGGCTTGGGGGTGGGGAGAGAGAAAACATAGCCTTTTCTAGTTGTTATACAAAGCTATGTAAAGGCAAGGCTCGTTTCTACTAAATGGTCAGCTGTCACTACATTTATACTTTTGTATGCCACAAACCCTTTCTTTCATGCCTCCCTGGGGAATCAGGGCAGATCAGGAGGAAGTTTTTGGGGACTAAAACACCACACTCAGTAAATCCAGTCTAAATTAGGGGGTAGGGGTATTCCTGTTTTCTTCAGGACCTCAGAGATATAAGCATTTTAGCAGCCACACAAAATCTGTG
The DNA here is from genome assembly GCF_049350105.2 of Macaca mulatta. Classification (NCBI taxonomy): domain Eukaryota; kingdom Metazoa; phylum Chordata; class Mammalia; order Primates; family Cercopithecidae; genus Macaca; species Macaca mulatta. The sequence goes on from NC_133421.1 coordinate 59,618,892, forward strand.
GCTATGAAAGGGACTTCATGACCATCCAGTCCAATATAACACTTGCAGACAGAGAAACAGGGCTTCCATGACTTGCCTAGTCTCCCAGCTAGTTTGAGGCAAAACTGGATTCCCACTCTGGTATTCTTTTTTCCCTTTACATCATTTTCCCTCCTTTATAATGTCCTGAGAGACTAGAACTCACACCAGAATTGATTCCTCAGGCGAAGCGTAGAATCTTTCATGGTAGACAGATTTCATGACTCAGAGATAGAAATCTCTTGCTATCATCAGGTCATGGCAGCTCCTGTGGAGTCCTGCCCAACTTATGTGGCTTCCATAAAATGGCAACAGTCCAGGCTCCTTGCCTCAGTTTTAGAGCATTAATTCCCTAATTGCCAGTAAGCAAGGAGGTGGATCTCTGCAAACCTACACTGTCTATGACAGCTCTAGTTGTATTTGGTGTGACTAAATACCTCAAAGGCAACCTGCTTTTGCAGGTTTTGAAGTGTCAGCTTCATAAGACACTGAGGTTTAGAATTGTTTGATTCTAGACCATAACTGAAGGGAATAAATGGAAACAGGAAATGAAGGGAAACAAGTAGCATCATGGAGCTGAAAAGTGGTGCATCACCCAATGACTAGCACAAACAAGGATCGCGCTGTCCATTCTCTTGTCTGCTAGAGTAAGCATTTTCTTGCCTCCTTTGCTTCATCTTTTCACAACAGCTGGATAGAGGGATCAGAAATGACTGTGTCATGGTGCTCATTCACTGCAGACTCCCAGTTGCAAGCTCCTTGGCTCCCCCCGGAGGGAGCAAGAATCTGTCATAATTCAGAGACAGAGGGCCTTTTAGCCCTAATGAGCTTTTGCATGGGACTGCCACTCATGACTGTCCTGATATTGGAAGAAAGGACTTTGTTAATCTTCTCCCCCATAGCTCTGCTGCGTAGGTCTACACCTTACTCAGACTCACTACACATTCCTCTAGTCTTCCTCCAAGCTCCAGAGCCATTGGTACAAATGCTTTATTGAAACTAAATACATAATACATACAATGAGATGAAGACAATATAGAAGTCTGCATAGTCATCATAATCCCGTTCCTTGGCCGGTTGAGGCAGCTCAGTGGCTGAGCCCAGTCAAGCCAACCCACAGCTTCATTCACGACTTCCAAGATTTGATGCTAATTCTTTTGGATTTCTACAGTTATTAAATACGTGTCTGAGTGGACTGTCTTTGTTCCTTTGTGTTTTGAGGGTTGGCTGGGTAGGAGTGGGGGTGGTTTGTGACAGTGAATTTTTGCCAGGAGAGGAACATTAAATGCCAAAGGTAGGTGGCAGTATTTCAGTCTCTGCCCCAGCTGACAGGCAGACCTTCACAAATAACAAGACCCAGGAAAGACTGGGCCTCACCTAGGCTTGTATTTCAGGAGGTGCTGCCAGTCTCTTCATTGCAGTCAGGCTCTGAGGTTGGGAAGGTGGAAGTTTCCAGCTTTTCATCCCATCCCTGAGGGCTAGAATCAGTCAGCACTATCTAAAGAGAGATGTGGCTGTAAAGTGGTCATCTGAAGGTAGATACGCCTCGATAGCTCTGGTCCAACGCGGCGAGAAGTGGATGTCACACCTTCCCCACGGCGCACCTGTATGTCTGCGAGCAAATTCTGGCGTTCTTGCTCCGAAAAACACTGCCGATAAGCCTGGAAGTGGTACATGACCTCTTAATATGGTACCATCCACAGTGATCCCTTCTCCATGAGCATAGAGGGTTCTATGCTTGGCTTGGGGCATGAGAACCTGTCCTCCCTCCCTGGGTCAGCATTAGCAACTCTGATCTTAGCAGACGTGCAATGCTGACCTGTGAGGCCTTTGTGGGCCCTCAACAGTTGTCCATGGAAATCCGGAGGCTCAATGAATGCGCAGGCAATGGGCAGTGACCCCTGAGCCCTGGAGTGGCATACCTGTACCAGGAGCTGTGGGGAGGGATAGGCATCCACAACTGCACTGGCCGTTTCCAGGCTGACTCGGTTCAGCTGCTGAATCTGTCTCCTCCAGACCAGTGCGAGACCCCTGCCAGCACGGTCCACCTTCACCCCTCCAGCCCAGTCACTCTCCACACAGAAGGAGAAGGTAGTTTCATCTCGGAGTTTCCTGCCACAGCATAGTTGGAGAGCTGCAAGTTGCTCATTACTCTTACACCTGTTCTCTCAAGTGGCAACTGAAAAACCCACCCACTGACGTTGGAAGAGGTGGGCACCATGTTATATCTGGCCTTTTTGTGCCTTTGACAATTTGCTCACTTTGTTCCCAGGTATAGTGCCAGTTGCTAATTAATTTAAAAACTACGTCTAGTCCATTTTGGTAGAAGAAAAGGTACCAGATTCTTCAATATTTGGAAATCTGGAGTCTATTTCTGGTTCTTCTCACTGCTAGGACCTTAGACAAGTCAATCTCTTCAGGCCTCCATCCCCTCAAGTATAAAATAAGGGACTTGGACTGGATTGTCTCTGAGGTCATTTACTTATTTTAAATTCTGACAATGAACACTCCTTGAACTAAGGCTAAAAATTTCCTTTCCGAGTGCTTATTACATTGTGATCTGACCTGTAATGAATCCTGGTAACTTGGCCTATGGTAACCTGGCCTATGATGTCAGCCTGTAGAACACATACTTACACATAAGCGAAAGCAGAATATTTGAAAAGGGGCTAGGCTTGAGGACTCTTCCCAAGAATCCCCAGCATGAGGTCAGCTCCTTCTGCCTCCAGCTTGAGAGACAATGGGCTGACTGCAGAGATGAGGGGAAAGGGACATTTGCTTTGACTGCAAGAGCCATGGTAAAGGACAAGGCCCAGCGTGGAGGCTGGACTTGCTGGGGTTACTCACTTGAAGGGCGTCTCAGCCACAGCCTTTGTGAATGCACATGTGAAGTCAGCCAGTTCTTTCCAGCTCTGCACAATTTGAGCCTGGGCTTCTGTGTGTAGCTGCAGATCCACCAATGCCTAGAAACCCAAAAGCAACGATGGACGGGAGGGGTAGAGAGAGACTAGCTGCAAGTCACTGTCCACTAAAGCCACACCACAGCCCCTTGGCTCCCTGTTTGGCACCTTCTCTCTTTCTCAGTGCCAAGAGAGAAAGCAGTATGCAGCAGGCATTTTATTCTTTATCAATAGGAAGTCTCAGGTGACCAGTGAGTACCCAGCCCGATTCAGGCAACAGGACGTTCTTACCTCTTCAGCGTCTACCCTGGATACCATGGACCCTATGCTGGCCTCTGGTTGTTTCTGTTGCTTCTCCTTGGTCTGTTTATTTGTTCCCTGTTTCCCTCTGCTTGGAGGATTCCGAGTGCTGGTGCAGGGGAGGAAATCAAAGGACAGCAGCTCCAGGCTGAAGTCAGGCAGAAGATGCGGAAGAAGACTGGACCAGAGCATCCCCCCGGGCTTGTTAGAGACAGACTACCTTGCAGAGTGACCTACATCTGCGAAGAATAAACTCACCCCTCTTGGCCCAAGAGCTGCCCCTTTTAACATGAAATCACCAGGGCAAATCCAAACCTGAAGCATTTCTCCTGATCCACAATCACCAGTGACAGAGCTTTCCCTGCTGTCCTTGCTGTGATGTCAGTTACAAAGCCCTGAAACGTTTCCTTCCCTTTCATAGTGCTGTCCAGGCTTCCCTGCATGAAGGGGCAGAAACTGCATTAATACTTGCTTCCTAGTAAGAGTCAGCCCTCTGATCCATGTCCTCCCACCCTCTGGCTTGGCCCACCTGCTTTCCATTGTAGATCATGGACACAAATGTCTCTGCCCGGAGCAGCACCAGGACTGTTGGCTCCTCTACCCAGTCCTCTCCGTCCTGCCAAAGTACCCGGAACACAGCCCAGGGAAGGAGGTCAGCAGGTAATGAGCACCTGTGAGAGTGGCCCAGGTCTTCTGGGTGAATGAACTAACTCCCACCCCTTATGCATTATCCCTCTGGAATGAAGTCACTGGCAAGAAACAGTGTTGCTATTCCTCCCAGCCCTCAATTGTTCAGTCTTGGTGCCCTGCATCTCAGAGACAGTGAATAAGAATAGAACATAGCAGCCGGGCGTGGTGGCTCACGCCTGTAATCCCAGCACTTTGGGAGGCCGAGGTGGGCGGATCATGAGGTCAGGAGTTCGAGACCAGCCTGACCAACACGGTGAAATCCCATCTCTACTAAAAATACAAAGATTAGCTGGGTGTGGTGGCACATGCCTATAATCCCAGCTATTCGGGAGGCTGAGGCAGGAGAATTGCTTGAAACTGGGAGGCGGAGGTTGCAGTGAGCCGAGATCACACTATTGCACTCCAACCTGGCAACAGAGCTAGACTCCGTCTTAAAAAAAACAAAAAAACAAAAAACACAGCAGGCCAGGCACAGTGGTTCACACCTGTAATCCCAGCACTTTGGGAGGGCTAGGTGGGCGGATCACCTGAGGTCAGGAGTTTGAGACCAGCTTGGCCAACATGGTGAAACCCTGTCTCTACTAAAAATACAAAAAATTTAGCTAGGCGTGGTGGTGCATGCCTGTAATCTCAGGTACTCGGGAGGCTGAGGCAGGAGAATCACTTGAACCCAGATGGTGGAGGTTGCAGTGAGCCGAGACCACGCCATTACACCCTAGCCTGGGCAGCAGGGTGAAACTCTGTCTCAAAAAAAAAAAAAAAAAAGGAGAAAGGAACATAGCAAGTTGAAAGGGGCTGGGGCCAATTTGTTCTGTACATTTTGAATAGGGGAATGGAGGAAAGGGAAACTCTTCCAAAGGATTTAGTACAAGTAAATGACTCTGGCTTTGAAGGCAGATGCTGTGAGCTGAGTGGCCCTTACAAACATGTAAGTTCTTTTGTGACAAAGACAAGAATCACAAGGGAAACTTCAGTCTATGAGAGCACCTCCTGTTTGTCACAGGTAGGGCATAATCAAAGTCAAGAATGCCTCAAGGCCAACAATCCTCCAGCAGTACAGTATTATGGAGTAATTGGGGAGCAGGACTTTTATAGAAAGTTTTCTGATTGGGTCCCTATAAGCAAAGCAAGACCTATAGGTCGGGGGAGCTCTGGGTTCTCATTCCCGTTGTGATCCTCAATAAGGCTTTTAACTTTTCTGGGCCCCAGTTTCCCCACCTGTGATGTGGGGAGAAGTCCTACCCTATAGGATGACTGACAGAAACACAAGAGAGAATGTGGGAGTGCCTTGAGAGGGTAAGCTGCTCTATGAATATAAAGGCTTACTAATACCCCCAGAGTAAAACGTGTGGGGAACTGTCCTGTGTTACTGAGAAAGTTATCAGATCCAAAAAAGAAATCAAAGAGAGGAAAAAATACTTTTTTTTTTCTTTTTTCATACAAGATGCTTCTGGTGAGATAAAGAATCTTAGTGCCAGACAAGGTGGCTCACACTTGTAATCACAGCATTTTGAGAGGCCAAGGCAGGCAGATTGCTTGAGCTCAGGAGTTCAAGACCAGCCTGGGTAACATGGCAAAACCGCGTCTCTACCAAATATACAAGCTCCACACTACGATCTCTACAAAAAACACAGGGCCCACGTCTTCTGGCTCCCAGCTGGGTGTCACCAGCGGGGAACCCGAGGAGAGGACTAGTGGGAAGGAGGAAAGTGAAGTCGGTATTTTTCCCCTGGCTCCCTCCCAGCGGGGTCACCTAGGGTTTGCCGTCCCCCTCTATGGCAGCTCATAGCTTCGCTCAAGGTGATCCTCTCTCCATGTCTCTCTCCTGGATTCTGTTGACCACTCCTTCCCCTCATCCCTTCAGGCATAGGGATGGTAACAGCTATGCCAATGGTTCTCAACCGGGGGTGATTTTTCCCCACAAATGACATCTGGCAATGTCTGCAGACATTTTTTATTGTCATGACTGAGAGGGGTACATTAGTAGATAGCGGCCAGGAATGCTGCTAAACATTTTGCACATCACAGGACAGCTCCCAAAACAAAGAATTCTCCAATCTAAAATGTCAATAATTCTGAGGTTGAAAAACCGTAAGTTGTGCTGTTATTACTGTGAGGTACCATGCTGTCACTAGTAGTTTCCTCATACCCTGCCCATGCCTTGGCAAACAGTCCCTTTATTCAATCTTCCTTCAATTACCCTGAGTTGAATGTGCCATCTCTCTTCCTGCTGGGGCCCTGACTGCTAAGTATCCTTTAAAATAAAAACATATTTATCCTGTAACTGCAAGGGGAGGAGGAGGAAATGTCAGCCAGAAAATCCCTACCTCAGACGGCCCAGCCCTTCTCCTCCAAGTGACACTGCAAGGCACGGCCTGCACCTCAATCACACAGCGGCACTGCATGGACTGCAGTGCTCCCAGGAGCTGGCCCCCACCTTCCATCTGTAAAAGCACTGCAACAGATAGAAAAGGGACTGTCAGTGGGTGGTCCAGAAAGCAGATAACTCAGCACAGGACAAAGATACATGTGAGGACCTGGATCCAGCACCACAATGACGTGTTTTAAGCATTCCTCTGGCCTCTGGGCTTTCATCCTGGTAACCAGTGCTGCATTCTTTCTTTCCTGTCGTCTCAGGGTGCTTTCCTTCTGCCTTGCTTGTCTCTGCTGCCGGCATCCCTGTGAGCCTCTTTCCTGGACCTTCTGACTCTGCTTGGTTTTCTTCTGTGGTGGGAGGATATCAGAATTTGCTTTGGTTACTACCAAGCTGCTGCTCTGGCCAGGGCAGGTAGAGGGGTAGGCTGGAAGCTGACGGCATGGATCTAAGATCAGGTCCTTGTTATCTGCTGCACTCCTCTCTGGGGTATCATGGAGAGGAACTTCAGGGATCTTTGGAAAGGGCTGCTTTTTCCAGTCACATGATACACCTTCATTATTTTGATGATCCAAAACACTTTTAATTGGGGAGCTAGAGTCCTCAGGGCTCGGTTGCTTGTAGGTCAGAAACTTACATGTAAGCCTTTGAGCCAGAGGAATAAATTCTTCTTCATCTTCACTTTCACTGCTTAGCAACCTGACTGGCTGCGTTTGTGTGACAGTTTCAGCTGTGTCTGACACAGGTGGTGAAAGTAACCCTGGTGTTGGAGGACAGGAGGCTTCAGAATCTGAGATGTCAACCACTACAATCTTCTCCTCCCTCTCAGGCTGTCTCCTCTTTGTTGAAGATGGTTCCTTCTTCAGAAAGGCAAATGTTGGCAACTCCTCAGAGTCACTATCACCAGAATCTCGTGAGGGTGATGACTTCCTTAGAGCCATCAGTATGTGCTATCAAATAATTCCCTAAAAGGAAAAGAGACATACGACACAGACTAGAGCATTCAATTCAGTCCACCAGCTGTGTTCCATAGCCAGGCTTTATGACGTAAATATAAGATACAGAGAATACATAAACAGAGAAATATGACATGGTCCCAACACATTCAGTCTGGAACTCTAACTCTTGGTAATCTAACAGGAATCTTCCTCAAATTCTTTCCAGGTCAAGTTGAGGTATAAACAAAGTAGAGTTACCATTACAAAATTTTAATGGGGGGAGGTGGTAACAAGATTTAACACCTCCACCCCCTTGTTGATCTTCACATTTGAAATGGAGATGTCAAAAGTTATTCTTTTTTGAGATGGAGTCTCGCTCTGGCACTCAGGTTGGAGTGCAGTGGCACAATCTTGGCTCATTGCAACCTCACTCCCAGGTTCAAGCGATTCTCCTGCCTCAGCCTAGCTGGGATTACAGGTGCCCACCATCACGCCTGGCTAATTTTTGTATTTTTAGTAGAGACGGGTTTTCTTTTTTTTTTTTTTCTTTTTTTTTTTTTTTTTTGAGACGGAGTCTTGCTCTGTTGCCCAGGCTGGAGTGCAGTGGCCGGATCTCAGCTCACTGCAAGCTCTGCCTCCCGGGTTTACGCCATTCTCCTGCCTCGGCCTCCCGAGTAGCTGGGACTACAGGCGCCCGCCACCTCGCCCGGCTAGTTTTTTTTTTGTATTTTTTAGTAGAGACGGGGTTTCACCGTGTTCGCCAGGATGGTCTCGATCTCCTGACCTCGTGATCCGCCCACCTCGGCCTCCCAAAGTGCTGGGATTACAGGCTTGAGCCACCGCGCCCGGCCCGAGACGGGTTTTCATTATGCTGGCCAGGCTAGTCTTGAACTCCTGAACTCAAGTAATCTGCCCGCCTTGGCCTCCCAAAGTGCTGAGATTACAGGCATGAACCACCACAGCTGGTCAAAAACTGTTCTTTTAAAAAATTGAGACATAGGCTGGGCATGGTAGCTCATGCCTATAATCCCAGCACTTTGGGAGGCCAAAGCAGAAGGATCACTTGAGTCCAGGAGTTCAAGAACAGCCTGGGCAACATAGTGAGAACTCGTCTCTACAAAAAAATACAAACATTAGCTGGGTATGGTAGCTCACACCTGTAGTCCCAGATACTGAGGAGGCTGAGGTGGGAGGATCGCTTGCGCCTGGGAGGTCAAGGCTGCAATGAGCTGTGATTGTACCACTGCACTCCAGCCTGGGTGACAGAGTGAGACCCTGCTTTAAAGAAAAATAAAAATAAAAATAAAAATAGAGATATAATTTGCACAGCACAATATCCTTTTAAAAGTGTACATTCAGTAGTTTTTTAGTATATTCACAATGTTGTGCAACCATCATCACTATTTTCATCACCTCAAAAAGAATTCCTGCAGCCATTAAGCAGTCACTATCCATTCCCTCCCTCTCCCCAGCTCCTGGCAACCATACATCTGTCTCTATGCATTTGCCTATTCTGGATATTTCATATAAATAGAATCATACAATATGTGGCCTTTTGTGCCTTTTTTCACTCAGCATGTTTTCAAGGTTTATCTGTGATGTAGCCTGTATCAGTACTTAATTACTTTTCATGACTTAATAATATTCCATTGTACGGATATGCTACATTTTGTTTATCCATTCATCACTTGGACATTTAATTTGTTTCCATTTTTTTGGCTATTATGAATAATGCTGCTATGAACACTGATGTACTACTTTTTGTGGGGGTATGTTTTCAAATCCCTTTCGTGTATATACTTAGGAGTAAAACTGCTGGGTCATATGCAAAGCTAATCATTCCTGGAACATTTACTAACACTGTAGGTATGACCCAGGAGGAGACATGTAACCTGCCTAGGCCTCAGTTTCTTCCTTAGTAAAACAGGGATGATAACAGCACCCATTTTATAAGGTGGTGAAAATTAAATAAAATAATGCATCTACCGCGCTTAGTACAGCATCTAGCACACAGCTGGCTGAATAAAGTAAGTTGAATGACTAGGGAGGGGGCCTCATCTCTGACCCTTTCGCTGGGCCTCCGTTGACATCTGCAAATGAGGGGAGTGAGACAAGCGGGCCCCTGTCCGACAAGCTCTGCGCCTCTCAGGCTGGCGGTCCGCTGCAGAGGCTCCTGGACGCCCTAGCCACCAAGACTCTGCAGATAGGTGCTCAGGAGGGAAGTCCCGCCTAATCCGCTGGCCTGCAGCGGGGTACACTCACCTGCAACTTCTCCCGCCACTCTTTCAACTGCCACGCAGGGCCCGGAAGTAGATCTCCTGATAGCGGAAGTAGAACCTTTTCGAGACCGGAAGTGAGTGAACGCAAACATGGCGTCTGTGGTGCTGGCGCTGAGGACCCGAACAGCTGGTAATGGGACGCAGTAGTCAGAGCGGGGCGAGGCGGGGAGGCAGAGTGGAGCTCCAGCAGGGAGGGAAGGAGGTGATACTGATCCCCGCGGAGGACCCTGGATGCGAGGGGAAGTGTGTGGGCCACTCCATTTTTGAGGGACGCTGTCGCTGGTCACGTGACACATCCTGGGTAGAACCATGAGTGGGGGAGTTGGAGGAGCACTTGGCCTTCCCCTGCCTCAGGAGCACGGACGGCTTCCTTGGCGGTTGGGGGTTTGGGTGGATCCTTTCTCTGTATGAGTATTAGTAACAATGGCACATTGGTGATGAAAAAATTAATCTATTCATTCAACAAATTGAGGTCTGTCTTTGTGGTAGACACGGCGGCAGGTGTTCAGAAAATCAGCAGAAAACGTGAAGACATGGCTTCTAGCCCCCGAACGGTTTTCTCTGGTGCATAAGCCAATAAATGAACACATAAAGTAGTTGCAAACTGGCAAGTGCTGTGAAGAAAGAAAATGAGTGTGTGTGTGTGTGTGTTTGTGTGTGTGTTTTCTTAGATTGAACGGTGAAGGAAGTCTTCTGAGGAGATAACATTTAAGAACTAAAGAATGACAGGAGGCGGGGTATGATGGCTCATGCCTGTAGTCCCAACACTGGGAGGCCGAGGCGGGCGGATCGCTTGAGCCCAGGAGTTCAAGACCAGCTGGGCCACATGGCAAAACCCCATCTCTACAAAAAATACAAAAATTAGCCCAGTGTGGTGGCGCTTGCCTGTGGTCTCAGATACCCAGGAGGCTGAGGTGGGAGGATCACCTGAGCTCAGGAGGTCGAGCCTGCAGTGAGCCATGTACATACCACTGCACTCCAGCCTGGGTGACAGAATGGGGCCCTATCCTCACCCCACCCCCCCCAAAAAAAAAAAAAGAATGACAGGAGACCTAGCCCTGTGTAGAGTGAGGGACAGGAGAGTGACTTGAGCCAGTTCTACATTTTGAGAAGCAAACTATTCCTGTAATGTAAATTTAAAGGGGATAGGAGTGGAAATGAGGAAATCAGATGGAAAGCCATAATATCCCTGAGCTGAGATGATTTAGCCAAGACGTTTGTGGTGGCAGTGAACTTGGAGGAAAATGGATGAATTTGAGATCTGTTCTGGAGTTAGCATCCACAGAGCTTGCTGGGGAACTGAATATGTGAGGTCAGCAAAGAGAAGGAATCCGCAGTGACTGTGGTTTCTGCCTAAGCAACTGGCTGAATGGTAGCACCATTTACTTTGAGGAGGAAGATGGGGAGTAGGGTGAAGAGCAAATATTTGTGAATGAGATAATGTAAGTAAAGTAAAAGCCCAGCTCCTGAGCTTAGTAAGTATGTAAATGAATGAATAGATGTTTAAAGGTAGGTAGATCTTGGTGCTGGGCATTTAACATGTTGTCTTTCTGAGTCCTTATCTCTGGTCCTTTGCCGCAGTTAGTCTATGTTGTCATGGAAATGTCAGAAACCCAGGCTTCAGACACTCTGAACTTACAGGCTCCAGAGACCCACAAAGCTTCTCTAAAGACACTGGCATGGGCCTTAAATCATGGCTGTGTCTGGAGACCTGCAGGCAAGGAGTTGCACCCCTAAGCTTGTCATACAGCAAGGGACTACCATCTTAGTATGAATTTTAGTTTGTTTTACTTTTTCAAATGAATGCTATTGAGCACTTTGGAATGAGTATGGAGGGGTCATATTAACAAGGGCAGTCTGTGGGTCATGGTTGGACCTCTGCTTGATGTGCTTTGAGAAGAAAGGGCCCAGCCTTCTGAAATGGCCAGGACCCTGTGGGAGCCACCTTCAGACCAGCTACCCTTTTAGTTTACTAGTATTTGGTGAGCAGTGGATGAGTGAATAGCTGAGAAGGTCACGGGTGAGGCCTGTAATCCCAACAATTTGGGATCACCTGAGGTCAGGAGTTCCAGACCAGCCTGGCTAACATGGTGAAACCCCGTTTCTACTAAAAATACAAAAAATTAGCCGGGCGTGGTGGCACACACCTGTAATCCCAGCTACTTGGGAGGCTGAGGCAGGAGAATCGCTTGAACCCGGGAGGCGGAGGTTGCAGTGAGCCAAGACTGCGCCCATTGCACTCCAGCTTGGGCAACAAGAGTGAAACTCCGTCTTAAAAAAAAAGAAAAAGTCGTGAGTGAGCCTGAAACAGAAGCCTCTCTGGATGTGCTGGGCTTCCCAAGTCTGTTCTGGCCCCTCCATGGTGCATGAGGGTGAGTGAGCCTCTGAAGCAGGCAGCTTTGTGGTGTCCATTTCTCCTCAGCACATTTAGACTAAATGTGTCAGGACCCAGAACACATGATGTTTATTTTTTTCCATTTATGTTTCACTGCTCCCCCGCCCCCTCCCCCAAAAGAAGAAAGCCAAGGACCTTCAGGTATTCCCTGAGAACTAATACACTCAGTGGCACTTCTGCTCCCCTGACACATCTTTCTCATCTCCCCACCACCTCTCACCTCTCAGCATGTGCCCCATTGAGGCAGAAATAGTTTGAGCCTGTCTGTCTGAACAATGTTTCTGTTTTCTTTGCAGTTACATCCTTGCTGAGCTCCACTCCTGCTACAGCTCTTGCTGTCAGATATGCATCCAAGAAGACGGGTGGTAGCTCCAGAAACCTTGGTGGAAAGTCATCAGGCAAACGCCTAGGCATTAAGAAAATGGAAGGTGAGGATGTGCCTTGGCTTCCCCTTCCCAGCTGCACCCTGTCCTGGTGTTCCTTAGGAGAGCAGAAGAACCCTGCATGTTCCTGGCCCTATTCTTCCTCACCATCATAATTGGCTCCAGATTAAAGGAACAGATAAGACCTGAGGAAGGGTCATAGGGTGGGTGGGTGTGAGCCATAACCATGCAATTAGAGATAAGAGCTGCTGGGTGGCAGATCCTGCAGTGCTTGTGTTGGACTGTCTGGGAGTTGTTTTTGGCCAGGGGCAGGCTTGGAAGTTGGTATGCAGCATTTAGGCCATCGTGTTTTCTTGGTAGTTTGCTATGCTGCCCCAATCACTGTGGACTTCTCTTCTAGGTCACTATGTTCATGCTGGGAACATCATTGGAACACAGCGCCATTTCCGCTGGCACCCAGGTGCCCATGTGAGTTGCTCTGTTGCTGCCCCCTTTTTCCTTTCTAGGATGACCTCTCCTTGCCCCTAAGCATGGTAGTAACAGTTGCATATATTGGGTGCTTACCAAATGGCAAGCATTTTGCTGATTCCCATGCCTACACGATCTCATTTCTTCCTTACTGCATCCCTGTGAGGTGGGTATTGTCTCTATTTTACAGGTGAAATGCCAGAGACTTAGAGGGGGTGGAAGGAGCAAGTGACTGCTGGGATTTGCACCAGGTCTGCCTAACTCCCAGATCACTATGTTTTGCTTTGGTGTTGCATTGGCCTGGTATTCTTGGTTCTTCTTTCTAACCCTCAGTTCTTGGAGGACAAGATATCTAAAATATTATTTTAGTCTTGGGAAACTAATTTCAATTTATTAGTTTTTCATTATGTCTAAGACCTCTCCCTTTGCATAGACTTACTTGTAGATGGTTGAAAGATAGCTTGAATTTAATGAAATAGAATTCAGTGTGCCAGAAATTAGGTTCATACCAGGTGGGGATTTCAGTTTCAGCAAGTTGGCATCATTTTTATAGGGTAGGACAGTTCTTTGTTACAGAGACAGAACGATACTCTACTCTTCACATTATTTTAAATATTAGTTTCCTTTGTAAACAGTTTCCCTTCCCTCACCCCTTTTTGGATAATTTCATATGTAGTAGCTTTACCTTTTAGAACTTAAGACATTAGATGTGTAGCTATGTCAACAACAATCAAAGCTAACATATTTTGAGCTGGACGGTATTCTAAGCCCTTTATGATTGTTGACTGTGAATCCTCAAATTGATCCTGTAAAGTAGCTAATATTATTCCCATTTGACAGATGAAAAAAAACAGAGGCACAGTGAAGTAAACTTGCCTAAGACCACACAGGAGTAAGTAGCAGTGCTGGTATTTGAACCAGACATCCTGGCTCCAGAGCCCATTCTTTTAATCAGAGAGACAGAATAGTGCTGGACTACATGGGTAAAATCTGCCACACACCCAGCCTGAAGTTCTAAAAGAAAAAGCTAAAAAATATGGTTAACAACTGTACATCCAACATAGTTTAACCTCTCTGCTTCGTATTTCTCATCTGAAAAATGGCATTGGAGATAATACCTCTTTTACAAGGTGAGGATTAAATGACGTAATGGGTATTAAAGGGCTTACATGGGTATTAGCTGATGCAATAGTATGATTGTTTTATTGGCATATGCATTATACATATAGCTTTGGTCTATATTTTCCATAGAGCCTAAACTTTATAAATCACTACCTAGATGAAAATTTACATCAAACTAGTGTTTTAATATGACATATGACAGTTCTAGTGTTGTTTAAGTCTTAAGTGAAGATTTAGGGCATCTTCCTGGGTTTTGGGATCTGTCCACTGTGGCTTCTGACCAGTTACATAGACATGGCTCCAGGTAACAGCCCCCTGGGACTGAACAGTGACCCACGTTGGCTGTTGGAGCTTTCTTTTCCCTCATTTGTTATGAGTCAGTAAAGAAGCAGAAGGTTTGGAAGTGCCAGCCAGTGGGAAAGGGAACCTGAGATGGCATTCTCTGATCCCCCTCTTCGGCCCCAGGGCGTGGCTCTGTGTGAGAAGTCTGTCCCAAAATTCTGGGACGGGCCACCTCGCTGACCAGCTGACCGGGTCTGTGTGTTGCAGGTGGGTCTTGGGAAGAATAAATGTCTGTATGCCCTGGAAGAGGGGATAGTCCGCTACACTAAGGAGGTCTACGTGCCTCATCCCAGAAACACGGAGGCTGTGGATCTGATCACCAGGCTGCCCAAGGGTGCTGTACTCTACAAGACTTTTGTCCACGTGGTTCCTGCCAAGCCGGAGGGCACCTTCAAACTGGTAGCTATGCTTTGATGTCCTGTTTGAGGCCATCAGACAGAGACTGGAGCCCAGGTGACAGGAGATGGTGATACCAGAAGTCAAGGGTTGGGGTGACGACACGGCCTCCCAAGGAAGAGGTCTGCTTGATGGTGATTCTGCAGGAGACTCTGAAGTGACTGCTGGGAAACCCTTTGGGAGACCTGACCTGGGGCCAAAAATAAAGTGAGCCAGAGTCATGAACGCATGCTATTTAGGGACACACCTGGATGGAACTGCCTAGTGATTTGTTGGTCCTTACCCAGGTTCTCTAGTGCACACCAAGGGGGAGCCTCAAAGCAAGAAAGAATGTATCTGAGTGAGGAAATGAGAAGGGGGACTTGCTTTGGCACTGTCCTCCAGAGGGGAAGGAGGGGAGCTCGTGCTTGAGGGTGTCATTGCTGCTTCCCCTCTTAGATCCCAGGAAAGGCCAGGGGCTGGGCCCTGGGAGGAGGGGTGGAGGCAGCCAGTAAAGGAAGCAACACAGTCATGTTCTTCTCCCGTAGCCACATGCAAAGGGAGCTGGGGCTGTAGCCCCAGAGATAGCCACAGGAAAGCCTCTTCCCTACCTCTCCAGGTCTAGGGCAGAGAGAGAGCTTGTGGGATGGCAGGATATGCTTCTGGGAGGCTCCGTCAGGCCTCATCTGCCCCGGACTGCCGAGGTCTTTCCAGTGGTAGGGCAGAGTACGTAACAAATGGCTTCTTCCTGCTCACCTGAAGAGCTAGGCCTACCAGGCCCACATTCTCTTCTGGTTCTTGATTTATCTCAAACGATAAACAGTAGCAAAGAATCTGGCTTCAGGAATACTCAGTGAGGGCTTAGAGTGGGCAGGGGTCAGGCCACTCTATTGTCATCCCAGCCAGGACCTTTAGAGGCTTGCCTTTGAGTGGAGGAGCCAGGAAGAAAATCTCATTTTGGATGATCATTCCTGGCTGTTGGAGGTAGGTGGTGTTGGCTACGGTCCCAGAGAGGGGCCTGTTGGGTCCAGTGGCTTCCTTTCAGGGACTCTACTCTGCCTTGAAGGCAGGCACTCCAGGGATTGAGGTCAGAGAAGCCTCCCAGTTCTGGAGTTCTGCCTTGAACATGTCATCTTGCTTTCCCAGAACATTACCCTGGATTCCTCATCTCCTGCACATCCTTGGCAGAGGTGACCTGGGATTTACTTTGGCACCATGTGTGGGGGCATCAGGTACCAAGGCCCAGCTGGAGTAGTCTTTAGGCAGGGGAGATTGATGGGGGCTGTCTCCACAGGCTCAGTGTTCTCCCTTCCAGTCCCCTGGAGAAAGGGGAAGAGCCAGACAGAAGTGGTTGCTCCCTCCTACACTGTGGTGTTCCCCTGATCAGGGCAGGTGGTTGCTTCCCGGGATGGCTGAGTAGAGCCACAGCAGGCCGGCGGTGGAGGCAGTGACCTTATGGCGTCCTCATAGCTTGGTGGCAGCTGAAGAAATGGGAGAACAAAGGTATTAGCCACTTTCTTGCTCTCCTCCCATATATGTAACACCCTTTCTTTGGATTGTTGCTTTCTGCATCTCCCCTGGAGATGTTGGCTCCATGGAAACCCCTCTGGTTAGCCCTCCCTGGGCTGGGGTCTGCACCATCTACACAAGAAGTGAACTGGGGCCTCTACTCATATCCTTGAGTTCTCCACTAGTGGCCCTTTTCCTGACCCCAGGGCCTCTAATTGGGTATTGTGTGTTAAAATGCAGTAAGTGAAAAGGTGGGTTAGCCAGGGCACCCAGGGCTGAGAAGGCTGGACATTCACCTCTCTGCAGGCCCGGAGCCCGAAGCGTTGTGCAATCAGCTGGTGAATCTGTTGCTGCCGGTCCTTCTTTTGAACACTCTCATAGCTGGGCAGGCAAGCTGGCTGCCACAGGGGCAGCTGGTGGCTCCTGGGCAGCCCCACACAGAATACCTCAGCCACCTGGGAGTGGCCCTGTGACCAAGAAAAGCCAAGGGAGCCAGGGAGGCATGCACCAGCGTTATCCAGCTTCGGTCTGGGTCCTCTTCCCCAGAGCAAGCCTGAGTTCGGGGTATTGCACTCCTCCCTCTCCTCCAAGAAGCCTCTCCGGTCTTATCCCATCCTTGCCCTGCCCTGCATTCTTTTTAGTCCCCTTAACCACACTAGGTCCCTTGCCTGGCTTCACAACCCCAGCGCGCACTTCTTCCTCCATCCCAGGTGGCAGGTCCAGGGGTCCTCACCTGTATCCCCTGGGACTCTCGGCTCCTTTCCACTGGCTGGACCTCGGTGTGGCATCCCATGGTGCTGAAGTAGGGAGGTGGGCAGTCCTGGGATCATGAAGCACAACTCAAGGTGAAGCTCAGGGTCAGTGTGCAAGACAGCAGATTCCAAACCCTTTATTTCCCTCCATGCCCCTTTCTCCATCCCTTTAATCCTCTCCACCTGGGCCAAGTCACAAAGCTCAGACCCTCAGCATTTCTGGAAAGGACTAGGGTGTAAAGATAATCCACTCCTTTCTGGCCACTAGCTCATTCTGCCACCGTCTGGTAGCCAGGTCTGATGACCTTTGGTGGGGAGTCAGAGAAAACCACCTCCTGTCCCTACCCCTCCATCCTGTCTGGTGCTCAGTGTTGGGATATGGTGTCAGAGCCTGGGGGGCTGCAGCTCAGAAGATTTTGTTTCCTTTCTGTACAGGATGCCATATGGCACGCTGTCCCTGGGGAGAGGACTGACAGTGCTGTTGTTGCCACTTACCCCCTCCCCCAGAAGTCGGGGTTCTGTACTTTCCCTTGGGAGCTGGAAAAAGACCTTGTCTTCACTGAGCAGCTCCTTGCACTGAGTTATGTTTAACAATGGTCAGGGAGGGGCCTAGCTGTTATTAACCCTTTCCACACTGCTCCCCTGACTCAGAGGGAACCCAGGCTGGATGCTGCAGAGAAAGATTCCAAAGGCCCTTTCCATACTGAACAATTGTTTCTCCTTGGTCAGAGGACAGGTGCCCTTTTGTCAGGATTTGGGTCAGGGTGGGGGCCATGAAGGCAAGGGGTTGGTGGGTCAGGGTGCTTACGTATTGGCTGGGACTCCGGAAGAAGTGGCAGGTGCAGAGGACCTGGCAGCACTGGGGGTCGCGCTGGTGCAGCAGCAGCAGCAGCAGCAGGATGGCCATGATGAACACCGCAGATGAGGCTGCCCTCCCCCCAGAGGCACCATCAAGGGGCAGCCTGGACCCAGCACATGCAGGCCCATTTCCTCACCAGATTGGAATTCACTCCACAAGCTGGTGTAGGAATGACCTGCCTGGGACTGATACCAGCCTAGCAAGGCAAACTGAGGTGCAGGCAGCTTCTTTTTTGCTACAGCATCAAGTCCTTGGGGCAGAGATTTGTGAGGGGGAGCAGAGTAGCCCTGTCCCTTCCCTGCCTGCAGCCCAGGGGGTGATGTGTGTAAGGGAGATTTTACAGAGACACAAAGGGAGGGGATGGAGCAGATACCCTGAGAAACAGTGGATCTGAGGAGGCAGGAGAGGACCCAAGAGCCCAGCTCAACAGCCCCTGGTGCCCAGCTCCTCTCGTTACCAAAGATTGTGGCATCATAGGACCTGGCACAGGGAAGGGACCAGAGGGATCAAAGGCCAGCCGTGCACAGCATACTTCTCAAGTCTTAGCTGGGGAGGGCTGTTGCTTGAGGTGACCCTATAGATGAAGAAGCTGGGCTTTGCCTACGGTGCCTCTGCCCCACCCCTGGGACACGGAATGGCAGTAGGTACTCACCGGTGGCCATGACTATGGCTAGGAGGCTGTTGTCCATGGTGATGTCTGCACACGGAGAAGCAGTGGCAGGGGATGCCAGGAAAGGGCATCAGCCTTGAGGGCAGCCAGCAGGGCCACAGGGCTGACCCTCCCCCCAGGTGCCACACCCCTCCCTGGGAACCCTGGCTTGGAAGAACAGCTTCATTCAGAGCAGGGGCATCTGTAAGCAGTTTTCCAGGCTCTCGGCCTCTCCTGCCTCTGTAGGCCTGGCATCTATGAGGGTCCCGCTACAACCTTCGGAGCAGGGGTTGGGAGGAACAGGCCCTGCTTCTGCTGAACCTGACAGCCAGTGGGACTCCAACTCGCTCAGATCTCCGCACTTCTCAGTTCCAGATCCCTCCCAGCTCCACTGCCCACCTCCACTTCCCATTGGCCCAGGTAACTGGGCTCTGAATGTCAATTGGCTGTCTTCTGGTCTTGGCTTCCACCTCTAACAGAACCGTGGTGTCCATGGTTGCCCTGGAAACTGGGTACGCCAGGCCATGAAATACAAAAGCCTCTGTCCAGGCTCTTCTCCTCCCTCCAAAGCAGTTATTGTGTAGCTCTGGGTGCCCAGCCTGCCTGCACCTGCTCCCTACCCCCACTCTGTGTCCTGCCTGGCCCAAATCCTGAATTTGAACCCAGGGGCCCAGCCTGGAGTGGATTTCAAAACCTCAAAAAACCCAAGCCTCCAGGCTGAGCTAACCCTACAGAAAGGTGGGGGGGTAGAGAACACTGTCTGCTAGGAACTTGGGCAGCAAAGCTGGGCTCCCACTCACCTCAGTGACCTGAACAGGGGAGAGAATGGGAGAGGAGTGCCTCCACCCCCAAGCCTGCCCTCTGAACCTCTCAGGAGGAGTCCTGGGGCCTGGTCCTGGGTCCTGCAGTGCTTCGAACTCAGTGGGGCCAAGACAGGCCTGCCAGAGCAGCAGGGGTGGGGCTACGCTTCCCTGGTTCTGCCTGCCTGCTTGTTAGAAAGGCCTGAGAAGCTTTAAAAGCATACCATTGTGGGTTGTCACCTCAGACCCATTAAATCAGAATCCTCTGTCAGGATCACGACTCACTTGAGTTGAAGAATGTAAACTCAAAATGTTTACAGCAGGTGACAATAATGGCTAACTACGACCTGATCTAATATGGTGAAGGACAGGGATGCAGCAAGTGCATGTCCTACCTAAGGTTTTTTTGTTTTTTGTTTTTTTTTTTAATAGTACTTTGAGGCCAGGAGTAGTGGCTGATGCCTGTCATCCCAATGCTTTGGGAGGTTGGAGCAGGAGGATTGCTTGAGGCCAGGAGTTTGAGACTAGCCTGGGCAACATGAGAGAGACCCCTGTTCTACCAAAAAAAAAAAAAAAAAAAAGAAAGGAAAAAAAAGCCAGGCATGGTGGTGCACACCTGTGGCCCTAAGCTACCTAGGAGGATCGCTTGAGCTCAGGAGGTCAAGGCTACAGTGAGCTATGATCATGATCGTGCCTGAACAACAGAGCCAGACCCTGTCTCTAAAAATACTACTACTTTGAAAACTGTTGTGCTAGCCTAACACAGCACAGCCATAGCCCAGGTTAAACCCACCGGCTAGTTTGTGAGCTCTTGGGCAGCAAAGTCTAAGTGTTCTAATATTTACTGCCCGTGCCTAAAATGCTGAACCTAGTTGTTAATTTTTCCTCTTTATTGACCTGAGAGTTGATACTGGGAAACAAAAACCCCAACATTCTAGAGAACCAGGGTATAGCTTCAGATGTTCACTAAAATAGGAGCCAGAAGAAAATGAATAATCTTAGCCTCCGAACCTAAGCACTCTTTCCTTTGAATTCTTGCCATTAGTTCCTTCCTACTTACCTGCCCGGCCAGGCTCTTATGTGAGTAGGAGAGTGTAGTGACTGAGTGGCTCTGGAGGCTTCCTGCCTCTTTCTGAAGGCTGCTGCCATCATCTAATAGTTAGCTGTGACTTTGGGCTCGTCATTTCACAGCCTCAGTTTTCTGATCTGCTAAATGACGATAATAAAAATGCCTCCCTTCTCCCTCCAAGAGCTGTAAGGATTGAGATACTGCAGGCATGATCAGCCGACAAAAACCCCAATGCTGTTATCAGTTGGTTGTCAGCACTGCCCCGTCCTGGCAACTAGGAGAACTTGACATGTGGCAGCCTGGGTGGGAATTTGTTCCCCAACCTGAGCTGAGATCAGTGTGGCTGGCTGATAGGGTGACTTTAGAGGTCTAGAAACCTTCACCCTTGCTCCCACATTAAGTAAGGTGTGAAGGACTGATACCAAGCCCTGGCTGACAACGGCAGGAGAGTGGGAGGGGGAGAGGAGGCTTGGGAAAGGGAGGGAGGATGGACAACCCTTTTCAACATGGGTCCTAGGACAGTGACCAGGGACCTAGGCTGCTGCTGTTCTTGCCCCTAAAAGAAAAGTGCCCCAATCATAACCACCAGGTCATGGCTGGGATTGCCTCTGTTGAAGGTACCCCGCGTGGCAGGGCCAGGCTTCTAGGATGGGCCCTGCTAAGGCCAAGGATAGAGGAACCAGCATCTGCTGCAGCCTGGCCCGGTGGTGGGGGTGGAAGTGCTGGGTCAGGGCTCTCAAACTAAGCTCAGGTCCTGCTGGTCCCCTGGCCTGCTGGGTGGCAAAGAAGAAGTCTTCGAGCCTCTCTGGGCCTGTTTACCCCTCAGAAAAAAGGAGTTGGATTAGATGTTTGTTTTTTGAGACTCTATCACCCAGGCTGGAGTGCAGTGGTACAATTTTGGCTTACTGCAGCTTCAACCTCCTGCCTCAGCCTCCTGAGTAGCTGTGACTACAGATGTGCGCCACCACGCCTGGCTAATTAAAAAAATTTTTTTCATAGAGACGAGGTCTCACTGTGTTGCCCAGGCTGGTCCCAAACTCCTGGGCTGAAGCAATCTTCC
The DNA here is from genome assembly GCF_049350105.2 of Macaca mulatta. Lineage (NCBI taxonomy): Eukaryota > Metazoa > Chordata > Mammalia > Primates > Cercopithecidae > Macaca > Macaca mulatta. The sequence goes on from NC_133421.1 coordinate 59,640,174, forward strand.
TGCCTCAGCCTCCCAGTGTTGGGATTACAGGCGTGAACCCCTGCACCCAGGCTAGATGAGTTCTTGAGTCCCTCTTGGGTGTATTCTAAAGTGTTCTCCATCTGAGGGAATGAGATCTTTACCTTCTCAAGGCTACCAGCTAAGACTTCTGGAGAAGACCCAATGAATGGTGATGGCTTCCTGACACCCAGGAGGAAAAACACAGAGCCCAGAGTAGAGAGATAGAGATATATTTCTTCTGTTGCATATTTCAGACTTCACGCTGAGCTTCAGGCACAATTACTCCAGGTTCTTCTGAGAGTCTTGACAGAGTCTTCTTCCCACGCTGCTCGTGTGACCTCACACTTCCAGTGCTCACCTGGGAAACTCTGCATGGCTCTCAGTGGGCCCTGACCCTGCCTTTCCCATCCAGGGGCAGGGTATGCTGGAAAGCCCTGGAGCCAGCCCCACCCCACTTCCAGGGTCCCCTGGCTACAATATAACTGTCCTGCTAGAGCCCAGCTCTGCAGTGCCCCCCATATCACCGATTCTTCAGGCCTTAGAGCCTGGCAGGGCACTTGCACCCTCGTGGAGCCTCAGCCACGAGCACCACAGGCCTACGCTGGGGGATGAGGCCCTGGAGAGTGAGGCAGGCCCAGCCTCATCCAGAACAATAGCAGGTGGGCTCGGCAGGCCCCTGCTCCCCATAGACACGGCCCACTTCCTGGGGCTGCTCTGAGCCCTATTGCACATCTTCTGTTCTAGTTTCTCCCCCTACCACCCATTTTCCTTTTTAAGTTAAAAAAAAAAAAAAAAAAAAACTAGAGAGGAAGGCAAGGAAGAGCTGGGTGTGGAATGCTGCTGGCACCCTTCTCACGTTCCCGCCAGCCCTCTGATCCCCAGCAGAGACATCAGCAGTAGTTCATACTGTGTCCACCCTGTCATCTGTGTGGGTTCTTGATGGCTGAATGGGTGTGCAGCCTGGGCCTCTGGTTCTTGCCTGTGGGAGGGGACACCCCTCCATTGTCTGTAAGGTGCAATTCCCCGGGTTCTCCACGGGTACTGGCTGGGGCCCTGCTACCTGAGTCGCCCGTCTGCTTTGACAGGTCCCAGCTCTGATTTGGGGTCGGGGGACAGAGAGCTCCAGCTGGTCAGTCTGCAGGGCTCCAGGGAGGGGCAAGCAGAGGGGCCTATGGCACACAGTCCGGCCACAGACCAGAAGCTGCTCAGTTCCCTGTCTGTCCAGGCCTCGAGTGCAGGGCCTGTGAGCTGTGTGTGCCGCTGGGCAGCCTCCTCTGCGAGCTCCGGCTGAGGCAGGTTCAGGATGCTACTCAGGCCCTGGAAACTCTGCTCCATGTACTCATTGTGGGGGGGTCCCGCATGCAGCCAGCTGGCATCATCTGTGGGTGCAGAGCAGGCAGTAAGCACCCCCCCCCACACACACAGACTCTGTGGAGGCCAGACCCAGGAGTTGGGTACCTCAGTTCCTGTCACAGCCCTACTTCTGAGTCACAGCTTGCTGAGTGACCTTGGGCTAATCCAAGGGACTTTCTGTGCCTATAAAACTGAGTTTTATAAAATCAAGGCAGTAAGCTCTAGACTCCCAACTTTAGGATGCAATAAAGCAGTGGGTTCAAGGCACTTTAGGAAAGAAGGGAACAGTCTGGTTTGTGTCCCACACCCTTTCCTGACCATCATCGGGGGCTCCCGGAGCCCTCATAAGCCTGTATTCGGGCACTTCAGCCCTTCATGCACAGACACTGGCCAGCTCTGTCCCCTCAGCTTAGAGCACCTTCTCTGACTTTGTCCTTGAGGCACAGCCCCTGTTCCTACCTGCTGTGCATTGCTGCCATTCTTCCCTTGACTGGGAGGTCCAGGTGTGTGGGGGACACAGCTTGCCTGCCCTGGATCCTGGATCTGCTGCAGCCCCACCAGCACCCCCTCCTCCTCTAGGGTACCCCCCCTCTTACCCACCTTCTTGTGATAGGACGGGGTGGGGGAAAGAAACACCTACAATTATCACCTCCTGCATACTGGCCACTTTCCCTCCAGAGGCTCATCCCTCATATCTTCCAGGGGAGTTACTTGTACTAGGCCCTTCCTTGCAGGAAATTTGCCCAGCCTTTGTCTCTGTTCAGAGCCTACTCCTTTAGCCTCAGCCAAGTGGGCAGAGAGCCACATGACCCTGCCTACCTGGCCAGAGAATGGACTGGGACAGCCAGTCAGATTTTCTGTCCCAAGAATGTGGAACCTGGGAACTAAAAGTCCCTGGTCAGTGTCTGTTGCACTGAGATGCCATGGATGGGGAGCCAGAGTCTGAGGTCGATGCATAGAGACACGACAGGATGAGGAGCAAGATGGCCCCAGAGAGATGGAGAAAGCACCTCTGGTTCACAGTAAGGCCTGAGACATTTCCTAGCTTTGTGAAGGAGACCTCTGCATTCTTCCAGTCTTCTCCCCTTTTTTTTTTTTTTTTTTTTTTTTTTTTTGAGACGGAGTCTCGCTCTGTCACCCGGGCTGGAGTGCAGTGGCCGGATCTCAGCTCACTGCAAGCTCCGCCTCCCAGGTTCACACCATTCTCCTGCCTCAGCCTCCCGAGTAGCTGGGACTACAGGCGCCCGCCACCTCGCCCAGCTAGTTTTTTTTTGTATTTTTTAGTAGAGACGGGGTTTCACCGTGTTAGCCAGGATGGTCTTGATCTCCTGACCTTGTGATCCGCCCGTCTCAGCCTCCCAAAGTGCTGGGATTACAGGCTTGAGCCACCGCGCCCAGCTTTCTTCTCCCCTTTTTAACTCAAGCTCGCTTGAGTGGATTTGTGTCGCATGTACCACAAGGTCCCTGATAGGTGTACTATTCCTGCTTCACGTGCTAAGACTGAGGCCCAGGAAGGCCAAGTAACTTCCAAAGACAAAAGGCCAATGAACCCGTCAGAGTTATGTTCCAAACCAAGTGTGCATGACTGTAAAGCTCCCCTTTCCACCACACTGCAGTGCAGGACCCTGCACGCTACAGGAAAGAAGATCAAGGCCTCAGCCTTTCCATGCTTCCCTTACTCTAGGGATGGGAATCAGCTCTGATGGTTGGCTTCTTGGGGTCACCTCTCTGGCGAGTCCTATTCTGTCTGGCTTCTGGGCCTCATTTGAGAACTGCAGTCTTACCTTTCCTGAGAGGTAGTTTGCGGTTGAAGGTCAAGGGCAGCACAAGGAAGCGGGTCTCACCCAGCGGTTCCCAGAACTGAAGGAGTCGAACAGTCCAGGGCCCTGGCCGCAGGGGCCGGCTCAGTGGGGGCTTGTATTGCGTGACCTCGGTCTCCGTATCTACTGTGATGTCATAAGATGTGGCCACCACATAGGTTGGGTCGATCCAGACCACTGTGGCTGTGAGGTTGGGGCCCCGGACCCAGCGCTGCACGGCCACAGGCTCGTCCAGCGGCCCCAATAACCCCCCAAAGTTCCGGAAAAGACGCTCTTTGGGGTCCCAGTCAGTGCCAACCTGTAAAGAGAGAGGCAGCTGGGCAGGAGTGTGGGGGAAAGGTCCTTCTCCCTCCTCTGAGGCTGCCTCTCACTGTGTAATCTCAGGCCAGTCACTGTCTCTTTCTGGGCCTCAGTTTCCCCATCTGCAAAATGAAGGGGTCAGACTAGGAGATCTTTAATATCTCTCCTAGCTCTGAGATTCGTTCTAGGCTTCCATTCTGACTGCTAGGCAGTGGAGGTCAGTCGCCGTTACTGGGGACCATACGGCAGGGATGAGGTTCAAAGTCCCACCCAGAGACCATTCCCACATGAAGGCAAAGTCTCTAAGAAAGAGACAATGAGGAGGGGCCAGGCATGGTGGCTCACGCCTGTAATCTCAGCATTTTGGGAGGTCGAGGCAGGTGGATAACGAGGTCAGGTGAAACCCTGTCTCTACTAAAAATACAAAAAAAAAAAATAGCTGGGCGTGATGGCGCGCGCCTATAGTCCCAGCTACTCGGGAGGCTGAGGTAGGAGAATCGCTTGAACCTGGGAGGCAGAGGTGCAGTGAGCCAAGATCGCACCACTGTGACAGAGCGAGACTGTCTCAAAAAAACAAAACAAAAAGGCGATGAGGAGCCACTTAGAAGCGTACTTTCATGGCCCAATTCGAATGTCCCTGCCCCTCTAGGAGAAATCGCTGTAGTCTGGAAGATTGGGCTTGTGTTGTAGTGGAAATGATAATTCCCTCCCTGCTCCCTGAATGTCCTCTGCATACCCAACCGGGAAGTGCTCCTCAGTGTGCACAGGCTGGGGGCTGACACAGGATGTCTGCATAGGGGCACCACCATGCCTGCCATGACTGGGAAAAAGAACTTTACCCCTCCCTTGGTGTCTGTCTCCCTTGGTCTCTTCCCACTACCCCAAGTCTGGCTAGGGGTTGGGAGAAAGCAAGGGGGTGGGGAGACCTGTCCCACCTCCAGACTCTGGAGCCGGCTGGCCTGGTCACTGCGCCCCAACAGCTTCAGCGACCCCTGGGGCATCAGCCACATCTCAAGCGTCTCTGCCGGCCCCTGGGCTGAGGGCTGCACCGCCTGCGTCACCAGGTAGCCCTGGAAATGGTCGTCATAGAAATACAGGTGCACGCTGGACGGCAAGCCCCTGGGCTCAAACCTAAGGTGCCAGCAGGGAGAAAGGGAGATGCCATCAGCACACCTGACTTGGCCTGGAGTCCCCTCCCCAGGTACTTCCTTCCCCCAGATCTCAGCCCCACAGCACCTGCATGCCTGGCTCTAGCCTTGTTTTCGGTATTTGCATTTTTCCCTGCCTCAGACTGGGGCCTTGTTGTGGGCAGGGGACGTCACTCTCTGGTTGGCCTCCCCCTAGGGCACCACACCCCAAGTGCCTGCTGTATGTCAGAAGGGGGTCTCACCTGCAGAGTGGGGTGCCCAGTGGGGGTGCAGCAGTGGCGGCATGGTGCAGGCTGAGGCGGGCGAAGGCCGTGTAAGCGGTGAGCATGACATCACTGAGCCCACTGGGGCCATCCGCCATGTCGTAGGTGCTCTCCCAGTAGGCCTTGAGGGCTGGCGTGCCGGGGGAATAGCTGCCGTACAGGTGGAAGTCCAGGATTTCCAGCACCTCCTGGTTCACAGTCGACTCGAACTTCCGGGCGAAGAAGGTGGGTCTGGAGACTTGCTAGAGCAGGAGAGGCAAGGAGGGTGAAGGGCTCTGGAAGCCCCAGAGGGCATGGCAGGGCCGGCCCCTCAGCACTGCCTAGAGCTCAGCCTCCTGCGGCTTTTCCTGCTGCTGTTGTAGTCCCAGACCCCTGAGGGCTGCTCCAGGCCAAGGCCTCCCAGATTTTCTGACTGGCCCACCCTGCTGTTCTCCTGGTGAAAAGCCAGGGGAGAAGAACTAGCCAGGGGCAGCCTTGGGGCCTCGGGCAAGCACCTGCAGCCGGAGGAAGTCCTGTGGCTTGAAGTCGTTGGGGGAGCAGCCGCACCAGTCCACGATGTGCTTGTACTGGCACTTGCAGCCCAGCTTGCGGTTCCAGTTGGTGACCCGCAGATTGTTGTCCACGAGGGTCTCACAGGCCAGGCTGTTCTCCAGCACCGTGTGGAAGAAGGACTTCAAGCAGCAAGGGAGGGTGGAAGGTGAGCTGTAGGCAGCCCAACCCATGCCCTCCCCGGCCTTCATGCCTGCTGGGCCACCCACCTCTGCTGGGAGCAGTGTGTATGTGTAGAACTGGCGTAGCTGGGCCACAAGCAGGTCATCTGTGTACACCACATACTCCACAAAGCTGCGTGTCAGCACAAACCAGTCAGAACCGCCATCCACCACGATGCCTGCCGGGATCTGCCGCTCACCCAGGCGCCACATGTGCGAGTCACACTCATGGAAGAGCCGGTCCAGGCCCTGTTTCTTGATGAACCTGCCGGCGGCAGAGAGGCCATGGCTGGGGATCCTGCAGGGTGGGGTCTAAGCTCTTTCATCTGCCTGGCAACCAACACTCCTCAACCTGTGACTGGTGTGGAGACTTTGAAACCCAGGACTGGAGCCACTGAGCCCAACTGTGTTGGGGGTGTTGGGACAAGACTCTGGGGCCAGGGTCTCCTTTCCCACCCCCTCACCTGGAGTTGTCCCGGCCATGTGACTTGAGGAAATTCTTGTCCCGGTTCTTGGATAGGAATGCCACCAGTTCCTCATTGGTCCTGGTGAAGGAATGGGGTGACAGGCAGCCAAGTGAGATAGTTGTGCAGTCACTGGCACAGAGCAGACCTTCTGGCTTTTCTCTCTCCCTGACTGCTGTCTGGCCATGTGCCCTACCCCTGGCTGATGTCTGGGGTGGTGAGCACCAGAGGCCCCTGAGGAAGACCACCCCATCCTTCCTCTGCCCCTTGCTGTCTGATCCAGCACACCAGGTACAGACCTCTGGCTCCTCCTCCTCCTCCCCATCTCCTATCATGCTCAACTCTCAGTTCATCTTACACCAACCCCTCCCCTAAAACATGGCTGGGGCCCAGGGGCCCATGTCTGAGCAGGGCGGATCCCAGAGTTAGGCTTATGGGGCAGAGAAGGTCCACCAAGGCCCTGCAACCCCAGGTGCCCAGACAGGCATCCCCTCCCATCCAGAGGACTCAGAGCCCCATCCCCACACCTGGTTGGGTAGTCAGTGGCACTGAGGTTGATGAAGAAGTCCCAGGCCCAGCCAGGCACCTCTAGCAGGTCCCGCATGCTCCGCAGGTACATCCTTAGGAGGCTGGCCCCGCCCCAGATGGTGACCATGCGCCAGGGCGTCACCCGCACATTATCATAGCGCTGGGCCAGCTCCACCACCTCCCGGTGCAGGTAGTCGGAACGCTGGTGGGGAGGAGACACTCAGCTAGCCCCCAGTGTTACCGCCATCCCCACTCCCACCCCAGGACAGAGTGAAGGGACACAAGACAGGGAAAGCACAGGGCAGGGCTCCAGCCCCTAAGCAGCTGAGCTGGCTCGTGCTGCCACCTCCCTGTTCAGGGCCTCAGTTTCTCTCTCTAGGCTACCTGGGCCAGGTCAGAGACCCTGTCTGTCGGCAACCTTCTGTTTCTGCTCTGCTCACCCCAGACCCCTTGGCCTCTCCCCACCACAATACCTTGTCCACATGGATGTAAAAGAAGTGCTGCTCGTGATAGACGGCCTTGAGGAGACGCTTCAGCTGGCGGATGGCGCGGCCGTGAACCACCAGCATATAGGCGATTCGCACCGGGGGGCCATCCACAGGCTGCTGGGCTCGGCTCTCATCCCACTGGATGCCGGGGCTCATCTTCCCTGAGAGCAGAGGACGGGCGTTGGCGAGGCCCCCCAGGGTCATAGGGTCAGGGTGAGATGGGAAGAGGGAGCTGCCTGCCTTCCAAAGAAGCCTAGACTTGGAGCCCCATGCTCCTGGGTCCTCACTCTGCCCCTGCCACTTAGTAAGTAACTGGATGAAGACTTAGGCAGGGAGGTAGGCCCCCCTTGGCTCTTTCTTCCTCAGAGAGATGGGAGTGTGGATCCGGGCCATGCCACCTCCCTGCCCCAGCCTGGGAAGGGCTGGAGCACCCCTGTCCCTCACCAGTCAGCTGACAGTGCCGGGGCACAGCCTTGGGCATGAGGCTCCCAGCCTGGTGCAGGCACACCACATTGGCGATCTCCTGCTGGCACTGCTTGGTGCTGGCCCGGGCCAGTGCAGACAGCGCGTCCTTGCCCACGATCTCGCACTTGGGGGTGAAGCCGTTGTCCGTAGGCTGGGGGGCGCCCTCCACGCTCCCTGTATCTCCGTGTGGTGGGAAGCCGGCTGCCCCTACCAGCGCCTCCCCAGCTGCTGCCCCACTCAGGTTCTGGCGGCCTGGGGCCTCTGGGGGTGGGGCAGGTGGGACCCGCCGGCTGGCCCTCTGCCGGCTGGTTACTGCCCGTACCACCTTGGCCACGGGCACTCCTGGGCTCTCAGCACGGCCCCGCCAGCGCCCATGCCTTCTGCCTGCGCTGCCCCGTCGTCCTGCTGAACTGTCTGTGTCCTTGGAACCCTCGCCAGGGTCCAGTGGCCGTGGCTTCCTCTGTCTTCCTTTCTGTAAAAGATATGCAGACACATCACTGGGGCAGCCCCTCACCTCCTCCTGCTCCTTGAGTTCCATCTTGGTTGGGGGCACCCTCAGACCTAGACAATCCTGCTCACTTTTTACCCAGAGAAGTGCTTTTCACCTAAGGACTCCACACAATCAGCACCACCGCGGGAGCGCCTCCCTAGTCAGCCACTGAGGGAGCACTGGTCCTCCCTCCATCATACCAACACCCCTGTCCCCCACTGGCTCTCAGATTACATGGCACTGTGCTTGGTTTTCTGTTCTGGACTCAGATACCACTTTCTTTTTCAGCAGATGTTAAAATAAATATCCACGTGTCCCAAGGGAAGGGTGCAAAGACCCCACCAAGGGTACAAATGTCCACCTAAGACCCAGCACTCCCACCGAGGGCTGGGAGGAGACAGTGGTCTTCAGGGGACTCTAACTTCCAGATGAATCCAAAGCATTTCCATGTGGGAAGACTGAGGCCATTTCACAGTGAAGGAGGAGTGCCCATGGGGGATGACGGAGGTGAAGTCTGAGACCCCAATACTGCTTGGGTCCTTTAGGAAGCAGATCAAGAGAGAGTCAGAGTGCGTGAGATTCACTGCGGGTACCCCCGTGAGCGATGGGGCAGGGGCTGGCAGGGAAAGGCTTTGGACCACAAAGGAGATGACCATGCAAGGAGAGGGGCAAGAAGAGCTTCTCTCTCCAGCACAGCCTCGAGGAAGTCCTGGCTGGCTCCCGGGAAAACTCTAGCACATGTACTGCCTGGAGCTGGTGAGCCCTGAGCCACCTCCACACTCAGTCCGTGGCTGGAAAGCTGAGACAGGGCCTGAAGGTGCCCGCAGCTGGAGGCTGTCACCTCGCTGCACGTGCAGCAGGGCACCGCTACCGCTGCCGCGCCCCTGCTTCCTGGCTCTAAGTGCTCTGGTACCTGCTGCCTCTCCTCAAATCCAGGCACTTCCCTAGATGGCCTGGTGGTGACTGAACAGCATGTCCAGCCACCTCCTCCTCCGTTCCCCCATCCTACCTGCCCTGCCTGATCAAATCCCATCCATCCTTTCAGATCCAGCTCCAAGGCCCCTGGCATGCAGCCATTCCATTTGCCCTGCAGTGGAATGGGCTGAGCTCCAGGGCCCTGGATGTTCCTCTAGTAGTGAACTCCTTGACAAGAGACATGTCAGCTCCATCTCCCCAGGGCCCAGCAGAGCAGCTGGCACACACAGACACCTAGCTGGTGTCTGGTGGATGAGATGCAGAATGGACGGAGGAACAGGGGCCACCGGGTGAACACTCTAGAGTCTCCAGGGCTCTGGGCCTAGCTCTGCCAACTCACCAGCAGTTCCCTAACTTCTCTGAGCATGCTCCCTTAGCTGTAAAGAAGAATAACAAATGAGCATGAGACACTGCAGCTAGGGAGAGCCGTCTCCAGCCTCATAAACCCTTTCCCACCGGCCTTCCCCTCCATGTTCACAAGCTCTCCAAGACTAAGTCCTCTTCTTTCTTGGCCTTTCAGCAGCCAAGAACTTAATGGACCACTCTGTCTTGCTTGAAGCGCCCTCCGCATTTGCTTTCCAGGATACCCACCTGGCTTTTCTCCTCTTTCCACTGCCACTCCTTATGGTCTTCTTGGTGCTTCCTTGTCTCCCAGGGCACATCTGGGGGCCCTTCCTGTCCTAGCACCTTCACTTCCTAAGTGATCTTCAGTCTCTGGGTTTCTAAACTCCATCCCCACTCCCAAATTGATCTCTCTGGCCTGGATAGCTCCCTTGAACCTTCAGGCATTTAACTACCAGCTTCCTTGACATCTCACGTGGGAGCTTGATAGACCTCTCAAGGCCACAAGCCCAAAAGTACCTCCCGCTCTTCATCCCCAACCTGCTCCTACTTCATCTTCCCCATCTCAGTTAATGATATCTCCATCCTTCAAGATGCTCAGGCCAAAAACTTTTGGGAATCAATTTTTTGTTTTGAAACAGAGTCTTACTCTGTTGCCCAGGCTGCAGTGCAGTGGTACAATCTTGGCTCACTGCAACCTCTGCCTCCTGGGTTCAAGCGATTCTCCTGCCTCAGCCTCCTGAGTATCTGGGACTACAGGCACATGCCACCACGCCTGGCTAATTTTTGTATTTTTAATACAGACGGGGTTTCACCAAGTTGGCCAGGCTGGTCTCGAACTCCTGACCTCATGATCCACCTGCCTTGGCCTCCCAAAGTGCTAGGATTACAGATGTGAGCCACCGCGCCCAGTCAGGAGTCATCTTTGACTCTCTTTCCCTTACACCCCACATCCACTCCATCAGTACATCCCGTCGGGGCCACCTTCAGAATATATCTGGAATCCGATCTCTTCTCAACACCTCCCTTACTATCCCTGCCTGGATTCCCTGGTCTTCCAGCTCCTACTCTTGTTCCCCTAAATTCCATTCTCATCACAGCAGCCGGTGTTTCTGTTACAACTCTTAAAATCCCATTTCACCACTCCCCTGCTCCAAACCTCCAGTGGCCCCTCTTAGGATAAAAACCAAGGCCCTGGCCAGGCACGGTGGCTCAAGCCTGTAATCCCAGCACTTTGGGAGGCCGAGACGGGCGGATCACGAGGTCAGGAGATCGAGACCAGCCTGGCTAACACGGTGAAACCCCGTCTCTACTAAAAATACAAAAAAACTAGCCGGGCGAGGTGGCGGGCGCCTGTAGTCCCAGCTATTTGGGAGGCTGAGGCAGGAGAATGGCGTAAACCTGGGAGGCAGAGCTTGTAGTGAGCTGAGATCCGGCCACTGCATTCCAGCCTGGGTGACAGAGCGAGACTCTGTCTCAAAAAAAAAAAAAAAAAAAAAAAAAAACCCCCAAGGCCCTTACAGGAGCCTACAGAGGCTCCGTGAGCTCTCTGGATGCCCCCTTCTCCACCCAGGCCTCTCTGACCTCATCTGGGAATTTGTCATGCTCACTCTCCTGCAGCCACAGTGGCTTTCTCTGCGTCCCCTCATCCCCCCTGGCACTCCTGGCTCCAGCCCTTGCACCCACTATCCCCTGTGCCTGGCACACCCTCACCCAGATAGCCCCACTGCTCACTCCTTGCCTCCTTCAATTCTTTGTTCAGATGCCATCTTCTCAGTAGGGCCATCCTGACTACTGGATTTACAGTGCCAGCCCTCCCTCCTCCTCCTCTGCTTTTTCCCATAGCACAATATTTCCTCTCACCCTACTATTTATTTATACTGTTTTGATTTTTTTTTTAATTTGTCTTTCTCCTCAGAAGATTGTAAGTTCCCCAAGGGCAGGGCTTTTTGCTGTATGTACTGACATAGTCCTAGCGCCTAGGAGAGTGTCTGGCTGTAGTACATACTCAGTAAGTGTTTGTTTTTTTGAGACAGTCTTGCTCTCATTGCCCAGGCTGGAGTGCAGTGGTGCAATCTCGGCTCACTCCAACCTCCGCCTCCTGGGTTCAAGCGATTCTCCTGCCTCAGCCTCCCATGTAGCTGGGATTACAGGTGCGCACCACCATGCCCGGCTAATTTTTTGCATTTTTAGTAGAAACAGGGTTTCACCATGTTGGCCAGGCTGGTCTTGAACTCCTGATCTCAAGTGATCCACCAACCTTGGCCTCCCAAAGTGCTGGGATTACAGGCCTGAGCCACTGTGCCTGGCCTTAGTATTTGTTGAATGAATGAATGAATGCAAAGCTTTGGCATAGGCACAGCATTCAGTAAGTACTGCTACTTTTTTTTTTTTTTTTTTTTTTTGAGACAGAGTCTCACTCTGTTGCCCAGGCTGGAGTGCAGTGGCATGATCTCAGCTTACTGCAACCTTCACCTCCTGGGTTCAAGCAATTCTCGTGCCTCAGTCTCCCAAGTAGCTGGGATTACAGGCGTGTGCCACCATGCCCGGCAACTTTTTGTATTTTTAGTTAATACTGGGCTTCATCGTATTGGCCAGGCTAGTCTCGAACTCGTGACCTCAAGTGATCTGCTCGCCTCAGCCTCCCAAAGTACTGGGATTACAGGCGTGAGCCACCATACCCAGCCCAATGCTGCCATCTTTATCATTATGATTACTCAGATGGGAGAAGGAAATAGTCAAACGTGAAGTCAAGAGAGGCCCAAGATCCTCAACATCTTGGACTCGGCTGGGTTGGGTTCTCTGTGCTCCTCACCTCCCCAGGGCTTCCCCCAACCCCTGCATACCCTACCCACTACCATTCTCCTCAGGCCTTCTGAGCACATCAGGAACCTCATGCTGTCAGGATGACAGCCACCTTCAGGCCAGAGCCCCATCCCTACACCCATGCCCTCTGTGCCTGGCACCCAGCCAGCCTTCTGATCTTCTGATTTTATTTATTTTAATAGAGATGCAATCTCGTTATGTTATCCAAGCTGGTCTCGAACTCCTGGGCTCAAGCGCTTCTCCCACCTTGGCCTCCTAAAGTGCTGGGATCACAGGCATGAGCCACAGTGCTTGGTTGCCCTCTGATCTCTTAAAGATGGCCAGTGGGAGCTGGGGGCGGCCATTCCCATCCGAGAAGAGATACCTGCAAGAAGAGGCAGCAGACCCTATTCTGTACCCACACTGGGGAGGGCGCCACAGGCTGGGGAATCCCTAGGAAAGGTAAATGCAGCCCCACCGGGCTGAGTGTGTATCAGCCTGGTGACACGTGACCTGGCCACACAGCAAGCAGAGAAAGACATTCCCAAGCTTAGGTGGGTAGAGATGGCAGACAGCTGTAGGCTCTCCAAGTGGAAGCCAGTATCAGTGAGTCAGGAAGCTGGTCAGGAGGGTAGGGCATGAGGCACGGGGCCAGGTTGGCTGTGGTGGGGGCCAGGATGTGGGAGGAGATGGGCATGTTGGTCCCCGCACTGCAGTGGGAGCTGGCTGACCCTGAGAAGGACAATCCCAGAGAAGGCTGGGGGACAAGGAGGCAGCAGTGAGGAATCAGAGAGGCCCTGGTGGGCAGTTAGCCCCCACCTCCGTCCCTTCCAGGCATGTCCAAAGAGCATCATCACAGCCCCAGCCTTGTGCCCCTCACAGGCTGCCCCCAGCAGCCCTGAGGCCGGGAGCCCTTCTGATGACAGGGTGGGGAATGGTCCTCTGACCTCTGGCCTGGATGCATTCTGGCCTCAGAGGCTCCTTCCTCTCCTCCAAGGAGGCAATTAAAATCCTCTGCCACTTCCTGGCTCTGCAGCCCCACCTTAGAATCTTTCTCTGAGTCACAGAGAGGGTGAACACAGAAATGCTCCCCCCATCCCCACCTCCTTTGACTCCTCAGGCTGCATTGAAAACAAGTGGTGAGATGGTGTTTGTGAAAGCTTTGGAAACTATCGAGCGGCTCTCTGGAGGTTAGTGACCATCCCTGGGATTCACAGCCTCTCCATAGATGGGCAGAGCGCACGTCTTAAATGCACACTGAATCCTATGCTGCTTAAACCCCTTCGGTGCTCTCCCGCTGCACTCAGAATAAAACCCTTGCCCCTTGCTGTGGTCCTTTCAGCTGCACAGGATGGAACCTTCTTCCAGGGAAAGCACCACACCCTCCTGTCCATTCCTCAAGGGTGCCCAGCTAAGCCCATTCTCCTCAGGCCTTCTACCTGAACTCTCCTGCCCACCTCTTCCTCTGAGAAGCCTTTCCTGACCCCCTGATCTAACCCAACCCCTTTGTAATTCTATTGAGTTCCTTTTCACTGTCTGTTTCTTCCTGTAGATTACCTGTCCATGAGGGCAGAGACCTCATCTATTTTATTTTTGTATCTCCAGTGTTAGCACAGTGTCAGGTACAAAGTAGGACTTCATACCTATTTATGGAATGAATGAATGAATGAATGAATCGTATTCCCAATGCACAGTGCTGGGATAATAAGAGTTATTTATTTGCTGACAGCTGAGCGTGTGCCAGGAACTCCTGCAAGTGCTTCACAGGCATCATTTTCACTTAATCTTTATAATCGCCCAACATAGGAGGTGCCAATATTATCCCCATCTTGAGGAGGGATACTGATGAGGATAAGGGAGGAGGCAAAGTGATTTGCTGGTGGTCTTCTCAGGGTCAGAGCTGGAAGAGAGTGGTGAAGTGGGCGGTCCAGCTTCAGCACTCACCTTCCCATGCACCCCGTTATGCTGCCTGGCAACCCCAGAGTCAGGTGAGGGAGCAGCTGAGGGGGTCCAAGCAGCAATGGGTGCCTGGACCGCACAAGCTTTTTCAAACATTCCAATCCAGGATTCCCCTATTCATTCAGCCAGTAAGCTGGAGGAGGAGGTGGGGGGGGATGGGGGCGGTAGCCCAGAGTGGTCCCATATTCCAGTGTCAGAGGGCTCCCTAACTGCCTTGGCAGCCCATTCCATCTTGGAATGTCCCATCTGCCCAAAGAGTCTTCTTACACTGGGCCCGAAACACTCTCCTACTTGCTTGTCCTACTTGTAGGTCCACATCCCCACGGATGTCACGGAGCCAGCTGCCCCTGCCCCCACCTCCTTTTGGAGTTATGGTCTCATGTGACTCTGTTCCAGCCCCCACCACCATCCCACCCTCTGGGTTCTCCAAAAAAAGGGAAGGGCAGCTCTTCTGTCTCCACACCAGGCCTTCCAGGCTGGTGAGATGCCGTAAGGGGTTGTGGGTATCGGGGCTTGCCCGAGGACAGCAGCACACAGAGTCTCTGACCCGGAGCCCTGGAGGCAGCAGAACAGGGGCGCTGGGGACAGGGAGGCCCTGACCTCTGGGCCTCAGCTTAGGACTGTGGTGTGGCCTGTCCTCTCCATCTCCGCAGCATGAACCCAGACCCAATGGACCCTTCCTCACCACACCGCTGAGGTGTCTGAGCCTCCAGCTGAAACCACATCAGGGAAGAGGGAGAAAGACCCTCGAGGCAGGGACCTGGGGGCTGAGACGGCTGTTGGTTGCCCCTGCTCTACGGCTGGGACTGTTACAGTCCCCATTCCCTTAGAGCCAGAGGGCCCCTCCCTAATTCCCTAAGGTCCTGAGGCCAACTCACCAGCTCAGTTCCTCCTCCCCCTGCCCTCCGGAGACCCATCCAGGTTCTTCAAACCTCTGGCTGAGGAAGCCACACCTCGGGAAGACTCCAGTTCTCTCCCTCGGGGTCACTCCTTGTTCCTTCAGTTCCCAGGTACACACTTTGTCCCAGGCCCGAATTCCACCCCCGAGCTCCACTTGCTCACCGGCCGCTGCCCCCTTGGGCTCAGCTGGGGAAGGACGCTCTGGGTCCCTTGGCCCCACTCCTCCGCCCACGGCGCGCACATCCCCGCCCCCTCCCAACTTCAGAAAGTTTGGCCTGGGGCTCCCCACCTCCGAGCAGGTTCGGGCCCAGCCCCGCCTCCCAGCCCCGCTCGCCGCGCCTGACCTTCATCGCTCCCTTGGCCGGAGACCACCCCAGCATGACCTGCTCCTCCCGCCCCGGCCCCCAATGCACCAGGGCCCGGGTCTCCAGGTCACGCACTGTCCCCGAGCGCAGCTCCCTAGGCCTGCGGGGTAAGGGAGTGCCGGGGGCCCGATGCCCCGCTCCAGGCGACCGCCGGCGCCCTGCACGCACGCACGCGGCCCGTGCCCCACTTCCCCGGCTGGGGCCGCCCGCAGCCCCGCCAGGACCCCGCGCGCCCCCGCGCCCGGCCTGCCCGCCCGCCTGGTTGTCGCAGCACCTCGCCCGCCTCGTCCTCCTCCAGGCCGCTGAAGCTCCACACCACCAGGCCCTGCAGCAGCAGGATGGCCAGAGCCGTGGCAATCGCCAGCTTGTAGCGCCGCACCAGCTTCTGCACTCGCGCGCTCGCCACCATCTTCCTGCCCGGGACGCGGGGCGCGCGCCCAGCCCTGCAACCCGGCCGCGGGCGCGCGCACGGGCGCGGGGCTGAGTCTCCCCCCCCGGCCCGCACGCCCGGGGAGGCGGGCCGGGCGCGCGCCGGGGCGGGGCCTGCGGGGCCAAAGCACCGCGCCCCGCAGGCTAGGGGTGGAGC
This sequence comes from Macaca mulatta, assembly GCF_049350105.2. NCBI lineage: Eukaryota > Metazoa > Chordata > Mammalia > Primates > Cercopithecidae > Macaca > Macaca mulatta. The sequence continues at coordinate 59,656,135 of NC_133421.1, forward strand.
CAGGGCTCGCAGCGCCTACCTCCCCGGCAGCCGCGGGCGTGGGCCTGAGCGCCTGCCTTCTGCGCTCTTGTCTCCGCTGGTGCCCCTGGCTCCCACGTGTGCTCCCCTCCACCTGGACGGCGAGCGCCTGGTGCTGGGGAGTGGAGGGTCTGTGGCACAACCTCTCTTGCCTGGTATCGGGGGTCGTGGGCGAGTTCAGTCCCACGCCGGTAAGCTCTCTGTCCCGGGGGCCCTGGGAAAGCCAGGGCTCCCAGAGACCCCGCCTTGGAAGAGGGCGTGTGAGAGCCACAGGCTTCTGCTTAAAAACCTGGAGGCCGCACCTGCGGGTCAAAGTCTAACCCTTTGACGGGCATCAGAGAGCCTTCACGAATCCTTTCTGCTCTGCGCTCATCCTAAGCATCCTCAGGCCGCTCCCAGAGTCGTGGTTCTCAAACTACTCGGAGTCTCTTGGAGGTCTTGATAAAACAGATTTTTGGTGTCCCTCCTCCCTCCCCCAGAGTGTCTGCTTTGGTAGGTCAGTAGTGGGGCCTAAACAGTAGAATTTTCAGCAAGTTCCCAGGTGATGCTGATGCCTTTGCTCTAGGACCAAACTTGGAGAACCAGTAGACCTGGACACGTGCTGCTCCCTCTGCCAAGTCTTAGCAACTTTCCCCCCACCCCCACCGCCACCCCCTACGCCATCAGTGGCATCCTCCCTGTGCGTCCCCAGCACTGTGCAGTGAGCACCAATCACACATCCTGTCGTGACTGCTCTGGAATCTCACCCTGCTTTGGACACCCAGCAATGCTCAAGAAATGTTGCAGAAAGCAAGCAGGCGAGGCCCAGCTTCCCGTCTAACCAGCTGGCCCTAACATTTGTTTGAGAACCCAGCGTGTTCAATGAGCACCACTTTGGACAAAGTCTAAGCACCTGTGGCCTCCCCTGAGCCTGGCAGGCCCATGGAGAGAGGGAAGGCGAGAAGAGCAAAAGAGTGACCACCAAAGCAAGGTGAATCCCCAGCTGGGGAAGCCAGGCACTGGGAGGAGGAAGTCATAAAAATAGCAAACACAAGTTAGAAGGTTTAAAGGGAAGACTTTAGGAACCACTACAGAGAGGTCTGGAAAGAGAAGTGGCTTACAAAAAAGAAAAAAAAAGTTTGAAAAGTTAGAAGGCAATGATGGAGGGGTTTGGAAGTTGCCAGAAGGTTGGGTTGATGAGAGAATTCTAAACTGATGTGTACAGGATACACAAGCATTTGATGGTACATAAATAAACCTCCTTTAATCGTCTTATGTGCTTTAGCATTTGTAATCATTCTGTTCCTCCGCGTTTGTTAAATGGGAGAATTGTAAACAATGTTTCCAACGACAGTTTGGCTACTTAAGAGAGCCTGCACTTCAAAGATTTTGGAAAACATCAGTTGACGTGCCAGCAATTGATATGTTAATTAAATATTGATCTTGTGTGCTCATTAAATCAGATCCTCTAGGGACTTCTACCTGCCAATAATTCCCCCCACAACAATGAAAATAGCTTTATTTTTCACTGATTATGTAAGTAACAAATACCCATTACATAACATGTAAACACTAAACAAATGAGAAAAAAAGTAAAAGTCACCTACAGTCCCACCCCTTAAGATAATCATCATTAACATTTTGGTGGCTATCCTTTCCCCCATTTCTCTTTTTCTTTTGTTTTGGTTTTTTTTTTTTTTTTTTTTTTTTGAGATGGAGTCTCGCTCTGTCGCCCAGGATGGAGTGCAGTGGCACAATCTCAGCTTACTGCAACCTCTGTCTCTCAGGTTCAAGCGATTCTCCTGCCTCAGCCTCCAGAGTAGCTGGGATTACAGGCACGTGCCATGACACCCGGCTAATTTTTGTGTTTTTAGTAGCGATGTATTTCACCACATTGGCCAGGCTGGTCTCAAACTCCTGACCTCGTGACCCACCCGCTGTGGCCTCCCAAAGTACTGGGATTACAGGCGTAAGCCACCGCGCCTGGCGCTTTCACCTATTTCTTTATGTGTACATAATTTTGCATGGATGGGGTCACATCACACACATGGTTTTTAAATACAGAAACTTATTTTTAAGTATTTCTCTCTCTTCCTCCTCTATGTTAACAGCCTGGCATGGCTCACTTGGTTTCTTCCCAACTTCCTTCCTTCCACATTTCTCCCTAACAATTCACACACACACAGGTTTATTTTTTAAATTTTTGGAAGGAGTCATTATATTTAAATTTTGAGGGTGTTATATTTTAAAAGTTGAATCATATTCCATACATTTCTCTGCTGCTTGCTTTTCTCCCTTAACTGTAAATACATAACAGAAATTCCTCTAAATTGGATGGGATGGGTCTCACTCATTCTTTTTCATGGCTGCGTAATATTCCACTCCCTTCTTGAATAGACACTCACTTGGTTTCTGGGATTTTGCCACTGCCACATAGCTGTTAATAAACATGCTTCCATGCTTATCCCTATGCACTGATGCTGGGTGGTTTTTTTTTTTTTTTTTCTGAGACGGAGTTTTTTGCTCTGTTGCCCAGACTGGAGTGCAGTGGCGCGATCTTGGCTCACTGCAAACTCCACTTCCCAGGTTCACGCCATCTCCTGCCTCAGCCTCCCGAGTGGCTGGGACTACAGGTGCCTGCCACCACGCCCGGCTAATTTTTTGTATTTTTAGTAGAGATGGGGTTTCACTGTGTTAGCCAGGACGGTCTCGATCTCCTGACCTTGTGATCCACCCACCTCGGCCTCCCAAAGTACTGGGATTACAGGCGTGAGCCACCACGCCTGGCCTGCACTGATGCTTTTATTTCTATGGCAGAGTTTCCCGGGAATGAGGAAAAGGGAATCTTTAATTTTGATATTGTCAGATTGCTTCCCAAAGAGAATTCAAGTTTCCAGCAATAGTATTTAAGGGTTTTGTTTTCCTGCATCTCTTCCAGCAGCAGGTGTTATTCTGTTTTTGATGTTTGCTAATCTGATAGGTGAGGAGTGGCCTTATTATTTTTTAGTTTGTAGTTCTCTACTGGGCAGTGTCTGTTAATTGGTTTATTGACTGGATTTGCTCACCTGGAAGTGCCTCTTCATATTCTCCACAAATTAATCTATTGCTGTTATATTATTTGTCTTATCAATTTTTAGAGTTTTTATCTATTCAAAATTTCCCTCAACCCACTGCACTTTGAGTGTTTAAGACCATTCTAAAATTTTGAACTTTTTTGTAATCCAATATGTTCCTCCTCTCTTTCATGGCTTCTCATTTGGGTTTAGTAAATCTCTTCAGTTCTCTGTGATGTGTATAGTCTCAGGTATTCTCTCCTATAAATTTTATTTTCCATTCTTAACATTTAAGTTTTTAATCCAGCTGGAATTTGTTTTTGTATATGATATGCAATGGGGGTAGGGAGTCCTTATTTAACATTTATTACCAGTCATTCTATCAGTACCTACTCAGACTTTTTATTTATTATTATTATTTTTAAGGCAGGGTCCTTCTGTGTCACCAAGGCTGGAGTACAGTGGCACAATGGGGCTCATTGCAGCCTCGAACTCCTGGGCTCAGGTGATCCTCCTGTCTCAGCCTCCTGAGTAGCTGGTACTACAGGCGCATGCCACCACACTATTTTTGTTATTTTTGTAGAGACAGAGTCTCCCTGTGTTGCCCAGGCTGGTCTCAAACTCCTGACCTCAAGCAGTCCTCCCACCTAGGCCTCCCAAAGTGCTGAGATTACAAGTGTGAGCCACTGCACTTGGCCTTTATTATTTTTTTGTTTTGTTTTGTGTGGATCTCACTCTGTTGCCCAGGCTGGAGTGCAGTGACACAATTACGGCTCACTGCAACCTTGACCTCCCCGGCTCCAGCAATCTGCCCACCTCAACCTCTTGAGTAGCTGGGACTGCCTCGTGATTTTTTTTTCATTTATTTTTTGTAGAGATGGGGTCTCCCTATGTTGCCCAGGCTGGTCTCAAGCTCCTGGGCTCGAGAGATCCTGCCATCTTGGCTTCCCAAAGTGCTGGGATTACAGGCATGAGCCACTGGGCCTGGCCCGCCTTCACTGATTTTTTTTTTTTTTTTTTTTTGAGTCTTACTCTGCCACCCAGACTGGAGTGCAGTGGCACAATCTCGGCTCACTGCAACCTCTGCCTCCTGGATTTAAGCAATTCTCCTGCCTCGGCCTCCTGAGTAGCTGGGGTTGTAGGTGCCTGCTACCATGCCCGGCTTATTTTTGTTTTAGTAGAAAAAGGGTTTCACCATGTTGGCCAGGCTGGTCTCAAACTCCTGACTTTGTGATCTACCCGTCTCAGCCTCCCAAAGTGCTGGGATTACAGGCGTGAGCCACCGCGCCCAGCCCACTGTTTTTTTGTTTTGTTTTTTAACAAATTTGTTATCTGGTTATTGTGGTGCCTGTAATTCTCAGCTACTCAGGAGGCTGAGATAGGAGGATCGCTTGAGCCCAGGAATTTGAGACCAACCTGGGCAACATGGCAAGATGTCTCTAAAAAATAAATAAAAATAAAACCCCAAATTTGTTATTGAGGTATAGCATGCATAGACTGGCTTTGATTTGACCATATAAAATGCAAGAATCATTGTTCCCCTCTGTCTCCTCTTCGGGTTCTCTGATAGGTTCCATTGTGCTTTTTTCTTTTACTGTAAAAAGTCTTGAAAAGACAAAATGGTTTTCCGAAAAGCAGAATAGGAAAGCAGTCTTTAGTTGTAATTGGGTTGCCTGCATGATATATTCTTTCTCATGTGAAGAAATGATTCTTATAGTCTTCACTTTTAGAGCTATTTTATAAGGCATGTATGCTGAATGTTTTCAAATGCACTTGCAGCAGCTAGAGTCTGAATTTGGTCCAACACCAGCAGGCATGGAGGTCCCTGCAGGAAAACCTCCAGGCTGTGCCTCTAAGCGTCTCCTCGGGCTCTGTCCCGTGGCCTTTATCTGCTTCCTGCTTATCCATTCACTTCCTTCTGATTGACACTTTACTAGGCTGTCTGCTAGCCCTGATCCTGGCTTTCCCTTTGGATGCTACCTTTGCAGGTAACCTCTGCCAGCCCACACCCACGCCAGCTCTGGATGCCTGGGTCCCTGCTTGTCAGAAAGTTCTAACACCTAGTGAAAGGATCATATGGGTTTTTCTAGCATGACGTATTGAGATTATGAAGTATTTAAAAAATAATTTCCACATATTAAAACATTTTTGCATCCCTAGAATGAACGTTACTTGGTTTTAGTAGCTGTTTTTTTTTCTTTAAGTTGTAGTATAAGTTCAATTGGATTTACTAATATTTTATTTATTTATTTATCTATTTATTTATTTAAGATGGAATCTCGCTCTGTTGCCAGGCTGGAGTGCAGTGGCACGATCTTGGCTCACTGCAACCTCTGCCTCCCGGGTTCAAGCGATTCTTCTGCCTCAGCCTCCCGAGTAGCTGGGACTACAGGTACGCGCCACCACACCCAGCTAATTTTTTTATTTTTAGTAGAGATGGGGATTCACCATGTTAGCCAGGATGGTCTCAATCTCTTGACCTCATGATCCACCCACCTCGGCCTCTCAAAGTGCTGGGATTACAGTTGTGAGCCACTGCACCTGGCTTTATTTACTTATTTATTTATTTATCTATTTATTTATTTTGAGACAGGGTCTCACTGTGTCACTTGGGCTGGAGTACAGCGGCATGATTATAGCTCACTGTGACCTTGAACTCCTGGACTCAAGTGATCCTCCTGCCTCAGCTTCCTGAGAAGCTGAGACCACAGGTGCGCCACCATGCCCAGCTAATTTTTAAGAAAATTTTTGTAGAGACAGGGTCTCACTATGTTGCACAGACTGGTCTTGAACTCCTGGGCTCAAGGGATCCACCTCAACCTCCCAAAGTGCTGCGATTACAGGCTTGAGTCACCACGCCCGGCCTAAGAATCGTTACATCTGTGTTTGTAATGGAGATATACCAGAGGCTGCAAAATCCGAGGTGACTTGTAGGACTCGTTTATTTGACCAGCACAGAATTTTGAAGCATTTGAGTTTGAATTCCTGAAGAAGGGGTGCACACTTACCAGTGCCTGCAGCTCCCACCTTTTCCGTTCATTTCATACCCAATCAGCTGCACCCATTTATGTTATTTTCTGGCTCTTGTAGACACCCCTAGTTTGTGGTTTTCTTTTCTCATTGTTAAAGCTTTGGTAGATTTGGGAATCAGTTATTCCAGTCTATAACATAAGTTGAGGAGCATTTTTTAAATTCTGTTTTTGAACTAATTTATGTAACAATAGACACTGCTATTCCTTAAGCATTTGAAAAGTCTTGCTAGCAAAAGCATCTAACAGCAGCCCTTTAGAGAGCTAATTCTTTGGTAACTTCTGTTAAATAAAAATTATAGGAGGGCCAGGCATGGTGACTCTCACCTGCAATCCCAGCACTTTGGGAAACTGAGGCAGGAGGCTCGCTTGAGCCTAGGAGTTTGAGACTAGCCTGGGCAACATAGTGAGACCCTGTGTCTATGAAAATAAAAAAAAATTAGCCGGGCATGGTGGTGCATGCCTATAGTCCTAGCTACTAGGGAGGCTGAGGCAGTAGGATCACTTGAGCCCAGAAGGTTGAGGCTGTAGTGAGCTATGATTGTGCCACTGCACTCCAGCCTGGGCAACAAAAGGAGACCCTGTCTAAAAAAAAAAAAACAAAAAACAGTGGAGATATATATATATATATATATATATATATATATATATATATATATATATGTGTGTGTGTGTGTGTGTGTGTGTGTGTGTGTGTATATATATATATATATGGCTAATTTCCTGTGCTAGACCCCAACAGACCAGACTAAAAATCAAAATGGAGTCACTATCTGACCTTGTGAGAAATCAAGAGAGAGAAATAATGGCCAATTTCCCAAACAGGCCAGTTTAAAATTTTAATTGGCATAAGTTCCTTCTGCTTTAATCCTTACAGTACAAAGGTAGCCTGAAGTAACCTCATGTTCACTCATCAGTTATTTTCTATTGTTCTGTCTCTGTGTTCCTGCCTTACCACAAAAAAGTAACTTTGAAAATTAATGAAGATGCTCTTTGCTCATTGCATCTGCTTTTTTCAGCCCTTCTCCCTCTGTAAGCCCAACCTCCTCTGCTGGACTCCCTGGAACACTTTTCTATTTTATGGATGAAGTGTTGCCTGATTCTAGAATCACAAATAAAGCCAATTAAGATCTTTAAACTATGTTTGTTGTAATTTTGACTTTTGACCATCCCCCCGATCTCCTGCCCAAAAAAAAGCACAAAATTCTGAATGGACCAATAACCAATAGGCGAAAAAACAGAAGTATTAAAGGACAAAATATCAATTTGGAACCCCAGCATGAGTGAATCCATTTTGATTTTTAGTCTGGTCTGTTGGAGCCTAGTGCAAGAGCTCAGTCCAAAACAATGGCCTCCTATAATTTTTATTTAACAGAATCAACATTGTCATTATGAATGTTATTCTAGACAAAAATGTAAACACTCCACTGCATCTCTCTTATTTTTCTTTTGCAGTTACTTTATTTGTATTGTATGTCAACAGTATGAAGTGTTCCAAAAATGAAAGGTCCACATTTCTTTCATTTTTCTGTTTAGCCAGCTGAGAGCCCATATGCAATATTTGCTTCCTCTTTGGTCCTCTAATTGTCCAAAAAGCCTGTGGTGGGCACATGTAATTCACATGGGGATATGAACTGAGCTTCCACACCCAAGCTGAAGAGCACTGGTGATGGAACATTCTGCTCCTGTAAATCATCTTACTGCTACATGGGGTCACTATAGGAAGCTGGTCCATAATTAGAAGTTGCCCATATGGGCTTTCACTCCTCCTCTGATCCACATCCTTGACCTGCTTGCTGAGTCTAGACAAAGTGCCCATTACTTGGACTCCCAGGGTTGCAGTCTCAGTGCTCAGCTCTTTCACCCCCAGATTCTATTGGCTAGTATATTTCCACTGTGAGAAGTAGAAACTCTGTCTCCACTCCATTCCAAGTGACTGAAACATTAATGAGGCCAGGCGTGGTGGCTCACACCTGTAATCCCAGCACTTTGGGAGGCCAAGTGGGGGTGGATCATTTGAGGTCAGGCGTTCGAGACCAGCCTGGCCAACATGGTGAAACCCCATCTCTACTAAAAATTCAAAAATTAGCCGGGCATGGTGGCACTTGCCTGTAATCCCAGCTACTCAGGAGGCTGAGGTAGGAGAATCGAACCTGGGCAGTGGAGGTTGCAGTGAGCCAAGATCATGCTGCTGCAGTCCAGCCTGGGCAACAGAGTGAGATTCTGTTTAAAAAAATATTAATAAATAAAATAATGAGAGGAAGGTTGGAAAGTTGATACTTTGACCCACTCTCTATTCTCCAAATTCATAACAATGAGAGATAAAGTTTTTAAAGGCATTGATAAGATATATACAGGCTTAAAAACAGGATAAACATTAAGTGTATCAGAAAGAGAACAAACTGGAAAGCAAAGTGGTGAGTGGGACCAAAGCCAAGGGCCTATGGGGTAATGGGAGCTAAAATGTTGCACAGGGAATGGGGGATGGAACCAGACTCTGGCAGCAGCCACAGACTGGAGTGAGGCTACTCTGCTTGTGGAAGGAGACTTTAAAAAAAATAAATAAATAAAAATAAAAAAGTGCAGCTGACCAGATTTCAGGAGCTATAGCTCAAACCGTGGACCTAGGAATGATGCAGAACAAAAACAGTCTCACAACAAAGACTTAGGTCAAGCCATCCTCTAATTCTGGGTCTGCACATCTCCCAATATCAGTGAAGAGCATGAGTTCCCAACCACCATCACAAAACTATTACTGGACTAGGGCACAGTGGACACCATGACGAAACTAAACCCAGCAGACAAAAAAGGAGAGAGTAAAAAGCACAAAGCAAAACCAAAAATTCTCGGCTACAATGAGCCTGTAAACCCAAATTTCAAAGGACATGAAGAAATGGAATGCCAAAAAAGATAGCCAAGCAATTCAACAACTGGTATATGAATTTTCTCCACATGAAATTCATCTCTTGGACTCATATGACAGACTTGAAAATAAGGATGCTCTGGCCGGGCGCGGTGGCTCAAGCCTGTAATCCCAGCACTTTGGGAGGCCGAGACGGGCGGATCACGACGTCAGGAGTTCGAGACCATCCTGGCTAACACGGTGAAACCCCGTCTCTACTAAAAAATACAAAAAAACTAGCCGGGCGAGGTGGTGGGCGCCTGTAGTCCCAGCTACTCGGGAGGCTGAGGCAGGAGAATGGCGTAAAAACCCGGGAGGCGGAGCTTGCAATGAGCTGAGATCCGGCCACTGCACTCCAGCCTGGGCGACACAGCAAGACTCCGTCTCAAAAAAAAAAAAAAAAAAAAAAAAGAAAATAAGGATGCTCAAAGAAATAAATGATGAAATCATCTGACAAACAAGAAATTAGGAAACAAATGTAGATGAAAATGAAATGAACATATACATTTGAAATATAAATAATTATACATCTCAGAAATAAAAATGTAGTAAAGCAATAAAAATATCCCAAAAGATGGGGTGAACTTTAGACTGGATATAGTTGAAGATAAAATTAGTAAATTGGAAGATAGCTCTAAAGAACCGACAGTGAATGCAGCGCAAATAGGTACTTTGATTAAAAGTAAGAACAGTTTGAAGAGTAGGAGAATAGATTGAGAGACTCAAACTATGTATAACAGGATTTGCAGACTAATTAAATAAGGAAAATGGGAAGGAAATAATATTGAAGCTATGATAGCTGAAATTATTTCAGAATTCAAGGAAAATATTAGTAACATAAAGGAGGATTTTGATTTTTTAAACTTAATCTGATACTCTATGTTTTACTGTTTCTTTAATCAGTTTACATTTAGTGCCATTAATGGATTATTTGGATTTTCTTTGATTATGATTATTCCACATTTTCTGCTCACTGCCTTCTTTCTCCACTTTCTTTCCCTTTACTATATTCTGCTGAATTGGTAAAATCTTCTATTCTCCTTTTTTTCTTCCAGCAGTACCAGGGTTAGTACTGCTTTTATCAACTTATTTAATGGCTTTGCTTAATATTTTCTGTGCTATTCATTCCATTGATGAGAGGGATTCCCATCCTAGGTTTACAGAGATGGCCAAACACACGACATTTGATTCTGGGCGGATGAGGTTGACAGCAGTGTATTAGTCACATACACTCATAGCCCAGGGCAGGATATCACACACCATGCAAGGCCACACAGGGGTTGCACTCAGAGACAGTGAGCAACTACGGGCTGTGGGAGGCAGGCTTTGTAGTATCAAGAGGATGAGATGTATCCTAGTTTCTGCAGGAGGATGTGACTGGCTTATGTGGATAATTATGCAGGCTGCAGGCTGGCAGGAAACTGAAACCCACTACTCAGGAATAAGCAGGAAATGCTCCTGGTCCCCTTGATAAGCGAGGTTGTTTGACTGGGGGACCTTATCCAAGGGAGCAGAGTGAGGAGGTGAACTTGTGGCTAGGTCAGTCAAAGCCTCCCAATTTCACTGCGTATAAAGTCAGCATTTAATATTGGGCCTGAGTTTTAGGCCTTAAATGCATTTTGCTGTTAATTTTCCTTTTAGGGCTATATATTCATCTGTTATAATCTTCTTCAATAATTTAGAAAGCATGAATTAGAATTCTTTTTTAAAAATTTTTTTCTTTTTCTTTTTTTTTTTAGACAAGGGCCTTCTTACTATATTGCCCAGGCTGGCCTTGAACTCCTGGACTCAAGTGATTCTCCCTCTTCAGTCACCCAAGTAGCTGGGACTACAGGTGTACACCACTGTGCCTAGCTCTATAATTCTTTTTAAAATTCTACTTGTGTTTACCCACAACTTTTCAGATAATTTTAATGTGACATTGTTCCTCAGTGGGTAGGCCTGTGCAAACCTGTCCCCAAAGGCCAAGGAAACTGAAAGACTGAAGAAAAAGGCTGATAAATTCAGTTTCTTAGAAAGAAACAATAGGAAATTAGAAACAGAAGCCAGGTCTGTGTCTTCTGCAGTGGCTAACCGGGAGACGAGATGTTACCCCCTAAGACCCAGGGCTTATCTACCGCAGGGAAGGAGTATATGTGATCCAGAAGGCAGGTGAAGGACAATTGAAGTATGACAACATCAAAGTTGTTTTGACCTAAGGGAGATAAGTACCTATTCTTACACAGGTAACAATAGATAGACTGGAAAGCTTAGAGGAAGTCCCAGAACTGGGGCTTATCGGAAGTCATCATGGAGGTTTAGCATCCAGTGTGGAGTTGCTTTAGCCTTCACAGATATTCAATTATCACAGTCCATATAGAACTATAATTTTTATTTCCCTTGTAGAAAATTAGTTTCGCCGGGCACGGTGGCTCAAGCCTGTAATCCCAGCACTTTGGGAGGCCGAGACGGGCAGATCACGAGGTCAGGAGATCGAGACCATCCTGGCTAACCTGGTGAAACCTCGTCTCTACTAAAAAAAATACAAAAAACTAGCTGGGCGAGATGGCGGGCACCTGTAGTCCCAGCTACCCGGGAGGCTGAGGCAGGAGAATGGCGTAAACCCGGGAGGCAGAGCTTGCAGTGAGCTGAGATCCAGCCACTGCACTCCAGCCTGGGCCACAGAGCCAGACTCCATCTCAGAAAAAAAAAAAAAAAAAAAAGGAAAATTAGTTTCTACAGTTAATTCAAAACTGTTTCAAAACAGCCAATGATCTCCCTTTCTTTCCCCTCTGCTCCCTACTTAGAATTAACCAGTCTGGCCCGATTGCTTTGTTGCTTCCACATTCTTCTCTCTGCTCATATAAATATATGCAGACGTCAACCCTTTGGTAGGTTTCCACTCCATGTTTTACAGAAGTAAGATCATACAGAAATCACCCGACACTGCATTTTAAAATAAATCACCATTTTATCATGGATACCCCTCCAGGTTAATACATAATAGCTACATGATGTTTATTACTTTAGTATAGATACACCATAATTTATTAAGCCATTCACCTGTATTGGGCATTGAGGTCATTGCTAGTTATTTTGCCCCTACACGTACGGCTTCAAGAAGCATCTTAGTTCATATCACCTGATATACTGGTGTCTTTATTTATTTATTTATTTTTATTTTATTATTTTTTTTTTGAGACGGAGTCTCGCTCTGTTGCCCGGGCTGGAGTGCAGTGGCTGGATCTCAGCTCACTGCAAGCTCCGCCTCCTGGGTTTACGCCATTCTCCTGCCTCAGCCTCCCGAGTAGCTGGGATTACAGGCGCCCGCCACCTCGCCCGGCTAGTTTTTTTTGTATTTTTTAGTAGAGACGGGGTTTCACCGTGTTAGCCAGGATGGTCTCGATCTCCTGACCTCGTGATCCGCCCATCTTGGCCTCCCAAAGTGCTGGGATTACAGGCTTGAGCCACCGCGCCCGGCCTGGTGTCTTTATTTTTGTATGATAGATTTCCAAGGGTAAGATGGGTATGTACATTACACTTTTAAAAGATATGGCCAGAACATTGCAAAAAAGTGCTAGCAATTTGTAGTCTTAAGAAGACATGAAAACTCTCCTTCCTCTAAACTTCTAAGCAGGTGCTTCAAGCTAGATTTTTTTTCTCATTCTTGAGTATTTACATCTGATTTTTTTTCCCTACTGTCGTGGCATACATCTTCACGTGATTTATTCAAGGAGAGTATTCAGGAGGGATTCTTTTTAAAATAACTTCCACACCTGAGGTCTTTTTGTTGCCTTCATACATGAATGACCGCATGGCCTCTCCTTTAGGTTTTTCTAGATCAGTGTAGTTCAAACTATAGGTCACAATCCACTCAATTCAATGAATTATGGCTACAGTTTTAAAAACGTAGAATGGAGATGGGACACGGTGACTTACACCTATAATTCCAGCACTTCGGGAGGCCAAGGCAGATGGATCACTTTAGCTCAGGATTTTGAGACTAGCTGGATGTCTCTACTAAAAAAAAAAAAGAAAAGAAAAGAAAAGCTATTAAAAAAATTTGTACATGGAAAAAAAAACCCCAGCAGAACAAAAGATAGAAAAGTAAAATCTCTGGTCAGCCATGGTGGCTCATGCCTGTAATCCCAGCACTTTACAGGTAGGTCACTTGAGGCCAGGAGTCCGAGGCCAGCCTGGGCAACATGGCAAACTCTTTTCTCTACAAAAACATACGAAAATTAGCTGCATCTTGTGGCACATCACTGTAATCCCAGCTACTGGGGAGGCACGAGAATCACTTGAACCTGGGAGGCAGAGGTTGCAGTGAGCCGAGATCGCACCTTTGCATTCCAGCCTGGGCAACAGAGCAAGATCCTGTCTCAAAAAAAAAAAAAAAAAAAAAAAAAAGAAGAAGAAGAAGAAGAAGAAGTAAAGTAAAATTTCTCTTCCCTTTCAGTTTCCTATTTCAATTTCAAGTGTGTGTCTGTGTGTATGTTCCGGCAATTTTCTTAACTTTTTTAACTTTGAGAATTCCATCATAGTGTGTCTAAGTGGGGCCCTCTTTTCATTAACTTTGCTGGGAAGTCAGAACATGCTCTCAGTTTCCAGCTGAGTTCTTTCTTTACAGCAGGAAAGTTTTCTCCACCCATTTCTTTGAATACTGCTTTCCCTATGTCCATTTTGTTCTCTCCAGAATTCCGATTATTCCCAGGTTATATCCACCGTGTCTGACCGCCTGCCTCTTTCTTTTCGTCTTTTTATCATTTTGCCCTTGATCATGTTAATTTTATTTTCTCCGTGTCTTGTCTGCTATTTACAGCCTCCATCATGGTTTCCTACCAGGCTATTGTGGTTTCTGTCTCCTTGCTACACTTCCTGCTCTCAGATGTCTCCTCTTTATTAGGATCTTTTCTAGTTTCTAGATCTTTTCCAGCACCCCATGGAATCTTATTGAGAATGCGAATTAAATATTCAGATTTTTTTTTTAACTTGGGCTGTAATAAATCCGCTCCCCCACAGAGAGGCAGCTTCCTCCAAACCTTCAGGGATGTTTATCTTTCAAGCTGCAGAATCTTTCCCCAGATCCTGTGAGCTTTGCTTTGCCTCATTCTCAAAGAGAAAAGTGCACCCACGGTGCACGTGGGGCGGACTGAAAACTGCAGGGATATGGAGTGGAAGGAAGCTTGGGGTGTGCCCTTGCCTCATCATCCCTCCAGCCACCGTGGCCTCTAGTCCTTGCCCTTGAGTGCGGGGGACTCCCTAGGGTAGCTGGCATCTCCTGGTTTTTGTTCATTTGTTTGTTTCGAGACGAAATCTCACTCTATCGCCCAGGCTGGAGTGCGATGGTGCAATCTCAGCTCACTGCAACCTCCGCCTCCCAGGTTCAAGTGATTCTCCCACCTCAACCTCCTGAATAGCTGGGATTACAGGCACCTGCCATCATGCCTGGCTAATTTTTGTATTTTTGTAGAGATGGAGTTTCACCATATTGGCCAGGCTGGTCTCGAACTCCTGACCTCAGGTGATCTGCCCACCATGGCCTCCCAAAGTGCTGGGATTACAGGCATGAGCCCCTGTGCCCGGCCTTTCTGCTTTGACCTGAACACACAGGGTGACAGCTTGTTTTCTCTCAATGATGCCTTCCATTTGGCCCCATAGTCACAGCCCAGTCAAAGTTCCTCCAGTTTCCTTGGTGTGGATGGCTAGTTTTCAGTTCTGTTGCAAGTATTCCCCATTTCTGGATGGCCATTCAGGGATAGGAGTCAGGGGAGACCAAGAACAATATCCAGAGAGCCTGTCTGTGCCACCTGTCTGCCAGGCACTCCCAGCCAAGCGTTACATATTCACAATTATCATGTCTACTTGAAACTTTGAAAAGGAGAAAACTTAATTACTTCCTTTTTCTTGTTTTTTTTTTTGTTTGTTTGTTTTTTGAGACAAGGTCTCGCTCCGTCGCTCAGGCTGGAGTGCAGTGGCACGATCTCAGTTCACTGCAACCTCCACCTCCCAGGCTGAGACGATCCTCCCACCTCAGCCTCCCAAGTAGCTGGAGTTACAGGTGTGTGCTACCCCGCTTGGCTAACGTTTGTATTTTTTGTAGAGATGGGGTTTTGCCACGTTGGCCACGTTGGAGCTTCCTATTCTTAATGTTCTACATTCCACGCTTTTTGGCTCCTTTTTTCCTGGTTACTGTGATACAATATTCTGAGATCAAAGGCTCTGAAGACAGAAACTTCTGCATGAAAATAGCATCAGGTGGCAGAGCACAGACCTAGATAACCTCTGAACCACTCACCAGCTGTTACCTGGCATGCACAATCTCATTTGAGTGCAGCTCAAGGTCCCTTCGCTCCTCCAGGCAGGGCTGACCACACGTGCCCGATTCCCAGTATGTGTGCTCCCTCCTTCCCCACCAGCGCACTTACCCATACATGAGGCACGTGTTCCACTCTTGGTCTGTTCTGATTCTAAAAGGTTCCCCCCTACTTTGATTTCTGATTGTGAAACACTTCAAGAGTCATATTTTGTGCTTTTAACATTTTAAAAATTATCAGAGAGAGGCTAAAACAACTAAAGCCATTCCCAGTTAATCAAGCCTCCCTGGTGTTTGTGCATTAGAGGAGATAATGCAGGAGAAAGCACTCTGAGAACAGAATGCCCAGGGCCTGGGGGGCTTGGGAAACCTCAAGGGCTAGATCTGGAAACATTGCCTTTTGAAAAGTGGAAGCAGGCCCAGCGCAGTTGCTTATGCCTATAATCTCAACACTTTGGGAGGCAAAGGTGGGAAGATTGCTTGAAGCCAAGAGTTCGAGACTAGTCTGGGCAACATAGCAAGACCTTGTATCTACCAAAAAAGAAAACAAAGTTAGCTGGGCGTGGTGTGGGTACCTATAGTTCCAGCTTCTCAGGCTGCCACAGGAGGATCGCTTCGACCTAGGAGTTTGAGGCTGCAGTGAGCTATGACCATGCCACTGCACTCCAGCCTGGGTGACAGAGCGACAGCCTGTCTCTGGGGAAAAAAAAAAAAAGTGTAAGCAACTGCAGTGGACTCTTGAATTCACCTTGTAGCAAGGCTGATTCATATTCTGGGCAAAGCACCAGGAGGGGACGAGTTACATGGGTGAGAAGCAAGTTCCCCCCATCCTTCCTGGAGGGTACCCTTGAGTCATTGACCATCCAGTGTCATCCTGTGATGAAGTAAGTGGTCTGTTCCCCCATGGAAAGGGGTCATGCTGTGCAGAACTGGACCTCCACACTAATTATTTGCTTCTCAGAATTGCTGGGGCTCTGAGGAAGCCCACATAGGCCTGACTCAGTTTACACTTTGACTCACTGAAAAGAAACTGGCCTGGATTGGCCAGGGATTGACTTTGATTGGACAGCTGATGCGCTCCACAGAGCGATCTGCAACCCTGAATGACCATCGCCACGAAACGTCTTGATGTTGGGGAGTTCTGCCCAGGTTGACTGGGGCTCAGGGCCACATCCCTATTCACCCTTGAGGAGGGGCAGCAGTTCCACCACTAGGCATGCTGGGAAGAGCTAGGTCCCATCATGAACTATCAGAAACTGGGAGGTGAACCTAAAGCTAGGAGGAGGGAAGGCCTCTCCTCTCTCTAGACTGGGTTGTTGTTGGCCCAGGACTCCAAGTAGGGAGGATATTCAGCTTTCATCACCCAGTGGATTTGAACTGAGCACCTACTATGTACCAGTTACTATTCTTTTAAAACAATTAATTTTTTTGAGACAAGGTCTCTGTCACCCAGGCTGGAATGCAGTGCAACAATTATAGATCACTGCAGTCTTAAATTCCTGGGCTTGAGCAATCCTACCTCAGCTCCTGTGTAGCTAGGACTACGGGTACACGCCACTGGCCCAGCTCATTAAAACATTTCTTTGTGGAGACAGAGTTTCACTATTTTGACCAGGGTGGTCTTGAACTCCTGGCCTTAAGAGATCCTCCCATCTTAGTCTCCCAAAGTGCTGAGATTATACGCCTGAGCCACTGCGCCTGGGCCAGGCACTATTCTAATATCTGGGATATAGGACAGAATAGTCTACCAAAGAGAGAAGGAGATAAGTAGAAATGAACGAGTCAGAGAGATGCAGATAGTGGCAGGCTCTGTGAGGATCATAAAGAGGCTGAAACGATGGAGAAGGGCTCGGTGGTCATTGTAGATGGTGTGCTCAGAGAAGCTCCCCTGTGGCAACAGGAGGACAGAAAGACACGACCAGGAGCCGGCCAGGCCCAGGTTCTGGGGGTGTGCATCCCAGAACAAACCCAGGTCCTGCATCGGAGTGAGTTTGGTGCACTCTTGAAAGAGAAGGAAGGCTCAAGAGGCTGCAGATGGAGGGGCTGAGGGGAGCAGTAGGACTTGAGGGAAGAGTGATGGCAAAGGAGAAATCCTGTACTTGAGGGCGGCCGCCCTGCCCATAACAGCTGGCTGTGGTGGTTAAGGAGATGTCGGCGGTCCTGGAGGATGAGCCCAGGTTCATTGAGAGGCTGTCACATGCGTTTTTCTATCTTCTGTTTTCTTCCTCTAGCCTCAAATTTACAGTAGTCCTTAATAGTTAGAACCTCGTCTCCTCCTACTGTGGAAGGGTCTGAGCCAGTGCCAGGGAGGAAGAGGGTGGGACTGTAGGAGGCTGGGATGGGTTGCGACAGAGGGGGCAGTAGGAGGAGAGAGCCGAGTGGGCAGTAGGGGCAGAGGCACAGGGCACAAGAGTGATGCAAGGGAACAGAGGAAACAGGTCAGTAGTGCCCAGTGGGTCCCAGGAGTACTGGGGAAGGCTGGGCTTCCTAGAGTTGAGCGGAATGGGAGTTGGAGCCCTCGGACTTGTGCCCAGCTGGTGAGGCTACGGCGTGCTGATAACAGCAGTATCCCATATAGCAGGTTTCCTAGCTGAGCCCAAACTGCAGAGCTGATGGACTGTGGACCCCATGGGTTCTGTTTATCTGAAATGATACATAGAGGGGCTTGGGCTCTTATGTGGAAGGAGGAGGCACGAGCATTTCCTCTATTCACTTTTTGTTCAATCGGTCTACAAAACTTACTGAGCATCTATTATGTGCTAGCACTGTCATGGGCACTAAGGATATAATAGTGAATTAAATGGGCAAAAAACCTCTGGCTTGGGAGGCCAAGGTGGGCAGATCATTTGAGCCCAGGAGTTCGAGACCAGCCTGGTCAACATGGTGAAACCCCGTCTCTACTAAAAATACAAAAATTAGCCGGGTGTGGTGGCGTGCCTGTAGTGTGTGTGCATGCATAAGAGGAAAATCCAGAAAGGAGAGAGAGGAAGTGGGAGAGGAGAAGGGAGGGAATGGAGGGGCTGTCTTGTGGCCCAGCCTGGGGAACAGGTTGAGGATCCTCATGAAGACAGGCGTCAGGCCAGAAGCTGAAGGATGTGGGGACACTCTGGACACCTCTCTGCCCCTCAAAGTCCAAGTGACAGTGGGTGGTATGGAGCTGCCCGGGGCCCCTGTCCCTCTGTTCCTCTACCTCCAGATCTCTACAGAAAGCTGTTTCAAGGCCCAAGGGCTCTGGGTGCCCCCAGCACGGACTAGCTGGTCCGTGGCATCAGCAGAGGCCTGGGTGCTGCATGGTTCCAGAATCCACGGCAGTGCTGGGCCCCTTATGAGGGAGCATGTGGGAAGCGGCTGACTGTGGAGGAGGCTTGGACAGGGAGGCTTGTTGGGCACAGGGAGGCCAGTGCAGACATGTTGGGGAGGGGGCGGCTGTGCGCCTGGGGCGCTGCAAAGCACTTTGTGGTTGAGCATCAGTGATAACTTGGCCTCCTTTGCACTCACAGGCTATTAAGGCCAGGGCTGGAGGACTGGGAGATGCGGGTGCCCCTTCAAACCAACATTCTTTAAACACTTATTAAGTGGCGATGGAGAGAAACAGATGTTCTGTTAATAAAAACTAAATATATTCCTTTTCATTAAAAATGAGGGATTTATTGCATGCATTTGTTACATCTTCTTTTCTGAACTAGACAGTTTATTGTGAGGATTTTAAACTGTTTAAATATTAGGCAACAAAATAAATCTCTGCTTCTGGTGTGAGCAGCATCCCCTGGTGTGATTTGCTTTTGTAATTTCAGCTGACTGCAGCTGCTGACTTCAGGGAAGAACATCAGAGTTGCCGGCTGTGTTGAAGTTGCTGCCAGGCCCATGGCCGCACTTTGTGATGTACGTGTTTTCTGTGAAAACACTCCACAGAAACCCTCTGGGGCCAGCGAACAGTATTTTAAAATTTCTACTAGAGGGCATTGCCCACTCCGGTGGGATAGGGATCATTTACATCTCACCCCTCATGTGAGGAAGCCCAGGTGGAAACCTGAGGTCACTGGCAACACCTTTCTGATGAACCCCAAGGGCTCGCCCCAGGTGGCTGCCACACTGGCCTGCCTTTCTTTTTTTTAGAGATAAGAATCTTGCTCCGTCGCCCAAGCCGGAGTGCAGTGGCGCGATCTCGGCTCACTGCAGAGTCTGTGGCCTGCCTCTTAATGTGGCTCCACCAAGAGACATCTGGATCATACTCAGAAGTAATTAGAGCCCAGGAGTTTGAGGCAGAGTGAGCTGCGTTCCTGCCACTGCACTCTAGCCGGGGCAAAGAATAAAACTCCATCTCCAAAAAAATAAATAAAAATGAAGACATCCATGTCTGTTATCGTTTTCTCTAAATTCAAAATTCAGTACACTTTTGGAGACATTACCTCAGGACTAAATGGAATGTAAAGCCAGTCTAAATAGAGTTTTGGGCCTAACGTGGGAAGACAATTTGGGGGAGGCAGGTATTAGTAAATCTGCTAGAAGAAAGGTTGCTTCTTAACTGGCTCCACTCGTATTATTTAAAAATATATCTTCCTTCTATATGGTCATGGTGATAATAAAAGTGTCTATTATTCTATTTATTTCCCATTCAAATAAATCATCCCTTCTGTTTTAATCTAACAAGAAAAAAATAAAAATGAAAAAGAAGCAATTAGCACCGGTTTAAGCTACAAGTAAGTATAACCCTTACTATTTAAAAGGGCGGGCCCGGTGTGGTGGCTTACACCTGTAATCCCAGAACATTGGGAGGCCGAGGTGGGTGGATCGCTTGAGGTCAGGAGTTCCAGACCAGCCTGGACAACATGGTGAAACCCTTGTCTACTTAAAGGACAAAAATTACCCAGGTGTGGTGGCGAACGCCTGTAGTCCCAGCTGCTCTGAAAGCTGAGGCAGGAGAATCACTTGAATCCAGGAGGTAGAGGTTGCAGTGAGCCCAGATCGCACCACTGTCCTCCAGCCTGGGTGACAGCGCAAGACTCTGTCTTAAATAAATAAATAAATAAATAAATAAATAAATAAATAAATAAAGGCAGGAAGAGGAAGCCTCATCATTAGACAATCAACTACAGTCAGAGCCTCAAGCATGGTATAGAGACCAGCTCAGCAAATCCCCCTCTCCTTCTCCTTGTTCTCTCCTCTCCCCGATAACACCCCGCGCCCAACTCCCACCCCAGTCCCCGGGGCCTTTTTTCCATTTGCATCCCTGTTCCAGGCTCTCACTAAATGATCCTTTCTGGTTTTTCTTTCAGTGAAAGTGGACATGGTTTGTGTGTTAGGGAGACGGTTTTAGTGCCCCCCATCCACTCAAGAGTGAAACATTTACCAAACCATTCATTCTCTTACTAAAATGTATCCTTTCCTGCAGCATAACTTCACTAGATTGTTCTGCTAACAAAGCATCTGTCACTTTTCTTCATCTTATCAGAATACCTTCTTTCAGCCAGGTGCAGCGGCTCATGCCTGTAATCCCAGCACTTTGGGAGACCAAGGTGGGCGGATCACCTGAGCCCAGGAGTTGGAGACCATGGTCAACATAGTGAAACCTCGTTTCTAGTAAAAACACAAACCTTAGCCAGGTGTGGTGGCGTGCCTGTAGTCCCAGCTGCTCGGGAGGCTGAGGCGGGAGAATCGCTTGAACCCGGGAGGCAGAGGTTGTAGTGAGCCGAGATCGCGCCACTGCACTCCAGCCTGGGTGACAGACGGAGACTCTATCTCAAAAAAAAAAAAAAAAAAAATTTAAAGTTAAAAAAAAAAAAAAGAGTACCTTCTTCCATATCCTAGCTTGGTGTGAGCCTGAGATGGGGGAGGGTAAGAGCACCTCTCTGGAGGGTAGGAGAGAAAACCCCAGCCTGCCTCAAGGGCGAATGTCCTCAAGGGCGAATGTCCTCAAGGGATGCACATTGCCTCTACAGGTAATAAGGATCCTGTTTTGAAAGTGTTCACACAGAGGCTGGTTAATTACCTTTTTGGTGAGAGACTGGACCAATCGACTCTATCTAGAAGTAAGGATCTAGGGAAATTTTTCTTGGCTACTTGTTCCAAAAAAGAATTTGTCACTGTAATGGACATCTGCTGTTTCCACCTCCAAGAATACTTTATTCCTTCTGTCAAAACTGTTTCTTTATTTCTCTCTGGCCTGGGTGGGACTGGCTTAGTTCCAGCCCCTGGGTGGTCTTCATTGATCACATTAACATGTGATACGAATCTTCACGCTCTGTGCCCACCCCCGTGGGCCCATCCACGTGTCTTTCCCCAGACATCCTTTTCCCTAATCTGATTTGTCTCCTTCTAGGTCCCCGAGCAACTCGAGGGACAGCCAAGCTGCTTATCACTACCCCTGAGTCCACGGCCTTTCTCACCACTGGCCATTCTCTGTGCACACAAAGTGGACAACCACACATACCACCTGAAGCTCTGCCTGTGCTTCCAGGGCCAGCCCTGAGTACAGCCACAGAGCAGCAGAAACCCATTTGTGCCTTTCACCCCTACTTCCCATCCAACTCATCCAGGAAGCAAACCTGGTTGGTTTTTGTCCTCCATCAGCTGGTTCTAGGCCCCTGACCTTTTACCCCAAGGTGGCTATAGGTGTGATCGAAGGAGGAGGCAGGGATTCAACAGTGGTGGATGACAGAGGGGCGTGGTCATCTGCTCATGCAGTTTACTTGAGTCTGCTGGTCCTGTTTGTGTCCAGTCCTGGAGGGAGTACTGAAACTGTGTAATAATACATATTAAACAGTTATGCATAAAATTATATCTAATAATATATATAATTTTTTTGAGACAGGGTGTCACTCTGTCACCCAAATTGGAGTGCAGTGGCATGATCTCAGCTCACTGCAACCTCCACATCCCAGGCTCAAGCAATTCTCCCACCTCAGTCTCTCAAGTAGCTGAGACCACAGGCTTGCACCACCATACCTGGCTAATTTTTTGGTATTTTTTGGTAGAGAGGAGGCTTCACCATGTTGCCCAGACTGGTCTTAAACTCCTGAGATCAGGCAATCCATTGGTCTCGGCCTCCCAAAGTGCTGGGATTACAGGTTTGCACCACCACACCTGGCCATGTTTTTTTTTTTTTTTAAGGCATGTCTTACAATGTTGCTCACACTGGTCTCCAGCTTCTGGTCTCAAGCAGTCCTCCCACCTGGACGTGCTGGGATTACAGGCACAAGCCATCACACCCAACATCCCTTTTCTTGAGCTAGAACATCCATCTTCCTTTGCCCTTGGACACTGAAGATCCTGGTTCTTGCGCCTTTGCACTCCAGGACTGATACCAGCAGCCTCCCTGGTTTTCACTTCTTTGGCCTTGGACTGGAAGTTACACTATTGTAACTCTGACTGTGTTTGAAGGCCTGAGAAGCAGAGTAGCCAATGGTGTAACTTTCAGCCAGTTATAGCACTGGCTCTCCTAATTCTCCAGCTTGCAGACAGCATTGCGGACTTCTCAGCTTCCCTAATTGCATGAGCCAATTCCCATAGAAGTCTCCTCTTCTGTATCTCTATATAGCCTATCACTTCTGTTTCTCTGGAGAACCCTGACTAATACAGATGCTCTGTTTCCAAGACCCAGAAGCATCTTGGGACCTGGTTTTCAACTGACGTGGTGTTCTCCACTGTGGATGGTATAGCCTTGCTCCAGAACCCTAGGGATCTAAGCTGTGATTCTCCCACTGGTGCTTTCTGTAAACTTCACACAGAATCTTTTCCTCCCACAGATATCCGTAGTACCATAGAGTACTTTGAGTCATAGGGTCCAAATGGCAGAGCTGCTTGTACTTATAGGGACAAAGGGAAAATTTCTCCCTCGCCCTCAAAGATTCACTGAAAACTTAACTCACAATAAGGCAGATTAATAAGAGAAAATAATGCATTACTACCGTGCCCTGTATCCTAATGGGGTACAGATGCTTGTATATCCTACTTCTTAGGGAAAGGGGGGATGGGGAAGTGTGGGTGATTTTAGGGGGATGGTAAATGATTTTTAGGGGAATTCAGTGGGGTTGAAGAATATACAATGGTGTGGGGCAAAGTCCATTGGGCCCACAGAGGGGACAATGGTTTTTGACAAAAGTCTGTCCTGGTTTGCTGACAGGCTTTAGTCTTACTTCCTGTGATATGGGTTCAGTTAATACCAACTCAGAGAAGGGAATGGAGGTAATTGTTTTCTTCTTTGGTAGATCCAGACTTTAGGCAGATAAGGGAACTTCAGCCTGTGTTTTGAAATAAATTGGGCAGGGTGTCCAATCTTTTGGCTTCCCTGGGCCACATTGGAAGAAGAATTGTCTTGGGTCACATATAAAATACACTAACACTAACAGTAGCTGATGAGCTAAAAAAAAATCAGCTGGGCGCGATGGCTCACACCTGTAATCCCAGCACTTTGGGAGGCCAAGGCAGGCCGAGGCTAACACGGTGAAACCCCATCTCTTCTAAAAATACAAAAAATAGCCGGGCGTGGTGGCGGGCGCCTGTAGTCCCAGCTACTCGGGAGGCTGAGGCTGGAGAATGGTGTGAACCCAGGAGGCGGAGCTTGCAGTGAGCCGAGATTGTGCCACTGCACTCCAGCCTGGGTGACAGAGCGAGACTCCGTCTCAAAAAAAAAAAAAAAAAAAAAAAAAAAAAAAAAAATTCACAGAAAGATCTCATAATTTTTTTGAGACAGAGTCTTGCTCTGTTGCCAGGCTGGAGTGCTACAGCATGATCTTGGCTCATTGCAACCTCCACCTCCCAAATTCAAGCAATTCTCCTGCCTCAGCCTCCCAAGTAGCTGGAATTACAGGCTCTTGCCACCACGCCAGTCTAATTTTTGTATTTTCAGTAAAGACACGGTTTCCTATATTGGCCAGGCTGGTCTTGAACTCGTGACCTCAGGTGATCTGCCCGCCTGGGCCTCCCAAAGTGCTGGGATTACAGGTGTGAGCCAGCACGCCCAGCCAAGATCTCATAGTGTTTTAAGAAAGTTTATGAATTTGGCCGGGTGCGGTGGCTCAAGCCTGTAATCCCAGCACTTTGGGAGGCCGAGACGGGCGGATCACGAGGTCAGGAGATTGAGACCATCCTGGCTAACACGGTGAAACCCCATCTCTACTAAAAAATACAAAAAAAAAACCAGCCGGGCGAATGGCGGGCGCCTGTAGTCCCAGCTACTCGGGAGGCTGAAGCAGGAGAATGGCGTAAACCCGGGAGGCGGAGCTTGCAGTGAGCTGAGATCCGGCCACTGCACCCCAGCCTGGGCGACAGAGCGAGACTCCCTCTCAAAAAAAAAAAAAAAAAAAGAAAGTTTATGAATTTGTGTTGGGCCACATTCAAAGCTGTCCTAGGCTGCATGCTGCCTGGGGGCCATGGGTTGGACAAGCTTGAAATAGAGGATTAAGAAAAGAGACCAGCATCTTCTGGGCTTTGCACAATATTACAAGTCTGTATTGATTACATCATGTTAATCCAATCAATTGAGTAAAAAATGGCAAACACGTTAAAGCCCTGGTTAAAACGTGCTCTGGAGGGTGGGAGACAAACCCTACAAAGACTCAGGAAACCATGAAGTTCTCAGACGATTAAGAAATGTGGGAGGGGGGAGGAAAATAATTGTTCTCCTAGGTGGGTCTGTCTGGTCTTTATGTATGTATGGCAGAAGTGTCTTCTAGCATCTATTGATCCCTAATGGCCTTTAATTTAAATACTCATCATACCAGAGAGCCATATTTTGGGGTGAAGTTCCCTGTGCTCCTTCATATTACAGACTGGACTTGCTGTAAACCATTTTCCTCCTCAAGCTCTGCTTAAAGATGGTAGTCTTCCAGTTCACTCAGTAATTAGATCGGAACAGAATTCCAAGTGCCACCAGTACCTGAAGAGGCCTAACAGGCCTTGAGCTTCCTTCTTTTTTTTTTTTTTTTTGAGACGGAGCCTCGCTCTGTCACCCAGGCTGGAGTGCAGTGGCGCGATCTCGGCTCACTGCAAGCTCCGCCTCCCGGGTTCACGCCATTCTCCTGCCTCAGCCTCCGGAGTAGCTGGGACTACAGGCGCCCACAACCGCGCCCGGCTAATTTTTTGTATTTTTAGTAGAGACGGGGTTTCACCGTGGTCTCGATCTCCTGACCTTGTGATCCACCCGCCTCGGCCTCCCAAAGCGCTGGGATTACAGGCGTGAGCCACCGCGCCCGGCCGAGCTTCCTTCTTAATAATGGGAGCTATAAGATGAAATAATTTCTTTGGGAGGCTGAGGCGGGCAGATCACAAGGTCAGGAGATGGAGACCATCCTGGCTAACACGATGAAACCCTGTTTCTACTAAAAATACAAAACATTAGACGGGCGTGGTGGCGGGTGCCCGTAGTCCCAGCTACTCGGGAGGCTGAGGCAGGAGAATGGCGTGAACCCAGGAGGTGGAGGTTGCAGTGAGCCGAGATTGTGCCACTGCACTCCAGCCTGGGCGACAGAGAGAGACTCCGTCTCAAAAAAAAAAAAAAAAAAGATGAAATAATTTTCCTTTGACTTCCTAGGGAATATCTCCACCGGACTCCTAAGAACTTCACGATGTGATGGTTTCCTGAATCTTTGTAGGGTTTATCTCCCACCATCCAGAGCATGTTTTAACCAGGGCTTTAACATGTTTGCCATTTTTTTTTTTTTTTTTTGAGACGGAGTCTCGCTGTGCCGCCCAGGCTGGAGTGCAGTGGCCGGATCTCAGCTCACTGCAAGCTCCGCCTCCCGGGTTCACACCATTCTCCTGCCTCAGCCTCCCGAGTAGCTGGGACTACAGGCGTCCGCCACATCGCCCGGCTAGTTTTTTGTATTTTTTTTAGTAGAGACGGGGTTTCACCGTGTTAGCCAGGATAGTCTCGATCTCCTGACCTCGTGATCCACCCGTCTCGGCCTCCCAGAGTGCTGGGATTACAGGCTTGAGCCACCGCGCCTGGCGTTTGCCATTCTTTACTCATTTGATTGGATTAACATGATGTAATCAATACAGTTGTGCACTTGTAATGTAGTACAGAAAGCCCAGAAGATGCTGGTCCCTTTGGACTATGTTATAACAGACAGTGGGAGAGTTCGCATGCCTAAGGTCAGGACTGTAAATGTGTACAGTTGGCCTCCATATCCATGGGTTCCACAGTCATGGATTTAAAATATGAGAAAAAAAAACAGTAAAAAATCACAACAAAAAAAAATAATATAAATAAAAAATACAGTATAAAAACTACTTACAGGCTGGGTATGGTGGCTTATACCTGTAACGCCAGCACTTTGGGAGGCCAAGCCAAGTGGGTCACCTGAGGTCAGGAATTTGAGACCAGCCTGGCCAAAATGGCAAAATACAAAATACAAAATACAAAATAAAAATACAAAAATCAGCTGGGTGCAGTGGCGCACACCTGTAGTCCCAGCTGCTCGGGAGGCTGAAGCAGGAGAATTGCTCAAACTCAGGAGGTGGATGTTGCAGTGAGCCGAGATCATGCCACTGCACTCTAGCCTGGGCAACAGGGTGACACTCCGTCTCAAATAAAGGAAAAAAACTACTTAAGTAGCATTTACATTGTATTAGGTATTATAAGTAATCTAGAGATGATCTAAAGTATATGGGAAGCTATATGTAGGCTACATACAAATACTATGCCATTATATATAAGGGACTTGAGCATCCTCAGATTTTGGTATGTGGAGGGGTGGGGGTCCTACACCAATCCCCTGTGAATATCAAGGGACAACTGTACTATTGATCATCCCAGGCAGTATGAAACAGTTCCTAATCCTCCTTTATAGAGATGGGAAAGAATGTGCTTGCCAGGTCAGTAGCTACACGCCATGCACTGAGTTAACGTGAATCTGCTTTGGCAAAATCACGGCCAGCACAGCAGCAGCCACTGAGGCCACCACCTGCCTGAGCTTGTGGTAGCCTACTGCCATCCTGCAGGATCTCTCTGGTTTTTGTAGGGGCCAGACTGAGGAATTAAATGGAGGAAATTATGGAGGCCACATTTTACATCTGTAAGAGTGGCATTAATCTCTGCCATCCCCCAAGATGTGATACAGTTTTCAGTTGGCTGGGGTAGGAGGCCGTTTGAAAGGCTTCCATTTCTCCTGCCTCACTATGATGGCTCTTACCCCACAGGCCAAGAAACCACTGGAAGAGTTCTGGCAATACTGGTTATGTTGATTCTAGCTATATAGTAAGAGACCAGGATCGGGCACGGTGGGCTCACACCTATATCC
This sequence comes from Macaca mulatta, assembly GCF_049350105.2. NCBI lineage: Eukaryota > Metazoa > Chordata > Mammalia > Primates > Cercopithecidae > Macaca > Macaca mulatta. The sequence goes on from NC_133421.1 coordinate 59,683,653, forward strand.
CAGCAGTTTGGGAGCCCGAGGTGGGTGGATCACTTGAGGCCAGGAGTTTGAGACCAGCCTGGGCAACATGGTGAAACCGCATCTCTACTAAAAGTACAAAAATTAGCTGGGCGTGGTGGCGCCTGCCTGTAATCTGTTACTCTGGTAGCTGAGGCAGGAGAATCGCTTGAACCCGAAAGGCAGAGGTTGCAGTAAGCTGAGATCGCACCTCTGCACTCTAGCCTGGGCTACAGAGCAAAACTCTGTCTAAAAAAAAAGAGAGAGAGAAAGAGAGAAAGAGAGAGAAACCAGGAAAATGACTACCAGGAGGGTCTGTGGACCTAATGGACATACTGTGAAGCTGGTCATGGCTGGGACTAACTATACTTATTACTTGACCCCATATTCCACCACCCTAGCAAGGCACCATGATGATGCTTGAGTTTCCTTGGTATCAATGTCAATGTGGACTCTATGTTCAACTGTTCTCAAAATACCTGCATTCTTTCCCCAGTGTCTGATTACTCAAGTTCTCCCTGTAGAAGGGCTGGTGGAACCTTATCCTGTCCATGTGCCAGCTGATGCAGCGTCCTTCTTCATTCAGTAGGTTCTAGATCTTAACTTAGGCTGGAAACTGGACAAAGGATCATGACTTTTTATTGGGTGGTTGATGTTTTAAAATAAGCTCTTGGGCCAGGCTCATGCCTGTAATCCCAATACTTTGGGAGGCTGAGGCAGGCAGATCACCTTAGGTCAGGAGTTCCAGACCAGCCTGACCAATGAGGAGAAGCCCCCATCTCTACTAAAAATACAAAATCAGCTGGGCGTGGTGGTGCATGCCTGTAATCTCAGCTGCTCGGGAGACTGAGGCAGGAGAATCGCTTGAACCCAGGAGGTGGAGGTTGTGGTGATCCAAGATCGCACCACTGCACTCCAGCCTGGGCAACAAGAGTGAAACTCTGTCTCAAAAAAATAAAATAAAATAAAATAAAATAAGCTCTCTTTGACTGCCCATCTATCTTACCACTAGGAATATTATGTTCTATTAACCATTTCCGGCTTGGCACGGTAGCTCATACTTGTAATCCCAACACTTTGGGAGGCCAAGGCGGGCAGATCACTTGAGTGCAGGAGTTCAAGACCAGCCTGGGCAACATGGTGAAACCCCATCTTTACTATTAAAAATATATCTTAGGCTGGGCGTGGTGGCTCACGCTTGTAATCCCAGCACTTTGGGAGGCTGAGGCAGGTGGATCATGAGGTCAGGAGTTCAAGACCAGCCTGGCCAACATAGTGAAACCCCATCTCTACTGAAAATACAAAAATTAGCCAGGTGTTGCGGCATGCACCTGTAGTCCCAGCTACTTGGGAGGCTGAAGCAGGAGAATTGCTTGAACCCAGGAGGCAGAGGTTGCAGTGAGCCGAGTTCGTGCCACCGCACTCCAGCCTAAGTGACAGAGCAAGACTCGGTCTCCAAAAACAAAACGAAACAAAACAAAAAAATATATGTATACCATGCCCACCTTCTGACAGATAAGTGCTGCTATCAGAGGAGTTGAAACCAGAGCAACTCCATCTTGAATAGGGGCTGGGTAAAATGACGCTGAGACCCACTGGGCTGCATTCTCAGTTAGGCATTCTAAGTCACAGGATGAGATAGGAGGTCGGCACAAGATACAGGTCATAAAGACTTTGCTGATAAAACAGTTTGCAGTAAAGAAGCCGGCTAAATCCCACCAAAACCAAGATGGTGATGAAAGTGTCCTCTGGTTGTCCTCACTGCTACACTTCCATCAGTGCCATGATAGTTTACAAATGCCATGGTAATGTCAGGAAGTTACCCTATATGGTCTAAAAAGGGGAGGCATGAATAATCCACCCCCTATTTAGCATATCATCAAGAAATAACCATACGAATGGGCAACCAGCAACCCTTGGGGCTGCTCTGTCTGTGGAGTAACCATTCTTTTATTCTTCTACTTTCATAATAAACTTGCTTTCACTTTACTCTATGGACTCGTCCTGAATTCTTTCTTGTGTGAGGTCCAAGTACCCTCTCTTGGGGTCTGGATCGGGACCCCTTTCCTGTAGCACTGCCACTTGGCCTTGATTATTTTGAGCTCCTCTTATCCCCATTACTATCAGCCCCCACCCCCTTCACCACCCCCTCCCCCATAACAGCATCTCCCACCTTCACGACCCCCCACCCCCCACCCCAGGGTGGTCAACGATAGACTTCTCAATGCTGCTGTTCCTCCTCCACCAGCACCTCCTTTATTGCTTTGATAAAAGAGTGTTTTATGGGCTCTCCCAGGGAACATAGTCAGCTGGGGAATTTGCAGGCCCCACACAGGCTGATCCGGTCAAGCAAGCCTTCTCCTTTGATCCATTTGATCCCTTCTGCCATCTGCCATGCTGTTTGGATTTTTCTCCTTAACTTAGTTTGGGCCAGTGCTGTTTCCAGGCTTCCAAGAGCCATTCTAGCACCTTCTTCTGGGGTCTTTGCCAGGGGGTAAAATCCTGCATCGCAGGACCACACTCCTATTCAATAAATTCTTTCCCATCGAGTTTTATGTTTTGATCCTCATCCTCAGAATCCAGTCACATCTCTACTCTCCTGAATCCTGCCAGCACACGCTGGCAAGTTCCTGCAGCTCCTCCAGGGTACAGTCTCATTCCTCAGCAGCAGGCCCGGCGCATCCCTGGCCGGTTTTGTTGTGACTTGATAGCTATTTGTCTGGTGGCCAGGAGGGAGGTGCATATCATCTTGCAAAGCAGAGGCCCTGCACCCTCTTCAACCATGAGGGGAGCTTTAGCCCTTAACAGTGGGCAGGGGGCTGCTTCTGCAGGCCCAGTGGGTTCAGTGGAATCTGGAGATTCAAGATTTTTTTAATGCATTGACCCAGATGTGCCATCCCAAGTCTCTGAGTTCTGATCCTTCTCTACAGGAGTATGACCTGACAGAGCAGATGAGCTCTGATTGAGAATCCAACCCCTCTGACCTCTCTGAAGCTGCATTACCCTTATAATGAATTCTGGGGATGATCCTTAGCTTTTTCTGCCCTCCAGCTACAGAGTCCCATATGCTGCCAAGAGACTTTCACACTTTGTCTCAAACTGATGATTAAGTACTCTCAAACTTCCATTGTCTTCCTTTAAGCATTGCTAGCCCCAGAGCCATCTGATTTCACAGTCCTTATATTACCAGTTCACTCAAACCTCTCAAATGCCTGGGAATTTGCTTCCACCAGTGCCTCCCTTCCATCAGTTTCCCATCATTCCTGTACATCCCCAGTGAAAGTTTAAACAAGTGCAGCACACTAGAATGCCAGGGGCTATTAGTGCTCTACCTTCCAGCTCCAAAGACCTATTTTAGAATCTGCTTCCTAAAAATTACTCCTGGCCTCAGCTGCCTCATGTCTGGGTCCCTGCCTGCCAACAGATTTGTGATGGATATTTACATGCTGGAGGTTTACTGGCCCATGGTCTCAGAAACAATACTTGCAAGGGAGTAAATGAAGCAGGTTGAGCAGAGGGAGAAGTGGAACCGGGTTGTAGTTGCATCAGAGCCTCAACCGATGCTACAGGGAAGTTTGAACCTGAGGTGGCCCTTCGGAGTTGTCTCAGATCTAGGTAGGAGGACTATGCTTTTATACTTCTGCCCTGACCAATCATTGGCAGACCACATAAAGCTTGGGCTAGGCAGAGGATAGTCTTTGGATGGGAATAAATAAAGCCTGGGCATTTATGAACATGAAACAATGCCTGGAGGCTCAGCTGCGAGAGCTGTGAGCCATCAGCAGCCAATCCTCCCTACAGCTGCGGAATAAGCGGTCTGGTTTTGAAGGGGAGAGAGAGAGGTAGTGCACTAGGAGCCACTGACCTGAAGAAGGGGTTGACCCAGCAGAAGGCAGAGAGGAAGGGCATAAAGACACCAGGTTCTTGGTGACATCCTTTGAGCTACAGGATGAAACCGTGCCTGAAGCCACATTTCAAGTATACGTTTCAGGTAAGCATGAAGGCAGGTTCTCTTTGTTTAAGCCACTTGAGTTGGGATTTCTGCTGCTGGATAAAATCTTGCCTGAAGCGGCATTTTATTTGCACTTTTCTCTAAAGCATGCAGTCAAATTCTCCTTGTTTAAACCATGTGAATTGGGCTTTCTATCACTTGTAACATAAAGACTCTCCATGGGCTGGGCATGGTGACTCAGGCCTGTTATCCCAACACTTTGGGAGGACGACAAGGAAGGATTGCTTGAGCTCAGGAGTTCAAGACCAATCTGGGCAACATAGCGAGACCTCATCTCTACTATAAATTTTAAAAAATCAGCTGGACATAATGGTGCATGCGTGTAGTCCCTGCTACTCAGGAGACTGACGTGGAAGGATCACTTGAGCCCAGGAGATCAAAGCTTCAGTGAACCATGATTGTACTCCTGTACTCCAGCCTGGGTAACAGAGTGAGATCCTGTCTCAGAAAAAAGAAAAAAAAAAAAAGGCCAGACACAGTGGCTCATGCTTGTAATCTCAGCACTTTGGGAGGCCCACGTGGGAGGATTACTTGAACCCAGGAGTTCAAGACTAGCCTGGGCAGCATAATGAGACCCCATCTCCAAAAAAAAAAGAATATCCATGAATCCAAGTACAAACTAACAGTTTATTGCCTTTTTAAAAATCAGAAGCTAAAATTAAATTTGTGATTTGGAAAATTTATTAGTAAAAAAGATTTCTGCATAAATTAATGATGGTTCTTTTCTTGCTCCATAGTGCTACCTGAATACGGACTGAAAATTACTTATGGGAATATTTACAAGCTTATATTGCAGTATAATTGGTGCTTGTTTGAGTGCTTCATTAATATTTAATTTTGTATCATTTCTTGAACTAATTTATTGGCACATTTTCAGCATTCCACTGAGAGACTTAACATAAATCACATTAATAATAAATGGCATGAGAGCTTTTTGTATTTCTTTTCTGAGCTATCATTTAAAGATAATTTTCTATGACAGGGAATTCTAAATGTACTATTAAAGATAAGACTTTCTTTTTTTTTTTTTTTTTTTTTTTTGAGACAGAGTCTCGCTCTGTCACCCAGGCTGGAGTGCAGTGGCCGGATCTCAGCTCACTGCAAGCTCCGCCTCCCGGGTTCACGCCATTCTCCTGCCTCAGCCTCCTGAGTAGCTGGGACTACAGGCGCCCGCCACCTCGCCCGGCTAAGTTTTTGTATTTTTAGTAGAGACGGGGTTTCACTGTGTTAGCCAGGATGGTCTCGATCTCCTGACCTCGTGATCCGCCCGTCTCGGCCTCCCAAAGTGCTGGGATTACAGGCTTGAGCCACCGCGCCCGGCCCAAAGATAAGACTTTCTTAATGTCTGCTTCAGCAACCAACAGGAAATACAATGTGATTTTAATTATATTTATGTCTTGGGTTTTGACACAGTGCTTTCTGTTATTAACTCTTGTGAAGTGTACATCTTCATAAAGCGTTTTCAGTCATCCATGAAAAGACAGACTTGCTCAGACAAGTCCTTGAAACTAAAATGAAACTATAAAGCAAGTCCATGACATGAAGCAAGACAGATGTTTCTTCGTGGGAACTGGGGCCGGTCATGCTTGTCCGAGTGGCAAGGACCTAAATTCTTCAGGTGACCAATATTTCTGTAGTCAGACTGTCCCCCCAAAGCCAGAAAGAGTGGAACCCACAAATGCCCTGGTCTCAGAAAAGAACATCAGCTTAACTTGGCAGGGCTGTCTTAGGAGCCTGTCTCTGCAGGCTCACCGTGCTCATTTCTAAATGTACACCTGCAAAAGCATGAAAATAACACTTTAAACAAGTTACATTTGCCAATAAATAATTCAAAAGTTGTACGTGGAAAAGAGAAAATATGATAAACCACTGAAAGCATATCTTTAAAATGCATGTCATAATTAAAAATTAACCAACAACATTTTGAAAAAAACAAAAACAAAAACCTTAAAATAGTTTAATTTTTTTTTTTTTTTTGAGACAGAGTCTTGCTCTGTCACCCAGGTTGGAGTGCAGTGGCACGATCTCGGCTCACTGCAAGCTCCGCCTCCTGGGTTTACACCATTCTCCTGCCTCAGCCTCCCCAGCAGCTGGGACTACAGGAGCACGCCGCCACGCCTGGCTAATTTTTTTGTATTTTTAGTAGAGACAGGGTTTCACCATGTTAGCCAGGATGGTCTCAATCTCCTGACTTAATGATCCCCCTGCCTTGGCCTCCCAAAGTGCTGGGATTACAGGCGTGAGCCACCGCGCCCGGCTAAAATAGTTTAAAATTCTTAAAAACATTTATGGCAAAGCACATGGATACTGAAATTAAATGCAAAAATGATTTTCCCCCCATACTGCTTCTATAACAGTCAGGATTCTTTTGATTGCGAGTGACAGAAATCCAGTATAAAAGGCAATAGCTGATTAAAATAACCAAAAATGCTTGTTTTGTTACAAAGTAAGAATAGGGACCGGGCATTATGGCTCACTCCTGCAATCCCAGCACTTTGGGAGGCCAAGGTGGGCAGATCACTTGAGTCCAGGAGTTCAAGAACAACCCCATCTCTATGAAAATAAAAAAAATTAGCTGGGTGCGGTGGTGAGTGCCTGTAGTCCCAGCGATTTAGGAGGCTGAGGTGGGAGGGTCAGTTGAGCCTGGGAGGTCGCACCACTGCACTCCAGCCTGGGAGACAGAGCAAGACCCTGTCTCAAAAAAAAAGAAAAGATGAAATTCTTCCTCCCCTTCCCCATATCTCATCCCCACTTCCAAGGGTATCCTAGAGGGCTGTCATAGTTATTGGTTTTGTGTGCTCATCAGGCTTCTTCCGGTATTAGCACCCCTTTTTTGGAGAAAGTGCACCCACCTCCCTGGAGTCCTGGTGAGGGTGCTGTCAATCACAGTGCCCACTTGGCTTCTGCTCCAGTGTGTGGACATGTGACTCAGGCTGAGCTAGCTCCTAGCACCTGCTTTCCTGTTCTGACAGTTGCCACCTCCCCATTTCCCATGACTTGAATTTACGGAGTCACAGCTAATCCCTGAAGCCAGAAAGAGCAGAACCCACAAATCCTCTGGTGTCAGAAGAGAACATCAGCTTAGCTTGGCAGGGCTGTCTCAGGAGCCTGTCTCTGAGGGCTCACCGGGCTGGTTTCTAAATGTGCACCCACCATCTGTTGGATGATTCATACCCGGCTGGATACAAAGTCGGGGCTCCATTCGGGTCTTTGGACTTGAATTCATTCCAAAATCAAAGGTGTCAAGATTGGTGGTTTAAAATTCTAGAATCATTTTGGGAAATGAGGACGGCATTTGCCCTTGTACAATCCCTTGATGTGTCTCCCATTTTTATAAAAATGAAAAGGAGGTTCTGAGAGGCCCCCTGAGACAACTCCTTCCCCATCTGGGATTGCACCCCTCCAGACCAGAGACTGAGCGCCCCTGAGGGGCTCCCACCCCCACTCCTCTCCCCCGAGACATGCTGGACAGGGCTGGTGGGCTATCTTCCCTCTTCCTTCCTCCCTTCCTTTTCTTTCCCTGATGTTTTTAAACTTCACGTGCAGACATTTGAGTTAGTTAATCATATGCCTTAGTTCATGGCATTTTCTCATCACTAGCCCATGTAAGTCCCCTCTCTTGTTTGTAATTATTCTCTTTTATCCACATACCCTATCGAAGTCTCCAGCCCCTCCCCCATCATAGGCATATGTTCTTTTTTTGTTTTTGAGGCAGGGTCTTGCTCTGTTGCCCAGGCTGGAGTTCAGTGGCATGATCACAGCCCCTGCAATCTCTACCTCCCAGGCTCAAGTGATCCTCTGGCTTCAGCCTACCACGTAGCTGGGACTACAGGCATATGCCACCAATGCCAGCTAATTTTTGTATTTTTTGTACAGACAGGGTTTTGCCATGTTGGTCAGGATGGTCTCAAATTCCTGGGCTCAAGTGATCTGTCTGCCTCAGCCTCCCGAAGTGCTGGGATTACAGATGTGAGCCACCGCGCCTGGCTATCGGCTCGTATTCTGTAACTTTCATTTGCATGTATTCTTGTAAAGGGAGTATTGATGTTTTGTATTTTTTCTGTGCATACATTTTAAATGTTCACAAATGTTATCAGCTTATATATCTCATTCTGTTGCTTGTTTGTTTCACCCATTCTTATATTTCTGAGATCTGTCCACGTGGCCCTGGGTGCATCTAACCCATTGCTTCTAACTTTGCAAAGTACTCCATGGTGTGTGTGCTTAGTAATCTTCATCTGCCTCCAGGGCCCATTTCCCACCTTCCAGTTGGGTTTGGTCTTTGAAAGGCACCCCCAAGAGATCAGAGGGTAGGTGGAAGTAGGGTGGGATATTGATTTGACTAGACAGGCTGGGCATAGCAGTGGTGGCATTCTTCTCCCAAGAGCCGCAGCTCCTGCCCGGAGGCTCTCTCCTACAGCCTGGGGACCACCTCCTGCCCTTACCCTCAGGCAGGGTGGAGGCAAGAGCCCCCCATGGATGCTGGTCTGAGGGTGCTTCCCTGCCTCTTGTTGGTATCCCTAAACGCCACCCACACCATATACGTTATTCCATCATGGAGCTCTTCTCAGTCGTCCTGCAGAGTCAGATTTATTCAGCATGGATTTGCCATGTGTGTTCCTCTTTGCCCACCCAGTGGTAGACTCCTGCATTGCTACTAACTCCCCGCCACCACATCTATCTCCGGGAGAAACAGCTCACTCTTCTTTCCACCTCTGGTCCTTTCCTTTCCAGGTGGGGTGCATTCCCCTAACTCCTGCAGCCGCGACATCTGGGAGAGGGGACCATCTCTGTCTTTCTAATCACCTGAGCCAGCAGTTCTCAGCCAGGTGTGATGTCAGCCCCATGGGACATGTGGCAATGTCTGGGGACATTTTTGCTGGTCATGACTGGGGGTGGGGGTGGTGAGATGCTATGGGTATCCAGTGGGTAGAGGCCAGGGATGCTGCTCAATCCATTCCTCCAAAGCACAGGACAGCCCCTCCATGGCAAAGAAGTATCTGGTCCTGAATGTCAGCAGCGCTGAAGTGGAGCGGCTCTGAGTTAACACAAAACCACTTGGACTTTAGATTTCATCCTTTCCTGGGCTTTTGATTGGTTCTTGGGGAGGTGGCAGAAGACCCCCTGAGATCTTGCTTCATGCTGCCTGTGAAAGCAGCTTTGTTAAACTAAGCTCCTGGCCTTGCTCCGCCCTCTCCCTCATTCCTCCCCATGGCAGGAGGTGTGACATCTGATTCTCAAGTTTCTGAGTTTCCACGGAGGAGCCAGGCAGGCCCTTCCAGCTCCTTCCTTCTGTGTGGGAGCTGGGTGCCTACGGGAAACCCACATTTAGCGTAGCAGGCTACAGAGGACCATTTGCCCAGCACAGCCTGGTTCCGGGGTACAATGTTGGGAAATCCGTTGTTGTTGCTCAGCTAAGCCATGCTCTTTTCCAGCTATGACAGTAATAAAGCTGACTTTATTAATTTTTTTTTTTTTTTTTTTTGAGAGAGACTCTTGCTCTGTCACCCAGGCTGGAGTGCAGTGGCGTGACTGTAGCTCACTGTAACCTCAAACTCCTGGGCTTAAGCAGATCTCCCACTTCAGCCTCCCAAGTAGCTGGGACTATAGGTGTGCACCACCATGCCTAGCTACCTTTAAAATTTTTTCATAGAGATGGGATCTTGCTATATTGCCCAGGCTGGTCTCAAACTCCTGACCTCAAGTGATCCTTCTGCCCTCAGCCTCCCAAAGCACTAGGAATATAGACATTAGCTACCGCATCCAGCCAAAGCTGACATTTTGGTTGCCATCTACCTAGCTTATTTGCCAATCTCTCATCTGGTTCAGAGCTGCAGGAGAGAACATCATAAAGTGTAATTCAATGGGACTCTTCATGGGACTCTTCAATGCCAACAGTCACTTTAATATCACTGGAACCTCCCTCTCTGCCTCAGGCTAGTCCAGGCAAACACGCAGTAGGGCACTGGGATTAGGAGCACTGGCCCATTGTTAGTGCACGGGGACTCCCCATTTACACCTGCTAGGAGAAAATGGCCCTAGCCGCCTTAGGTGGAGGCAGCAGAGTGTTGGCTCAGGTGTCTGACCAGCATAGGTGGTGCTGAACACAGGGGCTCAGATGATTCGCTCAGGACCAGTTCCTCTCTTCCCATTGCTTGGTTTCTTTCTTCTGTGTTGACCACACCCTCAGGCAGGCTCTCCCCTTAGAGTGGCTGCCAGCAGCAACCAGACTCTATATTACAAGTTGAAATCCTACTGAGAACAGCAGGGAGTCTTTTTTTCTAAGCATCCCAGCAGTGCTGTGATTCTATGGCCTGGGGTGTGTCTGTCTCCTGAACCAATGATTAATCAGAACCAAAACCATCTTCCCCGTACCTGTCCTGGGCACTGAGAATGGAAATGACACCTCACGGTCTAGAGTAACATGACCTGCTTATGTCACTGTCTTCATTTGCATTTCTCTACTCTGCTGGGACTGTCCTGCCCAAGCAAATGGTTCAACCGTTCATTGCAGCAACTTCCAGGAAGATCTATCAGCTCTTCAGTGGAAAGCATCAACAGTTTGAACCCTAAGATTCTTTGAATGTTGTGGTTCAAAATCCTAGCCTGCTTTTCCCACCAATCCAGGACTGTTGTACTGTGATCTCTGCCCTGTCTGAAGCAAACCAACTCTTCCTCCCACAGACTCGCTTTAAACCAAACTTCCAGTTCTCCATACATCCCGAGCTTATCTTTCACTTCTGCTGGAAGCAATAAGCTCAGCTTTGTCTTATCCACTGGTCGTGATGGTAATGTCTGGGGAGCCCACTTCTGACACGAAGATGGTAGAATCCCCCAATGGGAAGGGGGCTGAGCCCACGAAGAACTCTTGCAAGTGCCAACGACAGGGTCAGCTTCAAATATGTCCCAAGTCCAGAGGGCACAGAGGCTGGGGCTGCATGACAGCATCAGTGAAGTAAGAGCTTTCCTGCCTCTCTTTCTATCATCTCTGTCCTTAAACTTCAGCCCTGGATGAGTCAGAGACCTCTGTTAACAGAAAAGGAGAGGAGTGAAAGGCTGGGAGGGCTTCACAGGTGGACTTCTCTGGAAGCAGATGCAGAGGTGGAGTTTGGCCTGCAGGAGGCTTATTTCTTAGGAAACAATACCTGAGTAAGGGAAGAGGATGGAGCAGGTGTGGGCAGGGGCAAGGTGAGGTGTGGTGACTTGCAGGGAGCCTAATTAAAGGATAAACTCTGGCATATTAAAATGTTAATGAGGCCAGGCACGGTGGCTCACACCTGAAATCCCAGCACTTTGGGAGGCCAAGGCGGATGGATCACCTAAGGTCACCTGAGGTCAGGAGTTCGAGACGAGCCTGGCCAACATGGTGAAACCCCATTTCTATTAAAAATACAAAAAAATTAGCTGGGCGTGGTGGCACATACCTGTAATCCCAGCTACTCAAGAAGCTTAGACAGGAGAATCCCTTGAACCTGGGAAGCAGAGGTTTCAGTGAGCTGAGACCTCTGCACTCCAGGCACTCCAGCCTGGGCAACAGAGTGAGACTCCATCTCAAAAAAAATTTTTTTTAAGTGAGTTTATTTGATCATTCAACAATTTATGAATTAGGCAGCACCAGACCACAAGTGGTTCAGTGCTCCCCAGAGCAGGCAAGAATGGAGACTTTTATAATGTGGTTGCAGAAAGATAAATAAGACAAATAACAAATAACAATGTTATTTGTTAAAAACAATTAACAAATAAGACAAATAACAAATAACAAATAATGTTTCATGCTTTCCATTGAAGAGCTGATAAGGTCTTTCTGGAAGTTCTGCAATGAACAGCAAACCATTTGCTTGAGCAGGACAGTCCCAGAAGAGTAGAGAAATGTTAATGAAAGCAAAGACAAATAACATTTTCTATTGGTTAAAGTAGGAAGTCCCTAGTTAGAAGTTAGTTAGTGCTTTTTAATTGGTAAAGACTCTCATTTGAGGTTAGTTGGCTGTTACTGATTGCTTAAGCTTGAGTTTATGTTGAGTTGCGTTTCAGTTTGCTTACGTAGAAAACCAAGGCACCGGAACTGTTCCAGCCTAACAGCCTCCCAGATAATTATTTTAATAACTTAAATGGCCAGCCCTTCAACCCCCACCTCCATCAGTCATTGTACATGGGCCCCCCACAAAACAAAAGGCATGCTCTTGGGTGAGGCAGCACTTTGCAGCTGAGGCAAACTCCTGGAGCTGGGATAAGTCCTTGCTTGGAGGAGTATGGGGTGGCACTTTTCTGTCCCACCACTGAGCAGAAAGCAAGCAAAACTGATGGCCCTGCTTCTGTCCAGACACCAGCTTCTCCCTGACACGGGTCCTAACTTGGACAGAAGAGTTTGTAGGGGAAGAAAAAAATAATTTTTCCTTCTACTCACCTTAGGTTTATTAGCTGGGGCTCCTATACCAAAAGACAGATCAATAAGAGAAAAAAAAAAAAAACAAAACAGGAGGTTATTAACGTGCATATCTTAGATAAACATGGGAAACGCCCAGGGAATGAGTAAATCCCACAGAAGGGGCTTACAGCGTCTTCAACAAAGAACAGTGCATTTTAAATTTTATTTTATTTTTTATTTTTATTTAATATTATTATTGTTTTGAGATGGTGTCTCACTCTGTTGCTCAGGCTGGAGTGCTGTGGTGCGATCTCAGCTCACTGCAGCCTCTGCCTCCCAGGTTCAAGCAATTCTTGCACCTCAGCCTTCAGAGTAGCTGGGACTACAGGCATCCATCATCTCACCCGGCTAATTTTTGTATTTTTAGTAGAGACGAGGTTTTCCATGTTGGCCAGGCTGGTCTTGAACTCCTGACCTCAAGTGATCCACCCACCTCAGCCTCCCAAAGTACTGGGATTACAGGTGTGAGCCACCACCCCCAGCCACAATACATTTTTAGACAAATAACAAGACCAGGGGGGAAAGGACTTGGAATCTCTAGGGGTGGCAGATTGTGAGAAGGCAAATACATGATATATAGAGGCTAGCTCGTAAGGTTTGTTATGGAGATTCTTCTGTTGCTGATAAGGGTCTACAGCTGTCTCTGGTGGCCAAGCTTTGTCCTTCCTGGTAGAGGCGGGGAGCGCGCCTTTGTAAGTTTATGTCCTACTTCTAGGCAAATAGTGGGAGAGCAGAGGCCTCCTTATATCTGCTTCATCTCATTTGTCTTAAACTCAAAACAATCCTTGTGCCAAAGGGGCATACTTTGGGGTGGCATATTCTGGTCTCCTACATCTCTCTGCAAGGGGAACTGATGTTTTCACTCTTTTGCAGAAAGAGACCTTTTAACGACGAACTTGATACTGTTCTTTTTTTTTTTTTTTTTTTTTTTTTGAGACGGAGTCTCACGCTGTTGCCCAGGCTGGAGTGCAGTGGCGCGATCTCGGCTCACTGCAAGCTCCGCCTCCCGGGTTCCCGCCATTCTCCTGCCTCAGCCTCCTGAGTAGCTGGGACTACAGGCGCCCACCACCGCGCCCGGCTAATTTTTTGTATTTTTAGTAGAGACGGGGTTTCACTGTGGTCTCGATCTCCTGACCTTGTGATCCGCCCGCCTCGGCCTCCCAAAGTGCTGGGATTACAGGCTTGAGCCACCGCGCCCGGCCACTTGATACTGTTCTGTGACCTGAAGGGACTGGAGAAAAGATGGCCAGAGTTGTCAGGGGGCCTGCCCGGGTTGCCAGCCATGGAGGGGAAGAACTAGCCTGGCAGGATTGAGAGGCAGTTACCGTCTCCCTGTGGCAAGTGTGGGGGATCAAACTCACCCTCTCTACAAGTCAACTCAACTGCCCGAGTTGGGCAACTTCACAAAGGTGAG